>NW_024467119.1:48705000-49937000 GCF_017591425.1 Ochotona curzoniae
ATCTTCCTTTGAAAAACTAAATTATTGGAAATTGGCTTGGGTGAACAAGTAGATGGAAGATATGTATCTTTCACCGCCCTCCCTCCTTCCTCAGTACCTCCCCTCCTTTTCCCTGGCCTCCCTGCCCCTCCCCTCCTCTTACCTCCCCTCCCCTCCCTTTTCCCTCCCCTCCCCGCCCCTCCCCTCCTCTTACCTCCCCTCCCCTCCCCTCCCCTCTCCTCCCCTGCCCTTCCCTCTCCTCTCCTGCCCTCCCCTTTCCTCTCCTCTCCTCTCCTCTCCTCTCCTCTCCTCTCCTCTCCTCTCCTTTCCTTTCCTTTCCTTTCCTTTCCTTTCCTTTCCTTTCCTTTCCTTTCCTTTCCTTTCCTTTCCTTTCCTTTCCTTTCCTTTCCTTTCCTTTCCTCCTTCCTTCAATTCCCTCCCTCCTTCCCTCCCTCCCTCCCTCCTTTCTTTCTTTCCTCTTCTCTTTCCCCTCCCTTCTCCCTCTATATATATGTATCTTCTCTCAATCTTTCACTCAACATCTCTCTTCCCAAATTAATTTAAATTGGAAATAGTCTATGAAGCAGATACTTCCATGTACTCTCTTTTCTAAAAAATGATCTATTTATATATGGAAAAGTTATTGTATATACATATATATTCATGTATAAATATATAATATATTTCTCTCTGGCTGTTTCAATATATACATATACATACACACACAAATGCACACATATATATGTATACAGACACACATATACATACATATACGTGTGTTTCTATCTATATCTATGTCTATATAGATATATCAAGAGACAGCCAGAGACAAAGGGAAGGAGTATGAGAGGAAAGACAAGAGAGAAAATCTTACACAGCTGCTGGGGTTGAGCTGCTCTGAAGCCAGTAGTCAGAGCTGCTTCTGAGTTTCCCACATAAGTGCAAGGGCCAAAGAACTTGGGCTCTCCTCTGTTGCTTTCCGAAGCAGATCAGCAGGGAACTGGATGGGAAGTGAGGCGGCCTGAACTCCAACTGACTCCCATATGGGATGTTGGTACTGCAGTTAGATGGTGGCTTGACCCTGTGTGCCAAAATGCTGACCCCTTTGCATGTACTTTCCCACTAAAATGGCTGTGGCACAGGTGATCACCCAGTATCGTTACCTTAGAATATTACATTTTCTGATACAAACTTTTTGCAAATCTTATTGCATCAGCGGTTATAAGTTTTCCTCAAGTTCTACCCAAAGAATGATCCTGTTTAGCCAGGCTCATAACAGTTTCTTCCTTATTGATTTTGTGCATGTTTAATGAATTATTTGATTGAAAGGATGTATTTCCAATTAAAAATTTTAGTCTATTAATTCCAGTATGGTATTAAGTTTTTTCTATTTATAAATTTTATCCAATTATAGAAATAAAAAATCAAGTTGGCAAAAATGTTATTCCAACTTTGCTTTGCATGGTTGCATGAAATCCTGCTCTGTACTTAATAGTAGCTAGGAGGAAGGAACCAAGTCCTATAGCACTTTTTTTTTTCAGGTCTCAGTTTACTGAGAAAAATCGTGATTGTTGTTCAGAAGCATTTTTCTTTAGGGGATATTAGGACTTGAAGCTTTCCAAGAATGATGCTGAAATAACATTTTGTTTTCTAAGATTTTATTGTCCTTAAAAAATAAGTCATCTTTATTGAAAAATAAAAACCTGGCCTTCATTTTTCATTATGTAATAAAGGAAGTTATTTTTCCACCACTTTTATTCATATACTTCATCTTTACAAAGCTGTTTTTGCCAGGGAACCCTAAATCTGTCATGAAATGAGTAATCATTTGAATACCTAAAGGCTTCAGAGCAGCAAAGATAAGTACGGGTGGCCCAGACTCAGCAGGGTGATGGACATTACACTGTCCCCTCCACTGCTCCATGGCAGGACTCCAGGAGAAAGGTCACCCAGGCCTGTTGTGCACTGCTCATTTTAAATATAATTTCCACATTAACATTAACCTTAAAATTAATGTTAAAGATGACTTTCTATAATTGATAAGAGTATTTATCTTGCTGCTTTTCTCTTTCTTTTTAATTTTTTTTCCTGGATGGAAATCAATCAATTTCTAGTAGATGATAAACAGTTCAACTTGCTAACCTAGCATCCAATTCACTATCATCATTTCTACTCTTTTAATTGTGTTTGTGATAATACAGGAATTATGTAAGATGACTGTATCTGAAAAAATGTAGGTTTATGAAATAAATGGTAATTAAGAAAACATTTTGCTATATGCATGTACACAGTTCAATACATAGGTTTGATTTCTTCATTTACAAATAAGTCTTTGTGTTATTCATAGGTAATATCTTAATACTATTTAAGAAAAGATAAATATAGTTAGATACAGTGGTCATGATCAGTTGAAACAGTTTATACATATTATATATATATATATATATTTTCATTATTGTCAGACTCTGTGTTTGGAAGATTTTCTGCTACTAAGAAGTTTGTGTAACCTCAGCACTTGCAAAGGCTGTTGCAGTCACTTATGCACATTGACAGCTATTTGCAGACCAAGAAAATTTGTGACCTTATGTGTATGTGTGTTCCCATTAAGCAAGGGAGCACTCTATCACCTTGTCACTGCTCTCATTAGCTAACCAAGTATACTTTTTGTCATTAAGTAGTACTGTTTTTGTGCTTTTATTTTGGTAATTTTTCTGTTTAAGGTAATTTTTCTGTTTAAAATGGCCCCGAGCATCATGCTGCTGTTGTACCTAAGAGGCTGTGATGTGCCTTTCAGAGGAAATATTTGGCTTAGATCAAGTTTATTAATGTATGAATTATAATGCTGCTGGCCTTGTGTTCAGACACAGTGAATCAGTCCTTGATATGTATTAAATAAGGTGTCTTTTACATAGAAACAAATTGAGGTGCATGCTGCCTTCATTGAACATAATTATTGCAAATAATTATAATTACCTATATTAAGTTATTTGAAAACCATTATAGTCCAATATGATGGAAAACAATAAATTAAATGGAATGAATCAAAATTACCTTTGCTTTTGTCCTAATTTGTCTTTTAAAATTTTAATTTACTTATTTATTTTATTTGAAAGGGAAAACTGCATACCAAGACCTTCCATCTATTGCCCTTTATTTCTTGAGGTATGCATGAAATAAATTCATCAAATTCATGTGCTGCAAAATTTAAAATAAGCTTTTATTTAGCAGTAATTCATTTAATTTTTAATAATAATGCATGAGAATAATCCATGCTTATGTGCATCATGTACCACTTTACGTCCTTGCTACATATTATCTCTGTTAATTCTCACTATGAATGAATTGTGGAATTATCTTGTTCCCCCCACCTTCCCCCAGCTTTATAATTGGGAGGAAAGAGCGGTTAAAAGTCCAGAATTGCATGAGTAGCAAGTGGAAACGAAGATTAGAGCATCTTTGACTTTAGAGATATTGCCCAAAGAACACAGCCTTCTGAATTTTGATACCTAGTTTTAATTTGCATATTTAAGTAGATTAAGATTAAATTCCATTGACCAAACTATAAACTCATCTTTCAAGTGTCCTTTTGATTTCACTATTTATATGTGTACTTAGCATTTCCAGTTTACTTTTTCTTCTTGTACCTGCTTTTCCTCCATCTTTACTTTTTCCTGTGCAGTTAGAACAAAACTCTTTAAATCCTTTCTGTCTTATATCTCAGTTCTATTCCTTGCTGAGTTCCTTTCAGATCTATTTTGAAATCAGACCCAGAATCTAACCACATTTGCACCTCCAGGACCAACCACCTGCTTTGGAATTCAGTAGTCTGTTTGCAGGCTTTTTTTCCCTTTTGTATTTTTGCCTTTGCTCCTTAGTGAATTTTCGACTCATTAGCCATGTATTGTTTTAAAAGAAACAGAACATGTCAGCTCCTCTTCAGAACCATATGGTAGAACCTCATCTACCTCAGAGGAAAAATCAAAGCCCTACATAATGGCCTCATCCTCAGCACTGCATGACTGCCCTGCTCCCTACACTTGGCTATGGCATAAACACCTGTACTCACACCTCTCACCACATCTCCTGCTGCTCTCTCCCTTATTGACTCTAATCCAGATACACTATTTCTCAAACATGTCAAATATAATCATTCCTAGAACAATCTTCTGCTCCATCTGGTCTTTACTACAACATCACTGTGGCTTCCTCTATTCATTTCTTCCTGGTCTCTTCTGAAAATGTACCTTATTAATGATGCTGCTTCACCTCTCGCTTCTGGTGTTGACTTTGTTATTAGTCTGCTTTATTGTTTTTCATTGTGCCGATCACTTTTCTGTTTTTTTTTTTTAACATTACTCCATTTTCCCACATTTGAACATGAGCTTTGTGAGATCAGACGTGCTATTTTGTTTCCTGCTGTATGTTCAGTATACATAGTGCTCTGCACAGTCTGGAAACTTAATATGAATTTACGGGAAGAATAATTAATTGATCACTGATGGTTCTTCAATATATTCTTGCTCACTTGTCTTAAAATGCATTATCATAATTATTTTTTTCATTTGATAGCTATTTAATTTACTTTTTGTAAATTAGGATGTCAGGTGCATAAGTGCAAACATTTCTGAG
The DNA here is from genome assembly GCF_017591425.1 of Ochotona curzoniae. Taxonomy (NCBI): domain Eukaryota; kingdom Metazoa; phylum Chordata; class Mammalia; order Lagomorpha; family Ochotonidae; genus Ochotona; species Ochotona curzoniae. Next base: position 48,709,609 of record NW_024467119.1, read on the forward strand.
TGTAGATTAGTGTCTAAAGCCAGTGTAGATGCTGTGAGCCTTTTTTTTATGATTGGACTAATAATTTCAAAGAAAATAATCTACAATACTGACGACATGGATACAAACCGAGAGGCCCATCAAAAGAGGAATGGTTAAGAGACTGTGGTATATTTACTCTGCGGAATGCTACTCAGCCATTAGTACATTGAAATTCTACTATTTGCAACAAGATGTACCCAACTACAGACCATTATGTTCAGTGAAATAGGCCAACCAAAAGAACAAATATCATGTGTTTTCTCTGAAATAAAGCAAACTTCATGCAAAATAAAAGATAAATAAATGCGTAAATATGTATGTGCATATATTTACCTAGAGGAAATGTACAAGGGAGACTTGCATACTAGGAAATAAAGATATGATGCAGTATGCATCTCTATTTCTGAATAAAACGAGGACTCTCTCAATCACTGTTAAATATATCTTATCAGTAGGATGCTGGACTTTCTACCATTGTTATGATAAATTTTAAAAAACAGAATGGTCAACTTGTGACTGCTGCTGAGGAACATATGAATATATGGGGAAAAGCAGAGGGGGAAATTAGGAGTTGAAAGGGGAAATCCCTGTGCCTGTAGAACTGAATCTTGAAAAATTACAAGGAAGGAAGGAAGGAAGGAAAGAAGGAAAGAAGAAAAAAAGGAAAGAAGGGAGGAAGGGAGGGAGGGAGTAAGAGAAAGAAAGAAAGAAAGAAAGAAAGAAAGAAAGAAAGAAAGAAAGAAAGAAAGAAAGAAAGAAAGAAAGAAAGAAAGAAAGAAAGAAAGAAAGAAAGAAAGAAAAAGAAAGGAAGGAAGGAAGAGAGAAAGAGAGAGAAAGAAAGAGAGAGAAAAAGAAAGAAAAAAGCAAGTTTACATAGACTAAAAACAAACTATGGATTAAAGAAGACATACACAAATAACTACAAGGTAAGTTTGAGCCTCCTTGTGGCCTGATGTGTCTGCTCCATTGATCACCAGACATTTGGCTGACTAAGCAAGTGACCTCTTCATTATTCCACCTGCTGAATGATTGAGAATAGGGAGCTTTGCTTCTATTGAAGAGCAAATGGAGTAGAATGGGGAACCTTGCTTCTATTGTCCTCCTCATGGCCCAGTCATGCCTAATATAAGCATTTGGGTAGTGAACAAATTTCTGCATCTGCTGTTCATAGAAATATGAAAATAAAAATAATTTTAGCATATCTTCTAGATAAGAGAATCTGAAGACATCAAAGATAAAGGAATATAATTTAAGCAATTTGAACAACCATTGGGTTGCTAATTACATTTTGAGAAAATTTCCAAATTTTAGCACTTTTTATTTGTCCTTCCCTTTTACAAAAGGAGAAACAGTAATAAAATAATGAATCTGATATCACAATATTTGCAAATTTAACCCTACTGTTGCTGGTCTCTCTATTTTCTGCTCTTGAAATACCCAAGATTGCATAGTGTATAATGAACAAAAATGTATTGGCTCACATTCCTAGAGGCTGGAAATTCCAGTGGCTGGTAGGGACCTCCTTGATGTCATCCATACTGAAAGGGTAAAGAGACAGTGAAAGAGCAAGACAGGATCAAATTTCATTTGTCTTGTATATGCTGCTTCAATTGCAGCAGTGTTGACAATTTTCTATAGCCTCTTCATACCCCTTAGCCTGACCATAGGTGAATGTTGTTGCATTGCTCTTGCTCATTTTTATGAGATTGTTAATGATTCTTACCTCAGTATTAGCTACTTCCATCAATTTACTACCCCATTATTGGACTGTGTTTTCTGAGGTTGTAATATCCTACACTTCATAGTGCAGCAGCTTTTTGTTGTATTTGTGGCATTTTCTCCCATTTTTGAATTATATCGTAACCTAGGTACTTTTTCCCTTACCTGTTTCTTTTCATGACTTTATTAGTCATACAGGATTCCCATGTTACACTTTGTCACCTTACAGTCTATCTTCTCTTTTCAAGAATCTTGTCTTTTCCTTATGGAGTCAGTGTACTCTTTCTGTAAAGGGCCAGATAATAAATATTTTTTATTTCCTCAGCATAAGTATTGATTGCAAATACTGAACACTGCCATGCTGGTTTGAAAAGCAGTCATAGACAATATACAAGTAAAGATTGCATTCCAGTAAAAGATTATTGATAAAAACAGGTAATGTGAAAAAAAAAAAATGAGCAGGAACTAGAAGGGTGTGAGTTAGCAGAACACGTGAATATTTGAAGAGAAAAAGCTCCAATGCTAGTGAAACAGCAAGGATGAAGATTGAGACAGGAGCTAATATGAAAATCAACTTTGGGAAAATACTTTATGCAAGAAATAAATTTTGAGAAAAAGATTTGAAAGATGAGAGCATTTGGACTATTGAGTTTCTAGGGAAAGTTCAGTTCTAAGTATTAAGATAATTTTGTCATAGGTTGCAAAGTCGGGATAAACTATTTTTCACTCACTGTGTTCTGAAGCATCAGGAACACTCACTTTTAGTCTCAGCAAAGGCAGCTTACTGCTTGATTAATTTTAGAAGGAAGCATATTTTAAATCTGGCAAGATAAATGTTTTATGTTATATCTAATTATTCATTAAAATAAGTCTAAAATAAAATATGTTTTAAATGTTCACATATTGAAGCTTTAAAGAGGGTAAACCTCACACTTAGGGAGTTATGTTCAATTTTATATTGATAATTACTATGTACTTATTTTCTATACTGCACATTGGCCATTATCATACAAAAATATTAGCCATAGTCATATAAAAATATAGAAATGTAGAAGTTTAAGACATGGAGAGGACTTGTCAAATCCTCTCGAAGAACCTTCTAATCCAGTGCTTATTAAATTCTGTTAAATAAGGCCTGGATTTTAATAAAAAGTTTTATATCATTATCTAGTACTATATGTATTACTTATGTGTCTACAATACATATGGCTCAAGCAAAGGGTTGACAGTTTCTTTTCATATCTTTTTTTATTATTATTAATTGCATTGCATTATGTGACACAGTGTTATAGGCACTGGGATTCCCCCCACCCCTCCCCGAACCCTCTCCCCATGGTGGATTTCTCCACCTTGTTGCATTACCACAGTTCAAATTAAGTTGAGGTTCTTTCATTGGAAGTATTTACCAAGCATAAAGTTCAGCATCTTATTATCCTAGTGAGTTCAACTATTTCTTGGTGAGACCATCTCTGGTCTGAAGGTAAAGCCAGCAAAGTATCATCACAATTAATTAAAAGCCCCAACATGACATCAACAACAATTTACAACATTATGGCATTAATTGACATAGTATTGATTAACCAATATGTTAATAGGAAAATGCAGGTTCTTAACTACATCCTGTGACTTCTTCATAGACATTTCAATTTTGGTTTATATTCAACTGGGTTCTATACACCTCAAAATGGCTATAGATTACTATTCAGCTGTCTTGTGTCTATTTTCATTTTAGTATTTAGCTGTTTATAATGTTGAAACATGATTCTGCTGAACTTGGTTGTTTTTTGGATGTTTTGAACTGGCTTCATATCTTTTTTTAAAGATTTATTTGTTATTTATTGTAAAGTTAAATTGAAAGAGAAGGAAATAAAGAATGATCTTCAATCCACTGGTTCACTCCTCAAGTAGCAGCAATGGCCAGGGCTGAGCTGATCTAAAGCCAGGAGCAAGGACCTTCTTCTGGGTCTTACATATGGGTACAGGGTCCCAAAGAATTGGGCTGTCCACTACTGCTTTCCCAGGTTACAAGCAGGGAGCTGGAAGGGAAGTAGAGCACCTGGGATTCGAACCTGTGCCCATATGGGATCCCAGTGCGTTCAAGGCAAGGACTTTAGCCACCAGGCTTCTACACCAGGCCCTCGTTTTATATCTTTAATGTAAAATATATTTTAATACATCTACGTTAAAATGGTTACATTTTCATTATAAACAGTTCTTTTTTGGGAAGGTATTTTTCATTTTAGGAATAACTGTAGTTGTTTATGTTTTATTTATATCTTCCCTTGTGTTCCCCCATAAGACCTCTGATAATGGTTAATGAAGTGAGACAGATCAACACCATAATCTGTTTTAATTTTGAGTATTCCAAATGGTTAAATATGTGCCTGAGTGATCCATGATTAGGTTGCTTTAAATATTTGAAGATTTTGTAACAAAAGGATAAGGGGAATAAATGAAATGAAGAAATTCTGATTCAAATACAGAAAACAGATGAGATACAAAATTGAAAGAATGGTTTTTCTAAATTAAGATAATTTGAAATGAATATGTTTTCAAGAAATGAAATAACTTTTCCAAAAATGATTATTATATGTAAAATGGAATTGTGTAATTAAAACCTCCAATAAGATAATCTGAAATTACAAAGAAAGCAAAGAACATTTTCAAATATTAAGTTCTGAAATTTAATTTTCCTGTCTTTTGTGTGCAATTAAAACTGAGTAAGACAAGATATTAAGTAAATTATCTATTTGCTTTCCTGTTTCCCATCTCTTGAGATTCTATATTTAGTCATTTATGAATTTTTGTTTCAAGCAGAACTGATTGTTCTCTTCTGTAATTTGGGATCACAGTGTTTTACAACCATATATTCAATAGACACTGGTCTTAACTCTCTTTAGAGAGTATTACTGATGTGGTCCCATTGATTCTGTAGATTCTGAATCTAATTTCAATTTGGCTTCAGTCAAGAATGGGATTGGGGGCCCGGCGCGGTGGCGCAAGTGGTTAAGTCCTCACCTTGCACGCCCAGGATCCCATATGGGCGCCAGTTCTAATCCCGGCAGCCCTGCTTCCCTTCCAGCTCCCTGCCTGTGGCCCGGGAAAGCAGTCGAGGACGGCCCAAAGCTTTGGGACCCTGCACCCGTGCGGGAGACCACCCGGAAGAGGCTCCTGGCTTTGGATCGGCATAGTATCGGCCCGTTGCGCTCACTTGGGGAGTGAATCATCGGATGGAAGATCTTCCTCTCTGTCTCTCCTCTCTGTATATCTGCCTTTCCAATGAAAAAATAATAAAAATAAATCTTTATAAAAAATTAAAAAAAAGAATGGGATTGGAATTTGAGTATATGATTTGGACAATGGCTAGCAGAGCTAATTCACTGTGGGCTTCAGAACTGGTCTTGGAACATGGCACGTTCAAGGCGAGGAGTAGGCCACTGCATCAGGCCCACACACATTTTCTTTTTTTTTCTTTTTTAATTTAAAATGAACTTATTTTCTTTTTCTTTCTTTCTTTCTTTCTTTCTTTTTAAATTTAAAATGAACTTGGTGTTGATATTCCTCTTTGGGGAAAGGCTTGGCATATTACATGGCCTGTCTTAGCTAGTCCTTGTTCTAGCTGTGAATTATAATTAACTACTGATGAGAACATGAAAAGGATGACTTACAAGCTGCCATTTTCACATCCTAGTATGTGAATCAATTCCAAGTACCTCAATCCGTGCAACAGCAAATTTAAAAATGTGAAATCTGCCTCATTTATAACCAGGGATATTGCTCAGAGCTGACAAACAGTGATTATGAGGATGTAATACAATCTGTTCTGTATGAATTACTGTATTCATATTATGATAATATTGGCAAGATTGCTCTGCCATGTTCAGTTTTCATGACTTATACTCGTTCTTTCATATTTTTGAGGCCAAATTTGTTCTTTTTCTGTTAAAAATTGGTTGTTATTGAAATGATTATTTGGAAACAGTGTTCAGTCACATATTCCAGATTCATCTTGTCTATTCATTGATGGTTAACCATCTCCATCTTGGATTCAGTGACTTGAAACAGCATCTGTGTATTGTTCTAACCCTGAGTTGACTGGGTTCAGACAGGCAGTTGATTGGAGCACATGGTGTAACTGAGGTCACTCAGAGCAGACAACTGTGAGCCCTGCTGGTGATGCAAAGTCAGTATGATGTCTCATTCCCCTGTGTATCTCTCTCTTCATGTAGTCCCTAACTCTTCAATTCTAACTCAAACTGGTGGATTCCAGGAGGACAGCTTTAATGTTAGAGCTTAAGCTTCTGCTGATTTCCACTGTGCTATTCATTCAAAGCAAATCTCATTTTCAGCACCCCCCCGACAGTGTGGAAAGGGACTGAAACAAGAGTATTGGTAGAAAGAATCCATCAACGTAATTGACTACCGAATGTCCATAAGAAATTTTAGTATAGAACAGGATGTAGTAAGGTTAAATTTTATGGAACAAGCTTTGAGATAATTTGAACCAAATTCTATGACTATAATCAATTACACAGCCTTGATTTTATTTGGTACTCTTGAGAAATATAAAATGAGATAATATAGTATGGAATTTGAAATAAGTGATTCTACCCTATCAACGTTTCTTCAAATTTGTTGTATCTCTATAAAAGAATATTCTCACTACCTTTTGACAGAAACATTTCTGATGTGTGTTATCAAAGTTGACACTGCTTTTGTTTAAAATTTCATTTTTTCTACATTTTTCCCTCTTCTTGATTTATCCATTTCACTTTCCAAAGACAATCACACACACACAATTATTTTTTCTCTTGTGATACAATGTACACTATATAGGAATGTTAAATGTTAATGTAACATGTTAAACATGGAGATAATATAATTTAAGTTTATAATATTTCATATGATGACTATATTTTTATGATTTTTTCAATTACTGGAGTTTTGGTTACATTATCTTTTTGAGTAAAATGCATGGACTATTGGAAATTTTTATATTCCTAATTTGGTGTGAGAATTAATACTTTTCTAGGATCTTAGAGCAGAGAAATTCTTTAGCTGTTTTTGAATTTCCCAGATTGCAGCATCACACTTCAGACTGATACTCAAAAAGGGTTTATCTTTTTTCCAGTAATGGTGTTTTACTTGGCACTGCTTTTCTATCTTTATCCATTATTTTTCTGTCTCTAATTTTTAATATTAGTTACTCTGACAAACCAATCATACATTACAAGATATTTGGGGTATGATTTGTTGATAAGGATATTTTAGAAAGTCCATCTATTATTCTGGGTAAGAACAAGGTTTTTGAATCTTTCAATTACAGTACTAACTTGGTTAAATCATTGCCTTTTAACTTACAAGTTTCTTTACTTTTTCTAAATCTATATGTATTTATGTGTAAAAAAATACTGATAATATATGCTCATGTTACCTATTTGTAAGTAAAATAACTTTCTATAATTATTTATATTGTGCCTGACATAGTAGACAATACTGTCTACTATATAATTGCTTTTATGTTATCAACTCATTACATAAAATGAAGTCTGACATAGGAACTTTTTAATCATATTTATGTAAAAATTTTTTTTCTCAGCTCATATGAAGGACATGGTTGTATTTGGATGCCTCATTGTAGTGTTAGTATGTTTGGCAACTAAACTTTTAGAAATATTTTATCCTTGTATGCACTTTCCCCCTTAGTAAGTTCTTTTTAAATTTTTCTGTTATTATTCAAGTATATTTATTATTTACCATTATGCAATTTTGTAAGTGTAGAGATTCTTACCTCCACCTTTCCTTCTTTATCGCTGGTCTCTCCTCCCTCCATTTCTCCTTGAATTTTCACAGTAATATAGTCACTTAATAACAGTTAAAAATTTAGCTTTCTGCTATATAAATGTATCATGACATGGTAGGTGTAGACAAAGGTAGAAAATCTGGCATTGTACTGTATAAGTATATTTACATATTTTACATATTTTCTTGGGAGTCCTAATTTTATTTGAGAGCAGATATGCATACTATAACGTTACATCCTTATATGCTTGTCTTTGTTATACTGTTCATCTGTGAGAATATATCTATATTTGATTACCTATATCAGTTTACTTTGTACTTTGCATAAAGGCTCTCATATCAGAGAGGACATATGCTATTTGTACTTTTGAGACAGACATTTCATTGAACATGGTGGTCTCTATCTGGGACCATTGGGTGTAAATGGTATGATTTCATTTTCTATGGCTGAGTAGTGTTCCATACAGTAGATTGTGTGGAAGATTAATTTTTAGCTGTGTACTCCACCTCTACATATTGATGCCCACAGAGGCTTTACTGGCCTGCACTCCCACCCGGGATCCCATTTGGTCACTGGTTCTAATCCCGGCAGCCCCGCTTCCCATCCAGCTCCCTGCCTGTGGCCCCGGAAAGCAGTCAAGGACGGCCCAAACCTTTGGGACCCTGCACCCTCATGGGAGACCCGGAAGAGGCTCCTGGCTTTGGATCGGCATAGCATCAGCCGTTGCGCTCACTTGGGGAGTGAATCATCGGATGAAAGATCTGTCTCTCCTCTCTGTATATCTGCCTTTCCAATAAAAATAAAAATAAATCTTTAAAAAAAAATAATAGGTTAGGGATGTGGTCCAAAGGGGATGGGATTATATCAAAAATGTAGAGATGTGTTAAGTGTAGTGGTTGAGGAATTCCATTAATTCTGCAGTGTCCTGCTGTAGATGATTATAGTTTGCATGATAACCTAAATGTTACTCTGAATACAATTTTCCATAAAGTGATCATCACTGAATGACTGCACCAAGGAGGAAGCACATGCAAAGTCTTTATCCTTTACTAATGACTATGTGAATGCTGTTGTTTCCTACAAGATTATTTATTTGCCTGCCTTAGTAACTTTCATTACAGATTAAGCCTCCAAGTGATTTGGATAAATAAAAGAAATTTACCCTCTAGGGGCATGATTGAGGTTTTCTGGGAGAACTTATACAAAACCGAATAGCGAACGAAATAGCACATAAGTTTTCCATATATGCCTTAATGTAGACTGTTAAAACTAGAAGAGCAAAACATTTGTTTCAATTGAAATTATCGATGAAAGTTTAGCTCATGGGTCAATTTAAGTTAGTGTTAATTTAAGGAACTAGCAGATTAATTTTATTAAAAGTCCTAGCGTACTTTTTGCTCCATTATTTGATAATTGGATTTTGGTGATGGAGGGAACAAAGAAAGTTGAGTAGGCCAGAAAGGGATATCTCTAAATTCTAAGGCAAAAGGAAAGCATAAACAGAGACATTTTATTAAATTGTTAGTAGAAATCAAAATTTGATTCAATGGAGAATTAAGCAACAGTAATAAAAAAGGAAATAACAGGCAAGTTAAAGAATAACTAGAATCTGTTAAACTGGAAATATGTGTATTTATGTGTGTATAGCCATTAATATCTAGTGTTTATCAATATGTGGAGTATTTCTTTTATTATCTCACTTACTTTCATTTATGAACTATTGAGAGTAGCATTTTTATTATCAAAAAAATATTGTTAAGATTATCAGAGGCAGAACCCAAACCTTGGGTCTCTGAACTCAAATCATGTTGTAAATGATATTAGCTTAGCAGAAACCAAAATAAAAGTGATGCCAACATGTGTATTTACAATAGCATTCTTTCGAATTCTGGCTTAATATTGATTGATTATGCTATAAATTTATTCCTTCTCATTTTTTTTAGTGAGACTTCATGACAGCATATCAGAAGAGGGCTTCCACTACTTGGTGTTTGATTTGTAAGTACACATTTTGTGTTTATTTCTTTTTGTAGTCTATTTGAAGCCATTTGAGTTCATTATAATTTTGTTATTTTGAGTAGTAATTTAATATAATTTATTTTTAATTAATAACCGCTATAATGTTTTAGAATGCTCTCTTAGCAGCGCTCAATTGAAATCAAGTGACTATTTAGCAGTGTTTTTTTTATTGGAAATTTGAAGTAAGTTTTGTAATTGACACAGTTATGAATGTGTATCCCTTTGCGTTTTCTTTTGCGTTATCCTATGTAGTTCTTAGTTTTACTTTGGGCAACAAAAGATGACAAACATAGCATAATTTTGCACTTAAATTTTGAGAGTATGTATAATTCTTTATATAAAAAGAAAAGTCAAGGAAGAAAATGATATTACCTAAACAAGTTTAAGATAATCACAGTTTTGTCAGCAACAATGATAGGAACATTATGACTCTTGGTGGACACATAGTAAATAGACCACACATATGGCTGTCAGGAGTTTAATAACAACACATTTTCTGGAAATCCGTTTGATGCTACTTATCAAAAAGGCTAAAAATGCCCATATCTTTTGATAGCATTATTTTATTAATAAATCCCATGCAAAGTATACCATAAATTAACATAAATCCTTTTGCTAAAATAATATGATTACATTATATGTTAGAGTGAGATGCTAAAGACAAAGAAAAAAAACACACCAAAAAACAAAACACACAACCCAGAAACAAAAAGGCAGGGTTCAGTAACAGAAGAAACAGTTGTGTATTTGCAGTGCGTTCATATAAGAACCACTCTAACGGCACATCGTGGATTGGCCAGCATCTCAAATCCCAAATTAGAGCACCTGGTCAGAGTCTGAGCTCACAGTTTATTTCCTTCTCATGTATATTGGATATAGCAGATGACGGTCTAAGCACGTGGGTTCCTGCTACGCACATGGGTCAATCAGATTGAGTTCTTGGCTCCTGGCTTTGATCTCATCTAACATGGATTGTTGCAAGTGAATCAGCAGCCAAAGTGTTTTTCTCTCGTACTCCCTGCATTCCTCCTTTCTCTCTCTCTCCACCCCCATCCTTCTCCCTCTGTCTTTCTGACATTTTCTGTCAGTCTGTATCTCATACAAAGTAAGTAAAACTTTAAAGAAATAGCATTTTAATACCATTTTCATAAAAGTTTTTGAAGATAGGTAAGAAAAAAGCATTTCACATGATATGAGTTTAAAAGTAGACTAATTCTGGATTTGGTTAAGTCAGCCTTTGAATCCAATCATTAAAGAAACGATATCGTGTGGCAGACTTATAGTCTACTGGTTAGGATGCCAATCTGGATACCAGCCTTCCATATCCAAGTGCCCAGTCTTATGTCCTAGCTCCATTTCTGAGTCCGGATTCCTACTGCTACACAGCCAGGGAGGCAGCAGGTGATGAATGAGTCCCCACTACCCTTGTGGGAGACTTGATTAGACTTCTCAGCACAACTTTCACCTACATATAACCCCATTGAAAGGGTATCTCTCCTCACTCTTTCTCTTGTTTTCTGCTTCTCACAAATGTAAAAATATCAAGCAAATATAAAAACGTTTCTATTGTTTTGTCTGTTTTTCATAGGAGATGAAGGGCATGTCTTAATGCTCAGGCTCCTCTTACAGACTCACATTTTAAGTACCACTATGACTTGCAAAGTCAGATAAAAGGGAACAGTAATTCCAGTGTCTATATTTTTATATGGGTAAACCTTTTCCCTGGAGTCTCTAAGAAAGTGTCTACTAATGAATCTTTATTTTAAAATTGCTGTACAACCCTATGTCTAAACCAGGTACCTGTGAATGATTCTAAAACTTCCATGTATACCAAAATCTGTGGGTGCTCAAGTCTTTTATAAAATGACATAGTATTTGCATGTAGTCTCTGTACATCCTCCTATATATGTGTATGTTAAAATTATATTTATATTATAATGTATGAATGTAAATTCTATATAAATACTACATCATTGAAAGGAATAAGAATAAAAGTTGTATAGATGTTCAACAAGGATGAACATTCATGTAAACATGAATATTTTTCTTCAACTATTTCTAATCCATGACTATGAGAGTGAAACCTCATGCTGTATGTGGAGATCTGACTATTGGTAAATAATGGAATGACAACGACTGGCATTGACTAAGTCTTGAGAACTCATTTCTCCTAAATCATGTGTTGTCCACCTATGAACTAATGCATGATTTTGTAATCCAAAAAGAAAACAATACGTTCCTCTTTGCTAGGCAACTAAGCCTGTCTTCTTTGTTGGTAACCCATGCGTATGTATGTATGTAAGGACTAAATTCCTCTTGTGAGCCATGCTAACAGGCTCCTCTCCACAGTAACAGTTCATTTAAGACTTGTTCACCGGCTGTCTTTTGGTGCTACTTTATGATGTTCTAGGTCATCCTGGGGTTTTTTTCCCCAGAGCTCTTATTTTCACTTTCATCCTTGCTAATTTTTCCTTCTTGATTTTTCCAGATCCCTTATATCAAAAATTTCTGTCTCAACTTCCTTTAGCTATTCTTTCAGAGTAGGTATGCTAGAGACAAATTTCTGGTTGTACTTCTTCTAAAAATATGTTGACTTCCCTTTGTTCTAGAAAGATATTTTTGCCAGGCACAGAATTCTGCGTTGGAAGTACTTTTATTTTAGTGTTTGGTCATTTCCATCTCAGTGGTTTGGATTTGGTTTTCATATATTTCATTTTTATGAATCAACTGTTGTCTCCCAGGGTATGCATTGGCAAGAAATTGAAATCTGGAGTAGAGCTGTGGCTCAAATTTATATATATACACACACACACACATATACATATATGCATATATATACACACATACATACATACATATAGGGTATATATATACATAGATATGTAAGTTTAGAATATTTTGTATAGATATAAAATATATAGATTTGATATATATTTATATAATTTAATATATATTTAAAATATCTAAACAATATTTAACTAAATAAATATAAATATGCACTTTATATATATATATACACACACATATATATGCACACACACACACACACACACACACACACACACACACACACGCTCATGCACACACATACAGCATGCCTCCCAAGCAAAAACCTCACTACCAATTCATAATCCTGCCCTAAGAGCTGGGTTTTTAATGAGAAATATCTTGTCATTCTGGTTATTTTACTCTTTAAATGAGGTATTATTTTTCTGACATCCTTAAGGAATTTTTTTTTTGCCTTTGCTTTCAGAAGTTTGATTGTGGTATTTAACATTGTGTTTCTTAAAGTCCACTTTACCTGAGTCCTGGTAAGACTCCTGAATGTGTGCATTTGTATATGCCAAACTTGAGAAATGTTAGGCATTGTTTCTATGAAAACTTTTTGACCCTTACCTGTCTCCTCTCCTTTATGGGTTATGATGATATTGGAAAATCATTCAAAATAAGGATTCCTTTGTACATACCTTCTGGGCAACTCCTATGAAAAGCTTTCCGTATTATTTACAATATTAAGAGAATAATAGGAATAATATACTTCAGTTTATTTTATACATCCATTTTTAGGCATTCACTGCAGTAATTGGTGAAGAAAATACAGATAATGCAGTTCACATGCATGCAAAATAAAATTTTCAGCTACAGTGTATTATATCTGTAGCATGACATTTATGTTTTTAATGACTCTGAAACCAAAGTAAACAGTCTTCCAAAGTCTTTCACATGTGTGTCATATTAATCTGAATCATGCTGCGTTATGCAGCCGAACCTTCCCTTCTAGAAAAAAGAACTCTGAATCTGCAATTACATTTTACTGTTCAAGAGTTAACAGCAGTTCTATCCAAAATATTTTGCCAGCAAATGAGATTAATAAACTAGTTAAACACAATTCAGTAAAGCATCTGGCTTTACAATTGGAAACAATCATTAGAAGTCTATATTTTCAGTGAACAAGAAAATTAACTTTTTAAATGTATATTTCAAATGTGTTTCAGAGCATGTGCTCTTAAAAGATATCAATGAGATGCTCATATAGGAAAATTGGAAGACACTTAGCCAATCAGTTCCAAGATTAAATAACTGCTTGAATTCCTAAAGAAGGAATGTTCTGTGTTGCTCCTTTTGATGGTAGTTTTGGCTAGTGGTACTTGTGCATACTTTCTGTGGAATGTCAGCTATTTAGGGTCTAATGGGAAGTTCTATTTTTATAGGTGCATTGAGTCTTCTAATGGAATACTTTTCACTCTCTAAAAATCAAAACAAAGGAAGTCATGGGTTCTATGGAAAATTTTCTTCTCACTATTTGAAGTTTATATTTTTTATTTTGGTATCTAACCACCAGTTTCAACTGCAAAGATTCAGCAGTGAATTTTGCAAATTACACTCAAGAGCCTTTGTGAAAGCAAAGGTATCTTCACTGGAATATTGAACTGTCTTTTTTTTTTTAATTGTCCCTCTGGCTTTATGCCTTTCAAAAGTTTTCAGGCATACCTCAGCAGTTATGAAAGGCAAAAGGGACTACATTGTAAAGATGTGGGTTTATTTGGAATTTAACACCAAAATGTGAAGAAATGGAGCTAGATTGTAGTCCTCAAAAGGAAGAGGCCATTAGACAAATACTTGGACAAAGAAGGCAGAACCAGTTCATTTCTGTACTGATGAGAAATGAAGTCTTGACAAGAGCAGCGCAACACCTGAATGTGTTAGAGTGGAAAAACCGTTTTTCTTCGGCACACCTTAGGGTCTTTGACTGGGACCCAATAAATTGGATGACAGCGTAAGATGAGGAAACATAAAAGTTTACTAATATGTGCATCATCATGCCTACCCTGAGAAGGACAACTCAAAAAATGCTTACAAATCTTCTTAACAGAATTGAAAGCAGAAAGGAAAAGCATGTTGCTTTGCTAGCAGGTTTTTGGAAAGTTACTGCAGGAGACAGACTAATGGCAAAGACTGGTTTTATTGTGGTTTGGAATGTACTTTTCTAAACTGCTGGCCACTGGCTGATGAGGGTCCACAATTGTCTCAGGTAATCAGTTGTGTTTCTACCTGTGTATCTGGGGAGTGAGAGGCTATGAAGTGGAAAGTTTACAAATATGACTTGTTTTTAAGCAAATAAGGGAAATTGTTCAGAGCACTTCTTATATCTGTTTCTTCTCAGTTGCCTTCCACTCAAAATAATTCTTACAACAAAGTGACATATTTGGGATGTGTTTTGTTGACTTTCGTTAGTTACTTATTTCGGGAACTTTTTGTCAGAGAACATCTATATTATATCTGTGTTGGATTAATTCATACAACTAAATGTATAATGAACTGTCTCCTAGGTCGGTTTTTTTTTTTTTTGAAATCTCTTGTGAAGTAAAATAGGCAAATTATAAGTTTTATTATGTCATTCTAGCAATGAAAAGACTTAATCTTTAGTCTCAAACCTGTCCAGCATTAAACATTTAGCATTATTATTTCTTCAGGCTCCCCTTTTCTCATATAAAATGAATCTGTGGAGTAGATGAGAAATGTGCTAGGCATCTTTCAAGTCCTTATGTTTTGTGAGGCCTGACTGCTATAGTCATCAATTTAGTATTTCTGATAGAATCCAAAGAATTTCTAATGCCATTTCTGAATTTGGAATCTGTTTTAAGATTTTTGAACTATTAGAGACTAATAATATTATTATATCTAATTGGAAACTTATATTTTCTGCTAGAGAAAAAAAAAGCCATGTTGGTACATGAGATACTTGTTTTCATTTTTGATTTCAAAATGCTTGTGCCTCTGGATAAAAAATTCAAATACCTAAAGCTTACTTAATAAATGTTTGATGGAAAAAAAAACCTTTTTGTGTGAATTTCTCTCTTTGCTAAGTCCAAAATGGAGTTGTCTAAAACAATCTGATATGCTGGCTTCTCTTTTCCTATTTACTGTATTTGTATGAGCCCCACAAATGGATATTTTGTAGGTATTTCTTAAAAATACATTTTTCATTTGATATTATAGCATAGTGTTGAATTAATTTTGAAAACTAGAAATCCTGAAAATAGGATAAATCATACTCCATTTATTTTTCAGATAATGTGTTCAGGAAATGAATTAAATGACTTTCAAAAATCTGTGAAATAGGCTTAACATGGTTAAAAAAAAAGTTATGTGTACACAAAAGTTCTAGAGGGAAAGTCTACATTCTGTCGGTCAGGGATCTTAGGAAATAGCAAGAACAGCAGAAGTTGAGGTAGCTGTGTTATTACTTTGGACATTTCCTTGCATTAAACACATACACATTTAATATGTACCTACTCTGCCTGTTGTTGCAAATAAATGTAAAGCTTAAAAATGTTTGTCTTCAAACTAAATAAACCAATCTGACATTTGTTGTTAATGATATTCTTTTATCTATTAGAATGTTTGATGTTGTAATTAGTACGTTGGAAATATTAAAGCATACAGACTGGTATACTTTTTGCAGTGTGAAAGCAGATGTGTAGTCTGGTCATTTTGTCATATCTGTGACTATCTAAATGAAATTCTGTTGTGCTGATGACACATTCTTATATTTCACAAGGCATAACATCTGCAATTATTAAATCTTTTCAGCAGGGTAAACTGGTTTCATTCCACAATACCTGTTATCTATTATTCACCACTAATTTTACCCTTCATAGAAACCAACTTAATTTAATATTTCATGTATGTACATCACTATAACAGAGCAAATAGCAAGCAGAGCAGCAGAAAGCATTTCTCAAATTGAGATCAAAATGTGAACACATAATATTGAAAACTAATGGTTCTGTTGGTGTACAGTAAAACAGTATTTCTTTTGTTCTTTATTTTTGTTTTCCTGAAGGTTAAATATTACATGTCTGAGAGTAGTGTTTTACCATTTTACTGCTTGTAGCTCTCTGAGCTTCCTGGAACTGAATTGTGGTACCTGGTAATAATTATTTCAGAAAACTCAATCATTGTTGATTCCTATGTTGCTTTTGTTGCTTTTTTTCTTTTCTCCTGCTGCGAGTCACATTTCTGTACATTACTTTGGTAGTTATCCCGTATTTCTTGCATATTCTATTCTGTTTCTATTGGCTTCTTGCCTTTTGGTCATTTCAAATTTTTTTTCTCAACTTTGGAAGTTTCTCATCACAATTTCAAGCATAGAGATCTTTTCTCAGATGTGTTCAGTTTACTAATGAGCTTTTCCAAGACATTCTTCATTTTTCTTTTATGTTTTTATCTTTAGCATTTCTTTGTTAATTATTTCTTAGAATTTCCTCCTCTTTATGTAACCCATCTATTTTTGTATAGGTTCTTCATTTTACTGAAGGTCTTAACATACTAGTTAGTTTTTTTTGGGGGGGGGGCTGGTTTTTAATTCCTGATCTATTAATCCCAATATCATACCTGCTGTAAATTTTTTTGCCATTTTGTATGTTTTGTATTATTCTATTCTACTGATTTGTTTTATTTATTAATTTATTTTTAAAATGTGGACATGATACTCTGGATAAAATGAACTGCAATAACACAGGCCTACAGTAATGTAGTTTCAAAGGGTGGGAGAATGGACACATTCTTTAGTTTTATGATTGGATCTCAGGCCTGATCTCCAGACTGATTCTCCAGTGCCTAAGGTTAGAGTTGCACAGAGTTGGCAAATTCCACTCCTCCAGATTGGTTAGGCTTTAATAAAATCCCAAGGGTTATAAGCTGTAAGAGCAGTTTCTCCTGTGGCAGGCGTTGTTCAGAACAGAATGCTCCACCCAGTCTCACAATGGTTCCTTTTGCTATCCTGCTGCAAGCAAAAGGTTATCTTTCCTCTGAATAACACTGTCAGGATGGGATCTAGCTCTCAAAGGTAAAACCCACAAACGTATGTATGAATGCAGTCCCCTTAAAATGGGATTCTTTGGATCTGGTACAATGGCTAAATCTTCAGCTTGCAAGTGCCAGGATCCCATATGGATGCCAGTTCTTGTGGCCCAAAACCATAAGACCCTGCACTCACATGGGAGACACAAAAGAAGCTCTTGGCTTATGACTGGCTGAGCTCTGGCTGTTGCAACCAGTTGGAAAAAGAAGCAGCAGTTGGTAAATCATTTTGTCTCTCCTTCTCTCCTCAAATCTGATCTACCTTTCCAATAAAAATAAATAAATCTTTAAAAAATGTTGTTTTTCTGGAGTTTTACAATTTTTTAGTTCACTTTTTCGCTATTAATTCAGGGTAATGGTTTCTAAGCTACTCCAGTGCTATACCAGAAAAGTGTGTTCTTAAAATTCTTAAATTTTCTAAAATTTAATTAAAGACTTCCTGAGGAATCATCACATGTAAATATGGTTATTTATAAAATTCAATTAAGAACCTAAACAAGCTATTGTTATTTAATAGGTAAAGGTCAGAATTCAAGACTAGAAGTTAAAATTTTTTATGTTAATGAAAGTCTAGCTTACATATTTCTGACACATGAATGGTAACCATAACTGATAAAGTACTATAACTACTACTCAAAAAACAATTTGTAAAAATCTGCTCTATAGGAGGTTAATGTCCAGAGTCATTAAGGAGGCTTACCACTTCATTTGTTGAAACTGATTCTGAAGGTATCATATGCTCAAGATGTTAATTAAGTATAAAATTATAGATACTTATTAAACTGCTGCCCTGTTAAGTAGATTCCTTTCAACTCTCAAGTCAGATACATTTCCTTGAGAAATACTGAAATTGCTGTTTTGGATATTAATTGTCATTCTGGAGACAGTTTCTGTGACTGTGACATTCTGCTATGTAAGAGAATCTGGAAGAGTAACAATTTAAAAGATGTTGGACTAAGTTTAGCACTCAGCTTCTTCAGTATGTGATGATATTTTCTGCCATGTGCTCATCCGTTTCATCTCTCAGCTTGAACTTTATAGGCTAGAAGCCCAGCTCCTACTGATCCCTGCTTACTTTTCACTTCTACTTGAAACACCCAAACTTGGCAGAGACTGCCATTGGCTTGCAGTTCATCTCCCCACCCCTTCCAAGCTTTTCTGCTTTGGACATTGTCTGCAAATAGGTTTGCTGTTATAAAACACTCATTCAGTGAATGCTGATTGAGTGCTAATTATATGTGAAGCTGTTTGCTAAATACTAGAGCTGAAACTGAGAATAAGACATAGTCCCTGTCCACAAGGGACTTCCAGCATTCCTGGGACTTGATACAGTAAAGTACAGTGAGTTTACTAAGTATGTACTCAGGGGGGAAGGAAATGGTTTCTAACAAGTACTGCATAAATACAAACAAGAGGCTATACATCAAAATTTGAAAGATAAGTAGAACTCATTTGGTTTTAGACTCTGATACCTCATTGGAAAGACAAGTAGAAGATGTACAGAGGCCCATAGGAGAGACTGGATTATTTTAGAAATTTGCACTTCACTGTAGATAAAGCATTATATTTGAAAGAAGAGAACCACATGACTCTAAGACTGAGGAAACAGGCTGGAGCCAACTCCCAATGCATCCTCCAGACCTTATTCCTTGCACTAAAATCTGATCATGATTTTTACAAGAAGAGTTAAGGGGAGTAATGTAATGAAATACAAATTGAGGAACATATTGGCATCCTGTTTTGAGGTGCTTGTGTTCAAAATTAAATGGAACAATGAGAAGAAAGAAAAGTAGAAAGTTTTGAAAGTACCTTAAATTGGTGAAAGTAAAGATTTGATTAATTGGTCCTAAAACTCTTTTGTTGAAGACTTCTCTATATAGAATATTCCATTTCTAAAAGAACTATAGTGGTTTGATTAAAGAACAGAATATTTTACCTTCATTTTTTGACAAGCTCATTGATATCCATGTGATTGACAACAGCTAAATCATAACATTTTTAACACTACGCAATCTAGGAAATCCATATTATTTCAGTGCCTTTGGAGTATATATGCATGTGAATAACATAAGCAAAACACCTAAAATTTAAAAAAAAAAGATAATGACAACAGGTCTATGAAAAGCATGTGACTTTTAATGAGTAGATTTTTAGAAATAAAGAGAAACTTTCTCTTTACTTGTACTTGATGCTCATTAAATGTCTGTTAAACGTATGACTTGGGTTATGGACCATTTTGAGTAAGAAAAAGTAGCAGTGCTTTTGATAGTATATCTGTTAGATATTCTCAAAAGAATTCTTGATATATGAATTTGCTTTGTTTACCATAGATTGTGTGTTGTGTGCCAGTGTTGCGAGAGGATAAGGAATAATATCCAACTGAATAGAGTTATTATTTCTCAATAGTCTGAATGAGACCTACTATAATTACAGATTTGTTTATTGATTTGATTTTAAAAGTTAGAACTGAAATATTTAAAGCACTAGAAGTGACAACCCTTGTGATGGGTTTTTAACTGAGCGATTATGTTGCTTATATCCCATATCAAAGTACCTGATTTCTATACTCAGCTTAGCTCCTAACTCCGGCCTCTTGATAATGCATGCCATGGAAAGCAGTGGTATTTGAGTTCCTGTCATCCACATGATTGACCTAGATTGAGTTCCTGGCTCTTAGATTCCCTTAGCCCAGTCCTAGAAGTTTTGACCATTTATGGAGTGAACCAATGGAAAACAACTTTCTCTCTATAAGTCTTACTTTCTGTTTCCCCATACTCTTATATAAATAATCAATTTTCTCTGTCAAATGAATAAATGAATAATTTAAGCAGCTGTTTTTCATTGATAATAAATATTTGATTAATCATGTAAGTTCATTATGGGATATTAAACATTAAATTTCTCATTTTGGATGTGTATCTGTCTAACCACCTGTCTACCTATTTAACCGCCAATATCTAGACATCCAAAAATTCATTTTTATTTTTGTGCATTTGGCTGTTGTTGGTATCTGTAGTTATAGATTTTAAGATTTCAATGAATAAAAATTTTTAAGGAAAACTGTTTAAAATAATATTTGAATATATGAAGATAAATATTAAATTTGATTTTATTAATGCTTTCAGCATTTATAAAGTTTAAGTTCTAAATCATTAACCTAATGTTAATAAAAAATTTTGTTGAACTCTCCAAAAGCTTTTAATAGAATTCTGAAAGATTATAATTTATATTCTAGTCCACTTCTTTGATAATTTAATTTTATGATAGATATATATATTTCAAGTTTTATGTAAAATAAGTGTTCTGTCTTGGATCATTGATTTCATTGACTTTCACTGAAATTTCCTGTGTAAAGGGGCAAAAAGGCAAATTAGTCAATTATTTCTTACTTTGTTAATAGAGGGAGCTCTATCGTTTGCCTAAAAATAGTTTCTGTTTTAATCTCAGCCCATTTATTTGTACTTAACAGTCTGATATTTCCCTTGGTAGGAAATTCAAGCAATATACTACCATATTCAACTTTCTATATTGTTGAAAAGGTTTCTACAGGTATCTTTATTTCACCAGTGCCTTGCTAATTTCTTAGAATTAGAAGCTGTTCAATAAACATTTAAAGAGCCAAGCTGATTCCTCATGATACTGCATCCATACATTCATTTGACAAATACATTTAAGCGTTTGTTAAACAGTAGATCTAATGTTGGTCCCTGGAGCCAACTGTGAATATTTTTTTGTACTTGTCTGTAAGAATTTGAAGTATTTTGCATATTCATATAACATCATAAACCTGGACTAAACCATGTGGATAATTTTCTTTCATGTTCCAAAGAGAGATGTAACTGGGGCATGTAACTGTTCGTCCCTCTTTTTAAATGGGGAGAGGGAGGTGGATTTTCTTTCATATCCAACATATCTAAACATTGAAATACTGTAAAACATAGTCCTGGAACATCATCTATTTTCTGCTTTCTAATAACTTCTTCTAATAAATTATAAAATTTCAGTAATACCCCATTCATAATACAATGATACTTATATTTCTAAGTGCTACTCAGATCTCTACTTGAATTCCAGAAATGCATATCCTGTTACTTACTTATCTCTACTGATATATCCAATTGGAATCTCAAATTTAGAATGTTGCCTCCCTGTTGTAAAATGTACACCAATCAGAGGCGAGATGTAGATTGTTGCTCAGAACACCACCTTGGAAATATTATTGTCTCATTTCTTTCTTTCATATTAAATATCTGCTTTGTCAGAAACTCTTATTAGCTTCAAACTATAATCAGAATTTGATGTCTCATTATCATCCTTTGTTTATTTCACTTTTATTTTTTTTCTATTAAAGGATTTTTTTATTACATTGCATTATGTGACACCGTTTTTTAGGCACTGGTTTCCCTCTACCCCTCCTCTAACCCTCCCCCCATGGTGGATTCCTCCACCTTGCTGCAACACCCTGTTGCTAATCACTCTCATTCCTTGCCTGCAGCATTGTAAAAGTGTCCCAAACTGTCTTCCTATTTCTCCCCTTATCTTCATGCAGTTCAATGCCAACACAGCAGCTAGACAGATCATTGAGAGAACTAAGAGTGTGCCATTCTGCCCGAAGCACTGAATTACCACACACTCTACCATAGTATCTCTTCCCACTCAACTCCCAAACTGCAACACTGCAAGTCTTCCTCATAGCCTGAAAGATGTTAGATGTATCCCAACTGAATGCATTTACACTTGTTGCTTTATCAGCCATGGGTGATCCTCCTCTACCTGAAATCTACATGGTTACTCTTCTTTGGCTTCAGACCTTACCTCATAGAGCCACCATCTAATGGAGGCTTTCCTTTTATCACACAACTGAAAATCTGCTCTTCCTTCTTTGCTAATTCTTCCCTATTTCTTCCTTGACTTGTCTTATTTCTTAGCACTTATTACTACCTAGCTTGCCATTCATTAATGGCTAATTAACTCTCACCCATTAAATATAAGTTTAATGAATGCAGGAACACTATTTCTCTTTTGTTCACTTTAGGAATACTCTGCTTATAACTATACCTTTACATAGTAGGTGTCCAATAAATATTTTTGCATAATAGCATATGAGAAACCTTATGTAAAGTATACTAAATTATTTTGCAAAGAGTTGAGCTTTAAATGGTTATGTTAAGTCATCTTCTATATACTTGCTAGAGCCATTGCCTAATTACTAGTAAATTAGATTTTCAGGATCATGGAAATTAGTTTTTAACCAAAAAGGGAAAAAGGAAATTTAGTTTAGCCAAATGTAAGCTTTTGAGAAAAATGTGACATCATTAAGGGAGAACCAATGCCATGAAATAGTAGGCTGAGCCTCTACCTAGGATGCCAGTCTCCCAGATTGGCACCAGTTTGTGTCCTGTCTTCTCTGCTTCCCATCCAGCTCCTTGCTGATGTGTCTGTCAATGTAGCCAAAGATAATCAAGGCCTTGGACCCCTGCACACACGTGGGAGACATGGAGGTAGTCCTGGGTTCTGGTTCCAGATTGGCTCAGCCCCAGCCATTGCAGCCATTTAGGGAGTGAATCAGCAAATAGAAGACCTCTTGCTCACTATCTCTCCCCTCTCTGTAACTTGACCTTTCAAATAAAAACAAATAAATATTAAAAAAATAAAAAGGAGTTATGTCTGTAAAGTCAAGAGATGCCATTTTCTCAAACATTGTAATTAGGGTATACTTACATTTAAATGCTATTTTTCCTTAATTGTCGTAATCCCTAATTCACTCAAATATTTCCATGCAAATTTTACCTTAACTCTTTTCTTATAAGCATTGTAGTTATTTGCTTTTAGCCAAAAAGCAAAGGAGAATATTGAATTATGATGAAAACCCAATGCTAATGACTAATTACTTAGGCCTTTGAAATAATTCCTTTCATTTTCTTCCTCAGACTCACAAGGTAGCAAGACTGAAGCATGCCATGTACACATGACCTAATATGCTTCTTCAGTGGTTGCATTCTTCATTGAGTCTTTGAGAAGAAAGACCTTTTTGTTTGCTTTTTAAATATCTTATTTGGAATTTGAAAGCTATCTGGCCCCTTTTCCTGGGTAGTGAGAAGGACTTTCTGCCTGCTCATTTTTAAACAAAGAAACCCTCTGATCTGGATGAGCAACATCATTAGTATTTGGTTTTGTGGCCTCCCATTAGTAATGATAAGGGCTTTTGCTAAGGTCATGCCTTACTAGCAAGTGTAAAAGCATAAACTATGATTAGCTGAAGAGTACTCATCAGAAAGAGTAGTGGCTTGGATCTCACATTATTGAAAACATTTAAAACTTACGCCTAGGGCTTGGGAAAACTTTGTAACAGTTACTGCTATTCTGGAGAAGGAAAAACACATTTTATACATATTGAGACCTACAACCTTCAGTATTAACTGTTTTCTCTTGTTACTCCCTCAGCATGTTGATTTTGTTTGGTTGTTTAAGTGGTTGCTTTATGTACAAAATTGGAGGTTGCTGTAGGAAAGAATGATTTAGGGACAACAGTGTTGAGGTTTTTCCAACTAGGTAGTAACCCAAACTACGTGAATAAATTCTCAAATTAGAAGTCATTTGTACACAATTGAATTTACCAAGGAAGATGTTACTGGATTATCCATTTCAATATATTATATTAATGGAATGCCATTGTTTTTGTAAAGCAATAGCTCAGGTGTACATTATCATGCTTCATCTTTACAGATGAAGAAATTAAGGCAGAGGAAATTAATTGCTTTTTCCAAGGTCGTGGAGTAAGTGACTGAGCTAGGACCCAGCATTTAGATATCTCTGATATTTGAAGACAATGATATAAACCACTGTAAAATATTTCTTTATATTTGTTTCTCAGTAAAAAATTGAACACTGAATATTATGTGCTTACCTTCAGTTTTGACTTGTTTTTACCTTCTTCAGATTGAGTGTAAACAGGAGTATGAATAAGGGCTTCCTGAAATCTTTTTTTTTTCAAATTCTGTTTGCCTTTTGCAATCTTCTTCCACTGCATGAGCCAAATCTTTTAACTGAATGCCCTGAGCCTGTAGTAACACTGATTGCATCCCTTTATTAATGTAACCAGCAAATCTTCACAAAAAGAGGCTTTTCTCTAAGCTTCTGGATATTACAGACCCTCAGTCAGAAGTATTGGAGAGGGCTTATTTGTTGAATACAGAGAAAAACCCTAGGTTTATGAAAGTTGATTCAAAGTAAATCCAGCTGGGCATAAGCAGAAGGTGTTTGGCTGAAGAGGAATTAAGCTAAGCACTACATCATAGGTTATTTTGTTGAACAGAGAAGTAAAACAAAACACTTGGAGGTAAAAAGCATATGCTGAATTGATTTAGGGAACATTTGCTCAAAAATGTTTTATAGTAACATAAAATTCAGAACATTCTTCAGAACTCTTGGTAATGCAAGGCACAGAAATCCAAAATAGAGGGCTGGCTTTTGGCCTGTGTCTTAATTTGGAGAGTGTGGCTGCAAACCCAGGGCTAGCTCCTGATTTGAGAGTTCTACTGACCAATACCCTGGTGGGAGACAGCGTGATTTGTCAAGGAATTGAGTTTCTGCTACCCAAATGTGAGACCTGGATTAAGTTAGGCTCTAACCCAGCTTTAGCTTATGTAGGCTTTTGGGAAGTGAACCAGCAGATGCGAGCTGACTCTTTCAAATGATTTTTTTTTAAGAAAAGGACAAATGAAATAAATTTAAATAGTGTAAGTCTGAAAGTTGTGGTTAGACCTTGTTTCAAAATAGTGCAAAGCTGGGCCATGTTTAGTTGACTCTATGTTTTCTTCCTGGTTTAATATCGAGCACATTTTCTGAATGTGCTAACACCAGCAATTCTAGGTTGCCTTAAATCGGCAAGTTGTTTGACAATTCCAGCAGCTATACTAAAAATTGGGTTGTACAGGGAGTTTCTAGAAGTTTGTGGAAATGTATATCATGAGAAAGCTATTTTAAAAAAATGAAAATGAACTTTTAAATCAGTTTTTCATGAACTTTCTGAAGTTTCCTTGTCTTTTCCATCCTTGGATTAATTAATTGCCCCAATCAAAGAGATTGTGTACTAACATTTAGTGCTGGGAAAGGTTGATGCACAGGCCCACTGTGGATCAAATGGTTAGGAACGAGTAAGAAAAAAGCAGTTGACCAAGGAGTAGAGGGATTTGGTTATCTGAGTAGCAGTAGTTGAAGG
Source organism: Ochotona curzoniae (assembly GCF_017591425.1). Lineage (NCBI taxonomy): Eukaryota > Metazoa > Chordata > Mammalia > Lagomorpha > Ochotonidae > Ochotona > Ochotona curzoniae. The sequence continues at coordinate 48,735,258 of NW_024467119.1, forward strand.
CAAGCAAAAATAACACAGGGCCACTATAGGCAGTTTATTTTTCTTTAAGATTTATTTTATTTTTATTGTGAAGTCAGATATACAGAGAAGAGGAGAGGCAGATAAAAGATCTTCCATCTGTTGATTCACTCTCCAAGCAACTGCAGTGGCCATAGCTGAGGCAGTCCAAATTCAGAACTAGGAGATTCCTCCCAAGGCTTTGGGCCATCCTATACTGCTTTCCCAGGCCACAAGCAGGAAGCTGGATGGGAAGTGGGCCCACTGGAATTAGAACCAGCGCCCAAATATGGGATACCAGTGCTTGAAAGGTGAGGACTTCAACCACTAGACTACCATGCCGGGCCCCTTCTATAGGCAGCTTAAAGCAATTGTCTAAGAATCATGCCAAAAACAATATTTTAGGAAAGAAAATAACAACATAGCTAACGGAGGGAAATATGGGAGAATAGGATCAAGACTAACTGATAATACTTACACCCTTTTCTTAACACACTAACCTGTAGTTTGATATTGGAGTAATATTTAAGTTAGCTTTATAAAACAAGAACTAATTTTTTTAAATTGATTTTATTTGATAAGCATTGAAGTATTCTAATCTATATCATAAGATTTAAATCAGTTTTCAAATTTTTTTTTTCTTTGTAAGGCAGAATTACATAGCAGGGAAGAAAGAGAGAGCGATATCTTCAATTTTCTGGGTCACTCTCCACATGTCCTCAGTTATTGAAGGTGAGCCAATCCAAAGCCAGGAACTTCTTCCTGGTCTCCCATGTAAGAGCAGGGGCCCAAGGACTTGAGCCAAGCATTGCTGCTTTCCAAGGGCTTTAGCAGGATTGTGGATTCAAAGTGAAGCATCCTGGAAATGAACAGATAGCCATAACAGATCCTGGTATCACAGGCTGAAGCTTAGCTTGATACACCATGATGCAATCCTCTCACTCTCATTTATTTAGTCCAGGTATTATGAAACAAACTCAGATGGCTAGCTTAAATTTTGCTGAATGAAATTTTTTCTCATCATATGGCTTTCCTCTCATCATATGATTAAAAACAATATACATACATAAATTAGCATAAAATTTTATTTTACAAGATAACATTTTCAAATTACGCTTTTTGTGTTATATGACTTACCATATATTAAGAATATCTGTATGTGTGTTTGGATGTATGGACACAGATTTAAGACATAAGCATCCCGTGATGCTTAGAGAAAGAAATCATCAACGTTAAGTCTAAATTTCTAATGTTTGCTTATACCAAAGTATTATTTTTTAATATTAATCAATTTCTGTGATTGAAGTTCAAATAATGCTGGTGCATATTTATTCATAGAAAATTTGAAGTACACATAAGTAAAAATTTTAAAATGCTTCATATCCTCTCCTCAAATGGAAACTTGTAAATGATTAGTTAAGAATTTAAATATGTCATGTTTAACAGTTACTAAAAATAAGCTGTGAAGTCCCTAGTTATATTGGTCCCAAAGTGAGATGATGTGAAAGGACAACATGCTTCTGTGGGAACCACATAAAAGGCAAGACAGAGAATGACTCAATCCTGTGGTCAGCATCTTCAGCTGTGATCTGTGAATGATGATTGAGCCCATAGCCATTTTAGTGAATCAATATACAAAAGTGTATAAATACTTAGAGGATTTGTAAGATGCTCCCCTCTTAGAAATCAGCACAACTTAAAACTGAAGGACCCACCCTTTCCTTTAATGGATAATCTGGACAGTCTGCTCCACAAGGTGTCTTTTCCCCAAATTTTTTCTAAGAATTATTCTATTTCCATGTCAGTGTTAGTGAAGAAAAAACAGAGAGGGAGAGATGTCAGTAGCTAGGAATTTCATCCAGGCCTTCTACATGGGTGGCAGGGCCCAAACACTTGGTTCATCTTCCACTGCTTTTCCCAGGATAGTAGGTCTTGAACCAGAGTACATTTGGGGTTCCAGCATGACAGGTGGTATTTACCATTTAAGAGATCACCTCATCGCCACTTTTCTAAGTGATGGGTAACAGACTTGAGCTGGGCCTGTCAGATGCATTCATTTCTCTGAAATTTGATACATGAGCAAAATGATGACCAGACTTACCATGAATTAGGATGCCCCTTTGGTTCATGATTTGTGAGCCTGTTTCCCCAGGCCTTTGATTCTGTGAACCTCTTTCCTTCTTAGATAAACTAGATTTGATTTCTGTGGCCAACAATCATAAAGCCCTAGTTAAAATGAAAGGAAAAGATGAAGGAAAAAGTAAAGAATAAGTAAACTGGGCACGGCATGATATCTTAGTGGCTAAAGCCCTCATTTTGCATGCACTGGCATCTCATATGTTTGCCGTTTCATGTCCCAGCAACCCTGCTTCCCATTCAGCTCCCAGCTTGTGGCTTGGGAAAGAAGTCAAGGGTGATCCAAGGCTTTGGGACCCTGGACCCACCTGGGAGACCCCCCAAAAATTCCTGGCTTCGGAATGGCTCAGCTCTGGCCGTTGCATCCACTTAAGAGTCTATCTGTAGACAGAAGATCTTCCTCTCTGCCTCTCCTCTTCTCTGCATGTCTGACTTTCCAATAAAAAACAAATAGGTAAACTGAGGATACAAAAAGATAGAAAATGGAATAAGAAGAGGATTAAAATATCAACCTGTCCAGTGTCAAGAGACTAGATTACCTAAAATGCTTGGTATCAGTAATGTTTCAAGATGTATTATTTCCAATTTTGGAATGTGGACATTTATTTTACTTGGTGAACTTTCCTAACTACAGAATTTGAAGTCCAAAATGCTCCAAAATCTGAAAAACCTTTAGTGTAGTTTTTAAAAGTTTTAAAATATTTCTCATTTTCTCCAAATATGATGCTTTAACTCCGAAGTGTACTAATATCTATATCAATCAGAGAGTGAGGTAATTAAATGCAGAATTCAAACTCCACATCCCACCTGCTTAAATTTGACTGTCAGCACTGTCAGCTGTATCAGATTTGACTTGGATCAAATGTGTTTAATTTTTAATTCATTTATATTTTCTCTATGTTAAAGATGGACATACAAATAAAGGTCATTCATTACATGTTTTACTCTCCCAAATGCCCTCAACAGCAGGTCTGAGCCAAGCCAAAGCCAAGAACCAGAAATTCCATCCAGATCTTCCATATGGAATATAGGCATCACAGGCAATATCTTAACCTCTGCTCCAAATGGTCACCTTGAGTCTGTAGCAGCTTCTTGGCCCCTCTGGGCCTCAATGTCTTTACAGCAGTATGAGGCATCTTCCAGGATTACTTTAAGACGCAAATGATTTAATAGATGTGATGTGTAAAATAGTGCTAATATTTAATGGCTTTGATTCTTATAAGAATTAAATAATTTGTTATAAAACTAAACAGATGTTCAGCAGAGAACAAGCACTTGTAAGTCAGCTCTGTGTAGAATGGAAAAAGGTCCTGTTTTATCTGATTTATTACTATCTTATTAATTTGGTCTATCAATACCATTTATTGAATGTGTAACTTGCCAGGCTTCTGCTCTAGGCAGTATTGGGAATATAAAGATAAGCAATGCACTTTTTCTCCTGTCATGTTGCTCATATTGTTGTGATCTTGGTAGTCTATGAAATTAATATACTGCAAGGCAGATATTGTAAGAAATGTGGAGATGTACTCAAGGAGTTTGGGGGAAAGTAAGTTTGTGTCAACTGGAAAATAATAAAAAAAAATCTGTGCTTGGCCTTTATGTATGTATAAATTTTGGCACACAGAGATAATTGAATTCTAGCTAGCAGCTGTTAGAGCAAAAATGGGAGTTAAAATGTGTTTTATTTGGAGTATACTACATAGCCTGCTTTTACTGAAGAAGCCATTTGCCTTATTCATCTGGAATAATGGGAAGGTCTATCAACTAACAGCTTGCCTGCTATGCTTTGTATCCCCATCACAATGCTGTGGAATCTCTAAAACCTGAGTGCCCTCACTCCATGTACAGCAGGAAAATCATTGACCACAGTATGGTATAAGAAAACAGGTTTTTATTGCAAAAAACAATGAGCCGGAAGCTATCACTTTACTCTCAAACTTCTTAAGGAGTCAAAAACAAAAGTTTTAATAAACTGAAGTTGATATTAATAGTGTGTATTCAGTTCATGTGTAGGTTTCTAGTTGACCTGAAGTGTCCTGTTTTGATGGGCTGGCAATATTGTGTTATTTGGGGAATTTCAATAATGGCAAAGTGGGCGCCAATTAGTCAGGTGGCAGTAACTCCTTGCTTGGAGTCTGGAGATTTCAGGGGAGATAGGAGGGAATTGGAACAGTCCTCAAGACAAGACTAGTCATCACATGTTATCAGTAGTCTCTTGACTGAGTCTTTTGGTTCTCCTAAGTAAAGAGCCATGCCATCTACAAAAGAATAATTTCAATTCCTCATTTTTGATTTGAATTTTTAAATTTATTTTTCTTGCCTAATAGCTCTGGAAAGGACTAGCAATGAAACTGTTGGATATATCCTGACCATAAAATGTTGGAGTGCCTGCCATTGTCTATACCCACAATGTCAGGATACACTAAAATAGCAGAATGATGGGCTTATGATTGCTTATGAAGGGCTATATTATTGTAATAATATGAGGGAAACCAATGGGTGTGGTGGGAATTTGGAGAGGGCATAAGGGAAAGCCCAGAGCCTATGGAATTATATCATAAAATTAAAGTAGTAGTAGAAGAAAAAAATGTTATCAATAGGGAAAATGAATAATGTAAAGAATCCTGTAATTAATGCTCATGTGAGGCAGGCTGAGCAACTTCTCAATTTAGTGAGTTAGTCTTAGTAAAAGTGCAGTGGAGAAATTTTAAGCTCAGAGGAAGATTAGAAGACTTGTGGACTTTCCTGTTGCTGTCTTGTATGCATATCTAAGCCACTGTGTAGAGAGTTGATTTCAATCAGCATAAAGACAGAAGTCAAAGAATATTGCCAGCCTCCATGCTACAAATCACATAGCCTTAGTTTTTTGAAACCAAAAGCATATGAGCTCACTTCTTTTATTGTGTCCTTCTATCCCTGCTTATGGGAGACCCCCAAGAATCCCTGAACTCTCAGATCACTCTTCATCTCCCATCTACTCATTCTAGGATTTCCCACAGCCTTATTCTAGTGCTGAGAGCATGAGGTCCAAAACATACATTCCAATGAGCTTTGAAAGACTGTAGAAATCCTTGACCAGCTGTAAATGGAGGGTGCAGAGTAAGGGATCTATGAAAATTGTTACTGTTACTGCTACCCTCATTAATTTTGTTTTGTGCATTTGAAAGTATTCTGAAATAAAATGTAAAGAAAGGAGAGTAAGCACCTTTCTACAGACAGTGGAAAGCTTACGTCAGATACCCAGGTAGACTCTTCTTGTGTTGAATTTTATATTATAAATATACTAGTCAGGTTTCCATATCACTGGCAATAATTAAACTTTGCAAGAGTAGTTTAGTTTTTCAGGACTGTGAAGGGATATATAGTATGTCAATAGAGCAGTACTGACCTTGAGTCAGGAATTTCAATCTGCATATGATGCATTTTGATCCACAGGTACATGAGTCCACAATGGGCATAGAATATATGCCACGTAAACTTATTTCCATGAAAGAATCTGTGTTTCATAACACACACAGGTGGGAAAAATATGTTTAATGGGTAGCAGATTACATGAAAAAATTAAATAAGTTTGTCTTTTTAAGTGCATTTTGCTTGTATCCTTGTCTTATAAAGATGACAAGGAAAAGTATAAATTTCACATTTTCTAATTTTCAGTTTTCTAATTTCACATTGCAAGCTATATATGCTTTAAACAGAAAAATTGGTGAGATTTTTCTGTTGCATATTGGGTCTGGGAAGAACTACCCAGAGAAATCTTGCCACCTCACCTTTTAGAGGAGTTGAGTTTCATAGTGTGTAAAAACGGCCCATTTTTACCAGCTGAGTGCAGTTACAAGGCTGTTATAGTGCATGTTTAAGCAGTGTTTAAATAGGACATCACATCTGTTATCCTAGGGAGCAGTTGTTTTTGTTTTTAATGTCTTAGTGATTCTTTTATTGCAAAGAGGATATCAGTAAGGATTAGTATTTTCATAGGATAGCTTCAGTATATTCATTTAATAAATGAGATTTTTGTTCAAATTCTTAATTAACTTGCATTGCTTTGTGGTCCATACAGGCTGTATATTTAAACAGTGTGCACTGGAATTCACAGCCCTGGAAAATTCTTGCTTTAAACCAGTGGTATTTCTCAACAAAGTGGGTGGAGGTGAAAGGGTGACACTCAAGATAAAATTTAGCGTGGCACAAATTTAAAATTAGAAGCCCTCAATGAAAGACGAAACCTATTTTAGGCCACTTGGTGAGCCCCACCTTTTAAAGGCAGGACTTGACTCCAGTGAAGAGTTGAGCAGTCACAGGAGGACAGACTGTCTCTGACCCAGTAGGGAATGCCCCCCTTTCTGTTTGCTGTGTGACAGTGTTAAATAAAGCTGTGACCTTTGATTATTTCCCAAGTATTTCCACCCCTACACTGGCAGAGAGCCATGGGATAGTGCATATTTATGAGCAAGCTGTGGTCTACATGCAGACATTGTATAAAGCTTAACATACTGTATGTACTGTATATACTCAACACCTGAAAGATTCTTCATCAATCCCTGGAGATTAAGGTACTCTATATCACATATCCAATGAAGTCCTAGCTCAGAGTAGCCCTATAAGTAATTTAATAGCAACTTGAAAAAAACTGTCAATAGAAATAGCCCCTGCTCTCTGTTTTACATGTTACAGTCACTCAAGTCCTGATAACAATAATAATGTTGATCTCTTAAAGCTAGATTTTTAAAACAAAAGGTTCTAAGTCATGGTAGCTTTTCAGTTTGCTTCTTGAGGGTGAAAAATTTGGAAATTTATAGATATGTATTGGTGATGGAAATGTTCTCTGTCTCCATCATACATGATTGATTATGTCTGTTTTTTAAAACTCACAAAACTATACGCTAAATTTAGAGGGTGAACTTAGTTTTATGTAAGTTATACATCAATAAATACAGATCAAAGAAAGCTATATTAATTGAAGCCATGTATATATTTTGTTTTATGCATGGGCTACTCTGAGCTAGAACTTCGTTAGATATATGATATAGAGTACCTTAATCTCCAGGGATTGATGAAGAATCTTTCAGGTGTTGAGTATATTCAATACATACAGTACATTCTTGTTAAGCTTTACACAATGTCTGCATGTAGACCACAGCTTGCTCATAAATATGCACTATCCCATGCATGGTTTTAATTAACATAGCTTGTTTTATGGCGTATGTAAGAACTTTCTTCCTACTCTTGTTGCTATTCTTGGAGAAAACAACAAAAAAAGCCCACTCACACTCCAGCATGAGTGTCACATGATTCTAACGTTCCAAACACCTTATATTGGAGATGTAAACAGTCAACCTGATTTGGGAGTCAACAAATATTCTGAAGTTATATATTTGAGCCCAGAGTCAAAAATATACTCTCTGAATGCCATGGTCAAGTGAGAGCTAAGAGTAGCTGGAAAAGTTAAAGTTCCACAAAGTAGTCATCAGTAAGGAAGGGAAGCTGAATAGGTGGAAGATTTGAATTATTTTTGTAAATAAGTGGAATATTAGCCATATCTAAGGAAATGTATGCTGTATATTTCACAGAATCAGTACTAAATTTATGCTATTGTATACTTTAAAAGTTGATAAAAGTTCTGAGAAGGACTCAAAATTGTCAATGATCTGTGTAGCCATTCCTGTTTGTAGGAAAACTTCTAATTTTTACCATTATCTCCACAACTATTCGATGGAATATGTATTTTAAAAGCTTCATGGCAAATAGAATTTAAAGATAAGTTTATTTTGTTTAAAACCTTTGAAATCTTTGTATAGCATTTTTCATAGTATTCCATGAACTTCTTGAAAATTTATCATATATATATATATATATCAGATACATTTGAATTAGATTTGAATTATTTTTGTAAATAAGTGGAATATTAGCCATATCTAAGGAAATGTATGCTGTATATTTCACAGAATCAGTACTAAATTTATGCTATTGTATACTTTAAAAGTTGATATATATTAGACCTTAGATAAAAGACTGTTAATACTTCTATTTATGTTCATATGTAGGAATATTTCTTATAGAATATTCACCTAATTAGTCATAATAGAATATCCCAAGTTAAAGGAATTAGCCAATGAATGTTAAACTATTTATAAGTATCAAGTGTATTACTCTCTGTTGCTTATTTAGTTGATTAATTTTGTCAAAGAAATTTGAATGAGAGCTTAATTGCAATAGTCATGACTTTAGTCTTTAGAGAGGAATAAAATGAAGAGGCAACCACCCCTATATTTGTGAAAATAAGACATACCTAACACTGGAGATCCTGAGAACCAGGAGGTGAGAAAACCAATTAGATATTTAAGCTACCGTGTAAGTCAGTGTGGCCTTAAATGTGTGTAGGATCAGAAACTATTGAATGAAGAGTGTTAAGTTCATGTTGTCAGCTTTAAATCTTCGGATGGAAAAGCTGTAGTTTGGAAAGTTGACTTTTCTGAATACTGGCTGTATTTTCAGTAAATATTTTAATAATTTTTTTTGCCTGGTTTCTAATTACATCCTGTTTGAGAATGTCAGCCTCTTTCAAATAATTGAAGAGAAGAATTCCTTAAAAAATAAGAGTGTCATGTTACTCTGAAAGAAGATATGGTAATCCCAGAGAAAAGGAGCATCCAGGCCAGAAAGAAAAGCAGCAGTTCTGAGAAGGACTCAAAATTGTCAATGATCTGTGTAGCCATTCCTGTTTGTAGGAAAACTTCTAATTTTTACCATTATCTCCACAACTATTCGATGGAATATGTATTTTAAACTGACCTTTTGTTAGATTAATTTTAGGAAAAATGACAAAGTAGACTAATTGCGCACATAACTCAGGCTGCTTCCTACTTTGCATGTGTATTTATTTATTTATTTACTTATGGTTAAGAGAAATTTCCAACGTCTTGGGAGGCAGATTTTATTTTCCCAGATATTCTTAATAACAGCTTGCTTGTAAAAATAAACAAGCAACCAAAACAACTACGTTGCTTGGGCTGATATTGGTGTAGCAGTGAACATGCTACTTGGGATGTTTGCATCCTTTTGCTTTTGAGACCAAAAAGTGATGGAAAGACAGTCTTGGGGAGTGGCACCATGGTATAGCAGGCTCAGCCTCTGCCTGTGACTCTTACATCCCACCTGGCTGGCAGTTCATGTGCCAGATGCTCCACTTCTGATCCAGCTCTCTGCGTATGGCCTGGGAAGGAAATAAAGAATGGCCAAAGTTCATGGACTCCTGTACCAAGTGAAAATCCAGGAGAAGTTTCTAGCACCTGGCTTCAGATCAACTCAGTTCCAGCCCTTACGGCCATTTGGGAAGTGAATCATCAGATGAATGATTCCCTCTCTGTCTTTCTGTTTCTGTAAATCTACTTTGGAAATATGAAAAAAATCCTTTTAAAAAGAAAAGAAATAAAGACATTTCCCCAAGACAAATGAAAAGAGAAATGTAGACAAAGGAATTTGGCACGTCAGAGTTCAATGGGATTCAAACATTTGGCTTACCAGTTAAAATATGGATTAAGATGCCTGTGCTACAGATCAGAATGCCTGGGTTCAATATCCAACTCCAGCTTCTTGCTAAAGAAGACTGTGGGAGGGAACGTTGATGCTCAATTAATCAGAGACCTGCCATTCTTACGGGAAACCTGGATAGTGATTCAGACTTCTGGATTTTGCCTGGCCTAAATTATTCCCAACCATTTCAGGCATTGGGATAGTGAGCTAGGAGATGAGAGCTCTGTCATCTCTCCCTATATGTCTCTATCTATGCCTCTCAAATAATTAAGTAAATTAAAAAGAATCTAATGGTTACTTCATTACTGAGAAGATGATCACAATTGTGAAGATATCTTTCCTTGGGAACTATTCTCCTCCAATGAGAAAGGTTGAACTCTGGTACAAAGTACCTGATTCAGTCTACTTAATTTATTTTTGAATGGATCCCAGATATTCTCACCAGGAATCCACACTACAAAGCCAAACAGTGAAAACCTGTCTACCCTTCCCTTGAACTTTAGGAAAACAAGATTGTAAAAGGCTATCAGTCAGTAGCTCAGAGTGTGTGTTGTGGGTATGGGAGGTATGGGGATCCTGTTTATTGTAGATAGAGATTCAAATCAGAGACAGTCTGTGATTCTGTTTTTAAGTGTTTCTTTTTTTAAATGTTTCATTATCTTTGTATACATCTGTATTCCTATTGTGCACATATGCAAGTGGGCACACAGGAATGATATCTATTGGTGTTTTTCTAATATTAATAAATATTTCTGGTTTGTGAATTTGGAGTAGTTTTTCTAATTTTTTCTTTGTTTTCATCCTTTTCAGCAATGATTTCGTTACTTGTGCTGCCATAGTTCAGTGATTTAAAAATGTGGGTAGGAAGATTAGAAGCTAATCTGTTAATAATATAAAATTTTGGAGGTTACAATTTACAGATTTCCATTGTTTCTATATTGTTTTGATTGTCAAAAATGGAACTGTTATAGGGTAGATGTTGGTGTGAGGTGAGTTGGACAACCCACCGGGATGCCTTCATCTCGTACTAATTGTCCTGGATGAAATCCCTCCTCTGTTTCACATCCAGCTTCCTGTGCTAATGTACTTGGAAGGAAACAGATGATGCCCAACTAATTGAGTCCCTGCCACATGTGTGTGAGACCCAGAGGGTGATCTTATAGGAAAGGCTGGAAGCGCTGCCTCAAGACCATCTGGATCAGATGATTTGCATTTTATTATAAACAAAATGGACAGGACCAGTAAAACCACATGATAAAAGAGGAGTAGTGAAGATATGGAAGTTCTAGGTTGGGAGAAGTAATGAGGAAGTAACCAGGTTCTCCAAGACCGCATACTAGATATAAAGGTCTGACCCTGCTGCGGTTGTTCGGTTGTTCGGTTGTTCGGCCTTATCCAAGAAACATTGTAAATGGTGTTGACCTGTCCAACTTACTTGACCCATAATGATATTTTAGAGTCTGGCATATGCACCCTCATAAGCAGCCACTAGCATTTTTTAAAATATGTATTTATTTTTATTTAAAAGGCAGATTTTATATAGAAACAGAGCTAAAGGTCTTCCACTTACTAATCCACACTCCAAATTGCCAAAAGACCCAGAGCAAGCTAATCTGAAGCTGAAAGCCAAGAGCTTCTTCCAGGTCTCCCATGTGAGTGCTACATCCGATCATGCAGAGAAATGCCATAACTATCTAAAGATTGTGGGAATAGGAATTTGCTGTATGGCCCGTAACCTTTCCAGAGCAAGTCTCCATTCTCTAGAGGTAAAAATAACCCTCAGGTACTTCCAGGCAGGCCAGCTGTGCTTTCTCCTTGGACACCTGGTAGCTATATTCTGTTAGGAAGTTAAAAGTGTTAGTTATGTAGTTTAAACTGGTATCTTGGATATGAGAATAGTTCAGCAGATCATCTAAATATTAGATTATCTCTCCACCCTCCTCAAGAGATAGGTCCTTTAACTCATTCTCAAGGGTCTGTCCAAACAGGTGAAGGCTATCTCAAGATTCTTCCTACAGTATTGTAAAATAGGTACTGTATAACAGGTAAGCTGCTGCTGGGTTGCCTGTTTTGCTTACCCATTTAAAAGCAAATGAGTCCAGACAGGAGACAGATTTAGCCTTAATAATAACTATGCTTTCAAGTTCTGTCTAGGTATGTTTGAAGCCTATACATCTGAGTAGACTTACATATCTGTTTCTTCATACAGGGTATATTAAGGTCTGGGATGGCCTGTGACAATGATGGGAATCGGCTGTCCTCATGTGCAAGAAACGTTACCAGGTCCTACTTACAGTGTCAGTGGCCCTATGTCTGCCCCCTTAAGTGATGGCTGACTTGGGAGCTGGGTGGAGTGAAGGGTTCCTTTACCTTAGCTCCAACAGGGTCTTCAGTTTCCACCTGAGAGTCCTTCAACCACCAGGACATTTGCATTTCCAGTGGCCCCATTGTTTGGCAGAGAGGACAAAACTTCTGTGAAGGCCAGCTCTTTTCAGAACAGTTGCTTGTCCAAATTTTTGGCTTCCTGTATTAATGACAGTTGCTATTTGAGTAATGACTGGCCTTATCGGGTTTCTCTGAAGATAGGTCACCATGTAAAGCTGCTATCAGCTGAGATTTCCACCTGTCCGTCCGTAGCGCCTTCTGCCTATACAGTTTCCTCTTTCTCCCCCTGTCTTCTCCACCACTACTATTACTGCTACCACCACCACCACCACCACCACCTACTTCCTTGTCCTGATTATAGTAGAAGATGAAAGCAGCCTTTAAGAAGACAAACATGGAGTTAAGTAGTTTGTTACTTATTTTAAAAGCTTTTTCTAATGTCAGAGGCAGCCTGATGTAGTAATCTGTAGCCATGCCCATGTCAAACCTGGTGACCACCTTATACAATGTATTACCCATCCTCTAATTGGATTTAAAAAGGGGGTTTCTGTATGTTTCTTATGCCGATACTAAAATATATCTGATAGTACAGTGGTATTATAGTCTAAGCCCTCATTTTCTGGTCATGCCTTTCAAGTCTCTAGTTTATATTGTGACCAGGCAGTGATGTGAGAAAAGATTTGTCTTCTTTAATGTTTTGTAGTGAAACCATGACCACTTTGGGAGAAGACAGCCTAATGGTGTAGAGAGTGAGTCTCCCCTCACCATTGTTTGTCTCTGGATCTGCCAAAAAATATGTTACTGGGGATGGCTGGGTCAGAGGTTCTTGTTTTCTCATAAGCAAATAATTGCAGACATGGGAGACAGATTAGCACTAAGCATGTTAGTGAAGCTTAATGAAGAGACTGTGACTGGCAGGCCAGACAGGCATCTCAAAAACAGAAACAAACAAACAAACAAAAACAAGTCAAAGCCTCATCTCTGTAGTTCATGAGCACTAAAACTGCACAGAACAATCCTATCATCCTAATTATGATACTGAGTCACTAAAGTTACCTTTATTGTACTAAAGCCAAGAATTTATAGGAATTTAAACTACATTTTAATGTAGCCATAAAAGTAGTTATGCTTTGTTACGTAGAAGAGTAAGTTTTTGTTATTTGGAAATTTCATAAAATGGCCCTCTACGCAGTGACCTCAGTCACATGTAGTGTTTTCCAATGTTATATAGGAACACTGCATTTTAACATAGAGATACATTGCATTAGTTGTCTGTTTTCTTTCTGTCCACAGTAGATGTGATTTTCAAATTAGTTATCCTTCTTCTAAATTTTCTTAAAGCAGTAAATGAGTGTAATGTACTCTTTCAGTACTATTTTAAAACAACTTGCCTTCTCCAGATGGGAAAAATTATTATATTCATCACCTTAGTTTTACAAAGCTATAAATATTACTGCAGAAAGTTAATTGGTTGTTAAAATTTGAAGGAGTAGATGCATAGATGTTCTGTTTATTTTTTTCCCTTTGTCTCACCCATGCATTATGCCATTTGCTGGTGAAAAGACTAATGAGTTTCTAAGAAACTTTCTGGGAGCAGAAATTTGTCCTAGTAATTAAGATGCCACTTAACATTTGCCTGTGTTTGAGTCCTGGTTCCATTTCTGCTTCCATCTTCCTGCTATTTTGCAATCTGGGAGGCAGCAGTGTTGAGTCATGTACTCGTCTACCCACATGGGAGACCTTGTCCCCGTTTCGCTTTGGCATGTCTAATCACTGGCTGTTGTGGACATCTGCGGAGTGAGCCAGCAAATCAAAGATGTCTTTGCACCTTTTGGAATAATTAAGTTATTATTTTAAAATTTGGGTGGAAAAATGTTTCTAGAGTTTTTAAATTCAGCCATGACGAATGACTTTTTTCTGCTACGTATTGTAATAATGATTCAGATTGCCGTGTCCCTCGCCATTCTGCATATTTTACATTTAGGAAAATGGAAGTCAGTGGTCAAGAGAAAGATGTTGTTCTCAATGAGATCTATCCAGTGAAGTACTTTTATAATAAAGCATTCCAAGGACCGGGGCATATTTTCCCTCTCAGATTTATTATAATGTAGACATGTTTGGAAAGAGCATTTAATGCTTGCCTAGTATTTAAACTTAAAAGGAAGTGGTTCAATTTCTGAACCAGAATCGAAACTAAGAAATAAAGTTTGAGGTATACGTGGAGAAAAATCAGGGCCATGCTGTTTTACTTAGTGTCTGATGACTGTAGAGAATTTATTCTGAACTACACTATTGTATCTTGACAGCTCTTTCTGGATTAAAACATTCTAATTTATCCAGATACTGTTTTTGAAATTGCATATATTTTTGACTAGGGAGTGGCCAAAACATACTACATTATAGAACAGTAGATATAGGGTCTGGCGCGATGGCGCAGTGGTTAAGGTCCTCGCCTTGAATGCCCGGGATCCCAGATGGGCACAGGTTCTAATCCCGGCAGCCCCTCTTCCCATCCAGCTCCCTGTCTGTGGCCTGGGAAAGCAGTCGAGGACAGCCCAAAGCTTTGGGACCCTGCACCCTCGTGGGAGACCCAGAAGAGTCTCCTGACTTCAGATTGGCTCAGTTCCAGCTGTTGTGGCCACTTGGGGAGTGAATCATCGGACGGAAGATCTTCCTCTCTGTCTCTCCTCTCTGTATATCTGCCTTTCCAATAAAAATAAAATAAATATTTTTTAAAAAAGAACAGTAGATATAGCAGGAATATGAAGAAAATATTTTGCAAACCTACAGTTTCATCATATTGAGTAGAGAAATATTGGAAACATTTCTAGTAAGATATGTAATCAGACAAGCATTCCGCTTTCACCATTGCTATTCAATATGGTTCTAGAGGTTTCAGCCATACCCATGGGACAAGAAAAAAAATCAAAGAGATACAAATGGAAATAAAGAAGTCAAGTTTTCTGTGTTTTCACATGGCATCAAAGAGTGGAACAAGCCATTATGCTTTGCAAAATCTGTATATATAAAACATATGGAATTTGTTAACCCTATATAAAAAAATTAAAAAGAAAGAGAAGAAATGATCAGAAACATCTAGTAGTTTTTGTGAGATGTGAGGCATTAAGCTATGAACTAGAGGATAGAAAGGAAGGAACTCCATCCAGAGATATTTTGCTGATAGGAGTTAGGAAGAAATGCAAACGACTAGAAGCAATGATAAGAAGAAAGTGGAATTAATTCTAATTCTATTGTAACGCAAGGATGTGGATTCAAGTGAATATATGTTTGTACAACTTGAAATACCTTCAGGATATTCTTGAGACATCTGGAGGAAGTTAAAGGTGACAGAGTTTGGGTAGAGATGGAATGAGGATTGACAGTTTGTTATGGGAGAGTCATTTCTAGACATTTTAGAAGGAAATATTAAAAGCCCCAAGTTAGGAAAGATTCATAGGAACTGAAAATGTAAGGCTCAGGTGGAAAATGTGGGAACCAACTAAGGTCAGAGATGAAGCTTTTGATCTAGAAAGGAAGAAACATTTCTCGGGGACAGGTGGAAAGCAGGCAACTAGGAAAGGTCTGGAGATGATGCTGTAAAGCCTCGCTGCTTGTGTCTGGAGGCTGTTGAATGCCACAGAGTACAATGTCCAAACGTCACATTTGGAATCATTATTCCTCTAACTGATGAGATGAGTTTTCCCATCTACATTTTCATCTGCAGACTCTTTACAGACCTTGTGTACTTTTAGATAACTTTCCAGGATAGGCCATGTGGCCTCTTTAGTTTAAAAAAAAAATGGCTATGAGTATCTTTAAAGCATTATGTGTCATATTTTTTTTCTGAAAGGAAATAATTGTAGTTGATACCAAAGTATTCTGGAAAACCAGAAATATAACTGTGATTTCTGAAAAAAAAAGTAGTCCATCTTCAAAAGATCATCTTAACAAATCCAAATAATGCAATAAAGTGTTTTATTAGAGGTTTGTGTATGTGTATGTGTGGTTTTTATTTGTTTGTGAGGTGGGTTTATTAAAGTCAGAATTTCACCACAATATACCAAATTGACATTGTCACTAGTAAATATTTTAAGCATCCTTATTTTCATATTATAATTTTCTCTGCAGGCCATATTTTTTCTTAATCTTCAGAAATAGAAAAATGCATCAGCTCTCAAAGTTTACAGTAACTATTTATTCTCTTTACACAACAGATATTGAAATAGTTCCTTCTATTTATTACTTGAGAACTATTGTCTAGCTCTGGGTTTTTATTCATATTTGGCTAAAAGAATCTTGCAGGAATCAGAGTCAACATGTCTCTCTACATAAATAAGATTGATGTCGTCTCTCTAGGTTTTTGGGGAGTATGCGTTGTAAGGTAATTGAGTTTATTGTCTCCAAATTAGTTTATGTATTTCTCAAATTCAGACTGTTTTTAATAACATTTGTGGAAATAATGTCTCTGAGAGTAATAAAGATGAATAACTATGCCAATAGACAGTTACCTATAGAGAGGTTTAACTATAGATAGATCCATAAATGTTAAACTATTAAAATCACAAAGGTAATTTATCTTGCATATTTTTTTCACTTTGTGAACATTATTGAGAAGCATAATATTTCACTGGCCCAATTTCTGGCAGTTTCCAGGATTTTTAAGAAATTATTTCGAAACTTTGCAAATTGAATCATGCCATTCTCTGTCAGTTTAGATGATGAACACCATAAAGTTATAACTATGATGAAGGAAAATATTTAGTGTAAATCACAAGGTTTTAATTAACTCTCTTTTTCTATTATTATAAGCCTTTTTAAAAGTTAGTGCGTTTTATTCCCACGGGCTAAATCTCATGAACTATTAGTTATATTTCTTTGCAACTTATCTGCATCTGGCATTACCTTTTTCTGTCTCTAAAATGGAGATAATTCCACTTTCTTCCTAAAACATAATTTGAAAGGTAGAATCTGTTAAGTCCCCAGCAAAGCTGGGCCTCAAAATAATATTATCTATTACTTTTCCTGTGAGCAATTATGACAGATACTCTCAGGGCATAAAGCCACTGTTGGATGATGGCCACCTTGATGTATCTCTAGTTACAGAACTAGGCTTTTAGTCAAGAGCCTGCTTAAGACTGTCTACTAGCAGGTGATCCAATTTATGTAAGCAAAATCTATGAAAAGGATGCACTGGAAATAAATGTACAGAATTGGATTTTTAAGAATATAAAGATGGTACAACCTGCAAGCAGAAGATTCTTAAATTATGAAACTTACTTGTAGTTACTAATCATGATAATTCATTTAAAGCTTCTTCTGTGGTTGGGCTTTATGGTACAAACATTTGCATTTTGTAGTTCTGTTTATTGTAGTTATCACACACTTTCTCTAAAGATTATGAACGTTAGTAACATCGAGATTTAGTAAATTTGCTGATTACAAATGCGTAGGCCTTAATATGCATGAACCATCTTTCCTGTGCTGTAGAGTCTAGATAAGCAAGGGAACCAAATACATTTCTCAGCCCAAAGCTCTAGAAGTTCTCGGTGCTTTTATTTAGAAAGCAAGTACTGCATTCTCTTAAAACCTTTCCTTTTCAGAAATTCATTCTCTTCATTTTATATATAGGCTTTATTTGGAAAGAAAAAGGCATACTGAATTACATTCAGATCAGAAACAAGACAATGATTGATAGAAAAAACTAAGCTACATTTTTCCTGTCCTTATTATAGTAGGTAAAGCAAAAAAAAGTTGTTGAATTCTTAATACAGGCCAGTATTTTTTTTTTGTTTTTGCTGAGTATACTATAAGCTTTATTGAATGTGAACACAAAACACTATTGATCTTATCACTAGCATGATTTGGTGACTTCCGTAAGAATGCTAAATTATATTGCAAGAATTCAGCCAAAGTATGAAGAGGATCTTTAAGGTAACTGACATTTTTTTTTCTGTAAATATAACTTGGGTATGGTACAGTGGCAGGCTAATCCTCACCTTTAACCCTATGACTCTGAATTAGATATCCAAAAAGAATACTGTAAGTGTAACTTTGAAAATATTACTGAGGAATACTATTACATCATCCCTATAATATATTCTCTCATTTCTGTGTTATGTTGACTTGTACACTTCTAATGTGAATCCTACTTTCCCAGTCGATAAAAAATAGCACTCCTCATAAAACATCTCCATCATCTCTGATTCTTTTGTTCTTTGTATTGGAATAATGACTTAAAATCTCTCCATAGAAAAGTAGTAACATCTTAAGTATGCCCATATGCAATCAAATGTCATTGCCTTCTTCAATTTATTGTATTTATATATACCATAGTGAGATTTACAGATAGAAAATTATAGATCCCTTAATAGTAGCATTTAACTCTTACTATTAAATGGGAATGACCTTTAGATCAGTGGATTAAGCCACTGCTTGCTCCTCTGACATTCCATATGAGAGTACTGGTTCAAACCGCAGCTGCTCAGATGGTCTTTCTGTCTGTCACCCTTTCAAATAAATACGTAGAATAATGTATTATTTGAAAGACAAGTATTTATGCAAAGAGGGAACTTTATGAACTCAATACTACATTATGTCTAATTTTTAATTGACATGTGTATGTTTATGATGTGAAACACAGCTTAGATATAAATCTAAATACTAGAATGAATAAGTCAAACTGTTTAATACATTTATGTGCATTAGTTCATATACTAACAAGACTTTTTAATTTCAAACAATAAGGTCTACTTTCCTAACAATTTTCTTGTATACAGTATACTGTTATTAACTGTAGTCACATGAGGTACAATAGACCTCATGAACTTATTACTCCTGTTTGAGATATTTTGTTCTTTGATGAGTGTCTCTATAGTCCTAGAAACATCAGCCTCAGATAACCACCAGATTACTTTATGCTTCTAACAAAGAAATTTAAAATATATGTATTTATATGTTTAACTGAACTCAGAATTATAGAAAGATGGGGAGAGACAAAGAATCTTCTATTTACTGGTTCATTCCCCAAATGGTGTGATAGTTGAAGTTGGTCAAGACCCAAGTCAGGTACCTGGATTAAACATCTGAGTATCCGACATAAATGGCAGAGCCCAAAGTCTTAGGTCATATTCCATTACTTTGTTAAGGACATAAATTTCCTAAGGAAATAGCAGGCAGGTGCATCAGAAGTTAAGCAGCCAGGACTCAATTCTATGACCATAAGGTATGCCTGCATGACACAGCTTATTTCACAGCACCACAACTCCAAATCCACAGTTAATGCCATCTATAAGTAACTTTCTGTGATATTTGTGTTTCTGTGCTTATTTCTCTTAACATATTGCTCTTCAGATGCATCATGTGTTGCAAATGGCAGTTCTTATTTAAGGCTGGAAAGCATTCTACTTTATTATGTTAGTGTTGGCCATTCATCTGACACTTAGGGCAATTTTATATCTTTGACAATTGTGGGTAATACTGCATTGAACATGAGATTTCAGATACCTTCTTGAGATGTCTATTTTATATCCTTTGGAAATATACACAGTAATGTAGCCTATTTGTGTATCAACATGAATCATCTAGTTCTGTTTTGAGTTTTTGAGGTGTATCCATGCTGTTTTCCATAATATCTATATTAATTTAAATTCCTGCCAGTAATATGCAAGGTTTTTTCTTTTCCATATCTGTATCAGAACTTAAAAGTTCATGTTTTTGACAATAGCTATTCTAAATTAATGCTCACTGAACACATGCAGTACACATGGTATGTTTGT
This sequence comes from Ochotona curzoniae, assembly GCF_017591425.1. NCBI lineage: Eukaryota > Metazoa > Chordata > Mammalia > Lagomorpha > Ochotonidae > Ochotona > Ochotona curzoniae. Next base: position 48,755,084 of record NW_024467119.1, read on the forward strand.
ATTCTTTGCCTATTTTAACTGCTTTAATCCTATATCAATTCTATTACACTTTTATGGGGGGGGGGCATTTGATAGATGGGAACACCAAAGCTGGGTTATTTTCACAAGTCAGTCTTAAATGGCTAAATAGTGGAGTGACAAAACTAACATGACTATCATCAAACTTATAATTTTAAACAGCTTAAATCTCATCTAATGTTTGCTTTGAGATGAAAACATCATTTAGTATTTTGTACATATTTATTAGAAGGGTGATGTTTTACTTGGAGTTCTGAAAATTTTCCATGTGTAACAGGATAACACAAATAAGATCCAAATATTTCACTACTCTGGTTTTAATCTGCCTTTCTGGTTGTTGGACCTTAGTGCCTGTAACATGATGATTAATTAATTAAGTCAATCAATAGATACTTAATACTTCTCTGCCAAGATTTGGGAATATAATAATAAAAAACACCAAACTTATCTTGTAATAGTTGGGAGCAGGAGGAGGTAGATAATAAATATATAAAAAGAAAATTAGCAAACGAATCTAAGTTCTAGTGCTTTGAAGAAAATAGGGTGGTTTTTGGTGAGTGACTAGGATTTAAAGGGAGTCATCAGGGACATCTCCCATGAAGTGACATAAACCTCAGTGTCGGGGAGTAGAGTAGGGATTCCACTTGGAGTGAGCAATGAATCCTATGACTGGCCTCAGTAGCTGAATAAAGGCAAGTGTGACTTAAATGTAACAAAAAGATACAATAGCCTATGAAATAGGTGTAGGTGTTATTGGAAAAATGATTTATGCTAGGAAATGGATGTTAGAAGTTTTACCATGTATTGTGGGAAGTCGGGGGGGGGGTTGAAGATGGGAAACAAAATAATCCATTCGTAATAAGATAGAAAACAAAATAATCCATTTGTAATGTGCAAAACTGTCTCATAATGCAGACTGGCAAAGGGATTCCAGGCCACCAGAGGAAATAGATATTGTAGGAGCTAAATGACTTGATTGTCCCTGAGGGCAGTAGAAAAGGGGAAACATTGATTTTCATCTTAAAAAATAATAGATTGGACTTTTTAAAGTGACTGTCCTCTGCTTATATGTGCAGAGGTGCAAAGCATGAAATGCTTTAGGAAAACTATGGAATTTTAAAAGGATCTGTTTATTTGAAGGACAGAGTGTCAGAAAGATGGAGATGAAAAAGAGGTCTTCTATCTGTTGGTTCATTCCCCCAAAAAAATGCCCAACATGACCAAGGTAAGTCTAGGCCACATCCAGGAACTTAGAATTCAGAGGTGGCAGGATCACAAGCATTTGGACCATTTTCTGAGGTTTTCCCAATTGCATGGTCAGGAAGCTGGAATGGAACCAATGCAGCCAGAACTCCAACCAGTGCTCTGATATGGGATGCTAAATGCTTTCCTCTAGATGTACTTTCCTCTAGATGTAGATGTAAAAGAAAGGGACTTCTGCTTTTTTGTTTTGTTTTGTTTTGTTTTGTTTTATTTCTTTTGAAATTATTACGATCATTCTATGATACAGTTCCATATGCCCTTGGATTTCCCCTGTCCCCTTCCGAAATCTCCTCTGCTTCTCCCCCTACCCCACCAAATTCCCCTATATTGTTACTATAGAATAGCTCTTCATAAAGAGTTGCATGTTCATCATTGTGGGCATGGACTATGTAGAGAGTCCAGCATCCTATTGTCAAGATACAGCTAATAGTTTCATTAGTAGTCCTTCTATGATCTGGAAGTAGAGATGCACACTGCACTGCAACTTCGCATCTGGATATGATAGTCTCCATTACACAATCACCAGACATCCCTCTTAAATGAAAAGCCACAATACAAAATCAACATCAGGAAGAAAAATCAAAATTTACAATGCCATTAATTTCTCAGGAGGTTTTATAAGTGCAACAGTTCTGATTTGCTGGTGATCCCGCCCCTCCAATCGCAATGAAATCTCTCCCAAATCCGCTGGCTGCTATAGTCCACCTTAGTGTCTCCATCTGTCCAGATCTTCACTGCCAATGATTGGCTGGGGTAGTTGATCGATTTGTTCTGTCCTCCATCCTCTGCCATGGTACCAGGTATCCTCTGGAGGCTCCAATGTACTGCCATATCCTCCATGTACATTTGGATATGCTGTCCACTGCTCAGTCTGAACAACTGATGAGGCCCAGCTCTGATACATGCACTCCATGGTCAGACCATGGAACCTACAATTCTCTCCATGGTTAGGATTCTGAATCCAGTGGCTAATTGGTAGGGAACACCAAAGAAACCTCATCTGAGGCCATCCCAGATCTGATTCTTATGTGTTTGCCAATACAGGGTCTGGTACAATTTGTCACCCAAATCAGCCTACACACACACTGGTAGTTGCAATCACTGCATCAGTTCTGTCTTTAGCCCTGTGTTTTACACAACCCAATGGATGTTGGAGCCCAGCCCAATCCTGCCCACCACATACTCGGCCTCCACGTAAACCAGTGGGAGCTGCAGTGTAGTAAGAGCAACCCACAAAAAACCCCACCAGACCCACCCCTGCCCTGGTCCCCATGCTTGCCAGTATGTACAGCAGACTTGTCCCATTTGTGCTACATCTCATTCAGCTCTTGTATATGTTGATGGGCATTAAAGCCCAGTTCGTCCCAACCATCCCCACAATCCAGTCCACACTGGCACAAGCGGGTGCCACCATCTGGCTAAGCCATTCCTGCACTTGACAGAATTTGGCCCTATGTCAGCCTCTGCCAGCTGATGCTGCGACAGAGCCCAAACAATCCACACAGCTCCTGGTTTTTGTACCATACAAGAACTAGTAGAGCCAATTCAGTCAGGAAAGTTATCTTTAGCTACTTTCTCTCGGAGAAAAAAAAAAAATCTTTCTCCATTGCTCAGTTTTCCTCTTCAGTTTCAATTTCACTCCTGTGAGTAAGAAAAGAAGATAATATTGAAAATAAATAAATATTAACTTTAGAGAACAACTTATAGGAGTTAAAACAATGAAAAATGTATAGAAATTCTGGATAGTTTCTTATATGTAGTAGAGACTCACTGGCATGCAGTATCTTTTTAAATGAAAAATTCTAAGCCTTCCTAGGGGAATTAACTTGTTCCATACCAAAGCTTAAGGGAATGACTGGAAAAACAAAGAAAAAAAATCATCTGTATGTAAGAGAGGTGGGAGAAAATTCCCGAGAGGCAACTATTCTGGCAACAGGGCTCAGCAAGGATCCCTGGGGGAAAGAGAGCCATGTCCCAGGTATTAGTCAGCTTCTTGTTTCCTCAACTACATTCCCCAGGAGGAGACTCAGGAAGGAAATGGTGTTTTGTGGCTTACAGCTTGGAGGTTCATGTTTCAGCATAAGGCAATGCCATTAGTCTGACATCCAGCAGAGGCTGGCAATGGCAGAGCATCTGTAGAGGAAAAATCCCAGGGAGAGCTAGGAAGCAGAGGGAGAAGCTAGACTGAACTCGGATTAAATAACCAATCCTTTCATGAAAACTGCGTTCCTGAGGCAAGCCCCAGATAGCCTAAAGCTTCCCACTAGCCCCACCACCTAACCACCATGATTACACTAGGTCTCTAATGTGTGAACCAATAACATCAATCCATTAACTTTTTTTTTATATTTTGATTTTTATTACAAAGTCAGATATACAGACGAGGAGAGATAGAGAGGAAGATTTTCCGTCCAAGGATTCACTCCAGAAGTGAGCGCAACGTCCAGTGCTGTGCCAATCCAGAGCCAGGAGCCAGGAACTTCCTCCAGGTCTCCCACATGGGTGCAGGAACCCAAAGCATTGGACTGTTCTTGACTGCTTTCCCAGGTCACAAGCAGGAAGCTGGATGGAAGTGAAGCTGCCGGGATTAGAACCGGCACCCATATGGAATCCCAGCGCGTTCAAGACGAGGACTTCAGCTGCTAGTCCATGGCGCCAGGCCCGATCTATTATATTAACATGAGAACTTGGGGCTTAAATGTCTGCCCAGATTTGGGGAGCTCAGCCCTGTTCAGTCTGTAATAATAGCTCTCTGTGTATGAATGGAGTTTTACTACTGGAATTGGTTCACTTAAAAATTCCAAGGTACGGACCAAGCATGATGGCCGAGTGGCTAAATCCTCACTTTTTCAAACATTGGAAACCCACTTTGGTACCTGTTCATGTCCTGGTTGCTCCACTTGCATCCAGCTCCCTAACTGTGGCCTGGGAATGCAGTAGAGGATAGATAGTCCAAAGCCTTGGGACCCTGCACCTGTGTGGGAGACTCAGAAGAAGCTCCTGGCTCCTGGCTCTGGATTAGCTCAGCTCCATCAATTGGAGCCACTTGAGGAGTGAACCAGAGGAAAGAAGATACTCTCTCTGTAGATCTAACTTTCTGATAAAAATAAATATTCAGAAAATTTTTGAGATAAGCCTTCTGCCGTCTGGACAACCAGGAAAGCCAGAAATGTAGTTCAGTGTGAGACCAAAGCCAGGGACATAGTTCAGTCTGAGGTGAAAGGCCTGAGAACCAGAGCTCTGACTTAATGGAAGTTCCAACTCAAGAAGGAAGGGGATTTGCCCTCTTCCACCTTCGTTGTTCCATTTTGGCTCTCAGAAGATTGGAGGAACCCCTCTCACATTGATGAAGCCTAATGTCTTCTGGAAACACCCTCACAAACATATTGAGCAACTACATGGTGTTTTTACTAGCTATCTGTCATCCCTGTCAAATTGATACATAAAATTCACCATCAAAATGGGAACATGACACTAACATCGAAAGTACTAACAAGGGCAACTATAAAATGAGTCCTGGTATCAACATATCTAAGAATGTTGATGAGTGTTGTGGTCAAACAATATGTGTTGGCTGGATAAGGAGATTAACGAGATCGGAAAGGGGCTTGGATATAAGAAAAGATGGAGGAGTTAGGAGCAGGAATTTTGAAGAACATCTTTTGAAGAACATCCCGGGCTACAGTCAAAAATTGTTTTGTATATGTTAGTAAGTTATATTTTACACTGATGCAACTGCTATTCCAACTTTGTTATCTACTTTGTTTGAGCCAGAAATGTTTCAGGGAATTAAGAGGCTGTAGTGTGGGGAAATTATGTCAGAGCATGTAGTGCGAAAGGGATTGGAGTTAATCACCTTATAGATGGGAAGGATGTCAGAAATGGGGTGGGGAGGGATTTTAAAGTAGCATAAATCTCGAAGAAGGAATATGTCTTCCAAGTAAAGGCAAGAAAATTCGCAGGTGTTGACAGTTTTGCCATGATCTGTTGAAATATTGTATGTTCTGATATTCTATGTTCTGACAATATCATAAACACATTTTTTTCGTATCCCTACTGCATTCTTACCATGTTAATGTCAGTGTTAATACTGTGTACTTAAATCATCGTTTTTAAGCTGTTCTTGCAATGATTATTGTATAGGTTGTTTCCAATGTTTTGCTGCTAGAAAAAAATGTTGCAGTAAATACTTCCTATTATGTGTTTTAAATGTATTTAAATCAAGAGCTTTCAAGCTTAAAAATGTTTGAAGCTTTCAAGATGACAGAATGCAAATTCCTAGTGAAATAATGTAAATAGTCACCTAAAAGTCCTTCTACAAATCTGCTAGCCCTACTTTCATTCACAAATAATTCTAGGTAGAAAGTATTTCATATCAGAGAATTAAGGATAATAGTAAAAACAAAGAGTGCATATTCAGAGAAAGGAATTGGAGTTAAAATCCAAACAATTGGAGGGAAACAAGAACTTTCTCACAAAATGGGTGCACACTCATGCATGTGTGAAATTCTTTCCATTTAATACTGTCAAGTTTCAATTTGGGACAGTGCAGTAAACTTAGTTTTATGCAAAGAATTCTTAATATAGGAAACTTTATAAATAGCAAAATCAATACTTAGTGGATACAAATGGGAATTTAATAGAGGCATAGTTATCTTCATGAGAAGTCCCTATTTCATAGATTCACTGGGAATTTTTAAGTTCTAGCATAGCCGCCTTCAACACTATCACAGTCCATAATATTTCAGTATGTTTCTACCTCCCTTTCTCTCTCACTCAACTTATATTTCTTTTATTATGGATTTAAAAAATTTAGAAAGATATATAGAAAGGAGGAGATACAGAGAGGAAGATCCTTCTTTTGTCGATTCACTCCCCAAGTGACCGCAACAGCCAGAGCTGCAGCGATCGAAAGCCAGAGCCCCGATCCTCTTCCAGGTCCCCACGTGGGTGCAGAGTCCCAAGGCTTTGTGCTGTTCTCAACTGTTTTTCCAGGTCATAAGCAGGTAGATGGGTGAGAAATGGGGCTGCCAGGATTAGGACTTGCGCCCATATGGGATCCCGGCACATGCAATGTGAGGATTTTAGTTGCTAGGCCACCATGTCTGGCCTTCCACTTGTTTCTAATGTTAAATTTTACTTAAGCAAAAACATAGCATCTTGATATTGACTTTATTTTGGGGGTAGTGGAGATATGATACTGCATTCCAGATGTTTACTCTTGCTGTTGAGTACAGATATACTCCAGATGTGAATAATGTAGCTAAATAGCTCTAGCAAATTAACTGGAATAGAATTCTGGCATCACCACTGCTCTCTGATCCTGAGATGTGCCACCCGGAGAATCACTTTTCCTTCTCCAGCAATAGAGGTTTGCAGAACAACACTAGCTTTCTATCTACTCTACTATTCGCTCACCTGATCATAGAATTGAAGACACTGACAACACAGAGAAATATCCTTGAACTTCCTTTTTACGTTCCAGAAAAATGGCTCAGTACCTGTGAAACACCATTACAGAGCAAACTCAGGGGAGAGGAAAGAAAATACAGGAAAAACAGACAGGAGTGGTAGACAAAATGGAAGCCAGCACTCAGTGGAAGGAAATCCACAGGTTAGAACTCAGGCATACAGATCTGTCATATGTGTTGCTGCTTTCCCTTTGACAACATGCATGTGATCTAATATCCACTGTAGTAACTCAATATCTGTGTTCCAGGGATGAGTTGCTGCTGTCAGTAATGATTCTTATAAATACCACATTTAATATGGGAAAAAATATGTGCTTTACTTTTGTGTCTGCAGCTAGAATTCATAGTGCCTTGTGAATAGTGATAAAACTACTACTAAAAGTGAATTAAGAGTATAATTCTGCAATAAGGAATTAAATAAAGCCTTCTTTCCTGAGAACCTGATTGACTATTAAACATTCTTAGCAATTTCTTTTCGGAGTTTTGGCACACTTTTTAATTTATTAAAGAAGCAAAGGAAGGTGTATTTTTGCTTTTTTTTTTCAAGAAATATAGCTTACTTCCTATATAAAAATGGCCTATAACTCAGACTTAAAACCGTTCAGTCTAACCTTCTCTTCTCCAATTAGCCTGAATTACTTTACTGTGATGCTTATTTCTTTTACTTTGAAATTTATTGCACATTTTATATCCAATAAGCAGTCATTTTTTGCACTTGCTGAGTGGGTAAATGTGCTGCACATCTATATGCCTCAATGCGTGCATTCAATAAACAGTTCAATATTCTAAGGCCCAATTAAGATGCTTGTAAAAAATAAGTCTCCAGTTTCAAAACATTACATAGAACCCCATAAGTATTTATTTTTTATGTAACAACTCTAAAAGTTAATTTTAAAAATAAATGTTATCCAAAAGGAAAGAACCTTGAAAAGTTCATGGAAATGGAATTGAAAAATTACATCATATTTTTCATGAACGTTTTGAAGACTCCTCTTAAAATTAACAACAGAGCATTCAGACTGAAGGTTGAGAACTCATGACAGTGAATGCTGAATCCAAAATAGTTACTTATTTCCTAGTGACTTTAACAAAAGATTTATTTGCTTGAAAGGCAGAGTGATGAGGAGAAAAGATAGAGAGAGGAAAATCTTCTGTCCTCAATGGTTATAATATTTGAGGCCAAAACCAGGAACCAAGAACTCCATCCTGGTCTCTCACATGTATGCAAGCACCCAAGTATGTAGACTATAGTTTCCTGCCTTCTCTGGCACATTGACAAGGAGCTGGAATGGAAGTAAATTTGAACTGGTACTTCAGGATGATATGAGATCATCTCAAGTGATGGCTTAACTTATTGTACCACAACACTTACTCCTGATATTATCTGTAAAATTAAAAAAATCTGAATTAATTTAAATTGCTATTCAGATAAATAGGAGAAAAATATTAATACTACAAATGAGCTTACCACTATTTTTTGTGTATGTGAAAACATCATCACTATAAAATGTAAAAAAGGAATATTAGTTGTAAGTAAGAAGTTGACAGCATTTTAGAGAGTATAGCCTCTGGAAGTCCTTTTAATTTGTCCATAGTAAGCCACCATCTGTGACACTGGCATCCGATTAGCACCAGATGAAGCACCTGCTGAACCACTATCAATCCAGATTCCTACTAATGTGCCTGGGAAGGCAGTAAAGGATGAATTAAATGCTTGCGCCCTTACAAACTGGATTGAATTCCAGATTCCTGGCATTAGCCTGACCCAGCCCTGACCATTGCAACCATTTGGTGAGTTAAATCAGGAAATGGAAGACTCCTCTGTCTCTTCATTTTCTTCTCTTTCATATCAATGACTTAATTATTTAAAAAGAGGAGAGAGAGAGAAATTGAGATTCCTAGTATCAACTCTTGCCTCCCAGTTTCTTCAATTTATCTAAACTTTCATCCTTTGAGTGTTACTGGACCTTTCTTTCTCCTTTTTTATTTATTTATTTTTAATACATTTTTATTTTGAATTTTGAATTATGTGGTACATTTTTGTATAGGCTGGGATTGCCCCCGAAACTCCCACCCCCCCGTCAGATTTTTCCCATTTTACTATAATGGTGTAGTCCTTCGTAAGGAATCATGATTCTATCAGTCTCCTATTTAAGTGTACCCCAACATTGTTGGTACAGACAATATCAGACAGTCCAGAATCCCATTGTCTACATATGTCCAACAGTTTCATTGGGAATCCATCTTTTGTCCGGATACAGGGATGTATGTTCCATTGTACCCCCATGTCTGTATATGATAGACCCCAGTACTCCATCACTATACATTACCATAAGTGAGAAGTCATGAAACAAGGTCAACAACTGGTATGAGTTAGAATAGCCACATCAACAACAACAAAAAAGCATTATCAGCAACAACAACATCAACAACAAATTATAGCACCTTGAAAAAATAACATGCTACCGAGTAACCAACATGTCAGTGACAAAAAGGAGACACAGAAGTCTCTTGGGAAAAATGATGCCATTGTAATTCATGAGCACGTGATGAATTCAACTAGAGAAAAGAGATTATTTGGAAGGAACCAAACTGAAATGAAAACATCAAAACACATGGGATACAGCCCAAAAAGCAAACAAACAATCAAAAAACAGTATGGATTCGACCATTGGAGTTATACTTTCCATGTTGGCTTGCTTATATAAAAGAGAATATATGGCATTTGTTCTTTTGTAATTGACTCATTTCACTGAGCATAATGGTCTCTAGTTGGGAACACCTGGTAGTAAACAGAATAATTTCATTCTTCTTAATAGCTGAATACTATTCCATGGAGTAGAAGTACCACAGTTTCTTTAACCACTCTTCCTTGGATGCACATCTGGATTGTTTCCATATCTTTGCTATTGTAGATTGTGCTGCTGTAAATATAGGATTACAGATCCCCTTCTCTCTACTGAAAAAACACTTCCTCTGTGGGGGTTTTACTCATCCCAAGAAAGTATCTGTTAGTCTCTTCTCTCTTCATTTAGCTTCTGCAAATTTATTGTTCCCTCCTGCCTCTTTGTTTTACTTTTGTACAGTGAAGTTTTGTTCATCTGTATAGTAGTAGTCTGAAATGTTCTTAAGGAAAAAATGTAAGAGGTAACAAGAATTTTTCATAAATCACAATAAGTGACAAGATGTGACAGGACTCCTGCTTTACTAGCAATGAGCATCCATTGGTGTAATGTTCCAATGTAGATATTGCTTACTGCTTTTTCATCAGCAGGTTCACACAAATGCGGTCTTTGCAGATTATGTTTGTGTTTGTCTTTCAACTATTCATGATGACAAAAAGATGACTGTTGGATAAAACTTTTATTACTTTCTGTATAAACGGAACAACTCCCTAGCCTAGGATTTATTATTCCCTACCAATATACCTGGAAAAGCAGTTGGAAGATGACTCAAGTGTTTGGGTTGCTGTTACACATATGGGAAACCAAAATGGAAATCTAGTCTCTTGACTTTGGCCTGACCATGCCTGGTCCCTGTGCGTATTTGGGGAGTGAGCCAGTAGATAGTTTCACTCTGCTTTTCTCTCTCTCTCTCTCTCTCTCTCTCTCTCTCTCTCTCTCTCTCTCAATCTCGCTCTTTCTCCCTGCCACTCAAACGAATACAATAAGTCTTTAAAAAAAAGAAAAATGAGGATCTGCTTGTCTCCATTAAGTGGTCAAATCTCCTCCTGCTTGACATCATGGAAAATCCTAATACTCCAGAGCCAGGAAAGCCTGCTGCCTTCTAAGAATATATCTGTGTGTTAGTCACTTGTAGGAATGTTGCTGGAAAATTGTTGGTAAGAAATATGTTACAGGGTCCACTTGGAGGTGAAAAATCCACCTATCATTTATACTCACTTTGTGGTTTTCATAATACCATTCATTTATTTTGTACATAAGTAAAAACGTGTTCCCCTAATGACTGAAACCAATGTTTTTAGATGATTTACTGAGATAGATTGTTTCAACCCAATTAACTTGTGCACGCAGATTTCACTTTGGTGATATTTTCCACTGAAGGCAGTTGCCTTGGCATTAACAATGGAAAATTACTCTCACAGGAAAATTCACCAAGGGGCTATAGGATCACTAGGCTGTTTCAACACATATGTAAAAGATTAATGATGTGTAGCTTCTAAAGTCATTATGATAGTTTCTATTGTTCATCTGAGAGCTAATGACACACATTTTTAAAACATGTTTTTTCTCTAAGGAATATGATGATAAAAAAAATTTTAAATCGAAATGATTTAACATGCAGATAAATAAAAATAATGATATCCATTTTATATTTCATGAAACTTTTTTAGTGAATGGCAAGAGATAGCATAAGTATCAAGATTTTAATGTATGTCTTATGTAACTGAACTTGTGATTGGCTTCCTGCATTCCAGTTAGTTAACAAATAAATTCCGTGATATTTCTCACGATATTTCTAATTCAGTAGACTTTTCTACTGTTTCAAAAACCTATTTTATAATTTTTTTAGAATTCCTTAGGATAGCTATGACATGTGTGAATCTATAAATGTTGATTGCTTTCCTAGGTTTAGTTTTGGAGGTTTTATAGTATTGATGAGTTATCTTATTGAGATACTTGATAGAAGCCAGAAATCCTTCTTTTTCTCTTTTTTTAAATTTTTTTAAAAATCTTTATTTTTGTTGGAAAGCCAGGTATACAGAGAGAAGGAGGAACAGAGAGGAAGATCTTCTGTTCATTGATTTACTCCCCAAGTTGCCGCAATTCCCCAGTGTTGCACCAATCCAAAGCCACGAGCTAGGAACTTCTTCCGGATCTCCCACATGAGTGCAGGATACCAAGGCTTTGGGCCATCTTCAACTACTTTCCCAGGCCACAAGCACTGGGAGCTGAATGGGAAGTGAGGCCACCAGGATTTGAATTGGTACCCACACGGGATCCTGGCTTGTGCAAGGCAAGGACTTTAGCCTCTAGGCTACTGTTTCGTGCCCTTCATTTTCCTCTTATAAGTAATATTTATATGTAATGATATGAGCCACTAAATATTGAAACCATTAAATAAAGATCTATTACTTTAATATTTTAAAAACTCACTATAAATATAAAAAACTTTTTAAAATGTGACTAAGATATGTAGGTCGCTTAAAAAATGAAACAAAAAGTTACATGGTGATTGCAAAGATTTAATTTCTCTATTATGATGTATCTACATTGTGAATTACCTGAGTGTTTTATTTCTCCTTTTGTCTCTTTAGTGTAAGAATACTCTAGCCTGATTCTGTTTATAGACTATATCCAGCTCTTTATTCTAGATTTAGGTTGTAGCCATCTCTTTTCAGTCAGAAAGTCTGACATTTTGGCTGTGCATCCACTGGAGCACCAGGAACTGAATAACTAGAGGGACCAGAGCCCGTGCCTACACAGAACAAATATACAGGGTGAATTATCAATGTCTTTTAATCTTTTATATATATTATATTTATATGCCTGTATATGTATATACAGGCAGTCTGTATATTTATATTTATATGCCTGTATATGTTATATACAGGCAGTCTCATACCTGTTATGTCTTCTTCCAGAGTTGAGTGCATTATTTTATCAGATCATTTATTCTGTAACATGTGTGTATATGCCAATCAAGATTTTAGTGAGTCAAGAATAACTCTCATATAAAGCTAGGAAATTATGTACTTTGCTGACGAAGTAATGTGATTCTTAGTAGATAAACCCTTAGCTAAGACATGTAAGAGCTGATCTCCAGAATATAGCTGTTGCAACTGTACATTCAGTATTAAGATTTCCATAAGGACTTTTAAAGGATTGTATTAATGGCTTGTACCTTGCAGTTTGTATTGAAAGATGACTTTGTTAACAAATATCTATTCCCCAAATGAGAACCCTCTGGTTCATTCAGTATATTTTCTTGGAAATGGGTTCTGAAATCAAGCTGGTCATGTTGGCAAATCATATCTTGGGGGATATAAGCATGAGTTAATGATTTTAACTTCGTCAAATATGATTGGAGTCACTATTCAGTCAGTGTTTCTATGTCACTAGATACACCTCCCCAAGGTGACACTTGGATTAGTTAGCAGACTAAGAGAGTATCACAGCCCTCCCTTACAGAACATAAATTGTACAAACATATCTAATGGCTGTAAAGAGGAGGAAATATGTTCTTTTCTATTTGCATTTCATGAATAAGTAAAATATAGCATAGAACAACTTTAGCCTGACCTAACCTGCTCAGTTAACTCACATCAGTCCTGGCTTAGTTTGTTTTCTATTTATCTATACTGGTAAGCAAAAAAAAATGAAAATGACAAAAAAAGAAGAGAGAGAGAGATCAGTTTTAACCATTGACTAATGCAGAACTATTTATAAGCATTTGCCTCTCTGATATGGGACAATTTCCTAAAGCTCTCTGATATCCACAAAAAGGAACCAAAAATAGCAATACTAGTTCAGAATTCATTGATTTATAACCGATAACTTTTTATTGTCATGGTCATTATAATTGCTATCATCAAAGATTTTATTTTCCTGTTTTTTAAGTTGTTATCGTAGTAAAATACAGATAACACAAACTTAGCTATTTTTTTTTTTAATTTGAGATGAATCGGAAAGAGTAAGTGAGAGAAAGAAAAGGCAGGATTCTCATTTTCTCTTTTATTTTTCAAGTGTTTGCAGTGGTTGGAACCAAAGCTGACATCCAGGAACACAGGATCTGCTCTATAGGTGTCTGGAACCCAATTTACTTGAGCTGTTACTACTGCTTTCCAGAGCTCACACTGATTTGACTTCTCCTATCCAAACTGAGTCCATAATGCAAGCTGTTAGAATAGCACACACACAAAAAAGTGAACTCTCTGTCTTTATATCTGTTAAATCTCCTTAATCTTCATTTTATTCTCCTCATTCTCCATTGTGTCCATGTTTCTTGTCTAATAAAGTTGAAAGTGACTCTAGTATCTACCTCTTTAGGTTGCTGTATTGCAACCTATGAAGCACATGAGACTTGGCACCTTACCCTAGTCCTTTCAGCTAGCTGTAACAAAGTAACATAGACTGGGTTCTTTGAATGACAGATGTTTGTCTTCAGTTCTAAAGGATGAAAGTAGAAGATCAGGATGCCACCTTACTCTGGTTCTGATGATGTCTTTCTGTGGATTGGACCCAATGAATTCTCAATGTATCCTCACCTGGAGGAAAATGGGAGAAATTTCTTTGGGGTTCTTCCCTATTATTGTGAATAGAGCACTAATCCTATTCATAAAGGTTTTACATTCATGATCTAATTACCTTTCAGGCATTAATCCTCCTAATACCATCATGTTGGGAGTCAGGATTTAAATATATGAAATTTGGGAATGGGGGGGTGTACAGATATTCAGCCTATTGCCCATGTGGCATGCACCCAGTGAACATTCGCTATTGCTACTATTATCAGTAATAAGAAGGCAATATGCTTTGTGGCTTACAGGTGACAGAGATGAAAGAGGTAATCACAACCTCTGTCTTCATCATTATAGAAAGACACACCAGTCATCAAGACACAAGGGAACATAAGATATGAATTTTAACAAACAATAGTCTGTGGTGAATCTTGGCTTAACTGCTTAATTGACCTTTAATGTCTTAGACTTCAGGTCTGGTGGTCTCAGCTCACTGAGTTTGTCTTTTATAGCTTTAAATTTATTTCCCAGGAGGATTACCTTTTTCTCCAGCAAAGATTCCTTATCCTGTGTTGTAAGATTGGTTCTTCATTTTCAATTTGGGCCCAGTCTGAGGCCCCTTCCTTTTTCCCTACCTCCCTGGGTACTGGTCCTAAGCTCCATGTCAATGTCAGTTTTTGGGTTAAGGTGATACCATATTATCTCACAAAGCCCAGTCTTGATCTCTACCTATTGTTTAACATGATAGTCAAAGCTACATTATATATGAAATTTTACAACTGCTGTATTCAAGCATAAATCATTTTGAACCGTTTCTTGTATATGATAGCTAGAACAATTCATTATGTAACTTAACACAGAGGGAATCAACACCCCTATAAAAACAGTAATAAAAATTATATCTTTTATGTGTGGAATCTCAAGTTTCCCTAGTTATGTAATTATCTTTATCCCCTATAAGCCCTGATGTTTTACAGAATCACATATGATAATTAATATTTCAAAACTAAAATTGATATCCTTTAAATAATTAAAAATTAAGTATATGGTTGATATACTTAGTTAGCAGAATTCTAATAGCTATTTATAAAATTGCTAATTAGAAAATAAATTCTTTACTAGTAAGACAAGTTTAATTTTAAGCATTATGTGAAATTTCACATCACACTAAACTTTTAAAACTCTGATAATTACCATTTGATATACCCTGTTAATCATTAATGTGTATATGAAAGTGTGTTGAAATTAGAAAGCTGGTGGGTCTCAGGACGGGGTGTCTCAGGCCTGGATCCCAGACGACAGCCACCATGTGCACATGGTGAGCTGCCCCCGGGACTGGCTGGGCTCTGGGGCTGCTCCCTTCAGGGTGAGTACACTGAGCAGGGAGGTCTCCGTGACTGGGCAGGTCCAATACCCACCCACCGCCCTCTTTGAGTGGTGAATGGGTTGGGGAGGGGTGCGACCTTGGGCCTGGGAGTTTAAACTTCCAACAGCCTCTTGGCTGCTGGTGGGTCTCAGGACTGGGCGTCTCATGCCTGGATCCCAGACCACAGCCACCATGTGCAAGTGTTGAACAGTCTCCTGGTGGCCAGTGCACCATTTGGTGCCAGGCTCTGCCTGCTGGCCGCCCGGCTGGGAGCTCTAGGGTTTTGGTTCTTTGAATCGCTGCTTAGGTAGATCCAGGTTGAACCCACTGTGCTTCCAGGATGTGAAGGAATCGTAAAGATCCCCAGTGATAGTAACTCTTCCTTAGAAAAACTTGCAATCACTGAATCAATGCTGAGCACCAAATACCAATCCATGCAAAAGCTATGGCTTGTCCATCAGAATCATATCCTGTTACCTGACATGATGATGGATCAGGAGAAGGGTCACATTAAGCAGTGCCATTACATTAACTAGCACTAGGATAGAATCATAAGCGGGGGAAGATTCTGTGAGGGATGTGTGGGCCAAACCCTATGGAAATCCTAGCCCCACTAGATAGCTCAAGAGATGGGGTGGTGATGGACTAAGCTAGGTGTGAACAAGGAGCCTGCCATGAATCACAGGTAAAGGAACCCCCAACAGTCTGGACTGGTCAGGGCAGCAGCACCCAAATGTGCATCCTGAATAGGGTGTGGGGTGGGCTGGGCTCCAACTTTCACCAGCTCATACAAGGCCAAATGGAAGGCCAGACTTTGCCGGAACCTGGCGTAAACCCAATGGCATGTATGAGAACTGGGTCTGGGAGTGGATCAGGTGGAGGACGTTGGGAAACTTCCTTGGTAAATCATAGCTCCTGCTAGTGAACATGTGGTCCAGACCTGGGGGTTGGACAAGCTGGGCAAAGTAGCTCCAACAGCTGGCTAATGTGTCGATTGGTAATGGAACAGGGTGGACCGGACAGGACTGAACAAACCTTAACCCGCAAGTGAAACTAGAGACCAGGATGGAGCACAGATAGTGCCGAGCTAGGCTCTTGTACCTACTGCTCTGCATGAGCTAGGAACACTAAGCCAGTGTCTAAGGCAGAGGTTGGGACGGGTGAGGGGCTAAGCCAAGCTGAGTCAGAGCAAATACTGGCATGCGCATGATCTATGGCTGGGAACAGACCCGGTTGGGGAGCTAAGGGGACAACCCTAGCGGGGTTGAGGTTCCCACCAAGTGGCGTGTGGGCTGGAAAGGGGGCTGTGTTCTGCACGGGAAACAGTTGTAGTCTCCCTGGGCACAAATGTGGACTGGGATTGGAGGCACCGAGCCGGGCCAGACTCCAACACCCTCTGGTGTGCTGGAGGACCAGAGTAGATATGGGATGGACTGGGCAAGGTCTCAACCTCTACTGAGCCATGTGTGAGCCATATGTGGGTACGGACAAGCCATGGTTGGGCTAAAACAGCCAACAACAAGGACCAGTTTGGGTGGAAGCCAGTGAGGAAAACCCACTGTTCCTGCTAAGACAGGAGGTAAACTGAGTATTGCTCATGGACCCACTGGTATGCACAAAATCTGGCACTGGGAGAGGTTCTGATGGAGGAGCCTGGGCAACTCCTCTGGCAGGACACATACCCGGCAGGTAAACGCAAGAAACACAATAGGAAACAGCCCAGAGCAGACCATGGAAAGTTACCCATGGGCATACATCTGGCATGGGTCGGGGGAAGACCAGGCTGAATCTATTCACATCATCCACTAGCATATCCAAGCTCCAGAACAGTGTGGGTCGAGCCAGGTTCGGTTGCAACAAAAACTAGTGCACAATACGGAATGCCAAGGTGAGGTTGCCTGTACCAGATGAGACCACAGCACCCAACCAGCACATGTGAGAACCAGGAAGGGAGGGGGCGGAGCTGGCAGGGGAATAAGGGGTAGTTCCTTTGCTGGACAGCTACTCCCGCTGGAGAGCCTGAGCTGGGATGGGGGCAGACCACACTAAGCAGGGCTACAACACCTGTATGCCTAATGTGAACTAGATCAGGGAAAAGCCAGGCTGGGCTGATTATTTGAGCTTAGCCACAGCATCAGCTGGCAGAAGCTGGCACTGGGTGCTACTTCTGTCAAGTCAAACCACAGAACTACCTGGAGAGTGCATAATCTGGGAGTGGGAGAGGCCTGGGAGGGAAATAGTGGGCTCATCCCTCTTGGGTTACCACTTCCATGGGAGGGCACAAAAACCAGGACAGGTGCTGGGGTGGAATGGGGTGTGGGACAGACTGGACTACTGCTACACCCTGGCAAACCAGGACAGGGGGTAGGCCTGGAGGGGGTTATTGTGGGTCTCTTCAACTAGGCTGCAGCTCCCACTTGTTTATGTGAGGACTGAGTATGTGCTGGGCAGAACCAGGCTGGACTGCAACACCCATTGGTTCCAGTGGAAGTCAGGGCTGAAAACAGAATCAACCCAGCAATTGCAACCAGCAGCTAATTGGGGCCATGGACTGCGCCAGGCCCTGTGCCTGCTAGTACATACAAGAATCTGGTCTGGGAACACCTCAGACAAAGTTTCTTTGGAGATCTCCCCAATCAAAATGCTGGACTCAGAACCCTAACCAAGAAAAGAGAGAAGACAGAACAGGTCAATCAACCATCTCAGCTATATGTTGGCAGTGAAATACAGGGCAAATGGAGACTCTATGATGAACTATGTCAATCAGTGGATTCTTCAAAGACCTTATCGTGCTTGGAGTGGCAAGATTGGCAGCGATTCATGACTGGTGAACTATCAAAACCACTTGAGCAAGAACCTCAGAGCATACCCTACATGCAGAACCTGGGGAGGGTGGGAAATTGGGTGGTGCTTCTCCCTTAATACCCCCCTTTAAACATGAAGGAAACAATATGGAAATAATAGTCTTACCTACTTTCCTATAGCCCTTGAACCTTTTACCCCAATTAACTATGTAAAGATTGTGAAAAATATAATAAAAAAAAGAATTTAGAAAGCTGTAGACTTCTTTTATGAGAGCAAATTAGATTATTAATCACTACTTCCTTCTCAGACACATAGTATATAGTAGAAATAGCAAAATGCTCTCATTTGCATGAGGATATATTTAAATCAAGGAAAGGTGAATACTAGAAGAAAAAAATGAATTCTGTTAAAAGCAATTGGCATGATACAAAACTCGCCTTGAAATTCAACACCTTTCAATTTTGTTTTGAATTATTGTAATGCATTAAAAACTACTAGAATGCTGCTTCCCATGGTTGTTCAATATTTTTCTGTAAATGAAACCGCTTGAGAGAAAAAAATCTATCTTTATTTATAGCTAATCTGTATGTGTGTGTGTATGTAAGAGAGGGAGAGAGACAGTTTACTTTTCCTGTTTAGATTTTGTGTAAGGTCTGGAGTTAGAGTGAAGGAAATGGATACCATAATTTTCTCACTGAGCTAACTGGTTTAATCACTATTCTCTAACAATAACTAATTGAGTAAATATTGTGTTAATGCTAATTCATTCCTAATGTTACAAATATCATTTACCCAAGAACCTGTTGATCCAGAATCTGACAGTGTGCATATGGTAAAAAATAAGGTGCTGCTATATTTTGTTACTT
The DNA here is from genome assembly GCF_017591425.1 of Ochotona curzoniae. Taxonomy (NCBI): domain Eukaryota; kingdom Metazoa; phylum Chordata; class Mammalia; order Lagomorpha; family Ochotonidae; genus Ochotona; species Ochotona curzoniae. The sequence continues at coordinate 48,774,074 of NW_024467119.1, forward strand.
ATATTATATTTTTAAATCAATATCTATTAAACATTATATAATTTAAAAATTTTAGCATGAGTGTGGATTCTCTAAGCATGTATTCAAAAAAAAAAATGTGAGCATAGAGTCCAGCGCGATACCCTAGTAGCTAAAGTCCTCACCTTGCATGTGCCAGCATTCCATGTGGGCACCTGTTCATGTCCCAGCTGTTCCACTTCCCATCAGCTCCCTGCTTGTAGCCTGGGAAAGCAGTAGAGAATGAAGAAGCTCCTGACTTCTGCTTTTGGATCAGATTGGCTCTGGTTTTTAGGCCTCTTGGGGAGTAAACCATCAGATGGAAGATCTTTCTCTCTGAGCCTCTTCTGGCTATATACCTGATTTTCCAGTAAAAATAAATAAATCTTAAAAAAAAAAAAAGAATGCAAGTAGGTATTATCTACATCAGTCAGGCTGAAAGGAAAGAAGCACAAAACTAATATTATAGGATCAACCACATATTTATTGTGCGTACTTTCCATTTATTGAATTATTTTATGTTATAATTTGTTTAGAGACTATTGTATTACCTTATTTTACATTCAGATTCAAAAATACCCATGCATTCTAATGAAATTATATTACATAAAATGGTTCGAAAGAAGCCTAAATAAAGCTTTATAAACATTTTAGGTGAACATTTTGATATGTAAAATCGATTTTGGGAAAAGGCCATAATTCAATGATGTTTTACAACAATATAAAGCAAAACCAAGACAAAACATAAAGCTATCTTGAAGTTATTTTATCTTGCATTGTATGCTATTCATATGCAAAACTTCAGGCTTCATCTTGATGATTATCTAAATGACTCATGACTTCTGAACTGCTTGGAAGGGTGCCAATGGAAAGCAAGCACTGTGTAGTAATTGAGAACACGGGCTTGGAGTGGACACCCTTGTCTATGCCACTTCCAGCGATGTAATCTTGAGCAAGTTACTGAGCTTCTCTAGGCCTCTACTTTGTTAACAACAAGTTGGGCTAATGCTATGTTTCACGTCAATGAATAATTTTGAAGATTTGATGCAAAATAAATTTACTGCATTGTATGGTATATTCGTAAGCACTCAGCAAATGTAGGCTACTACAACACTATTTTCCAGAGCTAAATTTGTCTTTTAAAATCAAGCCTGATCATAACAGAAAAGACTCATACATATGTGAGAAAACAGTCTACTTCAGTAATAAGAAATTTGCATTAACATAGAATTAATTCTTTACAATTAGTTAGCTATCATTTGTTGCTAATAGTTATTATTAGTAATATTTTGAACCTTAGACACCTTTACTCTGTTGGAAAGTTATTTGCCCTTTGTGTCCACAGATTTTTTAGTACTCTTTTTTTTAAGATTTATTTATTTTTATTGGAAAGGCAGATATACAGAGAGGAGGAGAGACAGAGAGGAAGATCTTCGTCCAATGATTCACTCCCCAAGTTGCGGCAACGGCCGGTGCTGTGTTGATCCAAACCCAGGAGCCAGGAACTTCTTTCCAGATCTCCCTGGTGGGTGCAGGGTCCCAAGGCTTTGGGCCATCCTTGACTACTTTCCCAGGCCACAAGCAGGGAGCTGGAAGGGAAGTGGGCCTGCAGGGATTAGAACCGGCATCCACATGGACTCCTGGCATGTGTAAGGCAAGGGCTTTAGCCACTAGGCCATCATGCTGGGCCCAGAATTTTTAGTACTTTTGATGCATAAATTTTACTAGTAAGATTTTTTTTTCTAGAAAAATGCTTAAATGTGCAAGTGTCTATATGTGTACTCCTGCACATATACATATGAATAACTGTGCATGGTCATGATATTTTAAATAGGGATGAATACTTTCACATGAGGCAGTGCTCTTGGTTTTATGTAATATGAAAAACACAACTTAATTGTTTCCAAAAGTTGCATAGTCTTGTGTTCATGAGAAACTTTTATATTTTATTTTTGTATTTATAAGGAGAAAATATATAGGTTTAATGGTACGTGCACAAAACAACTGAGAAGATATACAGTGTTAGGGCTGCAAATTTCATGTCAGCACTAGTACTGATATCAACCTTTTTTTTCAGAAATGTTTGTAAAGTGTGCATCCGTTTTGTCATTTTACTTTATATTTATAAAATTTAAAGGAAGACTTTTATGGAAGCTATTTTCTACAAAGAAATTAGCAAATATATTTATGGAATACAGAAAATAGTGATTCTCTGATCTAGTCATTCAAAGTAAAAAAAAAATGTTGAGATTAATAACATAGATTTGACTACAAATGAAAACTGACTCGTGTGGTAGTTTAAGAATAACTTGTTTTGGTAATGTTAAAATCTACAAAGAAATTCTAAATGAATACTAGCTGTAAACTTATTGAGGCCTGATTTCCCCCCTCCTTTTATATGACTATCATATTTGTCTCCACAGGGTTACTGGGGGTGAACTTTTTGAAGACATAGTGGCAAGAGAATATTACAGTGAAGCCGACGCCAGGTAAGTAATTGACCTTACACAAGTTCAAGAGTCAACATTCAAATGACATTTGTTGGGTATGCCTCTTTAAAATTCTCATGAAAATATTTATGAGAACCTCATAAAATCATTGGCTTCTTTTCATGATTAGTTAATATTTGTCTCTTTTCAGGATCTCCAGAATGATTCTCAGAGGGAAAAAAGTCTGTGATGTGATCTGTTTTTTGTGTTTACAATTCGAGTGCTTAATAGCTATAAGTAGTTTATAAATGCTCTTTGGGAGTGTTTCTGTCCTCCCAGAAAATTCTACTGAGCAGCACATGTCTATTCAGAAAATAGCAAAATATATTGAAAAAGAGATTGAATGGTCTTCTTAAATGTCATTAAAATCTTGGAACTCTGACATGAAAAATATTTATTCAGACATTTCGGAGAGTTCAGTAATTATTTCTGCTAATTGGCAGAAAATATTCACATTTTTTAAGGCTAATATGTTGTCCAATTTGAAACTTTCTAGGCACCACTAATATAGTATTTTTGGAGTGAAGTAAGAGTAATCTGCTTACTTAGATATCATTTTCCTCAACATCATATATATATGTGTGTGTGAGAAAAAAATATATATATATATATATGCTGCAATTTGAAAAGGTTAATCCAGATTAAATAGCTCATTAGTGATTGAAGTGAGATGTTATGAGAATGCCATTACTCTGCTAGCCATTCTCTAAGGCTTTCAGAACTTGCCAATGGTTGCACTCCCCGCCCCCAAACCTGGCCTCAGTTGACAAGCAGCATGTACTCCCCTCAAAGCAGCACATGTGTACGTAGAGTCACTTCTGCTAATTTGTCTATATATGATTCCACTTTAATGTTTGTCATTTATATTATGAAATGCAAATCATTGGTTGTTCAATTGACTTGAAATTTTCACAGTAGATCCCAGAAAAGGAATCACAGAGCACCCTAGAATTTGATATTTGTCTTGCCCTTGCTTGTTCTCACTTGCTGAGTTTTTTTTTTTTAATTAGTACAGTAACAAATCAGATATAATTTATTTGGCCTTAAACAGGCTGTTCATATATTTTTAAAATATTGACTTACATTGAAATACAGACTGTTTTTCACTGCTGAATAGCTCTAAAAACAATTTGACTGAACTCATGGGTAAAGTAACTTAATATGTGTGCTTATGTCAAGTTGGGAAATTAGCTATGGGATATTTTTTAGATAGGTCTTACACAAAGCCAGGGAGAAGGACCATTCTCTTTTCAACTACTAGCATAAAAAATATATTTCTCAAAAAATGTTGTAAAAGTATGCTTTTTTACATGTCTTCAAGAATGTAAGAATTGCATCCATCCTCAATAGTAAAAAGTAATGAGGTTCATTTAATACGGATTATTGTTTGTACCTTTAATTTCAGTTATTGCCTAGGCGCACTGCTTGCTGCTTGTGGTTTGAGAGGAGGAAGGGAAATATTTGTGAAAAGTAGTTGAAAATGAACATCATTATAAAAGGATGAGAGTCATATGGTTAAAAAATAATGGCTAATATTCAAATAAGCTTTGTAGCCAATAACAACCGAAGATGGGCTCTTTAATGATATTGTTAATAGAGTTAGTACTAAAAGACTACAATCGAGTTTTTGATATTTACATTGTAATCAATTAGATGATGACTATATTTTGAGCAAAAAAATTTCCTAAGAATAACATTTTGTACATAAATTGTTAGACATGTCTGTGTTATAATGCTTGCTTTGTCCTGAAATTAATAAAAGTAGTTCTATACAAGGTTACAATTGAATTTCACAGTGAACTTTTAAAAAAATCCACTGGTGGGTATGTTCTGTATTATTGTTTGTCAGATGAAAGATCATGGACCCTTAAGGTGCCAATCAGAATTTTCTGTACTTTAATTAGTAATGTATGTTTTCAAAAAGTTTGTGCAAAATGCATATAATTGAAAAAGAAAAGAAGAGGGATTTTAGCACTTTTATGCACCAAAATAAACTCATCTTTAATCTTGCTTTTCTATGAATCTTCTAAAATACCGTTAAATTTGACATCAGTGGGACTTTGGTTTAAAAAAACAAGCTTAAGTTACACATTTTTATATGGAAGCAAGTTAAGGTTTTTTTCTTCACTAAAGTGCATGGAAATGGATTTAGTAATTACCAGTGTATCATGGAATTAAAACAATTTTTCTTAATTTTGAAATTTTACAAGATTCCCAGCCCTTTCCCAGAGTATTCAGATACTGAAGAGGGATTTACCTTGTATTATTCACTTCTTTGCAATTCTCCCTTTGTTGTTGGAAACTTGCATTTGTTTTCCAAGTAATACATTCTCCACTCTATGTCAGAGAGTAACTGTGCCCCTCCTTGTGTCAACCCCCTACGTCCTCTGCCGCTCATCTGTGTGCGCCCTTTTGCTTCACAACCATGATTGTGACCTCAGATTTGAAACAGTTTTGATGTGTCTTAAAAAATACGTGGACATTTTATATGTCTGGGCATTTTTCCAAAATAATCATTGGAAGTATTTAAAATTTTTTTCTTTCTGAATATTGAAATTTCAATTATTATATACCAATGACTTAATTTGTGACCTACAATGAAAAAACACAGCTCAAATTGTTTTGTTTGAATATGTCACAAATTCTGTGTTGTATGTTATTTTTGTTAGAATCAGAATTAGCTTCATTCAGCATTATTTGATTGCAGTTTTAAAAAAATGTAAAGAAAGGCAATTTTTGTTTGTTCATTTGTTGCATTTGAGCTTTCATTTTATTTTGTATTCCATGTGATTATGTGCCTTTAAAATGTTCTCCCTTCCATTCTACCCTTGTATCTTTGCAGTCATTGTATACAGCAGATTCTAGAAAGTGTAAATCATTGTCACCTAAATGGCATAGTCCACAGGGACCTGAAGGTCAGTATATGATGTCCATAAATCTGAATCAAAGGAGGTGCTCTTGTTTGTTTGTTTTTTCTGGGGAAAGGGCTGAGGGTGGGTATTTAAATCATGATGCCCTTGCCTTTCCCAGTTGTTTCCTAAAATGAGAAAATGATGAAATGATAATGCATGGTGCCTCTTTCAGTTTGCTCATCTACAGGCTAAATATACATCATAGCAAAAAAGGAAGTACAATATTCAGAATGCAAGTTGTTAAATTTCCAAGGAGTAAACTGCCAGGGGGTTTGGGATGGGGGTGGGGTAGATTTTCCTCAGTTGTCCAGCAATTGTCTGGAGAGAACCTTGGCTAGTGATGTATGTCCGCCTGTAGATTTCAACACCACTTCTGTTCTGAGACCATGGGTTGCTGTCGCAGAACAACTGGTTACACATTGTGCCATTTGAGTCTGATGACCCCTGAGGCGAGAGATAATAATTGCAGACTAAATTAAAACACAAGAAGTTAATGATTTATCAAAAATTCATTATGTATCCTAAATTAACCTTAATGATGCCTTGACTGCTAATGTGACAGCTTTTAGAATGATACAGAAAAAATGGGAGAGAACAGGAAAATAGTTTTTGTGTATAGGCTAGAACTGGAACGCAATGGCTATAAAGATTGTGTTTTGTATTGCAGTTCATTTCCTGGGAGAATTTATAACCAGGAAATGAGCTCCTGAATGAAATGAAAGCCTTTCAAACTGGATGTTTCTAGAACAAGCGGATCCACATTCTGATTTACATCTTGCAAGATCCAGATTGTTCTAAGGTAGTAGTCACTCTCCTTGAGCAATATGTTTACATTATTGAAGGTGATAAAACACAAACTCCAGTTGTCTGCTAGCTCTACGCTTTGACCCAGTCTCTGAGGGTGTACAGACAGTGAGTGTAAGCTTGGAACTAACACACGCCCCCTGGTGTTTGCATGCAGTCATTGCATTCAGCAGATCCTGGAGGCTGTGCTACACTGCCATCAGATGGGCGTAGTCCATCGGGACCTGAAGGTGAGTAATGCTGCTGGAACAGACAAACCACCACACAGCGCCTAATGACTGTTCAGCTGCAGTTATGCCCGTAAAAGCAAAAGCACAAACACTCAAGTTGTGTGGACACCTTCCAACACATTGCTCATGAGCCTTCCCACACCATAATCTTTTTTTTTTTTCCCATCTCTTCTCCAATACACCTATGAGACATATAGGTCATTATTCATCCAGGGAAAAATAATATGCCAACATTAACAGTAAATAGGTTTCTATGTTTCCTTCCCCTTAAAACATGCCTGTGCCATTTTATGTGACTTAAAGTAGGACTGAATATCTCTTCTTCAACTTTAGTTTATTCTGTGAACATGGATGTAACTACTAATTTGTAGGCGTACCATAGATAACTAACATTATGTAAATACTTGTCCGAGTTATAAAGTGAAACAACATAAAGTTTATAAAGAGACATTTCCCCTGAGTGAAAGGTGCTGATCTCTTTCCCTTACCGTTAGTCCTAGAAATTTGAGGTCACATTGGCTTCTTGGTTCTTTATTTTTATTTCCAAGATCTTGAAGATATCAGTACTTTTTAAACATGCAAATGAAGAAAAGTAAAAGAAAATATTCCATTAAATACTGCTTATGTTACACACAGGTATTTGTGTGTGTATATGAATAGTCTCTTATGAATACCTATTAGTCTGCCAGCTTCTGGTACTACTAAGGATATGGGATTTTGCATTATTTAAAAATGAAACAGTTTACAAGGCTACTGCTCTTTCTTCTTCCTTCCCTTCCCTCAGCAATCTGCTTTTATTAATGAATATTCAGAGAGATAATGAAGGTGTAGGAATTCAGAGGAAAGAAAGTACCAGGTGGGAGGAATCCCGTGTGTGACTACTATGAAAAGCAGTTTTGATTCTTTGAAATCTTAGCATTTTCCAGGTGTTAACACAGTGTGGCAAATTTTAGTTTAGGATATCAAACACTTTAGGTGTTCAGTAGTAGGACCTATAGGGTTATGTACAGAGTACTGTCATTATATTTTCTAATGCTTTCATTTAATGTTCTAAAGAATATGTCTGTTGATTTCTACAGTTAGTTATATGGAGGTGCCTTTTGTCAGCAAAACATTGACACAATTTTCTGGAATCTTCCTTTAAGTTGATTCTGAGAGCTTTAGGTATCAAAAACAAATGTGTCAGTAAGTAACATGTTCTTATCCAACTCAAATTATGACTATGTAAAAAAAAAGTAATGCATTAGAATAAAGGAAAAAGTACAGTTATAATTCTTTGAAAATGCATTTCTTTTCCTTGTCCTTACTGGTTATGTAGAGCCTGAAGAGCCCTTTTCTTGTTTTTCAGAATCCACAATACTACTTTCCTTTTAATTAAGCATATATGGACATGCACATTGTTTGTGTTGTCTGATCAGATGCTCTAGTAAATTTATCACATAAAATATTTTACTCTGTGCTGTAGAACCCTAACTGACCTGCAACAGCCAAACATGGAAAAAAATGAATTTTATCCAATTACATTGAAGTTTACCTTTGTCAAATCATGTTACTGAATTTCTATAAGTTTCTAGACAGCTAATCATTTCCAAAGCTGGAATTTTAATCAGAGATATCACTTAACCTGAAATACAGATGTAAAGAATATTTTTGTTTTTCCTGGGCATGTTAGCTAAAGTCACTCTTTAAACATTCAGGAAGGTGATTTCTAGGGAGGCTTACTACCAGAAGGAATAGCTGCTGCATTACCCACAAGATTTCTCCCACATGAGCCAATGTTTTGCTGCCCATTGTCATTTTAATCTTGGAAAAGAACAGAGATGAACTTTTGGGAGCATTTGTTGCAGTTTCTCTAACTGTTGTCCTAGTTTCCTTCAAATTGCTGACTCAAATAGACTTGAGCTGAGTTTAATTGTTAGGGCTTGTTTCAGCTGGCCATCTCATAAACATATTAAGATAGTCTAAAACTTGGAGAGTTTATGTACAGTTTTAGTATGCCAGATCACTAGCTTTGTCTGGTACCTTTTGTATCCAAGTTGTACACCTATACTCCAATAAATAATTTTTAATTCCATATTTACCAACACAGCAAAATGAAAACAATCAACTGCTGGTATTTCTTATACTAGAATTTAAACAAAAACATTGCCTTTACTAACCTTGTTTCCTATATTTTGTTTCCATATCCCAATTCATATGGTTGTTTATATGCGGTTCAGATGATTGCTGCAAATGGTTTAACTGGTATATTTCAGTGAGAGTAAACCACAAGGAATGCGAAGTTAATCATCATTATCAAGGGCATTTGTGAGCATCTGGGTGCTGTGCTTTGTCCTCTCATCCCTTTTTGCAATAACAGCTGTTTAAGATAGTGTGTTACTCCACACCACTAACATAGGACTTGGTAATTAGCACATATTTCAGCATATTCCTGCAATTCAGTAACCCATGAGGTTCAACTAAAAACACACTTAGAATATAAAAGATGACATTAACTAAAATAACTTTCTAAGTATGCCAGTTAGTAGTTGAGAAATGTAAAAAAGATGAGTATATCCTCAGAATAAGGATCAGTATTTGATTAACTGCCACTCTTTGGGACTTGTAAAAGTGGACTCCACCAAGTGGAAAATGAGCAGAATCTAGAAACAAGACAGGCTCAGCAAGCAATTTGATAATATCCCCAAAACTATCAGGAGATGAAGTTTCACTGGGGTGGAATAGCAGCATAAAAGAACTTAATCAGTCACATTTGATGACACCTGGTAAATACACAGAATACAGGACTTTGAGGTACATCCAGAGGCAGGCCAAATACTACAGATCCACTTGTTATTGGGGAAACTTGCCAGTGCTGATACAATAAACTTCACAAATAGGACTTTGTCTTTGGGAGGATTATGATCAGTTCAGGACCTTATGAATAAATATGGTTGCCATTTATCAAGTAGTTATCCTATGTTATATGAATAATTTTAACAGCTTACAAAGAGATATTATGCTCGTTCTCATTTCATTTAAGGGCAAGTTTAGCAATTGCAAGAGAAATGTATTCAAAGTGACTCAGCTAGTAAAATATGATTCATACTCCAGAAATTTAGTTGCAGGTTCAAAGCACTCCAGCAAGTGCTTAATCACGTCTCAGTTCAGCTGGATGAAATCAAAACATTGTACAGAGATCAAAGAATAGGTCAAAACAATGATGAAAAAACAAGCGCTCTAACGGCGTCAAGAATCATTTAGGGGGCGGCATTGTAGTATATCAGTTTGAGACACCACCTACAGCACTGATATCTCACACAAGTGTTAGTTCCAGTCCAGGCTGCTCTAAATCTGATCCAGTTCCCTGTTAATGGCCTGGGAAAGTAGGAGAAGATTGCCCAAATGCTTGGACTGCTGTATCTACCTGGGGAATCTGGAAGAAGCTCCTGGTTCCTGGCTTCCACCTGGCCTAACTCCAACCAATGCATCCATGTGGGAAGTGAAACAATGGATGAGAGGGCTTGCCATCTCTGTCAGACTCTCCTACCCCTGTCCCTTTAAATACATATATATTGCAAAGAAAATTATTTAGGATAGGGATTCCATTATTTTATAGTAGATAAAGCTGCCAGTTGTAACACCAGCATCCCATGGGCACTGAATCAAATCCCAGCTGCTCCACATCTGATTCAACTCCCTGCTAATGTACTTGGGAAAACAGCAGTAGATGATTCTGGTGCTAGGATACCTGCACTCACTTTTTAGACTCAAAAGAGGCTGCTGGCTCCTGACTTTTACCTTCAGCCTTCAGTCTGGCCCATCCCCAACCATTATTTACCAATGTTTACAAATAAGGGTTCTCAGTTTAGTGAGCTGAAAGATTAAAGTAGTTTTCTCTATGGATCTTCCAAAAATATACAAATTTTCATCATTGCAGTTAAATAAAATAAAGTATGTTTTAGATAAAATATGGAGAGGCAATATATTTTATAATAGAGTATGTGAAACAATAATTTCCCATTTTGAAAATCAACAAGTTGGCATTGGATACTGCCTTTGAAAAATGAATCATAGGGAAGAATAAAATGCATTTACCAGTTTTATTCTAAGATCTTCAAGGCAATCAGTTGAAATTGCTTACAAATAAATCATTTATAAGAATAGAGTGATATAACTCACTGTTGGAAATTCTTGAAATAATAGTTAGGTTCAACTATGAAAAGAGATGAGCAAATGTTTACCAAGTGTTTCTTGAGCAGCTACTAAGACATCTCTTAGCTGTGGACATATATTGAAAACAAAATTGGAATAGACTTGTGTGCATGGAATCTTATAGGCCATCTATTTAAAATTTGTTTTGAAGTATGTGGGAAATGTTTTGGTGATATGCCTCTTGGAAAAGGCACAGTACATCAGACAAGAAGAATATCAGGCTCGAGGGAAGCTTCGGTGAAAAGTTCCAGTGTCACAAGAAATCAAGGACTGTCAGATCAGATATGTTGTTTCATTTAAGAATCTAGAGGATATAATTTCTGTGAAGCAAATGGCTTAAATAACTGAAAGGGAACAAACATATGGTCTATATGATTGTATTTCACACATAGTAATAATATTTCATCAGTTCAAATATAAATGATTAGTAAGTGCCCTTATGGATAACAGTATGGATATGAGACAATATATACACAACCATGTTTAAATAAAAGTTTAAAGGTCATGTCATTTGAAAATAATGTATGTCTAGATATTTTAGAAGTAAATTATGTGCATGAAAAATATAATAATTTAGTTAGACATCTTCACATTTCCTTACAGAGCACTCAGTGTGTATCAGGCAGTGGAGAACCAGGTTATTGGTGTGTGGGCACTGGAGTGCCATTTTGGTTCTTTCCTTCTACACAACAGTGTATGCTGATACTATAGAAAATAGGGAAACAGTGCAGATTGAGTCTTACTAACTTGGTCCTATGGATATGCCAATAGAAATAATACTTCCTATTTCTTAGTATGTCAGCTAGAAACAGCTATGTTAAGAACATGAATTCAGGGACAGTGTTATGTTGTGGGTAAAACTGTTGCCTGAAATATCAGTATCTCATATGAACACTGATGCAACTCCTGGCTGCTCCAGTTCTGGTCTGGCTCCCTGCTAATGTCCTGTAAAAATACCAAAAGATGGCTCAAGTTCATGGACTCCTGCTAACATGCGGGAAACCTAGAAGAGAATCTCCTGGCTCCTGGCTTTGGCCTAATGCAGCCTTGCCCATTGCAGCAATTTGGAAAATGAGTCAGCAGATGGAAAATATTTTTATGTCCAACACTTTCAAATAAATAAAGAAAGAAATAAATATTTAAATAGAAAAAAAGAGCATAAATTCAATCATTAAAAATAAAAAGCTATAATCATTTGTGTCATGTACATGAATGAAACAGGTGAGTTTTACATTCAAATTGCTCAATTCATCTAACAATTTCATTTCATTAATTTCTGGAAATGTTGTTCTACCTTCTTTGGCAACATAAGTAAAATAAGGCACACCGAAGCTTTGAAAGAATAAAGTGTTGTTGAGCAAGTGAGACTTTGCAATTATAAAAGATAGAGATTATCCAAGAGAATATGAAAGAGAAAAAATATGGTATAACAAAATTAATAACTAGCTGCTTTTTATTATTCAAAGAACAAAGAAGCATAAAAGAGAAGCATGTGGTTTCAGTCTATATTCCTATTAGTTGTATATTTGTACACAGATGAATCAGTAATATGACTAATGCTGAAGATGATCATCACCTTTGCCAAATCTGTTCCATAGGAAAGATCACACAAATTGGTGAAGCAAGATTAAAACTATATATTTTTATGAATTTTCTCCCTGTTTTGCTTGTATATGGATAGTAAATACTTTTGAATACTTCAGAGTCTTTTGAAAGTGCCTCCTGAATGGACTATCTCTTAGAAATGAACTTGTTCTGTGCCATAGCAAGATTTCCCTCAGTGTCATTTCTTTAAAAGGAAGGAACTGGGGAGTCTAGTATCAAGTCCTTACTTCATGTATTTGGACATTGCTATCTCATTTACAGAATGATAGATTTGAGTTATTTTACCTCCCATGCCTTCCGATTCTGAAATGATGCCAGCAACTGGCCTCAGTAATTTGAGATATTGAACCATTTCAAGAAAATCTTGAATCCTATTGAAAAACATGCTATTGTGTCCATATGGAACTACAGAACAAACCTTGCAAACAGTTGTTGCTCATTGCAGCTGATGTGCTATAAATGGTTGTTGACACTTAGACCAGATGTCATGGAAAATTCTCCATCATTAGGAAGCAATGGACTGGGGAAAAACCTTTGTACAAGAATGTCAGCAGAATGCATATCAAAACAAACCCAGAAAGTGATTGCATTGCAAAGATTTAGGAATCATTTCACCATATAAGGACTAACGTAATAGATTACATATAACTTGATTTCATTTGTGCAGATATTTCTCAAATCATGAACATCCATTACAAAAATTATGTTATTCTGCTCACTGAAATGTCCAGCTGCACTGGAATGTGGTAACCACTCATTTGTGCATTATCCCTGCAGAAAACAGAGACCTTGTGAAAATATCACATTGCATTTTAGATACTGATTCAAGATAAAAATTAGTTGCCTTATAATATACATTTGAGAGATGAAAGAACTAATTAATTAATTTCTATAGTCTGTAAATTGCCAAGTCCACTTAAAAACAGGTTATAAACTCAGATTCTCATATATTTTTAGATCTTAATGTATCTATTTCTCTGTGTCCTCTGGTCAACCATAGCTGCATCGGAACCTATTTATGCATGTTGGAAAGCTGAAATAATAGCAAATAAGCATGTGGGGGTGATCCTCTCGAAAGAGTTGGTCACCAGTTAGGTAAACCTGGTCTTTCTCCTTTGGTGGAATATAACCGCAAATTCTCTTCCTCCATATGAAGATTCAGAGTTTGAACTTGCCCATGACATGAACATTTGTAGTGCATATGTTTGCATTTTAAGTTGGCGGCATTATGATTGGCAATGATTCAGTGAGCTCAGAAAAAAATGTACCACTCTTAGTTAAAATATTGTGGTAGACTTTTTAATGATTCAGCCTCCCATACCTTTGCATGACATGATGACATTTTTTATTCAAACTAATACACTTACAGGAGATACACAGAAATTGAATTTTGTGATAGATTTGATGTTTTATTGTAACTGACTATTTAAATCAATTTTGTGACAAAACATTAAAAAGCAGATAATTCCTTAAGGAATCATCATCATCCATCTCTGTTCCATAATTACCAGGAAAAGTACACACAAGCACAAAGCTATTCCAGTATTCTGAATTTTTAGATCTATACAAGCTTGAACTATACCTTCCTCTTCTCGTACCATAACTGCAGCTGAACAGTCTTCATAGGTATAAGTGAAACACAAACCAATTGGATTTATTATTTCCTTGGTGACTCACAAAGCCCAAAAGTGAGGCCTTCCAGAACACTTCTAGTTTTGAATTTTCGCCTCAGTCCATAGAGGTCAGGCATGATAAATCTCTAAAGTGTTCCATTTCTTCTCAAATAGCAGAACCTTGGTGTTTAAGGGCATAAAGCACACAGCACTGCCCAGAACCTTTTCTATATCATGATAAGAGCATAAAGGTCAATAAATTTTTTAAAAAGTTAATTCCTTTATGACACTATCATTTGCTTGACAGACTTGAATACCACTTGACATAGAAGTCCTAAAATGACTAATGTCTTAAATAGTTGAAACTCTTTCTTTGAATGAGTCTGTGGTTGATAAATTGGAACACAAGTGAATTTAGCAGAGATCTCTGAAATCTCAATTCATTTTCATGTGAAGGTCAGGAAGAAATAGAATCAGCTATTGCTTACAGTTTTCTGTGGATATTCAAAGTTATTTAGTCCATAAATTAGCATTAAAACAAGAAAATCACTTTTTGATTAACTCAGAAAATTCACACATGTGTTGAACCATAAATTTTTGTTGTGAAAATAAAATAGCATATACAAATAATTTAACATGATCAGATACGCTAGTATATTGAGAGTTAGAGTTCCAAATAAATTTAAATATTAACTTGTAGTGAAACTTATTTCAGCTTCAAAATCTTTTCATATTCTTGAGATATCTTCATCTCAAATTTCAACTGAATTGTGTATTTAGGGCTGAGGTAGCTCCAAAACTCCATCAACCCTACCAAATTACACAAGTTTCTTCACAATTACCCGTTGTCACAATAGCAGGAATCTGATGGCAGTGAGCAGCAGTAGCCTGAAGAAGAGTCTGGACTTGATTAAAACTTACTTCCCCATACTCTGATTTCTCATAGGTTTGTTTAACCTAATTTCTTCTAAATCCTGGTTGTGGGTCTTTGCTAATTTGCATGGCTGGCTTAATCAACAAGTTAAATACTGGTTAGGCTGTGTTTACACAAGGTCAAAACAACTGAATTGACAATTCAGTTATTAAAAACGTAAAATTAATGAAAAATTCAAAATTGCTTATTTGTCAACATACAAACAAAACCTTTTTGATCGGATTTGTAGTTGTTTTGGCACTCAAAGATTCCATTGTTTCCCAACTATTTTCAGTCTGAGACATACCTCTCAATTTGCTGATGCTTACCCCGTTAAAAAGATAAAATGTTGAACTGAGGTCTCATGTATATACCAGTTCAACCATCTGTTCATTCAGATTGCTGGAACTGAGTAGACTCTATTAAGTACATTAATCAGCCTCCTTTTCCTGGCTACCTAACTTCATTTCATAAAATCCATGAAGGGGTGCTGAAGAAATTCAGTCCTTTGTCCTGGTGGTTACTTTCAAGTGATTCAGTGTATCTTCATGCACTGATTGGGAAACAGTGGTTATAGACACAGCCTAATTCCAAAATTGAGTCTCAGTCCTTAAGTACTGATGAATACTCAATAAAATAAAAATGTTTGTTTCTTGTGATATTTTGAGTTTATACAATTAGTATGCAAGGAGTGTTTTGAATCATAGTTTGAAGAAATGTAAATCATTTTTTATTTTAAAAAATACTGGCTTATACAAAAGCTATCTATAACATTTGGCAAACAGCAGTATGCTCTTTCTGCCTTTAAGAATAAACAGATTCTTAAAGACAGCAATTTTGATATGTAATTCAGAGTAAGTCTCCAAAATTTCTACAGAAATTGTTTGGAAACATTGAGGCATTCAGAATCACTACATTTGGGTCCAAAAACTCTTGAAGTCAACTAGGATTTTATTTACACATTTCTTTTGCCAAATGTCTGTAGATTGGCCCAACTCTTGTTATCATTTTGCCAAGTTTCCTTCTGATTAAAATCATTGTTCTCTTTTAGACATCTGAGTAAGTAAATGTCCATCTCCAAACCTGGACCTCAAGTGGTCCTTAGAAGCATGTGAACAGGTCAAGACAGGTGCCTTTTCCATTTGATGTTTCCCCAATTGTATTATCCCTTCTAACTACTATCTTTGCAATTCATTTATGCATCTGTCTGAAGCCTGCACACATGACTATTTTTAATCATTCTCTAACCATATTTTCCCTGGGATTTAGGAATGACAGTCTCCAGGAGAGGTGACAGTGCATGAATTTTTTTTTCCTTTATTCTTGTAAAATGTTGTTAGTTTTGGATTGTCACTTAAAATAGATTCTCATGCTAGCCCCTCTGTTTTTTTCTTTCTAAATAAAGCCTGAGAATTTACTTTTAGCTAGCAAATCCAAGGGAGCAGCTGTGAAACTGGCAGACTTTGGCTTAGCCATAGAAGTCCAAGGAGACCAACAGGCATGGTTTGGTGAGTACAGCCTCCCTCTCGTTTATGCTGACTGTAATCTTTTTTGAAACCCTTGGCTCCTTCCCAGTCATATAAGATGCAAACATTCTCTGAACAACCTGATTAATTTTAAGATACTAGGTCTTAAGATTTTGTGCCTAACAATAGAACTTAAGGGGAAAATATTAATGAGAGAAGAAAATGACATATGCATTTTTATGAAAACATTGGTGAGAAAATGGATCCTGCACACTAATTAATAGGAAAGTTTTTCTTTTCAAAGAGTGTATTTTTTTAACTTTGAAATAATTTGTGATCATGTGTGAACTCAAGACAAGCCAAAAACCTGCTTTGAAAAATGGAAGGTATTTAAAAATTAAAAATATCTATTAACACATAATTAATAGTATATTAATATTATAGAGTATACATTTACATACATGTATTTTGTTTTGTGTGTCAACTACTTTGCCAGTGCTTTAATTGCTGCTTAAGTTTCTGATCAATACTGAGATTTCTATTGATTCAAGACAGAAAGATGTGGCCTCTTTTATTACTCATCTTTAGATCATAGATAGTCATCCTCTAACAAAAGACAGGCTAGCAAAATAAAAGCATAGCAGATTAATCCATTTTTCATTAAGTGAGTGCTTACAGAATTAAGACCCAAGGAATCGGGGCATACTATTTTTATGCTGTGATTGGATGAAAAATGGCACTCATGTAGAAATTTGGACCAAAAAAAAAAAAAAAACACGTGGTCACCATCAGAATTCACCAAGAATTTTCTGTTCAGATTCTCTCTGTAATTCCTCCCCTTGGTTGTGGGATGGGACCCTTTCTGGAACAAGGATCCAACTACTCAAGATACTTCAGTGACTTTTGTTTCTATGACCAAGGGAGTGAAAGGATAGGATATTTCTAGGTTTTGTGGATAGTTTGATAGGAGAGGGATTATAATTTTTGTGTCCCACCTTGCAGAAGATTACAGAGCAGGAGAAATTAGGGTAGGAGTAGGTCAAAAAGATCTGGCTGCCGAGCCACTTTCATGTGGTGTGAGTGTTAAGGCACAATAGGTTGTAATATTATGTTCTGAGTCCCAACATGTACAGTTAAGGAAAACATTAACTGTAAAGAAATTTCAATTATGGCATTTCCAACCAAGCTTAACAACTATTGCAGTATTCAGCCTGAGCAATGTTGTATCCTTGCTTTACTTGTGCCTCTGTTTACTATGTCTCATAATTAACCTGTTTTTCACAGAGTTCTAAAATAGGACCTTTCCCCAATCTTCAGTCTTATTTCTGTTTTGATTTTCAGTGTGTTGAAGTTAGATGCTTTTCTAAGCATCTTTCTGATCTCTTTTCCTTTGAATAAAAGCAAACAGAAAAAAGGACAAAAAGTACTTATTCCTTTGATTTTAAGTGCAAATATTTCTCTATGAATATTCATTTTCACTGTTATACAAAACTTTATTCTGTAAAAATTGTACAATCTGGGGTATAAGGTGTATAAACTGTCATTTTTTTTAAAAATTATATGTATGATTTTAAAAAAATCTTCTCTGTACCCCTAATGTATGTCTCATGTAAGATGCCCAGGATCTACCATCTCTCTCTAATCTGCCCCTACCTGGTTAATGGTTATAGATGGAATGGCAAACTTCTCTTTGCCAAGACCCAATCCAAGACTTTATTTCCTACTGCTTGTTTTGTTTCAGTCATCCTGTTATTTCTTTCAATAATTTCTTCTAAATTTAGTTGCACTGATTAAAATAAATATGTGCCTAGTTGCTGCTCCCAATGAATATAATGTCATTTGCTTTGTCACCTTTCGACATCTAAATAAACTCATTCTAGTTAAGCTGCACACTGGAAAAAGGTGGGACTAGAGTTAGTTCTGTAAATTATGAATTTCAAATTCATCTCTGGGAATGTGTATACTAGCAGAGATGCAGACTTTACAGTAACAGGATTTAGGAGTTCCAAAAGAAGTGGTCAAGCAAGTGCAGAGCTGGAAAGATCCAACTACTGGAGGTTGCTAAATTAAATAGATGATCCTGCCCTTCAATCACCTGAGGCTTCTTAACCAGTCCCTCCTCATCATGCAGGGTAGCACTGCCTTAACACTGGCCAGGGACACAAGAGCCAAGTATGAAACAGTTGAGGAAATGCCAGTGGTTACCTGAAGAATTAGGGAGAAGTTGTCCACTGGCATGCAAGGAGATGCAGGCATTGCAGAGGGATCGGCATATGGAAAGGCACAGAGGCATGAAGCTGTTGTTTCTATTTCAGGAATAACAAGAAGTTTGATATGGTATTAACATAAAATATGCTGCAATGAGTGGCAGTTAATGAGATTGGAAGGAATTGTATATGTTATTGAGTGGCTTGGCTTTATGCTAGAAATTTTTAAAGACTTGATAAAAAGCTTTAAGTGAAGAAAGACTTAATTGAGTTTCTGTAATGGAATGACAATTTATATTGCACAGGGTACGATGGGTTTGTGATATTTAGTCTACTTGTGAAAGCCCAGTTAGGCTAATACACTTATTCTGAATATGCGTAATAACAGCATGAACTAAAGACTATGTCAGTATCGGCATTAGCAACTTCTAGATAATTCAAATAGCAGAGACTGCAAACTCAATGGAAATCTAGGTAAAAAGAAGTGAGAATTCCAGACATAGGACAAATAGGACTATAGTTCTACTTAGAGTAAAGTAGGACTCCACTTTATAAGATACTTGAGTTATTTGTCAGAACAAAATAGGAACCGAGGCCAAGTCATACAGCTGCCAGAATTGGATCAAGGTGATGACTAATTTCAGGACTAACATGGAAGATTCTATTATCAGACCTGAGGTTCAAATTTATCTTCAGCAACTTAGCTGGAGGATCACAAAAGTATTGGAATTGAGTTGCTTAATCTCCTCTGGTTTTAAATTGCGTTTTATCTTGTCTGTTGGATTACATAAACTTTTGGAGCAGGATTATTTGTAAGGGAAAACTTACACTTTGAAGCAGAATACCTGAATTTATATTCTGGCAAGAGTCTTAACAACCCTATCATCTTGAACAGGTCACTTTAACTCTATGAGCTCATTGTCTTTTTTGCAAGTAAGCTTTCCATATGAGTGTAACTGGGCTTTTTGCCTGTAAAGATACATGCAAAGTTTTTATAGCTGACAGAGCAGCAGTGAAATACCCACTTCTTTATTTGTATAGGACTATCAACAGTGGTCAAGGAGAAAACCATATCAGTTTAATACTGAAAGTGCAAAGCCTCATTTGTCTATGGAACTGAAAGTATACTTTTTCAATATATTTCTAGCATTTTCTTGCTTATGGAAAAAAAAGATAGCAAACATTCTTTTGGTTCATGGAAGAATTACTTTGCTTGGTTGCTATTTGGGTCTTTTTTAAACTTGAAAGTTTTTAATGACATTATGTTGCAGTGGTTAAATTTATAAAGGCAAGTAATTCTAGTGTTTTCTTTATTTCAGCATTCCTATTGGCTTTAGAGTAGAAACATACTATTCATAAAGAAGACAAAATATCATTAATCTTCCTATTCATAATATTCAATGTAGTACTAGAGAGCCCAATATAGTACTAGAATGCCAATGCTGTGGCATAGTAGACTAAGCTTCTGCCTGTGGTACTGGCATCCCATATGGGCACTGGTTCGTATTCCAGCTTCTCCCCTTCTGACACAGCTTCCTGCTTGTAGCCTGGCAAAGCTGTGGAGGTTGGCTAAAGTTCCTGGGCCCCTGAAACCATGTGGGAGATGCAGGAGAAGCTCCTTACTCTCTGCTTTGGATTGGCACAGCTCTGGCCATTATAGCCATTTGAATAGTGAATCAGCCATGTGGAAGATCTGTTTATCTCTCCTCTTTTCTGTTATATGGCCTTTTAAATAAAAATAAACATAAATCTTTAACAAAAAAAAAGTTAACGCTAGGTTCTTAGTCTCCCCATATATGTGTGTGTATATGTATGTGAATGCCTTTAAAGAAAACTTTCAGATGAGGATAGTTACTTTAGTATTTTTAAAGAAAATGTTTTCTTAATATACTCATTTATTTGAAAGCCAATTACATAGACAAAAAGAAACTTATCTGTACTGTTATTTCTCTGAGAATCTTTTTTTCCTAATAAACATATCACCAGATAAAGAAGCACAAAAATGTTTCTGTAGTCTTCCATTTAATATTAATTCTCTCAATTCAATTTTGATTAATCTCTGTTCTCTCTAGGTTTTGCTGGCACACCTGGATATCTTTCTCCAGAAGTTTTACGTAAAGATCCATACGGGAAACCAGTGGATATGTGGGCATGTGGTAAGAAGTTTTCATGTGAATTTTTAATATGCTGGTGGCACACTCTATTTGTTCTGTTATAATAAACTGAATGGATGGAACAGTAACAATAACAGAAATGCTTTTCACAGTTTTGGAGGCCAAGCAGCTGACAGATGTAGTGGCTTTGAGGGTCTACTTCTGTGTTCAGAAAACTGTCTTCTCTCCCCACGTTTTGGAAGCGATGAGAGAGTTCTCCAAGCTCTGTCCTGTATATGAAGACACTAACCCCATTTATGAGGACTATAAAGGCCACCACTTCTTATACAGTCACATGGCAATTAGGATTTTAGCAAAGGTGTTTGGAAAGCACATAAGCATATGGTAAAATACTATTTGAGATGGTAAATAAAATATTTGTTCATGAAAACATGTAAAAAAGATAAGGTTATCCTTGTAGATGGCATGATTTTATACATATAAAAGCCTAAAAACTGTACCAAAAAAGATATTAGGACTAAAAATATTCAGCAAGGTTACAGGATACAAAGTCAACATATAAAAAGCAGCATTTTTAATATACCAGTACCATTTTATTGAAAGGGAGATCATGAAAGAAATCATATTCACAATAACAATACACAATAAAAAATAGGAATGCATTTAATTAAAGTGAAAGTTCTTTACAGTGGAAATTGTAAAAAATTGAAAAAAAACATAAAAGAAACAAAACATATAAATGTAGTCTGCGTTAATGGCTAGAAGAATGATATTATTAAAATATTTATATTTCCCAAAACTGTGTACAAACTCTATGCAACCCTCAGCAAAATACCAATATCAAAAGAGAAAAATATCCTAAAATTCATATTGAATGACAAAAGATACAGAACATCCAGAGTTATCCTCATCTATGAATAAATAAGTAAAATAAACATGATACATCACAATTCCAGACTTAAAAGCATATAACGAAACTATAGTAAATAAAACAACATTGTATTGATATAAAAACCAACATATGTGGGTGGACATTTGGTACAAGGGTTAATTTGTTGCTTTTGACTTGCCCATCCCTCATCTGAAAGCTTGATTCAAGTCCCACCTCTTACATTTACTATTCAGTTTCTGGCTAATGCACATCCTAAGAGGTAACAGGTAATAGATAAAGTATTTGGGACCCTATCGCCCACATAATGAACCCACATAGAACTAACCTGAGCCATTTCACATCGTTGAAGGCATTTGAAAAGTTAATCGGGAGATGAATTCTCTGCTTCCCCTTCCCTTAAACACAGGTTAAGGAAACGCAATTGATTTTTGTAAAGATGCAAATATATACAATGGAGAAAGTATAATCTTGTCAATATATATACATAGATTTTTTTTTAAGATTTATTCTTCTTTTTTATTGGAAAGGCGGATATACAAAGAGGAGGAGAGATAGAGAGGAAGATCTTCCGTCTGATGGTTACTTCCCAAGTGACAGCAATGCTGGAGCTGAGCTAATCCGAATCCAGGAGCCAGGAGCTGTTCTGGGTGCTCCACGCAGGTGCAGGGCCCCAAGGCTTTGGGCTGTCCCCGACTGCTTTCCCAGGCCACAGGCAGGGAGCTGAATGGGAAGTGGAGCTGTTGAGATTAGAACTGGTGCTCATATGGGATCCCGGCACGTACAAAGTGAGGACTTTAACCACTACGCTATCGTGCCAGGCCCGGATTTTCATATATACACATATATGTAGAAAAATGAAATGTGTTCTTCTCTCTCACTATATACAAATATCAACCCAAGAGAGAATAAAGATGTAAATGTAGGACCTGTGACCATGAAATAAGTGGAAAACCCAAGAGAAACACTTTGAGGAGGTTGGTTAAGGTAATGACTTTTAAAAAAATAAAATCCAAAAGAACAGGTAATCAAAGTAGACAAATGAGATTACATCAAAATGAGATGCTTCTGAATAGCAGGTGAAATAATCAGTAGCATGGAGTGACAACCAGTTGATGGAACTGGAGAAAATACCTGCAGCCTGCTTGTCCTGCGAAGACTTGCTATTCAGAATATATCAGGAAGTAAGAGGGAGAGAAGGAAGGATGTACATAGCAAATTAACCACCAATCCAATGGGCAGAGCACCTGAATAAACATTTGTCAGAAAGGAGAAATACAAATGGCCCATAAATATTTGGGGAATAAAGGTCAATAGCCTTACTGACCAGAAAAAAAAAGAACAAATAAAAAATACAATTTGGCATCTAATTTACACCAGTTAGGAAGGATATTATGAAAAAGATGGTGAAGACATGGAAAAGGGGAAAAAATGATAAACTATTTGTAGTATTTTTTTTAAAGATTTATTTTTATTATTTTTTTATTGGAAAGGCAGATATACAGAGAGGAGAGACAGAGAGGAAGATCTTCCGTCTGATGATTCACTCCCCAAGTGAGTGCAACGGGCCGATACTATGCCGATCCGAAGCCAGGAGCCTCTTCCGGGTCTCCCACGCGGGTGCAGGGTCCCAAAGCTTTGGGCCGTCCTCGACTGCTTTCCCAGGCCACAGGCAGGGAGCTGGAAGGGAAGCAGGGCTGCCGGGATTAGAACCGGCGCCCATATGGGATCCCGGGCGTGCAAGGCGAGGACCTTTAACCACTTGCGCCACCGCACCGGGCCCTATTTGTAGTATTTTAAAAGTAATTTCGTATATAGCATTCGTAGTATCTTTTACCTTGAATTTTTGAAAACTCCTTTATTTGCATGGGTTTTAAGATTTATTATACCAAGGCCTGGCGCAATAGCGTAGAGGTTAAAGTTCTCACCTTGCACGCGCCAGGATCCCATGTGGGTGCTGGTGCTAATCCCGGTGGCCCCACTTACCTTCCAGCTCCCTGCGTGTGGCCTGAGACAGCAGTCAAGGACGGCCCAGGGCCTTGGGATCCTGCGCCCATGTGGGAGACCAGGAGGAGGCTTCTGGCTCTTGGCTTCAGATCAGTGCAGCTCCGGCCATCGAGGTCACTTGGGGAGTGAACCATCGGATGGAGGATCTTCCTCTTTGTCTCTCCTCTCCTCTGTATATCCACCTTTACAATGAAAATAAATGAATCTCTTAAAAAACTGTTACATATATTCCATGAAATTTTTGAAGATCCATTGAAATTAAAAATGATATCATTCCAATTTTAAGCTGATGGTCTCCAATGGTATACCTAGAATAGATGTCCTCAAGCTTTAGCCTACAGGAAGATCACTTGATTAAAGCACAAAATTTCATAATTTGAATTCAGTAGGTCTGGAATGGAAACACTAAATCCAGGAATACTCTGAGAACAAGAATGTGTATCATGCATTTATGTTGCTCCTCTCCCAACTAATCCTACTACCCATTCAATAAATGCCATGATGCTTAACAAATATTAAGAATGAAGTAGTGGATCTTGGAGCACAATTATTTGGACAATTTAAGGTTTCTAAACTGATTTAGGTTTGTCAGGCTCCTCCAAGGAAAAAAATGTATTATATACACACCCAGAAAAATACAATCAGGAAAATGTCTACCATGATTTTTATGATTAATTTCTATATTTCAATATAAATTTCAAATGTATTAAAGACTGAAATAAAGAGGAGCCACGAGATGCTCAGAGATACCTTTTACTAGAATTATCAACATAAAATAATCTTCTAAATTCTTGACACTGTGTTATTGCTAAAAGTCTATAAATAGATGAATAATTACCATAGTTTGGCTTTAGTATTGCAAACAGATTTCATTGCCTTTGGTGTTTGTCAGCAAGTCTTAGAGGAGTTGATTAAAAATTATTTGATTCCAAAAGTTACGTTTTAAAGGGAATTGAATCTGTCACTTCACCATGATAGAGTTTCCATATTGTATTTCTTGTTAAATTAATATCCTTACCAGCAGCAATTTAATGTTCAATTTTAGACTGGTTGAGTCTTGATTTTAGGTGTTACTTCCATACCTGGGAAGGCAGGTGTGGAAATTTGTCATATTTACATTCATAAAACCTGTGTTCAAATATTTGCTTTAAATCTCCCAGCCCTGATGCCTTCCTGTCTCAAAATTAATTTCTTCCCCTGTAATGTAAGAATATATTGTTCCTAACCAATTGTATGATGTAAAATACAACCCACCTTAGGTGATGAGATATTGTAGTCTGTAAAACCATTTAAAATACAGCTGGAAGTGGGTGTTCATCCTAGAAATTAAGCTACAAATTGAGACAGACACATCCCCTGTCAGAGTACCTGGGTTCAAGTCCCAGTTCTCCTAATTTTAATTTCCTGCTCAGGCTCAACCTTAGGAAGCAGCAGCAACTACTCAAGAAGTTGGGTTTCTGCCATACACACTCAGTTTGAGTTGCTGGTTCATGTCTTCAGCCTACGGCCAACCCCATCCCAGTGTTTGGTGGAATTTGGGCATGG
Source organism: Ochotona curzoniae (assembly GCF_017591425.1). Classification (NCBI taxonomy): domain Eukaryota; kingdom Metazoa; phylum Chordata; class Mammalia; order Lagomorpha; family Ochotonidae; genus Ochotona; species Ochotona curzoniae. The sequence goes on from NW_024467119.1 coordinate 48,799,059, forward strand.
ATCAGTAAATGTGAGATCCTTTCTGTCTACCTGTCTGTTTCTCTTGCTCGCTCTCTCTTGCTCGCTCTCTCGCTCTCTCACTCTTACATAACTCATTTTAAATGCAACTATTCACTACTATTCTAAAAGGTTAGAATTGCTATTTAGTAACTTGACTCTGTTTTATTACTGCTTACATGAGTTCTCTAAGCCTAAATTCTAAAATGCCTTCGCATTGGAATATTGTTGTAAAATATCTATGTTTAAAGTCTAAATGTGACCCAGCACCTCAAGTATTCCTTGCAGTTTAGCAGCTCCTAGCACAGGTCTGTTTCTGCTGATGAAGAGCTGGGAGAGTTGATAAAGCCAGCTTTTGTGGAAGATCAAATTGTATTTTTAAAAAAATGGGATAGAGTCACATTTTTGTGAAGGATAACAAGGTGAAATCTGAGTGCTGCACCTGGAATTTGAGCACTGGAAGATCATCCAGTTGTGGACACTGGCCAGTGACCCAGGGAAGACGGACTCCGTATCATGTCTGGTTTGTTTTCTTTCTGCCTTCTACATTAACTTGCCTCTGCTCTTGTCTCCTTGTTTTCCCAGTTTTTTTCATTTTCTCCTTATTTCATCCCTCTTTTCCTCCCTCTCACTGCTTTATGGGTAGGAAGCAGTATGTTTAGTCAGTAAGAAAGCACATCTAGCTCTTGAGTTCATTTGCTGTTGTGACAAACCACATGTTAGTCTCTGTAGCTTAGCCTCTCTAATAGAACCTGCCTCATGGTACTGCCAAGAGAATACTTTTTTTAGATACACTAAGTATTAATTATTATCATGTTTATCAGAAAGCATTTCTTTATAAATGAAGTTTCTAGAGAACAGACATGTAATTTTAAAATAGACTTAAAAATCAAATTTATGGATTGAATGGTGGCATCATTTTACCCAAGAGGCTTTTGTGTTTTCTTTTCGTCACCTATGCATTAATTATTCAGTGGCATGTGTTTTCAACTCCATGGTGCCGTAATTTGGTTGTTTTAACTTAATACTGGTTGTTAACCTTATTTTGTGGCTTCTCATTTGAGGGAAAGTATAGTGCTGGAGGCTACCATAATCCAGATGTGAAGATTCATTGCGATATGCATCCCAATTTCAAAATCAAAGATAGACTCCCAGCGAAACTATTGCACATGTCTAGACAATTAGATGCTGGACTGTTTGACATTGTCTGTACCAGCAATGTCGGGGACACTTAAATAACAGACTAATGGAATCCTGACTCCTTTTTGGACTATACTATTGTAACAATATGGAGAAAATCAGTCGGGGGTAGGAATTTGGAGGGGAGGAATCCCAGATTCTACTGAATTGTACCATAAAATTCAAAAATTCAAAATGAAAATTAAAAAAAAAACAATTTAATAGATAACTTAGCATCATTGCTATGATAATCAGCTGAATATTATTATATCCATGTCTGATTGTTCCAGCACCAAATTATCTACACCTGTCCTTGGTTTACTTTTAAATGGTATTTTTCATTTCTATTGTGCAAGAGATGTTATTGTGTACAATTTCACAGTTTTTAAATAGTATTTTATTTATTCAGATAATTTAAATGAATCATTTATTTGGCTCTTATATTTAAAACATTTTTCATAATGTGTAAATGTTGTAAGCATTGAAGAATAGCAGATTTTTTAAAAAGCCTAAAATAGGGCTCAGCATAGTAGCCTAGCGGCTAAAGTCCTCACCTTGCATATGCCAGCATCCCATATAGGGGCACCTGTTCTAATCCTGGTAAACCCGCTTCCCATCCAGCCTGTGGGTTGGGAAAGCAGTCGAGGATGGCCCAAAGTCTTGGAACCCTGCACCCATGCAGGAGAAATGGAAGAGGCTCCTTGCTTCTGGTACCTGGCTTTGCATCAGCTTGCCACTGCAGTTACTTTGGGAGTGAATCATCTGAGGGAACATCTTTCTCTGTGTGTCTCCTCCTCTCTATCTGGCTTTCCATTGAAAAAAATAAATCTTTAAATAATAATAATAATAGTAATAATAATAATACTAAAAGCCAAAAATACCCTGACATTTTGTACTCGAAATTCTTCGCTAGTTTTTGCAGCAAAACCAGTGATGATACTTATATCTATCTGTATGGAAAAGCCCAGATCTCACATGGGCCCTCTGTCAGTTGGTCTGAGGTGAAAACAGGCAATCACATTTTCCTTAACCTGTAACATGTGTCTCACTTTAGACTTAGGCTTACACTTTCCAAATGCTGTATTCAATGTTAATGTAGCTTTGATAAATTTGCATTCACATAGTTTCTGGATTTCCTGTATGAGTATATTTGCATAATATAGTTTGTGATACCTAGCCTTCTTTAAATAATTAAGTATCTTGTAATAATATGATTTCACATGCATGTATATATGATAATTTAGAAAGCAGAAGCTCCAGCTTTCTTGGACAGAAGACAGAATAGTTTATTTTGCTACTTGCTATCTGAGCTATAGCATATTATTAAAAAGAAAAAAAATAAATATTAGCTGGCTACTATCTATGTACATATATCCATACATACATAATGTCAGATACATCTTACATTTGATCTGTTTTCTTCTGGCCTTATGTTTTTTTCATAGGAACTGCCAAATTTCCTTTTTAGTAGCCATTCCCCAGTTAGAACACCTATTTGCAAGCAGCTACAATTTGCTTTAAATGATGTGTGCCTTGGAATTGTGTGCCTAGAAATGTGCTTAGACTCTCACAGTTAGCAAGATGTTCTGATTTGTTTCTGTAGAGTCAGTTTACTTGAGGGAGATAACTATTGCTGGGAGCATCATAATAAATACTGTTTGTTATCTTTTTGGGTCACTACTATTGGTTTAGAATTACTGTTCTACAATTTTATAATATGTTACCTCATTCAGCTGACATGAAAGTTCAGAGAAATTCACTTTATGGCATGATATACCCTGGCTCATTACTGTTAATACTCACCACAGAAGCAATGCAAAGATTAAATGATTATTTTTAGGTTATGGCATACCTTGAAAAAAGGAAACCTTCAACCATCCATCAACACTACCACTTGTCAATTAACAACTTCTTTTTAGAAATAGACACTGAGTTTTATCATAGGAAATGACACCACTCAAATAACAAAAGAAATGCAGGACAATCCATTTAGAAGAACGGCAGCTAGTCTTCTGTATGTAGTAAGCTGTACTCATTACAGCAGATTCTTTGTCATTTCTATAGCTAGCACAAAGCAAAGTGAAGCACAGCAATGGAATAATTACCAAAATCTGTACATTATTTTCACTAGAAATATGGAATTACTTATGCATAGGAAATTTCAATTTACTTGCTTTTATAATGTCACACACAGTATATTCTGACCTGTACTGAATCTTTGAAAGCAGCCAGCCCATTATAAGAAAGAAAGTAATAGACATTAATGAAATTTAACACAGTTGTATTCTGCCATTAACAGTAATACAATGATCTTGACAGTTTTCAAATATATGTACACCTGCTTCTGTCATTCTGTAATGTTATGAGCAAGCAATTATACATGTCACTGGATTACTGTTTTTTTAAACAGATCTCCTTCTCCAATTTAGCTTTAAAATATTTTATTAGTACTATTGTAGAAACATTGTCCCCTCCTCCATATATTATATTGTATTGTCTTACTATTTCTATACCTTTTGTAGACATCTCTTTGCATAGTTTTAAGTAATAATAAATTAGTGACTGTTATAGGAATTAGTGACTGTTATAGGTTTTTGGAAAAACCTTTGGGATATTATGAATTTTTTTTTCTTTTCTTGCTTGGTCAACTTAGGTTCACTGTGTATATGGGCTTCTGGTGCTTAGCTTCCTCATACTTCAGCTGGTGTAAATTGGTTGCAGGCACTTGATACTTGATTTGGGGGGCTCTAGTTGAGATGCCTAAATCCCATATTGGAATGCTGGTCTGAGTCCTGGCTATTTCAATTCCAGTTCAGCTCCCTGCTAATATGCTTGTGAAGCAACAGTAAAAGATGTTGGCTCAAGGACTTGAGTTCCTGCTACTTCCATGGGAGAACTGGATGGAGGTCTTGGTTTTAACCTGACCCACGCCTATCTCTTTTGGGCATTTAAAAAGTAAACCAGGGATGGAAGAGCTCTCAAAAATGTCTTCCTAGCCCTCTCTCTTCCTCCCTTACTCCTTCTCTCATTCTACCTTTCAAGTAAATAAAAAATTATTAGACAAATTTCATTTGTTTGAAATCCCAAGCCTACTGGACAGTCCATTGTTTTTACAAGTTCCAAGACCACTCTACACAGAGCAATAACAGATATGCCTCAAAATTAGTTTTTCTGTTTTCATCCCTTTATGATCCATACCAAGAGTCTTCAACCCACATACCTTTACCTAATAGTCTTTACTAAATTCCTCTTAATCTGAGTTTAATCTGTCTTAAATCTTTTATGTTAATGTTGTGATTTCTCTAACATAGTGTTTTTAAAAATATAAACCAAAGACTACATGCTCCTGAGTGATCTGAAGGGTTTATCAAAATGTAACTTCCTGGGATCTACCACAGAACAATTCGTAAGAGTGTCTTGGATCATATGACCTCATAATCCCACTTTTGGATATGAATCTCAAAGAACTAAAATGTGGAATCTTAAAGAAATACTCATTTTTCACACCTGATCATTAACAGCATCATTTGCAATAGCCAAGATGTTTAAACAGTCCAAATGTTCATCAAAAGATGAATGAACTAAGCGAAATATGTCATGAACATATAATGGATTATTATTCAAGCTTAAAAAGGAAACGGATTTTATTGCATTCTTTAGCATGGATGAACACCAAGGGCATTGTGCTAAGTGAAATAAGTCACAAAAAGATGAAGTTGTGTCATTCCACTCACATGAAGTATCTGAAGTAGTTAAATTCATAGAAACGGAAAGTAAGAAGATGGTTTCAAAGTGTTAGGTGAAGGAGAAAGAAGAAATAATATTTTATGAGTCATTTGGGTATTGCAAGCTGTAAAGGTTCTGGAAATCAGTTTCATAACAATGTAAATGTTCTTAATGGTACTGGACCATGAACTTAAAAATCACACATTTATTATAATATGATGTTATAAATTTAAACATAATGATATGATTCTTATCATAATTTTTAAAAAATTTGTGAAATGAGTGTTAGTATTTGCATTTAAAAGCTTTCCAGATGATTGTGACACTCACCACCTAGAGTAGCACTCCCCTAGCTAATTGGAGGCTCCTTCAGGGCAGAAATTTTCAATACTCTTGCATAGTAAGTCAGATGTTGCCAATACATAGTGTCCTAGTCAGTTCAGACTGCCTTTATATCATAGTACCATAGAGTGGGTGGCTAATAAATGATAGGAATTTATTTCTCACTGTCATGCATGGCAAAAGCGAGAGATCAAGCTATCAACATGGTTAGTCAAGTTCTAGAGAGCCTTTTTCAGTATAACACACCACCAATTTCTTGTTGCATCCCCACATGCAGGTAAGAGAGGCAGCTGCTTCTGTGGCTTCATCAGACATGAATTTCATTAAAATGGAATTAATTATTTTCCAAAGACATCACCTGAATAATACTGTCGCAGAGGATTAGAGTTTCAACAAATAAGCTGGGGGCAACACATCAAGTCTGTAGCAGGCCTTGGCCAAATGTTCAGACCTTTGTTTTTTTTTTCTGGGATGGGGGAGAATTGACCTTTATTTTTTATCCTTATTATCAGGAGATTTCCATAAGATCTCTCAGTTTCTGGCTTCTCTGAAGTCATCAAAAATAACAGAAAACCTAATGCATTTATTCTTACAGTGTAGTCCTGCCTGTTGGACAGATGGACCAATAGCCAATCCCCTGGTAACCAGCCCACTTCCTGCACAGTGCAGAAACTAACATTCACTTGTTTTATTCTGGAAACAGGAGGAAATTCACCACTCATGCTATATGGCTTCTGTCATCCTCCTCTGAAAAATGACTGGCTATTTTGCTCGCCTTGATCTTCTAGCTTTGTTCCACCTATCATTGATCCTTTGTAGGTCACAGACTGTCACCTCACCACTTCCTCTATTTGAATTGTTTGGTGATTTTTTTTTATTTTGCTTAAAGTATTCCGTGACAGGAAAGAGCTATACTTACCATTCATAGTTAATTGTGAGTTTGCAACTCCACATATGTTTTACATGTAAACTTAGTGTATGCTCCTTATCTACTGTAGTAAGTGAATGTTTTTTTTTTTACATTGGCCTGAGACTTTTGACTTCTGACAAGTTCATAAACATTCTCTCTCTCTTTTTTTTATGTCTTCTTACATAAGAGTAGCCTTTGGAATATTTAGTCATTAATATTGAGTGTAGGTATAATCATTTTCCTAACATGAACTTTCATTAAAAAATCAGTTTGGAATGTTGTTGATAATATAGTTCTTACACATACTCAGTATTTTGCACTTCTTCAATTTTTTATCAGATATCTGTAAAATCCCCCAAGTAAGGATATATACGTAAGATTGAAGGAGAGTTTTAGCATGCACGTTTAATTACTGTATGAAATAGAATATGTTAGCAGCATTTTTAAACTTTTTATTATGGAAAATTTGAAACACACAAAAGGAAAGAATGTTATAATAAACTGATATTCTTACTCTTTACCCATTCCCTCTATTCTTTCTTCCACCATGATTATTTTATTAAAATGCATGCATTATATCAATATAAGTATTTCATAAATACATACATATTTCGCTTTAAAAGAAAAGGACTACTAAATCATGACAATAATTTATCAATAATTCCCCTGTATCATCAAATATATGATCTTTGTCTTCTATTTGTCCTCTCCTCATAATTTTGTTATTTTGGTCCCTTACATCTCCTCATTTATTAATTCTCTAACCTCTCTTCCCCATTTCCTATTTTTCCCATACTTTCTCACGCTTCTCATTTCTCTGTATTTGTTAAAACAACCCGTTGTTCTTACTGCTGCATTTTGATTTCTGCAGTTTACCACAAAATAAACCAGATCTTATAGTGATAGCCAATCCCAAATCTAAGATCTGCCTTATAGCATTGCACAATGATTTAATGAGCTACTGCATTGAAACACACATAACTAATTATCATTACCTAATGAATCATTAATATTACATCATCATTTTGTTGGAATTTTGTAGTTATTCCACACATTCAGTAAGGGTAACTACAAGAAAGCATAACTCAGAAAATATCACACAAATCTTATTGTGGCACTCAGGTGAAGCCATTGCTTGCAAGAATACCATCCCATATTGAAACATTAGTTCAAGACCAAGCTCTCTGCTTCCTTTCTAGCGTCCTGCTCATGTTTTTGGGAAGGCAGTGGAAGGTGCACTAATAATTTGAGACAGTGTCACCCATGTGGGAGTTCAGGATGGAGTTTCTGATTACTAGTTTCAACCTGGCCAAGACCTATTTGGTTTTGCCATTTAGAGAGTAAATCAATAGTTGGAGGATCTTTGTGCATGTCTCCCTTCTGCAACTTCAAAAACTAAATAAACCTGCCTTTAAAAAATCTTAAATACTAGTCTAATGAACAAGTAAGGTTGCAATACAGTGTATACAGAGACACTGAAAAATGTCACAGTTGTCTGCTCAATAGCACCTGTATCTACATTGTTCCCTTTAAAGTATATTTTGATAAGAATTCCTCAACCAGGGGTCAGCACTATGATATGGTATGCTAAGCCTCTACCTACAAAAGCAGCATCCCATATGAGTGCTGGTTTAAGTCTTGGCTGTTGCATTTACAGCTCCCTGTTTGTGGACTGGGAAAACAGTAGCTACTCTGCTTCTAGTTCCAACTTCCTTAATTTGGAGGTAACAGGCAATGCCTCCAATACTCACATGGGTGATCCAGTTGGAGTACCTATCTTCTCAATTACATGAATACATTTTTTGCATGGCACAGTGGCATAATAGGGTATGCCTTCACCAGTGCCACTGGGATCCCACATGAGTGCTGCTTCATGTCCCAGCTGCTCCAATTCTAATCCAAACCCCTGCTTTGTGGCTTGGAAAAGCAATGGAAAATAGCTCATGTCCCTGTACTCAATTTGAGGCCCAGGAGAAGCTCCTGGTTCCTAGCTTTGGATCAGCCCAACTCTGGCTATTACGTCCATTTAGGAAAGTGAACCAACAGGTGAAAGGTCTCTTTCTTATTGTTTTCTCTGTAACTCTGCCTTTCAAATTAAATAAATAAATAAATAAGCAAATAAAATCTTTAAATAAATACATTTCTTAAAAATACCATGTTAATTTTTGAACCTTCAACCTACACAGTGACTAAAATCACAACACCTAAATAGATAAACATTCAGGGAGACATATACAGATAGAAGTTAAGGGTGGCAAAGAATGTGATTTCTGAAATGACAGGTAGATTTCATCTAGATGTTGCCCTGCCCTGCCTTAACATTCTTTGGTGCAAGTTTTGGATGTGAATATTATCACAGTTGTTGACTATGGAAGGAGCATTCACCCTCCACAGAGTGCTTCCCCAGAGTTCACAGCATGTCTTTGAGGTTTTCCAGCAATTCTGTTTATTCTCTTTCCGTGAGTGTAGTTGCAAATCATGGCCACATCTAATTTATTGCTGTCTGTGTGGGTTACATTGTGCTGACCTGTTAATTTCCTCCAGGTGTCATTCTCTATATTCTGCTTGTGGGGTATCCACCCTTCTGGGATGAAGACCAACATAGACTATATCAGCAAATCAAGGCTGGAGCTTATGATGTATGTAATAAGTATTCATACAGTTTTAAATGTGGGTTTTGTTCCTCTTCATTGACTAGAGTTGATGATTGTTCTTTTAACCAAAATTTTGAGTAATTTCTCTTATTTTCAAATCTCCCTAAGGAAAATAAGATACAGGTCAAGAAGTACAGCACTTGCATTTTCTTTTGTATTTCCCTTCACGTCATTAAAAAATAACAATTCATAAAACTGATCAAAAATTGTATATATTAAAGTTAATTTTGACAGGGGAGTGCAAACTGTCTGTTTTATAACTACTAAAAGTGCACAAACTTAATTCCATGACACAGTGATCAATGCCTTTGTTTTTCAAATTTGTGTTTAAAAACTTGTGAGTTGGGATACCAACTTGGCATTGTTTCAAATAATGTGATGTGAATTTTTCAATCTATAAGGAATAAGTATTTCTATCAATTATGTTAAGTAAGGTTAAATAATTATCATATCAAAATAAAATTATAGTAAGAACTATTATATAGTTGTTAATGTAAAATAAATAACAAATGGAAGTTGAGACTTAGTTCGTTGCATGCATGTACTTTGGGACATTTATAATGAAATTAGCCTCTTTGGAGTGTAAAATAAAATCCTTTCTAAGCCTTGTAGTTTGATTTCTTCTCACAACAGCACTGTATTCACAACTGGCCAGTTAGCTGTTCTCTCCACTATTACTGCTCGTGCATTGGGAAGTTTATTTTAAACTTTGACATAATAGTATATGAGTTTGATCCATGTAACAGACTTTCTGCTTCTGTTGAGTTCTACAAATAATCATAGGGAAGGTTTCGTAAAATTTCATTTTCAGATCAAGGTGAAAATATTTTGAGAGAAACAAATAATTTTAAATAAATTTTTAATTTTTTAAAAATATACTTGTTAGACAGATGTCATGAAAAGGTTCATGGAAAAATGTATACTACAAAAAAAATGCATGAATTTCAAAAATCTTTGTACCAAAATAGTTTTCTTCTAATCACACTTTCCATAACTCTTTTAAAATCTTCATATTCAATATACAGTAATAAAGGATTCAGCCCATGTACCATATTAGTTATTACTAATGTGTATAGTTTTATAAGTAGGGTAAATAATTTTTCTTGTATAAGTAAACTGCAAATTTATTTTTAAAAAACACTAATGACAGATTCATTACCTGACTCCTCTCTTGGACTGAGTCTATATGATTTTGAAACTCTTTGTGGATTTATATTTTTGAAGTTTCCATCACCAGAATGGGACACGGTAACTCCTGAAGCCAAAGATCTCATCAATAAAATGCTTACTATCAACCCCGCCAAACGCATTACAGCATCAGAGGCACTGAAGCATCCATGGATCTGTGTAAGTAGCACTTACTTCTTCAAAAACCTCAAGAGCTAAAATAGAAAATTTACTATATTTTTATGGATTTAAAATAACTTTACAAAAAAATTTAAAACCAGAAGTAGTGCATTTTTCAATCATAGTATTTAGGGAAATGAATTTTATAATAGGTAAAAATGAAATCTGGAGCATAGATTAACAAATAAATACTACATATTGCCTACAATAAGACAAAGAATTATGACTTTTCCCCCTGAATCAATTATTGACAATCCTCATGGACTAGAGCTAAGAAAATAACAGCAAAAACAGATGTATCCCAGAAGAGATGAGCGAAGTGTTTAATTGACTGTCACTAAGCAGCTTTAGAAATAAATGTGAGAGAAGAGCTTTATTGGCTATGGAAGTCTGTATGTAATTGAGAAATATTAAGAAAAACAGTGTGTGTTTTTAAGGGAAATCTAGAGATTGAAGTGAATTTCTTGGGATAGGCATCAAAGGTTAAGGCAAAAAATGGTGAAATGTAAAAAAATATCACATATAAATTGAAATAAAGATAACATGAAAATAATGTATTAGTGTTCATTTCTATGCATTAACGCTACTTCTTAGTCATGCACAATCTTGAGCAAGTCGTCTATTTTGAGGTCATTTTGGCAATTGGATACCTATAAATGCATCATCTCTGTGAAGGCAGCAGGAGTAAAGACGGGGTAAAGCTGTAAATCTTATGCTTAATGTGATATCAGTGTCATCAGTGTAGTCACTTTTCCTTCTCTTCTTCCAGCAACGTTCTACTGTTGCTTCCATGATGCACAGACAGGAGACTGTAGACTGCCTGAAGAAATTCAACGCTAGAAGAAAACTAAAGGTAAATAATTTAACATATTTGTGAGAAGGTAGATGTGACCGAAGGAACAATAAAATAAAATTATAATATTCATGTGTTGTTTTACTTGTTTTTGAATCTTGGTAAAATTGAATATACACAGAATCAAGCCATGATGAAAAGCTGGATTCATGGTGGCAATATTTGCTGTGATTCCTCCCTTCAGTGGAACCCAGCTCTGCAATATGAACACCTGAATGCACCCCACACATTAAGGCAGTCCCAGCATCATGTGAGATGTATGTTTTGGACTCTTAGGAAACCAAGGAACAAAAACAGACAAAAATTGCACAACTGAAAATAAAGCCACTGGAAATTTTGTTATCAAAGACTGCATTTTGTTTGGTCACGGATTTGAAGACTGATTTTGTGTTCTTATTTTTTTGGCAGGGTGCCATCTTAACAACCATGTTGGCTACAAGAAATTTTTCAGGTACATATGTTAAAAACTCTTGTTCCTTATTCGTTCCTCCCTTGTTTTATAGTTCTGTAAGAATTAAAAAAGATTAACCATTAGAAAATGCTTACTCTTCAGGCATGGATTCATTCCACAGCAGTGCAGCAGTGGCTGCCATTAGGAGCCTGTCCTGAGCTGTCTCACACAGCACATTATATGACCGTTCCCCTTACAAAGGCATACGAGGCAACTCTGGTCGTTGGAAAGTGTGATCACGCCTGCAATCACATCTTTCAAGAGCAGAGTTTATTAATGGATATTTCATAAAATAATAACAGTGAATACATATTTTTGTCTCATTTTGATAGGGAATACCAGAAAGCAATTTTTAAAAGACCATTATTGAGAAACCCAGTTTTCTCAAGTCTAAATTCTTCCAAAAGTGGTATAGTATCATGACATATTATACAGGTTTGTTTGTTATTGGCTAAATGAAGCCAAATAGTTTCTTATGAGAGTGACTTTCTAAAATAAAGTGTATATTACATCCCAGAATTCAGGGTTTTTAAAAATATTTTTATTATGAATTTTGAATTATGTGGTACATTTTTGTATAGGCTGGGATTCCCCACCCCCAGACTCCCACCCCTTGTCAGATTTTTCCTATTTTGTTACAATAGTGTAGTCCTTCATAAAGAATCATAATTCTATCAGTCTCTTATTTAAGTGTACCCCGACATTGTTGGTACAGACAATGTCAGACAGTCCAGCATCCCATTGTCTACACATGTCCAGCAGTTTCATTGGGAATCCTTCTTTCGTTTGGATGCAGGGACGTATCTTAAAGGGCTAGGTCTCCAAAATCAAACTTAAATAATGTAATGAATCTTATGCTTGAGAAAGCATTAAAGGAGCAATTAGGCTATGCTGGATAAACTTAAGTGCATATTTACACTCAAGAACAGTTGTTAAAAATTAATGTCAAAGATGCTGTCACTTTGGTTTGTATACCATATGTAACAGTGATCCGTAGCATCAAATTATGTAACTATTTCTTCAATCCTTTGTTACTTCCCTCTATAAACTTAGCCTAAGTGCTATAGTGATGTCAGATAATGACCCATCTTACCATTGTCAGATAGCGTTCACCCAGTTTCTATTTATTATTTATACCTATATTAAGTGATAATTTTCTTTCCACCCCTCTTTGCATTTAGTAATAGTTGCTGTTAAACAATAGTAGTGCAATGAGTGAAGTTACAAAGTGAGGGTCTGTGTTGGTCAGTTGTATGTATGCTGTCTAGTTTGTTTGGTGTAGTAAATCTTGTTGCTGCCTTTGTCAAGTTACCTGTTTTATGAACAATTAATGTAGTTGACATTTATATGGGTGAGTTCAATGCCATCTCATTAAACACTAACCAATAAGTGCTATATTCGAATAAGTTCTTATTTTACTGTGGCCCAGTATTTAATAAATTACTAAAAAGTATGATGCTTTATACAATATATATTGTTAGTACCAAACTAACTTGGGAAAAATCTCCAGAACTGAAATTTCACACTTTGTTAAACTTAATTACAATCTTAAGAACAAATGGGGCCTTTATTAATGTATGCACTCATGTATAAAAAGGTTTTTTATTTCATACTTTTTTCATCATCCTATAGGCTAAAAACTCATAACTAATATGTGTATTTTACATATATTTTTAATGTCTCAGCATGAAAAGCAAATTTATCCATCATTTCAAAATCAACTGAATAACCTAAGTCCCAGTTATGACATCTTGTGCATAATAATGAATTTTGATTTTGAATGCTTTGTTCATTCTATTTCATTGCCAAACATGCTCTTAAACGTAATTTGTCCATAAGTATATGGTTATAAAGTTGTTTTTATTTTTTCTTTTCTTCCTGTATGTGGAATGTGTTTCTTGTGAGGTAAGGTGAATAGTAACCAAAGGGACATCTCTGCATCTTCCAGGCCAAATTCCTGCTTTCCTTGAATGATGGTCTTCTCTTTGCTTGCTATTGCAATTCGATTATTCTAAGTTTGCTTTCTAATCTATTAACTGCCACAATATTTACTGAATATTGCTTTTTAGCTTCAGGCAAACATATTATAGTTAAGGAAACTATTTCTTACAATCTTAATTAATAATGAATTAATAAACTATTTCTAATGACCAAACAAAATTAACATTTTGGGTCTTTTAAGTGAATTTAAAATCATATCAAAATGAAATCAAAATAGTGTCCCGAATCAAATTAATATCAGGAAATTACATATTCATACATTTGTATTTTAGCTAGGTATTTCCACTTTAAATACTGAATTATAATTTGATATGTTTAAATAATCATATAGAACTAACATTAAATGGGAGTGTAAGTAGTCATCCTGCATTTTCGTGAATATTCTTCAATTGATGTACAAATTCTCATCAACAGTTACAGTATCTCTTCACTATATATGTACCTATTTGTAAGAATATTTTTAAGATTACTTCACTTTTAAATATACTCAAAATGTTCAGTGATAGATTGATAAAAGCTCCCTCCACCAAGAAAAAAATGAAGTTAAATAAAATTACATGTTTTACAGCTTATCTGATTTAGTTGGAAATTTCATTGTACTTTATACCTTATCTCAAATTTTATGATTTTAAATTTTGTATTGTAAAGATTTTGTGTATAATGCCTTTATATATTGGCTTTGAAGTGTAAAAGACTACACAGTACCATTTTTTAAGGATGAAGTGCTAAGTATTGAAAATTTTTACCCTAGTAACAAAAAAACACCTCATTTCAAAATATAATTGTTAGTGCTTTTATAAATCTGAGATGATTTGACTACAAAAATGTGAAAAAAAACAAATTTTTACCAATGATTTTTCAGCCTCTAGAAAGAGGAGTTTAAATGGCAGAACTGACATGGCTACCATCCTTATGGTATGAATGAACATGTAATACAATCTGTTAGCTGATGTTCAAAGACTAAAATCAACTTTCTGGATTACAAAAGGATAGTCCAATTAAAGTTCCAATAACTGTTCACAATCAACAGCAAAATTTTGTCCAATAACACAACTGGCGGAGTGTTCAGTTATACACAATGAACTACATAAGAATTTGTTGTGGCAAAACCAAGAAAAGTGATACTGTACTTTAGTGTCCTATAAACTCGTGCAGATCAATGTGACCTTGGTAATCTGTCATATGTTGGCCATAAGTCAGCAAAGGTGATAGACGAAGATAAGGACTGTTTTCTGACTGGTTGTGGGTTTTTATGGAGAACTCACCAAACTCATTTTATTCTCACTTTGCAGCAGCCAAGAGTTTGTTGAAGAAACCAGATGGCGTTAAGGTAAGTTAAAGAGGTGTCTTTCAGCCATTCTTTAGTTTTTGGTGCTGGATAATTCTAAAATGTTAAATAGAAACCTTAAGTCTTGAAGCTAGTATTTTTATGGTTCCTACTAAAAGAAATAGTTTGAAATTTAAATTAATGTGGTACACAAAATGGCTGACATTTATATTAATAAAAGTTGTATATTTTCTGTTTGATTATCTATTATATAGTATGAAAAAATAATACTTTTGCATAGAGTGCCTTTAGAAACTGAATAACTAAATCATGTTTGCTTTCCTATAATTCCAAATTATGGCAAGCTAAAAAACGTGTGAAAAACCAAGTGCTTTTTCAAATAGTTATGTGTATTGAAAGTTGATGGACTATAAAAGATATTAATTATTCTCATCTGTCTATCCTAAGATATTGAGTCATTCTCAAAGGGAATATTATGCACAAATATTATAATAATCTTCAGAAAAGATAACAGTAGGATATATTGACTTCTTAGTTTTCTAAATAAAATAATACAACTTATTTTATACTAATTGCATTTTGTTTCAAGGATATTAACTATTGTTGAAATGTAATCTTGTATTTGCGTAATGATGTCTGTTATCTTTCAGAGTACCACCCATAAGTTTTTATTTCCTTAATATTTTTTTCTCTCTTCCAATGACAGAGGCATATATCCTTCATCAACACCTCAAGATTTTTGTGAATTAATCATATTCTAATATTTGAGTTTGACCCAAAGTTACAGTCAGTTCATATTGGAAATGTAACATGGAAAAAATCATTTGTCACTTCTTATCATCATTCCCAGTCATTTCTTCGTCACCTGTCTGTGTACATTTTGGGAAGTTCCACAGTGCAATGCATTTGCGATTCCTGTTAAGATGGCATTTCCAGTTAACAATTGCTGTCTTCAACCTGTGATTGTATCTTCCCCCTGCTTAGTTTAATTCAGTTTATATTTCAGTCACAACAGCTGACAGCTGCTTTTTTCCCCAGTGTTACAATGATGGAAATGTAAATTTTCCAAAATATTTTCTTCTGCATTTTTTCTGTACTGTTCTGTGATGGGAAAGCTCACAGTTCTTGTTGTGTTATTTATTTTCACTACTGTACTCATATAAAAAGGCACATTTCAACTTTGTTCTTCTAGTCAACCGACAAAACTATTCAGTACTCCATGCTTTGAAACTTTAATTTCAACCGGTCATATTTGTTTTCTTTTCCTTTCTCTTTGACTGGTCAATTCAGAAAAGGAAGTCCAGTTCGAGTGTTCAGATGATGGTGAGGATTTCTATATGCCAGCTTTCTCCTCCTGTAAAAATTCACACTTAGAATTACAGCAGTTTTATGAACTTCAGTTAGTGTGTAGGAAGAAAGTATGGGACCATTATAGGTCATTGTTAATAGAAGATTGAAACGTGATACCCCATTTTCACATTGTCCTTTCCTGAAATTTTTTTATAGATCAACAAAAGTTAAACCCCATTCATGTGCTATAAAGAGTTTGATATTTTGCATGGACAAAATCCAGTTTCTTCTTTTAAAATAAAGAGAATATTCTGTGATTAAAAATAGAGACTGTGCCATAAATAATATCTATCTTTTGATAACTGAAAAATCAGTAATTATTTATGAAATGTTGATAATGATTTCTAAAGAAAAGCAGTAAATCTTAGTGAGCACACCCTAATCCATGCACCAGAGAGTTTATAAGTGATGATCTTACAAAGGACTCATCCAGGTTAGGAGCATTAAAGGACATATTTATTAATCCCAACAGTAGAATTTCACCTAAGAAATAGGAATTATTTTGCTCATCTCCCATAATAGTAGTTCAGTGCATTACTTAAGTATCTTATTCAACACAAAAGAAAATGCTCTGCTTCCATAATATGAAATAACTGCATGGACAGGCAAAAGTGCCAGTTCTCATATTGAAAAGAAAGCTGTGATTGAACTCATTTGCTGTTTGACTCTTTCAAAGAAAGTTGTTTTAACTTATAAATTTGACTGTTTTCAATTATCTAATATTATTATTACTCCAATATAGTTCCATAATAAATATGACTAAGTTTTTAATTGCATATTTATACATGATTGAAAGTTGTAATTGAGGTATAGATTTGCTTAACTCCTGTTTCCCATACCTGATGATAAAGGGTAGTTTATTCACACAAATTGGTCTTAATTTGCCAAGGTTGATGATGTGTGTATGCTGTGTATCTGTGTATGAATGTATATAGGGATGTGTGTGCTGGGAGAAGGTACACTCACATTTGTGCATACATATTTGTATGCTTGGGGAACATTTTCACTAAAATAAAGAAATTCTTTGCAACTACATCCTAGATTAAAATGAAGTATCTAACCTGAAACTGAAAGTTAAAAATATTTTGAGATATTGCTCTCTCATTTGCATCCATTAATACAAACTGAAAGTATCAAATAAAATATATGTAAGGCTTTAGCCAAAAAGGCCTCTGGCCATCTGGCAAGAAATCAGATACATTTTGCCAAGCACTCTTCCTGCACAGGAAATTATTTGTGTATTACAATCTCCTGCTTTCTTACTAACATAAATGCTAAATTTTGATTCCTCTTTAATAGAATCCATTGTGTCATTTTTTTTGTCTCTTTACAAATTTTATATTAAATTCTCTCCACTTTGTGTTAAAAAAGTTTAAACTATTTACAAAACATAAGTAGATGGCTTAACATTTAAGGAGTGTTTGAGTAAAGGAAAGCTTAAAGTGTTCTCTTTTCCTTCATGACACAGAACACAATGTCATAGCTTATTTCAGGTACTAATAAGCACAAAAATGTGAATGGATAGGAAAGCAGACTGTTATACACCTGAATTAATTTCTCTTACTTCCTATCTTTCTCTTAATGCTAGCTTTGATATAATCTATTGGTATAAATTATAGACTCTCCTGAAAACCCAAATAATTATAATCAGTTGTAAATAATGAATTGATATTCATCTATTTTATGCTGCATATTTATTTCTCTTTAAGTTGTTAAGTACATTTACTTTGCAATTATAAGGAAATGGTCCTTCAAAAATAAGATGTAAAGAAGCTACCTAGATTGTGTAACATACAAAAATGACTGTTAATTTATATGTCTGTTTGATAACTGTAATGTTAGTTGTTCATGCATGAACAGAATATTGATAAACACTTTTTAGTGCTTGTTTCTTTAGTACCAAAGTCAAAGACAGTTTCAGGTTGCCCTGAAGTCTTCTCTGTGTGTCATTACCTTAGTTACCCTCTGAATGGCTGTGATAACGTGGATTCCACAGTGGCAAAACGTGGCTTCCACAGTGGTAAAACCTGGATTCCACAGTGGCAAAATGTGGCTTCCACAGTGGCAAAACGTGGCTTCCACAGTGGCAAAACGTGGCTTCCACAGTGGCAAAACGTGGCTTCCACGGTGGCAAAACGTGGATTCCACAGTGGTAAAACGTGGCTTCCACAGTGGTAAAACGTGGCTTCCACAGTGGCAAAACGTGGATTCCACAGTGGCAAAACGTGGATTCCACAATAGTAGATTTGACCTTCTTTAAGGTCAAATTGAGGTAACACAAAGCAATGATATATATCAGCTCTATTTTTCAATGATAACATAAACACATAAAACATAAACACAGGAAAGTTTTCTTTGCATGTTCCACAGACACATAACAAAGATTGATTTCTTCATTTCTCATTGAAAATGTTTTTAAAGATCCTGAAATATCATTAAAAATAATCCAGCATTTTAGTGCCAGCATTTTGTCAGAACTTTTAAATTGGGTAAAATAGTAACAATGGCTTTCCAGAGAAGCACAATTTATGTGTAACTTCAGGGCTCAAGAAAAAAAGGAAATAAATATATAAGAAATGTATTTCATAACAATGAACACTTGGAAGCTTGGAAACAGAAACCAGATTGAAGAGTATGAACATGATTGCATTCATTTCATACTCTGAAACTTGATTGGAGCTCATCTGAAGCAGCCGTTTGTCTAACTGCTAAGCTGGTGCAGACAAAGCAGTGGAGTCTGTATTCTCACACCACTATCTCAGACGTGGTCCTAGCCTGTATCTGCCCGTCGAAGACTAGAAGTGATCGTCATTTCTGTCAGCCATCATGGTGTCTTTTTCATTCATCTTTAGTGCCTCTTTATTTTCATGTCTATATCTCTATATAGACATACTGCGTATGGAGACATTGGCTACTAAGGGGTTTAAGGCATCTCTGTTTCTATTTTCTGCATACCCACAGATAAACAACAAAGCCAACGTGGTAACCAGCCCCAAAGAAAATATTCCTACCCCGGCGCTGGTATACCTGGACTCTTTGTAACCCTTCTTAAATTTTTTAATGTTTTCTGTTGTTTCCCTCATTTTTGCTTTCACTCTATAGATACGTGTACCCTATTTTATTCTGTTGGGGTTTGGGTATTGTTTTGTTTTGTTATGCTTTCTAAGATATGGGAAGAGTTCATTTTCATTTTTTTTTTGTTAAGGCAGTTGTCAAGCAGTGTGTTTCTAACATGAGATTTCTCATTCCATTGTGAAATAGTGAACTGATAGCTGTGGTCTCTGTAGTTGAAACTGTTGCATGCTGCCTTAGAAAAACAGTAGAATGTGCTTTGGTTGCTCTTAGCTCTTCTGATGATGAAAGCTCTAGATTTTGTAGACAATGATTTCTTCTTGTCATGATGCAAATGTTGACATCAAGGAGAGCTAACAAGATTATTGCTGGAGAGCATAAAAGTAGACCTTATTCAGAGTTCTCATTTTCCTAGTATTAAAAGACATCAGGCTTTGTAAGACCTCATTTTCTGAGATAAAGAGGCACCAAATAATTTAAAGCTTTTTGTGTTTTGTGTTTTAAATTAAATTTTCACTGTTTCACTTTAACACAAAAGATGAAATTACATATATTAGAACTTGGAATTATCAATGGAAAGGAGTTTTGTTTATTTCCACCAAATCTACACAATTAACAACTAAACCAGTTTAACAGTTTGAGATGGTATTATGTTAAAATTCACAATTTGGATTCTGACAGTGCTCTGAATACTGTAATATTTTCATCAAGCTTTTATACTTTATGATTTTCAAAAGTGATTTTTATTTTCTTACTGTCTATGTACTGTTATTTTAAATGAATAAAATTTTGAAGGAATTATTTCACTTAGGTTAGCTCAAGGGCTCAATTTAAATATTTTTGTATGTTTTATTTGAAAGGCTGAGAGACAGAGACATTTACTGTTTCACTTCCCAAATGGCGGCAACAGCCGGCACTGAACCATACCTGCTATTCAGGAACTCAGTGTGAGTCTCCATGTAGGAAACAGGAAGACACAGCCACTTGATTTGTGACCTGCTGCTTTCCAGGGACACATTAGCAGGGCTGGTGTCCAGAATGGAGCCAGAGCTCTAACCCAGGCACTATGTTAACAGTTTGGAGCATTCCAAACAGTGGCTTTATACTTATTACTGATGCCTGCCGGCCTGCAAACAGCTCCATCTCAAAACATTAAAAGACACACAAAGCACAGGTTATCTACTATTAGGAAAGAATCCTGATAATCTCTGGGAAAAGAGGAAGGGAGGAAGATGTGTTGTCTAAGTATGCAATGTGAATTGCAGTGCTGGAAGTATGTTTACAACAGAAGAAAACTCATATTAAGCGTAGTAACTGTAAGTTTTTAGGATGTCATTAATAAAAGTTCCAGCCATTTCATTGTTGTAGTGCATTGCAGTTTTTGATTGTTTTTTAAAATTGCTTTTTAACCTGAGTGTTATTTTCCTCTTGGGAATAATTTTTAAATTGTCTGATAGAAAGTATAAAAGGAAAAGGTAATAGTAACTTTAGGGCAAAGCATGACTTTACAAGCAAATATTTTGAATATAAAATCAATAAAAGAAAAATTTTCTTTTAGCTAAGAACTTACACAAAATTCAAGAGCATTGTCTCCAATTACAGAGGTGATTAGTTCTGGAACTCATATATATATGAGTTCTGGAACTCTTTCAATGAATCTTTTAAATGTTCCTTGGAATTTCTTAATGGATTTTTAAAAGGTATTCTTCAGAATAGTCATTTTTAATAAGTGTGATCCACTTTTTCTAGATTTTCCATGAGTATTCATTTATTTATTATAATATGACACAATAATCAATTGTTGAAGCAATTAACCTGAAAACTACTGTTGGAGAAATCTTAAATCATCTCAAAGAGGTCTGTCTTCAGTGTTTTGGCCACTTTTATGTGGGGCAGGCACTGGCCATTTGTTGAGACAGGAAAGCTGTATTGCACATTGGACTTTGTGAAACAGTGTGGGTGCCTCTTTAGGTCTCCAGACTTCAAAGCCTTGTCTCTGTGCTGTCAAGAATAAGGTCTTTTGCATGCTGCTTCTGGGCAGGGAGGTGTCTTATCTCATGGGCTCACCAGGGAGATCCTTCATCCAGAGATCTTGTCAGCTGCAACCTCTGACAGTTAACATTGCTTTTGCTCTGGTCACTATTTAGCTTTGTCCATTGGCTCACTCTGCTCTGTCCCTCACACTAGTAAGAATGTACTTATCAATGCAAACTGTTTCTTTCTCTATTTTGTTCTCACTCAGGAGCCCCAAACTACTGTAATCCACAACCCTGATGGAAACAAGGTATTCAGAAAGAATCAATATCATCTTGCTTTAACAAGATTACACATCTCATCAAATATCCAAATCAGTATTAATTCACTATCTAAGAATACAAAGGAAATTCTACCCTTTGTCTACCTCTGTTTCTTTTGGACTTCAATTATCTAGAGCTATACACATATATCTTTCAAATCTAAATGAGTGACATCTTGGAAGAGAATGAATCATACCATTAGACAACAAATAATAAAACTCAGATGAAACAATTCTATAAAGCCTTATATCAAGATGATTGTGTATCTTAAACAAGTCCATCCAGTCTCTTTTTTGTCCATACCTATTTGTGCATTGTACTGTAGATGTGTCGTGCATGAAATTTTAGAATTTCTTGCTACTCCATTCCACTGTCATCAGAAACATCAGCTTGAGTTCATTGGTATTTGTTTAAATTTGGTGCTGTTTTTGAGTCTTAACTATTCTGTTATCATGATGGTTTCTGTTGTTTTGTTTTGTTTTTTAAATTCTTGTTGATAATGTTGGTGTTGGTGGTCTTGTTTGGCATGAAATTGAGGAATATAAGATGATTTCACTTTTTGTGAAATGTTTTTATTGTGATTGAGTTACATACATATACATTTCAGTAGCAGAAATTGAACTATTTATGCTGACAAAACACAAATATTTCGTATTTGTTGCAAATTGTTTGCACAGCATGTTAACTAAGTAACAGTACTTGCATACATATCTAAAGGATGAGAAGAGATACTTTACAAATGTATTTCATGTTTCCTGTTTATTACTTCTAGTACAGTATTATACTTCTCAGGGAAAGAAAAGATGCATTATTTGACTTTTCAAAAATAATAATTATTGTTGTGAGTCTTCTGATTAAGTTTACCAATGATATTTAAATTTTTTATTTTTATTTTTCATGATACAGTTCCATAGGCTCAGGGATTTGTTTGTATCTTAGAAACAACACTTCCTATCTAGATTAATATTTAGCTGGTCAACATTAAAAACTTAAAGTGAGAACATGGAGCTTGTGTTCCTTACTATGAAATTTGTATTAGAGTTATGACAGTGAAAATGTTCCAAGTACCTAAAAGAATTGGGATAGTTAGGATCATTTTTTTAGAAAAACAACTTAAATAACATGAGCAGATAAGAACATAACAGCTTCAGTGGGCACTTCGATAGTCCTAGCTGTATCATTTGTAAGAGTTACTGCATGGTATTTTTTGCTTACACAAATTAGTTTATTTTTGCAGTGCATGGGTTTACCTTCATTTTTGAATTTAGGTTTAAACACATCGTGTTAAGAAATGCATGAAGACTTTTCCTTCGTTTGATGTGTTTGGAGACTCTGGATACATCTTTGGTTAATTTGATCTGTTGGTTTTTATATTTACATACATTGATTACGTTGTAAAAATATTGGCTCTTTAAAAGGACACTGATTGGTGCATACATCACTTTCCAAAAATCTATTTAAAAAAAATCACTGAGCAAATAGCTCTTGATTGGAAGCTTATTTCCAATTATTTTTACTCTAACTTTTAATTGTTCCATGTAGAAAATCGCACCTTATGAATAATGCAAAATTTCATTTCTGGAGAATAGTTTTATTAGTATGTTATTAAAGGGAACAATTATCAAAACAGTTTTTAAAAATTTATCTTAATACTGGCAGTTACTGTATACTTTAAGTGTGCTTAAAGATTGTCAACTTAATTTGCAGTTTTTTATTATAGGACAAGCTTTCTTAGTAATGACAGCTAGTTTCTAATTTAGAAAAGAATGAAAATAATAACCTCCATTGTGCTTGAAAGTATTATTCATTATAATTCCATTGTGCTGGTAGCAAACAATGAAAATTCTTCTTGAGAATTCTTCCAGAATATCTCAACTTAATATCCATAGCTCCTTTATCTAAGAACGGAAAGAAATGCTTTCTACACAAGCGAGTAAGGCAGAAAAATAAAGCAAATTTGGTGCTTGACATGGTGCATGACACAAAGACGATAGTGTTACTGATTGGTAATAAAAATTATTTAAGTTCAAATTTATTCAGCTCCTGTATTAAATTTTTCTAAAACATAGAAAAAGCACACTTTGTCAAGACACTGTAATGCAAGTGTGTCTTACCTAGTGCTTACGAGAACTGCCAGCTTTAGCTGCTTCTGTAAATCACCCTGAGTCAGGGTGCTTCAGAGATGAGGCAACCAGAGTACTCCCTTTGTGAAATGTTGGCAGCGTTGACATTTTTTTGTGTGTGTGCTAAAAATCACGTTGTGTATTCGTCCATTTGCATGTCAGCCTATGCACACAGCCTGCTGAAAAGTTTAGCATGATTCGTATATGTATGTATCACTAGTCTGTTTTTTTAGCAAAGAAATGTAGCTATTCATTGTGTTAAGCGTAAAAATTTGTTTTCTTCTTAACAGGAGTCAACTGAGAGTTCAAACACAACAATTGAAGATGAAGATGTGAAAGGTATGATTAAACCATAGATGAAAAATACAGAGTCCCTTTTGCATCAAAAAGATTATTTTTATAAACAATAATACTAGGAAATAGGTCTTTCAAAACACACAAAAATATTTTTTAAAACATTATTATTTTAACATTGTATAAGTGTATTTTTCCAGTGTTTTCCATATTGTTTTATTTCATTACCTTGAGCTATAGGCAACATGTGGTTTATTCAAATACATTACATTAATGATAGTTTGAAAATATGATAGCAAATTGTAACTATATAAGAGTTGTGTGTGTGTATGTATACATTATGTATCTTTATGAAAACTCTATAGGATGTAGTGTAATGCTTTTAACTTTTAGTGGCCAAAATTTTATCTGTAGAATTTTGTGTTTAGCTGCCTTCTGTCCTTTGTTTTCAGATGCTTGCCTAACATATTCTTGACCTCCATTAATTTTGTTTACCAAAGTTCTTTTAGGTACCCATATGTGTTATTGGTTGCATTTCTGTTGGCCTGGCTCAACCTGAATCATTTATACATGAAAGATCTGTATGTGTGTCTCTGTTTCTCCATGTCTCTAAACCTGCCAATCAGATCTTTTTTTCTAAAACTTACTTGGAAAGATTATTTAGCAAATAATCTTATCCATTCTAGGTATATAGATGACATTAATAATATAGAATTGAAAAGTTATATTCATGTTATAAAATAAAGAACCTGGAAATCTTCAGGTCAAGGAGATATGTGAGCAGTTTAGGAAATAAAAATGACTTGTAGAACACAAGTTGCTGGTCACCTCTGCTGACTTTTTCCTTTTTATATGAAAAGAACAGCTGATGCTATTACAGTGTGCTCTATTTATATTACTAGTGCACTGACCTAACTGTGCTAGAAGTAGTTGGTCATTATTTTTCACAGTTGGCAAGGTAGAAAGCGGTGTCCAGGATTTTATTTAGTAGATCTATTCATCTTATTCTTTCCCCTGAGCTCAAGTTTGAACTGAAGTAATTGTATGAGTCACTGTTGTCAGTCATACTAGATAAAGAGATTCCTTTTGTTTTGTTCAAGCCAACAGATGGGTGTGCCATTCAGCTTTACCCATGACTCACTAAGCATCACCTTTATGTGTTTTGCATTCATGAGTTCTTTTAGCCAAGCAAAAATGTTTTATGTGATCTTTATACATTCTTCCCTTGAGCAAGAATCTGAAACCCTGTGTTTCATCTGCAGCAAAGACTAAATCTTTAAATAACTGAGTAAAGGTAGGAAAAGACCAATATTTTTATATATCACCAAGGAAATAGGTTTATTCCTAAGCAGTCAAAGACACAGTTTTAGCAAGAATATTTCTTGCATGAATTTGTACAAAATGTTGGGTCAGGAACATTGTTATTGTTTTATGTAAGTATCTCTATATACACAGACTCGATGCCAGCCTTGTTTTATGGTTTCTGTTTGGTTTTTGGTTTTTGTTTAGGTTTTGGTAAAATGAAATTATGTTAGAAGTTCTTAGAGAATAATTCTCCTTTTCAAATCAAAGCAATGATGTGAGTTTCTTCTCCAGATTTCACAAATGGTGACAGTATCCATCTCCAGAATTATACTGACCCTACATAGAATTAATTTTTTAAAAAATTAAACATAATATTGAAGTAATCAATGCCCTATCGATAATTGAGCTCAAAGTGCTTTGGCCTGCTTTCTTGAACTTAATGAACAGATTACTTAAGTTTTGTCTTGAATTTAATAGCATAGATCTAGCCATAGAATCAGTAATAGAGCACATCAGGCCTCATTTGTGTTCTTGTGAGTTCCAGATTGTGTTTTGTAGGTAACCTTTATAATATTGAATGATAACAGAAACCTTCAAGATCACAAGACACTTTGAAATTTGATCACCCAGGCCACAGTTCTAAGTGTAACACAGTTGGTACCTTAAACAGTCATAAATATTTTCATGATTTTATTAGTGTGCAATACATGTGTGTAAATCTCTCCATTAATTTGTGCACAGTCTCAAGAAATATCCTAATATAGTTTTATATTTGAATTTTTATGTTCTCTTTCTTCTCATCAGGATTTCCTGTAGTTCTGGGTGGTTTTGTTGAGAATGTGTTTATTGCCCATTTCTCTTAGAACCAAAATTTACATGTCTTCATAGTCTTTTTGTCTACAAATATCACCAATTACATAGCCTGGCCAAAACTATATACTTGGTATGCACCATATCACATCTACAAAACTACATTTCATTCTTCTGTACATAGAATTTCTAAACTTTTCCTTTCTGTAAAAACCTGGTTAACAGGGTGGAATCCACACTCACATATATATGGTTGAAAGTAGATTTCCCTAGCACACTCCTTCTGGCTGTCTCACAAGTAGCATGTCTGAAGCAGCATCTGCATGTGCGTTGTTTCATGGTGATGTATTATCTCCTGAACACAATATCACATCATGCCCATACCATTGCAATGCAACATCACGCCCCATACCCAACAACCAAACAAACAGTGATGTGTCCTCCCCTCCACAAAGAAACATGGAGGGGTGCAGAGAATTAACATTTTATGGAGACCTCGTCAAGGGAAAAAAAAGTGAACCAAGGTAAACCATTAGGAGAGTTTCCATATGTAGCTTCACTGGGGAGGATAAGGTGAAGAGTAAAAGGAAAGTAGAACTAGAAGATTAATGATGCTTCATAGTTAAGAGACCCTGCGACACCCTGGATAGCAAGAATGTAGAGAAGATTCCTTGTCTTTTAACTGCCTGTTTCCATTCAAAATAGCCTAGGGTGCTCTGAGTCTGTGTGTTACTCTTGGTTGTGTTTAGGCTACCGCGGTTTTTAAATCATTCCTAGAATGCCAGTGTTGCCTTGTGTTCTACCCACTTCTTTTTTCTTTTTATACGATCTGCTTATTTATTTGAAATAAATACAAAGAGAAACAGGGAAAAACAGGAGAAAGATCTTTCATTTGCTTGGTTCAATCACCAAATGGACATGATGTCCAGAGCTGAGCAAGTCTAAAACCATGAGCTTCTTCTGGGTGGTGCATGTGTGTGCAAAACCCAAACACTGGAGTTATCCTTGTTGGCTTACCGGGCACATTAGCCAGTAGCTGGATGGGAAGTATAGCAACCAGGTCTTGGAATGCCAGCATTGCAGGTTGCAGTTTTACTTCTGCTGCTTTTTTTTTTTTTTAACAAAGTCAGATATATAGAGAGGAGGAGAGACAGAGAGGAAGAGGAAGATCTTCCATCCGACGAACTCCCTAAGTGACCGCGATGGCTGGTGCTGCGCCAAACCGAAGCCAGGAGCCAGAAACTTCCTCCAGGTCTCCCATTTGCGTCCAGGGTCCCAAGGCTTTGGGCCGTTCTTGACTGCTTTCTCAGGCCACAAGCAGGGAGCTGGATGGGAAGCAGGGCTGCCAGGATTAGAACTGGTACCCATATGGGATCCTGGGTATGAAGGTGAGAACATTAGCTGCTGGGCCAGGGTGCCGGGCCCCAACCTACTGCTTTTTCTAAACTAGTCTTACTCAAGAGATTTCAAGGTTCTCTGAGTCAAAACATTCCTCCGTATGCTTTGAATAATTCTGTTTTGTTGTAATTTAGGCCCATTTCTCTTACTTAACTCAATAAATATCAGAAAAACTGAATTAAAAAGTGAGGTCCAAGGTTAATATGTTCTTCTAAAATTCATTTTAGTTCCCTTTTCTGGGGAAAAAAAAAATCAGCATATAGCTATAACACAGTAACTTGCTACCCAGATTTGCAGTCATCCATTGCTTTCACAACTGCTCTTGAAAAGCAAAGATAAAGTTGGTTATTTTCCTTCTTGGGGAAGGAAACATCAACTTGGACATAATATGTTGTTACCTAATAGATACTGAGCAACTTTCTAATTTTGATATGTATTGAAAAACCAAATATGGCATCTGATGGAGAAAATACTGATAGCTTAAAAACAAATGAGACTTTTTATTAAACATAAGTTATTACCAAAGCAGCTCTGAGGTAATAACAATCCGTGATTTGATGAAAAAAAAAAAAACTTTCCCATTAGAACCAATCAATATCTTCAGCATATAAATTTTAAAGTTCATTTAAATTTGTCCTATTAATTTTGAATATATTTCTTGTAATCACTTTCAATTAGTTTCAGGTGTTAGGAAGCAATTGTCATAAGTCTATATTTGTAAGTGACATTAACAACAGTATTGCTCTCTAGGGAAACAGGGAAGCTGGTGAGCATAAAATCAGTGATATGTAGAAGTGATTCTTTCCACACCATGTTCATTTGAAGACTGTCCTTTGATTTGTGGCTGTAGCCACAGTTTGCAGGGCCTGTCGCTGCATGCCACAATGCCTGTCCACCTTATAACCTGTTCAAAACCATTGCTCAGCACCTGCTGCTTCCTCCTGATGAGTCCACATCCATTTGATCCATCTGCTGCTCTTTCCCAGAATGCCAGAGTTGTGAAGCACCTGTCAAAGTTGGGCTCCTGTATGCTTTGTCATCTCTGTCCCTCCTGCTTCCAGCATCTCACTTCAGCTCAACGTTCAGCAGCTTCTTGGATATCTTGCTGCATTTCATCCTTCTGATAGTTTAGACAAGGAGAACTCTGTAAACCAACAGAGACTTATGACCCTGACTGCACAGAAGGATTGTGTAATTGCTTTGGGTCCTTTTCCTTTTCCTGGCTGACAGGTGATGGTAATGAATCTGTGACACTCAAATGAAGGCAAAGGAGTTCACACACTTACCACTTGAAAGAGGTTGGGCACTTGATGGCACCCAAATTTCATGGATTCAGTCAATTTACAGAATCTTTTGTTACTGATCTTTTGTCTATCTTATATAAATAAGTGTAATGGCTGTTTAGGTTCAGCTACTCTGTTCTGTTTTATCAACGAAAACCTTCATTGCTGTGCAGGCGTTCCTGGAGCAGATGATCAGATTATGCCAGTCTTCAGATCTGCACATGCCATTTCTCATTCAGGACTTGCGTTGCATGCATTTGTCATTTCCAGAGAATCTGCAAATCAGGAAACTCCTGGATTATCTTATTGAAGGACTTTCAATAATTAATCACTCCCATGAGGTTAAAAAATGTCAAAGGGGACCCATAATGTAGTGCACAATAAATGCCTTTTTTCAGATTTCTAATTCAAAGCCTGGTCTTAAAGGAGGTTTGTCTATAAAAATTCCAGTTTGCATGTGTGTATTCTTTTACCTTTAAAATGAGGCCACTAAATTACAAGACTGATGAAGAATTTACTCTACCGCTAATGTAAAATGGTTTACATTTCTCTGTATTTTTTCTGTTTTATAGTGCTTGTATCTTACCTACATATTCAGTCTGTTTTTCTCTATTACCATTGACTTCTCTCGGGATTTTATCTTAATATGTCAGTGATAGCCTCAGGCATGTGTAACATTGATGGTTAAAAAAAAAACAAAACAGGAACAAAACTATTGCTAATTAAAATATGAAGCAAGGTCCAAAATAGAAGCACAGCTAGTTGGGGCAGTGTTGCTAAACTGTTGCCTTTGACCTTTGTAGCCTTATGGTCACCAGTTAGAATCCCAGCAGCTCCACTTCCAATCCAGCTCCCTGCTAATATGCCTGGGGAAAAAAAACTAAACCATGATCCAAGTGTTTGGGTCTTTGTCACACGTGTGGAAGATCTGATTGAAGCTGCTGGCTCCTGCCTTCAGCCTTCCTCAGCCCAGGCCCTGCAACCATCTCGGGAATGAACCAACAAATAGGTGATATATCTGGCTGTCCTCCCTCTCCATAATACAGGAGTTCAAATAAATAAATAAATATTTTAAAAAAGAAAAACAAAACTCATGTGTTTTAACTACTCATTTTATTATTAGAGAAACCAGATCACTCTATATTAAGTTTCACCTTAAAGCTTCTATAAGTAGATTTTCTTAAGTTTGTACAACTGTAGTAAGTTTTAAATATATATATATATATATTGAAATATGTATATATCAAAGGTAAGGTAGCATTATTTTATAGAATATTGCATACATTTTACAACTATATCTGTTGCAAGATTCTTTCCAAGCATTATAAGCTATTGGGTTGTTTTTAATTGTGAATTCATTTTAATAATTAAACAAATTAAATCTAGTGTTTAATATCCAGTTAATATTTCATTTGAGATTTTAAAATATAAGAACTAATCAGAATCACAATTTACAGAATCAAAACTTTCATAATTGACAAGATCTGCTATGCATAATTTTATAAATATTGAGTAAACTTTCTTCTTTGTGTTCATTTATCTGCTTTTCCCATTACATAATAAAAATGATCCAGTAAATGTAAATTTATATGTGAGATTAAATATAACTCCCTCCTATCTCCTTTATATTTTCAAATTATGGTGTTATCATACTTTTTACCTGCCATAATGTATTAAATGGCAGCAAAGATCTAGAGTTTTCTTTGTATTTCCAGTTACATCCTTTATCATAAAACATGGTCTAAACAAGTTGCATTCCTTCCTTATGATTCAAGTTTCCTCATAACAGCACATTTTAAATATTGAAAATTTGTAGTCAGACTTGTAAGTTTCGTTACTACCCTATGTTAATGTTATTAACAGATTGATATGAGATCACCTATATTTTTAAAATATGTGCAGGTATTATAAAAATTATTATACAATAAGTTAAATAATAGGATTGCACAGATGCAACATAAACATGGAAGGAAGTTCAGTTCAATAAGGAATTTGGTATAATTGGGATAAAATAGTATCCAAAAACTACACATCCAAAATATTGTAAAACTTACAGATGGACTATACATGCATGTTAGCCAAGCTAATTATGATGGTCATATTTTATGTTCCTGATGTCTACTATGTAGTTACTTACTATCCAGGTTACTATTTAATTGCATACATTTCTGTAAAATATTCAAACCTAATTAATTCCTGTAATTACATTATAAATTTTATAGAACTTCAAAATCATTAGAATAAAATAATTGCATGCATTATTGTCTCCTTTGCTGAATTCTTATTTTCTACCAATAAGTATATCTGTAAGTAATATGAACTGCCTATCTATATTGTGTTCTTATGAATCATTAAGGTACTCCTATTATTTTTTCTGCTCAAAATTTTGGCTATAATCCCTTTATTTGCTCAAGAGAATTTACTTCTTTTTTTTTTTTTTTTTGACAATCTTTACACAGTTAATTGAGGTAGAAAGGTTCAAGGGCTATGGGAAAGTGGGTAAGACTATTATTTCCTATTGTTTCCTTCATGTTTAAAAGGGGTATTAAGGAAGAAGGCCCACCCAATTTCCCACCCTCCCCAGGTCCTGCATGTAGGGTATGCTCTGAGGTTCTTGCTCAAGTGGTTTTGATAGTTCACCAGTCATGAGTCGTTGCTAATCTCGCCACTCCAAGCACGATAAGGTCTTTGAAGAATCCACTGATTGACATAGTTCATCATAGAGTCTCCATTTGCCCTGTATTTCACTGCCAACATATAGCTGAGATGGTTAATTGACCTGTTCTGTCTTCTCTCTTTTCTTGGTTAGGGTTCTGAGTCCAGCATTTTGAATGGGGAGATCTCCAAAGAAACTTTGTCTGAGGTGTTCCCAGACCAGATTTTTGTATGTACTAGCAAGTACAGGGCCTGGCGCAGTCTATGGCCCCAATCAGCTGGTAGTTGCAATTGCTGGGTTGGTTCTGTTTTCACTCCCGACTTCCACTGGAACCAATGGGTGTTGCAGTCCAGCCTGGTTCTGCCCAGCACATACTCAGTCCTCACATAAACAAGTGGGAGCTGCAGCCTAGTTGGAGAGACCCACAATAACCCCCTCCAGGCCTGCCCCCTGTCCTGGTTTGCCAGGGTGTAGCAGTAGTCCAGTCTGTCCCACACCCCATTCCACCCCAGCGCCTGTCCTGGTTTTCATGCCCTCCCATGGAAGTGGTAACCCAAGAGAGAGGAGCCCACTATTTCCCTCCCAGGCCTCTCCCACTCCCAGATTATGCACTCTCCAGGTAGTTCTGTGGTTTGACTTGACAGAACTAGCTCCCAGTGCCAGCTTCTGCCAGCTGATGCTGTGGCTAAGCCCAAACAACCCTCACACACTCTAATTTTGTTTGCACCAGTAGGAATAATCAGCCCAGCCTGGCTTTTCCCTGATCTAGTCCACATGAGGCATACATGCATTGTAGCTCTGCTTAGCGTGGTCTGCCCCCATCCCAGCTCAGGCTCTCCAGTGGGAGTAGCTGTCCAGCAAAGGAACCACCCCTTATTCCCCTGCCGGCTCCGCCCCCTCCCTTCCTGGTTCTCACATGTGCTGGTTGGGTGCTGTGGTCACATCTGACACAGGCAACCTCACCTTGGCATTCTGTATTGTGCACTAGTTTTTGTTGCAACCGAACCTGGCTCGACTCACACTGTTCTGGTGCTTGGATATGCCAGTGGATTATGTGAACAGATTCAGCCTGGTCTTCCCCCGACCCATGCCAGATGTATGCCTGTGGGTAACTTTCCATGGCCTTTTCTGGGCTGTTTCCTATCATGTTTCTTGCGCTGACCTGCCGGGTCTGTGTCCTGCCAGAGAAGTTGCCCAGGCTCCTCCATCAGAACCTCTCCCAGTGCCAGATTTTGCACATACCAGTGCGTCCATGAGCCAGCCCTACTCAGTTTACCTCCTGTCCTAGTTCTGTCCTACTTCTTCTTTTTTTTAAAAAAAAAGATAACTCACTTCTAAGTTATTCAAAGCTGTTATTCTTGTTCCTGTATGGCAGTAATATCCTGCCATGAAACATATCATTTAATTGCAAACAAATACATTAAATAAAAAGATATTAGCAAGAAACCTAAAAGGCTTTATTAAATGAAGGCATTTAATGAAAGACACTGTAAAGAAAAATGTCTTTTTGCTCTAAGGAAATAAATTTTTTGTGTATATTTATAATGTGCAGAGTACTCAACGGACTCTTGCTATGTATTTTGCCCTTCTAGAGCAAATCCAATGAAGGCAGAAATAATTACACATGACAATGTGCCTAGCACAGACACGCAGGTTATTGTGAAGTTTCACATGGACGGGGTTAATTTGAAATGAATTAGAGGAATTATATTCTAGCATAAATGAACAGAGAGTAAACTATGACCAGTATCATTTAGTTGTTCACAGTCCAGTGGAAGAAACGCCACATTGCAGCTTCCTTAAATGTTTC
Source organism: Ochotona curzoniae (assembly GCF_017591425.1). Taxonomy (NCBI): domain Eukaryota; kingdom Metazoa; phylum Chordata; class Mammalia; order Lagomorpha; family Ochotonidae; genus Ochotona; species Ochotona curzoniae. Next base: position 48,832,205 of record NW_024467119.1, read on the forward strand.
CAATGGAATTTCATACTTGAGTAGATCTAATAGATCAAAATCAGAGATGAAATATTGCAGACAAAAAAGGTTCTGCATGATAATGTACCAAGAACCTGAGGAAAATCAATTTTTTAGCAGGGAGATGGTACAGATTTCCCTAGCTGGAACATCAGCAGTTCTCTTGCAGATACTTGTAAAGAAAGAAAACTGATGATAGTGAGATTTTTAAAGAATATGATAGATTGGCAAATACAGACAAGGTAGTGGTGGCCTTGGTTTTCATTTTGTTTTGGAAAAATTAACCTAGATTATATTTTCAGACTAATTAATTTTTAAAAAATGAAAAATGCTGAAAAATTTTTGCATTTACTTAATTAGTAAGTTTTTCACATTTACATTGTAGAATTTTTGAGTGCCAAACCCTATAATTGGGTGAGAAATTCATGGGTGAAAAAATGATAGGATTGTACATTTTAACAAGGAAGAATAAATGAAGTTCATAGTTTCCATCAAGCAATTACCCTTGTGATAAAAAATGATCTCAGAGTAGGTAAAGAATTTACCTTTTATTATCCTGATAAAAACTTGAGCCACTAAGTACATCCTTTTTTAGTATATTTTCATTTTGAATTTTGAATTATGTGGTACATTTTTGTATAGGCTGGGATTCCCCCCAAGCTCCCACTGCCTGACAGATTTTCCCCATTTTACTATAATGGTGTAGTTCTTCATAAGGAATCATAATTCTATCAGTCTCCTAATTAAGTGTGGCCTGACATTGTTGGTACAGACAGTCCAGCATCCCATTGTCTACACATGTCCAACAGTTTCATTGGGAATTCATCTTCCATCTGGAAGCAGGGATGCATGTTCCATTATACCCCCCATTTGTATATGATGGACCCCAGTACTCCATCACTATGCATTTCCATAATTGAGAAGCAATGAAATAAGGTTAATAACTGGTATGAGTTAGAATAGCCACAACAACAACTACTTACAGCTCCATGAAAATGCCACTAAGTAACCAACACATGAGTGACAAAAACGAAGCACAGAAGTTCTTGGGAAAAATGATGCCACCATGTAATCCATTAGCCAGTGATGAATTCGACAAAGAGAAAATAAATTATTTGCAATAAACAAAACTGAAATAAAAACATCAAAACACATGGGATACAGCCAAAAAAGCAAACAAACAATCAAAAAACAATATGAATTGAATTATTGATGTTACAATTTCCATGTTGGTTTCCTTATATAAGAGAGAACGTATGGTATTTGTTCTTTTCTAATAGACTCATTTCACTGAGCATAATAGTCTCTAGTTGGGACCACCTGGTTGTAAATAGTACAATTTCAATTCTTCTTAATAACTGAATACTATTCCATGGAGTAGAAGTACCACAGTTTCTTTAACCAGTCTTCCTTGGATGCACATCTGGATTGTTTCCATGTCTTTGCTATTGTAGATTGTGCTACTGCAAATATAGGATTACAGATTACAGATCCCCTTCTCATATGCAGATTTCATTTCTATTGAGTATATTCCTAGGAGCAAAAAAAGCTGGGTCATGTGGCAGGTTTATTTGCAATTCTCCAAGCACGCTCCATACTGATTTCCACAGTGATTGTACTAGCCTACACTCCCACCAGCAGTGAAGGAGAGTGCCTTTCCCCCCACCATCCATGCCAGCAGGTGTTGTTAGTTGAGTTCTGAATGTAGGCCAGTCTCACTGGAGTTAGGTGGTAACTCAACATGGTTTTCATTTGTATGTTTCTGATGGCTAGGGAATCTGAGCATCTTTTCATATGTCTGTTAGCCGTTTGAATCTGTTCTTTTGAGAAATGTCTGCTCATTTCCTTTGCCCATCTTGTTACAGGGGTGTTTGTTTTGTTTGTTTGTTTGTTTGTTTTGCTGTCCCTGGGTTTCTGAATCTCTTTGTAAATCCTGGATATTAGTTATCTATCACTTGGTGCAGTGTGCAAAAATTTCTTCCATTCTGTTGGTTGCTTCTTCACTTTGTTAATTGTTTCCTTTGCTGTAGAGAAGCTTTTTAGTTTGATGTAATCCCATTTGTTCATTTTGGCTTTGATTGCCTTTGTTTTTGGCATCTTTTCTAAGAAGTCTTTCCCTGTTCCTATATCTTGAAGTATGCTTCCTATGCTTTTCTTTAATAGTTTGATGGTTTCTGGGTGTAGATTTAGGTCCTTGACCCATTTAAAGCTAATTTTCACATAATGTGACAGGTGTGGGTCTTGCTTCTTAATTCTGCAAGCTGCTATCCATTTGTCCCAACAGCATTTGTTGAATAGATCAGGATTTTTGCCTGCATTGTTCTCAGTTTTCTTGTCAAAGATTAATTGACTATCCATGTGTGGGCTTGCTTCTGGTGTTTCTATTCTGTTCCATTCATCTTCTCTGTTTCTGTAGCAGTACCAGACTGTTTTGACAAGCACTGCTCTGTAGTATGTCTTGAGGTCTGGAATTGTGATTCCTCCAGCTTGATCTTTATTTTTCAGGATGGCTTTGGCTATTCATGGTTTTTTGTGATTCCAGATGAACTTTTGTATCACCTTTTCAATTTCTGAGAAGCATGTTGCTGGGATTTTGATTGGGATTGCGTTGAATGTGTATGTTGCTTTTGGTAATATGGTCATTTTGATAATGTTGATCTTGCCAATCCAGAAATGTAGTAAGGTTCTCCATTTTTCAAGATCTTCTTCTGTTTCCTTCTTTAATATTTTTTAGTTTTCATCATAGAGGTCTTTCACATATTTGGCTAGCTTAATTCCTAGGTATTTAAAATCCCACTCCTCTATTTTAAAGGGAACTATATTTACAATTTCTTTCTCATTCATGGAATTATTTGTGTACACTAGGGCCATCAATTTGTGTTCATTAATTTTGTATCCTGCTACTCTGCCAAAGTCTCTAATGAGTTCCAATAGTCTCTTGACTGAGTCTTTTGGTTCTCCTATGTAGATAATCATATCATCTGCAAATAGAGATAATTTCAAATCCTCATTTCCAAATTGTATTCCTTTAATTGCTTTTTCTTGCCTAATAGCTCTGGCAAGGACTTCCATTTCTATCTTGAAAAGTATTGGTGACAGTGGACATCTCTGTCTAGTTCCAGATTTTAGTGGGAAGGCTTCCAGTCTTTTCCTATTTAGTATGATGCTGGCATTGGGTTTTTCATATATTGCTTTGATTGTATTAGAATGTGCCTTCTATGCCTATGTTGCTTAGAGTTTTCAGCATGAAGTGGTGTTGGATTTTATCAAATGGCTTCTCTGCACCTATTAAGAGGTTGATTCACTAAGTACATCTTATTAGCCAAATATTTCAGAAAAAACAATCTTAAGCTTCAAATGGTTAAGTCAGACAATTGTATACCTGAAAGTGGTAGAACAACCACTGTACTGAATAAGTGGTAGATTTCTAAGATTATTCATGATACATACTGCAATATCATATCCCATACATTTGGTAATATGTGAATTATTCTATAAAGGTTAGTGGCAAAGGGTCATGTCTGGGAGGTTGTCTAACAAACAAGAAGACTTCCAAGGGATATGACAGACTAATCTTAAATCTTCAAGAAGCACCTTTTCTACTATGATCAAATATACACTCCTAAATAATGAGGAAAACATGCAGATTAGCTTATCTTCTGTAGGTATTTCTCAGAGAAGCAAAATATAAACATAAGAACATAGCTACAAACAATCCTATGCAAACCAATATAGAGGATGTTAGATTTATTAATATATAATTCCTAGCAGACATCTGTGTGACATTCTTGGATCCATATGTTTGCAAAGAGAAAGACTGAATCCATTTTCTTCCCTCAGAGGGTTTTTAGTCTTGTGTTATACTGTTGCTGGTTAATAGTGTGAGTCTTTTGCCATGGGTGGTCTTTTGGAGGAGACTGCCAGTTCATCAGATGAAAGTAAGCCTCATGACTGGTACAGAAGGACTCATTTAGTTGCTATGGTTGCTCTGGTTTATTTTACCCTAGTAAAACTCATTTTTGTACTAGAGTCATATGATTCTGATTACATATATAAAAGCACTTATGTACCCAAAGGAAGCTATTTACAAAGATTAGATATCTTTGAATGGTTGTTTTTACCTCTTAAGATTATAACACAATGTTTAATACTCTTCCAAAATGTGAACACTCCCAAACTATTCATTTGTATTTTTTAAAATGTAAAAACTGAATAAGAAAAATCTTTCATGTTACATAAGGATAGATTAGATTATGTTTGTAAATGCCATTGCATATTGACTCCTCCAAAGAACATTTCCCTTAATTCCCACACACCCCCATAGTAATATCCTTCCAGTCTATAATGTCCCTATCTAATCGCATTATTTCTATATACTGATGTTATAGCCCCAATCTTTTTTCATATGTCTGTGTTCAAATGCATCTTTGAAAACTGAGTTTTTTGAGACTAATGTTCCAGTTCTTTTACCACTCCTATTTCATCATCTTAGAGCTATCTTTATTTCCTCGGTTTTCTTATACCTACATTTAGTCTGTGAGCAAATCCTATTTGTTACTCCCTCAAAATGCACACAATTTTTGAATTAATTACTATTCACTGACTTCATTGCTGTCACTGTGGTCCAAGATATCGTTATGCTTGCATATTTACTATCCTAACATCTTAGCCAGTTGAACTGTATCTACATTATCTGTCTATCATCTAATCTCAAGCCAATTGTAACAGTAGCACGTTTAAACTATATCAGGTCTGGTGCTGTTTCAGTTCTACAGTGTCTAGTGACTGACAGAGCCAGTAGAATGCATTAAATTGCCTCTATGACCACATACCCCTCAGACAGGTCTCCTGCTACCGTCTGACTCTCTGTTCCACCACAAGCACATCAGGAACACTGTTGCTGAAATGGATTGTGTGCATTTCTGGCTGGGGGCCTTTACACATGCTGTTTTGCTGACATACATTGATGCATGTTTCCACATGATCTGCATCCATTTCACTTTAAGTCTGTGATGAAACAAGACCCTCTTTTTGAGATGTCCATTTCAACCTTGTTTTGAATATGCTTCCAAAAGCCAGCCTTTCCCATGCCCTTTCTCTGTCATTTTTCTCCTGGTATTTATTATCTGAACTATTTATTTCACTTATCTTCTGTCTTTCTTTCCCCTGTAAGACTATAAGTTTCTTTAGGACAGAGATGTTCATGTGTTTTCCTCACAGTTTTATCAACAGAGCTGGAAAAGTGTTAGGCAATAATGGAAAGCATAAATGTTTAACTGATAGGGAAAGGAAGCCTAGCTGTTACCAACCATGATGTGTCCTACTAGATACAACAATAATCAGAATCTTCTAGAAGTTATGAATAAAGTATGTGCGTAAGTATTTTGTTCACATAACTCCCTCCCCAATATAATTTAGCAGCTTAAAACACAGAAAATGAAATTTTAAAATGTAAGCCATACAACCTTATCTATCACCTGTTTTGATTCTCTGGTATCAGACATGCTGCATTTGAATCCCAGTCCAGCTCTTTTGTTAGCTCTGCAACCTGGCTGTTTGTATTAATTGCTCTGATTCATTTGCAAAATGGGGATACTATGTCAAGAACAACTTTAGTCTGTATTTTATTTCTATGATGGAATATGAGAGGCAACCTGTTTTAGGATTTCTTTTGGCTCACACCTCTAGAGATACAAGGTCTAAAGTCCTCACCTGACACTAGCCTTTTCTCTGGTAGAGTTCTGAGAGGGACTAGAGTATTACATGACAAAAAGCAGGGAGCCCATGTGTTTGTGTATATTATATTATTTCTGTAGCTTTTCATGTAAAGCTACCACAATTAAATCATTACATTGCATACAAATGATGTGTCCAATCCTAAACATTTCCCAAAGCTCTCCGCTTTAAGTACCAAGGTCACTTTAAGTTTTTACCCTCTTGGGTCCAGCGCTGTGGCCTAGCGGCTAAAATCCTTGCCTTGAACACACCAGGATCCCATATGGGCGCTGGTTCCAAACCCAGAAGCCTCACTTCCCATCCAGCTCCCTGCTTGTGGCCTAAGAAAGCAGTCAAGGACAGCCCAAAGCCTTTGGGACCCTGTACCCGTGTGGGAGACCCGAAAGAGTTTCCTGGTTCCTGGCTTTGGAACGGTGCAGCACCGGCCGTTGTGATCACTTGGGGAGTGAATCATCAGACAGAAGATCTTCCTGTCTGTCTCTGCTCCTCTGTATATATCTGACTTCGTAATGAAAAATAAATAAATCTAAAAAAATAAAACAATTAAAAGTTTTTACCCTCTTAATGCCTCCTGCCTTGGATTAAGTGTCCACCAGTGAAGCCTGTGAGATGCAAATAAATATGCTATTCATAGCAAAATCTAGCCATTTTCTTTTAGCTATAAAAGATGTAGCTTTATATGATTAAGCACAACAGCAATAGCAATAATAAAGCATGGTCATGTTGAATAAATGTGATGTTTGTCAACTGCCTGGTATGATGTCTGGCCCATGACATTCACTTCCGGAAATTGTGTTCTTCCTGGCATTATGCCCTATGAGGAGATAATAAGATCACATGCTTTTAGTATTAAGAGTCCATAAGTCCAAAAGAATTTGTGTTTTTGTTTTGTTTTGGCATTATTATTTCTATGTTTTCAGCGCATTTTGGATATGTGGGTAAATGTCAGTAAATGTAAAGATCAACATCTAGACAAACTAGATAGATCAAAATCACGGAAACTGCCTTAGTGCAGAGTAAGTCATCTTTGCTGTAAAATTGAAGACTTTTTTTTTTTGCTTTAGTTTTTATTCAGGTAATTTTTTTCAGATTTATTTATTTATTTGAAAGTCTTGGTGTTTATTTACAGTGTGATCCTCTATGGAAACACAGATGGCAATGTTAAGAGAATTTGGAATTTTAGGAAAATGGGGCTTAGCAGATTAAAAAAAAATTCTTTGAGATTTTCAATTGAAAAAAATAAGAAAACAAGGAAATTCTCCAAAATGTTGTTTGCCATGTGAACTGGGAAATATTTTGAGGCAGAGAAAATAACATATTTGACTCATGTCTATTTTGAGTAGGATTAACTAGCCCATTTAGGGTTATACTAATTTTTAATTCTTATTTTTCATAATATAGCTTCTTAGGCTAGGGGATTTTCCCTTCCACCTGTTTCCCTTACATTATAACAATAGCATAGTCCTCCAACAACATTCACAAGTCCATCATTCTGTTTAAGTATATCATGACTCTGTAGGTATAGACAATGGTAAAAGTCCAGCACCCTATAGACTTACAGTATTCTAACCTAATGGCATATTACATTAATCAAAGTTAAGAAGCACAAAAGGTACAGATATTCAACAGTGCAGAAATACTTTTAAAAAGTATTTTGGTGAGCAAGAAAAATAGAATGCCTATAGCATAGCCCTGATTCAAAGGAACTACCATTATTTTGTAAGAGGATTTTTGCTTAATGGAGAAATAATATGAACCCATAGGAGTCTATAGATCTTTCTTCAATAAATAGAATCTCTGCATTCATAATTTTGACAAGTGAGAAGGCCAAGGTTGTAAAAGAACGTAATAATACCTTTTGAAAACAGGAAGACTTTATAAAATGAAGTGTGCTTATCTGTTACTGTGAATAAAGCAAACAAAAGCCATTGCTTTGATATAAATATGTAGAGCTCCTTACTTTGATTAGTATCCTTAGAATCTGTGCTACAATGTCCTAACACAATCAGTCTTGAGTTACTGAAGTGATTTCTCAACCAGTAATTTAAATTACGATTCACTTCTCATTTCTAAGGTTTGATTGTAATTTGCCTTTCTAAGCACTCCCAGTAGTCTTCCTTCGTGAAGCTTCCAAGTGCATGTCTCCTTGTTATAGCCAAGTGATTTTCTATAGTGGATTCTTACTGTTGTTTTAATTTCAGTTAACATGTCATAAACAAGGATTTTATAACCATGAAATGTTAATTATTCATCAAATAACATGTATTCTGCATGCTCACCATTTAAATTCAACAAATAAAGGAAAAGCAATCATCACAATATCTCTATTTTCACAAAAATATATCTACTGTAAGTTATGTTTGATAATTTTATAATATGTGACAATTTGTATTTGTAATATATGTTAAAGTCAATGGAAAACAATATATTGTTGGTTATGATATGTGGTTTATAAATTCAATTCTTCCTGCAGTCAAATTGTTTAAACCAAAGCACTGAGCTTACAAAAGTTGGCCAACATCTTCCAAAAAGCATTTTACACCAATTCATTTTCTTAGCTGAATTTAGAGCAGAATATGCCACAGCTAAATGACTATACAATTTAAAAGTATTTATTACTGTGCCTAACTTAGGAGCTTTCAGTCTGACATGATTCATTTTTCCAAGTAAAGCTTTGAGAAATGAAGCAACTAATCATAGAGATGGGACAAGTTCCTAGGAAGCTTATCACTGCCCTCTGTCAAAAGCATGTGGATGTAGGAGGAATTTCACTTTATGAGTGCATTTGGGTTAAAAATAGGATGTATAAATAATTTTCCTCCAGATCCATGTAAGTCTTGCAAATTGTGAGATCATTTTGTCTCTATCCAGACTAAATCTCTGCCTTTTCCGTCTAGTGTACAGATGTATCAGACAGCTACAGCAACCTTCAAAGTTGGGTATTTGTGCAAATGGATTACATGATCTTGACCTTTGGCCCAATGGGCCAAAAGTATATTATACCATTGATTTATCAGGAAGTTTTTCATTTTCCCATAATTTTCTAGATTAAAAATAACATACGTTCATTATTTTATTTGATTTAGAAATGTCTTCCCATTGGTTCTCCATGTACTGTTGAATGCAGGTGCTCTGGAACTTGTAAACAGTGCACAGCTAGATTTTAGCATGTTTACTTAATTGACCATTTTTGCCACATCCTGTACCTAATCTGCCCTTGTAGATTCTCTTGCACTGATTCTGGAAGGTATAAATTTGATAATGATACACTTTGTAATGTATGTCACGTTCCCTTTTTCATAGCTGCTGAAAATAAGAATTACCTAGAAAATATGTGAGAGTGCAGTAACATTGATGCTTATTGCTGCATAATAGAAGGATATACTCTTTTATTTTGGCAGTCTTTCAGAGGAAACTGAGTCAAAATGGGATGGGTAGATGTATTTGACATTTAAAAAGAGAGAGAAATGCCATTCTTATAGTTTAAATATTGATACATACAGTGGTATGTATTGAAGCTGATTTGTATCAGCCTCAATGGAGGCAACAGTGGTACAAAAATATTGAAATATAACTGTAATAACCTGGAAACAAGAGGAAAAAATATCTTTTTTAAAACACCACAAGGAGATGTGGTCATCTGACACCTTAGTTAAGCTGCTTGGGGCACCCACATCCAATATCAGATTACCTGAGTTCAAGTTCCACTTCCAATTCCAGCTTCCTGCTACACCACACCTAGGAAGACTGCAGGTAATCTCAAGTAGTTGGGTCACTGTTACACAGATGGAAGACCTAGACAGAGCTCCTGGTTCCTGGCTTCAGTCAGGTGCAGACCTGTGAGCATTTAGGGAGTGAAACTCTGAATAGTGTGTTCTCTCTCTCTCTCTCTCTCTCTCTCTCTCTCTCTCTCTCTGTCTCTCTCTCACTAGCAAATCAATGAAACATTAATACCACGTAGAATTCAATTAATACAGAGGCGAAATAGCATTTCTGAGTCATCTTGACCTAGTTTTTTCTTAAACACAGATCCAAGGACATCATACAATTAATAAAATTCTGTGTGCTTTACTTTGTGAGCAAAACTAACAAAGTTGGCAATGTTTATGTGGTAGCAAGGAATGTTCTGTGCTTCTGGCATTCTTGATCTAAGACATCATAAAGCAACCTGTTCAATAATTCAGGAAACTGTAGTTGTAAATAAACTTACTCAAGAAAAATACACTAGGTTCTCCCTTCATACTAAATTTTAAAAATGTTTATAAAGGAATCACGATTTATTTAAAAAGAGCTAAGTTCATTGTGAGTTAAACAGCAAAGAAATAAATATTTGAAAAAATTAAAACACTGTTTGGCTATGGAATTGTTAACTGTCTTTAATATTTACACTTCTATTAGTATCAGAGGACAGAGCATTAATACTCTGACAATAACTATTGACCTGTTTTCACTGATAAGTAAAACTGAGGGGAAATTTTGTTAGAGTGATTTTAGTCTCCATGTTTGAGGAAAGCTGGATTTTCTTTATAACAAAATAGTCAAAAAAAGAAAGAACCTTTCAAAACACACTCTAAAAATATACATCTTATTGTTAGTTTTCAATTAAACTTTATCTTTTCAAGAAAATAACTTTGAGACCAACATTATGGCACATTTGGCAAAGCCAACACTTGAAATGCTGTCATCCCAAATCAGAGTATCATTTCAACTTCCTCCTACTCTACTTCTGATCTAGCTTCCTATTAAAGCACCTGGGAAGACAACAGAAGATAATCCAAGTACTTGTGCCCCTGCCACCCACATAAGGGAGACTAGGATGGAGTTCTTGGCTCTTGACTTTGGCCTGGTCCAGATCTGGCTATTGTAAACACCATCTGGCAGGGGCTGTGGGTGAACTGTCAAATGAAAAATCTCTCTGTGTCTCCATGTATTTCCATCCTCTCTCTGTTGCTCTGCCTTCCAAGTAAATAAATCATTGAGATACAAGCAGAGGGGGAGAGAGAAATGAGCCATCACCATTTTTATACAATGGTTTAAAAAAAAAATGATGCCCCCTATGAATGCTAAGACGTTAGTATTTCATGTAAGCAAATGAACTTGAATGCCAGGAGACTAGCTTATAATTGTAAATCCAAGATGATGATATTCTTCAATTGACTTCTCAAAATGTATATTTTCATGTCATCGTCTCTTAATTGGAAGTTGTACCACATCTATCTGATTCATAGAATATTGTCATATTTCAAATGGTAGATAATATTCATGATGGTATGCTATTTCTAGCCTGTACAAATCAGTTGGGGTGGCAGAGTTGTCAACTAATTATACTGGTTTAGCTGAGTTCTTTTATATAATAGATGTTCTATGTAACCACAGGTAATTTCTTCAGATTCTAAGATATTTAAGTCTTCTTTGTAAAAGCCTTTATAAAGACATATAAATCCCTTAATTTTTCCAGAGAAAAAGTAAATATTTAATTTCATTTCCAGATAATAAGTAGTTTTAGAAATAGATTGACTATCTTTTGCTATAATCAAGTAATAGCTTTACAGACTTTTGGAAAAGATGTATACCTATTTCTACTTATACTAACTGATCTCAATGCTAGGACTTTCTGTTCTTAAGTGTCATTCATTTATTGATAGCTCAGAGTAATTTAACACATTAAGACTAATGGTACTTCTTCCTTAATTAGCTAAGATGTGTTTATTTATTTATTTATTTATTGAAAGAATTACAGAGAATGAAAGAGAGATCTTTCATCTCCTACTTCACTCTCCAAAACCCAGAATGACCAGTGATGACCAAAAAGAAGCCATGAGCTGGTGGCTTCACTCAGGTCTTACATGTGGGTGCATTAGAAGGTAACCAGATTGGAAGTGGAGCAGCCAGGACATGAACTAACTCTTAAGGGATGCCGGCATTGCAGGTGCACCACAATACCTGACACTAAGTTTGAGACTACTCTACGTTGCAGAGGAAAATGCAAAGATGATTTCAATAATCTGAAGAGAAACCAGATATTTAAAAGTTGAATCATGGATATTACTGAATAGGTAACTTCTGGATATGTGAGCTGTGTAGTAATATAATGATTATTTTTGAATAGGAATTTGATAAGTACAAGTCTTAAATTTAATAAAAATATTGTAGATTATTAAATCGCTCAGCCCTAGAATTTTTACTTGTTGCTTTTGGAAACCAGAATATTAGAACTTGCTCTCTTCAACATTAGCTATTACATCCAATTGGTAGAGTGAAAATAAAGACACTAAGAAACAAGCTGCTAATTACACAGGGAGTGTCAGACAAAGCTGAGTTGACAGATACCTCTTTCCAAAAAACTATTAACAGCATGAAAATGATCTTGTATGTTTACTTAAGATAACTATTCCCAATAGATATTTTTGTTAATGGCAACAGGAAAGAAGATAATAAAGCCATGGGACACCCAGTGGCATGAAACTGATATAATAATTAAGTACAACCCTGGCTGAGAAATTAAGTAGTCAGTCACCTTGTCCATCTAGGTTTAAAAGCATTTCGGTAGTTCATTTAACTTTATGATTTCAAAATATTGAATTACGCACTGTGGGATGAAAAGGAAGATAGATCAGTAAATTAAGCAGCAGTTGCAAACCTCAGCCAAATACAGCTGCAACCTTGGCACAGCTTTTGAATTTGCTGGATGACTTAGACATATCATTTATCTTCCTTGTCCAAATCTCTGCTTGCCAAATACTAAGTATTTCTGTAAAATGTTGGAAGTAATTTAATTAAATGAAACTAAGTATATCCAAAAGGAGTTATTTTTCAGAATTGGTAAACTAAGATGATATTCCCCCCCCTCAGTAAAAGCTAAAAGACAATTTCAGTTGTGCAGCTTATGATTATGAATTGAATTGGTAGCCACAGTTCACTTAGTTTCAATATGTAGCATTTTACACAAACATTCCAGTAAAATCTGTTTGCAGGTATAAATTTCAGTTCATTTGCTACTCCAAATTTTTTGTAGGTCTCTAGAATACTAATTAAGGTTTATCAAGCTGATTCACCCCAATGAACTCCCTAATCAATAATCTATACAACTAGAAATTTCAAGCTTAAATAAATAGGGTATTGCTTTTTATTCCACTGTCTTGCAAATAAGTAATAAGCCTAAACTATTAGAATCAATGCCTAATTTACTCTACTAAACCTTTACAAATTACTCCATTGGGAAAATACTAGTGCCTCATTTATTATGTTCTCTTTCTGACTCTAAACTAGTCAAGCTCCATGAATGATTTCTCAGTGCAGTCATATCTAGATTATTATCAGGAAAAGTCATCATTTATGCACTTTGCATTTGTCTAATGTTTCAACATGCATAACGTATTTGAAGTATATTAGCTGTTATTTATTTGTGTCTGCATGCATTCATTCACAGGCATTGAGGTGGTACTGAGCGTTTAGGGTACAAAATGATCAGAATCTTATCAGATACATATCAGCATCTGCACTAGTACAAATTGATGGCAGGATTATAGAGTAGCTCAGTCTGCAGTTCTTGGAAAGGATAATACAGAGAGATTTAGCTTAAGCAGGTATGGAAGAAGACTTACAGGATGAAGAAGATTTCTCAGAATAAGGAAGAGTGGAAGGAAAGGCACAGAATTATCAAAGAGCCGGACCACATGAGGAAGAGTGAGTTCCTGGTGTGGCTGGAGCATACGATCTGTAGAAACTTCAAGGGACAAAAAGTGTCAAGAAATAAAACTGAAATATTTGAGGAAGAGGGCCTTTAAAACAAGGGCATTAGAGCTTTGGCTTCTAGACAGTGGGAAAAGAGTACTGAAAACTTTACAGTGGTGGAGGGCAAGATGAACTCTATTCTGTAGAGAGATGAGTCTGCTGCCAATAGTGCTGGGAAAGGCCGGTATGGGAGAAGACTTCAGTGCAAGAAGGAATAGACGCTCCTGGAAGCCTCAGTTGAAGCAGTAACCATGAACCTAGAGCAGAAGGCCTGGCTCTGAGAAAAATTTGGAAGAATGATGAAGAATTAGTAAAATTGAAATAGTGCAAAATTGAAAGGAAAGGAAGTTCATTTGGAATACACTAATTCTGTACTGCCAGAACAACTGGAGACTCTTAGAAATATGAACAAAAAGACTGGAAAAACTTAAGGGCTCAGTGATAGGGGTTTGGCAGCCTAGATCATGTAGTCAAAGCCAGAGGAGTGAATGAGATTGCAAAGGGCAAGCAAAGGAAATAATGAAGAGGTTGATGCTGTAGCTTAAGAAACATAATAAAAAATGATGAAGAAAAATCATGATTCATAGATAATTAGATATGAAAACAAAGAAAAAATGGAGTTTAGAAGAAATCCAAAGTTTTGAGCAGGAAAACTGGTAATATGTGGCTCTATAAGCAAAAATGAGGTAGTCAGGAAAGGCATTTGATAAGCAGTTTTAGCCAAGTAAAAAACAAAAACAAAATGTTTTTTCCCATTGTATGATGTGCTATTTTATGTCTAAATCATTTCCATAATCATGTTATAGTTTTTAAAGGCTGTCTGGCAATCACAACATCTTCAGTGCAGTGTCATATTTTGTATAATTCCTTCAGCTAAGAATCAGAGATCAAATGAATGCAGGACCCACTATTCATTCAGATATTCACTGGGCATGTACCAGGTGCCATGTACTGTGTTAAGTTCTGACAGTATAATCAGACGATATATGTCCTGTAAATAGTTATAGAGAAAAACAGTGCATCAAATACACATGGTGATGTTTATAACTACAAATGTGTTATATGTTTTTAAAAAGCAAATATAGGATTTGTGTAATTTTTCAGCATTTGGGAAATCTGACCTAGCTTGAGTACTGAGAAAGTCTGTGGTAAAGAGGTAATAGTCGAGCTGAGACAAGATACAAGCAAGGAGAAGCGAAGATGGGGACCAGTTTCTCAGAAGGAGGGCATGCCATAGTTGTAGGGCTGGTTAGAGGAAAAAGCAGGTGCTTCTGAGCTGCTAAAACAATTTAGTAATGAGTAGAACAGAGTGATTACAGGAAATGAGCTTTTGAATGGGTCTAGAGATATAAGAAGGGTCTAGAGTATGCAAGATTTGCCATCTCTCTTCGGAGCAGAGGTTTCAGAACATTGAAAAGGCATTAGGAGATAACCTTAAGAGGTAGGCCTTAAGGAAAAAAAAAAAGGGGGGGGGTCGGAACAGGTAGATTGTAAAGAACTAAGTTGGTGGAAAACAAAAGTACCTACAGAAACACAAAGGGGAAAAGCTGTTCAAAACCTGGAGAAGTGATGAATGCTATATGCAGGGTGGGACTGAAGAAGAAAGGAAGTAGACTGATATGTAAGCTGCTTGAAAGACAGAAAGAACAGGACTTGGTGCATTAAGTGGCCTTGATTGTCAGGGAATTTAAGACAACTCAAAGGCTTTTCCCCTGGCTTGTGAGACTGAGAGTATGTTGCTGTCCTCCAGGATGGAGAACTAGAAGAGCACATATGTCAGTGACAGGTGGTAGGTCACACTTCCAGGTATGTTAGGGTGTATTGGGTTTGAGCATATTTGAGCAATCCAAGTGGAGATTGTCCGTCAGGCCTGGACACACAGATTCTGAGACCATAGCTAAGAAGATTATAATTGTGGGAATCACTGAGATTGTTAAGTAAAAAAAAAAAAAAATTGCAGCAGGACATTTTTCTGGACTAAGCTTCTGCTCTAGACCAGACTAAAATCAAAGCAGAGCTGTTAATATTAAAAAATAGAAATGGGGTCACTCATGCTGCTATTCCAAGTCACCAAATTGAAGCTAAGTCATTTACCTGATAATTAGTGCAAATTTACCAGTAAGGCCAATTTCAATTGACATGATGAGATTTCCTCTAATCTTAATCCTTGCATAAGAAAAAAGTAGCTCCTGTCAACCAGTCAGTTGATCTAATGTGAACCAGTCAGGTAGTTTTGTCTTATTCTTTCTGCTTTTTCCTTCCAAGAAAGTAACTTTGAAATGAGCAATCTATTTTCAATCTCTGCTTTCTTCAATCCTTTTCTGACAAAGCCAACTTCATCTACTCAGTGTTGCCTGATTCTAGAGTCAAAAATCAAATTTTAAGATTTTTAAGCTGAATTGTAATCAAGTCCTTTGACAGAATATACACGATCATTTAAAACATGCAAGTTTTGACAAGAGTTTTTGGTTGCAATGTAAGTCTAAAAGAATCTCAGATTGATATTTCTAAAGCAGTTGAAATGTTTAGCAGCCAGGTAGAGAAGCACAACATGGCCAAAGAGAATTGAAAACCTGTGATCATGCTAGTAAGAAAAGCAAAAGTTAAGTGAAAGGTAGAGTTCTGAGATGGTGAGTAGCCGCAAAAAGCACACTGCAGACCATAACACAATGTGTGTACTCTCTGTAGCTATCCCTTAAGCAGAGACAAGTTCCTTTATTACATAATTATTCTCCTTTCTTGGTTTGTTTTTATGTTTATTTTCTAAACACTGGGACCATTCATGCCCTTATCTGATTTTCCAGACATCTTTGGAACAGTACCAGAGAAAAAAATGTAAATTTGAATTTGAAAGTGAACATATTCCTCATTCCTTTGCATTACTGCATGGAAAGTGCACCCAGATCTGGAACATTTCCTCCTCTCACCCCAATCCTGATATCAGTGACTTTTCTCTTCCCCCTTTTGCTATGAACCTGGAAATCCTGAGAAACTACTTTGAGTACTGTGGGTTAGACTTGAGCACCTCACTTCTAGAATTAAAACTCCTGGGCAATCAGAGAGCACCCTGTGATTAAGTAGCTAGCCAGGATGGAAGAAGCTTCTGCTATTTATGGAATGCCTTTCTGGTGCATCCTCCCCTCCTCTTGGTGTAATTATTGTCACATCACAGACTGCCCCCACTTTGACTTCTGCAGCGGTTATCACATAAGGTTCAGGAAGAGAGAAAGCCAGCTGAGAGAGGACCCTCCACACAGAACACAGCTATCTAGGCTCTTTGCAGTGACTGACCCTTACCCTCACCGTTGATGAGCAGAGAGCCAGCTGGCACCAAACCCTGTCTCTCTAGATTAGATAGTGGGCCTGTGGCAATACTTCCCACCACAAAATGACTCCTTTATACAAATGATTCATTTCCAGCCTCCTACTTTGCTTTAAAGAGTCAGCTATCATATGCTGCCTGCCCATGACTCACGACAGCTCCTTTGCCCCAGGAAAATAAACACTCTGAAGGTCCTGACTTCCAGACCCCTCCTCCCAAGCCAAGACAGTCAGATTGCTTTTATGATGAGGCAGCACTGAAGCATCCTGACTAACTCCCCATTGCTGTCCTTTCAGCCAAAGCACCATTGTTCCAGAGCATAAGGACTAAGACAGAAGGCGGTTTGTGTTACCACAGTTATGCAGGACGAAACGTAAACCAGTTGTGGCCTGCCAAGTGTTGAAGAGCTAAGGGACTAATTATATGGTGTTTGAAATGTTTCTAATCCCACATTATGCTGAAGAGAACATATGGAGACTTTCAAAAACTCCAAGAAGTGCTCCTGAACTTGCCACACTCAAAAACCCAGTCTGAGCTACATGTGATCCACAAAGTATATTGATCATAATGTCCATCTCTTTACTTTGCCTTTTTCCCACTCTTATTTGTTTCACTGTTTAAAAAAAAAATAGTATTGTTTTCTTTCCCTGTCAATCATGTAGCAAACTGAAAGTCTGTCAGTTTTAAATGAGGATTCGCAATGATGAGGATGCTTCAGTAGTCACAGTTTTGTAATCCTTTTTGCTGAGCTGCTCCTCACTGATGCCCTTTATCTTCTGAAATTGGGTCAGCTGGTTTGAGGTTTTGCCAGAGCTTCATGCTGTTAAAGCTACAGCAGATGAATCACCTATTGCCTAACTAAATTAAACTGAAATGTGCCATGGGCAGCATCCCATTACAGAAATATTCCCTACTACTACTTGTGTCAAAAATGGAAGGGATTGACTATATTACCCAGAGTAATCAATCAAATGAAAGGGAATATACGGCCTTGAGTTTCTGAGTGATTTTTGTTTTATAAAGAGTGGAGTATGTCACTGTTTCCCAAACTTGAGTGGGTACAGGAGTCATTTGAGTCCTGTTTTAAATGCAGACTCTGAACCCTCAGAACTGGATTGAGCCTGTACACTCCTAGAAGAGACAGGTGCTGCTGACTGTGTGCTTGGAGCAGCAAAATTGAGGAGAAAGTAACACCATGCTATATCCTGCAAGGCAGGTAGCTTCCATGAAAGTTCTCTGTTTAAGAATAGCAGTATAATCAGAGTAATATTTTATATGGCTTCTCTGCTTTATTCTCATTTTATCTCCAGCTTTTACATTTTATTCTCATTTTATCTTTACCTTTAGCACGAAAGCAGGAGATTATCAAGGTCACTGAACAATTGATTGAAGCCATCAACAATGGAGACTTTGAGGCTTACACGTGAGTACAAGCGCATTTATTTTACTTGCAAGTGCATGACACACGTATTTTCCATGTTAGTACATTCTTCAGTGTAACTGAACACATATGTTTCTAACACCAGCTTTTATCTGTTAACTGTAGTTTTATTTCAAGGCATGAGTGATTGAGTGCTTCCCAGAGAAAAACAAATGCAGTTAAGATTTCAGACAGATGATTGACTCATGATCCAAAGGAAGGGATTTCTTGGCAAGCATGCCGATATGTGACCACCTGTGTATCCATGTGAGAGGAAAGCATGCCTAACAGGACAATCACTAATAGCAACGAGACATTTTTTTTAAATGGCAAAGTAAATGAAAAGTGCAGTTTAGTTTGGTAAATGTTTTTCTTTGAAGCTCTGCATAGGTTCAAAGAAATAAATTAAGATGCAACAGCAGGTAACCTCCCTCTTCACCCAAGACAGCTCAGCTTTTCCTGCATCTCTTTCATGGGTTTGTTTTACATGAATAAGGGGTTCTGATGCCTAATGTAGTATTTATGAACTGCTAGCTCATTGGGTATTAAAGGAAATTGCATGGTTGATGTAAAAATAAAGCATTCAGTTTAAATAGGGCATGAAAGTTTATTGTACTATATGGATCAGTAAGTTAGCTATTTGGGAATAAAAATCTGCCTAAAGCTTATCCTTACTTCAGGCAACAAAATGAGATACATTCAAATAAAGGAGTTCAATGGAAAAATCATTGAATCTGATCTCAGAAAGATCTATAACAGCAGAAAAGGTAATCATAAATCAGAAGATAAAACTGTTAGTGTACCTAGGTTGATAACACTGGTATTATTTAATGAAAAATCCAAAAATATAAAACCAAAGGCAACCAGTAAACTAAGAAAAACCTTTGTAAGATGTGTGTCACAAGTTATTTTTTTCTATTGAGTTGATAAGATTGAGAAGTTAGAAAATATGAAAAGGACATGAACCTACTACTGGAAGAAGTAACAGACTATTGGAACTATAAATGACAAATACACTGTTGAAAGCACATTCTTTTCTGTTATTTACATATATACAAATTTGAGAGCAAGTGCGCTTTCTGCCCATAAAGCTCTGCCAAGGGGTGGGAGAGGGGCAGTGCATCAGACAGTGGTGACTTCTCTACCACAAGCTGTGGCATGAATGGGTGCAGACATGGAAGAAGACAGCAGTTCTCTACTAAAAAAATACTGTAACACCATACCATTCAGCCTGCTCTTTTTATTTATTTGTGTATTTTTGCTTTTACAATTTGTACCTGTCCAAAGAAAAGCACTAGTGGTTTGATTTTTTTAAAATCTGTCTTTGTAATAGCACTCTGCTATGGAATGATTAAAAAGTTGTGTTTTGTTATTGTTGGCTCAGGGTCTCAGGAAGCAATTGAAGCCCAGCAAAACTGAGTATTTTCTATATTCGCAAATTGTATGAATTAGGACATTTTAAATATTACAATACTTTGGGATCACATAAGCTCACTAATTCTGTAATCTGGCTGGATTTTGTACTTTCAGACATGGGAATAATTCAGTAGCACTTCTATCTGGGAATGTTTTGCCAGAACATATTGATGTAGCTCTGCCAGCCAGTCCTTAGAACACCTATTCACAGAATGTACCCACATATGCCAAATGGCATCTTGGTTCATTTTTATTAATCCAAGTATCCTGATCCAAGAGATAGATAGGTGATGGACAAACACAGATAGATTGATGGCAGGTAGGTATATAGATAGAGAGAAAGAGGGGGAAAGTGGGGGAAAGAAGGGAGGGAGAAGGAAGGAAGAAAGAAAAGAACAATGATTGAGTTAAAGACAGGGGGGAAAAAAAAGCTTACAATTACATTGGCTCATGAAGGCTGGGTAAAAATCTGTTATAGAACTTCGTGTTGAGAAAAGTGAAAGGAGATATGAAATTGTGTTTTACTAATCCACCCAAACCCATTACTTCACAGGAAACAACAACCTCCTGGAAGAATAAGTTCATGTTACTGTAGAAACACCACTCTTCCCATTTTGCTGTTTAGAAAGAGATCATACATATCTGACTTCAGGTTTAAACATAGCTGTGCAGTAAGGGAGGCTTGCCATCCCTACCCATCCCCCACTGCCAACTTTCTTCAATAAAACACCAGCTCCACATCTTTATGAAAACCCATAGTAAGCTGTACTCTTAAAATTTAACTTTCTGTTAAACAATTAAGAAATGTTCCTTCTAAGTATACTTCCACTATAAAATTACATGTGACCTCACCCACTGTTTTGCGCTTTAGAGAAACTTGATAAACAATTCAAAATTTTTTGCTTTGTACAACTTTACCTCCCTCATGACCTCATAGTAATTGTTCAAATGCAGATTTTGCTACTTCTGCAAAGCCTGCTATGATGCCTCACAAATCACAGGAACAATTCCATATCCACCCAACCTGACATTTCTAAAGAATTTACATACCTAGCCCAGTGATCCGATGCTGACCCTATCAAACATTTACCCAATCTTCTGTAAACACACCTTGCAGTTTCGCGTTAGCGTAACCTCACACCTGCTGCTTCCCTCCTGCCCTCCACCTTCCCCACACCTAGAAAGCCCTGGCTCATTCTAAAATTTTCTTGCTCTTAAATCTTTCCTGTAACATTATCTGTAAATAATGCAGTATCAAGCATTTTACATTCATCTCTATTCTGGTTTTAATTATTGTGTTATACTTGCTTATTTGGAAAAAATATATATTACATAGTAGTTTTTTATTTTTTTAAGATTTTTTTAGAAAGGCAGATATACAGAGAGAAGAAGATACAAAGAGAAAGAACTATATTCCAAATATAAAACACTGCAAATCGTATAAAATCATATTTGGTTCTGAAATTACATACTTTTGCAATAAATTTTGGTAGGTAACATCATCTCCATTCATGTTAGCCATCTGTACTGTAACTAACTAAAAAGAAGAATCACATTCTATACTTCCTGAATGAACTGTATAGAAGACTGAGTTAGGTTTTAAAGTTTATTTTCTTTGGTATTTTCTTTTACAGTTTATTTTAGTTTTCAAAGAAAGTTAGTAGGAAATCCAAATTAATATATATATATATATATATATTTTTTTTGCTTTGATCCTAGATTCAAGTAAGATTACAGTCTCAAAGTCAGTAGGCTTTCACTGGAGAATTTTTTTTAAAAAAAAGATTTATTTATCTATATGAAGGTCAGAGTTACAGAGAGAGAGGAGAGACACAGAAAGAGAGAGAATTTTCCATTCACTTGTTTACTTCCCAGATGCGCACAGTGGCCAGGGTTGGACATAGCCGAAGCAAATAGCCAGGAGTTTCCTCCAGGTCTTGCATGTGGATAGCAGGGGCCCAAGCACTTGGACCATCCTCATGCTTTTTCTGGGTCATTATTAAGAAGCTGGATCACACTGAAGCAGCTGGGACAGGACAAAGGGGAAGAACAAGAAAATTCACTTTGGCAATAAAAGTAGAAATTCTGAAAAGGAGATCCCTCAAGTTTTACAGGCAATTCTTTGCTTCAACCATGCTAACAGCATTCTCAGTAAAATGACTTGGAAGCCCACTCTTCAACTTTCCTTGCCAAAGTTTATAATAGACATGTTATATTTTGTTTAATGAAGTGTTTCATAGAGGTTCTTTCCTTCAACTGATAAGTAAGAATGCTTACATGTGAAACAAAATTTTAATGAATTTATGTATTGTTGTTTTCATTTTTTTTTTCCGACAGAAAAATCTGTGACCCAGGTCTTACTGCCTTTGAACCTGAAGCTTTGGGTAATTTAGTGGAAGGGATGGACTTTCACCGATTCTACTTTGAGAATGGTACATTTATTCTAAATTTAACAGTATGCCTTTTTTCTTCTTCTCCTTGAATTTTTCCTAAATTTTACAAGCTTTTTTTATATTTTCTGCAATGAGATTTCTTTTAACCTCCATTCCGCATTTAAATTGAAAACCGTGTATGTGACAGGCTTAAAAGTTTGGGTGTTGTGGAAAATAACTGAGTTTGTACAAAAGGAAATACCATCCCACATAAATGCATCCCACATAAATGTCTATGAATGCATAACATCAGTCAGATAATGAGTTGTCAAAAATATATTAATTCAAGGTTTTTTGAGGTTCTTTGTATGAAAAAGAAGCCATAATGTTTAACTTAGAAGCAGACTTTGAAACATATTCAGTGGTTATGGTACTTAAATTTGAAGTAACATACCAAGAAAGATGAGTGATCATATAGCATTTCTGTTCTTGTAAAAATTCTGGTGGTCTCAGGAAATCGCCATGTTTCAGAGGAAGTAGCACAAGAATTTCCTCCTGTAGAAATTCTTTCCAGCATCCAGAAAAGTATGAGTCAGGAATTTTCTTCATCCTTGTGCTTTTTCTTTATATCAAAGAACAGTAGACATTCTGTGGTCCTTAGCTCATACATGAAGTGAATCCACCCATTTTGCAGTGTGACTCCACTGAATTGAAGAGGAATTGTAGTTCCAATTAGGAGAGTCAAGTTCACTTCCAGTAATTATGAGCCTTAACCTGAATATCTGCTTTGGCATAGATTTAAAAAAAAAATGGAATGGATCACTTTTTTAAATATGTGCTAGATATCTCTAGACACATAAAAATAATTATGTGGTACATTTGCTTTAACAAACATTCAGTAAATGGTCTCATATTCTCTGTGTTTCAGCATTCTGGCATCATCTCCTGATGTTCTCTCCATCTAACACCCATTCAACATCATCTCATTTCTAATAAAATTCATTAATCCATTCATATTATGCCATTTGAGCATAACACTACAGACATTGTTATAATCTACGAGTACAGATTTTTCATAATAGGGCATTCTTGTTATGTGACTATGAGAATCAGGTGACATGAACATCAGTTGGTGTGATGTGCAATAAACATTTCTTGGTGACCAAATGAGTAGAATGGGAACCTACCATCCAGAAAATGGGGACTGGAGCTTGGTCAGAGCTTCACAGTTAAAGAGAATAGATTTAGGACCAGAGGTGAGCTCTATGGCCACTATTCGTTTTGGATTTTTACTAGATGATCACAACTAGGCGATCATGGATTTCACCATGATTTACCATTCTGAAGGCTCAGGACAAACTACATAAACAAACTCAGGCTTTCTCCAGCCTATTTTGAAGGTCATGATCTAGTAATAGAAACTAAATAGAAACAGTGTTACTTGATACCATAGTAATTTAATCATCTAAACAGTAGAAACTATTTAGTTCACCTGGCTGGGCCTTATCCGTCTCTATTTGTTATGACTTCCAGCTCTAACCACTCCTCATTATGAATAAGAAATTGGCACAGCTTTTCCCTTCAACCAAAATGTCCAAAGAAGCATGAAAATTTCCTGTACAGTCAATCAGAAGGTGGCTATCCACTCTGGTGCTATCTCTGTAGAGTGCCCAGAATTCAGTTAATGCAAACAATTGGTATATAATTAGTTAATTTGTCAATAGCAGAGAGTTTCCATTCATTGGTCCCAACATACTTTATTACTGATTTATATTTATTTTGCATATAAACTAAATTATTTTATTTTCATGTTATTCTCTTTCAGCTTTGTCAAAAAGCAATAAGCCAATCCACACTATTATCCTGAATCCTCATGTCCATCTGGTAGGGGATGATGCTGCCTGCATAGCATACATTAGGCTCACACAGTACATGGATGGCAGTGGAATGCCAAAGACAATGCAGTCAGAAGAGACCCGGGTGTGGCACCGCCGGGATGGCAAGTGGCAGAATGTTCATTTCCATCGCTCAGGCTCACCAACAATACCCATCAAGTAAATATTTCCATTCTACCAGCTATGTTCTTAATATACCCATGGTCAGATCCTGCTATTTATTCTGTGGTTATTAACATGCCATAGGTTGTTTAATGCTAATAGTTGCTTGTAGTGGTGAAAATATATGCCTTCAAGGACAGTGTCTACAATTCTATGGAAAAATCGATCAAATCAATCATTTGTGATTTGAAACTTGCCATAGAGCCCTATCTGATAGACTAGAAACTACAGACTGTACTGCCCAGCTTATTTCTCATAATGTTAAATCAGGAAAGCTCATGTAGTAAGGCAAAATATGTGTGACTTTATCTTCAGAAAGGAGGGGATTAGAAGGAAAACACAGTGAGAAGTTTCTGACATGGCCCATGTACTCTCCAGGAGCTTCCCTTCATGGATTCTCCTCGGGGACTTAGTAAGAGATATCAAGGTCTTAAATAATGAGTGAAATGTGCAGACATTGAACGATAGACCAAAGAGAAGATAGTCCTAGCTAAAGAGCACTTTGAGGAGAAGTACTGTGTCAGCATTTTAGCTCACTATGTTAGCATTATGTGAAGGAAGGCTGGCTCCAGCTAGAGTGAGTGTAAACAATAGGAAGAGGGGAATATCAGCAAAGTGTGGCAAGACGAAAATAAAGGAGAATTCAGATTCAGAAGCTTGATGCACTGCTGATCTCCTAAATTCTCCCACTTGGAACCCTGTCAATGTTTGGTGGTGTTGAGATGGTGCGTCAGTTCAATCCAGAGATTGCATCATGATTTCTTAGTCTAATGACCCACCAAAGTGGTTTTTAAAGGTCTCTGTAGCTTCAGTGACTACATACCACTATTGGATTTGAAACAGTGAATCAGTGAGGACAAAAATAAACCAAAACAAAGGACAGTGGATTAAAATTCATCCCTAAATCAGTAACTGTATAATTAAGAGAAAAATAAAAAGGATTAAGAAAACTCCAATTTTTGTGTCCAATATAGTTTTCACTAGAAAGAAGTACAGGACAAATTGCTGGTTATCATTGGAAGGAATCCATTCATACCATATGAGGGAGTTAGGTTTTGCTTCAATTCCCTCACGTGAGATAGAGCCTATTTAAGACAACTTCATTTTATGCCCACTGGCTTAAATGGGGCTTCTCTTAATAGGCCACCTTGTATTCCAAATGGGAAAGAAAACTACTCAGGAGGCACCTCTTTGTGGCAAAACATCTAAGGCTGCAAACCATTCACATATGGGTCTTGTAAGTAACATCCTGCTCCGTGATATTATGTGATTGGAGCTCGTGACTGAAAAGCTGCATGGCTCTTTATCTTCCCTTTCGAGGCTATTATATCTTGTATTATATACAATGAAGAAGCATACGGGGTTTTTTGAAAATTCATAACATGTTGCATGAGCTCTTGAATCTAATGTTCACCTGCCTTGTGTAGCATCCCTCTTAATACATTCAAGGTGTTAAACAGAAACTACAGACGAATCTGCTCTCAACACTTGGATGTTGTAATTTTAGAATCCTCCAGTTCTCACATCAGAAGTCAGTTATGTCCCATCATTTTCAGAAAACTCTCCAATTATTCAGACCTAATTTATCCCAAGTTTTAAAGTCCTTTGATGTCTTACTGTTTTTCAAGAGGTTGCAGTTCTTGCAAGCAGTTGGCAAAGGTTAATGTATAAATTAATTTGCTGTGCCTGACTCACTGCAGTCATTCTTAACCATGAAAACAGGCCACAAGAGAAAATCAAGCCAAAACGTAAAAATCACAAAATGGGTAATTCCAGAAGGATACTTGGAAGTTAACTGTAATTAAATTCATGCCCCTGTTTTTAAAGATTTGTATCTTAAACAAGGATTCAGATATGTATCCTGTTGTAGTGAATGCTTTCTCCATTCAGAACACTGTTATGAGAGCTTTAAAAAGCAGTGCTCTCAGTTGTTGCTATAAAAGCAGTGTTCCAGATGAATAAGAATAACCATGTTTCCTCTACTTTTAAAGCTATAGTCCTTGTGAGTTGAAGTCTAGGCCTGATTTCCCAAGGATCCTAAGAATAATGACACAACCTGGGATGAACTTGGGGTTTATTTCAACCAAACAATAATATAGATGATTTAGCCTATAAATACCTATTTAATAATGTGATTTGATTGCAGCTATAGTGCTGTGTTTTTATTTTTAGCTTTAAATTTTTGTAAACAAATCATACTGTTATATTAATATTATTTTTGACACTGTACTCATTTTAATGATTCAATTATTTTTTAAAAATTTTATTTATTTTTATTACAAAGTCAGATATACAGAGAGGAGGAGAGACAGAGAGGAAGATCTTCTGTCCAATGGTTCACTCCCCAAGTAACCACAACGGCTGGAACTGAGCCAATCCAAAGCCAGGAGCCAGGAGCTTCTTCCAGGTCTCCCACATGGGTGCAGGGTCCCAAAGCTTTGGGCTGTCCTTGACTGTTTTCCCAGGTTACAGGCAGGGAGCTGGATGGGAAGTGGAGCTGCCAGGATTAGAACCGGTGCCCATATGGGATCCTGGCGTGTTCAACACGAAGACTTTAACCGCTACGCTGTCGCACTGGGCCCAATTCAGTGTTCTTTTGTATGTAATTTTTGTCAGTCTCTTCTCTTTAGCTGAGTTCAAAAACTGTAGCCTGGTCCAATGTATAGCAAGACAATTTGGTAGTAATTTGGAAAACAATATATTATATTTCCTCCTCCCCCTTTCTCTTTTCAGCTAAATATCAACAGTGCCACTTCTGCGTTCTGTGTTCTCAAGGCACCCGGATGGTAACCCTGGACCGTCCTCTCCTGCTCTTCATGCATGTTTTTGAGTGCATGAAGTTGTGAAGGTCCTACATGTAATGCATATGTGATGCATCATCTTATCATATATTCCTTCCTATACATTGTTTACATTTCAACAAAGGGGATGTTCCATGCAAATGTAAATCACTGTTGGCAAACAACAGGGAGAGGTCAGACAAATTCCACAATCGAGTACAAGCTGTTCATCATGTTTCTGTTTATGCCAAGATGTAACAGACTTCAAATATTACTGCTCTCTGAATGACAGCTCGTAAAAGAAATGTAGATTGTTTTTTGAAACTCATTGCTGTTAATCTCTTTTGGCTTGTTTGGGGTTTTTTGTTTGTTTGTTTGTTTTTTAAAGCAAAAAAAAATATATATATATATATATATAAATATACTTTCAGTTTCCTGGTGTGAACCTGATTGAAATGAGTGATTTTTCACCGAAAGGTTGGCTGTTTAACAGTTGAAATGGGTTGATAGATGGGCAGAAGCACTTATGAATGTGGAAGCAAGAATCTGTTTGTTTGTTTCCATCTAAAGCCATGTCATTTTTGGTCAAACTGTTGTAAACTGGGAAAATCATTTATGAATTTGATCACTTTTCATCTATACTCACTATTCTGGTGAATTTGCCTAACTGAAAAAATCCCTCCCCCTGTTTTTCAACTCTGCTGTTTTCTTCATTGTATTCTAAGTCATTATTAGTTTTTGACTTTGACTTTGCATTTGTTTTAGCATTGTTCTCTTTTTCTTCTTCTTCTTCTTTTTTTTTTTTTTTTTTGGCTAGTGGTGTGTAAACAAAGAATAAAAGTGAAACGTACTTAATAAGAATACAATAAAAAGGCATTTGGAAGGGAAACTTTCACTTCTGTCATCTGCAGGACTTAGCAACGTTTTGTACAAGAAGATTTTAAAGGTGCTTTATCCAGAATTGGCAGTGGTTTGGACCTCAGTGTCCTAAGGAACCCAATTTTTAGAGCTGCAATAGAGGCAAGGAAGTCCTTCCCGTCACTGCAGCATGTACTATGACTGGGGCACTTGCCCAGCGAGAATAGAGCCAAGCACAGATGAGAATTTTGCTCAGATGCACTTGTTTCCACCTTGCAAAATGCTAGGGCCCCTCCTGCACATCACTAGCTCATTTCCTAAAGCTAGAGAGGATGTTATTGTTTCTTTCCAGTGTTCCAAACTTGACTTTTGTGGTTTTTTAGATTCTCTCTTGGATCAGAGTATCACTTTCCTCCTTGGAGCTGTGATTTTTTTCAACTTTAAAATTTAAAGAAAAGGGAAACATCCTGGGCTTTGTGCTTCTCATTTTACTTCTGTTGACTCAGTTTCTGTGAGGCTTTCTCTCTTCCTTGAAATGCTCTATAGTGCATGGAATCTCCATGGACGTTAATCTAAGGCTAGTCATCCATGGCCCTTAGAAACCTATTTTTTAAGCTTTAGGCAAAAGAAAAAAAAAGCCCTCTTTCATTTCACCTTTCTTTGTTGATTACTAATCACTGTAGATATTGTTGTTAGTGGATGTATGGTAGATGGGTTGAAGCTTTTCTGATAATTATTACACAATTTAAGACAATTATATATTTAAAATATATACAGCAAATGTATTGAGCCATGTTAACCTGCCAATGAGATCTGTGAAAAAGTAATGGCCTCATTTTTCCCTTTTTAATTTCTTTTACCTTTTTGTGAAGCGGCTATATGTGGCATACATGTATTTTTAAAAAATTAGCTGTAGAGTGGTTTTCTTTTTTTTACACTTTTAACAGCATGTGGTGTTGAAGTATTGTTGTAGATCAAGTTTGTTTTCCACACTAAGACATGAGGACATTGTGATTTGTTCCCTACGCCACAACTGAATTACACATTTATGATCTTCTCGTATCATTTTGAAACACTGCAGTTTACCATGGGACACTGTATATATTTCTTGCCATAATGGTAAATGACTGATTGATATATTTAAGAGTTAATAAATTTGTGATTTCTGCTGACAATGTGTCCATCTTTATTTCTTACAAAGAGGTGCTAAACTTAATGCTTGAATCGTGCTAGCCAATGCTGAAGGCACTGTCCCACTGTGGTCTCACCAAGCACATCACAACTTGCACTTGGTGTTAGTGGCAAGTTAAATGTTCTCTATGTACCAAACCATGGTCTCTCCTGGGAAAATGTGCTGAGAGTAAAATAGCTAACTGCCCACGAGTCCTAGAAACATTGAAATGTGAGCCCTGACATCTGTCCTTCACTGCTAGCATTTTCAGTTTCTAACTCAACACTGACCAGTACGTGCGTCAGTCCACATGCAGGTGAGTTAAGTGGACAGAAGTGCTCAACTTACTGCCATTTGCTAGAAGCATCACCTTCTCTCACATTTGTTTATGCTGTTTTATGTATGTTCTCCACCTGGAATATCTTTCTCCTACTTATTCGATCTGATTCTTTCTCATTCTTTAAAGTGCAGTTTAGAATATCAACCCCACCATCAGCATTTGGTAGAAAGTGCTCACAGCTTGCTTGAGCTGCTACTAACCATGTTGTTTCAGAAAAGGTCTTTATTTTTGCCTCCTGTACTGAAGGACAATGTTATTATAGTCATTCTGGTAGCTCTGAACTCAAACTAGGACCCAGAAGGGAGAAAATGTTATTAAATAGTTGATGAACTGAGAGAACTGAGACTAAACCATCTATGAGAACTATGGGAGCCTTAAAATGTAATCAGATAGTCCTGGGTTGATGTTACTATTGTCTTGATACCCGAGCAAACTGCTTCGTCCTTCTGAACCTGTTTCATATTTGTAAAAGAATATACATACTAATTTTACAAGTGTATTGTGAAAACTAGAGATTGTAGGTACCAATGGCCTGGAATAATCTTTAATGAAGATAAAATAGTAGCAGTTGTAATATTAATCACTGAAATTAATATAATATTGCTATGATTACTATTCCTTACTCAGGGAATATATAACTCTTATTTTGCTGTTGGCTGCTCTTTTCATATAGGATGATTGTTATTAATAAGGATATACACATATTCTAATGTCTTGGGAAGATGACAGAGGCACTGAAGAATGCTGCCATCCAACAAAAAAAAAGGGAGAAAAGGAAATGGAGTTAAATCAGTATATCTAGGAAAATTTTCCAGAAGTATCACTAAAATTTCAAGTTTATATGTAAATTAAATCATATATAATGTAAGTGCAAACATAGATGAATCAACCTTTGAACAATTGAATTAAATAAAATTCTGACTTCTACAAATACATCACAGTTTTGTGGTCTCCTTTGTCAGATTTGAAAAAGTGAAAAGTTTATACACAGATTGTAATGAGAATCAGTGTGTTCCTGTGATGTGAACAGTGCATGGTCATCAGCCGTGTTGGTCTAAGACACCAGCACGAGGTCCTTGCAGCATCTATGTTTTTCTCTCCAATGAAAGCAGAGCCTGAAAGCAAGCTGCAATGTTCTGCAGAGTCAAGTGAGAAAAATCGATAGCAGATTAATCATAATCTTACCCCAAAATGATTTGTATTTTAAAGGCATTTACTATTTTACAATGACAGTTGAACATGTCTGGATTAAAAAGTGTTTTTACAGGTTTTTTTTAATGAGTTACCCACATTTTAAAATTGGGTGTTTTGTGTAAACATCATCATTTCTGGCTTCATCTGTTTGAAAAATGATAAGATTCTGCTACACCAGCCACCAGTTCTTTATTCATGGTGGCAGTACTTACAGATTGACTCCACTTGTAGAGAAGGGCCTGTGCCTCACTCCTGGGAATGTGCCACTGGCTGTTGAGGCTTGACCCATATCCACACTCCTTGGCACAATGTAACCAGAAGAGAAGGCACACAACCATCTCAACAGAGATTATACGTGTGTGGCCACTCATCTCCCTCTCATACATTAAGGCTGATCTGAATCAAATACTAAATTCTTTTGTTCTTTCTCTTCCACTTTTCTACCAACTATTTCAGACAGTATTTGCTCTCCTCCACTGCCAACACTTCCTCCCTCATCTTCATTTAGGTGATAATCTTGTTTCCTGCTTCACTACAAGAAATGAAATTATTTCTGTGTCTCTGGCTTCACACTCTGCCTTTTCTTCTGTTACAATGGAGAAAGCTCTGGTAAAACCCAAAATATCTGTGTGCACCTATGTGTATCCTGAAACACTCAAAGACATTGTGCTAGCAACTCTGCCCGATTCAATGTATCCTATCCACTATGGTAGACAGCCCCACCAATGTCTTCATTTCTTTTGTAGCCAAACTGCTTGGGAAAGTTGCCTGTATTTGCTGCCTGTAGTTTCTTTCCTCAGGCTCTATAACCCATTCCAATTGCCCTTTCCCATTCACTAAACAGTTGTTCTCAAGGTAACTGATGATAACAAAGTTATTGAATCCAAAGATCAAGTTTTAGTCCTCACTTTACCTGATCTCTTAGCTGCATTTAATACAGATGTTCAGCATCTCAATTTTGAAATGCATGCATATCTTTCAGACATTGCATTTGTCAGATTTTCCTCCAGGTGTTTCCTCATACTCTCTAAAGTGGTCCCTGTTCATCAAACTGACTTATATTTTAGGAGTCTGTTTTCTATCTTCATTCACTCCAAGGATAATTGCAGCTAAACTCAATGGCCTTAAATTAAGTCACTGATTCTCAGAAGTGTATCTTCAACCTAGATCACCCTTCTTAACTCGAAAAATGTACAGAAACTACCTACTTGAAACCTACACTGTGTATCAAATAGACATCTCAAAATAGCATGTCAAAATTAGAGCTCCTGGTAGTCTGTGCCAAGACTTCCTCTCCCCACAGTTCTTTCTCTACATCTCAAGAATTGTCAATTCAATTCTTCCATTGGTCAGATCATAAACTCTGATATTATTTTTGATTCCTCCTTTCGTGTTTGAAATCCCATCGCTTTCAAACACAACCTGAAAGTGGCCACTTCTCATGATGCCTTTGGTTACCTCCTTGAACAAAGTCATCATCATTTTGCTGTGTCATTGGAATATCCTCCTAATTGCTCTTGTTTCTCTTTTCTCTGTGCTAAATCAAAAATGTTTGAGAATGAGCAGTTTCATATGCTAGTCAGAAGATAATCAGGTCCTAGGATAATAAGTTCTGCGTCTACCATCATCAGTTTGTAGAGAGAAGTTGGAAAATGTCCAACAGATCCTGGTGCTTAGAGCATAATGAAAACCTGAAGAGGAAATGATAAATTACTTAAATTGATCTTACACAAACTGCAGGTAAGAGCAGTAGGATGGTGCAAAGCAGGGAAAGTATTAAAGCATCTGGGCCATGTGGAGTTTTTCAGAAAAACTTCTACATAAACAAGTGGTGGCACCTGAGAGTTAGACACCAGGAGTTCTAAATACATATTTCAATGTTTACGGGTAAGGAACAATCTGGATTCTTGCTGTTGTTTGTTTCTAATTTGAGAAGCAGAATTCACATCTGGTTCACTCTCACCAAAGGGCCACAAGAGCTGGAAGTGAGCCATCAGAAAGCCAGGAGCTGGGATCTCAAGTCAAGGTCTTCTGCATAAATCACAGTGACTCAGCCACTTGAGACATCACCTGCTAGTTCTAATGGTGTGATTTAGCAGGAAGTTGGAGTCTGGAGCCCAGCTAGGACTCAAATCCGTTGGCTTTAATGAGGCGACAGGTGTACCAGTTAGCTAAACCACTGTGCCCAATGTCCATCCCTGGAACAGTCTGCTGCTGGCTTTGGCTTATCGCTGTTAAATGATTGACTCGCGTATCCTTTCTGCATATCATCCTCCATCCCTTGTACTTAAACTTAGACCTCAAAATATTTTCTTTGTCCTATCAATGCAGGAGTCAAAATGATCTTGCTGCAATATAAACTGAAATGTGTCATCCCTAAGCTAAAATTATCTGATACTTTCTGCTATCATTGAAAGTAAAAGCCATAGTCAGTTTCTAGAGTTGTCCTCCAAACTGTTAACTGAGGGTCTTTGCAATTGCTGTTTACTGTGCCTGAAATACTCATCAGAGATCCAAGTGGCTGGCTCCTGCATTTTTTTTATTCCTTTAAAAGATTAAGTTACCTTTTTTCAGTAAATACCTTCATTTACCATGAATCCCATTCAAGATTTCCAACTCCCTCTCCTAGTGAACTCTTCATAGTTTTCTTCCTTGATGTTTTTTTTCTCCTTAGCACTTAGTGCTTAACATACTACATTTCTCATTTTATTTTTCATACGTATCAATTGTCTCTTCCAGTAAAATACATATGCTGTGAGAGCAGAACTATTTTACTACTTTTTCATTGATGTGTTCTTATCAATGTCTGGAACGCACTAGCTGCCTAATAGAAATCGATGGCTGATTGCAGAATGAATCACTGGCTCTCCTGCTTTACAGTTGGAAAAGCTGAGGTTCTCAACACTTAAAGGAGTTGCCTCTGTTACAAATTTACAATTCCTGGGAGTTGTAAATTTCTTACATCATGGCCATTGGGGGTTAGGGGAGAACGGAAAGGAAAGAGGAAGGAAGAGAAAGTTCCACTAGGCTGACAAACAAGCTTTCGACATTCAAAAACTGAAAACAAATTCCAAGTTCTTTAAATAGTAAGGAAAGTGCATTCTTTCACAGAACAAGGGTTAGCGCCACCATGGATATTCAAGAAACAGTGGATGTCTAAATAAAGTTCACTTTGATTGCTTCCTCCCAGGAAGCTTGCAAATTAACATGGGGTATTATAAGTATATATGGAAATTTAGGAAAAAAACACATTGCTTTTATTGCTCCCTTTAAGGTGACTATTCTGTGGTGTATGTAATGACAGTTGTGAAATAATAAAATGTTGGGGAATGGATTGCTATTTTCTCCAAATTCAATCTCATCTGGTATCCTCTCATTGTGTTTCTGATGTGCACCACCAGGGCTTATAAATTCTTTCATCACATACCTGTCTGGGATTAGGAAAGTTTAGGCTTTTCATTCGCTTTGAAGTTCTTCCAGGAACTTTGGTTACAAGAAAGATCCAGTAAGCCAAAATTGCATCCCACTTGCCCTCTTTGCCCTGCCCTAACTTCAACAACAACAACAAATAATGAAGGGCATATGATACCTGAAAATATATGTAATGATTAGTATCCTTCAGTGCTGCTTTCCTTTCTTATTACTTTAAATTACCATGTCGAAAAGGGGTGTGCAAGGAGAAGCAACGAAGTAAAGTATCAACAGTCTCATTCAGAATCCACCCACTGAATTCCTGGCCAGCCAAGTGAACAGAAGAACCAGCCCTTGGTTCATCTTTAGAAGCTGTCTGAAGAAACAACCTGCTGTTGTGTGGGAAGAATGTTTAGCTAAGTGGCTTGTGATGGGGCGGTGTGATGTGCACAATGTATCCTTCTGACACAGTTGTTGCTCATCATGTGTGATTCAGAGACAACTTCCAATGAGGTAGGCTTGGTTAATCACTACATCTTTTTTTTTTTTTAAACATTTTTGTGTTTAATTAAAGGCAGAACAACAGAGAGAATAAGAGAGGGAAATTTTTGATCTACTGGTTCACTCCCCAAATGGCCACAATACTCAAATCTCAACAGGCTGAAGCCAGGAGCCAGAAATGTCGTATCATTCTCCCACACATTTGGCAGTAGCCCAGGTGTCTCCTGCATCTCAGGTACGCGAGCAAGCAACTTGATCTGAAGTGGAGTGCCCAGGACTCAAATTGGTGTTTCTATGTGGAATGCTGCACCACAATGTCTGCCCCTCACCCTCACCTTAGAAAAGCCTTAATTCACAGGCCTTACCTCCCTGTTTTGTCTGCTTTTTAGAGTTTGCCATATACACCCTTTCGCCACCTCCAAACAAAAGAATTAATGTTCGTCCTGTGCAGATTCCTATTTCTAGGACATGAAGCTGAGCTGATTCATTAAAAAATGGCAAGTTCACATTCCTACATCCCTTTCTTGAAAAACAAACCAAAACAAACAAAAAAATCCATTCCACTCTACAAAGGTTCAATATAGGCACATATGGAAGTACACATGTATGTGATATGATACAGAACAGTCATGTTAAAATAGGAAGCATGCATTTGGCTCACAATTAGAGATATATGACTGGGAAACAGGATTTCCTAAAAGGCAGGAAGAAGGAACACAAGGAAACTTTGCCAAAGGCCTACTGTGTAAACAACACTGTGACAAAAATGTTCCCAGAAGGAAAGAGCCCCTTTTTAGAAGGTGGCAGTGCAGGGCTTCTACCTAGCTCCTAACATGGCTCTGTCCATGACTCATGCTTAAGCCAAAGAAATGTGTTAAAAACCAGCAAGTACGGCCCTCTTATGGGAGAAGTCACACTTAGCCAAGGATGCTCTTTCACCATCCAGGCCATTACTCATTTCCTCACGAGTCATCCCCAGGGTTTGAAACTTAAAGGCGTGAGATGCATGCTTGGCCTTGCCCAGTATGGTCTGCTTGATGATGTTCTGATGCCCTTTGGCGGGAAAGAGTGAGAAGGCAATTGGGAAAGAGGGAAGGAGGCAGAGGAAGTTTAAAGCTCCAGGTCTCAGCAACAGGAAGCTTCAAGGTTTCTTCTGGGTGAATCCCATCATGTGTTCTTTATTCATCTGCTTGGGTTTTGTTTGTTTATTATGTTCTTGTTTGTTTTGCTTAAGGCTTATTAATTTGTTTGAAAGGCTGAGTTATAGAAAGAGCAAGAGGGCCCGGCGGCGTGGCCTAGCGGCTAAGGTCCTCGCCTTGAGCACCCCGGGATCCCATATGGGCACCGGTTCTAGTCCCAGCAGCTCCACTTCCCATCCAGCTCCCTGCTTGTGGCCTAGGAAAGCAGTCGAGGACGGTCCAATGCTTTGGGACCCTGCACCCGTGTGGGAGACCAGGAAGAAGTTCCTGGCTTCTGGCTTCGGACTGGCATAGCATCGGCCGTTGCGCTCACTTGGGGAGTGAATCATCGGATGGAAGATCTTCCTCTCTGTATATCTGACTTTCCAATAAATAAGTAAGTCTTTAAAACAAAGAAAGAGCAAGAAACAGAGATCTTCTGTCCACTATTTCCCTCCCCAAAAGGCTGCTGGGGCTGGGCTAAGCGAAAGCCAGGAGACAGTAATTCTTTCTGGGTCTCCCACATGGGTGGCAATGGGCCACACACACTTGGGCCGTCATGTGCTGCTTTCCCAGGCTTATTATTAGGGAGTTTGGTTAGATATGAAGTCACTGAGAACTAACCAATGCCTACATGGAATACCCACTACTATGTCAAATTTCCAACTGCTCACAGTTTTACAAAGCATGTTTGTTGAAAGTACGCATAGTCATTCCCTCCCAAAAATAAATAGTAATTCTTCCAGCACACAGGCTGTGACGGACCCTCCCTGGCAGCTGTCCTCTCCAGGCATGACCCCCGTGCCTTGTGTGATGTCATAATCCTAGACCGACTGACCGATGTGGTGATGTGGCACTCTCCTGGGCCGGGCCTAAGCCACTTACAGACGAGGGACGGCCATTCATGGCAAATGCTGCCGAGCTTCCACAATCATCAACATCGACCCTCATTCTTGGTTTCTGCTCCTTCAAGCTTACCAGTGCTGTTATGTTCAAAGATTGTTTCACTGAGTGGTATTAAAATTTTGAATGTCTTCTGTTCTTATATCCTCTATTAACAGAATAGAAAATGGATGGCTTGTTCTCCAATTACATATATAAAACAAAAACAAGGTTATAGTACATATTCTTTTTTGAAACCTGCTCTTTTTACTTACTGGAAATAAGAAATTTTCCTTTCAAATAATATGCTTTGGGGTGGGTATTTAAGCCAGTGACAAGATGCTAAGGATGCTGTCCAGATTCCATAGGGAGAGCTTTGAGTCAAGTCCTTTCCCCACTTTTAATTCTAGATTCCTGCTCATTGCACCCTGGGAAGAGCGAGTAAAGTCTTCTGACACTCAGGGAGCCAATCCAAATAAAATTCTCATGTCCCGCCTGGTGCAAAATGGTGCAAAATGGCTAAGTCCTCACCTTGCATGAGCCAGAATCTCTTAGTGGTGCCAATTTGTGTCCCAGGTGCTATTCTTCCCATCCACCACCCTGCTTGTGGACTGGGAAAGCAGAAGAGGAGGGCCCAAAGCCTTGGAAGCCTGGCTCTTCGATCCTGACTTCTGGTTTTAGATCGGCTTAGCTCCAGCCATTGTAGCCACTTGGAGGGAAAACCTGCAGATGAAGACCCTGCTGTCTCTCCTTGTCTTTATAATTCTGCCTTTCCAAGACAATAATAAAGAGCAACCCTCACCTTTCTTTGCCTGATTCAACTATTATTTTTGAGGCTATTTGGAGACTGAAGCAGCAAATGATATATCACTGGCCCTCTGTCTGATTCTTTCTGTCTCTTTTTCTGCCTTTCAGAAATAGAATTAATTAAAAGTTTTTAAACAAATATGCTCCTTAGCATAACTGTTCATGCTACCACTTTACACTCACCCATATGATACAGAATTTAGTATAAATCACCTACATTGACCATGCTTTTTGTTTTGTTTTGTTTTGTTTTATTTTGTTTCTCTTTCAGGGAGAAATTCTTTTAGTCAATGTTTTTATACAGGCCTAGGATTATTTCCTTAGGGAGATTCAGAGAAGAGAAAAATACTGAGTCATCTATTCAATTTTGACCTCATAAAAAAAAGTTAGAGTTTACAGGGCAGAAATTAGCACAGATTAAGCATATTCCAGCTCACTGAAAATGACAAATTTTATAGCAAAACATTGGCCAAATAACAAAGTCTTATCTTAGATGTGTTTCTTCAGCCCATGTCCAGCACACTTCCACCATGCCATCAGAACAATGAATCAGCTGAAGAAGATTCCGGAATATTGCTGTTATTCACAATTTGGGGGATGCTGTGGTTTTCTTGCTGTTCATACATGATTGTCTTCTTTTCCAGATATTCCAGATATTCTTACGCTTGTAGGCAAACTGCTGACGAGGTTTCTGGTTGTGTTGTTTTATTTTTTGTTTTGTTTTGTTTTGTTTTTTAGCTTATTCTTGAGTACCCACACACCCACTTTCAAGATGTATTTGAGTTGCTCTTCTGTATGGAGGATTGCTTACTTAAGATGTGGTAACATTCCAGTAACTCCCTCTAAGCTGAAAATGCCATAAGTCAGAAGTGCACATAATGTGGGCCAGTGCAGTGTCATACTAACCTATTTCTCTGCCTGTGACCTGGAATCTCATATGAGTGCTAGTTCATGTCTGTGCTGCTCCACTTTTGACCCAGCTCCCTGCTACTGTGCCTGGGAAGCAGCAGAAGATGCACCCATGTGGTAAATGAAGAGGAAACTCCTGGCTCCTAGCTTCAGACTGGCCTTGCTCTGGTCATAGTGGCCATTAAGAGAGTGAACCAGTGGGTGGAAGACCTCGATTATTTGCTTTTTCTCTATCTCTCTCTCTCTCTCTCTGATTGGGACTTTCAATTACAATAAATAAAATTTAAAACAAAATAAACTGCATATGATAAATTGGCCCTGCATAGCATTGATTTAACCCTGGGGTGGGGCTTTAGGTACTGGCTAATTATACTAAAGCTTGCTACTGCTTCTCTATGTAGCAAGTGTTACCTTACTGCCTACCACTAGACTCAGAAAACATGATCACTCAGCATTCTAAGGGCAATGTCTATAGAATGCCTGGTTAAAAAAAAAAAAAAGCCCTAAATCAGAGATATCTGCAATATTTAGGCTAAGTAGAGCCTTAAATGGGAATGGGGAGTCCTGATGGAATTACTGAGCCTGGATTGTCAGTTCCAAACTGCCTATCAGAATGAATAACATAGGAACTCAGAAGGATCCATATTTCTGGTGATCTCCCTTAGCAGTCGCACTGGTAGTAACAGTGATAAGAGAAAGAAAAACACAAGAATGAATCTAATTACCAGGAAAACTTGACAAATGGATAGTTTATACTCTCCAATATAGAGCCAGTTTTATGAGTCAAAAATCCCAAGAAATAGAATAGCATCTGCAATTTTAAACCTAGGTTGGGGGAAAGCATTGTGGTACAATAGGTTAAGCTGCCACTTGTAAAACGGCATCTCACATGAAAGAGCCAGTGTGAGTCCCAGTTGCTATGCTTCCCATCTGAGTACACACCTGGAAAAGTAGCACATTCGCCTGATTGAGTTCCAGGCTCCTGACCTCAGTCTAGCCCCACCTTGACTTTCAAAGGTATTTGGGGACTAAATCAGCAAGTTAAAGATCTGATTCTCTCTCTGCATTTCAAATAAATTAGATCAACAAGTAAATATTTTTTAAAGGAGGCAGTGAAAGGTAATCCACAGACTGGAAGAAAATAGTTGTAAATCTTACGTCTGACAAGGACATACAGCACAGAGCATAGATTTTTAAAAAATCAATTCATAGTTAGACAGGCAATCCAAACAAAAAAAAATGGTCAAGATATTTGAACAGATATTTCCCCAAGGAATACATATATAATTGACCAGTAACACAGGAAACTATGTCAGCATTATGGGCCATTAGCAAAATGTACGTTAAAACCTTGTGATATAGTGCACTGCAACAAGTCAACATTGTGGGATGTTTCTCTCCTGTCCTGTTCATCTGTTTAAGTGCTGGTACTGAACAAATCAACAGTTGGATTCAGGTTAGGCAAGACAGTTATACATGAGCTTAGTTCCCTTTAGTCAGGTGGATGTCTGCAACCTTAGAGAGCACTATGCTATGCATTTTGTATGCATATCAATGAAAAGATTTAATCTGTGAAATGTAACTGGCAAGAAACGAAGAACAACAAACAACTAAAGACAATAATTATTGAAAATAGAATAATTAAAGCCTGTGATGTTATGCTACTATAGTCTCTCTTTCTCACTCTATTCAACGCTTCTTTTCCCTTGTTGATCCTAGGAAAGTAAAAAAACATTAAAAAGCTAGGTTGTGGAGCTTAGGGAAGACAACTGTAAGCACACAGGATAGACGTTGAAGTGTTGATCGAGTTTGCAAGAAGACTGAAGGGAAAATTCAGGGAGACAAGAAACTGAATGTCCAATTGCATCCAGGGCCTCGTATAATCACACATGTGCTCCTGAGGGAGCAGGAGGTGCAGGAAACCAGAGAAGGAGATGGGGCTGCAGCAACAGACACGGGGGCGAGGGAGCCATTTTCAAAGCTGCCCTACTGCTAGTCTGTAGAAAGGAAGAAGGCACTGGGTCCTCCAGCCACTGGGAGAGGTGACAGAACAGAGGCCCCAGGAGCATGTCCAGCCTTTCCAACATCTGCATCTTGGCCTGTACTGAAATCTCAAAGTTCTAAGTTGTGGCAGTTTGTTACAGCAATAATAGAACTTCAATCCAGAATGTTCACAGTAATCCAGGTGACTGATGGAGACACCCGAACACAGAAAGGAGCAGCAAGGATGAATCCATGGGGTGACTATCAGAGTAGTGCCATAGGAAATTAGCATTCCAGTATCCAGATCTGAGGGGGAACTAGCCCTGAAAGAGGGGATGCATCAGGTGGCTAATCCATCACCAGAAGTCCTTCTTCCCCTTCAGAAGAACTGTGCTGTTCTTGGGAAACTGCTGCTTGATAACAGAGAACATGTCCCAGGTCCTTTGCAATTCGTGGTTATGCTTTTGCCAGCAGAGTGTAGGCTTTTTTCAACAAGCACCTTACCCAGCAGGTGTGTGTTGCCCTGCTCACTGCTATCAGGTAGAAGATCGTAAGGTTCTGGATTGCGGGGGCTTGTGCAGCAGTCATCCACAGTCACAATCCAAAAGTCCCCCAATCTCCACAAAGCAGTCACCTGCCAGTCAGGAAGGCCCACTGAATTCCATTTGCTGAACAAGATACAGACTGATTGGTGATATTTGTTTATTTCCATCCTAGAAATTGGTACAGGGATGTTCATTTGGCCAACCCCTGAAACGCGTGTAATTGCTAAGCGTATGACAGAAACTGATGCAGCAGGCTTGAAAGAGTGAGTGTCACTTACCCTATGCCAGGTACACAGACCTGCAAACTTGGTTGACAATAAGGAAGTCCCTGCCCAGCTGAAGCATTGAGTTACAGTACTGGTTGGTGGTAGTTTGTTCCTGACAGCAGTTAGTAAGTTATTAAAGGAGCAAAGAGCTGAGACACAAAGGAACCAACTGCAAGCAACAACGAAAGAGGACAGAAAGAATCCCGTTAGCATTCTGGTTTTACACAATTAGAAACTCAGCATGACTCTAGAAATCAAACAAGATTGAAACAATTCTAAGCAACCCCAGTCCTTAGCTTTTTTTTAGTTAAACAAAGTGACTCAGACCTGGAACAAAAGTCAGATTAAGAGTGTTTGCATTCCACCCAAGCCCATTGTTTGAAATAGCTTCAGGGTGCAGTCATTAACTTAAAAGAAAAGTGTGGGAGAAAGTGAAGAAATCCGAAGTTGACCTGCGGACAATAAGCAGATAAAAATCCAA
Source organism: Ochotona curzoniae (assembly GCF_017591425.1). NCBI lineage: Eukaryota > Metazoa > Chordata > Mammalia > Lagomorpha > Ochotonidae > Ochotona > Ochotona curzoniae. Next base: position 48,873,568 of record NW_024467119.1, read on the forward strand.
TTACAAAGTCCTGTCCCTGGGACATGCTGAAAGTCCAGAGATCAGAAACCTGACTAAGCTCTGGGGAAAGCTGTTTCGTGGAAACATCCATGTCCTTAGTAAAAATGCTGTTGACTACTTAAGAGCCATCGTAAAACATTGAAAGTTGCACGACAGAAAACTTAGAAAGAGCAGCAGCACACGCTCCCACTCCTACTCAAGGGATGGCCAGCAGGTGTCTGGAAGAAGAAGAAAGTACCTTCCAACACAAAACCCAGCATTGCACCAAACAGTGAGCTATGGATTTTCCTACCATAAAGATGGTTCAAGACTTAATCAATGACGATTTCAACGATAGTAGGAACCAGTGACTGCTGGGTGATTCCCACTCACCCATTAGACGGCTGAATTTCTCAAAAGTCATTAGAAAATCTCTTTGTGAAGCATAGCTAAATTGTTTAGAACTTACTGCAGTAAGAGGGAATACCATCTTGAAGGAGACCTCGTAGTGTCCATGCAGAATAAGCAGGGAGTTAGCAAGACACAACGAGCAGAGGCCTGCCCTGTGCACTGCCCAGATCCCATCATCCTCCACACCGACTCAACATGGCAGAAGACAAGTCACCCACTGTTCACTGTACAATTAAGTCTCAGTGGGCCCAGCACGGTGGCCTAGCGGTTAAAGTCCTCACCTTGAATGTGCTAGGATCCCATATGGGCGCTGGTTCTAATCCCGGCGGCCCTGCTTCCCATCCAGCTCCCCGCTTGTGGCCTGGGAAAACAGTCGAAGACAGTCCAAAGCCTTGGGACCCTGCACCCATGTGGGAGACCTGGAAGAAGCTCCTGGCTCCTGGCTTTGGATTGGCTCAGCTCCAGCCATTGCGGCCAGTTGGGGAGTGAGCCATCAGATGAAAGATCTTCCTCTCTGTCTCTCCTTATTGTTACCAGAAATGCCCAGTGGGTTCTTTCTTGAGCTTAGTATAGGAATAAGAAGCTGGGAATCTGTTGCAGACAGAGAGTTTATTTGCGAAGGGACCAGGGGAGCAGGGAAGGGAGGGAAGGGAAAAGCACCTCTGGAAAGGAAGCCGGGAGGTGGGGTGCCTCTCGAAAGGGGAGGGGGAGAGACACCAAAGATTTGAGGAAGGGTCTTGGGATTTTAAGCATTCCCTGACCTCTCCCTGTTGGGTGGGGGAACCTACAGGTAAGATGTTCCCCATTGGTTGTCTCTTAATTGGTTAGAAAAGGGTGGGCAGTGCTGGTGGCACCCACTTGAAGGTGTGGCCAAGACCTCAGCAGGCCTGGATGGTCTTACTCCTCTCTGTATATCTGCCTTTCCAACAACAACAAATTTGCAATTAATTCTTAGTGTTAAATCATGTAGCTCAGACAGCATCATACCATGTTAAACATCAACATGTTTAGCACATCCTCACGTTAGGCTCTGCCTGAAGTCCACTCCCACCTTATACAAAAGATGACCCCAGCCAGGCTCAGGAGAATGTCTCCCTCATGAGGTTACCCACACTCATCTCTGAATGAGTGTGAACTACCCCTTAGCTTTTTAATAAACCCTCCTTTAAAAAAAATGTTTACTCTCACTTCTATGTGTCCTGGTTGCATTCTTACACACAAGAAAACAAGTGTCTGGACTAAGGTCTAGCTGGTAATCTCCCAGAGCCCAGGATTCTTGATCCTACACTGTAAGAAATGTCTGAGACAGGGCAAACCATACAGAATAAGAATATAGAATTGGCCAATCAATGAAAGTAAAAGAAACTTTTTGGAGCAAAACCCTTAAAATAACCTGTTGTTAATAAGAGAGCTATACTTACTCAGCTGAGCTGACTGTAGAAATTTCCTTAGGCAAACTATGAAGCTCTTACTTTCCTTTTAAATATATATCTATTACATATTGATCTATTTATTGTTTATTTAAAAGAGAGAGACAATGAGAAAGATATCTTTCATCCACTGATTCACTCCCTAAATGCCCCCAAACAGCCACACTGTGTCAGATGAACGTCAGGAACACGTTAGCCATCATCTCTTGCTACCCGTCATGCACACTTGCACAAAACTGGATCAGGAAGTACATTAGCTGAGGCTTGAACCTGGCAGCCTGATATGGGATGAAGATGCCCCCAGCAGAGTTTTAACCATTGCATTGCATTGTCTGCCCAGGAAATTCTTTTTTTGACTTACAACCTTGTGCCTTCTTGGCCAAAATTTTGCTGAAACAAGCAACAAAGACATGGTCCAAAATACTCAGCCAAGTCTTGCTGAATCGCAACCTTCTCACTATTACTACTAATCTGTGTGCAATCCTCCACAAAGGTTACTGATCACTGAAGAGTCACATCCAAGTTCAGTGCAAAAGCTGTTTCTCACGCGGCAATCGGCCCGGGGAGGGTGCAACGACTCACTGACTCCAGCTCTGGAGGAGTAGCTATATTCTATGTTGGAGCATGACACACTTGCATGTGGGATGTTAGCATTGGAAATGGCTGCTTAACCTCCTGTTTCATGAAGTTAGCAGCAGAAAAACTTTGATTTTTTGTTTGTTTGTTTGTTTTGTTTTGTTTTTAAATGTGTTTATTGGAGAGAGAAAGTGAGAGAAAGTGTGATCTCCCATTCACTGCTTTACTTTCTAAATGACTGCAACAAGCAGGGCTGGGCCAGGTGATAGCCAGGAGCCTGTGATTCCATCCAGTTGTCCTCCATGGGTGGCAGAGACCCTAGCACGAGGGCCATTTTCTGCTGCTTTCTCAGGTGCCCTAGCAGGGAACTTGACAAGAGCTAGGGCAGCTGGTGGTGTTCATATAAAAAGCTGGTGTGACAGGCAGCAGCTTAACTTGCTGGGATAAAGCACAAACCCTTCTTCCCTCCCTGAAGAACTTTTAAATAATAAAGCTGTTAATAACCATCTGTAGGGCCCGGCATGATAGCGTAGTGGCTAAAGTCCTGGCCTTGCACATGCCAGGATCCCATATGGGCGCCAGTTCTAAACCTGGGGGGCCCAGCTTCCCATCCAGCTCCTTGCTTGTGTCCTGGGAAAGCATTTGAGGATGGCTCAAAGCCTTGGGACCCTGCACTCATGTGGGAGACCCGGAAGAGCTCCAGGCTCCTGACTTCGGATTGGCTCAGCTTCAGGCGTTGCAGCTGCTTGCGGAGTGAACCATCAGACAGAAGATCTTCCTCTCTGTCTCTCCTCCTCTCTGTATATCCGCCTTTCCAATAAAAATAAATAATAGCTAAAATTAAAAAAAAAATAACCATCTGTAAGAATCTCTAAAGTAGATAAACCATTGTTACTTGGCCATGGCACACAGAAACAAGTTAATGAGAGCACAGCTAATTGAGGCCAGTGGGACAACACAGCTAAGCCTCCACCTGCAAGACCAGCATCCCTTATGTGTACTGGTTCGATTTCCAGTTGTTCTACTCCCAATCCAGTTCTCTGTTAATGGCCTAAGAAAGCAGCAGAAGATGGATCAAGGGTTGGATCCCTGCAACCACACGGAAGACCCGAAAAGACATGCCTGATGCTTGCCTCTGGACTGGCCTGGCTTTGGCCTTTGTGACCATTTGCAGAGTGAATCAGCAGACAGAAGACCTTTCTCTGTGTCTCTTGTTCTCTCACTGTAATTCATTCTTTCTAATAAAAAGACATAAATGCTTTTTAAAAATAAACTGAAAATAGCAATAGAACTCTAGCACAAAGCAGGATTTAATTTCACAGGATCACTGATGGAGCAGAGAAAGAGGATGACCGAGGTGCTTTTTCAGGTTTAGAATTGAAACATTTTCTTTCCCCAATAAAACCAACTTCCTTAGTAAATCATTTTTTAAGAAGAATAATAGTGTTCAGTAAGTAACATCGTTATAAAGTTTGCCAAGGCAAAATTTGAAAAATGAAAGGCTGAAACAACAGTTTTGCAGACATGTTTGACCTGCTGCTGTGACTCACAATTAAAAACCCTCATTAGGGCAAGAAATTGGTTCCCGAACGCAGTGGGTGAGAGTGGAGTTGCTGGCGACAGTATCTTCTGCCCCCGAGGACTGTTGAAGTATCATTGCATTCCCACTACCTGTGATGCCCGGCTTTCTGTCACCATGGCAGCAAGACTGATCGTGTTGATTAGAAAGGTTTCTGCTCTCAATCCCACGAGGGTAAAATCAGCACTTCCAGACACAGGATGAGTCATTGCTTTTGGCCTCATTAACAGGGCATAGTACTTTTTTCTGCTAACAACACACAAGTAAGTGAATAAGGACCATGATGTAGCCAAACCGCCAGAATTCCAATGAGCAAGTTCCATTTCCTAACTTTGCTCTGTAGGTGGAAGTGGGTTGAAAAGCAAAGGAAAGCAAAGTAAACCAAAAGTGGTAGGAAACTACATGAATGCTGTAAGTATGCATATTCTTTAAAAATCCATTCCCATAAGGTTTTTAGGGATAGTAGACTCCACCGAGCTGGCCCCCATTGACATATTTTGTAAGCAGAAAGGAAATTGCAAAGATTATCTATAGCAGCTCAAATTTGACCATTAAGGTAAAAATTCATGATTAGATTTTCCCATGGTCAAAACATATGTACATATTCATGCCTACTCACACACAGCATAGAAAATACTGTTCAAACTCGAAATTATTTTTCTTTTTTATTCCTATATGTAGTGCTGGCAGCCTTCAGAAAAACAACTAATCCAAGCAGTATCTTTGCTTTTATTTTGATATTCAAAATCTTGCAACCTTTCATATGGTAAGTCTGATTGTATTTTTGTGTAGAAACTTGCTGAAGGGATGTTTTCTGCATCTTTGGAGTAGAATAAAATGACAGCAACATAGTCCTTCAGAGGTATGAGAGGAAAGGCTGTAATTTGTCAACAAGAGGTGTAAAGAACCAAGAGTATCTTTGAAATTCCATGTGCAATTTGTCTTTTTAGTAGTATAGAGTATTGTAGAGATGACACTGCAAACTGAGGAAAGAGATTCACTTAGGAATCGTAGAGCCCTGAAACACACAGCTGCATGCACAATTGCAAAGTAGCCCAAGGATGTTTGAAGAGCAAAGGTGCGCTGCAGATGGAATATAGCAAACGAGTGCTCCATCACTGGGAAGGAAACCTGTGATGATTGCTCAGAAAAACATGTTGGCAGGAATCCAACAAAGTAAGGAAAATAGATTCCGGCTCCAGAGATCTAGCAAAATGAGATTATCAAGGAGAAATGTGAACTGTAAAGTAAACAAGTGGAGAGAATAAAATCCCAGTGACCACACTTAGTCTGAACTCAATTTAATTTTATATTTCCTAAAGCAGGTTAGTTTTTCTTGGGCTGGACTGACACGTGAATTTCTGCAGAAAAAAAAATGTGGTGCTTGTCAACAGCAGAACGAAAGACTGTAAAATGAGATTGATAGCAAAATATAGAAATTCTCAGATCATCTTTAAAAGTAAGTTAGACTTACCATTTACCAGCAGCCTTCTATTCATGGTCCACAGTGAGGACAACTGGCCAAGCTTCATCATATTTTTGTGGGCTCCAAGTTTAGCTGAGCTGACGGAATGCTCTCCACTGAGGGCGGCCTGTCAGTGTCCCACACCAGAGGACCGCGGCCAGCCTTTCTATGCTTTCTCTGGTCATTCATTATATGTGGATTACATAAGAATGTGGGACTTTGATTGACATTATTTTCTGCAACTTGGGCTGAATTTGATGTGGTGAGTGGTTAAATAAAATGGACTAGTATTTGGCCATAAAAATGAATGAAGTGCTGATAGAAGTGTGAATGAAACTTGAAAATATGAAGTTAATGTAGATTTAGTCACAAAAGATCACATGTGGGGGGCTCAGCATTATAGCTCAATTGACTAATCTTCCTCTTGTAAGTGCTGGGATTCCCATATAGATGCCAGTTCATGTCCCAGCTGCTCCACTTCCCATCCAGATCCCTGCTTGTGGCCTGAGAAAGCAGTGGAAGGGGGCCTAAAGCCTTGGGATCTTGCACCCATATGGGAAACACAGAAGAACTCCTGGATCTTGGCTTCAGATTGGCTCATATCTGGTGGTTGCAGCCATTTGAGGCATGAACCAGCAGATGGAAGATCTTTCTCTCTTTCTTTCTGTAACTCTGCCTTTCCAATAAAAAATAAAATAAAATCTTGCTTTTTTTTTTAAGATCACATGTGGTGTAATTCACCATCTATAAATTGTGAATACATATAGACACAAAATAAACGGAAAGTGGAAGGGGATTGGAAATGACTATTACCGAATATATGGTTTGTTTGGAGAACGATGAAAATCTTCTAAACTTGGATAATCATAAATAATTTTAAATACACTGAAATCATTAATTACTTATTTCAGTGGATGAATTTGACAGAGAATGAAGTGGATCTCAGTAAAGAAATTTTCAATGTTGCCTTTAGAGTATGATGGGCAAATATACTTCCTGTTCATCTCTGAATATGTTCAGTCGGTCATCACTCTCACTGTCAACATCAGCATTAATATTTATTAGGCATATGCACCACACACTTTTTTTAAATTGTTTTTTGATACAGTTTAGTTGGCACTGGGCTCTCCCTTCTCTTTGTTCCCTCCCCTTCTCTCTGTTCTCCCTCTAGTTCTCCCCTCTATTCTCCCCTCCACACACTTTTTAAAAGTACTTTGCATCCATGATTTCATTCTAAAGAATCATTACTACTCTCTTGTTGTGTATGATGAATTTAGAGAAAACTGAGTAATTCTCCTAATACTACAGAGCTAGTAACGCCAGCACTGTGATTCAACTTGTTTTTCTGATTCCAGACTTGTTCAAGGATATTGTTAAGAGAAGGAACAAGAAGTCAACAGGTTCAGCTGGCATTTGCAATGCTAGCATTTTAGAGACCAGATTATGTGCTGGCTACTCCATTTCTGCTCCAGCTTCATGCTGATAAAGGTAACAGAAGATGGTCCAAGAACGTGGATTCCTGCCAGCCATGTGGGAGACCAGGATAAATTTACTGAATGCTGGCTTGGACTGGGCCCAGATCCAGCTATTGCAGCCATTGGAGAATAAATCAGTGTAGAAAGACTCATTCTCTTTGACTCTTTCTCTCACACACACCTTCTCTTTCTGCCTTTCAAATAAATAAATATTGTAAAAAGAGAATAAAAAGAAAAGTCATTTTGGGAAAACATATTTGCAAAGCATTTGTTATAAAGTATTTGTCTATAAGATGTTCAAACAATTCTTGAAAGTCAATAATAAATTTTTAAATGCATGCTAATCAGATCGGCCAAAAATCTAACAAATAATAACATCAATTGCTGATGAACTATGCACCAAAAGGCACCTTCTTTTTACTAACAGGAATGCAAAATGGTGAAGCAACATTGGCCTTTCTTATTAAGCTAAACATACACTTGTCTTGTAATCTAAGAGCAATTACATTCCGAGGAAGTTACCCAAATAAGATGAAAATATGTCCACAGAAAAACAAACACAAATGCTTTATGGAGGATTTCTGCACATTCACCTTATACTGAAATGTCCTTCAAAAAATCAGGAAGTAAACCAGTTGTAATAATCCATATAATGGAATATTTTTAGTGATTGAAGAACTAACAAATCATGTAAGGTAATAGATAAATCTTCAATGAAAAAGCACATACAACTAATATTTGTACCCTAACTGTTCCAATGGATATTCTGAAAAACAAAATTCTAGCAGTGGCAATACTACCAAAAACTGAGTGGTTTCTGGGGTCAGCATTGTGGTGTGGCTATTGAAGTCACCATCTGCAACAACAGCATCCCATATGGGCACTGGTTCAAGTCCCAGCATCTCCACTTATGAATCAGCTCTCTACTGATGTGTCTGGCAAAGCAGCTGAAGATAGCACAACTCCTTGGGTCCCAGCACCCATGTGGGAGACCCAAAAGGATCTCCTAGGCTCTCAGTTTCAGATTTTCTCTGGGTAGGCCGTTGTGGTCATTTGGTGAGTCACCCAATGGAAGAAAGATTCTTTCATTTACTAGGTGAAATACAAGAATATATTTTCTTAAAGTTATGAGACAATGTTACTATAATGGTAGACATGATACTATGAATTTGTCAAAGCTAAAGAATTTTGTAACCCAGAGAATTAATATTAACCTTTCAAATTTTAAAAATGTATAAGAGGAACCCAGTGTGGTAGCCTAACAGCTAAAGTCCTCGCCTTCCACGCACTGAGATCCGTATGGCCACTGGTTCTAATCCCAGTGACCCCGCTTCCCACCCAGCTCCCTGTTTGTGGCCTGGGAAAGCAGTCGAGGATGGCCCAAAATCTTGAGTCCCTGCACCCAGGTGAGAGACCCAGAAGAAACTCCTGGCTCCTGACTGTGTAATGACACAGTTCTGGCTGTTGTAGTCACTTGGGGAGTGAATCAACGGATGGAAGATCTCTGTCTCTTCTCCTCTGTGTGTCTGCCTTTCACATAAATAAATAAATCTTTTTTAAAAATGTACAGGAGGTTACAGGATCTCAAGAAGAAATGCAGAATGTGACTTCATGGTAATACTAACTCACAGATGTATGGAATGACCTCCTTGGAAAGAGTGGGGTTAGGCTTGCTGATCCAGACACTTGGTGAATGATCCGGCTGTAAAATAAAGGCACAGGAATTGTATTTAAGCACTGTACTCTTACTGATCAAGTCATTTTCCATGAAGAGGTGATTTAATTATTCTGATACTTTAAAAATAATAATTTTTTTTTTTGGAAAGACTGATTTACAGAGTGAAGCAATGAGACAGGGAAAGATCTTCCATCCCCTACTTCATTCCCCAAATGACTGCAGTGCCCAGTCCTGAGCCATGCTGAAACCAGGATCCAGGAGCTTCTTCTGGGTCTCCCACTTGGGTGCAGAGTCTCAAGGCTTTGAGCCATTCTCCGTTACTTTTCTAGGCCATAAGCAGGGAGACAAATGGGAAGTGGAGCAGCTGGGACAAAAACATCTGTGCCTATATGGGATCCTGGCACTTGTAAATGGAGGATTAACCAGTTGAGCCACCACACTAGGTTCATTATTTCTAGATATGCATACTGAGAAAAAACTACATGAATAGCTGGTGGACAATAATAATATGAAGTTGTGAATATCAAACGCAAAAACCTAGAATGATGCTATGATGTATGAGATATCGATATTAATTTATGTTTAACATAATATAGATACAAATAGTCACATACAATAGTAGCTGTGTATTTATATGTATTTACATAAGTCTATAGGCACTTCTTTATATATAGGCTATGATACTACGTATCTGTTGTCTTGCCTTATTAGCTGTTAGGGGATAGAATAAAGGACATCCCAATACCAAAGAGCACATTTTACCCAGATTAGCATTCTCTCAAAAGAGTAACTAGGTCTTACTGGAGAGATGCAGCTAGTTTCAGATTGGAGCAGGAAATGAACCAGATGAACCTGGAATATCCTAAAGTGCCAGAAAGTAAAGAAGCAGAGAAGAGTGGCAGCAAGGAGCACCATGCAATGGTGGGAATGCATTCAAGCTGCACTAACGTCAAAGCTGGAACTGATCAACAAAATAAATGGGCCAAGTTGGATTACACTCTCAAGATAAACAATGAGTGACTAGCAATCACAATAATGGGGGGAAATGAGACAGATCTGTACATGAGAATTCCAAATAATTGATGCAGGCTTGTCTTTTAACAGGTGAGGCACAGCTGTGCACCCCTGAAATGGGGCCTGTTCAGCAATGTTACTTCTTCAGAGTGCAGTATAAATATAAAGAACACCATGTTGGCTATACAAGGTCCCATTGCTAGGGTGCCATAAAGATAGCACATTCCCTCAGATGTCTTTGTGCTCTGAGTAAATAATTCTGTCTAATCCCAATCGCAGGACAGCCTTTGAGCACTATTCCTCAAAAGCTCCTATGGTCATCAAAAAGCAGAAAATAGGAGATGCAGTCATTGCCAAGAGAGCTCATTGGAGAGAAGACAACTACATGCACCTGCGAGTCCCATAACAGAAACACAAACAGGAAGGCCTAGTGAATGCTAGCTAACCAGGCCTTTGCTACCTGGATTTCTTAACTGCAGTATATGCACAAGACTAATCTCACACACATGGCAATTCACTGTAAAGACCGCTTAGTTTTTTCCCTATAACTATAAAACAAGCTTTTGTTGGGATTACTAAAGTTTACCAACCGATAATGGTACAGATTCTCTGCCTTCATTTTATGGCTTTCTGTGTGTAGTTATCAAGGAATGTCCTGATCAGTAGGATGACCCACCTACATTCACATTTCTTGTAGCATAGCTCCAAAATAGTAAAGCCAAGTGACAACTCAAGGTGACATTTCTGGTTTTGAAACCGCATTGGCAGACATTGTTGCCTATGTCTGAGCTACTTGGTGCAATAATTTGTATCAGGGAAGTGCTGGCATGTCAAGTGTCCATTCATTTTCTAGTGATGTGTTGGAAAATCTGCTCCACACTTCTACCTAGTTTTGGGGAGCCTGAGCATTCCCTGGCTATTTGTGGCCTCCCCGTGTTTTCCTTTAACCATGTCTATTTCTGTGTCAAATTTGCATTAATTAATGTCAACCCTAATGGCCTCATTCTGAGTGTGTTTCCAAAGATCACTGGGAGGCTAAACTTTGAACATCATTTAGATTGGGGACAGGGTGGGCAGGATATAGTTCAACCCAAAACAAACAAACAAAAAAAAATGAAGCTCTTATCTAGTAGAAGATAAAAATGTTTCCATTACTAGTGGCTCACTGATTTCATCAAGAGCCCTTATAACCTTTTAGTAACAGTTGCTATACTTTGAGAAGCTTTTGCCTCAAAACAACAGCTCTCATTCATGGAATTTCAATCATAATACCTGAATGACTGCCATTGATCCTTGTAAAATGACACTGCCCTGTGATGCTTCCAGGTGCTGTTATCTTGCTTTCTTTTTTATAGTTGCATCATTCTCTCCCTCCGTTCCCCTCCTCCTCCCACCATCCTTTCCTCCTATCTTTTTTTCTTCCCTCTCTTCTTGACGTTTCTTTCTGTATAAAGTCAAGATCTAGGAACTTGATAAAGACTTTTGAGCTTTGTTTTTTCTATTTCAATGATTTCACTCATCAACTTGTCTTCACCCAATGTGGATCGTGGATCATAGCAGGACTTTTTTTTTTGTCATGGATTTGAGGAATATTTGGTCCTTAAGCTCAGGAAGGCTGAGGAGGGGTGAGGGTAGAGAAACCAGCACTCCCAATGAGAATAGAGTCCTAAAGGAAGCTGGGATTCTGAATTGGCAAGCCTATTAACCCTGGTTTGGGTAATAGGAAAAATTGCTTGTAATGCCATTAATTAAATCTTGTGATTCTTTTTGGTTGAATAGGACACCAGATCCTGGTTATTATCATTGATAAAATTGGCTATTACTTAAGCTATATATTTTTGCCTAGGAACTCTTCGTACCTTTAAAATATTCCTTGAATTTACCACTAGCAAGCTACACATAGGATTGGAGCTGATAATTAATGCAATTTCAAGGTAGACTTACAACTCCTGGGTTGGAGACTGGTCAGCAATCAGTGTGTCTGCCTCAGCACCTGTTCACAAGGAGGCTCCCCTGTGTTTCAGTGGATTCTGGAACTGCAATATTATAAACACTATCCTCCTTCCAGCCATAATTGGCACCATGGACAGAACATAATCTTTATTGCTTTCAATATATTCTAAATTTATATACATATGGATATTTGTATATCCTGCATTACACTGTGTTTCAGCTGCTCCATTTCCAATCCAGCTCCATGTGCCTGGGAATGCATCAATTGATGATTCAAGTGCTTATGCTCCTGACACCCATGATTGCTTCTTATTTTCCATATGGGAGAACTGAATGGAATTCCTGGTGCTTGGCTTTGATTTTTCCAAGGCCTGGCCGTTGAGGCCCAAGGCAATGAATCAGTAGATGGAAAGTCTCTTCTTTCTCTCTTTTCTTCTCTATTTCCATGCCTTTCACATTAATAAATAAACCTAAAAAAAAAAAAAAGAAAGAAAGAAAGAAACTTAAAGTATACAGATTTAAGGACTGTTATGGTTTATGATCTTGCACCTCCATAGCCATGAGTCCCCAAAACCTCTTTTCCTTCCAAAGTAACCAGTCTGGAAGATTGTATTACTGAGAGCACAAAGACGTACAAAGACAAGAGTTCTAGCAAAGGGATTCCGTGTAGTGGCTCTGAAAGAGAGCTCCAAGAACCTCTGGTTCTGATGCAACTTTAAGAGGCACACATTGGTGGGGAGGAGGACTATTTCCTTTTTAGGGTAGTTTTTCTTCATTCATGGACATAGCCTCTACCAGAAGACATTAGTAGCTGGCTGCTGCTGGTTGCCTACAAAGAATTCCCTGTGACAACTTGCTAGACAGAAACTGAGTGTAAGGTAGCTCATTAAGCATGGAAAAACAGAATAAGGGTTGATGGATGTTTTTCCTGGTAGGACAGATAAGCATCAATTCTTAAACTACCTACTAAAACTCTTTGGTGCTTAAATTCCTTTGAAAGCAAAAGCTCTCCTGGAAGAATTTTTCTATGTGGTTGACAAAATAGAAGAAAATAGCATTTATATTTACATTGAGAACCAGCAGTCCATAAACTACGGTTTCCATATGAGTAGACCTTGCTCTCTTAGGTGAAGATCAATATGCTACAAGCTTGTTATCAGGACTGCAGAGGTCCCAGGGCCCTCACTTCCATATAGAGTACTGACAGTTCACTATCTAAATCCCATTCTCTCTTCTCCTTGAGAACAAGAATTAGATTGAAACTATTTCTGTATCCATAGCTCGTGGCCAAATGCCTGACCTAAAGTAGGCAATGAAGAAACAGCAGTCTGATAAATGAATCCATAAATTAACCTCCTGGAAAAGTAGAGCAGCTTCTCCTGCGGGCAATAGGAGAATTCCTAGTTTCCTTAGCAGTGTTGGATTCTGCATTGCACCAACATCACCAGATTTATTCTAGAAGGATTGCTTGAGAAGAGATTTTTCAAACATTCATTTTAAAGGACTTGACTCATGGCACAGCAAGTCAAGGGACTGCAATCATGGCACTGACACCAGCATTCCATATAAGATCTGGTTCAAGTCCCAGCTGCTCCACTTCCCATTCAGTTCCTTGCTAATGTGCTTGATAAAGTTGAGGGAGACAACCCAAGTGCTTGGGCCCTTACCAAACACATGGCAGAAACCATCTGGAGTTCCAGGCTCCTGACTTCAAACCTGCCTGGTCTTTGAGAGAGAGGGTAGGCGAAGAGAAAGAGTAAGAGTAAGAGATACTCTATCTGCTGGTACTCTCTCCCTGAAGGCCTTCAGTGGATAAAACTAGGCTGGGCAGAAACCTGGAATTCCATTCAGTTCTCCCATATAGAAAACTAGAAGCAATTACTGGAGCTATCACCCCCTGCTCCCAATGTCAATACTAGTGGGGAAGCTGGAGTCAGGAGCTAGAGCCAAGCATCACACCCACATTCTCTGGTATGGGATGCGATATCTTAATTGCTAAGCTAGATCTAAGCCTTCGTAACTAAAAATTCATTATGAAACTACAAGCAGATTTTTCAAAACCTCAAGAATTATAAAACAAAATGAAACTAGCAGTTAAGACAGATTAAGATGCCTGTGTCTCGTAACAAAGCACTGAGGGGTTGAATTCCTAGCTCCAGTTGCTGACTAATTTTCTGCTAATTATACCATGAGGGCCAGCAATGATGGCTCATGTAATTGCATTCTTTCTTTCTTTTTTTTTATCCCTTTGGCAAAAAATTATTTATTTTTCCTGGAATGGTAGATCAGATTTACAGAGAGGAGAGAGACAGAGAGAGAAAAATCTCTCATTCGTTGGTTCTTTCCTCAAGGGGTCACAATGGTCGGAGCTGAGCCAATTTGAAACCATGAGCCAGGGGCTTCTTCCTGGTCTCTCACACAGGTGTAGGGTCCCAAAGCTTCAGGCCATCCTCTACTGCTTCCGAAGGTCATAACCAGCAAGCTAGATGGGACATGGGGCAGCGGGACACAAACCAGCACATATACGGGATGCTGGCACTTGGAGGTGGAGAATTAGCCAGTTGAGCCATTGTGCCAGCCCCAAAGTAACTGCATTCTTGACACCCATGTGAAAGATCTGGATTGAAATCTTAGCACCTGTCCTTGGTGCCCTTGCCATTGCTGGCATAGGGGGAGTGCACCTGTGGTTGTGAGTATTGTGATTTTTTGTTTTTCCATGACAGCAGAGAGATTGACAAAGTAGGCTAGGAATGGTAGGGGAGACAGTCCCCCCATCTACTGGTTCATTCCCCAAATACCTTAAATGGCTGGTGATAGGCTGAGCTGCAGATGGGTGCTGTGAATTCAATTCAGACAAGCCTCATGGGTGTTAGAAACCAAGTTCTTTGGGAGGTTAAAAAAAAAAAAAAAAGATTTATGCTAGGCCAGGCCAAAGCCAGAGGCCAGGAGCTTCATTCAGGCTTCTCATGTGATTGGCATGAGCCTGAACATGTGGGTCATTTGCTGCTGCTTTCTCCAGGCCATGAGTAGGGGGTTGGGTCAGAGGTGGAGCAGCTGGGATTTGAATCAGCACCTTTAAGGGATGCTGGTGTTGCAGCTAGCAACTTTGTCCACTAGGCCACAAAGCAGACCCTTAGAACCCAGTTGCTCCAGCAGTCACCATGGCCTTCCCGGAGAGAGGAAGCTGGAGTTAGGAGGAGACGCTGTTAGGAATTCCTGGGTATCAAGCCCTGGTACTCAGGTGTTGGATGCAGGCATCTTCACTGGCAGGCCAAACGTCCACCTCCTCTCTACCTGTCTGCCTTGCTCCCTCTTTTACTCCATCCTCACCACCCTTGCTCTCCTTCATTGCCTCTAAAATGAATCAACGTTTTTAAATAGGTGAAAATCTTTTTTTGTGTGTCTTATGCTATGTCTCTTCTTGTAGTAAGTACATCCTCATTTTTATTTACTTTCTAGAATATACATGCAACACAAGTTGGAAAAGGAATCCTGGTGACTGGGGAGTTCATGATTTATCATCTGCTAAAACATGCTTAGTGCATCTAGACACTGGAGTGAGTATTAAAACATTGCCCTATCTCCATCAGGAACTTGTGAAGAAAATCCTCTTATCACCTTAGCATCTTCATGCCCCATTTTTACAGCACTTGTAGCTGAGTTATTTTCTTTCTGTGATGCATCCTTAGTAGAAAAAGAAAGGATGGTATTTGTGACTGAGAGTTAAAGAGTAAAGAAAACAAGGTCTATGAAGAATAATAAGAAACCACATATTTCTTTTAAAATTCAATGATTCTGACACCTGGCGGTTTGAAGCTAAGATACATAAAGCAAATAAGAGGCAGAGCCTTGGAGAAGTGTGAAAAAGAAAACCCATGTAGGATTTGCTCTTAGGTATAGAGTCTTTTTTTTTTTTAAGATTTATTTATATGTGTTTGAAAGACAGATTTGACACAAAGAGAAGGTCACCTATAAAACTTTCCAGCATCTAGGCTCACTCCAGCTTTCAAGGCAGTGGCATGATGATTCATAGCAGAAGTTTTAGAAGCAGACAGAACTAGACTTGAATGTTGTCTGCCTTAGGAAAGTCCCTAATTCAGAGCCCTAATTCTCTTACTTGGGAAAATGAAAATAAAAAAAACTTGTGGAGTATTAGTAGTACTAATGGGATAGCTCTAGAGAGCATAAACACAGCTCACGGAGAGATCAGATAGCACAGAACCTAGTTTGTTGCTAGTGGTCCATGGAAGTAGTCATCGTAAGATTATGAACCAATGCAAACAACAAAACAAAACAGAAAGAACTGGTCTCTGGTTGTTTAACTGTTCTATTATCTTTTTTTTTTCTTGAAAATATTTATTTGAAAGAGTTGCAGAGAGGGGCAGGGAGAGAGTCACACCCAGAAAGAGAGAGATCTTACATCAGTTGGTTCATTCCCCGAATGGCCACAAAGGCAAGGGCTGGGCCAGACCAAAGCCAGGAGCCAGAATCTTAATCTAGGTCTCCCATATGAATGCAGGAGCCCAAGTACTTGGGGCACCACTGCTTTTCCAGGCATATTCGCAGGGAGATTGGGAGTGGAGTATCTGTTAAGACAAACCAGATATACAAGATGCCAGCGCTACACACTGTGGCTTAATGTGCTGAGCCAAAGCACTGCATCCCTATTTTAATCTTGATGATCCCCTTTCTCTCCAGGGCTTTCTAAGGATCTAGGTCGTTGTGTCATTTTTATTTCTCATTTCCCCCATTATTATTATTATTTAACAATTTTAAGCCAAACCCAAGAAGTTGCTGGTATTGTATTATTTTGATCTGCAAACCATGGTATTTCATAGTGTGCTATGAAATATTTCCCCATAGGCATTAAAAGTCACTTTCCATAGTTAGATTTTTTTTGTCAAATAACTAAACAGGCTGAAGAAAATATTTTCAGCATGGTTAAATTATATATTTAGTTGAGCCTTTGAGCTTAAATGGGCCATAGGATATGGATAGTGTAGTTTAAAAAACCCTCATTACTCTAAAGTTTACATGAAAGCATATGCGTTAATTATAGTTAACATTCTGTATTTCACAGTAAGAGTTTTGAAGGAATTTGTATACTCCACAGCTGAGGATTTTGATGGTGATTTTACTATATGTAATTCACAACTTCTTTATACCACTTATGAAATCAAGAAACTGCAAAGTGTAGTTATAGAAAACAAAATCCTCCCAGGCAACAACTTCACACAATATAAAAATATCTAATGCTGGCAGACACAGTCTCTTGGAACCAGTGGCTCATTTGTTAAGCATCCTACTCTCATTAACTTCTGATGATAAAGGAGTGAGGAATGCTAACTACACCACAGAGAATCATTAATCACAACACACTAGGTGTCGATCACCCATTTAGCTCTTAAGTCACATGATGCACAATGGTTCCAAAGCAAACAAACACCGAAAAACAGAGAGAATGGCAGCCACCACGGCTGGAAAGACAGAAGTCCCTGAAACCCTAGGCCAGCCTTGAGACCTCCACAAAGAAGAGGTCATTGCAGTGTTCACTGTCCCACACAAATCACAATTGTTCTACATGTTTGAAGGGAGCTACTGAAATGAGCTGCGTTTGCAACGTTGTGTGAAGAGGTTTGAAATGCATGGTGGCTACTACACATGGCGGCCTTTATCGCAGAGGTGCTTCTTCACTCTCTACAGAATTTTTTCTGTTATTTACTATAAATATAATTGCTCTGGAGTCAGAATGGTGGTGCAGTGGGTTTAGCTATTTTCTGCAATGATAACATCTCACATTGGGACACCACCTCAACTATTGGCTGCCTCGTGTCCAATCCAGCTTTCTGTTATTGTACCTGGGAAGGCAGCAGAAGATGACACAAGTGTGTGGGACACCTGCCACCTGTGCGGGAGACCAAGCTGGAGTTCCTGGCTCATGGTTTCAGGCTCGGCCGGATTTGACTTTTGGGGTCATTTTTGGAGGTGAACCAGCACATGCAAGTGCTCTCTCTCTGTTTCCCTCTTTTTCTCCTTCTTCTTCTTCTCCTCTTCCTTCTCCTCCTCCTCTTGCTTCTTCCTATTCCTCTTCTTTCTCTCTGTCCCTCTTCCTCTCTTCCAGTGTTCTGACTCTCAAGTACATAAATAAACCTTTAAAAAATATGTTCCAAAATGAAACCCAGGGGGTGCTCATGGTGGAGCTTCAGGTTAGGCCTGTGCTTGGAATCTTGCATCCCATATCCCAGTGCCTGGGATAGAGACTCATCTCAGCTTATGAGCCAATTTCCTGCTAAGGAGACTCCTGGGAGGTAGCAGAAGAAAGTTGATGTACCTGAGTTCCTGCCACCCACACGGGAGGTCTGGCCTGGCCTGCCCTGACTGTTAGAGATATTTGAGAAATGAGTCAGTGAATGTGAGGTCTTTCTGTTTTTCCCTATCTCTGTCAGTCCACTTTTCAAATAAACAACAACAACAAAGGTTTTAAAAAACAAAAGCAGTTGGATCAGTCATCTCAAAAGAATACAGCTTCTTTTTTTCTGTCTGAATTTAATAACATTTGCAATAAGCCAGTTAGCTCTGTTTGTACAAGCATAGTCATTGAAACCAAATGTTTTGACAGTTATTCTCAACAATTTTGGGCTTTCATATTAATGATACTTGACCTTGAACAATGCAAAGGCTAGGGGCCATGATGCTCTGCACTGTTTAAAATCCAAGCTTTAATTTCAAAACTCTGTAATAGCACCAAAAGGTGACAAGAAATTGTTATAACAGAGCAGTATGGACTGGAATTAATTTTATACTGTTGTGATTTTAAAATATATGATTGCATTTGTTTCTATTTCAGCTATGAGTGCCAACATGTGATTCTGTACTTATGTGTAAGTTTTGGTAACTTTGAACTTGAAAAAAATTTTTTTTAAGATTTATTTATTTTTATTGGAAAGGCAAATATACAGAGAGAAGGAGAGGAGGAGAGACAGAGAGGAAGATCTTCCATCCAATGGTTCACTCCTTAAGTGGCCACAATGGTCGGTGCTGCGCCAATCCAAAGCCACGAGCCAGGAGCTCTTCTGGGTCTCCCACGCGGGTGCAGGGTCCCAAGGCTTTGGGCCATCCTCGACTGCTTTTTCAGGCCACAAGCAGGGAGCTGGATGGGAAGTGGGGCCTCCGGGATTGGAACCGGCTCCCATATGGGATCCTGGCACGTGCAAGCAGAGGACTTCAACCACTATGCTATCACGCCAGGCCCAACTTTGAACTTTTTACAACATACTTGGATGGATTAGGATGTTAATACAGCAAGGCAGACTATTATTAACTACATGTATTTGTGCATTCATTATATACTCCAAATTTCTCATTCCTTCTGATGTACCTGGTTATGCACTTCATCTTTGGGTTTTTAAATTGTTATATATCTAAAAAAAAAAAGAAAGAAAGAAAGAAAGAAAAATCGCCTATGGACCTAAGTAGTTTAACCTATTTTTCAAGGAAAAATTGTACTTTATTTTATGGACGTCAGCTACTATCAGTCACTATGGCTGTTATCACCTTTGGCAATACAAGGATCCGATGGCATTGACCTGCTTATGAATCACACAGCTCCTCTTCCTTCTTCCCGCCTCCCCCTTCCCAAGCCAGGAGGCTCCCTTCTGGCTTCCTCCAAGTCTTGACTCATGTCACTAGGTTGAGAACTTCCTGCCTATTCTGTTTAAAACCACAGCCCTACCCCTCTCCCCTTGGGCTCTGGCCTGCACGGGACCTGTCCCAGGCATGGGCACTGATTCTACCCCTGTTCTTTACTTAGGAAGCCCTCCCCTCTGGTTGCAGCACGTGGTCCACACAGACCCAAGGAATTAAGGAAAGAGAGACTTGTAGGGTCCGAAGTTTGCTTCACACCCATCTCTGAAGTCATCCCACTATGAATAAAATTAAACTATGTATCTAGGAAAATAGATTTATTAAAGTTTTTTGTAGAGTAAATCACGAACTCAGTCACAGTCAAGGCAGTGGGTTTCTTCTGAGTATTTTGAAACAAAATGCAAAAAAGGGCAGTCTGTGGGGAGAAAATGTAACACAATAATTCTCTTTCTCTCTCTCTCTCTCTCTCTCTCTCTCTCTCTCCCTTTCTCTCTCTCTGAAGTAGATTTACAAAGAGAACGAGAGAAAGATAGATCTTCCATCTGCTGGTATACTCCCAAGTGACTGTAACGGCCAAAGCTGAGCCTATCTGAAGTCAGGAGTTTCTTCCAGGTCTACTTTGTGGGTGTAGGGTCCCAAGGCTTTGGGCCTTCCTCTAGTGCTTTCCCAGGCCAGCAGCAGGGAATTGGATGGGAAGTGGAGCAGCCAGGACACCCTTATGGAATCCTGGTGCTTGCAAGAGGGATTAGCCAATTGAGATGGCATCAGGCCCAACAATTCTATGTTTGAGTAGAGACATATTCTCATAGGTACTTCACAAGGCTCGGAACTCTGAGATGATAAACTGTGCATGCCTGTAGCTGTTATTAATGAGGGAGCAGACTCTAACTGTGGGTTTTTACTTCCTTCCCAGGTGACTGAAGAGGTTACCAAGCCCTGTGAACTGAAACCAGAGCAAAGACTCCTCTGAGCTGCTGACAGTCTCTACCTGCCACGAATTTCCTGTTTCTGAGTTGGAGGTGTAGGCAATAGCAAAAGACACTTCCTGTGGCTAATGAGCCTTTTGCAGGTGCTCTGCCTTGCCAAGGCCTCAGGAACGTCTGCATCGTATCAGTGCCTGCACAATGGTGCTTTGTGGAGCCCAATCAAACTTCCTGCTGTTGTCACTAGGCACAGCTATTGGCGTGTCCCCAGGTGACCTAACTTGCCGGTTAAGTCCTCATTGCTGCCTTCTTTGGCACTGGCTGGCAAGAGGCTCTCTAATGACTGAGTTTCAGAATGGAAAATGCAGGAAAGACTTGGTACAATGTGAGATGGGAGCCTCCAGGTGCTACATAACCTCCTTCATAAATGGAGTCCATAGGAATGATGTAAACAGCTTCAATTCTGCCTTCAGCTTGGAGGTCCCAGGACATTGCATGGCTCCCTCCATCTGCTCCCATGTTCACTTGCTACTGGCTTTCTCTTCCCCTTAGGGTGGATGGTGCAGTGGGTAGGGGTGGTCTAGATTCCAGGGCACTTTATTTTTCAATCTTCACGCGATGACTTTCCAAAACAGTAATTTCATGGCCAAGTTGTCAATGTAGATTGGCATTCTCAACTCTGTGAGATACATCATTTCATTCTAATTCTATCATAGATTAACTCTCTGTCTCAAAAGAGACATGCATTCAGACTATTTTCTTTGAAATAACCATGTCATGGTTTTACACTGAGGCAGAAAAGGTAAATAATGTAAAGCCGCAATTCTTGGGATCCGGAACCAGCCAACCCTGAGAATTCTGGTGCATGTTCTTGGCTGATCTAGTAAAACTCTTCATGTCTCAATATCCTGACTATGAAATAGAAGTGGGAGAAGTATTCCTCTGAGTTACAGTAAGAATGAAATGAAATATGTATATAAAGCATGTAACACATAACCTTCCAACACACATTCACCATTGTAATGATTTGTTGTATTGTATTGTATATCACACTGAGAAAGATCATTAAAAACTTTCCAAGTTGATTATGTGATAAATTAAGTGTAATATGAAGTATCCTAGACACCTCTCAAGCATCAGTGCTTATGAGAGCAGGAAGAGAAAAAGCCTTAATTCCATTTCAGGTACAACCAGTTAACTCTATTCTCACTAATTTCTTCTTAGGAAGGAATTAAGGAGGATGATATTATGGTACAGTGGGCTAATTTCCTATATGGGACACCTGCATCCCATACGAGAGTGTGCAGAGTCAAATGCCACCTCCACTTCTGATCTCTCTTCTTTCTGATGTGATAGGGAATCAGCAGGTGGTGACTCAAGGAGCTGGATCTTCGCTATCCACACGGGAAACTGGAATGGAGTTCTTGGCTTCTATGTTACCCAGCCCTGAGTGTGGTGAGCACGTGGAGAGTAAGCTAGCAAATGAAAGATCTCTCTTCCTGCTGCTTCTCTCTCTCTCTCTCTCTCTCTCTCTCTCTCTCTCTCGCTATCTCACTATCTCCCCTCTCTGCTGTTGAAATAAATAAATAAATAAATAAATAAATAAATATTAAATAAGGAAGGTGTCTGTTCTTCCATTTCTCTTTCTTGGTATCATCTAATTCAGATGCCAATCAGCAGTGCAACAGTCAAGAGGAATGAGAAGCAATATGGAAAGCAGAATAAGCTAGGAGCCTGGCTGATCCCAGACTAAGACAGACAAAGACAGTGAGAGGAGAGGAACAGAACTTCTTTGTCTTGTAATGCCTGGGACTGATCCTTAAGTTAATTCTCCTTGGATCCATCAAGGAGCTGGTGAATGGTTTCGATCTAGCAGCAACTGAAAGACAATGCTGTATGTTTCTTACCTTTTGTTCCAAACCTAGGCAGTGCTACAAAGAGCTCAAATAATTTTAGTGACTAAAAAATTCTGGGAACTAGATTAATCAGAATGATCAAACTTCAAAGACGGTGGTGGTGATTGGATCTGGTGCATGGTTTAATGAAGATTAAACCAAGGATTGGCTTTCCCCGTATTCTGCAGTTCCCACACACAACAAATCACATCCCGGTGGATGACCTTGACTGAGACTCTTTATTTTGTCTGCCAAAATTAATCTTCCTTTTTCCTAGGTTAACATGCTGAATTGTTTTAAAAGTGTGATGAAAGTGAAATTGGAAGATTAAGGCTTTTACGGGCAAAAAAAAAAAAAAAACACTTTAAAATGGGCAGGGACTTTCAAAAATGAATGCAAGGTCTTTTTTAAAAAGTCACAAAACAGAATAGTAATTATTAAGTCCATAATGATTAACTATGCCATATCAAGGACTCCCCTTGGCTGTTACACATAACCAAAGCAGATGAAGACACATTGAATTTGCTCTGTTAATCACTAGGAGGACTGTTAAGAAGCTGCCAGAAGACTAATTTCCACCCAACATCAGGAAAAGTTATCAGCAGTGACTTAAGACAGATTACATCAGTAAACTGAGTCCCCTTTATTCAGCATAGGACAACAGACAGAAAATGGGAGGGGAATATAAAGCAAGTAAAAATGTCCGGATCACCTGCAGGCCTGGATTTTACAAAGTCTCTTCTAAACCTGTAACCTGATAATTACATAAGGAAACTATTTTGTAAATTTAATCTACCTGCAATCTTGTTCAAGTTTTCCATTGTTTAACGGGAAAGTAACCTATAATGATTAAACTAATGAAGAAAAAAATTTTTTAAAAAGTCAATGAGAATGTATATTATGAAAATGGTATGTACGCTTTCACAAACAACAATTGTTCTAAAGCAGAGACACAGAGAAAATGAGAGAATGAGTTACCATCCATTGATTCACTGCCCAAATGCTCCCAACCAGTCCAAGGCCAGGTGCCAGGTGCCAGGTGCCAGGAACTCTGGGTCTCTCAGTTACTTGAGCCATCACCTGCTGCTTTCCAGGGTGCATGTTAGGATGCAGTTGGAGTGATGCTCGCCCCCTTGATGGAAGCTTTTCAGAGCAGGGCGGGGCCTTCTTACTCTCCTCCCTTTTCACTCATGGTTGGGTGCAGCCATAGGCCTAGCACATGAATCTCTGAATTGCTGCAAGAAGGAAATCTGTCCAAGAACCCAGATCGCATTGTTAGGCCAATGACAACACGTTGCTGTGTTTTATTGGTTGACAAGGATCATGTTAATGAACCCATTGACTTATTTTGACTTATAAAACTTTCTTGCTCAGATTATGGATATTTTCCTTTACTCAACTGTAATATAAAACAACTAGATGTGGGATCTAGAAATTATGTGTTCTTGGCAATTCGTGTTCTGTGAGATTCAACCCCAAGACTTTTAGAAACTGTTTATGGCAGGGTTACGAAAAAGAATACTGGGCCTGGCGCGGTGGCCTAGTGGATAAAGACCTCACCTTGAACACGCCTGCATCCCATATGGGTGCCAGTTCTAAGCTTCCTGCTTGGGATTTGGGAACGCAGCTGAGGATGGCCCAAGGCTTTGGGACCCTGCACCCATGTGGGAGACCTGGAGGAAGTTGCTGACTCCTGGCTTCGGATAGGCACAACACTGTCCGTTGCAGTCAGATGGGGAATGAATCATCGGATGGAAGATCTTCCTCTCTGTCTCTCCTTTTCTCTGTATATCTGCCTTTCCTATAAAAATAAATAAATCTTTTAAAAAATGAAGAGAATTCTTTTTTAAAAATTATTTTCTTATTTTAATTGGAAAGGCAGAGTTAAAGAGATGGATGGAGTGACACAGAGAGATTGTTCACTTACTGACTTACTCCCCAAATGGCTGTGACAGCAGGTGATGAGCTGATATGAAGCCAGGAGCCAGAAGCTTCTCCTGGGTCTCCCACATGTGTATAGGGGCCCAAGGCCTTGAGCCAGCCTCCACTCATTTCCTTTCCACTGGTTTCCAGGGAGCTGGGTCAGAAGTGGTGCAGCCGGGACCTGAACAAGCACCCATAAGGGATGCCAATGCCACATGCTGGGGATTAGCCTGGTACACCACTGTGTCAGCCCTGAGATTACATTAACAAATAAGGGACAGAAGAAGACATCAGAACAGTGAAAGAGCAGATGAGAGTGACCTCTAGCTGAATGATTCACAGCTTTGCACAAGCCTGCTTTAGCCACCACGATGAACTCAGAAAGCTCCATTCCTATCCTCGCTGTTCACATGGGTGGCAGCAATGGTTTCTTTCTCAGCCTAACTGGGGAAACAGCTCTTAGCATGTGCTGTTCTCTGGCTTGTGGTGGGAACTGCTGTTCCATGCATTGCGCATGCATCTTGCACTGGCTGCTGTTCGCAATGTCCATTCCTGCTTTGGGTTAACAGGTCTTGGGTGTTTATGCCTGGGTTTCCTGTGCAGGTACATGGGGCTCACAATGTGGTGTTCAAGCCCAGGGTCATTGGATAAAGTAATGGCTGTTGCTGCAGATAATTGCTCTTGCTTTATTCTAACATTATCTAATTGTTTTCTAGAGACCCAAACAACAAACAGCCGGTTTAAAACGACTCCGGTTTAGTAGAACACCATTTATTTTGTATTACATGCTGGATATACGGTTAACAATTTTTGTTGTTGTTGTTAAGCAGAATTTGACCTCTATATATGCCTCCCTGATTGCCTGCACATAAGGGGGGATTTAAGTTGATAGACAGGGTCAGCCTGTGTTTCTGCAGAATTGAGGCTGAAGCAGGATTTGAACCATTGCAGGGAGGTAGAGGGGCAGCTGCCTCCTCAGCTCCATCTCATTCCTTCTCCTTTGTCAACAAGAGGCCATTGACCTTTCAATTCTTTGCACATGATCCAAATTGGCTTCTAATATAAAACGTTGGATCAGCATCAAGTCTTAGTTCTCTGCACAAAATCTGGGACCGTTACTGAGGGATCCAGGCCAGAAATAAACAAGAGCTTTGTTTCATCAGTTTCCATTTGCTGTCAGACCAGAGTATTTTTCAGGGTGAGCTTGGAGTCCAACAGTTTCACAATGATCTGTCTACTGCACTCACTCTGGGCCAAATTGGATGACCAGCAAATATGTCTGGGTGCAGTTTTGAGACAGATTTCTAATTTTAACACTCACATGAGTCATTATCTTCATTCTGGTAGTTATTAGTTGCACTCACTCTATCTCCCCAAATATGTATTAGATCCTGATTAAAGCCGTATTAAAATAACCACAATAATATTGAGAAAGGTGATCCACAAGTCACTTCATTTTCTGCAAAGGACTCTACAGTTTTAGAAGCAGGAAGAACCCAGACATGCGTTTCTCCTAAGGGAGAAAGTAGGAATCTTTTTTCCTCCCCTACCTTCATAGGCCTAAAGAGGAGGTCTTGGCAATGGATGAGAAACTCAGCAAGAAGTGAGAGAACTGACAAAAACATGCCTACATCCATTTAAGTCATTATTTACCAAAATAAAGCTGATGATTTTTACCAAAGCTTGATTCTCATTGGGTTAAAAAATCACAGGTCAGGAGCTGTAATTCATCAGCATCTCCAGACGCCACAGTGAGCAGAATGGGTCATTAATGAGACTATTAGTGGGTCATTAATGGGTCATTAATGGGCCTTCCTTAACGCCACATGCTCAGATGCAGATTGGCTTCAAACAAACTGTCTCAAACATTTATTGTGAAAATGGAAATTTAATATCCCTTTCAACTGATTTGTTTGGTTTATTACTGGTCATGTTCAAGGTCATGTGTGACAAGGTAGATATCTGATGCCTCAGGTCAAAAACCACGAAGATATTCAGACCCCAGCCCACTGCTCCGTTTGTGATGAGGAGGGATTGTTGATGTGCCACTCACATATTTTGTTAATATGGGAGTGACTCAGGGCTTATTTTGTGATTATCTGAAGAAAAGGAAGAACATTCATGCATTAATCAGATTTGTGAAATAAATATTTATGAGCCAAAACAATTCCTAGTGCAATACAATGCCTCAAACTGAATCTCAACAAAATGCAAATCAGCACTCGTCTTCTTTTTAAGACGCACAAAGTTAAAATATGTAAATATTTAACGGGTTTTAATACATAAACTAGCAAGCATTTCTGCAAGATAAAGAACAATGATATGAAGTTCAACAAATAGAAATGAGTCTAATGGGACGTTTAGAGAGAAAATATTTTTTCTTTGAAAAGTTTCAATAAACTGCAGCCCAAGATACATCATATGAAGTTTATTTGGCCTCTGTTTTACTTTGTAATACTTACTATTTGATTATTTTTAAAAAGTAATACATAATGTGAGAGAGAAACTTGAGAAATGTGGAAATGCACAAAGATGCAGGGGCAGTGGTTTGGCACAGGGGTTTAGGCACTGCTCGGCTGACTCCCGTGTGGCATCAGGGTACCTGCATTAGAGTCCTGCCTTCACTCCTCAATCCAGCTTCCTACTGAAGAATTCTCTGGGAAGCAGCAATGACAGCCCAGGCAGTGAGCAAGTGGTTAGGTGCTAGCTGCCCCCGCTGCACATCAGGATTGAGTTCAGGCTCCTGGCTTTGGCCCAGATCCAACTTTTGCAGGCATTCGAGAGTCTCTCTTTCTCATCTCTCCCATTCTCTATATCCTTTTTGTCCCTCTCTCTCTTATAAAGATTATCCAAAATTAAAAGTCTAAACTAGCTCTTGTCCTCTGTCCATTCTAGCCTTTTCCCTACTACTCCCGTGGTGTGTGTGTGTGTGTGTGTGTGAGAGAGAGAGGGAGAGAGAGAGAAGGAGAGACAGACTTTGTGTCAGATACTAAAGGATAATTTCCCTATTGACTCAGAGCTTGGAACTTTTGTGGAACACTAAAGGTCAAGGACTGCGAGTGCTCTTGCAGTACAGGCAAAGAGTTTGTGAAATTGGTTTGACAAGCCAAACTTACCACTCATTTTGGAAGCATCTAACAGAAGGGAAAAGCTGGGAGAAGAGTCTGGTCTGGTGGTATGGGATGTTTATTCTTTTATCTTCCAGCTGTTCTATCCAGATAAACTCACTGAAAGCTGAAACATACTTCACATACATAATCTGAGTGTCACAGCCTGGCTTGCCTTAAACATACCCAGAAATTTGCGAGGTTACCACGGGGTAAAATCACCTCTCACAAAGCATGCGTAATAATAAAGTTGTTCATCTCCTGCATCTTCTTGACTTCTGTATCCAAAGTGAAGAATAATGCTGTTCTCTGGACTCTACCGCCCAGCCGAAAGGGCTCTGGGCTGGAACATGTATGCAGCATTGAACAGCAGTTAGCTGCTCAAAGCCAGGGCTGCTGCCATTACCAGAGGAGTTGATTTGTAGAAGCCTTACACTGCTCTGCACCATGACAGCGCACCAAACTGTATGTCAGCCGGCCTGGAAGAAGATCAGAAGTCGAAAGGTGAAGGTGCTGGTAACATGTAGCAAATCCACACTCTGGTGAAGTCAGACATGTCAGGTTGAAGGACTGTCTGCCACCATCTTCCCAGAGTGCTCAGCGGTGGCAAAGACAAGGAATACTTTGGAGCAAGGGCTTAGCCCAATGGCCAAGATGCTTAGGAACCGCTCTACAGTGTCTGTATTTGATTCCCAGCTCTGACTCTCCACTCAAGCTTACTGCAAGCACAGCGCTAGGACATGGCAAGTAACACGAGGGAGCCCTGCTTGTGATGCTGGTCCCTGACTCCAGCCTCGCCTTGCCCATGGCAGACATCACTAGGGCAGCAGTGCACAGGGGCCAAGAAAAGGTGATTGATCCTGAATTGTCCTGCAGATTCAATCAGAGGACATGAAGCAGTGAAGTAGCCTCCAAAATAGCATAATCTGTAGCTGGGGTTGAGGCAGGGGATTAACAAACAGGCAGGTGCAGGACTCCAGGGAGGTGGAGCTGAGATCAGAGGCAGCGGAGGATGGAGGTGGGGTGTGTCCCAGTTCAGATCACACACACTCATGCATGCACTTGCACACACAAACATGCATTGTCACACACAGCAGCAAGAAGACCCTGTCTCTTCTCATCACTTTGTTTCTCAAAGCCTTGGTTATGCATATACATTGGTGCTATGTTTCTGCTTTGCAAAGTAACATTTTGCCTCACATACTAGTAACACTTGTTTAAATGTCTTAATCCTATATAATGCCCGCCTATAAAGGTGTTTTTGAAAACTATAGATTTTAATAAATGCTATTTTTAGTAAATTAAATCTTGTTTTCCAATATGTTATTTGCAAGAAGTTTGATCTCTTTTTAAAGATTTATTTATTTTTATTTGAAAGGCAGATTTTAGAAAGGAAGAGAGAAAGATTATCCATCTGCTGGATCATGCCCCAAATGGCTGCAAGGGTCAGAGCTGAGCTGATCTGAAGCCAAGGAGCCAAGGAGGTTCTTCTGAGTCTTCCACATGGGTACAAGGACCCAAGGCCTTCAGCCTTCTCCCACCACTTTCCCAGGCCGTAAACAAGGAACTGAATGGGAAGTGGAGCAGCCAGGACTAGAACCAGTGCCCATATGGAATGCCCATGCTGCAGGCAGAGGATTAGTGTGCCCTACCATTGCACCAGAAACGCGAAGTTTGATCTTGATAACATCATCAGGCCTTTTCCTGTCTGTCTCTGGGGCCCTTGTTCCTCAGCTTACAATTGCAGTCTGTCAGAGCAAACATTCTAGAGTCACTCTCTCCACAAAACTGTACACATTTTACAGGTAAAACAGATCCGAGAAGAAGTGCAAGAAGGTTTTCCCTGCACAAAGCTCCAAAACTGGGTTTCCATCCAATGTGGCAGCCACTGCTGGGGCAAAGGACTGATGGTCTGGTGCCATCTGGTGGCCAGTTGTAGAAATTGACATTTTAGACAAAATGTCTAATTAGACAATGTGGAGGTTAACACTATTAGAATTTTTAAAATACTTGTAAGTAGCTAAGTGGCTTTCAATGTAAATTATACTTAAGATTGCACTATCAGTTCCATTCACGGAGAGTCATGTATATTTACTGTTTTTCTATGTTAATGTTTCTCTCCATTTGTTTAACACCAATTAAAGCACTGTCATCACCAATACCTACTTCTTCTGTTTTTAAAGATTTATTTTATTTTCTTTTTTTTTAAGATTTATTTTTATTATTTTTTCATTGGAAAGGCGGATATACAGAGAGGAGAGACAGAGAGGAAGATCTTCCGTCCGATCATTCACTCCCCAAGTGAGCGCAACAGGCCGATACTATGCCGATCCAAAGCCAGGAGCCTCTTCCGGGTCTCCCACGCGGGTGCAGGTTCCCAAAGCTTTGGGCCGTCCTCGACTGCTTTCCCAGGCCACAGGCAGGGAGCTGGAAGGGAAGCGGGGCTGCCGGGATTAGAACTGGCGCCCATATGGGATCCCGGGTGTGCGAGGCGAGGACCTTTAACCACTTGCGCCACCGCGCTGGGCCCGATTTATTTTATTTTCATTGGAAAGTCAGAAATACAGAAAGGAAGAGAGATACAGAGGAAGATGTTCCGTCCATTGATTCACCGCCCCGCCCCCCCCCCCCCCCAGGCTGCAACAGCTGGAACTGTGCCGATCCGAAGTCAGGAGCCTGGAGCCTCTTCTGGGTCTCCCACGCGGGTGCAGGGTCCCATGGCTTTGGGCCGTCCTTGACTGCTTTCCCAGGTCATAAGCAGGGAGCTGGATGGGAAGTGGAGCTGCCGGGATTAGAACTGGTGCCCATATGGGATCCTGGTGCATGCAAGGCGAGCACTTTAGACACTAGGCTATTGTGCCAGGCTCTCATCAGTATCTGCTTCTCTTAAAAAGTTTTTTTTTTCTTTTGTTGCTGTTTTTTGTTAGTTTGTTTTTTAAATTGAAACTTAGAGACCTATAGATTTTGCACCTGATCGTTCACTTCTAAATGTCACACAGCAACTGGCAGAAGGCTAAACCCGGAGTCCAGAATTCAATTGGGGTTTCCCATTTGGGTGACAGGGACCCAAGCACTGGAATCGTCACTCCCTGCTACTTCCTAGGCTGTTCATTAGCAGGAAGCTTGAATCAGGAGCAGAGCGGCGGAGTGAATTCACGACCTTCCATATAAAGTGTGAGCATCCCAACTGGTGCTTTGGTTGCTATAGCAAACGCCTGCCCACCAGTATTCACTTGTGTTTAATCACCTACATTATAACGAGATCATATTCCATTGCCTTTCCAATAGCAAGTAGGAAGGAAGGGCGAGACGAAGCTGGCTTTTAGGAAAGAACATAGGAAGAAAGGAAGGCAAGGCATTGATCAGATGCTTGGGACACGTGCATCTTATTGGCGTACTGGTGTGAGTCCCAGCTAGTCAGGTTCTAATTCAGTTTCCTGCGGTGTCTGGACAGGCAGCGGAGTGAGGCTCAGCCTTAGCCTACCCCAGTCTTGGCTGTTGTGGGAATATGGGGAGAAATGAACCAGTGCACAGAATCTTTCTTTCAAGTAAATGAAAACAAATGAGTAAAGATTTTTTTAAAGAAAGGAAGGAAAGCTACTAAACACTGCCAGAAATTTTGTAAAAACCTAAGAAACGGATGGCAGCAGATTCACACACTGGCACCAATCCCACACCTGAACATAAAGGTTTACAGCAATGTGGGCATTCTCCTCCACCTCCGTCGACTTTGTTCATGAAAGACCTTTCCTGAAGAAAGCAATTACCCACGGTAACATGTCATGGTACAGATATAGATGCCTACAGGGTGTTTTCAACAACTATTAGAAAAAAAAACCCACTGTTTTTCTTTCAACATACGGACTATTGATAATTTCCTTAAGGTAGAATCTTCATATCAAACTCATTTGTATGCATTTTATTTGAAAGTCATTATCTTTTTTGTATTGTTTCCCATTTCCATGGTTGTAGAAGTTGTTACCACACTTGGGCTTAAATTTGGTGTTATGAAAACTCTAATCAGTTTCAAACTGATAGGTTGGTAATTCACATACCAATGTTTTAATTCATGGCTTTTTAAATTATAGGTGAGACTGTAATCATTTTCCAGATAAACAAGTCAGTTGATGTTTTCAAGTGCCTGTGTCAGTCTGGTCATATTCTTTGCTGTTTTATAATAAGTTGCTGGCACGTGAGACATTTTTTTTTTTTTAAAGATTTATTTTTATTATTTTTTTCATTGGAAAGGCGGATATACAGAGAGGAGAGACAGAGAGGAAGATCTTCCGTCCGATGATTCACTCCCCAAGTGAGCGCAACGGGCCGATACTATGCCGATCCGAAGCCAGGAGCCTCTTCCGGGTCTCCCACGCGGGTGCAGGTTCCCAAAGCTTTGGGCCGTCCTCGACTGCTTTCCCAGGCCACAGGCAGGGAGCTGGAAGGGAAGCGGGGCTGCCGGGATTAGAACCGGCGCCCATATGGGATCCCGGGTGTGCGAGGCGAGGACCTTAACCACTTGCGCCACCGCGCCGGGCCCGAGACATTTTTTACATAGTAAATTCATAGTTCTCCATTTATATTTTAGATATTTGTTATATAAGTAGTATTTTTTGGTATGAAAATTTAAAATATTTATGTAGCCAAATGTGTGATTTTTTTTTCCTACACAGGAATCTATTGTTTTTATTCTTGGTTTTCATTTTTGTCCAGAAAATATTTCTTACTGAGGGTAAGGAAGATTTTTATATTTTTGTAATATATATTTTATTAGTTTTAAAATATGTATTTTTATATTGAAATAACTGAGCCCTCTAGAATCGATTTTTGCTGAGGGGAACAAACAAGGGTTTGTCTTTTTTTCCTGCACTGATCTTTAGTCATTTGATCTAACACCGAATGAAATAGTCTGCTCTTTTCTGGTTGACTAGAAATGCTCTAGTTAATGTTGGCGGAGTTTCTGTTTCCAGCGATCACATCCGGTTCCATTGTTGTCACCGACCACGGCTGCACCGATGCTGGACTCTTTGACAAACCATAGTTTAAAATACATCCTAATGTCTGGTCACTGTATTCCCATATAAGAGTAATAATGATAATAATAAGATAATCTTTCTTTTTAGAAAGATTTAGGTGGACGAGGGAGTGCCAGGATGGGTCTCAGCTTAGCCAGCCTATGCTAGGGGCAGCAGGAGCATGTCTGGAGACTCGAGACTGCCCCTTTGTTTCTGCGTGTGCCTTGAGCCCCTTCTCCTGTCTCAGTGGCCCCTTGAGACCCCTGCAGACCCCTGCAGACCCCTGCAGTTGGCAAGAAGCCAGAGGCCCTCTGAGTTCTTCAATCTCAACCTCTTCTGGTAATTTGGTCACTTTCCAGTAATCTCAGTCACCTCCTCACCCTTCTTTTGCAGAGAAGTTTTATTTGTTAAGTGACCAGGTGAATTTGGAAAAATACAGGCAAGAGGAAAACACGTCCCGGGACAGAGCTGGGATGCCTCTTGAAAGGAGAGACACCTGGGTTTGAAAAAGTGTTCCCTGACCCTTCCTTGTGTGTGCAGGAACTGGGAACCTGCAAGTAAGACATTCCCCATTGGCGGTCTCTTAACCAGATAGGGAATGGCTGAGCAGTTCTTGTGCCAGCTACTTGAAGGTGTGGCCAAGATTTCAGCAGGCTTGGGCAATCTCAAATTTCATTATGTTTAAATAGATGAATCATATATTACTGTGTGTCTACACCACATTTTCTTTATCTAGTCATCTGTTGATGGACACCTTGCTTACTGACAAATTTTGGCAATTCTGAACAATGCTACTATAAACACGGTGGTTAAGACACTTTTTTTGGGCCATTGTGTTGAAATATTTTGGGTATATACCCAGTACTGGAATTGCTGGATCGTATGGTAAATCTATTCCCAGTTTTCTAAGAATTCTCCACATTGTTTTCCACTGTGGCTGAGTGAGTTACATTCCCTCCAACAGTGTGTGTTGTCATTTGCCCACATCTTTGCTGGAATTTGTTCCTTACAATGTTTTGAATTTTAGCCATTGAGATGGGGGTGAGGTCCTAGCTCGCTGTGGATTTGACTTGCATTTCCCTGATGGCTAGTGGTGTTGGGCACGTTTTTACATATTTGTTGGCCATTTTTGGTTTGTTTGGAGAACTGTCAAAGTTCTTTGTTGATGTCTCAACTGGATTTTTTCTGGTTGTGTTTTTTAAGTTGCTGATATATTTGGGATACCAATCCCTTGTCAGATGGTTTGCATTTTTGTTGTTGTTGTTGTTGTATTTTGTTGGCTGTATCTTCACTCCATTTATTGCTACTAGGGACTGCTGCATCCTGTGGCTGGCAGGGAAATGCTGTCTTCCTAGATTCATGCGAGAAGGGACGGCAGCAGCCTGCTCACCGCTGGAGCTGCCGGGGGCCCGAGATTACTTAGATCAGGTCTGACAGAGCTCGGTCTGCTGTCCAGGCTGATGTAGAAGCCAGTGTAGGTTTCCCTCTCAGCTCAAACTGACAGCAGAGGGCTGTGTGGTGAATCCGTCCCACCTGAGGTGGTCAGCTGGCGGCTCCTGGCCAGCACCTGCCCGCACTCCGTGATTGCCCACACCAGTGTCTCTCTCTGCTGTCTCTACCACCTCTGCCCTGCTGAAGCTTCATTCTCATTTTTCTCTGCTTCTTCTTTTTTTTTTTTTGACAATCCTTACATATTTAATTAGGGTAAAAAAGGTTCAAGGGCTACAGGGAAGTGGGCAAGACCATCACTTCCATACCGCTTCCTTCATGTATCTGAGGTAAAGGGGGATATAGAGGAAGAAGCCCCACTCAGTTTCCCACCCACCCTAAGTCCCGGATGTGGGGCATGCTCTGAGATTCTAGATCAAGCGGTTCCAATAGTTCACCATTCATGGATCGCTACCAGTCTCGCCACTCCAAGCATGATGAGTTCGTCGAAGGACCCACTGTTTGACACAGTCCCTCATAGAGTCTCCATTTGCCGAGTATTTTGCTGCCAACAGATAGCTGAGGTTGTTGATTGACTTGTTCTGGCTTTTCTTGGTTAGGACTCTGAGTCCGGTGTCTCGACTGCAGAGATCCTCAAAGAAATTTTGAGGTAATGGGCCCAGTGTGGTGGCGCAAGTGGTTAAGGTCCTCGCCTTGCACGCCCCGGGATCCCATATGGGCGCCGGTTCTAATCCCGGCAGCCCCACTTCCCTTCCAGCTCCCTGCCTGTGGCCTGGGAAAGCAGTCGAGGATGGCCCAAAGCTTTGGGAACCTGCACCCGTGTGGGAGACCCGGAAGAGGCTCCTGGCTTCGGACCGGCATAGCACCAGCCATTGCGCACACTTGGGGAGTGAATCATCGGACGGAAGATCTTCCTCTGTCTCCCCTCTCTGTATATCCGCCTTTCCAATGAAAAAATAATAAAAATAAATCTTTAAAAAAAAAAAAGAAATTTTGAGGTATTCCCAGTCCAGATTCCTGCATGTTCTAGTAAGCATAGGGCCTGGAACAGTCCATTGCCCTGATCAGCTGGTGGTTGCAGTTACTGGGTCAGTTCTGTCTCCATCCGTGTCCTCTACAGGAACCAATGGGTGTTACAGTCCAGCCTGATTCTGCTCTGAACACACTTGGCCCTCGCAAGTACCAGTAGGAGCTGCAGCCCAGTCAGGGCGGCCCACAGTAACCCCAAACGGGCCCACCCCCTACCCTGGCTTGCCAGTATGTATGGCATACTAGTCCAGTCTGTCCCAAATACCCTTCTGCTCATATACTTGCCAACAGGTGTTGTGACCTAATTTCATCCAACTATCTCATCCAACCAGCCCTAACAGATGTTGTTGGGTGTCTGTCTAGCCACCCAGCCCCTGTCCTACTTCCCGTGCCCTCCTGTGGAAGGTGATGACCCAAGAGGGAGAAGCCCACTATTTCCCTCCCAGGTCGCTCCCATTCCAGTTGTGCCCTCTCCAGTTGGCCCTGTGGTTCAAGTCGACATGTCTAGCCCTTTGTACCAGCTTCCGCCAGCTGATGCTACGACCAAGCCCCAACAACCCTCACCCACTCTGATTGTAGCTTGTACCAGTGGGAATAGTCAGCCCAGCCTGGTTTTCACCCAATCTGGTCCACATAAGGTGCACAGGTGCTGTGTCCCTGCCTGGTCTGGTCTACTCCCTATCCAGCTCACGCTCCTCAGTGTAAGTAGCTGTTCAGCTAGGGAACCACCCCTTATTCCCCTGTCAGCTCTGCCTCCTCCCTTCCTGGTTCTCACGTGTGCTGGTTGGGTGCTGTGGCTGTATCCGGCTCAGGCTACCTCACCTTGGCATTCCAAATTGTGTGTTGCTTTTGTCACGACCGGACCTGGTTCAACCCATACTCTGTTCTGGTGTTCAGATTTACCAGTGGATGACATGAACAGATTCAGCCTGGTCTGCCCCCGACCCATGCCAAATGCATGCCAGTGGGACACTTTCCATGACCTCTTGGCTGTTACCTTCCATGTTTCTTGTGCTGACCTGCAGGGTCTGTGTTCTGCCAGAGGAGTTGCCCGGGCTCCTCCATCAGAACCCTTTCAAGTGCCAGGTTTCATGCATACCAGTGGGTCCATGTGCCAGTTCGCCTCCTGTCCTAGCAGGAACAGTGGCCTTTCCTATTCATCCCATTCTGGTTCTTACTGTAGGATGTTTCAGCCCAGTCACGGCTCGTCCACACCCCCATATAGCTCGTATATGGCTCAGTTGGGGTTGAGACCTAGCCTAGTCTGTCCCACTTCTACCCTGGTCCTCCAAAGCACCACAAGGTGTTGCAGTCTGGCCCAGCCTGGTACGTCTTTTTCTAGTCCACACTTGTGCCAAGGGAGACGACAACTGTATTCAGATTCGACTGCAGCCCCATCCACTTGTCACAACCCCTGCCTTAGACACCGTGGCTCAATTCTGTGCTTAATGTGGACCAGTTGGAGCCAAAACCTAGCTGGCATGTCCTGAGCTCCACCCTGTGTTCCAATCATGCTTGTGGGCTAAGGTTTGCTTAGTCTGAACATTCAGGTCTCAGTCCCACACTTGCATTAAAGTTTCCTGTCCCAGTTCCTGGGAATCACCAGAAATTCGTGTCTCACCTACTCTAATGCTGGTCTTATTTATGGGTGTCCCTAAGCAGCTATTTCTTATCATAAAAACCCCAGAGCTCACCGCTGGGCGGCCAGCAGGCAGAGCCTGGCACCACTTGGTGCACTGGCTGCACAAGGCCGGGGCCTCTGCTTCCGCCTTGTGGCGGGAACTGTGGCCGAGACCCCGGCAGGGTTCCGTCCGGCAGGGGCACCCCCCCAACAAGTGCCACCTTGAGGGGGGGGTTAAGCCTGACCCTTGTCTTGAGACTGGGACCCACCCGACCTGTCCTGCCACTAGCTTTTGGCTGGCGGGGGGCAGGGCAGAGCTAGGAATTTACCCCCAGCTCCCAGCCATCTCTCGCGGGTACTCACCCATGAGAGAGGCTTTAGGTGCTCCTGGGCCAGGAGAAGGCCGAGGCCTCTGCCCCCGCCTTGCGGTGGGGACTGTGGCCGAGACCCTGGCGGGGTTCCATCCAGGTTGCTTCTTCTTTTTATTTTTATTTTTTTGTTGGTTTTTTCACTGAAGGTTTTCAAGTCATCTCTGGAAACAGTCCTTCCTTCTTTCCTTTCTTCTTTTCATACACCAGAGGGGCCGTAGTCAGAATGGTTGTGCCCTGTTTAGATTCCTTACCCACCATCTTTATTTTTAACCTCAAATCTTTCAGTGTGTTTTATGGAAAAGTTATGGATTTCTTAGGTTGATTTGAAAGTAGTGATCGGGCCCGGCACGGTGGCGCAAGTGGTTAAAGGTCCTAGCTTTGCACGCCTGGGATCCCATATGGGCGCCAGTTCTAATCCCGGCAGCCCCACTTCCCTTCCAGCTCCCTGCCTGTGGCCCGGGAAAGCAGTCGAGGACGGCCCAAGGCTTTGGGAACCTGCACCCGCGTGGGAGACTCAGAAGAGGCTCCTGGCTTCGGATCGGCATAGTATCGGCCCGTTGCGCTCACTTGGGGAGTGAGTCATCGGACGGAAGATCTTCCTCTCTGTCTCTCTTCTCTGTATATCCGCCTTTCCAATAAAAAAATAATAAAAATAAATCTTTAAAAAAAAAAAAAAGAAAGTAGTGATCAAATTGTTGCTACTGGCTATTACTTTGGGTGCATCCTTTTGTTTTTTTCTGGCTCACAAATATATCATTTGCCTATTAGTGATGTTGTTTCTCTTCCAACAACTACATTTTTAAAAAGATTATAATGATAAATACTTCCTTATCGATATTGGGTATCAATGGGAATTGTGAAATTATTTTTTGTCTTACATATTGATTTTAAATAGGGTTGCTCAGTGTTCATCATTACACAAGATGAAATTTGGTGGGAGGGGCACTTGTCCCTTCCTTAATGCTCTAGTTCATTTAAAGAGCACCCAGGTCGTGACGTGGGGATAGGGGCTGGGGATACAGGGTGCTTGGCAGACACAAGGGCCCCGTGGAAGAAGTAACTTGTAGTGCTTCATACATGACAGAATAGCTATTTTAAAAAAGCTTTCTTTATTTTTATTACAAAGTCAGATATATATACAAAGATGAGGAGAGACAGAGAGGAAGATCTTTTGTGTGATGATTCACGCCCCAAGTCACCACAATGGCCAGTGCTATGCCAATCTGAAGCCAGGAGCCAGGAGCCCTCCTGGGTCTCCCATGCAGGTGCAGGGTCCCAAGGCTTTGGGCCGTCCTCGACTGCTTTCCCAGGCCACAGGCAGGATGCTGGATGGGAAGTGGAGCTGATGGTATTAGAACCGGCGCCCATATGAGATCCTGGAGCGTTCAAGGTGAGGACATTAACCTCTAGGCTATAACACCGGGCCCCAGGATAGTTATTAATGGCAATAACTGATCATTTCAAAATAGCTAATGAAGGGGATTTTGAATATTTTCAACTCAACAAAATTATAACATATCTAAGATTATGAATCTGTCAATTATTCTGGTCTGATCATTACAAATTGTATATACATGAACTAAAATAGCACATGGATTAAAATAGTTGTATTTTAACTAAAGATAAAACATTTTTTTTTAAAAAAAATCTAGGTTATGTGATAAAAGGCATGAAGTAGAAGGCATTTCCTATGAAGCACAAGATTTGGGTAAAACCAGTGCCACCAGTGAACTGTATCCTAACTGCATTCTCTGTAATTGTACTATGTAACAAAATCATCTTACATGTATTGTAACCTACTCTTTGTAATGAGCTGTTTTATATCTTGAAGTGGACCAATGATACGGTTGTATTTTTTTAAACTGTGTGCCTAAGTAGATATGCTAGTATTTTATTTGTGTTTTTCCTTGTTTCCTTTGTAATTGTGGTTTTTGGTTTTTAAAAATTGTTATTATTTTGAAAAGATTTTCGGTTCTTTTCTCCAATTTGGGTAACAATATTATACTTGTTTTGATTTAAAAAAGTACGAAAAACTTTTCTCTAGGGCTCTAGTTGCTAAAATGATCTGTGCATTGGAAGTACAGTAGAATCCACCTGTGACCATGCATAAACCTGTTACTTTCATGTGGGCTCAAGTTGTTGGCCTCTTTCCTAATTTGTTTCATAATTATTAGACTTTTGGGGGGTAAATTTTAGCAATTTCCATTTTTTTTCAAGATCTTCTGTTTCATCAAAGCCTTCAACTTTAACTTATCTAAATTTAAGTAACATCTTTTTATTACTCCCTGATTTTCTCCCCCAAGCTCTCTCTTTTTAAGCGGTAGTTGTTTATTGATCTAATTACTTATTTGAAGGGAAAAGTGTCAAAGAGAGGGAGAGACTGTGAGAACTTCCATCCATGAGGCAGGAACTCCACTTGGATCAATGAATTAGGGCCAGGGACTCAAGCACCTGGACTCTTTTGCTTCCTCCCAGGCATATTAGCAGGAAGCTGGATTGGAAGCAGAGCAGCCAGGATTTGAAGTGGCACTCCACTACTGGATGATGAAATTCCGAGGATGGCTTAACATGATGTGCCACAATGCTGCCCCCATTCTCTTTTTGAACATTGCATATTTTTACTTTAGCTTTTATTTTATTTTATTTTGTTTTGTTTTATCTTTTACCTCTTGATTATGTTGGTGGTGATTATATTACTACTTTAAGAAAATAGTTTTTAGATCTATTCTGTATGTTTAGCATTTCTTAGCATAATTCTTACAGTTTTACTTGTCTTCACATTTGCCGTATGTGACACACTCTCTCCCATTGGTTACAAGCTCCGCATTTCCCCATGACCAGATGGTTCACAGATGGTTTCACTGTCTGGCCACTCCATTTCTATTCTGGTACAACCCTCATTTCAGGCTTGTAGTTTAACTTTGAGTTCCACTTTCACCATAACCTATGGTTTCTAATTCATTTAATATATATGTTTTTAAAGTTAGATTGCATGAAGATTAAGAAATAATGATAAACTGAGAAAACCTATGCAGAGAAAAGAGAGAGTGGACGTAAGTAATCATGCAGATAGGCCAAATCTGCTTTTTTTCTGAGCTGTGTTTCCAGGCTGGGAGAGATACCCAGGAGAGAACATTATCAGAGAGCAGCTCTGGCAAAGCAAGATCACCACATCACCAGAACGCCACACACAGGGAGCTTCCACACAGCAGAAACTTGCTTCTCTCAGTTCTGGAGGCAAGAAAATCCAAGGTGAAGGTTCCAGTGCCCCAGTGACTGGTGAGGGCTTGCCACTGAGTGCGTAGATGCGGCCCGTGCTGGATGCTTACCTGGTGGAAGGGGCTTGCTCATTGCCTGGGATCTGCAGATAAGGGCAATAACTGCAGCCACAGGATCTCCACCCTGGCAGCCTCATCCCCTCTCACATATGCATTCCCTCTCACTGCCAGGGGAGACTTTCAACACATAAACTTCATGGGAAACAAACATTCAGCACACTGCAAAGCCATGGACCACACATCTAGAAAGTAACAGAACGCTCTGATACAGTAAGTCGTGGCCTGTGTGTAAACGTAAAGGATTTTGGAGGTAGCAATAGGGAAGACATTTGTGATGGTTAGTTTCAAGCACTAGCTTGACTGGATCATGCTGTGCCCAGCTACTTGCTCCAACATTCTGGATTTGGTTAGGATGGTACTTTTGGATGAGATGAACACTTGAGCAAGTGAACTGAGTGGAGCTGATTGCCCTCCCTCATGTGGTTGGGTCCACTGGTCCATGGGGGGCTGGGCAGTAAGTAAGGTGCATCTCTCCCCACCTGTCTGCCTTTGAGAAAATGGTTACTTCTCCTTTCAAACTGAGACACAACTGTTCTCTTTGGGTTTGAAGACAGCACCTGCCCTTGACCCTCAGGATTGCCAGGTGGAACCCTTGATATTTAGCTTCCATAACTGTATGCATCAATTCTGTACTGTAAATCCCTTTCTGTATCTGTACACATCCGATGGGTTTGGTTTCTCTGGAGGACTCTACCATAATGTTGAAGAAGTGCTTGTCCAATGCCTTTCTGCTATAACAGGCAAGTCATCTGGTGAATATAAAGCCTGGTATACTCGAGTTTCAAGAGATTTTTTGTTTGAATAACAGAACTTACAAAGTTATCAAATAGGCTTGTTTTCTTGCATAGAAGATATCTTCCAGAATAAAATTAATTTTTAAAAGACTTATTTATTTTTATTAGAAAGGCAGATATACAAAGAGGAGGAGAGACAAAGAGGAAGACCTTCTGTCCGATGATTCACTCCCCAGCTGACTGCAACATCCAGAGCTGCGCCGATCCAAGGCTAGGAGCCAGGAGCCTCTTCCTGGTCTCCCACATGGGTACAGGATCTCAAGGCCTTGGGCTGTCCTCAACTGCTTTCCCAGGCCCCAAGCAGGGAGCTGGATAGGAAGCAGAGCTGCCGGGATTAAAACCAATTCCTATATGGGATCCTGGCGTGTGTAAGGCAAAGACTTTAGCTGCTAGGCTATCGTGCTGGGCCCAAATTAATATTTGTTTATGAAAGTATTGGTTCAATATGTCTGTGCTACAAGATTAAGAACTCTCAAGTGGTAGGGTCATTGTCTTTCAAGTGTGAAGAATAGTTTGTGGTTGGAGTCATTTGTTTCAGGTGTTCATTTTATCAGTCATTTTCTAGCTGTCTGATCTTGATGTACCCCTTTGTCCTCCAGTTTCATCATCTGTTTCTGCTTCATAGGATTGTAATGAAGAAAATAAAAGTTGCTAGGACGCTTTGGATGCTCCAACAGTCAGAGCTCTGTCAGCGTGGTCCATGCTGATATCCTTGGCGCAAGTCTACCACAAGCACTCTCCCTGGCAGATAGACAGCCCTAAAAGTATGGTACACATGTACACATGTACACATGTACCATTTTCTCAATACTGCGGAGTTAAACATAAAGCAAATGATGTGGCGGGAGTTTTGGCACCAAGCTTAGACTCTGTGTGGTTTGCCTACACCCCAAACGGAGTGCAAGGGTGCAAATTCTGGCCACTTAATGTTTGCCTCAGCTGCCTGTTGGTGCTCCCTGAGGGAAACAGCTGCTGGTCCAAGTGCTTGAATGCCTGATGCGATTCCTGTAGCCTGCCTTCAGACACAGCTGGTTGTTGCAGGATTTGGAGAATGAACCAATTGATGGAAGTTCTCTGTCTCTCCCTCTCTGTCATTATTCCTTTCAAATAAATCTTTTTAAAAATCAAGGGGATAAATTTATTATTACCAGAAAATCTGAGTATAACCAAATAGGAGTACTTCAAAATGTGTGTGCAGGAGTTGGAAGTTCTTCTCCCCTGCTAGATATCCTGAAAGGCTCCAGTCTTGCAATGGCATAAAATTGCATTATAAATTTTTATAAGGTTGTTCATTCTGGTTGTAATTCTAGTTTCAGTTAGATAAGAAAATAAAGTCATACCTTGAATGAAAAGAAAAAAAGACAGTTTAGTTTTTCAGCAAGGTGGGAGGGAATCACTGAAGACAAAACTTTTGAGAGAATTTTTCTTTATGGCAGAGTAAAACTAATCAGGTTATCATTTTTTCCATGTAAGGAAATCGCATACCTAGGTTGATTTGTATTAAAAATATGATCGGGCCCGGCGTGGTGGCGCAGTGGTTAAGGTCCTCTCCTTGAACGCCCGGGATCCCATATGGGCGCCGGTTCTAATCCTGGCAGCCCCACTTCCCACCCACCTCCCTGCTTGTGGCCCGGGAAAGCAGTCGAGGACGGCCCAAAGCTTTGGGACCCTGCACCCGCGTGGGAGACCCGGAAGAGGCTCCTGGCTTCGGATCGGCATAGCTTCGGCCGTTGCGCTCACTTGAGGAGTGAATGATCGGACGGAAGATCTTTCTCTCTCTCTCTCCTCCTCTCTGTATATCTGCCTTTCCAATAAAAAAAATTTAAAAATAAATCTTTAAAAAAATATGATCAGCTTCTCTTGTCCATTTTACTTATGTGCCACTAGTTCACATATAGACCCACTTTGTGGTGCAAAATTGAATGAATCTACAAGCAACCTAACTTCAAATTTAATTCAAGTCTATATCAAAGTGGTAAGACATAAGTTTCACTTTTTTCTGACTCATAAAGCTGTCTGTGAGTACACAGAGAGTGCATATAACCCACCCTCCATTAGGAAGCTCTATCTTCACCTCACTTTACAAAATATTTCCATCAAAGGACATGTGAATCACAGAAGTCCATTTTTAAGAAATAAGCATGGCAAAGTGAATCACTAAACATGAGAAGACCATGCACATTTAGATTCTTTCTTCATTTTAATCAAATCCAAGGTAGGGCAAATCCAGACTTCCCAAAAACAGCACAACACATTACACAACCAGGTGGCAATGGGAGGGTCATATGGGTGCTCCTGCCTTGGAAAAAAACATTACTTTGCTTTATTTGGGAAATTTCAAGCATCATTTAATATTTTAGCTTTGAAAGACCTTGCAAATCAATGAGGCAGATGAATAAGACCCTGTGGGCTTCATATATAAAACTAGATACTATCTAAATAAAATCTACTTGATTTCTAAACCTTACATTTTTGCTTCCACTATAAAAAATCATTTCTATGATTATTCAAAAAACAAATGAAACCACATACTTCAGACACAACTGATTTCAGTTGTATACTGCCTTGTCCTGTTTTTGTTTATAGTAATATCTCCATTTAATACCTCCTTCACAGGATGTCAGAGATACTGAACTCCAGAGCTAAGCATGGGTTCCAAAGGCAGAAATGTTTCAGGTGATTCTGGTCTTAGGGACAAAGGCCAAGAATACAAAGCTACCCTACTCTCTTGCTATGCTATCAACACCAGGCTCCCTTTCGTCATCACCCCCAAATTCCTATTAAACATTTCCTAGTGATCACAAAACTGCAAATAAACCTTCATTTCTTCTCCTTTTGTGTAATGTACAGTAGAAGTTCTTTGATGGCAGGGATAGAATTTATTCTAGTGTTTGATAGCACTGGGCACGCCACATGTCTAGTTACTAAATAAAAACACTAAAAAGCAAGTTATATTTTTTGTTACTTTCAAGTCTGCAGTGTCTTACTTTCCTAAAATCACACAGTTGTGATAGAAAAAGAACAAAGCACTGCTGCCACATTTAACACTTGTACATTTTATTGAATTAAATCAGCCATTGTACACGTTGCAGCTATGTATTGTTAGTGTTGTAGTTTTTCCATTAACTAATACATGCCCTCATAGATATATTCAATTAGTGTTATCACCATGGGAACAAGATGCTGATTCGTCAACTAAAAAATTCACTTCTTCTCACAGTATTCAAGTTTTTTGATAACACAGCAAAAAGAAATCAAAGTCGAAAAAGGTGAATAACCATTATGTTGTTACACAGACATCATCTGCACTGCAAACAGCACAACAGAAATGCTTTTCTTGAGCTCCAGTGAAAGTTTGACAAGAAGGCCCTGGTGTGTCTGAAAAAGTTTCACCCTGGGCCTCTTTCATTTTGGCTGCCAAAGAATGCTTTATTTCCTACCCAACTGCCAAAAAGCGCTAGCATTTGAGACTTAGGAGATTTGGTTTATGGGAAATCTCCCTCCTAGGAAATTTTCTCTCTTGGCAATGTTATTTTAAATGATGAAGTGCCATTGTTTGCCACATTTGTTTTTGACATTTGGAGCAATGAGTCATTTTTGCACAACAGGAAAAGACCAGAAAGAATTGGAAAATGTTCAATTCCTGGAAGGTAGATTCTTTTTTTCTTTTTTAAAGTTTCATCTTCATTGAATATACTTTCTTTAACAGATAACTGATTGAAAATGTATGCCGTTTCTGAATATATTTGTGAATATATATGTGTGTGTATATATATATATGTTAAAATGCTACACAGCCTCAACCACTAGAAGAATATGGACTAGGACATTGGGGTCACTAGGATTGT
The DNA here is from genome assembly GCF_017591425.1 of Ochotona curzoniae. Taxonomy (NCBI): domain Eukaryota; kingdom Metazoa; phylum Chordata; class Mammalia; order Lagomorpha; family Ochotonidae; genus Ochotona; species Ochotona curzoniae. The sequence continues at coordinate 48,918,082 of NW_024467119.1, forward strand.
TATAGTCCCTTTCTTAAAAGAAACCAACAAACACAAAAGTGCATGAATGCACTTCAGAATTTCCAAGGGAGTGTAGGTTTAAAAAAAAAATAAACCCCAAATTTTAACAAAAACCAAATTCTCAAAGATTTCTCAATCTCATCTACAAGCTGAAAAACAGATCTAGCTGGACAGTGAAGTGTTCACTCAGGGTAAAAAGAATGAAAACTATGAACGTGATTAGATGAGTGTTTGGACCATGGTTTTGATTTTTGAATGCCACATGCAGGTAGTAGAGAAGATATAAACCTGGAAAAAAGAAAAAAGAAACCACTCCAACATGGTGAAGGGCTTTGACCTTTTGAGTAGTGGGCAAGTCTTGTTTCCAATGAATTATCTACAGTGCAGTGGCCAGAAGAGAGTGCCACCCGTAAGACAGCATGGTTTGCTAAAGCAGCAATGGAAACTGGAAAACTACAGTAGTTATAGCTTGTAAAATACCCTGCCAATGTGTCCAAGATTTAAGAGACCTGAAGATGCTAGGAAGCCACAGGATGTAGTTGCCAGCTCCCCGATACATCATTGCTTCACTCTGCCTTGTGCTCCCTTCCTCCCCTCCCTGTGAGTGGCTGTTGGAGAATCACACATCATGTCTGGCCAGCACCAGCACAAACTTCTCCATGAAGACGGTTCTTCAAGGCTATTAACCCATCTTTAACCGGGAGCAATGGTTACTCTGGAAGTTCTAAGGTCACAACGGGTCTGAAGTGCTTCTTGCGTAGTAGGACAGCATTATCATTCGATTGTGTTAGCAATATCTTATTAATCATTGTTCATCAATTTCTAGGGGCCTTTTATTCCATGATGTCCGATGTAGTTATGATAGGCAGTGGTTTTAACTTTAATATGTTGTTCATCTGAGCATTTCAGCTATATACATTGTACATGGAGATCCCTCTGCAGGGTTCCTATAAATTGTCACTTGAAGAGGTCTGCAGGTGAAGTTCTTCCGATCAATGGGTTTTCACGGAGCTTGTGCAGAAGCAAAGAATATTGGAGGTGGCCGATCCCCAGGTTAGTACAGATATAACAAAGTAGTGGATACAGCATCCAAAATGAAGGATGCTATCTTTGGTCACAAATTAGCTTATCAGTAAAGAGGATGGGGTTGGGGTAGGGACGAAATGAAAATAGAATGCAGTATATTTGCTAACAGTGGAAATGCCAGGATATCCCAGTAGGTTGGGTCAGTTACATCACTCCCGTGCAGAAACGGGAAATTGCATATTGAGTGAACACATGGGAGAATTGGTTAGCTCCTCATTTGGCCTCTTGCTTTAAGTCCTCCTTGCAGAAGTGCCGGAGAAGTTGCTGGAGATCATGCTGGAGGTCATCCTGGGCTAGTGCTTCTGGCACATCCTCCAGGTGCTCCAAATCAATGTGTTTTCCATGCTGGTCCTTCACCACAGCCCTCTTCTGTGTTCTGGCTTTACTCAGCGTTGTCCTGTGGGGCAGGGGCATGGGGAAGCAGACAAAAGCAAATTACATTCTTTCTCTATATAACCTGCATGCAGCCAGTGATGAGGCTCATGGCTACAGCACTCATGGCCTCACCTATAGATATTTCTATATTAAGTGATTAATAAAGCATCAACAGAAACTTTGTCATCTCTCTGAAGTAATTCATGTTAGAAATCATGTTTTAGAGCAGGGAGTACTTTTGCAATCCTTAAAAACACTTTAGATAAGTGAACTGGTGTTTCAAAATAGTTCCCTCAAAAAGTAATTGTAGAATCATGCTTGGATTCAGGGCACTGATTTCAAAGAACTCCATTGTCCTGTACCCCCACCTACTGATGACAACATTATAATTTGGTCACTCTCAGTTCTGCTCACTGTCTACTTGAAGATATAATTCTTCATTCCACAAATATCTGGGGAATGTGTTCTACTCTTCTAACAAATCAGGACACCAAATATTAAGGAAACCAAGTCATACACCAAATAAAAAAAATACAACAGAGTTAGAATGCAGTGCAAACAAGAGCCAGAGCACAAACCCCAAGCAATTACTGTTTTCCCAGGCATCTTCACGTAAATCCACTATGGGAAAAGAATCCGTTTTCATGACTTGATTCAGAAATTTTCCTTACTGATTCCTTGTGTATAAAAGCTGGGAGTTCCGTCGACTTTCAAACAACTCATTCAGTTAAAATACTTCACTTTCTCTTGGTCATATTTGCTTCCTTCTTTTTGTTAATGCTGCCTCAGTTACCTGATATTATTTAAATGATTGTGTATCTGAAAGGAAACTTAAGTGGGTTCTCTTGATGAAAGGTTGAAAGGTTGAAAATGTTCCCAATGGTTGAATTCAAAATGTGTTTTCCTAATTATTCAGCTTTGTTTTTTTCTCTTACACACAGGCTAACATCTTACTATTTCCTCCCAAGAAGTAATCAAATCTTTCTGACTATTGGTGTCATAGGAGAAATTTCCATCAGAGGACATTCCTTAGTATTTTGCGTAGGCAAACAGATGAATGTGTTTATGAATATGCACATACATGTGATTAAAATATAAGATACAAATGTTGTACATTAGTAATAGAGTTCCGTAACTAACTGTTGGAACTCAATCATGTTGTTCATATCCTTGGCTTTTAAATCCCCAACTGTATTTGAGAAACTTCAGATTAATTGGTCTCCAGATCTATTCCAGTTTAAAGATTATGTGTTGGAGGACATGCAGAGCTTCTATGCTTTTGTCTGAATAACAAGAGTTCAGAGCACAGAAAGCATTATCTTCAATTCATGTGGCATTTGTAAAGTTCAGAGAGAAAAATTACAGTCTTTTGAAATCCTAGCTCCTACAGATTTTTAACATTTGATTGGAGGGTGGAACTGTGAGAAACCCTTTAATTTTGCTGTTCTAATTATTATGTTCCAAGGGCTTAAAATAGATTTGTAGAGTACTATAAATGACAATCTTTCTTTCCCTTTCAATAAAATGAAAAACACAATAGTAACTTGGATTTCCATTGTGCCTTTTCACTGAGAAGCTGAGAATACTTTATTAGTCCTATTGCTTATATAGTGCTGCCAGGGAACCAAAGAGAAGTAAGAGCAGACAAGGAGACAGAGTTTATGTACCAAATCCATGATGGACACGAACCAAATCAGAGCATTCACATCACCTCCATTCTTAAAAATGTCCTGCTCATTGCTTCCACAACACTTTCTTAACACTCACGCAGACTTCACATGCATAATTATGAAAGCACTTGTTAAAAGAAACAAGTATTTATCATTCAAAGTAGTGATCTCTTAAGACTGAATTGAATGTATCTGCTTACAAAATCAGCTAGTGAGGATTAGATCAGATTCTTTGCCCTACTTCCCAAATCAGTCAATGTGATGGACCATCCATGATGGATGGCTTCAACCATATTGGTGATTTGATAAAGTTCAGGCAGTCAGGCTGTACAAGCATGTTTCTGAGTTGCACTGTGTCTTATTGTTATGCTACAACATCAGAACAACACTCAAGATACAACACAGTGCCAGATCTGTCACCTAACCAAAGCCTTACAAGGAAGAACTGCCACTTCTTGAGGGGTCCCAGGGAAAGCAGAGACACTATACTTTTCTTAAATTTGGAGAAATTTTCAGTGTTAGTTGCCAAAGCATCACCCCATGCTAACCCAAACCTTTTAATGACTGATCCATCCTCTTTCAGGATTTCGTTCTCTACTAAACTGGGAAAGTGGACTTTCATGGTGCTACCTGCATAACTCAAAGCCTGAGTAAGAAGGAAAGAAAACAAGAAAAAAACCCATCATAAATAGCAGACTCGAAAACATACTGTTATTTACTCATTCATAGTCACTAGGAAAATATGTATCTGAAAAGATAAATAAAAGTTGAATAGAGAATCTGAGAACTGAGTTCTATTGAATACATCCCTTAACATTTCTATGATTTGTAAAGATTTGCTATAAGTCTTTAAAAAGCTTGAGTTAATATTTGCACCATTTGACTTAACTTATTCTTTCCTCACATCACTATTTTTTTTTATAGTGAAAGTTCTAATGACAAATACAAGGATCAGAGGCAAAACAAACAAACAAATAAAGTCCCAGTGTACAATTCAGGTAATTCACCTTTTGAAATCCAAGACTGCAAATTATCAAGATGTGAAGAACTAAAAGCACTTACAGTTTGTTTTAACATCCCAAGCATTCAGATATGTTATATTGATTGTGCATCAAGAAACACACATACATAGCATTTGGTTTCATAAGTTTCCAACTGTAAACATACTTCGTAGATGCTGTTACATGAGCTTGTGATTCGTTAATCAAAGCACCAGGGGTCCGATGGGTTTCAGAGACCACAAAGAAAGTACAAGCAGTTACCTATACTAAAATCCATTTTATACCAACAGTAAAACCTGTGAATATTTACTGTAAATAGTGTGGAAAAACTTCCTATCATAATAGTTCTTTGCTAGTCTTATGTCAAATTTTACTACTAAACTTGCTTGCTACTAACTTATGAAATCTGGGTTTTTTAAATGTTTTCATTTTGGTATTGCATTAAGAGTGTGAATCTGTCTTAACTATTAGAAACCAGGACTTAAATAATTATAAATGATTTTTCCTATGTCTGAATATGGGATACATCTGAGGTTTCTTTATTGCTTATTGTTGATAATATTTGAAGATGTTAGCGAAGCTGATCTGTAGCTTTACTTCTTTGCCTTATTCATTTGGAGTGTTTCAACTCATTAAAAGAAACTTCTTATTTTCCTTTTAGTTGAAAAGTGAGGGGAGAGAGCAAGAGTGAGACAGAGAGAAGAAAAGCAAGAAGGAAGAAGATAGAGGAAGAAAGAGAGACAGAGAGGACAAGGCTTGGGTCCTGCACTCAATCTGGGTCTCCCATGGTAGAGACCCCACTACTTGAGCCACAACCCTAATCTGCTTCATTCCAAGGTGAATGTGAGCAAACAGATGGAGTTGAAAACACAGTCAGAACTTAAATAAGGCACTTTGAGAAAGGCTTGAGCATTCCAAGTGCAACTGTGTCATCTGTCTGCCAAGTCTGTAACATTAAAACCAAATGAATGACAATGTTTCAGACCCAGAGATTCTTAGTATGATACAGCAGAAAAGAGTCACTGCCAACAGGACTTAGAGGAACTCTTTCTGTAAAGACTATTTGAAAGAAAGGGTAACACAGGCCTTTTTTCTGCTCCTTTATTGTTGACATGATCACAACGGCCTGGGCTGGTCCAGGGCTGAAGCTAGGAACCTGGAATTCCATCTGGGTCTCCCATATGAGTGCAAGGAGTACAAGGACTTGAGGGGCCATCGTCTGCTGCTTTCTGAGGGACATTAACCAGCAGACAGATTGGATTGAGAGCTGCCAGGATGTAAATCAGCACTCTGATACTGAATGTAGGGTATTACAGGCAGCACTTTTGCTCATTTTGGTACAACCTTGGTCCCCTTAAAAGTTCTTCAGGGGACATCAGGATCAGTGTAATTTAAATAAATTATACCTCACTATGCACGTTATACAGACAGGAATTTTGTTCCCTTGAATTAACTTTGTATTCTTTCATGAATTTATATATGGAATGGCAAAATGACCAAATAAGTTTTTTTTTCTTTTTCAAACACAAAGCAAACATGAAATGAATGCACAGAAAAAACCAAAATATTGATGCTTCTATACCTCTTCAAAGTCATCTTTGGCTGAAGGAAGATCAGTGGCTAAATTAGAATCCCCAAGATGTTTCTCCATCCTCTCTCCATGCACCATAGTTGTTTTAACAACTTTGCTGACTCTACGGCCTTCCACTGGTTCAACCTCAAATTGGGAGGTACTGGACAAAATGCTGGGTTCAGACAAAGTGACCTAATGAATGAAGGACAGACAATACAGTTTCTGGATGCCAACGGGTAACAAGTAATGGAGTTTTCCCTGCTAAGAACAAAACTGCAACATTCTATACTAGCCTTCTAGGAAATAGTATTTTGGGAAACACAAGAAGAATGAGAAAAAATAAATGAAACTATAATTTGTTGGTAGTGTCAGTTTAACGGCTGTATCCCCTCAGTATGCTCAGATGGAATGCCAGCACCAGGGCAGGCTAGCCTCTTACGCCACTACACCAACACCAGGGATTCTTTTTTTTTTTTTAAGAGAGGCGGGGGGTGGGGGAAGGAGAGGGAATAGATTCTTTCTTTTGCTGGTTCGTTCTCTAATGCTCCAGTGGCTGCAATGGCCTAGCTGTGACAGGCTGGAGACAGGAGCCTGGAATTCTATCTAGGACTCTCATGTGGGTAGTAGGGACCTAAGCGCTTGGCCATCCTCTGCTGCCTTTTCAGACGCATTAGCATGGAGCTGGATTTGGAGTGGAGCAGCTGGGACTTCAACTCGTATGAGATATCAACATTATTGGCAGCAAGAAATGGATTTTTTTCTCGTAAAATTTAACTTTTGGATTTCTACTATGATTAACCATGAATAAAGGAGAAAATTAAAAATAAAATGGATCCAAGACAACAATGGCTACAAAGCCCCCTGAAATGATATTGAAATGATACAAAATCACACAGGAAAATAAAAACGAAACAAGAAACAAATGTGCAACCACAAGCAGATGGCTACATAAAAGTGAAGAGGCCACCATGATTCAGCACTCTCTCTTGTCCTGGCTCAGCTCTTTTGTATCCCGGCAGAAGAAGAGAGTCGGGATTAGGTCCTCGTACCTCTGACTGTTGGATATCACTCTTCAGAACGACCCGCTTTATAACTTTGGAGTAGGCGTCCTCCTCGGTGATGTGGACAGGCTCCTGTGGCACCCCCTGCACTGTGATTTCTTCTTTCTCTGTGCCATCAGAGGTCACATACCGCCGGATGATTTTCCTAGTCACCTGAAAAATATTTCCTTCATGTATCCTTGTTTTAAAGTTATGTATTTGAAATGCAGAGTGACAGAGAGAAAGAAATAAGGAGATTATTCACCCACTACTTTACTGCCTAAATGGCCACAATAAATAGGGTTAGGCCAAGAGGAAGTCAGAAGTCGGAAACTCCATTCAGGTCTCCCACATGGGCAGCAGGGACCCAAGTACCTGGACCATCTCAGTTTGTCACCACATGCATTAGCAGGGAGCTAGATCAGAAGCAGAGCAGCCAGGATGTGAAGCTGTACTCATATGAGATGCTGACATCGGTTTAACCCACTGTGCCAAAACACTAATTCCAGCCTTTATGTATCTATATTTGAGTTATAGTGCCTCGACATTGATCAGCTTCACGTAGGATGTTGGGATGCATTAGACAATACCTTCTTCACCACAGTGTGTCCATGCTCATCAATGTATTCTTCTTCGGTGACGGATTCTGGGGGGAGGTCAGGCATGTCATCTCCCTAAATGGTAGAGAGAATAGGGTCACTTCAGGTGTTTAGCACAGATTCTGAATAACTACACCCTCCTGCTTGTGATATAGGGAATGCTAAAACATCAAAGTGATGTTGAAAGGCATGGTGGAAATGTAAAATCCTGTTAAGTAGTTGGTTAAATAAACAAAACAAAGAAACAAAAGCAGGTAGGTTATAACATGCTTAGGAGAAACTGACCAAAGTTAGATCAAAGTTCAAACAAACACACAGCAGCCAACAAGCAAGAGGTGATGTAGGTGGAACTGAAGGAGCCATATGTTGCTCTTGCTTGTTCACTCCTGTGGAGGTCAGTCTGCAGATGTCATTTCTATTGCACGCTTTCCAAGGAGAGTTCGAAAGCGTTAAGAGATCTGCTTGCCAATGCCCATGCACTACCTACGCAGCATGCTAAGCCTCACTGCTCCAGCCGGGTCACTCTGTAAGGGAGCAGCTCAGCCCTGGCCTGGGCGTGCAGTCATCCAGCAGCTGGTACCTGAATAATCACTCGCCGACGGACAACCCTGGTGGTTATTGTCGCCTCCTCGTCTGAGCTGACCTCCAGCTCCCCTAATTCCTCTGTTAGCTCCTGGGGGAAGCATGGAAGTGCCGACTTGTTTAACACACTAAGGGGTGGCTTTCTTACTGGTTTCTGCTAAGGCTCACCACAAATCCTAAAAGCTTTATTTCTGAAGGCTTTGGCTTAGACATCAGCAGGAGTAAAAACAAGTATGGGTCTGTTCTCTACAAAGTCAATCCAGGTTTCTAAGCATGGTGGGAAAAACTTTGTGTCCCAGGCTGTCCAGGAACTCAGCTACCTCCCCCTGTGACTTGTTTCTGCATATCAACACAGAGCCTAGTGGCTCAATGAATATGTTGGGCCATGGACACGGGAATTCTTAACCTGCAGGTATGGGAACAGCTCTTGTTTGCAGCAAAACATCCTGTCAGCAGTAAAAATTACCTGTAGCTATTTTCAATGACATTTCCCTTCCAAAAAAGAAAAAAAAAAAGAGCTATGCATAATAGCATAATAGTAGGTAGACCTTTTTGTAGAGAAGCTGGGATGGAATCAGGTTTCATAATAAATAGAGTCCCTAGCCACAAAAAGGTTATTATATCATTTTTGATGAGAAGTTGGATCTTGGGAGACACAGACTGAATCAATCTTTCCTAATAGAATCTAATGTTTTAGATAGGCTGCAACCCTCACTGGTGAGCATGAGACCAGGGGTGAGGGCGGGCCTGACCAGATAGGTAATGGTAGCCACCAGCATGAATGTAGGCTGGATATTGGGATTGGTTGGATTGAGCTAGGCTTCAGGGTCCAATGACATGTATGAGGGCTGAATGAGATGTGGGACAAACTTGACCAGTCCACTGCACATACTGGCAAGCACAGGAACCAGGGCTGGGGGTGGGCCTAGTGGGGGTCATTGGGAGTCTCTCTGATTAGGCAGTAGTTTTCACTGGTGAACATGAGTTCCAAGAGTTGATTTGCACCACAGCATCTGTTGGTTTATGTAAGAGATCGGGTTGGAGACAGAACTGACCCAGCAGTAGTTGCAACTATCATTGTATATGTAGGCTGAAGTGTTGATGGATGGAGCTGGACTCCACACTGACAAGCACACACTAGAGTCAGATCTGGGATCATTTCAGATGAGGTTTCTTTCAGGATTCTCCCAACTGAACTGTTCCAACTGTGTGGAAAACCACAGGAGTTGTGGTCTGACTATGGATTGCATGTGTCAGAATCAGGCCTCCTCAGTGGCTTGGACAGAGTAATAGATGGCATATCCAGATGCACATGTAGGAAATGGCAGTCCACTGGGGCCTGCAGAGGATATGTGGTACCACAGCAGAGGATGGAGGGCAGAATACATTGTTTAGCTATCCCAGCCTACCGTTGGCAGCAAATATCCAGGCAAATGGAGACTCAAAGGTGGACTAAGTCAGCCAACGGACCTTGGAAGGATTTCCTCATCCTTGAATTAGCAAGACTGAAAGCATTCCAAAACTATTCAAACCAATTGAGCAGAACCCACAGAGCATGCTCCACATTAGGGGCCCTGGGTGGCTGTTCCCCATTCCCAGGATTTGAGGTGGTAGGGATGCTGGGCATGGCTTCTCCTCTTATCTCTTCCCTTCCCCCAGATGCAGGAAGAAAAAAATTGTTGGAAACAACAGTCTCACTCATTTTCCCCTAATCCTTGACCTGTCCCACCCTAATAAACTATATAAACCTCATCAAAAACCAAATTAGAAAAAGAGAAAATTAAATTTGTTTAACATATTTCAAAATGTCCTAATTATTTTTCTATATTTCTATTTGGTGAAGCAAAAAGTAAATTCTAAAACATTGTATTTTAAAGATACTTGGGAAATTGCTGCCTTAAAATATGATTGGTGGGCCTAGTGTGCTAGTGCAGGCAGCAGGTTAAGCTGGCCCTTGCAATGCCAGTAATGCATGTTGGCAGCTCAGACTGAGTCCTGGCTACTCTGTTTCTGATCCGCCTACCCACAATTACACCTGGGAAGGCAGCAGATGACAGCTCCAGTACTTGGGCCACTGCTACTTTGTGGGAAACAAGAATGGCACTCCTGGCTCCTGGATTTGGTGTGGCGCAGACAACTTGTCAAGTAAGCCAGCAGATAAAAGATCTCTTTCTCTGTCTTTACTTCTCTCACTCTGCCTCTTAAAATAAACACGGTGAGAAAAATACAAATATGATAAATGAGAAAAATAAATATGATAAGCAAGAAAAGTGATTGAAACTGGATTCCTTAATTGGGATCATGAGAGTTTCAATGTTAACAGAAAGCTTAGGAGAGATAACTGAATGCTAACCATAAATAGGCGGGACACATTGCTGTATAAAATATGGGCACACACAACGATCAAAATTAATTTAAATGCATAGAGGAGATTAAACATATCTCAGCAACTCTTCACTTAAGCAATTGATTCTTGAGTTGATTTGGAAACTTAGGCTGAGATCACATATACAAAACATTCTTATTAATATCTGTTTAGGATCAAGACCTGAGGGAAAAGGAATTCAAGGTGTGCAAAGGCACACTTGGACTATCAGCTCTATCCTGGAGTGAGTGCATTATTTAAAATAAATGCTCCAGTCGGAAAGTTTTCATCTACCTGGATCTTTCATACTCTCTCTTGTGATTTTAACTAAATATAGATAGCAACTGTCACCCTCAGAGTGAATAAAAACAAATATAGCTAGAAACCCAAAGACATAGTGTACCACTTTTATTCCCTGAGATTAATTTAAAAAAAAAAAACATTGAAGCAGAAAATGTCCCTGAGTACCATTCCATTTCAAAAGGAAATGGTCTCTAACTGAGCTTACATTAAATGTCATTCAAATAGGTTTTCCTAGTTTTATGGTAAGAATTGCCCAGGAAGCCAGTTATAAATATGGCTGTCCTTACTTTCAGGAAGCCAATTACAAATATTGGGTACCTTCTGAAACATCTGAGCAGGACCAAGCTGCACATTAATCCTGAGGTGTGTGACCTATGTAGACCACATCTGCAGGTACATGGCTTCAATAAGTTCTGTGAGAGTGTCCGTCCTACCTGCTCTTTCCAACTTTAACTTTGACTTCATTATCTTTCTATGTTATTACTAAAATAAATCTAATTTAGACATTATCCTCCCTCTGAAGAGAAAAGTTTATGTTGGGAGCCAAATACCAGCTGATAACCACAGTGTGTTTCCTGGTAGTACTAACAGAAGTTGTACAAGACTAGACTGGCCGAGTCAGCTACCTTATGTCACCCTTGTGCTATTTTTTTCTTAGCAAAAAATGTTCCCAGTTGGAATTTGTGGTTCAATTGGTAGCATCAGAACTGCTTCTCATTTTATCTAGAATCATCAGTTTTCAGAATTCAAAAGGGATTGAAGCTGTCCCGTGGCTGATGTTCATGAATTTGGGCAACCATTTTATTTTAAAGGGAAAAGCGTTCAACTATTTGAGACATGGAATGGGCAAAAGGGTGTGTGTCAGGTAGCAAAGGCAACGGAGAGGAAGGGCAGCCATACCTTTTGAAAGGAGGCATCTGCATCAAGTGTCCCTGTTCTCTGTGGCTGCTCATCAGTTGACTCCAGGATCACCAGGCTGTTCTTGCGTGGAGAGCTCTTCCCGCTGGGCTGTGGTGGTTCTTCGGGTTCTTGTACAATGGGTGAGCCTCCCTGCTCACTGGGCGTTGGCGTCTGAAGGTATGGTCTGTCATCCTCTGCTGGGGTACCCATCTCCTCTGGAGTCTTCCCGGGAGAGCTAAGGATGGCTACAGCTGGTTGAGACTCAGACACTTCTGTTCCCGGGGTGGTCACACTGTAGTGAAAAAGGCAGAGTGTCCCTCAGGGGAGCTTGCCTTGCTCCCACTGCTCCAGCAAGGGAACTGGAAGAGGAGATGGAGCTTGTCTTCATAGACCATAATGAGCAAAACAAATTGTATGAGTTTGGCCAAGACAAATAGTGTTCAAAGATGGAGTACAGAGTTGTAGCTCATGAATATAGTTTTGATAAAGTGATACAGTCTAACAGAAATGATCATAGGGGTTGGTGGTTGTACCTCCGTGAGCTGAACCACCACCTGACAAGCCTACACCCTTTCTGAGTGCCAGTTATCTTCCTGGCTGCCCTGCTTCCCCTCCAACTCCATGATAACGTGGTCTGGGAAGCAGCTGTGCCAGGCTGGAGTGCTTTCATCCCTACCACCCATGTGGAAGACCTGGATGGAGTTCCTGGTGCCTGGCTACAGCCTGGCCCAGCCCATTTGTGAAGTGAACCAGCAATGAAAGATTTCTCTTCCTCTCTGTCACATAGAATTCTTAAGTGGCGCCTTCATTGCTGCACCAAATCCTTTCATCTTGTTTCACTAATTGATATCTTATTCTGTGTGAATCATTTGTATGGTACTTATATTTTTAATGATTAGCCACCTTGGAGCTTTGCTGTTATACAAGAGAATTTCAAAATTTTTCTGAAAAACTGGAATTAAAGACAAATTTGTTTTAAAAGTACAAAATAATTTTGAAATCAATGTATATTTTTTCTCACAATTAAATATTAATGATCTTTTTGAAGACCTTTTGTATACCATGAACATCTACAAGGTGCAATTCAGGTCACTGTTTGTGCTCCAAATCAGTCCTGGTACAAGGGACATTACATGGAAAATGAGGCACACCTAACACACAGGCAATAATTGTAATGAAAGCAATGCTTTCACCGACAACCCTTTGAAATAACCAAAGAGTATATAATTATAATAATTTGCAGATTCAGAAGGGGGGACTCAAGCACTTAGGGATTTTAGCCTGGGATCCTAGAACTGGAAGTTAACTTAAGCAGATCTATCTCAGTTATCAGACTGTACCAATTACTTGTCTTACAATTTTTTTAAAGTATTTCTGTCACTTGATATTAGGGTCTTTTAAAACAGTTTTTGACTGAGTTCAGTTGGTATACACTGGACACTTCTGCCAAGGTGCCTATGTCTTTGGAAGTATAATGGACTTCCTCTTGAAACTCACAAGTATTCCTGCTGATATTCAAGAGATGACTCCTCAGGCAGATCTTGCGTTTTTCCCGAGAAATCCTGGTGAAGTTGCTCCTTTTGAGTTTGAGGGGAGAGTGCTGTGTCCCCCTCCGTTCTGGGGATGCAATCCTGAAGAGTTGAATAGCCGACAGAGATGTCTTCCTCTGAGACGATAGGAGGCTGGTCACAGGACTCGCTCTCTTTAGTCCCAGCTTGCTCTTCCTTCTGCTTGTTCTGTGCTGTACAGAGTTCCTCCTGGAGGACTGAGAACCCTGGAGGTGAGAACAAGCAGAATTAGGCATGGAGTGGATGCTTAACTTTACTGAGTATATCCTTGTGTGCCATACTGTAAAGTAGACCCAGAGCTCACAAGGTGAAGAGACGCCTTTCCTTAAAGCTAATGATCATACTGGGTGGTTCCAGTGGATGTGCATGGGAGCAACCAACTCAAGGATAAGTTGATAAGAAAGAAAATCTGGAGGGTGTAATGTCTTAAGGAGAGCAAAAGATGAGTATCTACTGTGATAGGGCATAGAAAACTCTCAGAAAAGGGAGAATTAATAATAATAATAGATAGCTAACCAATTTGGCATATTTTATCCATTTACTGTCTGTTGCTCATTGTTCTAAGTGCTTTGCATATAAAACTTGTTTAGTCCTCACCATAGCACTTTGGGTTTAGTACATTTTTTTGTTGTAGGGTCTGTCAGGCCAGGTTAGGAAACTTCACTACATCCAGGGCACTGAAGAGTTACTAGCACTTTTTTTTATAGAGAAGTGACTGAGATCCATCAATGTAGTCATTATTTAACAGATAAATATACATTGAGCACTTATTATGTAGATGCTGAATGTATTCCATTGAACAAGGTTGAAAAACTTTTGTCCTGCTTGAACTTGCATCCTGGAAGGTGTGTACTTATCATAAATTGTAGGAGAAAACTAAATCAGAGTAAAGGCTTAGAGTAAAAAGCCTCATCTGGTAAGGCTTCCTTTGGAGGTGAAACCTGAGTAATGGCCTGAATAAAGTAAGAAAAAAGTTATCTGATGATGAGAGAGAACATTCCAGGGTGGAGGGAACAGAAAGAGCCAATGTCCTGACGCAGCAGAATGCTCAGGTTCTCTGGGAATGGCATGGAGGCCTGGCGTTTGTGATTGCAGAGAGAGGTAGCAGTGGGGACAAACTGTGAGGCTCTTGTAGAACATTAACACCACTTAACTATGCAAGAAACAAGAAGGCACAGGAAGAGATGGAGGAGGAATAGCCAGTAAATTGAGGACAAGTGTGGAAAGGCGGGTGAATATGTGACCTGGAAAACAATATTGAAGACAACATTTTCAGATTGATAAATTGTTTGTGTCAGAACATGATTAAAGAGAAGCTACACTGAAGACTGAGAACTGCCCATTGAAGTTACCGATGAGGAAGAGAATGAATTTTTTGTAATCAACAAGTGATTGCCTAGATTGAAAAACAGAGACAATTCTAAAGACAATGGGAAGAAAGAAGGCATACTGACCATTCAGGCTATTCTTTAAAACAATTTTAACAATTTTCTGATAAAATGGATGGATAAGGGGTCAGTTTTGTGGCACATCACATAAAGTTGCCACCTGTAATGGCATCAAATATGGGTTCCATCTCATGTCCCAGCTGCTTCACTGTTGATCCTGTTCCTTGCTAATAAACCTGGGAAAAGCAGTAGAAGATATCCTAAGAGTTTGTGCTCTTGCTACCCATGTGGGAGACCTGGATGATATTCCCAACTGCAGGCTTTGGTCTAGCTCAACTCTTGCTGTTGCAGCCACTTGGGGAATGAATGAACAGATGAAGGACCTCTTACCCTTTCTGGAGCCCTTTCAAATAATAAGATGTTTTTTTTAAAGATTTATTTATTTATTTTTGTAAGAGAGGAGAGAAAGATCTTCCGTCTGCTGGTTCACTCTCCAAGCAGCCACAACAGCCAGAGCTGAGCTCTTCTGAAGCGAGGAGCTTCTTTTGGGTCTCCTAAGTGAGTGTAGGGTCCCCATACTTTGGGCCATCCTCTACTGCTTTCCCAGGCCACAGCAAGCAGGTATCTGGAGCAGATGAAGGTGAGGACTCAGGCACTAGGTGATTGTGCTGGGTCCAATATATAAGCATTTTAAAAGTTATTTGTACATCGATATTAATGGCAGCTCAATTCACAATAGCCAAAATATGGAATCAATACAGTTGTATATCAATAGATGACTACATAAGAGTATATGGCCATAAAAATATAAAATCCTGTCTTTTGCAACTAAATAGATGTAATGGAAACTCTCATGCTTAGTTAAATCAACCAGTCCCCCAAAGACAAATATTATATGTTTTCCTTATCTTTGGTAGCTAATACACAGAGTACAGAAATATAATCTATATGAGCACGACTGACATTCTAAGATTTTATTATTGTTTATAGGTTTTGTCTATTCTCTTGAGGAACAATAGGTCTTTTTCTACTTGCTATTTGTTTAGTTCTTTACCTAATCATGTGTTACGCTGTGATTGCAAGTGAACTGAAAGCATGCAATTATAAAAATTAAAAAAGAAATAAAAAAAGAAAAGAAACAAAGGAAGGAAGGAGGGGAGTGAACAGAAATTGTGGACAGGAGGGAGGGTGAGTTGGAAATTATCATTATGCCCCTAGATTTCTATTGTGAAACGAGTGAAATTTGTTCACTTTATATAATAAAATACTTTAAAATCTAAAAAATGATAAACAGACCAGTAGTGTATGGGTATTGGATAAACGGCAAAAGGAGCTATTTGCTTTACTTTAATGATATGAGTAGGCATGGTCTATTTGTAGAAAGTCAGAATATATAGTTGCATGAATAGCATCCTTGACTGGGCCAAAAGGAATGAATTCTAGCACTCTAGAAGAGATTATGGCTTCAGCAAAACTACAAAACTTCATCCAATGTAACAGGAGAAAACATGGAGTGTATTCATTGAAGTGCAAACATGTTGGTAGGTTTTATGGTAAGAGAATACAAGCCTTTGCTTCCATTTAGTCCTGCTTTTTAATAAGCTAGCATGACAGTTGATCATTAGCTGACAGTGAATAAGGAGAGGAGAAATGTTGCAGATTTGAGGGAAAAATAGTAAGTGTCAAATAGAGACATGAAAAACAGGGAAGAGAGAAAAAGTGTATGTGAGAGAAGTTTTGTGGTAGAATATTGGGTTAAGCTGACACTTAAAACACCAGCTTCCTATATGGGTGCTAGTTCAAGGCCCAGCTGTTTCACTTCCAGTCCATCTCCCTGCTAATATTGTGTCTGAGAATTCAGCAAAAGATGGCACGAGTGTTCGGGTCTTTTCCACTCTTGTGAGACAACCAGAACAAGTCCCTGACTCCTGGCTACAGCCTGGCTAAACTCTGGCTGCCATGGCATTTGGGGAGTGAATCAGTAGGTAGAAAATCTTTTCTTTCATTTCTCATTCATTGCAACTTTGCCTTTCATATAAATCTTTAAAGGGAACAGTTATCAAGCATGACAGTGAATAACAATAGATCAAGGAAATTTCAATATGGAAGATCTGATAGAGTAAATCGCTGGAAGTCCCAGTAGGGTTGAAGAATTATTGGCGTACAAGTAACAGAGGAAATAAACATTACCATGTCACATTAGCATTTAGAAGTAGTACAGTCACTGGAGATGATATAGCCTTGGCTATGAGCACAGAAATGGATGACTAAGGTACAGTAAAAAAAAAAAAAAAGAAAAGAAATTAGGAAACCTCAGAAGTGCTATTATGGAATTAAGGAAAAGGAAATGAATGGGAAGACAAACAGTGGGTTTGTATGGGGTAGTGGAAACAAAAGAGCTTTGTAATGTGGGCAGAGAAGTCAAAGTAACAAGGAAGAGAATGTACAATCACAAAAGCTTCTGGTATACTTTCTGAAAACAGAAAGGCAAGAGGTCCAGTGTCTGAATTCACACCTCACCCCCAAACACACACAATGCTTAACCTTCACTATGATCCAGCGTAATGGTCTGTTCAATTTCTGCATAGCTATGAGTGATGCGCTCCTGTAGATGTTCTGTGCTGGTCTCCATGAGATGAACAATATCCATTCGGTTGATCTTAGTAAGACATTCAATGAGGATGGTGTCTGAAATATTAGAAAAATATATTTTATTACATTCAAGAGATATTCCTTTAAAAATGTCTTTTATTTTATTTATCCTTCTTTTTTTGGCAAGGGGAGATTAATTCAGCAAATAATTAAGGGCACATTAATTAAGGGCATCTACAGAGAAGCAAACAAGAGAGAGGCACAGAAATGGTGGCTTAGCATGGGCAGAATCCCTAAAATTAAAGTTGTCAGGTAACACACAGGAGCCCAACCAAATCCACATTTCAGTCCCACTCTTACAGCCATTTGGGAAGCTGACTAGTGAATGGAAGATGTCCTGTCTGTCTCTCCTTCTCTTTGTAACTCTGCCTTTCATGCCAAATGAAATCTTTAATAAAAACAAAAAGTTTTGGAAAATGAAGAATTGAATGCAATGTATTTGGAATAACACTGGGGCAGGCATTTGGAGCAGAGGTTCAAAATGCTTCTTGGGAATCTCTCATTCCTTCTCAGAGTGCTTGGGATGCAGCCTGCTTCTGCTTATCACGCAGCGGTTTGGTAACATAAATGGAAGGAGGCAACAGACATGATTCAAGTACTTTGGTTTTCAGCGAAGAGGGAACTTATAGAGCTCTGTCTTTGTAGAGCTCTACCTATGGGGTTCCTGTCTTTGGCCTGCCCCAGCTCCATATGCTGTGAGCATCTGGGGAGTGGGCCAGCAATTGAAAGGTCTCTTTCTGTTTCTCTCTTTATCTAGTTAAAAAAAAAAAAAGCAAAAAAAATTAAAAAAAAAAACTAGTGCTAAAGAAGGCAAATGTATCCATGATCAATATGTAGGAACCTTTAGGACTTGAATAACACTCACCCAGAAGCCAGGGCTGGTTTCATTTCCCAATGGTTAACACTGCTCATGGGCATACAGTGTTAGATTCTATTATGCAATTGTGTATATTTTAGAAATGACAACTACTTGTTCTTGTTTGCTTATAGTAGGACATTGGATTGATGGAATTTGTTATTTTAGGTTTACCGAATTTCCAAGAATGAGGTGGTTAAGCAAGGCATTTCCAACAGTAGCATAACACCCTTTGCACATAGTCCTGTACCCACCTGTGGCATGCTTCCCATCCCTTTCTAGCCAGTACTTAAGAAGTGCATGACTCTGGTCTTGAAGGGAGTTGGGGTTCTCAATTCGAATTTGATGAATTTGTTCTTCAGTGAAATCCAACTCTCTTGCTAATTCTAGAAGAGAAAATATGACTTTGAAAGCACATTAACTTCAGGGTTTGCTTTGTGGTTGTATAACTGATGGATTATTGTATAGCTATGAGTATTTGGGATCTTTCCATTTGTTTTTCCACATTAAAAGTGACTCATATATGCCTTTATTCCATACCAAGTTTGATTTTCCTTTTAATGATGGGTATGAAACTGATCATTGTCATACTAGCAAGTATATGGAGATGGTGATAACATATGCACAATTCAGGCCCATTTGATTCTAAAATGTAGATAAGATAAATAGCATTTGATTATCCTCTCAAGGTGCTGGAAAGCAAATGCGTGAAAGGAGCAACAAGACAAATAAGAGCAATAGGATTGTTTCTCACTTTAATAATCATGGTGATGTTTTAAGTGCTCTAAATCCTGTTTCTGGATACTTAGATAAATCTGGATTGTGCTTCTATTATGCTGGTTGGATAAATTCCTTTCTTTGATCTGATGATTCATGAGTAAAAGGTCTGTGAAGCATTAATTTATTTAGCTAAGAACCAAAAACATTTCTTTAAATTCCACCACTAACATTATCTGTAGATGCTTATAGGTTATTAGGATATATGTGTGTGTGTGTGGACTCATAATCTCTGTAAAGAGTAACATAACAAAAATCTTTTGAAATTTTAAAGTATACATCTCATCAGCCTAGTAATGCTACTTCTAAGAATATGTCCTATAGATACACTATAAAAATATACCAATTCACAAGAATTTTATTTATTGCCATTAATGAGAAACCTAAAATTCATTGACAAGGACCACTGATAAAATTGTAGAACATTAATACAGTGGAATTAACTAGCCACTTAAAAGAATAAAATATGCTGATGGAATATTTCCAAGAAATTTTAAGAAAATTTTTGGTTACTTTGAAATAATTGGCATAAATATAGGCACAAAATATTTTCTCTGAATACAGGAGAAAGAATTATCATTGCTACTTTTGAGAAATAGTGCTAGAAGATTAGAGGTAAAGAAGACAGATTTACTTTTTCATTTTATATCTGTGAACATGGTTATAGGGTTTGAGTTTGTACTAAAATATACATATTATATTTAATGTATATTTATAGACACATATATATTTAAAGTAAAATAATTCTGAATATTTTATCTCTCAAGCTGACCAATTAGATTAAGCTCATTAATATTTTAAATTTAAATGATTAAAATTGAGAGATATATACTCCTTCATCATCTAATCTTTTATTCAAATTGACCAACTGTCTTGAAAAGTATTATGAGCTCCTCTTCATCATCAAATACTTAAGATATTGAAAGAATATTGATTTTACACTATTTTTTAATGATACAATGGTATACACAAAACCAGAGGTTTGAACAAAAGAATAAAATCCATGCTAACAATCTTGCTTGATCATGTTAAATCAGAGATAGACACAAAGGCATTGTTTTTCAATCTAAACACCATTATTTAAAAATAAATAGATTGTAAAATTGGGCAGTCCTTGATAAGTTATTTAACATATGATTGCTAAACTTAAATACTCTCTTTCTCAAAAAATTTGTGAAACCAGTTTTAGTCATCTGTTTCTATATTCCTCTAAAGCAAGTTAAGGTATTGCTTATAACGAAGCTATCTGAAACAAGAGATATAAAAAGGAAACAAGAGATCTAAAAAGGAACCCTGCAGAAATCTCAAATTACATTTTATGATAGTCTTATCTAGCAAGTTTTTAAAACTTAGTCATTTCGCCTAAATTTAGATCTCTACAACTGCCCAATGGTGAATGATGAAAGTGGGTGTGCTCTCAATATCTTCAAATCTAAAGTCCTTTATTCTTAGTTTGGAGGATGACAAAAGACCCGCTCTGGGATACCTATAGAACCCACATTTTCATGTGTGCTTTGTCATTAGTCACATGATTTTCCTCAAGCAAAGAAGCAAAAAAGAACTTTTAATAGTTAATAACACTTGGCTGATGTATCTGTGTTATTTAAACCAAGCAGATTTTGTTTTAAAAATGGGTCACACTCATTTTACCTGTCCAGCTGAAGCCAAGGTGATCAGCAATATAAGCCAGCCTTTCCTCGATCCGTTCCTGCTCATCCTGTGGATCTAAAGAAGGTCAAAAATAGAATGGCCAAAGGTTTTCTATGACAGGAGAAGGACCACAGTACTGGTCATCCAAAGAAAGGAAATAATTTCTCCAAATATTTGAGAGCAGCAAATATTTTACATCTTACGTGATGTTGGTTGTGTGTTTGTCAGATTTCTAGGGTGGAATGGGAACAAAAGCTAATATGAATTATGAAAACCATATACGTCCATATCTCTTTAATCAAGACTAGTTCCTGGACATAACTTACGTTGTTGATTTCTACTTAGGACTTTCTGAGTTATCTCAGAGAATACTGCCCACCAGAAGACAATCATGCTTATAAATACCAGAGAAATCATATATGAGATGCCGAAGTGGAGTAATTGGCTTGCCTATGGAAGTACAGATCACTTCCAATCAATCAGATTATGATCATACCATTCTGTATTTATCCAGTGTGATTAGAAAAACCATGCACTGTGTCCTGGTGTTCTTAAAGAACAGATGACATAGCTCTTATATTTGTATGTAAAAGTTGTACATACATAAGTGATAAGTGTAAGTCGTGCATGTATGTTTTTTTTTTCTGAGCAAAGCTTCTACCTGTTTGCTACTGATCAAGCTCAGACATTAACCACTCTCACAGGTTATAATTTTCCAATTCATTTTCAATTCTCATTGATTCATGGAAGCATTTTAGACTGGAATCAGGAAACTTTATGCTCAAATTTAGTGTCCTAGTCTTCATTGTAGAGATATTGGAAGATGAAAGGAGACTCCTCAAAGTCACCTATGGTTTTCTATTTTATAATTCCGAGACATCATTCCCTCACAGTCAACTAAAATTGTGCAAAATTTGAGTTTTTGTTGTCTGGTGCATTTAATTGGAGTGTAGTCACCATTCATTGATCACATAAATGAAAAGCAGTTTTTTACCTTATGAATTTGCTTAAAGTGTTTACCAATGGTATCTGAAATCCAAGCTTTCTGAATAAAAAACAGATCCACAACAATTGGAATTGCACATTACGTGAATTCTTCTTGAGTAAATGGCTTCCTAATGATTACAAAATGTAAGTACACATTATTTTAAAGTATGAAAAGAGAAGAAGCAAAAACAATGTATCTTCAGACTGTGAAATAAAACCCAGTATATTCACGTATAAAGGCAAAAGTGCATACTCAAAACTAAGCCTGGAACTTCAGAACAACAAAACTCAAAGCTTGCATGGCCTTAACGTGCAGCAGCTAAAGAGATGCAAGATCATTGTTGCCTGGTTATCATGTTCATGTTTTCCATAAGCATTCTCATTACTCAATCTTGAGATTGTTTTCATAGACGAGAGTATACAAAGAAAGCACAAAACACGAAGGGCTTACACAAACACATTAACCACTACAAAAAAAGCTTAAAGAAAATGAGACACAAATCACCAAATAAAACACACATTCAAAAAAAAAACTATATCAAATTTATGACATGCGTAGCACAGGGAATCCCAGTGGCTGGCAAATACCTTCAGCATGGTCATGGCCATTTTCATCAGGGATGCGTTCAATCAGAGTCTCAATGGACTCATCCCAAATGGGCCTTGTGTCAAAGATGTCCTCAGGAACTGAGTTCTCGGTCTCAACAGGTGGCAGATTTTCAATTACTGAAACTTCCAGGGCGCTACTACTTTCATCATCTGAAACTACTTCCTGCTCCCTTTCTGACTGTGTAAGTCTATCCACTAACTTGGAAGCCTCATCACTAATCTCCTCAAAGAACTCGATGGAGTTTCTGTACAGGTCAAAGAAATGCTCCCTACTTTCTTTAGTGGGGCTCAAGCCCCCACTGCCTGAGGATGCGCTACTTCTATTCTTAACTGGCAATCGGGATGAAAATATCTTTGGTGTCGTGTCCCCTTCTTCTGACTCAAGCTCCTCTGCCCCCTCTCTGGTCTCTACCTCTGTTTCAGTGTCACCTATGTGTTTTACTGGGCATCTGATGTTAGAGTCCAAAGGGCTGTCATCAAATTCAGATTTGCTTCCATCATCTGTGTCCTGTCCCTGAGAAGCTGCTATCTTCTGCAGAGTCAAGTCTGCTTGTGAGAGCTGCTGCTCCACTCTTTGGACAGATGCTTTGATGGGGATTTTGGACTTTGGTTTTATTTCATCCTCCTTATTTTCTTTATCCAGACTGGAGAGAAACTCTTCAGAGAGTGAACTCTCATTCTGTGCAGAGGGCAGGGCTGGGATAGTCCTGACAGGAATTTTGGATTTGCTTTCAGCAGAAGGCACATTCTCCATTGATGCAGTAGGAATTTCAATCACTGATTTCTGTTCCTCTGGGGAAGAATCGGGAGAATCATCATCTCGGCCTGAATATATGGACCTGGTAACAGTGGAGAAATCTAACTGAACCTGAGTACCTGGTTCAGGGGCATCAGGGCAAGATGACACAGGAGGTACATTCTCCATTTGCATGGTAGGGAGGTCCTTGGTCCCTGTAGAAATATCCTCTTCTCTGGACATTTCCGTGGAAGCTGAAATGCCCACTTGGGAGCTGAGTTGACTATCTGAGGCAGGTATGTCCTCTGATTCCTCACTCAGATCATCTGGAACTAAGTCTGCTTCATCATCCCCCATTTCTTTTGATTCTGAAAGTGCTGGTGACTCAGCTGTTCTCTCTACTTGTGAGGGCCCAACTGCAGCAGCCACTACTTTCACGTCTTCAGAGAGCACCTCTTCCCCGGATTCTTGGCCGATTTGGAAAAAGTGGAAACTTTCATCTGCATAGGAGCGTTTGGTCATATCAATGGCACCACTTCGAGTCATCTCAAACAATTTTCCTTCCTGAAATAGAAATGGATTTTGTTCACTTGTTGGGGTCCCTTCTTCAGTTGGAGTCCTTGCAGGAGTGGTGTCAGGGGTGGTACCCTGTGACTGTCTGTCTACCATCAAACCAAATATCTTTTGTTCTTCCTCTTTCACTCGTGCCTCAAAGGCTTCATCATCTTCTCGAATTTCACTCCAGGAATCAGAATCCACATCCGTTTTTGTGATAATGACTTGGCTTATTTTTTCACCACTGATGACTGCTGTATTTAGCACAGAAGGCTCTGAAGATGATAAAGTTGTCTCTGATTGCATTTCCCACCTGGTGCTGTCTTGCTTGGATTCCATCTCTGTCTTCTGGCTCTCATTATTAGATTCTTGGCCAGAAACAGTTCTACTACAGGTGCTTTCCACTGTGACCTCATTAATAGAGGATGTGATGGTAACAGAATATACTTCAGAGGAGTGAGAGCTTGTAGTATGGCTTGCATGCATTTGCAGTTTGCTTTCATCATTGGGGAAAAAAGACTGGGGGGGAACATTTTCATAAGGGCTTATGACTTGAGGATCGTAGGTTTCATTAGTGTCAGCCAGGTCAGATGTGGGACTATTCACAGAATATCCCTCTGTTTGCATTGTCATAGATGAGTCTAGAGTGGAACAGTCTTTTGATAGGCTCTCAAAAGCCTGATCTGTTTTTATGACCTCCTCTTTCATAGTGGAAGATGTGGATGATAGGTCTACACCACAGTCTTTTCCTTCAGATCCTAGACATTGAGGCAAAGAGGACAAAGATGGAGAGCTTTCCCTAGGGCAGTCTGCCTGTGGAGAGTCCACCACAGATGCTTCCAGTTCTCCTCCTGTGTCTTTCTTGTCAGTGTCAGAGAGAGCTAATGCTTCCTTCTGGAGGGCCAGCTGTTCCTCAACATCCGCACTAGTTATACTCTGGAGAGCTGAAGAGGCAGGCGTGCCTGAGTTGCTAGGACTCACAGCCTCACATCCATGGCCATCACAGATTTTTGGCTGATCAGCAACTCTGTTAAGATCATCATCAGGCCTATCTGTGTCAATGGTGGAAATCTTATGATTGTCTTTGGCTAAATGGGTTTCACAATCCTTTTCTTTTTCTGATGTATGTGATTCTTCCTGAGTATCATCATTCATCTTGAAAGTATATTGTTTGGCAGCAATAGGCTGGAACTGTATTTCTTCTGGACTTGAGTTGGAGTCTATGCTGGATGGAAGTGGGGAAGGAGGTTGCACTCGAATAACTGGTTCCTGTAAAAGCCCTGAGTCAGCACCTTTCTCAAGCTGTGTCAATTCAGGCTCACTTTCTGAGGAGGAAGAAATCTTTCTGCTCTCTGAAGTCACTAACAAAGGGACATCACTTTTGCCATCCACATTATCTACGTGTTTTGGTTCATTTCCATCTGCTGAACACTCAGCATCTGGGTCTGAGGTTGAAGGAGATTCTTCTTGCTTGGTTTCTTTTCTGCAGTCCCTCTTCTGCTTTGCTTCCTGTTCAAGTTCATCAAACATTTTAATTTTGGTTACCATTTTAAACATCTCCTCTTCAGGCGTGAACCTCTTTTTCTCACCATTTTCAGAGTCATCCTCCTCTGAACATTCATGAATCACAGCTGGTTTGGGTGTACTTGTGTCTGTGGTTTTGGGTGTGACCTCATAGCTCACTTCCTCAGAGCTGGGAGTGTCAGGTGAGAGAGGACTCTTCCCAGAGCTCTCCATGAGCGATGTCTGCTCAAGGCTGTCGTCCTCAGCACTGCCGTCAGGGTCTCGGAGCAACCGGGACCTCATGGAAGCCACCTCTGATAAGAGTTCTGTTTTGGCCACAGCTGCAGGCAGAGGAAAGTGACTTGGGAGGATCCCAGCCTTCATCTTTGGTTCAACAGGGCTGCTTTCCAGAGAGTCACGGCACGGAGATTCTTTCAAAGGACTTGGTTCTAGAGAATCTGGAGTTTTGTGTGATGAGTTATCCTCTAGCACAGGGCTGGCTTCAAGAGAGTCTTTGTGGCTTACTACTAATGATTCGTCAGCCATGGGACTGAGCACTTCACTATCACGGCTGGGAAGTGGAAGTTCTAACCCTTGGGGACTTCTGATGACTCCTGGGGGCTTTGATTCAGTTTCTGTGTCTGCCCTTGCAGAAGCATCAGGTGGGGCCTTCCTCTCATTGCAAGGTGTTGAGGACTCCCGAGTCTCAATGTCAGTTTGTGTCTTGTGGTGGGCTGAATCCCCACATGTAAGTTGACTTGCATCATGGGATGACTTGGGTATTTGACTGGCTGTTGTCAAACTAGAACTTCCAGGGTAATCACTTTCTGGTTTGGGACATGTATCTGCAGAAGGGTCTGGGGCAGCCGTCTCCCGCAAATATTCGGAAGAGGGCTCTGAGCTCTCAGCAACTATGGAATTTGGTCCTTCAGGATCAACCATCACATCTTTGGTGGTGGGATGTTCTTTTTCTGAATGAATTTCTATTGGTGTTTCTAACTGGGTGGTTTCCTTTGGTTCCCCAATCTGCTCCTCACTTCTCTTTGGTGAGAAAGAAAGACTTTCTGGGCTGGTCTCGGGGGTCTCTGCTAGGCCCTCATGCTTAAAGCTTTCTTCTGAACTGATCTGTGGGGTACCCTCCATGAGGCTGCCACAAGGAGAGCCCATAGTTCCTTCATGTTTCAAGCTTTCAGAACTGCCAGGCAAAGCACTGCTCTGTAAAGAAAGAGCAGGGAGGAATTCATCTTTCATGTAATCCAATGGAAATGTAGTGTTAA
Organism: Ochotona curzoniae; assembly: GCF_017591425.1. Lineage (NCBI taxonomy): Eukaryota > Metazoa > Chordata > Mammalia > Lagomorpha > Ochotonidae > Ochotona > Ochotona curzoniae. Next base: position 48,944,134 of record NW_024467119.1, read on the forward strand.
AAGGACTGGTGAGAACTTGGTCTAAGTGCAGCTGGGCCTTTTCAGTGGTTTCTGCACTTAGGCGGAATTCTTGGTATTTGTCATTGTTTTCCAGCTCTTGCTTAATGACATCAGAGAAGTCGGTGGATGTTTTCCTGTCTGGGCTGATCTGGAGATCCATGTCTCCCTGTTCATCTGCCATCTTTTCTTTGGGGATGTCGCTGTCTCTGTGGCTTTCTTCTTCTGGTGTTGACTGGACAACTTCAGCTGTTTTGGGCCCAAGCACTTTCTCCTTTTCTCCCACTGCATCTTCTTTCTTGAATCCAATGCTGGAGGCCCGGATTCCCTTTTTGGGTTCCGAAGTTCCTGTTACCAGAAATCTCTGGCCACGTTTGATTGTCTGGCTCTCCGTTTTCTGCAATTCTCGTGTGTTTGTTGTATGCCCCTTTTCTTTTTCGACCCGGTTTTTCCCTTTCTCTTGTGGTTGCTTCTGTTTGGCCACTTTGTGCTCAAAGAGTCCAGTTTTATGTTTTGATGGGTCCTGACCAGACTGGAAGGCCTTCATCAGCTCCCGGACAGACATGGTTTCTTCGATTCTTTCTGTTTTAGAGGTGGGAGATACAGGTGGTTGCTTCTCTGTTTTCCCAGGTGAGACGGGCAGGTGCTTCTCAGTTTTCCCGGTCGTTGGATGCTTTTCTGTTCTTCCCGAGGGCAGGACGGGTAGACGTTTTTCTGTTTTTCCAGGTGACACAGGTGGATGTTTCTCTGTCCTCCCAGAGGACAAGACAGGTGGACGTTTGTCTGCTTTGCCTGCAGGGGACACAGGTGTGTGTCTTTCTGGTTTTGCAGATGACACAGGGGAGTGCCTTTCTGTCTTGGTTGAGGGTGATACAGGTGAGTGCTTCTCGGCTTTACCTGATGATGACACTGGCGAGTGTCTTTCCGTCTTGGGGGATGGGGACACAGGTGAGTGTTTCTCAGTTTTATTTGATGGCGACAGTGGAGGGTGCCGATCTGGTTTTGCAGAGGAAGAAAGAGAAGAGTGTCTCTCTGTTTTGGAGGAAGGGGATGTCGGGGGGTGCCTCTCTGATTTGAGGGAAGGTGACACAGTGGGGTGTGTCCTGGGGGTGGTCTTTTTTGGCACATCCTCCTTGCCTTTAACCCTGATGGGCAACTTGCTCCGACCTTTCTGCTCATCTTCCACGCGCTTCTGAAGGGCCTTTACTTTGTCCTTTATGGAACCAATGGGAGTTTCTTCAATCAACGGAGATGTGGCCTTCTCAGTAGGAAGAGGCTCAGGGGCCAGACCTGGGTCTTCGTCTAATGACTCCTCTGAGCTGCCTTTTTTCAGTTCAGTTTTGTCTGTAGCTTTGTCTGGCAAACCCTCTTCTTTCTGCTTCTGCTTCTCCTTCTCTTTTAATTTCCGTCTCACAGGCTTTTTGATGCCCAAGCTCGGCTTGTGCTGCTTCGATGTGGCTTGTGTCTCTTCAGAGGGCACATCCTTCCCTCCACTTGCGGAGGCCCTGGCACTACAGGGAGCCTCCTTTTGCTCCCCGGAAGTGTCCTGAGTGGTCTGTGTCTGAGGGGTCTCCTCATGTGAAGACTCATAGGAATTGAGATCCTCTGTTAGGTAGTTCACTAGCCCAGTCGGGTCTTTCTCAGTTCTGACTTTGGGTTTCTTCTCTAATCTAACTTCTACACACGGGTATTCAGTGATCTCTACAGGTGCTTTTTGCTTAGCCTCTTGTATTTCCTCAGCACTGACAATAACCCAATCCTCCTCCACTAACTCTCTCTCAGACTGAGAGCCCTGCACGTGGCCTTCGTCCCTTGTGCAGGTTCCGCTTCTCAGGATCGCATTCACCTTCTCTAAGTCCTCTTTCACTCTTTCCACAATCTCAAAAGGCTCTCCTGGCTCTTCCTCGGCAGCTTTCGCCAGCTCCTTCACTTTAATAGAACCTGCCTTATCAGACACATCTGTGGTCAAGATGGCAGTCATTTTGATCAAATCTTGTTTCATCTCAGAAACTTCCGAGAGCAAGTCCGGACTTGCTAGGACAGGAACTTCATTAACCAGGTGACTTTTCAGGACAGATGTTTCTGTAGATTCTGTCTCATCATCTTTGATGTAAATGAAAAACATTGAAAGTAAAATGGAAATCAAAAAAGATATTGGCAAATGCAATCAGGACTGAAACGAGACAGCGTCTTTTCCTGCCGTGGTGGGAAGGGCAACAAAACGGGCTGGGAATGGCGGATCCACAAGGTCTCAGGGTACAAGAGCAAAGCAAGGCTAACGGAAAAAAAACTGAAAAGGAAAAATGAGCAGGAAATAACTTGCTTAATTTTCTCACTTGTAGCACATCCACACATACAACAAAGCTAGTACAAATAATCAAGACATACACACATAAAACTATCACAAATCAAAACAAAGAAAGAACGCAGTGAAATTACACAGAGGTATCTCAAGATTGTTTAGATGTTACAGATCAATGTTGGAAAAAATAAAAACATGGGGAAAATGGATAAAAGCATTAAAAATTGCAGAAAGTTGATTTCCTCTAGGAGAAAGCCAGTAGTAGCAAACTCAGACTAACATCTAGAGTGTGCATACATTCAAAATCCTAGACAAATATGGAATTTAGCACATTTCATCCTGCCCATATACAATCACTCGACAAAATGTATCTGAATTAGCTGCTAACCGGCATTTCAACTAAGGGAAAGTCACACCTAACGATGGAACAAACACTCTTGTGCTAAGAGGCATGGGCCTTTCCTTGGAGCAACCTCCTTGTTTAGACACAAAATGGACAGACCAAGGAGGCGGAGAAAGGAAAGAAAACAACAGAAACAACAACCGTGATAAAACTGATATGTGAGTCCAAAGTTAAAAGGTGAGGCATGGCAACCCAAATCAGAGACAGTCACACGGGACACACGCACAATTTATGTAAGCCAAGTTATTTCCATGCAAAGCAAAGGTGGAATAAAACTGCTGGGAGAGGCACCTTGCAGAAAAGCACGGGCAGGGGGAGAGTGAGCAGTTAGAGCAGATGTGTGAAACATTACTGTGGTGAAGTAGGTCTATTTCCCTACCCATTGGTATGGACAATGCCATGGCTTAGGTTCAGGGAGCCCACAACTGTTGAAGCAAAGGAGGAAAACTCAAACTTCTTTGGACTTACTTGCAAAATAAATAAAAAATAAATAAATAAATAAATAAAAAGGAGAGGCAGCCTGCACCAGAGCCCTCCTTAAAGGTAATCTTCTACCCAGATGAACGTTATTCAATCATTGCCTTCAATTTAAAACCAAATGAGTTACTATGTGAAACGTCTAAAGCATTCATGACACCTATGGTATCATAGCTATGGTACCACCTTTTTATTTTATTAACTGAATCAAATAGAATGATATTCAAGTTTGACTAGCTTGTGTTCAGGTGGCAGAAGAAAACCATTTAAGTAAATGTGGATAATAGCTCTGAAGAAGAAATGGGAGAATAAAATTATCTTCAGAAATAACATCAGAAATCAATGAAGGCAATTATAATATCATATAAACAAAACTGCCTTCCCCTGAGAGAATGTGTATTTTTTTAGGAGATACAGTATATGACTATGCATATATAAATCATAAAAACATAGTTTAAATCAGATTTCTTCAATCTATTCAAATCAGTGAACATTAGACTTTGAGTGTTCACTCAGTATTTAAGATTCACCAGAATCTCAAATATTCAATCACAAATAAAGATTTAGTGAGGATAAACCTCTGTTAAGGCCATCCCAATAACTGGGAGTGAAACATGATATACTAAAGATTAAAAACCCTCAGTTCATTGTATAGGGCCAGATGTCCATATTAAATATGGCTCAAAGATTTCTTCTTTCCAGCATATCTCTTTGAAATGTAATAAATTAAAACAAATTTAAAACAAACATTAAAAGTCATAATTTGGGAGGAGTCAAAAAACCTACAAAATTCAACTTGAGTTTCCCCACAGGAAATGAGAGTCACTGAGAATAAGCCAATCAGCAAGCCATGCCAACTGAGTATTCCAAACCTGAAAGGCATGGCTCTTTGAAGGTCTGTAAACGCCAGTTCTCTGCACTCTAGATCAGGTTTGGGATTTGTATGGTTATTTTTACAATAACCTGATAATAAAATATCATTGTGATATTAATGCAGTTCAGCAATTTCATCCAAGGCTGTTTAATTTGTGCATTCTTGGCTCCTTGTGTTTTTTTTTTAAAGGAGAGTTTTTCAGAAAAAAAATTGTTAGATTTCAGCCCTAAAGATTTCAGTGACACGTCACCACAGTAAGGGGTGCAAGGGAGGGAGGGGTGGAGTAGGTCAGGGGAAGGTTAATTTCAGCTAAGAATTATTGACAGTATCACTTTTGCAGGTGTATCCTACAAAAACCATGAACTCTGCACAAACCACTGTTGCTTGACCTAAAAGTGATACTGTCACGTCAGTGCTTAAAAAATAATGAGGTGACAATGTTATGCTAACAAATGGACAAAACGGTAGGTTGGGTTTCTAAACAAGCATAACAGCATTACCAGGGTTAACAGGGATGTCAAAAGAAAGTGAATGCTTAAATGAATTATAATTGCGCTTTACTGCTAATTAGCTCACAAATTAGATACATTTGTAATTTAACTGGCCAAGCTGCTTTTATAGATACTTATTAATGATTAATAAGGATAAAATGTAATCATTACAGTGGTTAGTAATGGAAACTAGGTTGCATCTTAATGCATGCTTCTCTCATTATAGCCAGCTTGCAAACAAACCAGTTTTATTTAAAATCTTACTTTTTTCTGATGTCATATCGATCTGAAAGAAAACATATATAAATTGGATGATTACAAATAACATCTTGGCTTACAACTCCTGATGTGCAGAATAAGCTCCCAGTCATAGTTAGAAACACAGGGGTGGCATCAGAAAAAGGAGGAATTTGCTGCAGTTCTTAATGAGTCTCAGTGATTCTTAATGGAATTTTGAAAAAAGACTTTTCTAGACACTACAGGTGGGGAAGTCCTTTTTAATATGTTATCTCTGGAAAGACAGAACTCAGGGCATATTTCATGTTAGAAATGCACATATAAGGGAAAAGGTCAAGAAAAATGTGAAGTTGCTATTAAACTAAAGTGTCAATTTAGTAGTGAAAAGGAAGGGTAAAGAACAGCATGCCAGGGTGTGACATTCTATACAGAAGTACTTTTGGGATCATTAATAACAAGTCAGCACTCCAGATGGCAGAAAGAATCCCAGTGGGAGGGATCTTTTGCCCTATGGAGTTTCTCAAAGTGTCCAATAGGAAATTCATACATTTGGGGTGAAAGATTTATTCGTGGATGCAGCAAGGTTGCTATCCAAGTATTATTGCTCTTCAAGAAGATGTATAGGTATGGTTTTAACAGCTGTACTGGATTGGGTCATTGCATACAGGAGAGAAGCTGGGTGCAAGGGACAGGGAGTGTGCAGTGACAACAAGAATGTCTACAATGTTATTGTACGCTGATTATGTATGTGGCCATTAAGGCAGGACACTGGGTGTGCACCTCCCCTCTCACCCTGCTCCACTGCCAAGATATCAGGAATAAACTGAGTTCAGAGGGCTCCTCTATCGTAATGCCTTACATTTTTAAGATCCTAAGTACAAGGATATTGATTATATTTTTTCTTAGCTTTTTTTTGTACTTCAAGTAATTATAAACACTCAGAAAATATCTATATTAAAATCTTTATATCTAAGTAGGAACAGTGTCGTTTGTCTATCCTAGAAATAGGTGTTGATAGATTGTTAGTTAACTATACAAAGTTTTCTAATCTTTTCTTCCATTTCTTATTATGACAACTGGTTTCAGATCTTTATAAGGAAAACAATGCTAAATGTTAAAACAAGTGTAGCTCAAATAGCTTTTTTTTCCAAGAAAATACCTCTAAGGCTTATTTTTTTCATTCATGATGCATTAGCACATACCTCTTAGGATGGTTAAGAAAGGTTAGGGGTAACAAGGTACACTGAGCACTTGGTGAAGACTTGCCTCTATAGGAAATGCTTCTCAGTAATGTAATTCTACACTGTGACATTATTGTAATCTCATGGATGAACCAAATATCACTTACAGCATTTTAGTCTGAGGGATTTTCAAAGTTTTTGGTTTCCGGATTTTATTCTGAAAAAAGTAGCTGAAAAGCCCAAAAACCTTTTTGTTGTTGTTGTTGAACATGAGAAATGTTTAAATAAGTCTGTATTACAAATTAAAAATAAGAAGATGCTAGAACGCAGGAATATAGCCTCTGAAAACTGTTTTGGAACTTGTGAGGATATGATAGTTAAAAATCAGGTAATCATGTCTTGCATCTATCATAAAGAAAGAAACCTTTGACTTCCGTACATCTTCAAGATTAACCTTTGAGAATTGCTAAAATGTGGCTCAAGTACCCATGGTTAGCAGAGAAATACATATTGCTGCATGCAGAGAAGACAATTATTTACAGGGGAACTTTAAAATTCTTTGAAGCTGGTTTCTAGGAAGAAAAAACAAACTCAGAGAGGTGGATAAATTTTATCTCCTGCATTACTGAATGCGACTGCCTGCCCTTTTGAAGAACATGGGTTAATCAAGTGCTCTTACGAGTGGTTATAGCAATGACACAATCATTAACCAGTGACATTGTCATGAAATTACCTCTTCCTCTGGTTCTTGATCTGACTCTGATTCCTGGTCGACCCAAGATGCCATGCAAGAAGGGGAAAAGAGAAGGGAGAGCAGAGATGATTTAGAAGAAAAGCTCAAAAGCCTGGCCATCGAACATCAGCTGGCATGTAAACATTCAGTACACTCTTTCTTACTAATGTTTACAGAAGACAGACAGAAAAAAATCAAAGAGGACTCATTTAAATACAAGTGTGTAGAGTCAAGAGCAAAAAGAGCCAAAGTTGTAAACACACTAATTTCAAAGCTTGCCAGCAGTCTCAAAGCTGAACACCTAATAAATTTGCCATCATCTGTTTATAGAAATGCGTATGATGGTATTCAACTCACTACAGATGTCTGTTGAAAATGTTAAAGCTAGAAGTCAACATTTGGTGAAAATATTTTCAATCCTCAGGCAATATTTAGGCAGCTTAGCAAAAATAAAGGGGTACTAAATTTCAAAGTGTACCTTGAAGTGCAATATTTGGCATATTGTTTTTAGTTTTCTGTTGCTAAATACAAAGTTGTCCTGGACCTTCATGGCATTTTAAATAATTGTTTCTGATGACTGTGGACATAGAAATAAGATGTAATAAAAATATACTGTTTTTTAATAGCGCGTTGGAAGCTCACCAGAATCGGACATAGTTCATTTACCTTAACGGATCACTCAGATGTCTTGTCCACAGAAGTACACATTTCTTTGTGATTTTTATTTGACATTCTCAGAATAACATGGATATATTCATTTTCATGAGAGTACCTCAAAAAGCCCATGAAAAATAAACTGAAAAGTTAAGCTTTAGTGTAACGAGATTTTGAAGTGTGTGTTTAGGGGTTTCGTAACAGATACTTTATGAACTTTTTGAAGCTCTCTTATATGGATGTTTCACTTTATTTTTGTCATTCTGTAACAATTTACAATGTCAAAATAACAAAATGGACTTTTTTCTGCATGATTATTTACAAGAACAATGAAGCAAAGCACATAATTTGACAAAGCCTGGTAGGTGAAAAACAAGTACATGAAGGTATTTATTTTCTGGCTCAAGATCGGAGCTTTTTATCTCTACTTCTCTTCCAGGTATCAGTGGGTCAGCTCCCGCTCCCTTCCGCACCTAGACCATTAACACTGGTAACCCTGCACCCACCCACGGTCTGACATAAGGAGCACCCTAGTAAAAATGTACATTGGTTAAAAAAATTTTAAGATAATTTTAAAAGGCGATTATGCACAATATTTAATTTATTCATTTGTCTTCCAGAGTATTCAAGGAATAAATGTAGAGAAGTTTGACTACAAAGCAATACCTGTGAACAGACTTTGGTTCATAAATTAATGATTTTTCCCTCATATTATTTTAGCTTTTTTTAAATTTATTTATGTCTAAGGCTGAGTTACAGATAGATGGGGACAGAGAGATAGGAAGGGTTTGCTCATCCTCTGGTTTCACTCTCTAAATGGCCTCAGTGTTTGGGGCTGGGCCAGGCTGAAGCCACAAGCCTGGAACTCCATCTAGGCCTCCCATGTTGTTGACAGGGATCCAAGTACTTGGGTCATCTTCCCCGGCTTCCCCAGGGAGCTAGATTAGTAGTGGAGCAGGCAGGAGTCCAACAAACACTCACGAGATGTTGGCATCACACACAGTGGCTTAACCCCACGTCACAATGCCAGCCCCTTTTGTTTCCAACAGTGTTTCAAAATTACTTTCAATAAATGGTGGTGATGTTTTACAGTAGTAATACTAAAACAATTGAAAAAATGGAAATTCTTAGGATAGGTTTTGAGAGCAACAGACAATTACTTTAGAAAAAATACAAAACATCATGAGACTCGTCAATTTAAGTCATGTATGACTCATCTATGAATCTGTCACAAGCAGAAGCCAGTGGACTCTAAGGTTTTGTCACGTCAAAAGCATCGGTAAAATCTCAAAAGAGCACATAAAAATAGTCAATCATTTCATTTTTAAAAATTAAGTCACAGAAATCAATTTTAAACTTCGAATTTTCTCATGCAAATGTATTTAATACAATATAAGGGCAAAAAGACTTATTTCCTTACTCAAGGGGAAGATTATAAATTTGAAAAGGAACCAGAAGTGACTGTTGTATGTGCATGTGTTCAGTAAAGGATCTGAAATAGTAAAAGAGCCAGAATTGGACTCAGTACATTTGTACAATACCTTTGTATAAACTGGCAGGGTGATGTTTAGGTTGCAAATAGCTTGATGCACCAGGCCTCTTGTGGATTTGGGCTCCTTCATAAATGATAGTCGTCCACAAGGCTCCTGAGTTGTATCACGTACCTTGAACAAGAACAACATACATGCTTCACCCACACTAATTATTTTAGTTAGATGATATTAGAAACAGGAAAACAAAATCCATTTGTGAATGTTGAAAAATGCTGAAAAAAGTCTTACTCTATTTTCTGTTTTCCTGCTATTATCTAAATGACCTTTAAAAAATCCTTCAGCCTTTTAATTTTATTTCTCACATAGTGAAGGTATACAGTATGGTCATTTGGTTTATGTCCACACTAGAAGTGATTAACACCATCAAGCTAAATCACATACCCATCGCCCATCTTAATTATACTCCTTTTTTGTGGAGTAAGGATACTTAAGAGTTCTCTTAAAATTTTTGAGTGCACAACACATTGTTATTAGTGATTTATCATGCTCTACATTAGAGTTCCCAAAGTTGAATTCAGCTTTTTAAAAATTGTATCAAAATAGGCATCACACAAACATTTATCATTTTTAAGTGTACTTTGCAGTGGCATGAGGCATATTCCAAAGGTAATGTGCTCATCACCATTATCTAGAAGTTCTCATCTTTCCAAACATAAACTGTAGCCATTAAACATTTCCCATTCCCATCTTTCCCTGGGACCTGGAGACCTTTATTCCATGTGAATAAAATGGATTGTAAAATTATATATCTACGTTACCTTGACAAAGAGAGGAAGTCTGTTTTCTTTGAAAGCAAAAAAACTGAATATATGATGTTGGCCACTCTTGGTTAATGGCACCAGGTTGCCAAAACAATCCACATATATGGGTTTTCCTTCTAATACCTTAATAAAAAAGAGAAATAAAATAGGGTACATTACAACTTATTATTTTTAAAAAGTGATTACAATACTTGGAATTTTAAGTTATTAAAATCAACGTGTAACAATTTTTAAATTGTCAATTGATATTATATCTTTAGCAAAGAAAGACTAGCACTTTCTATTCTTAATAGTAAAGGGAATTTTAAAGTACTTGGTGAGATTTAATTTCTCCTTTCTCATATGCACCACGATACCCCACGACTTCAGTACATATTGAAATCTAAAAGGTACATTGTACATTGCTATGAGTCAGATTACTTGACTCCAATATCAGTAGATCTATCATGAAAAATTCTGAAATAACAAAAAAGTAATACAGAAAAACATTAGCTATCCTACTTCGACTTGTACACAAAAGGATATAATTCCTAGTCTGTTTTCTGAACTGCTAAAAAATAAGAAGAGCAAGAAAAGCTAAAAACAACAAACTGGTATTGTCATGTACTTTGGGTTTATAAATAACTCATGATTTCTACTCCCAAAAATCTTTAAATATATCCTTTTGCTTCCTCAGATACATTGTGATCATCACTACAGTCTAAGTTCAAACTAACTAGAACTGTCTGATATAGGACCGTAACCTTCAAACTAATGAACATAGAAATGAATCTTTGTTTTTCATGACTCTATTACATTCTATTTAAAATATAACTTATTAATAAAGGTATTACAACAAAGCTTAGTTATTTTTTGACACAGTACCTCCACATCCCTGCTTCTGGCCACCTCAGCAAAGTTTTCTTGTTGTTCCAGGGTCTTGTCCACTTTATCATCAGTCATGCAGAAGCATCTCAACCTGGCTTCAATGGGGTCATGCGATTTGGCAAACACTACAAATTTGGCCATATAAGGTACACAGATAATTTCTCTATACACTTGTGAAGCAAAGGCAACAGATTCTTGGATCTGACGACAGTCTATGAGCCAGAACCTATAAGGGGAATTTAAAAAAAATCAATTATCCACAGTTGAAAGCATAGTACTAGAAATAAAAGCAGCACCTTCAACATGATCCAAGTAGTCATCATGTGGGTTTTGGAAAAAGAAGGAAAAAAGAAAGATTGTGAGAGAAAGATAAAAGGAAAGGGGAACAGCAGATAGCAGGAAAAATGGGAAGATAAATGGGAAGACAGAACAGTTTTATGAGATGAAACAGAATTGACAAGTTTTTAAGGTCAGCTGCTACATATGAGGCTACTTCAAAAATTAATGGAAAATATTAAAAGGTGAATTAGTTTGATGTAAAGTGTATGCAGAGTTGTTCCCCCATATTAAGTATTTTCCATGGATTTCTTGAAGATCCTTTTACCACAAATGCTTTTTAAAAATAGTATTTATTGTAGCATCTTTGTTTTCATATAAATATGGAAGCCTTTTTGTATGTCTTTAATTGCCCAATAAAAGTTGTATCTATACAGGGACTTTTTTTGCTTGATATAGCATATGAGACCTTCATTAAATAGTGATGTAAAGCAGTATTTTAGCATTCTTTCTGAATTCTAGACAATATGGATCATCATTGCTATCCCAGAAGACACCATCCATCTTTTGTCTTTGCATCTTTGCTCACCTTATTCTCTTTTCACTTTTATCTGCCACTAAAATTTTAACATATATCATACAAGTCACCTCTTCTTGGAAATGCTATCTACCACTGCTTTTGTCTGTGAACGCTTGTATATATTTCTAGTCTATAAATGCTGCTTCAGAACGTGTCATCCTCTGACGTTAGAATACAGATACATGATTGGCAGAAAGCAATGAAACACAGAACTGCAGTCTCAGTGCTTGAGCCCTGTGGCTGGAACAACAAATACACACCACCACTCCTGGTACTGCTGTGTATTGTTTTTCATTATCATTATGTGTTTTATAATCACTCTGAACCAGAATTTACATGTTTTAATCACCCTCAAGTTCATTTTTTTCATTTGTAAAATAGTTCCTCTTAGCCTACTTAAATCACAAATAAATATGAAGAAACTTCAGCTATTAGCCAAACATCACAAGAAATGGGAAGTAATATCAACACATTGAGTTAATATGTGCATAAGGAATAAAAACAGACACTTTCAGCATTTTAAAGAGGTGTAATACACAAATGGGTGATATGTAAGTGTGTTAAAGATAGTTAAGAAATGTTGACATTTTTAAGCCATTTAGCAAACTGATAAGGTTGCACTGTTTGTTATCCTTCTGTTGGGAGAGTAATTCAGACTATTTTGTTGACAAAGGAAAGTTATCATTCCTAAGGTGTTTGAGACTGGAAAAATAAGCAGCGGCACTAAAGCTAGTCAGAAATGTGTAGCCAAGTGAGATGGATCTGAAATGAAGGACTAATGCTTTGTTATCATTTTATCATTATTACATTTGCTCATGGGTCTAGCTTAAAATGTCTAAGTAAATGCCAACCATACTCAAAATTAAGCCAAAAACCACTTGCAGTGAATTAAGAACAAAAGACGAGACAGGCTTTTCAGAGGAAGGGGCACAATAGCATAGGGGGCTCTTCTGCACGGTGCAGAAACCATACCTGGCAGACACATTAGTTGTAAAGGAAACACATTCATTGACAAATGTTAATGGCGTAGTTCCTGTAATATCTTCCCACTGAGCAGGGGTGGTTCCACCTGAAATAATAGGATTGTTGAAAAAAAAATAGGCAAAACTCCAGACTCCAAACTATAAAACAAAGGCTTTATGGTTCTGGCTGTGTTCACCAGTATGATCCGGCCCATCCCTCAAAATGACACAGTGGAAACAAAATGACTAAAACAATGTGCTAAAAAAAAAAATGACACATTGAAAACAAACAGGAGACACTGCCTTTCAAGCAATGAGAGCCAGGGCAGTTAACTTCTTGCTGGGTGTTCTATTCTCTGCCTGGCATTCTGAAGCTTTCATTCTAATGGCCAGGCTCTGAAGATCATTTAGAATTGTGTTATTTCTAGATCCTTGGGCCAACTAAGGACCTAAATTCAGTTAATTATTAAAAAAACTTGACTTCTTTTCCAAAGTTAGTTCAATAGCTAAATGGCAGACATAACCAGTTCTAAGAATATAAGCAACTCCTTGGTTTGAATTACTGGGTATAATTATTTGCTGCTTTTTCACCCCAGTAGATAAAACATAATTTATTCAACAAAGGGGTTGAAGTTTAGACTTGGCTGTGAATCCGAATTTGCCAATTATTTTAGCATAACTTGAGTAAATTACTTCCCTTCTCAGCCTTGGTTTCCTTTCCAGCCAAATAGGGTTCAAGTTCTACCATAAAAATGACAATGAATATAGAATACTTTATAGATGGAAATACAAAAGTTCTGTAAATATGAGTTCATTTCCTTTCACCCTTGACCTCAATAGTTAATGAAAGTGCTTTTCTTGAAGAAATGCATATAGCCCCAGCAGGTACTTTATGACAAAGAGAATGGAGTGTGTGCAAGGATCCAAGTTTCTTATTTAAGAGCTCTCTACTAACCCAATCCTATGTGGCCTACCTGTTATGCTGCATAGTAATCTTAAGGTTGGTGCGTCTCCCCCAAAACCATTCAGCATGACATCACTTGAAGCTTTGGGGACAGGAATGGTCATTGTAATTGGCTTGTGGAATTTTCTTCTTCTGGGTTCCAAAGTGACGATAGGGCTGAAGGTAGCTTTGTTACCTAGTATCTTTTTAACCAGTTCAGAGTGCATAGGTTGAGCCTTTTCAAAGTAACAAAACATATTAAAATAAACAGTACGTTATTATATGTAATGTCAAATGTCTTACTTGAAGCATCACTCTACCTAACTATCCACTTGGTAGACTTTACATTTGACAGTCATAAGTTTAGCAGTGCAACTAAGCTCTCATAAAACTTTGTGGGACCTATGATCTCCAAAGAGAGCTTTTGTTCACTCAGGTAGAATGAATGCATTGTTGTTATTTTCATTTGAGCGCTTGGAAAGGACAAAGTGCTTCTATCACTCCCCAGTCGCCTGCTACAACCAGCGCTGGGCCAGGCTGAAGCTGGGAGCCAGGAAATAGAGGATCTCCCATGCATGTGGCAGAGAGCCAACTATGTGAGTCATCACCTCTGCTTCCCAGAGTAACACTAACAAGACTTTGGAACTCTTCATGGAGCTGGAATCCCAACTCAGGTTCTCCCTTGTGGAATGCTGTTAGCTTGAACAGTGGCTGAAACACTTTGCAAAATGCCACTCCCTGATTCATTGTTGTTTGATTTCTCATTTGGAAAACTAATTTGTAATCAGTGGACTGGAATCCAGGATAAGATCATTTGCATCTGTATCTGCCATGATCATACCTGCAGGCCCACACGGATCCGTTTGGTTAGAGCCCCCTCTGGGAAGACGGCCTGCACCTGGGGCACCACCGTGCTGCTCAGCACGCCTCCTTCTGGACCAATCAGATTGCTGTCCTGTTTGATGCGGGAGACCACGGCAAAGTACTGTGGGAAGTCACGGGTGATAATGCGGCAGATTCGCTTCTTTTCCAGGTCTTCAGGGCTATCCAGCACTGAGACAAGAAAGGACTTGTTTACATGTAGCACAAATTTCCTTCTGAAAGCATTTAGATAAACTCATCAGCAGCGTTTACCCTGAACACATGAGGTAGTTAAACTGTATGTATTGCACAACAGTTGAATCTAAAAAGCAAGTTTATCCTCACAAAGAAAAGAAATTGCAGTCTTTCAGGACCTGTCAGCATTTAGCATGCACATCTTCCTCCTTTGTGCAAAGTAGGACTTTCCAGGGCACTGTGAAAGATAAGTATCCTGCTCCAGATTCAGGATTGCAGAGCCGGCTTTGTAAATGAGAGGGTTGAGGGAAAACCTAAAATAACACGAACCTACTCTATTTTAGGTTTGTGTGACAGAGAGAAAATTAACTATGGCCATTTCTTTGCAAGTTTCAAGGTGAGCACAAAGACAAATTATTGTGGATTTAAAAAAATAACATGATCCTTTGAAGTCTCAGTTGGGCAGTGCAGAAATAAAAGCTGTTTGGAAAAGGCAAGGTTTGTGTTTATCCATTTAATTGATTTGGACACTGATTCTCAGAGAGACACATATATGAAAAGAGATCTCTTACTACCAATTCAGATATTCAATCTTCCTGTGATGCTATTAGTTATCGAATATATCATCATCAAATACCAGGAGGAGAAAATAATGGGCAGTACTTAAACTGCATTATTATAGAAATATAGGACAATGACAAAAAATCAGAGGGGCTTAAAACATATTAAATCCAAATGAGCTGCATCACTGAATTTGGAGGGATTGTGGATAGTTGTCCATTTATAGAAACCATTTATAATTCATTCTAGAGGCAGACATAGGGATGGTGTTTTTTCTTAACTACTAAGCATCATTACATAGCAAAAGTACCCAAAAGACCCAGGATCTGTTCATATGTAATTGAAGACAGATACACAGGCAAATATGAGCATAAGCGTAAGTTTCCAAATACAAGATAGACATGCACACATCTGAGTATTTTCTAGAGTGTCAACATGGTTTTCCTCCTGAATTCACCAAATATATCCAGAAATTAATGTACTCAGAGGGCAGAAACTTCATCCAGTTACTTGCAGGTTCTTCGTCCGTGGAAGAATGTCCCAGAAAGACAGTTCTGATCAGAGAGCTTGTTGTTTAAAATCTGACAACCAATCACACTTCCTTCTCCCTTGCTCACCATGTGCCCTCTCTCCTGCCTTCCTCAGCACGGCAGCCTTAACTGAGGCCACACCAATAAGGCCTTTGGATTGCTGACTGGAGCTTCTAAAACTCACTAAATAACCACCCCACCTCCCTTTTAAAGATTATTGCAGTCTTACAATGAACTTTTTACAAACATATAAAGTTATGAGTGGAGTCCATCCAAGGGCAAAATGGTAATACTCATGGTATTGTCAATTGTGGGGAGCTGTAGGGAGCCTGCATCCTACACCCTACACTGACGGCGCCAGACTGCCGCTTCCTCCTGTGCTAGACAAAACAAGCTACAGGAAGTCTGCTGTGATTGGCCCAGGGGTGCGTGGATGGCGCGTGGACAGCGCGTGATCTGTATGATGATTGGCCTGCCCACTGCGTGCACAGGTGACCTTTACTTTGATTGGCCGGGTTACCCAGCATATAAGGGAGCCAGAGAACTGGGGCGGAGGGAGAGAGCGCACTACGGAGAGAGCAGGAGAGAGCGCGCCTCGGAGAGAGCGGAGAGAGCGGAGAGAGCGGGAGAGAGAGCGCACCCCCGCGCGGGGGTGCACCCCCTCGCGGGGAGAGAGCGCACCCCCGCGCGGGGAGGGAGCACACCCCCGCGCGGGGAGGGAGCGCACCCCCGTGCGGGAAGAGAGCGCACCTCGGACGGAGAGAGCGCACCCCGCGGACGGAGAGAGCGCACCCCGCCGAGGGAGAGAGCGCGCACCTCGGGGAGAGAGCGCGCACCTCGGGGAGAGAGAGCGCACCTCGCGATGGTGTGGCTGCTGCGCGGCTGCACGGCGGCTGCCGCACGCCCACCGCGCGCCGGTTTTGCTGTGTCTTCTCCACAATAAAGGCTCCGCAAAGACAACAAGTGTCCGGGTTTGACTTGCTGGTCAAGGGACCCTGACATCTGGTGCCGTGACTCGGATCGGAACTACAGGTAAGCGAAGCGGGGAACGCGAAAGGGAGCTGAGCAGGGACTCAGGGAGCTGCGGAAGCAGGGAGCGCGAAACGGAGCTGAGCAGGGACTCAGGGAGCCGCGGAAGCGGGGAATTTGAAAAGGAGCTGAGCAGAGACTCAGGGAGCCGCCTTGAGCGGGAAGCGTACGCTAGGTTCGCGGGATAGCGACAAGAGTAAGCTTACCAGAAGTGGTAACAATATGGGAAATTCAAATTCTTCAGTACACATGCAGTGTTTACTGCAGAAGCTACTGAAGAGGAATGGAATGCCGGTAAAGGCACAGACAGTACTTCATTTTTGCAGATAGCACGGGTGACCCACCAGTGAACCCCAGCGCCCCTCCTTGGCCTGCGTGGCCGGAGAGGGGTGCGGGATTTGGCTGGCGGGACCTTGTGGAGCCCGGCCAGGTGTTCCCTGTTCATGAGGATCGGAACGCTGGGGCGGGCCCCCCATGGCCGCGGTTTTACCTCCCTCTTGATTTCAAAGTGATTAAGGATTTGAAAACAGCCGTCGATTCTTATGGTGTGCATGCCCCCTTTACAATCGCGCTGCTAGAACAGATTAGTTTTAATGCCCTGACCCCAGATGATTGGAAACAGTTGGCCAGAGCCACTCTCTCCCCTGGCCAATATCTGGTCTGGTGGGCCGCATACCGTGAACTGGCCATGAACCAGGCACAGCGTAACGCACAAGGTGGAAACAGGGAATGGAATGCCGATATGCTGCTGGGAGAGGGAGCTCGGGCAGGAAACAATAATCAACATGAGTATCCTGAACCAGTTTATGGCCAGATTCAACAAATAGGCCGTACTGCGTGGCGAGCTCTACAGAGTAAAGGGGACCTCCGTTTTTCCATCTCTAAAGTGACTCAGGGGTCTAACGAGCCCTATGCTGATTTTGTGAGTCGCCTCATGGAGGTAGCAGGAAAGCTTTTCCCCGATGTAGAGCAGGCTATGCCTCTGGTTAAGCAGCTGGCTTACGAGAATGCTAACAAATGGTGCCGTGAGGCCATCCGTCCCTGGAAACATAAAGATCTAGATACATGGATAAAGATTTGCAGGGATGTTCATGATCAAGTTATGTTAAATTTGGATGGCCGGTCTGCTGCCGAACGCCATGCCCTGGGTTGCGGCATTACTCAGGAACAAGTGATATGGAAGGATGTGTTAACTAAACAGTGGAAGGGCCCGCATCCGGTGTTAAGGCGGACGCGAGGTGCAGTTTGTGTTTTTCCGCAGGATGCAGAAGCCCCTGTGTGGATACCAGAGCGCCTAACGAGAGTGGTGAGAGCCTCTGTGCCGGACAACATCCAAGATGAAGCCCTGGACGCTCAGGCTGGTGAT
This sequence comes from Ochotona curzoniae, assembly GCF_017591425.1. NCBI lineage: Eukaryota > Metazoa > Chordata > Mammalia > Lagomorpha > Ochotonidae > Ochotona > Ochotona curzoniae. Next base: position 48,961,967 of record NW_024467119.1, read on the forward strand.
CCTGCTGGTAACACTGCTGCCTCCCGGAACACTGAGCCAACAGCTTCAACTATGGGCGATCGTGAAGGCATGGCCAGTGCCATTACTGGTGACCAATAACTCATCAATGCTGCCCCCATTCTTCAACACTGATGCGACTATTGGACTACTGGTGGTGCCCTTAGACAACACCACAGTGCCATCCACGAACCGGACAATTCAATTGCACGGATCGGTTTGTTTTCAAAGCCGGCCATGGACAAATGGGACCAGACTTTGCATTCTATTGGCGAACCAGACCATTGGACAATTTCGGAGGAACAGCTCAGGAAGATGGGCACATCTCCTGACGGGTCAGGTACCCCGCTTTTTTGCCAGCGCTCACAATGCGGGAACCATTTTGTGACTGGGAGTTTGTCAGCTCCTCCCTCGTTGTATGGGCCAATGGTCATGGCCGCCAGACTGGACTGACTGCCAGAGCACTGTCACCCTTGTAGGGTGGCTCCTGGCTTGAACTTGTCTAATCTGTTTCTGACTTATACTAATGACTGCGGAACCATGGACTAATTGATTGTTAAAGTGTTTATCCTTTGCTAAGCAGTGGGCTGGAATGATTGGTGTATGCATGCTTGTGATGATCTGAGAGCCTGGGCCATTCGCACTCTATGCAGACGCATTTCAGCAACAGCAGCAGCAACAGGTGCTATTACTGCAGGTTGTCATGGCCTTCACTAGACATGAATCCCCTGAGGAATGGCTTAACATGATGGACTGGTAGTCAAAGACGGGTAAGTATCCGGTAAGGCTCTACCAACCTAAGCCAGGCGCCACGAGCCAGGTGGTTAGCTGATGACGGGTAAGGAGAGCCTACTCCGGAACACCTAAGACAGGCACGGTCCCGTGATTAATAAAACAAAAAGGGGGAGCTGTGGGGAGCTGTAGGGAGCCTGCATCCTACACCCTACACTGACGGCGCCAGACTGCCGCTTCCTCCTGTGCTAGACAAAACAAGCTACAGGAAGTCTGCTGTGATTGGCCCAGGGGTGCGTGGATGGCGCGTGGACAGCGCGTGATCTGTATGATGATTGGCCTGCCCACTGCGTGCACAGGTGACCTTTACTTTGATTGGCCGGGTTACCCAGCATATAAGGGAGCCAGAGAACTGGGGCGGAGGGAGAGAGCGCACTACGGAGAGAGCAGGAGAGAGCGCGCCTCGGAGAGAGCGGAGAGAGCGGAGAGAGCGGGAGAGAGAGCGCACCCCCACGCGGGGGTGCACCCCCTCGCGGGGAGAGAGCGCACCCCCGCGCGGGGAGGGAGCACACCCCCGCGCGGGGAGGGAGCGCACCCCCGTGCGGGAAGAGAGCGCACCCCGCGGACGGAGAGAGCGCACCCCGCCGAGGGAGAGAGCGCGCACCTCGGGGAGAGAGCGCGCACCTCGGGGAGAGAGAGCGCACCTCGCGATGGTGTGGCTGCTGCGCGGCTGCACGGCGGCTGCCGCACGCCCGCCGCGCGCCGGTTTTGCTGTGTCTTCTCCACAATAAAGGCTCCGCAAAGACAACAAGTGTCCGGGTTTGACTTGCTGGTCAAGGGACCCTGACAGTCAATGACAGCTAAAACATCTCAAAAGAAAATAGTCTAACCCTAGGTTCTGCAGAGAAAAAGAAATGACATGGTTCCACAAGGTAGAAGCCCCTAAACATGGCAGAGTACAGGGCGTTTCAATGACTCCTGATTGTTTAATCGTAGCTGGAAGACACTAACCCATCTGTCTAGAGGACATGATCTTTTCCTTTGCTGACCACTGAAATAAGGGAAGCTGGGTTTCCTTCTTATTCAGACCTTGAAGTACTCCAGGAGGTGTGCCCAGGTTCCTCTCTCCTCTCCAGGAGCCACCTGCAGCTACTTCAAGGAGGCCTGGCAGACTGATAAACAGCAACCTCATACCTTGAATGTCCAGCTCTGTACAAAACTTGATGAACTCTTGACACTTACGCAAAGAATGATTTGTGTAGCTAATTATAATGAATGAGCCTCCTGGTATTAGAACTTATTTTTCTTTAAAACTTACAGGGCTTGAGAATATGTGACTTCCATCAAATCAAGCAGAGATGTTTCAATTTGTGGCTTACCTCCGCAAAGCAGATTTGAGATTTATGGAGATTATAGTTCTAAAGAAGAACTAAAATTCTCAACAAGAGATGTATGTAAGCCAACCCAATTACATCCCTGTTATAATTACAAGTAGAAGATTGAGCCAGCTTAATTTTTCTATCTCCCTAATAATAGAAAGTAAAAAAATAAATCTTATTTGCATTATCTTATCATATATTAATTAGGAGTAGATGTAAGTTTTCGAACAAAATAGTTTAATACTTTTAAAATCAATATTTAAAATGTACAACTTCTCATGTTAAGCATTTCAAAAATTATATTCAATTTATTTTATCAGAAAAACAGATTTGTATTCTATCTTGTAGTTTCAAAATGTTTACAGTAACATGGAAATGTGCAGTCTCTATTTAAAATAATGAAATATTTATTATTACAAAGGAGTCTGATTTTTTGAATGTTACAAAAATTAAAACCAGGCAAATGTATTGTGTTTTAACTTATGACAGGGACAAAACACACTGCCACTGTGATAAAATAACACAAGGAACCCCTGGGTCACAGGAAGTACATCACTTCCATGATTCTACTTTGAACTTCTTCTAAAATCCTCTAACGGTACCTTCGTCCATGCCGTTAAGGATCTCGTTGAGCTCGTCTTCGGTGTAGTCACAGAAATGCTCTTTCCAGCTGTCACCATTCTCACTGCGCAGGACCACCAGCTCCCTTTCCTTTCCTCGAAGGGCCGCAAAGTGAGGGATCTCCACGATCACAGGCCTGACACGGTAATGCAGAACACTTAGTGTGGATGGGAATCGACCAACAGCCGCACAAGCACCGCACTTGGTCTGTCGCAAAGTGACCTGGAATTCTTCTCTTTCTAGGGGCAGAGACAACAGGGGCTGTCCTCCAGAGCCCATTTAGCTAGCAGAGGGTCGTACCATGGCACTCTACCTCAAGAGCACCAAACCTCAAGTACATGCTGCTTCTTAAAGCCAAATGATGTTTCCCTCGGAGTGCATGTGGCATTCTGGAACTTCTCCTTTGATAAATGTCAGTATAACATGTTTAACCAAAAGAAACATACATGCATGTCTATGATGTGTGCCAATCTCCTACAACATTTTCTACAAGGTGCAAAATGACAAAGTAATCTAAGAGGAAAAATGGCTCATACATCGCATAACTTGATGTACTGTAAATGAGGAGATGTCAGAAAAGTTGACTATTTGTGCTAAAGAGCCATGCACTCATGTTTTTTGCTTACATCATCTTCAGTCAAGGAAACAATAGGCATGTGTACACACTGTGGCCCTAAGTGAGCCAAGTAGCAGGCAGCCTAGTTGTGTCCAATGCCTATTATGTTCAGAATCCAGAACATGCACCATCCTATCAGTTTTAGGTCAGATTCATCCTCTACTTATGTAGAGGCTTTTAATTTTGGGTCCAGGTTGCTTTGATACAGACGCCAAATTCATCATAACAACACAGTAACTAGCACATAGTACAACTAGGCAGATCTCATGCTTAAACAAAAATGAAGATCACAGAACTTTAAAGGGAAAAGATATAAAAACATCACTCAAAAATAAAAGTCACATACCACAAGGGTCAGAAATGGTCCACTAAAGATAGGTTATACAGAATTTAAATAATAGAGAGGGACATGTCATGGGCACAATGACAAAAAGAGAAATCATATTGCAGAAGAAGGAGAAGAATGGGGGGCCAGCAGCCATCAATTTGTTTTTAAGTCACTCCTACCCAAGGAATTTGGTTCCAGGAGGCCCCAGCTGAAGGATGCGGCTGACCAAACTTTCTCCCTCATTAAGTGGGGGAGGAGCCGTTGGCAGGTGAAGTTTACTGAGTACATCCAAAGCAGCAGTGAAAGAAAGAACATAAGTAAGCTTCAGGTGTTGTTTTCCACAGAACCCCAGCATCACCAGCTGATCCACAGGGTGAACTTTGGTTTCACACTGCGTTTGGTTCTGCCCCCTCCATTGGTCACTAAGAGCAAGGAAGCGAGACCCAGAGTGGACAATGGAGGCACGTCTGTGCAAGGAGTGCACTGGGCTGTCACAGCTGTCCCTATTTAGTTCACCGCCAGGGCACTAGCCAAAAAAGAAAAAAAAAATGTATGTATCTATATATGCTGTTGGGAATATAATGAAAACTCTGCACAGTACAGAGACCAGATGTTTTCATGGATATTCCCCCCGAGTAGATTCGAAGATTATTAAAAAGCCTAACGACCTGGGCATAAGGGAAAAAGGGTCTGACACAAAATTGAAGACGAATCATTGTAGAATTATTCCAGCCCTCATGGCATTTTCTGATGCAACCCAGAACTTCACAGGCTCCTGCTACTACTCTGGTCTGTCTGCTAGGAGGACATCAGAAGGGGTTTCTCTTAATGGGGAAATACACGCACGCACACACCCTTTTCAGGTGCTAAAGCGATTTGGAGCAACCTGTTAATTGTTTGCTTCAAATCACAGGCTTTAGAACACTTCTTGAGTTCTAAAGTAAGTCATCTCCCCAGTGTGACACTGAGCAAGAATTCAAGAAGAATACTATTTCTTTCCCCAGTTTTCCAGGACCAAAACTTGATATGACAAGACTTAAATACAATTGATTTGTTTCAAAATGTTTTGAAACTTGTTACCCTCCAAAACTTCATCCTTTTTGTCAGTTTTCAGAGCTTGCTATTCATTTTTTTTTTTTTTTGGCACCTTGAGATGCCACTTAGCATAATAGCAGCCATCCAAACAAACAGAAGAAGAAATGCTGATTTCTGCTCAAAATTGCTAGAATGAGCATGGCAAAAGTTCACTTTGATGTTTTCATTTTGAATGAAAACTGACTAACCAGTGCCAGTACAATTAGAAAGCTCTAGGTAGCAATTTTGATAACAGAGAAAACAAATCACATAGACCAATTTTTTGATATTTGATAAAGACAACACTAGTTTCCAAAGTGGAGATAATGATTCTGTTTCACATGAGACCGTAAACATTTGGAATACAGAATTTACATTTTTAAGTTCAGATAAGAAGGACATACCTACCACCAGCTAAACAGAATTATTCCTATTGGAATCTGGCAATTGTTATATCCATAGAGCAAAGGGTAACACTCAACCTGGGTGTTCAACTCACTAATGCCTTAAAATAAGAGGCACATAAGTGGAGTCAAACATCAAGGTACTATGTCCAATTTGTAAAATTTCACAGGAGCCAATCTTCTTCCAACATGCTCTGACATACCTGTTTGCTTTCCATCCTACTGCTGTCATGTGGAGCACACAAGCTCCTCAAGACTAAGCGGGAGGCTTATCAGAAACCCTTACCCAAGGAACTGAGCACCAGAAGGTCCGACTTCGATCAGGCGACTGGCCAGGCCTTCTCCTTCCACCATCGGGGGCATTGTTGCCAGTCTATGGCGCTTGACCAGTCGACAGGTGACACGGGTTGGAGCGGTACATTTCCGAGGAGGGATAATGATTCGGAGCCCATTGTGTCTACATCCTCGCATAGCACCACCTCGGGCATCCACCATAAAACTAACCAGGAAACTACAAATTGAAACAGAAGATCAGATAGATTCTGAAGTAATGGAGTAAGACAAACAAGCTTTGCTAAGTTAGTGTTTTTCATATTACTTTTATAAGGCAGTTTTTTTTTTTTAATGTATGGTACCAAAAAAAGTTTTCAATTATTTTACTTATACCAATGCCCTTATTTTTGTTTCATTGTGATTTTAATTTCTGCATTATTTTCATTTGTAACCCAAGAAGAATTCTAATTTTGATATGGTGCTATTAAGCATAAACTATAAATTTAAAATGTCCAATTGATTTTGAATGAATGTGGAGTGAAACAGTATACACAGCACTAGCAAACCTTCCTTTTGTTGTAAATGCAAAGATTTAAGGTTCTTTGCAGGTGTCTCCTAAAAACTCCACCTGTTGATGCAGTGTCAGGATAGAGCTATGGGAAAGGAGCATTTAACTTGTTCAGCTCATTTTAACATAACTTCATTACTTAAAAAAACTTCAAAAATCTCTGAAGATCAGATTTATGATATGGATCCTGCTTTAATAAGAGGGTAGACTGGATACTAACAGAATCCCCCTCACTGTTTCTGAAGTGAAATGTCAGTAATCAGAATTCTTGGTTCTTGCCCATAATTTCCCCCATTTGTTAGTCATCACACTCTTTAAAAGACCCTCAGACACTTACTTTGTCAAAGGGCAACAGCTAAAGAGCATGACTGTGGTTCACATATACACAAAGACACACACAAGCTGTATGCACATTCCTGACAGATTACAGTCAAGTCCTTTGCCATCCTGCAAGACCTATATATCACAATGGGGAGGGGAAAGTAATACACAGGACGATATAGGATCTACTTATAACCTAGGGAGACCAGAACCATCCCAGATTGACCACACCTGGATTCTAGCTACAGTAACATTTAAAATATTGGAAAGGTATTTCATCAAAGTAAATCATGGGATAGAAACACAAAACATTGTATTATCTTCAGAAATTTTTTAAAAAGCATTTTTAGCATCTTTAGGGCATATTAAGCATGCTATTATACAGAATCTTAGTAGTAAGATGCTAGTAATAGAAATGGGTGTTAAAGGGCCCAAGTGCCTGTCTGAAGTGCATACATGCAGGATGGGACCATGAGAAGAGGAGCCACAGTCCTTCCCACAAGCAGCAGCCAGGCTAGTCCTATCATTCACGCCCAGCCTTTCAGGAAGGGGAGAAAACTGATGAATACAACCAGCAATTCACTACTGAAGCAGGGATTTTATTCCCTTCCTCTTTATCAAAACACAATGAGAAAATTTTAGTTGTTCTTCGTATTCCTAATCTTCAATAGGAATTCCTAATTATTATTATTATTTTTTTACTTTTTAATGTAGTATTGCCCAAGACAATGACAGGACGGGTCAACACTTCTAGATGCACATCATGATTTCCTTTTCTTTATTATTCTTTCTTAAGAATGATGTTTATATTGATCTCTGTTTTTAAAGAAGCAGAAAAATCTACTTTTCAATTATGCCACCAAAGCCATAGCAATATTTGTGATAATTTGTAATTAATATAATGATTTATTTGATTTTTGAATATTTTGATTAATACCTCAACTGGTGAATAGAACAGGGCTCAAACTAGTTAAGATATTATTATACACCTGCTTCAAATGATCAGTTCTCATTCTATTTGTTCTTTTTGAAGGCATTTAAGAAGCGTCTACACTCATGTGATCCGTTGCTGCATTTCCAAAATAATTATGTTCCAGTGGCAGCTTGTGGCTTATACTATGTCAAGTCTCCACCTAGAAGAATATGTAGATCTTTGGGTGGTTCTTTTGCTAAAGAGCATCATGAGGTAGCTGTGTTCACAACTGTGACAATGTTTGAGTAACTCCATGTTAGATTACTTCCCCACACTGTTCTTTGGCAGCCTTCCTTTTGTTCTCTCTTGCTCTTTTATTTTCAAATAATATCTATCACCTATTAAGTGTCAGGTACTTTGGGTGACTGAGAGCACAGAAAATAAAGACACAACTGTTGCTGCCAACAGTTTCATAGTTTACATCTCACATGTTGCAGATGGTTTCATCATTACTTGAAATTCCTTGCCTTCTAGGTAAATGAGAAACCAACTATAATCACAAATAGAAATAATCGATATGCCATGCTGGGGTCCGTGCAGTAGATGTGGGGAACATGAGGGGGTGAAGAGTGTTCCATTGCAGGCAGGGCCGCGAGGAACTTCCCGCTGATCGGCGGGGTCCATCCAGCGGATGTCTCTACAACCACCTGAATGCAACTCCATCTTCTTTTGCATGGACACTGGACCGCCCTGCGGAAGAATTCTAATCCATCCTGACATTTGCTACTGCGAGGTTAACCTTTTGCTCAGCCTGAACTTGGAGGTCAATGTCTTGCAAATGGGGCCTTTTGTCATTCCTATTATCTTAACTGTCCCCATTGAACCTATGCTAATCAAGGGACCTGTATTTAGGCTTTCATTCTTTCCTTGACCTTTAAGTTCTCCTTTTCTTTGTGATACAAGAATGAGTTGTAGGATAAGAATCCTAGCAGGAACTTCTATTGTTTCTAAGTAAAACTAAAGGCAGAATTATTCTTAGAAATATCCATTTGTTAATGACGTAAAAAGTCTGAGCCAGAATTTGACTGATTTTGTATAAATAAAGCGGACAGCTTTCCTGCATTGTCCATTATGATCATGAAGTCCTAGTGGTCCGTCTCTTTCTTTCCTCTTTGCGCCTCATCCACGCACCCTTCGCGAGTTCCGAACTCAGCTGGAGCTGGACTCCGGCAAGTGGCGCCCAACGTGGGGCTCGACGAAGGTAAGTCTTTTCTTTCTCTTTTCGGCGTGGATAGGACTTCACCCAGGGTGCTGCAGGCCCCCTGACAGAAGGTCAGGTTAGGAGGGGTGAATAGTCAGAACATTTCTTGAGAAGTTTTGTACCCTCTGTTACTATAAAGTTAAAATGAGGCAGAGTGCATCCAGCGACAGAAGCCTGTACGCTGATATTAAGCATACTTTACAAAAGAAAGGAGTAAAGGTTAGCAAAAAACAGCTTTCAGAATTTTTGCAGTTTATATGGACAATAAGTCCCTGGTTCCCAGAGGAGGGAACTCTGGGTTTACGAATATGGGAGCAGGTAGGGAATGATATGAAGAGGTGGTATCAGATCCATGGGGCGGCTGCCATGCCTTCCTCAGCGCATGGTACTTGGACAATAGTGAGACAAGCTTTAGATACAGGGACAGATGCGTTTGCCCCATCTTCCCCGACACTGCTCCACCCCAGGAGCACACTCCTTTGATTAAATGGAAAAAGGGAGGCTCAGGCTCTACTTATGGCTCAATGGAAAGGACCCAATTTCCTCTTAACTTTTGGGGGAGGGAAATGCTTTCATTTTTCCACAGGTCATGGATTTGTTGACGTGGATTCCAGTTTACATTTCCACCCACTTGCCATTTCACAGCTGCAAGCATCCTCTACAGAAGTCCCTCCTGCCCAGCAATTTTAGGGTTAAACTCTCTTCTCTCCAGCAGGTACAATCACTCCCTGACCTCCTCCCCCTCCGCTCTGTTAGGATACTAAGCCCACAGGTGCCTTTTCTCCAGCATGTTTTACCTTTTTTCCCTTTGTCAAGCCTGGTACCCCCAATCTTTTTTAGCCAAGAGCAGAGTGGTAGGAGATAAACTAAACTGGGTCCACAGAAGAATACCTAGCCTCTTGTACTTTATAAAGCAATGTTTTTTTCATAATTAACATCTCTCTTTTAACTCTAGTAAGTTTTTATTTTGAATTTTTGAATTTTATGAATATAACTCTTAGGGTATTGTTTAAGGCATTCCTTTAAAGGTGTAACATTTACACCAAACATAAACTGGAATCAAAGTAACACCTAATCCACTGTTAAATTTTTTCCAGGTATGGGATGCACCCATGCTTTTATCTGCTAGTCTTTATATTTAGATATATCATTTTAAAACTGTTTGCAGCGTTTTCTAAAATGTTCATTGCTTTATGGAATTAAAATCTGATCTTCTGGTATAACAACAAAGTTTTAAAAGCACATATTATTATAACATCTCCTGTTAATTGGTTTTTTTTTTTTTTAAATCTAATTAACGATTAAATCTTTCTAGTTGGCTCCAGTGAACTCCAGACCTGGCTTTGTTGAAGTGTCTCAGAATATAAGATTCTATGTTGAAGTGATCTTTGTGTTTTCTGCCTTTCAGTATGTTCACATTGCTTCAGATTGATAAAAGTTATGTACTTATTTTATAGGTATTTAAAATAATCACTTAATGCCAATAATTACATCTCATCTATATTGTGTTTTATAAAGAGATTCTATTTCAATTAGATATTATAAATCTTGACATCCTTGATACACATTTTAAAAATTTGAAAGTTTTATTTAGTAGATACCACTGAGTAGGCATTAAAGATACTGTGAGATGCTAAGTGGAACATAATTCTGTCATATCAAAATACTATTACTATAAAAAAAAAATTTTTTTTTTACAGAAGACTAATTCAAATTTCTGCATTTCCAAAAGTTCCAGGACAGGTAATGCTTAACAACAAAAAAGCCAGATAAGAATAAATGTTTACAGTTTTGCAAATATGTCTAGGCTGCTGACTGTATATCTCTTGGGTTAATCTATATTGCTAAGATAACTAAAATCAGGGTCTTCAATAATGACCAATTTTTTTCTCTCAGGGCTTTAACTCAGACTGAGTTATCATTGTTGACTTCTCACTTACTAATTTTAATGGGTACTGCTATCACTAAGCTTGGTTTATAAAGGCGCCTTAATAAATTCTAAATTTATCTGACATGATTTTTCTTGCAGTCTGCAACATTTTAGAGGCCTCAGTCAGAGGGTAGTAGCCATCCTGTGTTCTGGAGCCTGGCTCTGTAGTCTGGGGAGGCCACCGTGATGATTTACACGGCCCCACTGCCAGTCCTGGCTTCCTGGCTCGCAGGATTTGCACTGACCTCTGCCTATGTACAAGTACCAACTTTGCTTGTTTTGAGTACTCATCTAGGACTCAAGAGAGCTGGATACAACACAACTTCTTGAGTCAGGGTCCATATGAGACCCTCATTAGCTATTTAAAATTGAATGAGTGTGGTGGCCACCTATGTCTGTCTTGCTGTATGTCTTTTTGTTAAAATTGTTTGAAATTTTACTCTTACAGTCCTCTATTGTTAAAAAAAAAAAAAAAAAAGGAGGAGTGAGTGAATGTGTGTGTGTGTTTTACTGTTTGGTCTCAATGTTCCTTGAGATCAGATGAGAAACCATCTGAATAACCATGCAAACTTATTATACTACAAACAACAGGTTATTCTAACCAATTTATAATTTCAAAATGTCTAAGATCTTAGATCATCACTGAAACTACTTTGTTGTGCTGTCCTAAGCTAATATTGTTTTTTGGCTCACATAATTTAAGCCTCAGACTGTCATTGAAAATGTTTCAAGTCATCCATATGTTTGTGCTCAAGTTCACTTAATAACCAGGTTACTCATGGTATATTCTCACTGCCTTTTCAATGTATTATTTAAGCCAGTATCTTTATTTTAAAATTTATTTTCTAAAACTGTTTTTTAATAGTTTTCACCTGATATTGTTACTAAGCGTGATTAGCTTTCTGTTCACTTCTCTTCTACTTCATCTCTAAAAACCCCAAAAGGCTTCTCAAAATATACAGGTATATCTCCAGAATTTATATAGGTTTGGCTAACTTTATAAATCTGACATCCCAAAGACTTCCTCTACAGACCACTTTCCCAGAGGCCTAGAGGAAGAGTAGTGACCTAGCTACCAGGAGGAACCCTGGTGCTATCTCTCCTTCCTGCTTGCCTCTGGCCAAAACAACAGAGTTTCACTAGTCTCAGTGCTACCCTTGCTGAGGTCAATGGACACTTCCACCTGGAACTGTTTTTAAAGGCCAAGTATGAGCAGAAGATCAACACCTGCCACGAGGACACGTCACGTGTACATCTGCTGACCACCTCAACCACCGAAGACATCCCCGCGCAGGACTCAAGCTACTTCCAAAAGGACTGCTGATAAGTAACATTCCTCCCTTACAAGATGGAGCCTTAAGCTCCCTCTCGCTTTTCTGAGATGGCTCTGTATACACTGTAACTTGTACAAAGTGTATTGTCACTAATTGTCTTAATTGTTCCCTGAAACCTGGTACTTTTGGTGTCTTGAGAAGACCCTCATATGTAATGTTACCTGAAAATTTGACTGAACCATGGTATGACGATGTTGATCTTTATGCTTTGGAATTGTTTTCAACAACTTTGTCCATCCTTGTATGTTATGTTTGGGTCTCACTGCATTTGTTAACCTTATTGGACCTCTTACAGCTGGTGCAATAAGTTCGTAGGAAAGTATTGATCAATTTGGAGGCCAAGATTGGTGCATTAGAAGAAGCAGATATTTATATTGGCAATGAAACTTAACGTTTAAAAACCAGATTTGGTACCACTTGCCATAGTAATTACAAATGGATTTGTGTCACTCCTCTTCCTTATAATGACTCGCATATCCCTTGGAGTAATGTTCAGACTCATCTCCAAGGTGTATGGAATGACACATCTACTAGCCTTAGCATTCAGGAATTACATGCTCAGATTTCTGCCATCTCACTCTCGCCTTCAGGCTCTCTCTGCTGGAAGTGTTACTAATCAATTCTTACAATCTCTTTCATCTTTTATTTCTGATAAGACCTCCTACTCATTTTTTTTTTAGGAATAACACTAATTGTTCTCCTTTTTGTATTGTTTTTTGGCCCAGTCATCTTCCGACGTTTGAGCTCCATGATTCAAGTCACTCGCAGAGAACTCCGCACCCTCCAACTTAATAATAAGAGAGGGGGAGATGCTGGGGTCCGTGCAGTAGATGTGGGGAACATGAGGGGGTGAAGAGTGTTCCATTGCAGGCAGGGCCGCGAGGAACTTCCCGCTGATCGGCGGGGTCCATCCAGCGGATGTCTCTACAACCACCTGAATGCAACTCCATCTTCTTTTGCATGGACACTGGACCGCCCTGCGGAAGAATTCTAATCCATCCTGACATTTGCTACTGCGAGGTTAACCTTTTGCTCAGCCTGAACTTGGAGGTCAATGTCTTGCAAATGGGGCCTTTTGTCATTCCTATTATCTTAACTGTCCCCATTGAACCTATGCTAATCAAGGGACCTGTATTTAGGCTTTCATTCTTTCCTTGACCTTTAAGTTCTCCTTTTCTTTGTGATACAAGAATGAGTTGTAGGATAAGAATCCTAGCAGGAACTTCTATTGTTTCTAAGTAAAACTAAAGGCAGAATTATTCTTAGAAATATCCATTTGTTAATGACGTAAAAAGTCTGAGCCAGAATTTGACTGATTTTGTATAAATAAAGCGGACAGCTTTCCTGCATTGTCCATTATGATCATGAAGTCCTAGTGGTCCGTCTCTTTCTTTCCTCTTTGCGCCTCATCCACGCACCCTTCGCGAGTTCCGAACTCAGCTGGAGCTGGACTCCGGCAATGCCACACTGGCAATGTGCATGTTTTCCATATTTCTTTCTAGGTTCCCTAGAGCCAACACAGTAAAGTTGGAAGACTTAGAAGGTAGACAACAAGTAATTGCCAAATAGGCAAATGAAAGAAAAAGTTTAATGGCCAAGTTGTGAGAAACTAGATGTACTGGTATCAAAAAGATAAGTTAAAGTAGGCTCCTACTAGTTTAATCTTTTGTTTTCTGGGCAATCAGTCCAGTCAGAACTCATCCAAATCACATCATTCAGATGGAGCAAAGCAGCACGGAAGCACGTTCCCTGATGTTAAACAGTCTGCTATGGGGTGATTCCTGTTCTCCAATGAGAGACCTGATGAACTGCTTTCCTTTGATAGAGGCTTAACAGAAAATGAAGATAAGTAAAAATCTGACAGTTTAAATCTGGCAAAATAATTTTATTAGGAGTGTAAATTACCTAAAGAAAAATATCACAGACAGGGAAATCAAAATAACGGTAGTTAAGACTGAAGCTGGACATAGACATGTCTATGCATAAGTGTATTTATGTCCCTGCAGATAAGTAATGTAACAAAATACAATGCAAATTGGTTAAGGTGTCCATAAAAATATTCAGAGGAAAAAAGGCTATTTCTAAAGAAAATGAGTCTTTGTATTTTTATCAACTAAAAGAAGTAACACAAGAAAAAAATGACAAACCCTGGTGAGGGAATACTCTTTAGACAGAGAAGAAATTAAAAAGAAAGGTAACAAGAAAGAAAAGATCAGGAGACATGGATGAGCTAAAATATCAACAGTAAAAATGAACAAAAAATGTTTTATAAACCTAGATAGAAAACATTATAAATTAATCAGACTCAAATCATGTAGTTGCCAAAAATCTAAGAGAAATGCTCAATTTTGAAATTGCATACTTAAGAAGTCTTTAAGTCAGAAGGAACAGGAGAAACAATGACCCAAGTTGATGCTAATCACATAAAAGTCATATAATAACTTACTTTATCTCAAGTTTAAAATATGAACTAGGTGAGTACCTGAGTATTTCCTTTAAAAAAGTAACCAAATATCAAAAAATGCCACTGCTTGGATAGGTAGTGAATTAAGGATGAGTTATTTTGGGATACACAAAATAATGGCAAAAAGCAAATTGTAAGACACTTTTCACTTTCACATGCCCTAGGAAAGAAAGAAATTGGAAGGCGCCATTCACATACTCAAGTCAACTGAGTAAGTATGGTTTTTTCCATGTTTTCAGGGGCTTGAAAGTAGAACAAGATAATGCTTGTAAATAGTCATAGTAAAAGAAGTATAGTTAGAATATACAATGAAACATGTATACAGGAGATCCTATGAGGAGTGAAGCTCAGCTCTGCTACCTGTCAACTTTAACATCGAAGCCTCGCCTGCCACTGAGGGATAATGCTGCTATGGGTAACAGAATTGTTGCCTAAAAACTATGGTGAGAAGTTAAATCAAATAGGTAAAGCAAATAGGACCAAAAAAAAAAAAAAAAAAAAGACCTGTTCTCCTCATCTTCCTTTCCCTACACTTATAAAATTTTACATATTTTGAATGTCTTCAGAATTTATAGCACAGTATAATCATCTACCTAAAATAATAAATGCAGGAATTAACATTTACTGAGTACTATGCTGACCCTGGAACTATGCCACATGGTTTAATACGGTGCAGGAGTTTTTGATTGGTTTATCAAATTTACTATTTAAATGAGATATATGAAAATGCTATGATCACCGAGCATACCATAATACAGCAAGGACTGTCCTTCTTCCTGAGTTTAAATCTGCCTGATCTGAAATCATGTAACAGATTTAAGTTTTAGTTTTTCTCCTTCACTAAAATAAACTCCAAGTTGCCTCCTGGTCTTAACAAGCTATGTGTAATTTACTGTTAGCTGGGTTATGATTCTACTTAAATGTAGGATTTCAGGTGCTCTGGAAGAATTCCTTTAAAAAAGAAACTGCTATTTCTCTAAAAAAAAAAAAAAAGATACACAATGTTTTCCTCCATGGTTAAAATAACTATTTTGCTGTAAATAGTACACACATGTTACTAAATATTGACTTAAGACAACACAGACAAAAATACGTAATGTAACACACTGGAAATCTTTAATTATATATCTTACCCTTCAAATGAAACTCAGCAACCGTGCAAAGTAGGAACTTACTGAAATCTTCTAAATTGTGA
Source organism: Ochotona curzoniae (assembly GCF_017591425.1). NCBI lineage: Eukaryota > Metazoa > Chordata > Mammalia > Lagomorpha > Ochotonidae > Ochotona > Ochotona curzoniae. The sequence goes on from NW_024467119.1 coordinate 48,977,377, forward strand.
AATAACACTTATCACAACTTAAACGATTAAAAGCAAAAGCAATCCACCATTATTATGCAGATGACTTGCCTACAATTTGATTAGCTAAACGTGGACATGCTTCAGAGGAGGCAACATAAAAAACAGGGTTGGATTTTTTGAGACCACACCCTTGATCCCGAGGTTACAGTTCCTTAGTTTTACTTTTAATTCATTCAGGGCCATGGAGTGGGGTCAGGGAGGAGGTTGCAGCATTCAGAGTTAGTTACTGGGTGGAAGAACAGGAAAACAAAATCTTCAGGGTGCTTCAGTGATCCGCACATACATAGCGAGAGGGCCTCCAATGCCACGGGATTTCTGAGGGACTGTGCAGGAAACCACACCAATGAGCTCTTTTCTCCTCCGTAACCCCTGAATCCCTTCCAAATTCTCCAGATTTTATTGATGGAACATGGCTTTGATAAGGTGCCTCAAAAGTGTTAAAATCAGCAAGCCATGATTTATCAATTCCTCTGTTTATGCTTCAGAAAGAGTAAAAGTATGGATATAAGAATTTTCAAGAATAGAGATTTAAAACTGACCTGTTTACAAACTGATAATCTATAATATGACAGATGACTAGAGAATACAAATATTAAAATCAGCAATCTGATAGGAACTTCTAAAATTATCAAAAAAATGGAGTATTGTTTTTAGACCACTGACCATAAAGGCAATCCAAAGCACAATTTCCAAAGTATCAAAAGGTTGCCCTTAAAACAGTGCTAGCAAGGAAAGTGTGCTATTCATAAACTGTCCACCTTTGGCTCACCTAGAATATGGTTTAGAAAAAAGTAAATGCCACTGAAAAACATTACCTTTAATGAAAGTTTAAAATAGCTCAACCAATCTGCATAATTGTGGGGAAAATGTTTTCAGCTCTGTGCAGCACTTTGTTTCACAAAAGCAGTTGAGATGTAAAGATTCATGATCAAAAATGGGGATCCACATGAATTTTGGTCCCAGTCCCACCTGATTTCCACTGAGATTAAAAATACCCACTTTCTCCTCACAACAGAGGAAAGAGAGCTCGGTGCAGCCATGATTTGGAGCATACGGGTGGTAGGCTAGGTATCTTCAACACTAAAGCATCCTGAGGTAGGGCAGGTGCAGAAGGAGATGGTCAAAGGGAAGAGGAATAGGCAACATGGTCAGAAAAGGAATAGGCAGAATTTCACCTGCTGTTGTCACGATCAAGACATGGAGAGGTGCGGCTGCAACAGAATAGATACTTTAGCACAGAGAAGGAATGGATAAAGTGAAATATAAAGAATGAAATCAAAAGTGACTCTTTCAAATGAAATATATCATTTACATACCAATACAATATTCATTGAAAAAAAAGATGGAAAATATAATGAGATATAGCTCTATGCAAATGCGGAGAGAATAACAACATTTGGGGTTTTTGTGGCAACTCCCAGGTTAGGAAACTGGGGATGTGATTTAAAAAACACTGGATTTGAATTTGTAGCCATAAACATTGCTTTGGGGGGACACTTAACAAGTCCAACTATCTAAGAAGCTGCAAAACATCAAAGGGAATTGTACTGGACAATGAAGTCTTTGATTTGGTGAGCATAGTTTTGACTCATAAGCTTTTAATTCATACTCTTAATCTTTTAAAAATATGATAATGTCTTTGGGGTTACCACAAAAGAATGCAAACAGAAAAGGTAAGATTTAATGTACAGTTTCAATGGCAAAAAGCAGAGTAGGTAGACTTAATTACCTACTAGTTGCTAGTAACAACACCAAAACACAAGGCAAACCAAGTCTTAGTGTTTTCCTCTTACACTTTGCGAATTGCTGTTCCCCTCACTGATTCTAATATCTAATGCTACATCACAGTTTTGCCTTTCACTTTTTTATCTAGAAGTCTGCCCTTCCTTCAGATCCTGTTAAGTTTTCACATGGTTCACTTGTGTTTTCAAAATCCAATGACACAAAAAAGCGCACATGTTAAATGAATGAGAAATCCAATCTCACCACAATAGTAACATTGCTACTGATTTAAAAAAATTTTTTCTGGGCCCAGTGTGATAGCTTAGCGGCTAGTCTTTGCCTTGCATGCATAGGGACCCCATATGGACACTGGTTCTAATCCTGAGAGTCCCGCTTCCCATCCAGCTCCCTGCTACAGCCTGGGAAAGCAGTCAAGAATGGACCAAAGCCTTGGGATCCTGCACTCATATGGGAGACTCAGAAGCGACTCTGGGCTCCTGGCTTCATATAGACTCAGCTCCAGCTGTTGTGGCCATTGGAAAATGAACCACTGGACGGAAGAGCTTCCTCTCTGTCTCTCTTCCTCTCTGTAAATCTGACTTTGCAATAAAAATAAATAAATCTTAAAAAGAAAAGATTTTCTTCATTTAGAAGAATTTGCCTTCACGTAATCTAAAAAGCCTCCATGGTGTTATAAAAATGCATGAACTACCAAATTAATGGCTATATGTACTTCTATAAATATCTGTGTTGCCCAGTGAGAAATATCCCTTTATTTCAAGTGTTTCATTATTTGATTAAATATATTAAACATATGTTTAGAAAATTTCATTATTTTTTAAAGTAGTTTGAGGTTCAAGGCAAAATTGTCTTCAATATGTCTTTAAGAAAGAACTATTTTAAAAATCATTTTGAAGACTTTAAAGTTAATGTAATATCTCGCAGTATAACATAATTAACATGCACTTGTTCGCATTTGGCTCTTATAAAACACACAAAAAACTTTTAGGACAACATTATTCAAAGTGAGTTTCAAAAGGAACTATTGATAGGAATTGTGCCTTATCTCTGCCAATTCATTGTGCATTTATGAAACGAAGAAGAAACACAAAATTCAACTTCTTGCTCTAGCTTAAAATGGTGTCCTTATAACTGTGAATCTGTTGCTAACATACCTTACCCACCAATTTGGCAACTCTCTACAAAAATGACAAAATTACTATTATGGTTATGTCTTTTGCCAGATACTAGGAAGAATTTTTTAAATCACTGGTTGCATTTCCTTTAGTTAACGGTTTTTGGAGATGTAGGGCAGAGGTAGGACCAAATCACCAATGCTCTTGCTGTGTCTGCTACTCATTTGGAATTCCTTTGCTAAATTTCATACCCACAGATAAATGGCATATGCATAAACAGCCAAATTTACTCTTCACTGCATTAAAAATAGTCCTAATCTCCTTCCATTTTGGATAGATTTTGAAGTGGCTTAATAATTTACCTGATTAATTAAAGAGCAATTCAATTCCCTAGAAAGATTATGAAAACCACTACCAATAAAATTATAAGTCATTGATACATGAAACAGTCTAATGACTGCTATTTACATACATACATCAAGGTCATGATAACTTTTAAATTCCATGGAACATAGAATCCTAACTTTTCCATGGTAGTTAACTATCCTATCAGAGCTGTTTGTATTTGCTCAAGAACAAATACTATGTGATAGATTTCCTGATAAAAATGGCAAGTAAAGAAATTATCACTATAAATGATTTTACATTAGTATTGTCAATTAGAGAATTTATAATATCTTTTTGCTTAACTGATTAACAATTTGTTAAAGCTCTGGGACATGTATATGGGGACTATATCAACATAGTATTAATGACTATAATCAATGGAGTACTTACTCCTTCCAGGTAAAGAGCTAATTACTTAATAGACATTTACTCCCACGCAGTATCAATAATATAACACTTATCTTACAGAGACATAAAATCAAGCTCAGAGATTTTATGTAGATTTTTTTCTATTGTCATACTTATTGAGTGTCAATGTCATATTTCAATTCTGATCCATTTTACTCCGAAGGACACTCTTAACCATCACTTTTTTCATCCACAAAGTCTCATCCAATTCAAATGACAGTCACCAATACATTTCTTAAAAGCATCAGCTAGGCCTGTCTTAACTATTTTCCTTGGCACCTTTCATAGTGCCTGGTACTTTGTAAGATTTCATAAGTGTGTGAAGAATAAATACATTAGTGAGTGGAAGAAATAAAGAACATATGAGAGAACTGGGTACTCACTAATAGATGGGGTATCCTTTGCAGCCAAGTTTTACTTAGATAAAATGTGTCCAACAAATTTTTACCAAGCATCTGGGTTATTGGCTCTTATAAAAAAAAATCAATGTCAGGGCCTCAACAGTTGTGTCTGTCTGACATAATTGTTCTGGAATGAGGACTGGGCAGCAGTACAAAACGACCAGGTGATCATAATATACAGCTAGAATTAAAACTGACAGATTTCTGGGTTAAATGTTTGAAACTGATAGAAACGCTGACTCATTGGAGACTCCAGTGTTAAAGATCCTTAACGTGTGACTGATTTTTAACTACTGGTTGCTGTTAGTTCATTACGGTAATCAGCCATTATTACTTATCTAGCTGTATCTTACTTACTTAACTAGCTGTTATCTAGTTTTTTTTACAATGGTGTGTCTATAGGAATAATTAAAGAGAGTACTTTACTGTCTTGTATTAATTAAATAAAAATCTTAATGATTCTTTTTAGTGAAAATTCTTAATTTGGAAAACTAAAGGAAGATCACACTTCACTCATTGTAAATTAGCTTATTAATACTAATTACATCTTGTGAAAAATAATCTTGTGACTTTTCAGACTCAATATGTACTTTGAATAGTTCACCGTGATTTCCACATTCCTATACATTATCTTTCAACACTTCAGGCCTCTTTCCCTTCCTTCAGTGTTGAAAAATCTGATGACAAAATGCAATGTCATGTTTTTTGAATAATTTATTACTGTGCAGATTTTATTTATGCCATTTTGTATTTAAAACAGATGAGGCTTGATTCATCTTATTCCCCTAAACATCTCTTGCAATTAGGAATAAGTGTTTACTCCATAAGGAAAGGAGTGTCATGATTTTTTAAAATATATATACAACTAATTATATGTTTATAAGTCTTTTTTGTAGAAGTTTAGACTAAGAAATCCAAAGTATATAATAGTGTCTTAAATGCTTTCCTAAAGAAGATTATTTTATAATAGTAAGAAATATTTCACTACTAAAAAAAAAATAGCTCTGAGCATTATGTGTAAGAAATTTGGTATAAAATTTAAGCATATCATATTTCATTAGGGAAAATATGAGTAGGGATGTTTTTAAACAATAATCATAAGAAAAATAGGGAGACTTTATAATTATGACATTATTATATTATCTGAAGCTACTAAAATGTAAGGAGATAACTGATTAGAAATTGTTATAATTTGAAACACAATAAGCAATTTATATTCCACATTACTGAATTCTCATACTTCACATGCCCCGTACGACCTACAGAAGGCCACTGAGGGCCCGACTAGCTGCATTTAACTCTGTCTTTTCATTTTCAGCTCCGCTGCCAAGAGCACAGGAACTCTTCCACACATTTGTGTGATTCAGTGTACTCTAAACATTATGTTTGATACATGAACACATGAGAAAGCCATTTATTCTGAAGAACCAATTGTAGTCAACAGAAATGTTCTAGAATGCCTCAAGATACAGCCCTTTCCTTTTGAGATGTCTTAAAGACAACACGTGAATAGTAAGGAGGCCGCCAGGACATTCTGGTTAGTGAGCAAGCTTCTTGACGCAATTTTACTAGTTATTTTGAAACAATAGCTAGTCTTGGGCACTGAATTTGATTCTTTTTGCTAGCTTATTTGTGTAGATAGAGTCCATGTTGGATAAAGCAATGTTATTTACAAGTTTAAACAAAGGTCCCCTCCAGTGAAAGCCATCAGCTCAAGCTGCTGGACAAAGCTGTTATTTGCACTCCCATCTCGTTTTACCTCTTGATCTCGATACATAATATTGATTTACTCACCCTGAATGAATAGGGCTGGAAGAAAGAGCCACGTTGTCTAGGTTCTCAGTGCCCCAGCTTAGACGATAAGAATTCCTTTCTGCCTCCTTGGCTAGAGTTGACACCTGCATACAAAGAACGCTGGATTTAATAAAAAATACTTTGCTTCAATTACAATCAAATATGATGAAATCTCAAGCATGACCTCATAAGAAGATACTATGAACTAGAATAACTTTCCTTAAAAAACATAACATCAATGCACTTAAAATGGATCTTATGCTGTCTTCCATTTAAAATTATACAAGTGACATGTCACATTAGTGTAACTGTCTTTGACAAGAGTGGAGTCCATCTCTTTCCTTATATACAACCCACCAAAGATGATAAAATCAAATCTAAAGTTAAAATATCCCAGAACACATTTTAAATCTTTTCTTGTAGACAACAATTTTCAATATTGAAAATAAGTTTTAACCCATACCGTTCAGCTTCAACCCATTTGATTTTAAAAACAGAAAATATATTTCAACCCAAATCTTAAATATATTCTGTCTCTCACCCTTTTCTTTAATAGCAAATGGGTTTGTAAAACATCTGTATGCCAAACCTTTACAGAACTTATTAAAACTGAAGAAACAGGGAGTATATTATTTCAGAAAAATCACACTCCTTAAAAAGGCTAATGAACAATTTCTATGTTTTAAGAAATTATCGAATCTCTGCTTCCAGCTTGTCAAGCTAATTCACAAAGATTTTGTTGTTGTTGTTGTTTAGATTGGAAACTCCATCGGGACCTTTGTAGTGTTACATAACGTTTAAAATCCCTCCAGAAAGCAAAGACAGGAAGGCAAAAATGTACGTACCTGGTGACTTGGAATCACAACTGTGTCATCAATCATGGCACTGTCCCTCAGGTAGGAGGCATGGCTCAGAGTGTGAGACCTGTCGGAACTGAAGGACCGAAGGCTGGTAGGTGGGCAGGCGGCCATGGTCATATACCAACAGCAGTTGGAGGTTTGGGAGGATGAAAGGATGAGCCGAGCAGGAGAGTGAAAAAAGCGTGCTATTAGCCAACAGTGCAACTTCCAGGGGGCCACGCGTGTCTGTGTTGCCTTACCTCTCTCTCCAGCCACCAAACTAACGCATCCTTTGACCGGTTTCTGACACTCAATGACAAAGGCACAAGGGAATCCAAAAGTTAAAATTTGATACTCCTAATCTGATTCATTTTCTTCCCAGAAATGTTTGAAAGCAGCAATGGTAGGTTCTTTACTGCCAGCACAAGAAATTCACACAGAAAATAATTCCAGCATGGACTGCTTTAATCTATGCTAAGTGCTCATCTCCCTGCAAGTCAGAAAGCAGCTTGGAGGCAGAGTGGACAGCCCTCCGGGAGCAGCACAGAATCAAAGTGCAGGTTTCATTTTCACTCATTCTTTTCCACTCTCTTCAGGCCTCTCTCTGTCTCCTCCTCTCCTAGGCTGTGAATGACTGAGAGTTGGCGCTTTCCCCTGGAAGGTACAGAGTGAAATGAACTAGGGCCAGATGCCTGCTTCCTGTGGAAGTACAGTTCCTCTGTTTGTCTCTGTTGACTCCAGTAGGGCTATTCTTCCAGTGGACAGCAATATCCCTTTGCATGTCCGGTGTGTGTTGAGTGAAGCACCAAAAGAGTGTTGGTTGCTGCGGTGATGAGATGCAAGAGCACAAGGATCCGTTCCCAAGCACCAGCCCAGCAGCACACAGACACACGTGCCAGCACCAAGACAAGCTGCCAGCGGACACTGACCAAAACAGAGGTTTGGTACAAAATGAGATTTAAGCCTTAGAATCAGTTTTTACATTTTGGATAAATTGGAGCTCTGAATGATATACTCAAATGTGATGAGTAAAATTCACTTAGAGGCAACTTCGTTTCATTTTTGTGCAAATGACATCAATATCTTAGATAATGTATTTCATATATGTATGCTTTATACATATTATTCCATGAATTAAAGTTTACGTTCAGAAAGCCCAAAGCCCAAAAGCAAAGAAAAAGGTTTGCAAGCTCTGACCATATTTAAGGAGATAAAATTTCATTTACTTTTATCCATTAGGTATTTGGCCAGTGAAGCACCATAGAATTATGGACTAAGTATAGAGTCAGCATATTTTTCGTAGAATAATTACCTGCATTTCATGAATATTTGTGATTTTTGTAAGCCACACCTCATCTTTCTGAGTTGGCAGAATAGCTAATCTCAATTGTTTTTGAGAAAATCATCCCTTTGGAAATGAGTCAGAAATCCACCAGAAGAAATAGCTCTCACGGCTTAGAAGGTGAGTAACATGACTTAATGCAGTTATTAGTCTGACTCTGTGTTTCTACTTAATCATATGTTTTTAATGAATGTAGGTATAATTTGGGAGCTAGTTACTTTTTATCTAGGCCTTGGGAAAGATTGAGGCTCCAGACACAGCCAAGACAGGGGGAAGCTGAATGTTTTAATAAGTTCTGCTACAGGGCAGTGAGCCCTAGCAGCTTATATCATGACCAGTTATAAAGTTGTGTGGTTGATTCTTAATGGTGTACTTTAGACGCATACTGCAGGCTGCTTTGATGAATCTTGACTTGACCTTGCATTTGAAACTGAGATTGAACCTAAATTACTAGGTCTCAGAATTGACATTTGGCTTAGTGGTTTAGATGTGAAGTTAACATATCTATTATATGTTAGAATGAGAGTCCAATTAACAGTTGTGGCTCTCAAACACAGCTTCCTACCTGGGAATGGCCCAAGGAAGTAATGTTAATGCTTGAGTTACTTTATTTCTGTCCCTCATTGGCAAGACAAACACTGTGCTTCCAGCTCCCAGTTTTACCCTGGACCTGCCTCAGCCATTAAGGATGTTTGGGGAATGAATCAGAGGATGGGAGTTCTCTTGGTCTATCTGCCTCTCAAATAAACAAGTATTTAATAGTTATCAAGATTAGAAATTTAGCTTGAATGGGGACAAACTGAAGGGTATACAAAACCTCAAATGAAACACAGTGATACTAATGTCTCCACTTTAAAAGAGGTTCTCTGTTGTCAGTTGCTTCAGTCCAGGACTGACAATGATCAGGTGGGCGAGTCTGAGTTTTAAGAATGTGCTGTTGATGAGCGCATTGCTGAAATCAGAACACTAGCAATAAAGCCAGATTTCTCTTTCTTTTTTTATCTCTATTTACCTGACACTTGGGTCTGCCTCTCAATTGGTTTTAAACTGGGAGGGGCAGAGATGTGCTGCTGTTACACTTTTTTATCTTTCCCAAAACCCCAAACAGGAATGAAGCAGTGGGAACAGAAAGGAAAAAAAAAAAAAGGATAAAATGACTCACAGGCATGGGAATGAGAAGAGAGTGGTTGGGAAAAGATGAGAATGAGGAATGCTGGAGAGAAAGAGGTATGGACAAAAGAATGTCAGAACTCTACATCTAAGTGCATCATTGTTCAGATTCTATTCTAGTTCACTGGGTGAACTGCCTTCTGAATTATGAACGTCAAGTTAAACAATTGTTAAGAATTACAGGTGTGGGGCCCGGCGCGGTGGCGCAAGTGGTTAAAGGTCCTCGCCTTGCACGCCCGGGATCCCATATGGGCGCCGGTTCTAATCCCGGCAGCCCCGCTTCCCTTCCAGCTCCCTGCTTGTGGCCTGGGAAAGCAGTCGAGGACAGCCCAAGGCTTTGGGAACCTGCACCCGCGTGGGAGACCCGGAAGAGGCTCCTGGCTTCGGATCGGCATGGTATCGGCCCGTTGCGCTCACTTGGGGAGTGAATCATTGGACGGAAGATCTTCCTCTCTGTCTCTCCTCTCTGTATATCCGCCTTTCCAATGAAAAAATAATAAAAATAAATCTTTAAAAAAAAAAAGAATTACAGGTGTGTATTTTTACAGTTTCTAATTTTTTGGTATGTTAAATAATATAGCTAGAACAGAATAATAGAGACTTGCATATCGAGTTGTGAAGATGTGGTGTAGTGTACATCTCTGCTTCCAAATTGAAGGTCTGTTGGATATATCTTGACAACAGGATGCTGACCTCTCTGCCATTGTCTGTACCACAACGTCAGGACACACTTGAATAACAGAATGATGGACTTATGATTGCTTATGAAGAACCATGCTACTGTAATAACATGGGGAAAATGTGTTGGGGAGATGGAATTCAGGGACGGGTAAGGGAAATCCCACAGCCTATGGAATTGTATCATAAAATTAAAAATAAAATAGAAGGGAAAAAATAAAAGCAGAGAATTCATTTATCTGAAGAAAGATTAACCAGCACAAAGGTTTGGAAGAATTCAAACCATTGGATCAGATACATTTTGTCCTGATTTTAATCATCGCATCTATATTTATATACTAGGCAATAGAGTCAACATCTTTCTCATTGGGAGAAGTGTTGATGCTCAGTTAATATATTTATAAAAACATATTCACAAAACATACAGTTTTTACTTGCAGAGCAGCTTGGGAACAGTCTGCTGCACGTGTCAGATTTTCTCTATTCTTAATTTATGTGTTTCATCCTATGAAAAAACAGTTTTTTTACACATGCCAATGTAAGCATGTAATTTCATTGAAAAGTGTAACAACTACTATCCTACTAAATGGTAATATGTATTTTTTTGGAATATGTATTGGACATTCAATTAGTGAAGTTAAAAGCCCTGTTGAAGAAATGAATATTCAAAAATATCATTGTGTTTGTCTTAAAAAAATGGAGCTTTTGTGGGCCCAGCATGGTAACCTAGTGGGTAAAGTCCTTGCCTTGCATGCACCAGGATCAAATATGGTCCCCAGTTCATATCCTAGTTGCTCCACTTCCCTTCCAACGCCCTGCCTGTGGCCTGGGAAAGCAGTAGAGGATGGCCCAAAACCTTGAGACCTTGCACCTGCATGGGAATCTGGGAAGAAGCTCTTGGCTCCTGGCTGCAGATCAGCTCAGCTCTGGCAACTGTGGCTATTTGGGGAGTGAACCAACACATGGAGGATCTGTCTTTGTTTCTCCTCTCTGTAAACCTGCCTTTCTAATGAAAATAAGCAAAATTTTTTAATGGAGCCTTTGTGACTCATTGATATTTAGTGTCCTATGACGACTTTGAACACAGTGTTTAACCTGTGAATAACAGCAAAGTTATCGTATAATTTTTTTTTTTTTTTTCCGAAGTCTCCAACCACACAGAAGCTAATTGGGTTTGTTCCGAGAAAGGCATCATAATTTTATTGGCCACCAGGTGGCGCTGTGGCAACTAAAATGAAATCTGGGTCATGTCATTGGTTTTTACTCATCATAGTAGTATGTTTAACTCTTCCAGCACTAGTAGTTATTCAATTTAACATGTAAAAACTTTGTGATAAATCCATAATTCTAGAATATAAGCAGCCCCGCCAATGTGCACGCACACACACACACACGTGAGCAGTGAGCAGGAAAATGTGGATGTATCCAGGGAGGTTATATTTCCATGCTGTATAATACCTACCTGGGCATGGTACTATTGAAAGCATACCAAATAAAGAAATAATGACAAGTAAACATGGTTACTGGAGAAATGTAAACTTATTTGTCTAAGCAAAATGAAAAATTTTAAAACTATAAATAAAAAATGAAGATGAGATGTTGTGTGTAATTCCATTTTGGAAATGGTGAACTTGTCTGGTGCTCTAGAAATGAATGTAGGCCTAGAGAACAGAGTGCATCTTATTTGGTTCATGTCCCAATATTTACCTGCTGATATAACTTCAATTTAAGTAGAAGAATTACCGCTACCCCTAGCCTCTGCTTTACAGAAAACGTTATTCTAAATTCTTTCTCTACATAATTGCTTTGAAAGAAAACTGGTCCAATCAAGCATTTATGCATAATAAAAGAGACCATGCTAGAAATGACAGGAAAGTGACTGTCATACACTGTAATTAATTCATAAAAAGCCATACACATTTCATTTCATTAGAAGTTGAAATCTTAAGAATTTGGAAATATGAAGTTCAAATCTAATAATATGAAGTCCCAGAGCCTCAATCTTGTATTCTGATCTAGGGTCACTCTTTCTAAATCATTGTAGCCAAAGAATCAATTGCCTCCCATGCCTTTTATTCACTCTATGAAGTGCATCACCAAGTCTGGCTAATTTAACCCTCTACAGTTCTCCAAGTTTTCATGTCTGGAGTTAGAATCCTACCCTCTCATAATGGCAGCTAATTGCACCACAGCAATCTCTCGGGTGGTCACAGCATTCAGGATCAGTCCAGGGCAACTCTTCTCTAAACGCATCTTCTACCTTGCAGGCAGCAGGTCATTTCAAATGCAAATATGATCTCCCCTTTCCTCCTGCCCCAAGCGCTCAGTCTATTCTGTGTCTCTCATACAACATACGCCTTCACCGATGATCTTCCTCTCCACCATAACTCATCACTTGGGCTCAGTTTGGGCTCCAGAAAACCTGAGCATCAGCAGTGCAAGGGCACAATGTGCCTCCCACCAGTTCAGTGCCTCTCCCATACCACGTGGCTATGAATTCACCAAACACATCTTAGTCATGTTGGTTTTTCTAGAAGTATCACAAAGCCCGGTGCTTGTTATTCCCACAATCATTAAGAACAGTAACAAAAGGGGCATTGATGCTTAAAGAAAACTTGTCTTTGATAATTATCCATTCAGGATTGATTACTCCTTAGGTTTATATGCTCTAAATATGATGGTTGTTCAGTAAAGAGCTTTCAACCAAGTGAATTGTAACTATATACCTGTGATCGCTAATTAGTGAAATATATTACCTTACATGAATAACCATATGCTTGATCTAAATTAGCAGTCACAATTTTGATGAGGTACCACAGAATGTTCTTTTTCAGCTTCCCTCAAAATTAACAAGCAGCTTTTGTATTTCTTGGTAATTAAAAAAAAATGACATTGAATATGTTCAAGAAATCTCTATGAACTTTGCTGTAAAAACTCCCCCAGATTTTGCCCAGATTGTTTCCTCGCTCCAGGCTTGGCAGGAACCTGTGCTGCTTCAGTCTGTGAAGCAACGAGCTCCAGGCACAGCTCTCTGCTCAATCAGCAAGAGTGCCTGCTGGGCACCATTACACTTTTAAGTTACTAAAGAAGGAAGGGACAGATTCAAAATGCTGTATGTTAAAGCAGAAACCTCTTATTTGTCAAGGCTCTGGTTCCTGCACGTTGTCTGATCATGCTATGCTGTTTCATCTTTCTGGACTTCAGTTTCCTGTTCTTTTAAGTGGGCATGTTTGGCACTTGCTAGAGCAGGAAGTAAGATAACACAGTATCTACGAAATGGAGGGAGGCATCTGGAAAAGGCTAAATGACATTATGTTTTTAGTATGCCCCAGTTGGACTGCACTCACTGGTAGTCAACATGAGGTTTGAAGGGGTGTGACAGTACCTGTCAGACCGTCCTCCCTCCAGACTGTACCGCAGGTAGTTCATGCCGTCCAGGAACTGACTGCTGGGCAGCGAGTCATCACCCAGCTCCTTCAAGTCCTCAGGCCTGAGGTACTCTCCCCCGTCGCCTGTCATTGTGTCATCACCTTGAAGCAATCAGAGGACGTGTGACTGAGAGCATGGCATGTATCAGCAGACCGGCAGTGACATCAGCCAGGCCACAGACTAGAGCACTCAGCACTTGCAAGCAAGGATAAAGCCTACGACACACCACGTGATTCCTTCTCATATTTGCTGATGGAGAAGAAATAACTGCCTGGACTGTAATTCTTCTACCATCTACCAATTTTCTTTGTTCAGTGGTTCTTATCATAATGGATGGTTTATAGCTGATATCACCAATTCAACAATTAGCCAACATGTAGTTCACTACAAGCAGTCACAATGCTTAAACATTCTCTTACATCCATTCTTTGTCTTTCTCTCACTCTATGCCCTCTAGTAACGCATCCGTAAGAATCTGATGAATTTGGGCTTTCCAAACTGGCACCAAAATCCTCCTCCTATTCCTAATAAAAACCCTGTTCCTGGGTCCATTTGTTTTAACATTTTTTCATCTTGCTTCTTCTAACTTGCCAGGCTCTTGGCAGCCAAGATGCTCACAGGGCACACATGTGACTCAAAGCAATTCTCTGTATGGGAAAGTTAACCTCACAATACTCAAATGTACTGTTTGCCTAAAAACTTCTCAGTGTGATGACACAGTGGGATATTCCTCTGCCCGCAGTGCTGGGATTCCATATGGGCACCAGATTGCATCCTGGCTGCTCCGCTTCTGAACCAGTTTCCTGTTAATGACCTGGGAAAGCAGTGGAGGATGGCTCAAGTGCTTGTGCCTGGATCCATGGGAGAGCTGGAAGAAGCTACTGGCTCCCTGCTGCAGACCAGCCCAGCTCTGCCCGTAGCAGTCTTTAAGAGAGTGAACCAGCGGGTGGAAGGTTCCCTCTCTTTTTCTCTCTTTCCCACTGTTTCTCCTTTTCTCCCCTCCTCTCTCCCTCTCTTGGCAATTCTGACTCAGTACGTGTTTTTCTTCAAAAGAAATTATTCAACTGGGATTTCCTTCTGGGAAAACAATATTACTAGTTTTTGAGTATTCCTAAAAATACAGCACCTCACTTCTTAGCACAAGAAGTGTCCCCTTGTTTCTTGAGTTAAAAATCTGCACTAGCATTTAGTGCGAGCACATGGCTATGAGGTACAATGTGACATTTCCATGTAAGTGTATAATGTCTAAGGACCAGACCAGGGACACCTGTCACCTTGGAAGTTTATCATTTTTTCATGGTGAGAGCATCCAAATTACAAATGATTTTGAAGTAATTGTTGCTAACACTGAATTCCTGTTAAAAGTGAATGAACTTTTGTTAACCCTAGGTACCTTGCTTTGTTACAGAATATTCAACAGGCACCTACAAAATTGTGCCCTGTACCAGCCAATCCTTTGATCCCTATCTTACCACCCCAGAACCGGCCTAGGCTTTGTAAGCCAGTATTCTATCCTACGTTTCTAGCAGATCTACTTTTTAGCCTCTAATTTTAAGCGACAATATGAAGCATTTTATTTCTATACCTAACTTAATTCACCTATATCACATTCTCCAGTTCTAACCATGTGACTATAAATAACAGAATCTCATTTTTTATGGATGAATAATATTCCCATCAGAAGATACTCTTACGTATTAGCCAGTACTCTTCCTAAATTAAAATTTTGCTATCATTAATAATTTTAACATAACAGTTTAATAAAAACTATTGGTATGTTATAATTAGATCTCATTTTATGTAACAGGCAAGTCTAAGAAGCTGTTTCATGCAAGCAGAATTTTTATATAACCTAAAATAAATGGTTTAGATGATTAAGTAATGGGATTTCAAATAATTATTTTGTGAATAAAGAGCTACTTTTAAGAGAAACTTTTAATTAATTACTATATTACTTGATTCATGCATTTTGATTTTCATATGATTATTTAAAATGGTATCACATTTATTGTAGAAACTTCACGTTAGATTATTTATTCATTATTCTCAAACTGTCAAATGTACCTCAAATGATTTAAAGATCTGTTCTTTTCTCTGTTCTTACCTTCCTTTAAAATCACATTGTTAATTTAATGTGTTTACTACATTTTCATCCAAGAAAGATATGAACAGCATTTATTTCAACCAGTTTTATGATAACTGAATTAATAACTAATATCTTATTTTCTAATACGATTATTCTATTTCAGCAACAAAATAAGAATTAGTTTTCATCTAAATTTATATTCAAAGAAAAAGTGTAAGTTATGGAAAATATTTATAAAATGTTCATCACATAAGGCAATTACATTATTAGGGCTCAGTTGTGAAATCATTAACAGTACAAGCAACTCACAACTTTAGTTAAATTTTAGTTAGTAAAATCCACACATAAGGGTAACATGCGCCACTCTGCCAATACCTCCTGTTAATCTAAATGAAACAAGCCAGCATTCAACACACAGATTTAAATACACAGCAAGGGGCATCTGTCCAGTTAAGAAAAGTAAAAAGAAAGCTTCCATTCCAACACTTTTCTTCTAAGGTACCTGAGTCACTAAGTGCTTCCCCATCGATAAAGTTGTCACCAAACTGTTTTAAAGCTGCTCAACATACAAGTAAAGACGAGAAAGATGGCCCCACAAGACAAAAAAAAATGATGGGCATATATGAATGAAAAAGAAAATTAATTGGCAAGAATGAAGATGAGATACAAAATTACAATATTTAGAACTGCTGACTTTGAAAATTCCTTTTCATTTACTCATGATATTGATCATAAATATTTGTCCATTCTTGTCATAAATTCATGTGTAAGCAGAGATTAATTCAATGTTCTTACCAAGAGTTAATTTTGTGTATCCATTCCATGTAAGTGCATCTCAAAGCAAAGGTTTACCTTATGATTTTATCTTTAGAAACTAAAAGAAATATCTATAATTTTTTCCATAACAGACATTAGTATAGGGCCTAGTACCATTCTTTTGGTAACAATTTTTCAAATATTTTTCAGTGTGCATGTCTATGGTAATATCTCAGTAATGCACATCTGACCAACAGATGCCTTATTGAAAGTATATTGAGTATCTTACACGCTGCTTTCACAATTACTTCTCAGATTTTTAACAACAGTGGAATACTGTAGAGAAATTCAGACTGAACAAACTAGACTCAGCCACTTGCAGCCAAGCCAGAAACCCTACTGGCTATCTCTCTAGCTCAGGCCACCACCTTGACCCTGGGCAGTCACAAAAGTTGCTCCTTTCAGAAAAACAAGCTTCTTAAGACTTTGAAACATACTGCCCTAGATAATTTTTTTTATCAACTCTAAAACTCTGGGGAACATTTTTTTCTGGCTTAAGCAATTACATTCTTATGTGGAATTTATACTACTTATATGGGCTATTTTTTAACCTTTTCTTCTGTTATTAAAATATAATTTGTTAAGTTATTTAGAAAGCAGAGGTTTGGTAATACACCATTGATGCCATTGATGTACAATTTAAGTCTTCAAAGTATATGACTAAAATATATTTTACCACAAATAAGCAACACAATGATTTTATTATCAAATAGCTACTTCAGCACAAACTAGTCTCAAGTTTCCTCTGTCTTTATAGCCGTGCTATTTAACAGATACTAAAGATATCCAGAAAATAGACTGATCAGAATGCCTCTCACCACTAACCAGTGAAAGTAAATGTATCGAACTGCAGAGAAAGAAGTGACTTACTGGTGATGCTGTCAACCACTGTGTCATTCCAGTCCCTCAAAAACAGCATGGCTAGGTGCTTGCAAATCATGGATACTGAGTGAAAGACTTACCCTCTTCATCAGACACATCAAGAACCTCAGTCATCGTCTCAGGAACATTCAGCTTGTGTTTTTCTGTGATAGTCTAGAAAGGAAAAAAATCATTAATGTTGCTTAATTAAAAAGAAGACCAAACAGAAGACAGAAAGACTTGGAGAGGTGGCCATCTCCATAGCCTCAGGAGGCCATTGGGTGTGAGACATCCCATCTAGTCTGCACATATATACTGGAAAGTTGTTCTTTTTCTCGGAAGACAGATGACCATTTAGTCCAGTGAAGTGCCAGAGAAGGTTCTTCTTTTTTGCATTCCCATCTGAAAACTTAGCTTTTTAGCAATAGCATTAACAATCAGTCATACTGAGAAGGCAGACTGTTTCTAGGGTTTTCCTAAAATGAACTGAGTGATGTTTCCAGAAGAAAAACAATTTAAAGGGGAAATAAGCATATGCAATTTATTAAAAGTGAAGCCCATTGGAAAAGAAGCTGTAAACAACGTGAACCACATAAATTATGTGGGCAGAAAATGTGACATGTCTCTTCTGGAGTGAGTGGATGGAGAACAAACAAAGCAGTCATCTTTTCAAGTGCCTCAGCAGCAACAATTCTGGGTTATCAGTCTTCCCTGAGAGTGCCCCACTGTTGTCAGATCACTGTCTGCTGTGACTTTCCCATGCCATAAGGTTAAGAGACTACGGTCTGGAGTCTGTGCATGGGTGCAAATTCTAACTACATCACTTACTACATAGGAGGGCTTAGCAAGCTCCCTATCATGTCTCAATTTCCTCATCTGTAAAAAAGGAGTAAGAATGGTATCATACAAAACTGTTACAAAGATTGAAAGAAGTAATACATGTGAATTATAAGAATAGAGGTGGCATATGTTCATACTCAATAAATACTAGATATTTTATTATTTCTGAATTTCAGTATTAAAATTTATCTTGAAACTGAAAGACCGGGGCTGGTGTGGTAAATCAGTAGGTTAAGATGCTGCCAGCATCTCACCTGAGTGCTAGTTTAGAGTGTTGGCAGCTACATTTTCAGTGGAGCTCCATGCTAACATGTCTGGAAAAGCAACAGATGGCCCAACTCTTTAGGTCCCTGCTGCCCATGTGGTTGACCCACATGGAGATTCTGGCTGCTGGCTATCGCTAGGCCCAGCCCCAGCCTGTTGTGCCCATTTGGGAAGTGAACCAGCAGATAGCTCACCCTCTGTATCTTTTTTGTTTCCCACCCATCTCTTCACCCTCCTGTGTAACTCTGCCTTTCAAATATTTATTTTTAAAGACCTCTGATTTCTTGAGTCAGTTGTGATCTCAAGAGACATTTTGAGAACTAGACACTGCTTAGAAACGAGGGAAACAACGGTGACTTCACCGTTAGCAATAAGGTAGCAATAAGGCTGTGCACGATCTCATTTACCTGTGGAATGTGAAACGGCTGAACTCTTGGGATGAGAGTGCAGGACAGTGTTATAGGAACTGGATGAATAGTGGGTGTGATTTGGAAGATATTAGTCAAAAGATCAGACATTCAGTTAGGCAAGAGATCAACTGTATATCATGGAAAACTAGTTAATAAGTAACATATTGTATACATAATGGTAATTGTTCTAAGCAGGTGCCCAATATTTTTACCACAAAAAGTTTGAGTATGAAATAACAGAAATAATGTTAATTAGCTTGTTTACTCACTCCACAATGCAAAAAAATACCAAAATATAATTTTGTGTATCATAAATATGCACAAATTTTGTTTCTCTATTGAGCAAATAAGATTCATGTAAAAAATGAAATTAAAATCAATACTCTCTTGATATTAAATATTCTTGTGTCTCATTTCCTCATTGAAGGAGGAGTAAATGCATCAATAACACTGTTATGGGAAGCTCACAAAAACGAATCCCTTGTAACAAAGTTTAATTTTTCTATTAGATCTACCATTACACGTTATATAGATTGCTTAAGCTTTGTTACATAGGCATAGTCATTTTGAATGGCTACAATGACCCTATCAACAATTCTTCTTTTCAAAAGCAATATCTATCTACAATAAAATGCAACTGGTTAATTGAGTTCCACTGAGTCATGACGAATGTATGACTTAAGAGAGAGATTAAGTCATAGTGTAACAACATATAAATCAGTAAGTTGTTCTTCATGAGACAAAGAAAGAGAACAGAGAAGACAGATCTCCAATCCACTGATTTCATTCTCCAGATGGCCACAATGGCCAGAGCTGAGCCAAGCTGATGCCTACAGCCAGGAGCTTCATCTAGTTTTCTCATGTGGGTGGCAGAGACCCAAGCAAATTGGGCCACTAGCTTGTCCCAGCCCATTAGCAGGGAGCTGCGTTTGAAGCGGAGCAGCTGGGACACGGACGAGAGCCCATTGGCCAGCACTATAGGCTATAGGCCAAAACTTGGCCTGTCCTCTATGTTAAATACAGTATATACCTGCACATGATATGGTAGTTAATACTTAGAAGGCCATCAACAGGTACTTATTGAATGGATGACAGATAAGTTTTTCTTCTCATGATTAATGTCATAACAAATACTACATATTCTCTTTCTAAACAAAATGTTCTTTGAACATTTGGTTATCAAAGCACCAGTATGTTATCTGATAAACAGCATGATGTTTATATCAATTTCAATAAAATTGCAAGTCCATGTGAATAGTACACAGAATATTAGCAATCACAGACATCTCCTTCTGTCATAGAACCTAATGTTAAGGCCAGGATAACAAGTCAACTTAAGAGTTAAAATACACTGTAAATGATACACAAGCTTAATGAGATATAATTAAATCAGAAAATAAGGCAAAGTAAGTAGGATGAGTGGATGGAAACAATTAATAATGAGTTTTTGGCCTTCATGATATAGGGAACCGAAGACTATGAAGCACAAGTCCTTAATATACTGTTTTATAAATAGTGAAGAGTTTCTGGTTTATGACCTAAAAGAGAAAATGTAGGTTCAACTGATCTTCAGTTGGCCAATTCTTTTGATCAATCAATCCCTCACACCACATATCCCCAGCAATGCACAGTGGCAACTTGCACTGCTTCATCTGTCATATCCCATCCAAATTTTTAGACTTATTTATATACATCTTAATACAACTTCTGTGATTAAATATTAACATTACCAATATTTTCTTCTATAAAAACTAAGGTAAATGCTTTGCAAAGTCTCAAGAAAGATGGATCACCAAAAATAATTACTAGTCAACTAAAAGCAATCAAGAGAATTATAGCAAATTGGAAAAAAAAAGTGACAAAAGTTCGAAAAGGTTCTGCATTCAGTGGAATGTCTCTGTAAGGAAGTACACAGGATTTATAAATATTATGTAAATATGGATTTTAGAGGATTTAAAGATGCATATGATAATATAATATATACTGTTGATGTTGTTTGTGCAAGAAGGGACAATTCATCCCTTTAATAATAAAAGAAAACCTTCTGCAGAATTTTCGCTTTCTCCTGTAATTTGGGTTCATTAATTATGTTATATCTCGATATGAATATGGACAGTTACAATCTACCAACAGGTATCTGCTTTCTCTTGTTTAAAAAACAGAAAAAAAATCAAAACAGGGCTATAGAAAGTCAGCAAATGGTAGATTTGAGATATCTGGGAGGTTAAGTGGACAGTTTGAGAATATGGCATCTCCTTTGGCATGATTAATAGTGATATTTGATGGACATTCTTGCAGTTTAAGATGACACCTCTAAAGATAAAATTCTCTCCTAATGAAAAAAAATACAATAAATAACAGGCCCAGCACAATAGTTTGGTGGTTAAAGCCCTCACCTTGCATGTGCTGGGATCCTATATGGGTGCCAGTTCATGCCCAGGCTGCTCCACCTTTCATTCAGCTCCCTGCTTGTGGCCTGAGAAAGCAGTCGAGGATGGCCTAAAACCTTAGGACTCTGCACCCACATGGTCCTGAGAAGCAGTTCCTGGCTCCTGGTTTCAGATCAGCTCAGTTCCTGCTGTTGCAGCCACTTGGGGAGTAAATTAGTGGGCAGAATATCTTTCTTTCTGTTTCTCCTTCTTTCTGTAAATCTAACTTTCCATTAAGAATTAATAAACATTTTTTAAAAATGAGGTGGGACTCCCATGATGGCATAATGATAGTTTTGTTAGAAGAGACACAGATTTTCATGCCTACTCCTCTTGCCATGCAATGTATTGCCACCCCCAGGGACCTCTGTCACCAGATGCTGGGTCATTGTGCGTGCGTGACCTGAGACTGTGAATCTCCAAAACCATGAACCTAAAAAAACCCACTTCCTCTATTTAAAAAAATAATAAAAAAGATTATGGATCTTCCTCTAAGTGCATCAAATAACTTTATATGTATTTCATGGACTGTCATTTTATGATTTCCACTTTGAGTTAAAACATCAAGTAAATTATGATTTAAAACTTTCACATTATCTGTTAAAAAATTCCCTGGTTGCTTCAATGATAAATATGTATCATTTATACAACATATGCATTTTATATTAGTAATTTATATTGGACATATAATTGATTTTATGCAACATAAAATACAATTACTTTAAGGTCATATACACAATAAAAGTAATTGATGATAGCTGATCAGTAAGTGGAGGGTGAGTCATGGCTCACAGTTTCTCCCAGAGTTGTCCGCTGGCTTCTCCTGCCAGAAATGTGTCCCTCCAGCTCTGATGTCTGTCCTGGCAAACATTTGGGGATTGTAACCCCAAGAGAAGGCTCAGCTGTCTCATAGCCCCTGCTGTGTGTTTCGCAAAGTAAAGCTGTGGATGCAAAGATTAAGGAAACGGAACACGATTTCAAAACATCTCAGAAAATTCTGCAGGACAAACTTTTCCCTTGACAAACCACCACCCTCCTGTGCTCCCCACACAATGACTCGATTCATATTTTGGGGCAGAAAGAACCATGTAAGGAGGAAAAGAAAAGGAAATTTGCTTGGATCAAAGAAGTTTGCATGGTTGCTCAGATGTTACAGAGTAGGAATACAATGAATGCAAAATTGTGTTGCTGTATTTCAACTGTCATAGCTCAATGACAGCAACAATATATTCAGTCTTATTAATTTCACTGTCCAATTGTCTTTCTTGTTATTTGCTGCCATCAGTTAATAGCTCTGAATTGCGTCTAGTCAATCTGTAGATTTTTAGAAAGTGATTTTGAATATGTCAGAAAAGATCACTAATTATGCTGGGTTTTTTTTTTTGGTTGTTGCTAAACATTAGATTAAAAGAGGTTCTTTCACAAAATTCACGATCACCCAGCTTCAGTTAGATCAAGACCAGCTACGCCTGAGTGGTTGGGAGCAAGGCTTTGGCACCTAATAATCTAGATGTGAATACTAATTCTGTCTTCCATTTCTGGCACAGCTTTGATCCTAAATGTTAATTGTTGTTCTAAATATCATTAATAACACACTATGTGAAAATGAAATTATAATGAAAAATGGTTAAAAACCTCTTCACAAACAACGTGTAAAGTAAGGAGAACCCATTATGCACAAAAATAATAATAAATTTTCATTCCAATTCTTCCAAATTTCACAAAAAAATTCACTTCACAATGCATACTAACAGAATCTACGTCAGAGCAGCAGATGTTAAAGGTACAGAAGCACCAAAATCCTTAACTAAAACTATTGTTTTGATAAAAGAGGTGAGTTTTAGTTAATGTGGATAATGAGTATTTAAGCTGAATTCAGAAATGCTATTTCACCTACAAACTTGAGCTGTTACTACAGTGCTTTTTTTTTAAGCACTACTCCCCTAAAGAGTGTAAATAATAATAGTTAGCAGGATAGCAACTGGAAGGAGTGCGATCTGCCCCTGTGGCCATACATACTAACTCCTAGCTCAGTGTTGGAGAGCTTGATCAGAAGCAGTAGAGCACAGGAAAATTAGAGAATGCAAACTGCCCCCTTTGAAAAGATGGCTCTTTAAAGCCACCTGCTCTACTCAATACTTAAGCACCGGAGAGCTTTTTAAACTGGACACATGAGTTCGCATAGTTTTGCTGATCCAAGAGAATAATTCATTTCTTACAAAGCCTAAATATCATTCTGCATTCTCCTGAAAACATAAACTGCTAGTGGGGAGGAACATGGTTCAACACCTTGTAAGTCCTCTGCTCTCCATATAGAACTCAGCATATATTCTGTGTCATAAATTGTGAAGAAACGAAGTAAGGAAATGAACCGAAGTGAAGATACAACAGATACAAGCTTGCCATCTAGTGGTAACATGGTAAAAATGCACATCATACACAGTTTCCGAAACAGGGAAAGATAAAGTTGACCGAAGATATGACTTCTAAAAACAGACGTCTTTGGCTACCCTAGGCACGAAAGCCTTCATTTGTCTGTAATATACACATTGTTCTAAAGATGTCAACTAAAGTCGAAACCATGTACAGCTCTGAAGACTTTCTGTTACTTGAAATCCTAGATAAAACACAGCCATTAAGATTCAGCCATATACAGTGACCTACAAGGCTGGACAGTGGTAACAGCTATTTTTTTCTTCTTCCTACATAATTTATTAAAACTATACTTTAAATCTTTAAAAATATTCTGCTGCTCTAGCTAAAGTTCTGCTTGAGAAAACACACAGTGTCGCTTTTCCCCATCTAAACTCATTCTGTATCTGACAGTTCATTAATAAATCATGGCCACTCTACTTAAAACTGCACATTAAACCAACTGTAGTCCATCCACTTCAGTGTCTGTCAGCAGGGACTTTCTGTCAGCCTGCGGAACAAAATTCCTTTCTTCTTCCTCACATCTATCAAAAAGAACCAAATGTTCCAAAACTTCATATGCCTCATTCCTTGCTTGGACCCTTATTAGAGCCTCACCGACGACCCTCGGTTGGGTGACTTATCATCCTATTGTCTTTAAAACTCATGTAATGATTCACTGTTGTGCTACTTTTCTATTTTCCAAAAATAAAGAGCTGTTGTTCTTAGCAGAATTCACACTTCAGGTGAACACTTAATAAGTGAAGAAATGCATATATAATAGCATTTCAGCAGCCCTCCCTCGCTTAGGAGGCCTCCTTTGAGCCTTGCTTCAGCTGAACGGCCCTGGAGCACTCGGACTCATTTTTATCACAGTCTTTTGTAGCAATCCTCCCCGGCAAATGCCACCTCTACTGTTCTCTCGTTGTAGTCAAAACAGGGAACACGGACATTTTTTCATGAAGCAGGTGTGGTTTACCTACTCGGCACATGCATTTCGCTCCTTGAACAAGAAGCAATCATTGGAAGCAGAAGCAAAGTCAGAAGGAATTGTTCTCACGGAGCGTGCCCTCGACCCTGTCAGGATCACAGCACCGGGTCTGAGCAGAGCTGGCCTGACCTCCTGGCTAAGGCAGTTTCCTGTGGAGTGTGTTACCACCATGCCAGCAGTAGGTGTCACACACAACTAAAGGAAGGGAGCAGAGGAGCTGGGGGGGCGGGTAGGGGGGAGCGGAGAGCAGCACAGAGAAAGGAACTAGATATTATAATCCCACATACACACATTTGATATGCATTTCTGTGAGTAAGAGCAGCTCGCATTTCTGCATTTGTTATAAAAAGCACTGGCATCTGCAGAGTTAGTTCTGAGAGTGTTCCGTAGTACAGTCAACAAAAGAAGTTCCCGAGGAAGAGCTCCAAGTACTCTGTGAGTGCAAAAGCATGTGCTGGAGACACAGACTGCAGGGCTGCAGGGACGCCTGGTACTCACCGTGGTGGTGGTGGTGATCTCCTCGGTCACAACCTTCAGGGTGTCGACCACAGAGATGTAGCCCAGCCGCTTCGCAATGGCCAAGGCGGTGTTACCATTCTGGAGAGAGGGAACGGGAGAAAGAGAGTGAGAAAGGAGAGGGAGGATTGCGATGGGAGCCAATGAGATCACCCGTGGCTCTGCATGAGCCAGCATTTCCTTCCAAAACAAGGCACAGCTTAGGAAAATCACTAGTTTTTACCATTACATCTAAATCCGTCTTTGTAACTTCTTTAGTCTATAGCCCAGGTCACCATGGTAACACAACAAGCTTGCATCTGCCTGCTCTTTTTCTTTCTTTTTTTTTAATAAGAAGCACTTGAGCTTTAACCCTAAGGGTGTCAAATATCTTCTGCAAATATTGGACCAGGCTTAGAAAAGTACCCCTTGAATTAAGAATGAAGCCTCCAGAAAATATTAGTGAGGTCCAGGTACACACTTCTTCCTCCCGAGAGGTTAGGCCATCTGCTGCATGTGAGATGTAACCACAGGGAACAGGCTAACTAACATATTTAGCTACAGCTGTGCAGAGGCACTATGCAGGAAAATAAAACAAGCAAGCAATTCAGGCTGCATCCAGCCCAGGCTGCTTGGGAGTCTGGTTTGTTTAATTGCACCGCTTAGTTTACATTTCAATGGCTCCACATCCCAATGAACTGTGTCTAAGCCAGCATCCTGGAAACTGTGCTCCCTTAAGGAGACCAGAAGGGAGGGGGAGATGTGTGCTCACATCTGAGCTCCAGCTGTAAGCAGAGGATGTTCCAACAGCCCAAGGAGGGCCCCACTCTCCAGGGAAGGCCAACTGACTCAGGCCAATGGCTTCCCCTCCTGGGAAAAGCACTCCCGGGAAGTGACACTGACTCCTGCAAAAGCTTTCAAGAAATCTGGGGCTTTCCAGAGTCCTGGGCTTATTTAAGCAGGATTTGTGGAAGCTCAATTAAGACAGAGTAGACCAGGAAGAGAACAGAGGAAGGAGGCCCTGGGAAGGGGCAGACATGTGTGCCTTACCGCAGTGGTGGCGTTCGGTTTGGCCCCATGCTGGAGCAGCACGTTGATGATGTGCGTGTGGCCCTGCTGGGCGGCCTGGTGCAGAGGCGTGTAGCCGTTCTGTGGACGACAGGGTGGCATGGACCCAGGACGATTTGCAAAAGGAGAGGGAAAGTAGGTTAGCCTTCATTGTGAATTTTTTAGCCTTAATGCTGTTTTGCTTATTGGGAGCCTGTTATTTCCAGCAGCCCATTTCTCAGCAGCAAACACTCCCTCACACCTTATGGTCTGCTAAACAAACAGGAGGGAATGACTATAGAACAACAAGATGTGCAAACTGCACATTCCATTTCTATATTTTAACTAATTGACGCTTAAAATGGGTTTGCTGAGAAAAGACTTGAAATGAAAAAACGAAGGGCATAATCACTGAAATTTCATCCTTAGGAAGCAAAGAAAGGTAAAATTGTTTTTCACCAAAGGCAAAGGAGGAACACATAAACCACCTTGTTTATCATGACTTTTCTAACATTTCCTAATATTTCCTAACATGACTTTCCTAAGTCATCTTTTATTCCGTGTGGGGATTTGAAATCAATGACATTAAGTCTACATTTTATTCCCCTTTCAGAAAATAGCTTTGGTCACAGAAGGGTACACACAGAGAACTTAGGAGCACACAGACAACTAAGGAAATATTTTTCTGAAGAGAGTGGCTCTCTTTTAATACACACGTTTTAAAACAAAAGCTGAGCCCAGCAGCGTGGCCTAGTGGCTAAAGTCCTCGCCTTGAACGCACCGGGATCCCATATGGGAGCCGGTTCTAATCCTGGCAGCTCCACTTCCCATCCAGCTCCCTGCTTGTGGCCTGGGAAAGCAGTCGAGGACGGCCCAAAGCCTTAAAACAAAAGCTTTGATACCCTGGCTGAAACTTTCATGACCTGTGAGAAACTGCTGGTAAGGTTAGCGCGAGGGCAATCCTACTCAGAATTGTGGTGGGTACTGGTATGGTACCGCTCAGTCCCAAATGCACATTAATTTTAAAGTTCTACTTAGCAATCCAAACAAACAGCAATAGCAGTCATTTAGTGAGCATTCATTTTGTGCCAAATACTGGATGTGACAGTTAAAATGAGGGTACCTGTTACATGGGAAGTGCTTCATAATGAAATAGAGGGCGAAATGAATGATGAACAAATGATTGGGTGAACTAATCAGAGGAGACAAGACTGAATATTAACAGGTAATTTCTCTAGTCAATAAAATCCTGTATACAACATCCTGACAGTCAATGGCTATCAAAGTCACTAGTTTTTTTTTTTTTAATTCTACATACTTGTAACTTATTCTTTCAAAACCCCAGCTCTTCTGGACTCTAAGTTCTGAGTAGTGCATTCATACCTTATACATGCAAGGATATATATCCTTTTTATTCAATATCACTGCTGCCTCATAACCCACACACATATTTACTTATCTTCATGAAGTGTCTATATATGGATATTATGTGATTCTTCTTACACTTTCACTATGACCTTTTGCAAAGGAATTTGTTCCTATGTGTGAGCCTTGAGCCATGTCCCTAAGTCTGGCACATCCTCAGGAATTCCTCTTCCAGACTTGCTCAAACTATATTTCCCAATGATGGAATTGGCCCAAGGAAAGCTAGAGACACACAGCAATTATAGTGGTCTGAGGAACTATTAGCTTATCCAGGGAACTCTCTCAAATCAGGGAACCATGAACACTTGAAATGCATAAAGTGATATTTATTTTCCTTTGTGTTCATAATGTTCTAACAATGAAATTTAACTCATGTCTTCCGTATCAGTGGAGTTAAGTTATTCAACAACCATCTATTCACTGTACTGTGCACTAAATAACAGCATAAAGTTATTTATAATACATGAAGGACATTATATAGTCAAGCAAACTATATTAATACATTTCAGCTTATGTACAAATGAATCATGCTGAATAGACAGGAATGTTGCCAAAGTAATAGTCTTCCCCTTCAATAGGTTATTATACAAGAACCCACAGTGTACACTGTGGGCAGCAAAATGTATCCTCCGGTCCTGATATGACCTAACTTCCACCTGTAGCTACTGACAAGGGGGGATATTTACCAGGAAGTTTGGAGTGACAAGAAAGCCTTCATATGAATACTTGGTGGAGGCTTAAAATCGCTGTCATGAGCCATCTGGCCAAAAGTCCTAAGCCCAGCTGTCCTACTATTAGCCAAATCCCTAAATCACACCCTCTCTTGAATAAATGGAAATGGTCAAAATTTCAAATTTGGGGAAGAACGAAATAAATTGTCCATAATTTTTTTTAGCTGATGAAATTACATGAAAAAGCCAGCCAATATTGTTCCTCCCCCCTTGGTGAAAAGACTGATAACTTCTGCATCATATTTTTTATGAAGACAATTTCCTCTTAAATACTCCAGTTCTCAACCTGTTTCACAAGTTAAACACACCATTAGCCAAGGCTCCCTTGCCTCAAGCCAAAGTGACAGAGTTTCATTTTAACTTTAAGCAATTAATATTCCTATAAGATAAAATCATTTAGATTAAGTAATGGATGTTTGGAGAATAAAGGCAACACATAGGTTTGCATCCTCCAAGCAATGAAAAAAATCTTTAATATCTATGGATACACATGAGAAGCCAAGGAGAAAACATAATTCTTTAAGCAGAGATCTCATTCTAAATAAAACAAATTCTGAAGAACTTATTACAAGACTGTCCTTCAAGGCATGTACTGTCTTACAGACAAGTGGTTCCAAATGCAACAATAAAAGTTCCACAGTTCACTTAAAAGCAAACAAAAATCTGAAAAAGAGATATGACTCTGAGAGACACGTCTATTTGATGAAGACAAAATATGGGGGAGGATTCTGATATTGTCTAAATAATACAGTGCTTGACTTCTTAATGGTTAAACCATCTAAACAATCTAAAAGTTAACACAAAGATATGGTATTTTGATGCCTTGCCAAGATGGCTTGTACTGTGACAGCTGGACCTTTCAGGAGAATTCCAATGATAATGTCTTCCCTGGAGGGCTAACCTGTGAGTTGGCTCAGCACAAAAGGTTTGGGGAGCTAATGTCTGAGAATTTATACTGGGACTTCCAGAGGAATCTCAAAGCATGATTTCTTGATATCTTTCAAACTGATTAGAAACTAGGTAAGCAGCTTTTCTTGGCAGTAGATTGTTAAGTTTGAATCTCAAATATCCACAGTATGAGCATGGTTTCAGCAGAACAAGTTTATTATAAATCAGCTGATAAATATTCTTTGTAGAGAAATTACTCTTTCTACTTCTATGAGGACATAAACAGGAAGAGTGGCTTAGAAGACTTTTACATATATTTCATTGCTAATATCTTAAATGATGCCTCCAAAATGTCTGGATATGCTCTTGTAGCTTGCTTGAACTTACACAGCTGCAGACGAAGATTCCTGATATTCTATGAATTTAAGATATGGCGTGAATGTTTATCTGGCCAAAGAAGCTGGAGTTTTAAGCTCTATTATGCACAGCAGCAGCCATTACAGGAATCATTTCTCTTCCTTTGGAACCCACTGAAGTGTACTAAGTGCTTACACATTAGCTTTCAATCTTGCTTGGCTGAACAAGACCCCTATCAGGTACCACTGGGAAAAACAGCTGTGGTCAAATCAGCTCTACATTATCTGTCAGAACTTTCAGCTCAGGTCTTATACATCATTTTCTCACTCAACAGGACCATGTGATGTTCCTGATGTGACAGACTTCATGAAAAATGAAAGGTGCGCAATTTAGGCTGCCTGTCTATATTTCTTCCCCGAAAGAGGAGAGGAGAATCCCTAAAACAACATAAAGGAAAGCTTCTAGAACACCAAGTTCTCCTAACAGGCATTTAGTGTATTCAGCAGCAAATTGTGAAGTTGATGGTTCCTGCTTCACCTTGACAACAGAAGCTCTGAAGCTAATCTATGTGACTGGCAAGGTCATTATAATGAGGTCTCAAACAATTTTTAAAAATTCATTGCTTCCTTCAAGTCTGATTAGAAAAAAATAAAGACAAGAAAACCCAAGCATTTGTAGCCATAGTAAGCTGTTTGTCTATTCATTAGCTGAATCTTTTTGCTTATGGAAAATGAAAAAAGGACAAGTATTTTACCTTTGTTTTTGCATTAACATTTGCTCCTTGCTTCAGAAGAAAGTTGACCATTTTCACATTTCCGTAGTGACAGGCCACAATTAAAGGAGTGTAACCAAGCTGCAAACAAAGGATGTAGTAGCTTTATTACTTTAGTGGTAAATACTCTTTAGAGAAAAGCATTAGGTAGAATATCAGTTGCTGTAGGGCGAGTAGAAATTCAATTGTATTGTACAGATATTATCGGAGTGGTTTATATGATGTTTCCTGTGGACACAAACATGGATATAGGTATATACCTGGCCAGATAAAGTTTAGCATTAGCAGGATAGACACATGTCAAATACATATATGACCTACTTTGAGAAAGAGACAGGCTCTGATTGTATGACCTGAAAACATGAGAGGCTAACTCTGACAGGTGTGTCTGTAGGAGATGCAGGTGAGACATAATAATGTGAGCTCAAGAAAATGGGTAATATTTAAAGGTTGGCAGTGTTGCTTAGTGAGTAAAGCCACTATCTACAAAGCTGTCTCATATGGGCACCAGTTCATGTTCCTGCTGCTCTACTTCCAATCTAGTTCCCTGGTAATTGCCTGGAAAAAGTATCAGAGGATGACCTTTGGGCCATTTACCACCCAATGTTGGAGACCTGGATGAAGCTCCAGTAAGCTGATTTCAGTTTGGCCCAGTCAGGGGCCATGACAGCTAAGTGTGCAATGAGCCAGCAGATGTCTCTCCCTCTCTCATTTTTAACTCTGACTTTGAATAAACAAATCTTCTTAAAAACTGGATAAGAGTTTAATGGCATAGAGAGTGAAAACCATCTGAAAACAAAGGGCATGAAAGTAAGCAAGTACAGGAAGAAAACAGCAAGTCATCTGGACCAGCTAAAGCAACAGACGCAAGGACAGATTCAAGCCTATAGAAGTGGAGGCTTCTTGCAACTGACCCTGACTCCATGCCAGTCTACTGGACTTGACTGAAGCAAAAATGGTGACCCATTCCATATTTGTGACCAAAAGACCATCATGATTAGCTTAAGCTTCAGAAGGAGCATTTGAGGAGGAAGATACGGACCTGGGATGATGCAAACAGAGGACTATGGAGAGTCTGGCAAGCCGGAACTTACCACAATATTTATAAAACTTCTTTACCTTTGTATGAGCATCCTTGTCAGCCCCTTGCTTGGTGAGAATTTCAGCAACATTCACTTTATCTTCTTGGGCTGCGAGGTGTAAGGAGGTGAGTCCACTCTACAGATAAATCCAGAAACAAATGGGTACATTTAAGAGGTAAATAAATTGCATCATCTATATTATCATGCCTTCCCCCAAATTCTTGAAAAACATATTCCCTATTCCAGGAAAATGTAGATTTTGATATCTAAGACTTTCGAGTTTAAGATCAACTCTATATTAATCAATACTTTCAGCAAATGGCATCTTGCATTTTCTATATTGGCTACTTCTGATGAGAGACTAAAACTTTCAAGTAACGTACATTTAGAGTCCATCTTGGCCGTCTGTCGAACCTATTCATTTTAAATAATTGATTAATTAAGTACTATTTCTACTTTGTAACCATGGTAATCATCTATATTTTATCAATAAAATACTGTGTCAACACAGTTTCTGAAAAGAACTCAGATGACTTATCTCCAGCACCCAAAGGTGATGTTCCCCTGCCCATTTGTACAATAGAATAAACTAGCCATTTTGCATAAAATACTTGACATACATGCATTAAATCACTACATTGATTATTCAAAAACACAAGTAAAATGCAGTTATACATGAATACAAAAATTAATGAGGGTGAAGGAAAAGTGGTTGATTCAGTCACCATTACACTGTAATGGCAGGCTCATCATGTATGCATGCACCATCCATCCAGTAAAAACAGTTTGGTATCTTAAAATCTAATTAACTTTCTTGTTAAACAGGGTTTTTTTCTCAGTAACTTTCATATGCCAAAAAAGTGTTCTAGATAACTCAGTATAGCAGGGAACAAACTTTCTGTCCTTACAGAATCTACATTCCAGTTTCACACTGCATGTTCCCCACCTGCCAGAATTGCTAAATGCCTAGCACATTTGTCTTGTTGCTGTACATCCTGCAGCTGTAGAGAAGGAGCTGTCTGGGCTGGGAACCAGAATCGAGTACACATTCAGCTGAGCTGCACCAGTGCTGCAGGTTCACATTATCACTACCAGCTCTTCTCTGTTAGCATTAGGGAGCAAAGCTAAGCTGCTCTTCCAAACCCATGATCTCCGGCCATTGCTGAACTTCTAGAAATCAAGGATGCTGTCCTTTAAAAAAATACGAGTGATACTTACAGAGAGAAAACACTCTGCAACCAGAGGCTTTCTATTGGAGAGCCTGCAGTTTTTCAGTTTTTAAGGCTCTGACTGAGCTCAGTGAGACAGAAAGTAGACCTTTTTGCATTGAAAGTGTGCCACTTCTAAATAAATGTTTGATCCTAAAATTAAATCTGCATAATGGAACATCTGAATATTTGAATAAAATAGACGACTCTCCCTGTTGATTTTTTCCCCATACTAGAATAGCAAGCATTAAAATATTCCCCCTTACAAAGATAGCTGATTTTTTTTTTTAGGTAATATTGAATGGTCATTAAGTAAAGTGAACTGGGGTCAGTATTGTGGCAAAGCAAGCTAAGGCACTGCCTGTGACAATAACATCCCATACGAGTGCCAGTTCATGTCCCTGCTGCTGTTTCCAGTCCAGCTTTCTGCTAATGTGTCTGCAAAAGCAGCAGATGATGCCAAAATTTTTGTGCTCCTGACACCCACATGAAAACTAGCATAGAATCTCAGGCTCCTGGCTTCAGCCTGGCCCAGCCCTGGCCATTTCAACCATGTGGGGAGTGAATCAGAGGCTGATCTCTCTCTCTCTTCTCTTTTTCTCTTTCTTGTCCCCTCTAACTAACTTTGCCTTTCAAGTAAATAAATAAAATATATTTTAGAAATATTAACTGGTCAGGAAATGTCTCAAAAACAACTTTAATGTCAATTCATATATATATTTATATGCCTTTTGCTGGTCTACAAGGAGGCCTTCAAAAAGAACTTGGAAAATACATATTATGGAAAAATTATGGATCTCAAAATACTTAAAATATGCATCACTTAACTTCATTGCCGTATTAACTTTTAGAAGACACTCATATTTCATAATGGATAAAACATAGCATTATAAATTAACACCTAATACAAAAAGTCACTGTAGTTTATTACGATTCACTTACATCCATACCAAACTGTGTAAATATTTTTAATAAATTTAGGAAATGGAAGATATTGAAGAGTTTTTGTTTTTCAAATTTTGAGTTTATGTCCTAAGCTACACTGGAGGACTCTGTGGTTTGATGCCATTATATCGTTGCCAGATGAAGAAAATAACATAGGGGCTGGCATTGTCATATAGCAGGTAAAGTCATCACCTGCAAGGCTGGCATTCTATGTGTCCCAGTTGAAGTACTAGATGCTCCATTTCCAACTAGCTTCTAGGAAAGAGGCAGAAAGTGGCCCAAGTGTTTGGCTCCTCATTCAGGAGACTGCATGAAGCTCCTGGCTCCTGGTCTTGACTTGGCTTGGCTCTAGCCTTAGTAGCCATTTAGAGGAGTGAACCAACACATGGAAGATGTCTTTCTCTCTCTCCCTGTAACTCTGATGCTCAAATAAATAAAGCTTTAAAAAGAAGTCAATATAACTCCTATATTAATGGTATTATTGAGGAATAATCATTGGAGAGTATAAAATTACTCATTTGAGTTGATCCCAAATAGAAAAATTCTCTTTGTCCCTTGCAAAAGCAAGGAAAAAGTGTATTGCCACTTTTGTTGCATACTTGGAAAATTTTTCTACATTTACATTATTATTAAAATGCCAAACCAAAAGCATGATTACATTTTTACATTTGTAGATTTTATACATATTATATTGTTATTCAGGTACATGTGAGAACATTTATTAAAGCTTCATTCCAGTCACAAACATACCAAACCTTTGTCCTCAAGACATCACCAAAGTAAAATCCTGAAATATTTATTTTTAAGATAATATTACTTTGTGATTCAAATCAGTATTATTCTCCACTGCTGAGTGTGCAACTCAAAAATGTCCATTAAAACTTTGCTGACTAGCTATTGAAATACCCTCAAGGAATGACTGATCTGGAAAAATGCTATTAAAAGGACATAGTGAACGAATTCCAGATGTGCATTCATTATTTTGCTAAATCACTTCCAAATCAAAGATGGACTCCCAATGAAACTGTTAAAATATATTTTGACAATAGGATAATAGACTCTCTGCCATTGTCCATTACTGCAATTTCAAATACAGTTAAAAAGCAGAATGATGGACTTAAACTGCTTATGAAGGGCTATACTATTTAAATAATATAGGGAAAAAATCAATAGGGGAAAGGGAATTGGGGGATGGGGTAAAGGAAATCCCAAAGCCTATGGAATTGTATCATTTAAAAAAACAATTGCTGAAGAGCTGGCCTCCCCTGAGGGCTGCCTTCCAGGCAACTGGGCTCAAGTTAGAGGCCTACGCAGCCATGTGTTGAGAGCCAGGTAGGCTGGTTCGTCCTGGTGGTGGGGCCCCAGGCAGTGGAGCCCTGGGTCACCCAGGGTTTCAACTTGAGGGGAGAACATGAGGGCTTTCAAAGGTCAGACCGAAGCACCACCCTTGTGGGAGATCAGAACTGGGATCGTTAAGACTGACTAATGCCAAATACCACTGAAGTTTAGGCTGGGGGCATACCTGGCAGGGCTAGACCACGGTACCTGTCAGTGAGAGTCATAGCTGGTACAGGAAATGTTAAGCAGGACCATGGTACTAACCAGTATGCAAGAGAACTGAATCTGGGGGCAGATTCTATCAGGGGTGTGTGGACCCACCCCTGTGATTTGTAATTGCAACTGGTTTCCTTTGGAGCTGGTGGCATGCTGAGGTAGGCATGACCATGGAATCCCTGACACTCATGGGTACTGAGGTTGGGTATTGGCTGGGTTGACCCAGGCTGCAGCACTCACGGGCACACCCAAGAATATAGTGTGGGGTGGGCCAGGCTGCAACATCTACCACTGATACATAGGATGGGACAGAGAGGATAGTATGCTACCAGTAAGGATCTAGCACCTGCTGGCACATATGAGATCTGAGTCTGGGAGTGGAACTGGTGGAGGAACTTGGTAAACTCCCCTGGTGGGCCATAGCACCTGGTGGTGAGATGTGATGCAGGCCTGAGTGTTGGTTAAATCTGTTAGGGTAGCTCCACCTATTGGTAAATGTGATTTGTTTTTGGAAGGGGGTAAACCAGACAGGGCCAGGCCAACCTAAGCCCATTGACAAATGCAGAAGCAAGGTTGGAATGAGGGGCATGCTAGGCTATCACATCTACTGGTTTCCATGAGTCAGAAATGGGAACAGACTGGGCAGGGCCAGGCTGTTGCACTCCCCAGCAAGAGTTTGGACTGAGTGCAGGCTGGGTCAGTCCAGGCTGCAGCATCTGATGACAAAGATCAAGAGAGAGAGGGGATAAGCTAACCCAAGTTGGGTCAGAGCAACCACTGGCACATGCAAAATCTGTGCCTGGTTGGGGAGCTAAGGGTATGCCCCGGCTGTGCTATGGTTCCCACCAGTAAATGCGAGAGCTGGAATGAATGTGATGGTCTGGGCTAGATGTGGTTGCAGTGTCTGACGGCATGGGTATGAACTGGGTCTGGGGTGCGCTGGGCTTGGCTAGACTCCAGCATTTGCTGGTGCTCATGAGAGCCAGAGTGGGTGTAGAACAGGCTGGGCTAGGTCACATGAGGTTGTGTCAGGGAGTGGACTAGGTATAACTAGGTTGTAACACCCAACAGTAAGAACAAGAATGGGTAAGAGCCAGTTAGGCAAACAGACTGTTCCTGCCAGGACAGGAGGTTGACTAAGTCGGCTCAGGCCAAGGACCCACCAGTATACACAAGATCTGCCACTGGGAGGAGACCCAACAAGGAGCTTGGGGAATTCTTATCTGGGTGCAGCCCTTGCAGGTGAGTGCAAGATCCAAGGAAAGGAGAGCCCATCCCGACCAGGTTACAATAGCTGCCAGCATAGGTATGGGTCAGGTCTAGGCGAGGGCCAGGCTGCGCCATTTCCTAACACTCACGGGCAGATCTGAGAATCAGGATGGGTTGAAGGAAGGCTGGGTCTGGCAGCATCACCAGCCAGTTCACATGAGGGCTGCGACAGGGGATTGACTGTGCCAGGTTGTGTGGCAGCACCACCAGCACAAGCTGGAACATGGGCAGACCAGTCCAGACCAGCTACAGCACCCACCAACAAAAACTGAGGTGAGACAGACCATGCCAGACTGAGCCACCACACCCACCTGCACACATGAGATAGGGGGAGGTGTGAGAACCTAGTAAGGTTTCCATGAGTCAGTAGTGGGAACTCCCCTGTTGTACCACTGTTCCGGTTGGTGAGTGTGAGAACTGAGACCAGGTTGGGCAAGGCTACAACACCTGTTGGTCTACATGTGAACTGGATTAGTGGGAGAGCCAGGCTGGGCTAACTGATTGTATCCACTAGTACAGCAGTAAGGGCAAGATGGCTGGGCTTTGCTGCAGTATCAGCAGGCTAGTGCTGGAACTGGGGGCAAGTCCTGTCAAACTAGAGTGCAGAACCAACTGGAGTGTGCAAGATCCGGGGCAGAAGTGAGCCCATTAGGGAGTATGTGAGCACCTCTCTGATGGGCTGCAGCTTCCACTGGTGAGCATGAGAATCAGGACTGTGGGCAGGCCTGGCTGGACAGGAGGTGGCACACGCAGACATGATTGTGGACTGGAGGGTGGAGTTGATTGGTTTGAGTTAAGCTTCAATGTCCAAAGATGTGTACAAGAGCTGACTGGGATGTGGGACAGACCAGACCAGTTCACAACACATGTTGGCAGGAACCAGAACTTGGGGCTGGTCCAGTGAGGGTTGTTGGGGGTCGCTCTGACTGGGCTTCAGCTCCCCCTGGTGTACATGAGGGCCAAGTGTGTGGTGGGCAGGGTTGTGCTGGGCTCGAGCAACTATTGGTTTGCAGAGGAAAGAGGGCAGAACAAATTGATCAACTACCCCAGTGAAACTTGAGAGCAAACTTCTTGGCAAATGGAGACTCTGAGGTGGACTCTATCAGCCAATTGACCTTGGAAGGATTTCCTCATCCTTTGAGCTGTGATATCAATTGCATCTCAGAACTATTGAAACCACCTGGGTGAAACCCTCAGAACATGCTCCACAACAGGGACCATGGAATGACATTGGTTACTGAGCAAGTTGGGCGTGGCCTCTCCCATTGTGTCCTCTCCTCTCCAAAGAAAGAAGAAAAAGAAAATGTGTAAACAATGGTTTTGTCCACTTTCCCCTGATCCTGGACCCTTCCCACCCTGATTAACTATGTAAAGATCATCAAAAATAAAATTTAAAAAATCTCCTTATCAGAAGGACCACTTGGTGAATTACAGGAACTCTCTAGAATGTTACTCCTACCTCCATATGTGTTGGGCTTTTTGGGTTTTTTTGCAAATTTTCAAATGAAGATTTGTATTTTTTTAATACACATTAAACTCAAACGTCATCAATATACAAACATCACATAAAATATTATATGTTCATGGTCAGAATATCCTCAATTAATATAATGACCTTCTGAATAGCCTGATTTCAGTGCCCATAGTTTCTTAGAATCTTGACTCCTCTGGAGTATATATGCATATACGTGAATATAAGTATAAAACAGATTAATTTGGGGATATACAGATAGATTGATGTGGATACAGACATGTACTTATAAAATGTACTATTTTGAATTTGAATAGTATCTTCCCTTCTTCCTTTGATTATCCTTCTATTCAAACTTGCATTGTAATCTAAGAAAAGATCTCTTCTGCAGAAAGATTGAAATGACTAAAGTAATTCATGAAAACCCTGACTTCCTGACCACCACTCAAGCTAAGCTGAAGTTGCCTTAAAAGCATTAGTATTTTTTCTGAATTTTCTGAATCCTACCCAAGGCATGTCTGATATTTCAGAACTAGATTATGATGGAGTGTGGACTTGAGCTCGGCACCTTGAATGTACTTGTTTGGGTCAAATCCCAGACAAAACTGACATCATTCTACCTCTCTGTCGATCTCTCTTCCTCTCTCTTTTTTTAGCTGGAATTTGGAAGTAGGCCTAGCCGATATGAGAGCAGTCTGGGCTTATTGCTTGAACTGTGGATGGCCGACATTAAAGCTAAGGGGTAATCCCTTGTGTCACCACAAAGAAGCAGAAAAACCAGATTACAGAATAAGATGAATGAAATGACTTGCAGAGAAAAATTAATTCACAAAAGTGTGGCCAAACACTTTACGCAAAAATGTGACAAAACACTCAGTCTGCAGACCCTCGCTTGCTTCTTAATGGCTTTTTGGTGGTCCATAAAGTTTGACTCTTTTCTCTCCAGGGTCCATAAGATCTTTCTGTTTTCTTCTGTCACATCTCCCTGTTCGTTCTAATTTACCTCTGATTGGCACCTGTTTACATTCACCCAAAAGACTCCTGATGCAAGCAACAAGCAAGAGTAGGATACCTTGGTTGACATATGAATATTGGCTCCCTTATTCAGAAGCAAGGAGACCATATCTGTGTGCCCCTCCTGCGAGGCCAGGTGGAGTGGAGTGACTCCTTGCTTTGTCACAATGTTAGTCTCTGCTCCATAATTCAGGAGTGTGGACGCTATTTGCATTTGATTCTTCTTGGCAGCAATATGTAAAGGAGTATAGCCATTCTAAAAAAAAAACACACATTTAATAAGTTTATCAACTGTTCTAGTATCTTTTTAGAAGAAAACAAGAGTCTCTCTCAAGTCAGCAGAAAAGTTAAAAGTGAGTTTATAGTTAATCCATGCTCTAACTTATCATAATGATACCACCCAACAATATCCAAATCTTTGCAACCAAAGTTACAAGACACCCCATTTACTGTGAGAAAGACGGACACAAAAGTCCTAAAGCTGAAATTTCCCTCCTTACAACATTGGTTTGTTGCTAAAGAGCAATTTAAAATAAGTTTGGTTCCTCTTCCATGTAATCTTCCTTCAAATATCTGGGGGTGATTTTCATGTTTTGTTTTAGAATTCTCCTTTCCAAGCTAACCTTTCTCCTTTCTTCATCTAAAGCTGAAGAAACATGGTTTCTAGAGCTCTTCTGTGAAGGGCACTTTGTTCTGAACTGATTCTAGGTGTCAGTATTGCTTTTGAATTACATTACCCATAAATGAAAGCCACATTTCAACTGTGATTTTAGCAGTAAGAATTAAGTGGTTATTACTTCTATGATCCTGTTACAGCAGTTCTACCAACGTGTTCCTGAATAGACACCACATTTCTTTATCTACTTAGCAAATATTACTGGATGTTTAGCATAGGCCAGACAGTGTCCTGGGTGTAGAAATATGAATAGTGAACATGATGTGATCCCTGTCTTTAAGGAGTTGCATGAAAATGGAAGAGGCATTAAACCACAAAATGGACTTCTATTAATCCTGTGGTCAGTTCAAATTCTAGATCTCACATTTTGGTCAATGCCTGTCACCTCAAATGTAGAAACATGAGACTACTAGTTTTACCAGGGGGTTTTGTGGAGTAGACCAAGATAATTTATACTTGGCTTACAAGAGTCTATCTTGAAATCTTACTCTTAATTAAAACAGAAACAAACAAAGAGCACTCAGACTGTAACATGTTTTTTTTTCTTTCCTTTATTACATCTGATAGAATTTTTCATGATGAATGTGTGATAGAAATGAAAAACAAAGACTATGCCATTAGCTGTGATATGATGAAGGGTAACACAGAATAATGATCCACTGCTTCTTCTGAGACAAAAATAAGGGGCATTTTTAGGTGATGCCATTTCTTAAGTTTTAAGACACCATCAAATTTTGGACCATTTCCTATTCTGTCCCATCTCTCTAAGTGAAAATAGGCATCTTTGACTTTTGACAAATAATATTTCTACTAGGAACACTCCTTGGAAAAGTTTTGTGGATCTAATCATAGTCCCACATAATCCAGCTGCTTCTGAAGGTTGCACTTGGGTTCATGGGTTCTACCGAATAAAATGGCAAATGGATTTTTGCAGATGTCATATATTTAGGCATTTCATTTTTGATATTTTGTTCCCAATTTCCCTTATTTCTGCAGCATACACTCCACCAACTAAAGAGTGACGGCATTAGCCTAGCAAGATTTACATCAAGACAGATGGGGGAAGCACAACAACCCGGGTGTCAGTTTTGGCAAAGGAAGAGGACTTTTTTGCTTGGGAGACAGATCTGAAGAGCCTCCCATCTCACAGAGTGTACAAACATTTGTAATCAGTAACTGATACCCTCTCTATGGAGAGCAAGTTTTAGGATTGTGTTAGGAGTAAGCAAAGAGCCTCAGGACCCAATGGGTGTGTGCTGGATGGAGCAGGAATGGTGAGCAGAGTGTTCAGAATGGAGAGGCTGGTGGGAGTCACACCAATCTGCTTGCAGAGGCCAAAGAACTGAAGAACCACTGCTTAGCCACAAGCTGAGCCAGTCGATAGCAAACACCAGGGGAAGCTTGCCAGGGCACCTGGTCCACTGTGGCCTCAGGAGTAGAGGGGTCAGTTTACCCCCACCATGCAGACTCAGTTATGCGTATCTGAGTAGAAGCCGTACATGGCAGAAGCCAGAGATGCAGACTGCCATGATTTCTTTAGGAAAACCGTACACAGTATTTAATAATCTATTCTTCTTGTATTGGTAGCATAAGAGTTCTAGAATACTTGTTTTAGTTTTCCCTCTTATTAAATTATGTAATCCTATCTTTTCACATAGTGAAAGGTCACTAATGGTATGAGATAGTCTTTAGTTTTCATGACCATGTTGCAAATGGTCAGCTTGGATAACTACACAAGAAACTACCATTGTGCTACGTGAGATGTGTTCTCATCACATTGAAATAGTGTTCAGTATTCACCCTTTCATGCAAATTTGTTGAGAACTTGCAAAAATACTCTTATGGGGTTTCAACAGTATGCAAGTGAGTGACATATGATTATCCTCAAGCAGTGTGCAGTGTGAAGAAAGACCAAAAAATGCACTTGATGAGATTATTGAGAAAAAGATGTAAAGGAATAAGAACTCTATGCATAATTATAAAAATTTGACTGCGTTTTGAAAGTTCAGGTAGTTGATTACAAGTTACTTAGTGGAATGAAAAGGTGTGTATGTTAATAGACACATGTGTTATATTACTTATATCATTACATGTAATATATACATGGAATACAATCCTGGATAGCATATACTTATATATATCATTTTATCATAAAATTATGTATCAATTTGTTATATGTATAATGCATATAAGCATAGGAAAAAGCTTCAAAAAGTTCATGGAAAACAGGTGTTATCTTTTCTAACGCAAAATAGAAGTGGAAGAAATCTCTTTTTTGCTTTGCAACCTAATTAATCTAGTAGTTAAAGAGCACTTGGAGGTCAAACAGAAATCACATGACTTTGAAAAAACTAATCTATTTAAACCAGCTTTTTTTTTTATCTGAAAGATGGAGAACATTATAATACTAATCTCTTGGATTATTATGAAATGAAATGAGGTGTGGCATGCAGAATGATCAGCACAGTGTGTGGCACATACATATTATAGCATGAGTATTTTCCCATAACAGTCTTTTTATCTTTATCATTTTTTTTTAAGATTTATTTCATTTGAAAATCTGTTCTACAGAGAGGAGGACAGACAACAAGGAAGATCTTCTGTCCAATGATTCACTTCCCATGCGCCCCCTGTGACTGGAGCTGAGCTGATCCGAAGCCAGGAGCCCATTGCCTCTTCTGGTCTCCCGCATGGGTGCAGGATCCCAAGGCTTTGGGCCATCCTCGACTGGGATTAGAACTGGCTCCCACATTGGATCCTGGCTCGTGCAAGGTGAGGACTTTAGCTGCTAGTCTACCATGGCGGGCCAAGTCCTTTTTACTTTTGAAAGTAAACCCTGATACAGTATCAAAATGTATGTTTTCTGAATTAACAAATGATGACTTTATGTTTTATGTCACATTCGTGTGTATTTTCAGAGTAATACAAGGGCAATTTAAATGGTGGCAAATGTCCTGTCCACAGACATTAGTCCCAAAAGCCTTAGAGACGAAAAGCCTTAGTCTTGGCAGTAAGATTCATGTCTACCAGTTTATAGACATACGCCCCTTAGTATTTACTAACCCCCTGCAGATCTAAAAGGTTTCATAGACGCAATTGTTAGAAATTTTTTCATGTCAGTGTTAAAAGCTATTATTAGGACTAGTCGCAGTTTTACCATAGCATGTGTTTCCAAATCAGTGCCCACACGCTTTCAGATCACAGTTACACCTTACATACATCCTTTTCTGTGTCCTCACCTTGGCAGTGGCATGAGGGGAAGCACCCTTCTCCAGTAACAGCAGCGCCACCTTCTGGTTGTCATAATGAGCAGCAACATGGAGTGGGGTAAGGCCATTCTGTAAAGGGTGTGTTTAAGTTTCAGCATTAATAAATTAGCGTTAGCTACCCTGAAGCTGTCAGGATGGATGGACACTGACAAAGATTAATTCCATGTTAATTAATTAATAGAGCTGATAGAAATAAAGAAAACAAATATCTAATAATTTTAATATTAAGAATGTAGCTAAAATGGAAAAGTATTGGTGGAGGTTACAGATAGCAAAGAATATCTTCACGGTCGTAGCAAATAAAGGTAAAAGTACTATGTAAGAATTACTGCATTCACAGTGCATGGATCTTTACACAGAGACGTTCTGAGCCCTGTCCGTGACAAGCACACTAACAGGTCAGCCTGAACCAGTGTGTGCTCAAAGCGATGGGCAGAGTCCCAGCATATCTGCTTGGCATCGCTTCATCTCGTGTCTTCTTGTTCCTCTCACATCTCCAAATCTCTCAGGGTAATTTAGTTCTTAAAAACACACCATTGAAAAGACTTACCTTTCCTGCAGAGTCTGCGGCGGCACGGCGTTGCAAGAGAAGTTTTGCCACATCCAGGCTTCCATACTTGGCTGCTACATGCAGCGGAGTAAAGCCTTTCTGCAATGTGAAAAACCAGAAATGTTTATAACGAAATCTGTCTTATTTGTTAACGTCTTAAGCCAACTATACTCATCTATGTCTGCAGAAATTACTGGTAGCATAAAATGTGTTAGCCATAAGCAAGGACCCTGGTAAGGTATGAAATTTAATGTTGAAATTTAGCTTGGTGGACTGAACAACGGAAATTGTGTCGAGGAATTGAAATTAGACTTTGTAACGTGAGTAAACCAGCCCCAGCTTTAGGGGGCGTGGGGTTCTTATAAAATTACTGGGATTGAGACAACAGCTGTCATCTTCCCAACATTCCTCCCCAACACCCCCGCCAATACTTTTTGTAACACCTGGAATCCAAATCTCATCATTTAATTTTTAGGTTATTTTGACACCAGTGGAAAAAGTAATTTTTTGTGAATCAGTTGACCGATTATTTCCTGCAACAAGAGCAGGATAAATGGTCTACAGAACAAAAAACGCTCACAGTCTCAAAGCAACCTTCGTCTGGAGTGCTGTCCCAACCCCCTAGGAGAGTACCAAAAGATTCCTTTTGGGTAATACACGCCATTTCTGGCACGATGGTGGACTGATTAACACCAGACTTTTAAACAGACCAAAACTTTAAAGTTTGCTTTTTTAAGACTGCTCTCCTACATATTTGTACCTAGACATTTGGTGTATTGTGTGCCTGGATGATAGCTGTGTTCTGTAATTAGCAGTGTCTTTTAAAAACAGATGACTCCCTGGATTTAAAATCTTGAGAATGGCACAGTTCCTACACTGTAATCTCAAATCCATCCTTTTGGCCAGACAGCTTAACCACATGTTCTCTTGGCACCACAGTGGGAGTGGGACAATTCTGACACTGACCAAGACCTGTAAAACGCACACAGCAAGTATGCCTGGCTTGACTATGCTTGTCGTGGGTCATGTCAGCCTTGATGGGGAACAGAGAATAACTTCCAAGATGCAATGATGCAACATTGTCCTTTGCACAGAGTCACCAAAATATTTTTAATGAAGATGACTCCCCCCTCCCTTTAGCTCCTTTTAAAAACATTT
Source organism: Ochotona curzoniae (assembly GCF_017591425.1). Classification (NCBI taxonomy): domain Eukaryota; kingdom Metazoa; phylum Chordata; class Mammalia; order Lagomorpha; family Ochotonidae; genus Ochotona; species Ochotona curzoniae. The sequence continues at coordinate 49,021,724 of NW_024467119.1, forward strand.
GGTCCTAATAAGTTCTTGGAAGAGAGTGAATCCTGGCTTTTTCCAAGTGTGGAACAAACGCAGGAAGTATTTCATCCTTTCGTTTAAACTCCCTTCGCTACACTCAAAGCACGCAATGACTGGGGTAAAACTTGGGAACAATGGAATTGTTTGAGACAAATCAGATGGTGAGGAGGAAAAGAAAAACCTTTTCATCCTTAGAGTCCTACTGAAACAACGATTCAAACTTTATTATAAACTTGGAAACTGTTAACCAAAACTACATTAAATATTTAGTGTGGGATCACAAAATCCAGGTTGGAAATCATCTCTCAAGTCACACTTGCTCCCGTGTTAATCTCCTCAGGACTGCATTTGCCTGCTGTTATTTATAAACACCAAGTAATTGTAATGAAGACTCAGCTACTACTCAACTCTACTCATACCATTAGTGGCTCTGTTCAGCAGTTTCTCCCATTTTAATGTCCTACTTTACTTTGAATTAGATAGTTTTGTGTTTTGTTTTTGTAAGGTTTTTTTTAAACATTCATTTAAAATACAGAAGTCCAGAAGGAGAGCCAGAGAAAGATCTTTCGTATATCGGTTCATTTCCCAAATGACTCTAAGGGCCAGGAATAGGCCAGATCGAAGTCAGGAGCCAAGAGTTTCATCCAGGGAAGAGCCCAAGTGTTTGGGCCATTTTCTGGTGCTTCTTCAGGTGCATCAGCAGGGAGCTGGATGGCAAGTAGAGGACTCCAACTGATGCCCATATGGGACGCTCGTATGGCAGGTGAGGGCTTAACCCAAGATGCCACAGTGCTGGCCCCTAGATTTAGTTTCTAAATCCCAAAAATCTTTGAAAAACAAGAGGTTATGCTTTATTTCTTGTTTTTGTGTTTGTATATATTATATTTTATTTGTTATACTTTGATCTGGTAAAAAAAAATCAAGTCTTCGGTTATACTTTCCATTATTATATTTGTTGGAAAGTTTATTTTTTTAAAGAAAGAATTGTAAACTCTGGCTTCAGGATTGGTATACTGATCAATCTCTGATATTAAAACAACTGTTTAACAGCCACAGAAAAGCAAATAAGCCTTAATAGTAACTGGATTCTTCCTTTGTCCAAGAGAACATGGGCCATGTCACTGCCTCAGCTCATGTTTAGGCACACCTTCTCCCAGGAGGAAGTATTTATACTGAATAATTCTAGGAACAAGTTCATAAGGCCTTTTTGTTCCTTTGAATCATTCTTTGAAGGAAGTATTTTGTCCGGTGACAAATTCACTTCTTCATGACTTTCACCTGTAATTTTTTTTTTTTGTCTTCTGCGCTAGCTCCATTCTTTTTGCTTCATCAGCTGAGTGTGTCCATGTTTTAGTCTAAGTCATCTGAAAATAATGAATTTCAAATAAAATGTGAAACAAAAATGACCTTTCCCTATTATGAAGCTTTGAAAATCAGTGAAATTCATGCTGGTGTATATTTTTTGCTTGATGTCGATAACTAATAAGTTTATGATATTCCAATTGAACTCCCATTGGACATTGCGAATATCTTGGCAGAGTATAGTTGGTACAAGGGAGAGTGAAGATTGAAATGGGAATGTGAGATCCAAGAAGAAATGGCTGACTCTATGATTAGTAAAGTGACATTTAGTGAATTCCTATTTAGTACCACAACTCTCAAAAAATACTGTACTGTCACCTACTGTGCTATTTTCTTCCGCATTAGTAATCCCAGTTCAATACACAGTATTTGGGAATCTTATTTTTCCCTCTTATTAATATGTTTTCTATTTTGTAAAGGAATAAAAAGTAGTACTTGCTTTCTAGAAGTCATGTTAGTTGTGTATCACATAATTACAAATTGGTCAACAATGGATTGCCTACATGTTGGTGGTCCTAAAAGATTGTTTGGCATAGTGCCACTGTAGCCACATTACTTTGCATAATTATTCTCTATGATGTCTGTGCAATCATAAAATTGCCAAACTATAAATTCCTTAGTTCATGTCCCTGTCATTGAGCAACAGATGAATGTATTAGATGCTTAGATGATAAAACAATACTGGCATTAATTAGAATAGAATCCAGCCCTCCGTACTGATATTTTATGGAGCTTCACAACCCATTTTAACCACTGGGAAAATGAATCTAAAATAGAAAAGTCAGTTTTAAATGAAATCAGCCCTTCCTGACATTGGAGGGTAGAAGGCTTCTGAATCAGATATCCATTGGCCCATGTAGTCATGAAGCTGTTCTCCTTACCTTGGTAGCCAAGGAGTGAGCTGCTCCTGCTTCCAAGAGGACTGATGCCACATCAACTTGGCCTTCCCTGGCAGAGATGTGCAGTGGTGTATATCCATTTGTAGTGGCTGCATCAGGATGAGCCATATGTTGTAGAAGCAACTGGACAATTTCTGTCTTACCCAGGCGGGAGGCAATATGCAAAGGTGTCTGTTCCTCCTACAACTCAAGTCAAGTGAAAATTAGTGCCAGGCTGACCAAGCTTCACTAATAATATATTTCACTTAGAAGTTTCTTGATGTCTTTCTGGAATCTGACATGAAGAGGAAACCATTGCTGCTCTGACCACACTTAATATGTTTTGCTATAGAAGTAACCTATTTGATCACAAAATCTATCGTAGCATTTAAAAAGTATACATTTCCATGAATTTGATATTATTTTGATATTTTTCTGGGTACTCTCAAATATTTGTCAACTCACAAAGGCTCGTTCTTCACTTTGTTTAAGTAACAACTAACTCTGGATTTTTAAGAAGAAAAACCTAGTCCAGAAATTCCAAGATCTAGACTCTTATCCAAGAGCTTTCACGTAGGGGTAGGATTTATTCTGGGAACTGTATCAAGAAAAAAAGATGAAGGGTGCTGGAAAATCTTTGTTCTTACTTTACTCAGCAAGCCAAGGATACAAAAGCTGCTCAATTTTTTTCCAAGGACAAACGGGGCATAAAGAAGATATTGTAATCTGGTATAAAAAGATGTTGATCCAGGAAACATTGCAGATGGGCCCGGTACTTGCATCCAGGACTTCAAAGATGAAATAGAACATTGGCAAGCAACAAATGAGTAAACTATTTGCCAAGTACATTTCATCTAAAAACAGGCAGAGGATGTAGCTGGGTATAAAGGGACAGGACAGATAAGTTCAAGAGGGCTCAAGAAAGCACTTGACTGTAATGTGTAGGTGGGAATAATGTTTTCAGTATTAAGAAAACCAGGCCAAACCAATTGTCTTGTAAAAAGAAAGTTGAGTGCAACCTTAAATATGAAAGAGCTACATCTTCATGATCTTTCCAGGACATGTCACAATAAAGAAGAAAAAGTTAGGCCAGATTTCAGAGCTAAGTATGAATGGAGAAAAGATAGAATAGAGATCTGTCCAAATAAGTGCAGTCTTTAAAGATTAAAAAACAAGACCAAAGGAAGAGATTAAGTGGCATTGCATGATTTCAGGATGATGGGATGTAACTGAAAAGTAATAGTATTCTATTTTGGTAGTGGAATTGGAATTGTATAAAAATTTGCAATCTAAAAAACTGCAATCTATATACCTCCTTCAAGCATGACCTTATCCTTAAAAGAAACCTAAAAGAAAGGCATACAATGAATTATTGAACCAGGAGCTTCTTCCTCATTTCCAACCTGGGCACAAAGACCCAAGCATCCAAGCCAGCCTCTGCTACTTTCCCAAGCCATAAACAGATAGCTGTATTGGAAGTGAAGCAACGAGGACACAAACTGCTTCTCCTTTGGGATGCTGGTGCTACAGGTGGAAGATAAGCCTGTTATACCATGGCTGCATCCCAGAGTTTTAAAGAAAATTTTTTGACTGTATATTCTATAGAAATGCATACAGACTAAAGTGATCATGAAAACTAACAGAACAAGGTGACTCTTAACATGAAAAAGATTGGCAACAGATTAGGAGATGAAAGTTTCTCTGAAAGATGGAGAAAAAAAGTACAGGAATTGGGAAAATGAATAGTTATAAAAATAGAAACAATAGGTAAAAATCAAGGAACTGGAGGACAAGGATGTGAACATCTGTGTTGCTGGATTTCCTTTCCCCAGCTGTGCCTAGAGGCAGGTGAAAGTGACACCCTAGGATGTGTTAGTCAATGAGTACTGGGAGAGTCATAGTGAATATGACCCATTGAAACCATAGCTAAGCAGTGGACATGCTTCACTGAGGGTGGCCTAAGCTTAGGTAAATTTTCAAGCACTCTTCCTTGTGTTTCAGACCATGAGGCATTTAACAAAAATGTTAAGAAAATTTTATTTATTTATTTTAAAGGAAGAGTGACAGAGAATGAGGAAGATTCAGGGAGCAGGGTAGAATATTTCATGCACTATTTTACTCCCTACATATCCAATAGAATAACCAAGGCAGGGCAGGTCAAAGCCAGGAAGCAAAAACACTGGGATCTTCCATGAAGGTGGCAGGAATCCAGAGACTTGGTCCTTTATTCATTGCTTCCTGTATACCTTAGCAGGAATCTGGTTTGGGAGTCCAGAGAAACAGGGACTCAAATCTGTACTCCAATACAGAATGTGTTCTACTCTGCTGTTTTTCAATGGCCAGTTCTGATATCTGGTTTGAGAAAAGAAACAGCTGTTGTACGTACTTTAATTCAATTTTTGGTGTGGCCGTGTCTCAAACTGCGAAAGGAAAGACCATGTGTATTTTTATGAGAACATCTCCCACTTTGTCAAGGACAGAAGACCTTTTCAGGTTATAGTAGCTGTTTCCCAGTTGAATTGAGCAAACTGAATCTGCTGCCCTAAGGCAAAGTTAACACAGAGACCTGGGAATGTGCTGAAGCAAAGACTTATGAGAAGAGGTAAGCAATGAGGAGTGTGGGGGGAGTCTGGCTCCCTAAAACCCTATACCAGGTAGTCCACGAGAATCACGATAGAAACATCACAATCTCCTATTTTATTGTGTTCCAACGAGACTTGGTGAGCCTTAACTCCTTTTACAAAGGAAGCAATACACAAAGGTTCATAGCTTTCATGAAACTTCTGCTATAAGTTACTAACAGGATATTCAATAACCAAGTCCTGGTTATACTTACATAGTGCTTTTGATTGCCTGGAAATATGTTATTGAATTGATATGACTTATAGTCCACAGCATTTGTCATCAAGGACTTGAAGACTCCTACATTCTCCTACAGATGGAATTCATGCATTACATTGAGGAGAACCCCAGTAACCAGCACCTACCCTGGCTCTGGCATCAACAAGGGCACCATTTCTCAGTAAGCATCGGACCACTTCCACCTGGCCTGCCCGGGCTGCCATGTGCAGTGCTGTCTCCCCACGCTGCCAAGAAACAAAGAGTGTCCAATCATAAATAAACCCACTGTTCTGGATGAGAAAGAACACAGATGTCCCTTTTTGAGAAAATCAGCATTATATCCAAGGATTTAAGAAGTCAAAAAGGCATAATTATTTAGTATGGCTAATACAATTCTATATCTTATCCATCTTCTTACAGATAAGACAAACATATCTTTCATTTTGATCAATCCAGGAGAAACTATTAAACTTACCCAAATATCCAGGAGACCCTGAGGTATAACTTGGCAATGCGCTTTGCATAACTTAGACTTATTCTGGTTGAGAAATCCTCTTATCCTGTCATCCTAAAATCTTTCATTTAACTATGTGATCCCAATTTGGACTCCTTTTGGTGAGAAAGTCTAAGAGCTGAAGATCAAATCAATACATGGCAAAATACCACATTACGTACCACAGATAATTTCTTCTCAAAAATATTGTCTGAAATAAACTACTATTTTACATCTGATTTTTTGTCATGAGACTAGACAATGACTAATCATATAAGAATTTGATTTGCAAAGGAGGTCACCTACTTCACATTAACGAGCATACTGAATTATATGCAGTTACTGGAGACAGTCATTGAGAATTGAGTTAAGTAATTGTTAACAGCGCCATCTGGTGAGGTGAGCAGCACTGGGTACCAACATCATTCCCAAGGCATCTTTTTGCTACATCAACGTATGGAAGGGGGCTTAAGCTGCAGCATGAAAGGTGAGGGTTAGAAATCAGACGTTCTCAATTGAAAGCCTGTTGTAACTGTCTCAAGAGAAGAGGATTTTAAACATCGGCGTATTTTAAACACATATGCAATTCTGAAGAAGACAAAAGCTCCTCTTGTGAAGGAGTTTAAGGTTAGAATAAGACACTAGAGTAAAAATTACAGATTAAATCATCACAACTACTTTAGAAAACCAAGTTGATTTCCGCCAAGTAAAGTAAGCCATTCTAAATAAACTAAATTGACCTTCAAGTTGGCTGTGGGATTGGATATTTCTTAGAGATGTCAGTGAATGTTTTTCACTTCCTTGCAGAGTAAAGCCTAAATGTGGAGTTTCAGGTGAACTTAAGTTTGGTGTATAATTTATAGTTAATTTCAGTATTGACAGATCCATTCCCTTTGAAATGATAAAAAATTTATGTGAAATTATTTCCTTGTGGGAGTGTTAAATTAGAGATCCAATTCTCTTTGTTGATGTTTCATCTATTCTCTAAAGGCTTTAGGCTTTGAGGACAGATTTTAGTTTTTATAAAGTAAATGTATGAGGATTTATAAGAAATGAGATTAAGATCTTCCAACTCATGTTTTAAAAGAACAACTCAAATGTTTACTTCTTGGTCTGGTAAAAGGTTACCAACCTTATTAATTAATTTTGATTTAAATAAAGGCAAAGATTAATTTCATTGTGAAAGTTAAGTCCAAGAAAGGCAGGAGTTCCTACTACATTGGATGTACATGTTTATTTTATAAGCCAGTCTTTATCAATAAAGATTTCAAAAATCTAGAAATGTGTTTAATATTAGTCTTACTACTTGCATAACTCTTCTTTTATACCTAAAATAAGTTATGATATGGTTTTCATACAATTGAAATAGATAGCTTGGATATGTACCTAGACTACTAAACTTCATATTCAAAGGAAACTTAATTAGGTACACATACATGGTCTTTCCACATTGTAACAATGCTCTTCTGTAATTGTTTAATGACTCTTATGTAATAATCTTGTATTCAAATTGCCCTTTTCCTTTTACATTTACATCAGCATTAATATAAATAAAAAAAGAAGTATCTATTGTTTTCATCAATAACTTCCCTGTTTTATTATTAGGCCCCTCTAAGTTCTAGAATTGCTTGGTTTTCTTTTCCCATGGATGACAATGAATACTTTGGAATATGGGTCTGGAGTAAATGGAAATTGAACTTTCTAGATTTCAAAGCACATTTATAAATGCTATTGGAGAAGAAGTTTTTCAGTACCATCTCCTATACATGATTGAATTGTTGATACACCTCATACTTGGAGAGAATTTTCAGACAAAACAAGACTGGCAAGAGAATGAGTGTGCTCGCACCCAAAGCAGCTACTGAATTTCATGCCCCTTACAAAGTTGGTTAAAACTGGCTGAGGACAGCTGAATTGACTTCCACCTTGGCCACATCAGGTTGGAAAGCATCAAAGCACAACAGACAGCATTGCATTCAAAAATGCAGCATGATGTCGGGCAACACACAAAGGCTTTAAGGGGTAGGTTGCTTTGGAGTCAGCACATGATCAATTGTGACACAGCAAGCAGGCAATTGGTGATCACACAGCTTCTTGATCAACTTGCAAAGACTGTTAGATCCCATAGCTACGGCTTCCTGTATGAGAGTATGCAAGTTTTCAGGCAACTCACTACTAGAGAAAGTTAAATTCCTCTAAATGTAGGATTGCCAGATTCATCAAACAAAAATAGGAGATGGCCAGTTGCATTTTAATTCCAGACAAACAACCAACAACTATTTTAGCATGTTTCAATTAATTGCATGACACATACTTTAAAAAAAAATCATTGTTTATTTCAAGTTCAAATTCAGTTGGATGAAAGGGACCTGCATTTTATCTGGCAGTCCTATCCATGAGTAGGTATGTGCACCCTGAAGGACATATCTTACAAAAATTGAGAACAAGCAAAAAATAATTAGGAAACCTGTCGGGAATGGGAGTACGTTGACAGGTGCTTCTCAAGTATTTTTTGAGGGAGCTAGAGGAAAAGAGTATGTAACTGACAAATGAACAAATAAAAGGAAGAAATTTAGAATAAGCAAAAGTCGGAAGTTAAAGTTACCCCAATTACCAGATTGGGGAGTTTTTAAGATGCTAAAAAGGATGCAACAATTTTTGTTGCTTCGATTTCCATTTCACTTGTTTTAATTGAAAATATACAGATAGCTTTTATATTTTGCTTCTTTGCAAAGATATTGTACCCTTTAGCCATTAAAACATTAGGAACTAATCAGGTCAGGAGCAAACTGAGAATAGCCACAGAATTCCACAACCATTTTATGTGGATTATTCTTTAAAGAATGTGCAGAAAGTCTAACCTAGAGGATTGCAATCAAGGACTGTGTCAAATATATTTGCATGCATTTTTATAGTAGAATTATATACTTTACCATAGTATTACAATTGTTCCTATAAGGCACTGGGATGTAAATGGGAAAATATAGTAGCGTAGGTCATTGTTTAAGGCATTTTCTTATTTGACCTGTATGTCTGCTCAAGTGTTGATTCCAAAAGGGAAAATGGATACTACTTTGGAAAAAGATGGTAATTCCTTTCAATGCCTAAACATGACCAGAAACTATACATAATGCAATATTCAAAAATAAAATATATATTACTTTAAGACCAAAAACTGTTATTAGGCAATATATATGTGAGTGTGTCATCTACAAATAAGTGTTTAAAGACTTTAAATTCTCTAATGGTTTTATGTTCCAATTGTTGAATAATATAAAAAGAAGTATTAAATGGGATTTGAAAATCCAATCCAGCTTTTCCACTATAGATATTGTCTGAGCTCAAAAACTTCAGCATAGGAACTATGTGTAAAATATAGAAAGATGATAATATAAGAGGAAACACAATTAAAAAGTGAAAATGTACATCTTATTTCAAAACTAAATGGATAAAGATTCTAAAATTAGCAACAGTAGTCCATCAATTGCTTTAGAAAATGTGATTCATCTTTAATAGTAAAGCCCTAATCTTTCTCTGAGAAAAGGTAATGCTATTGTATATGGTGTTGAAAATCTTATTATTCAAATCATCCCTTCTTGAGCTTCAGATACATGACAGGTCTCAGGCACAGGGGTTCTCTTGCTTAGGGAAAGCCTGCATGAGATGGTGTGTCATAGTGCAATAGCCAAACATGGTTTAAAAGGACAGGCGCCAAGAAATGGAGAGAAATATACAGAAATTAAAAGTAAAAGTTCCACTTTACATTAGGTTAAAAAATTCTTGGAAATCCAGTGCTTGTTGCTGGGATAAAAGCTGTCTGGAGAGTCATACCCATTTCAGGATGTAGATATAACCACTTTAGGTAAAAGAGGCTGCCTCTCTAGCTAGAAAAAAATCAAATCAAGCTTAAAATTCCAAGTAGGGTTAGAAAACGGAAACCTCAAGCAAGTGAAAAGAAGGAAAATTTGGTATCAAGTAAAAATTCCTAATATTGACCTATCTCTAGTTAATCTAGTTAATGCACAATCTAGTTAATGCATAATCTAGTTAAAGTTGTTTCATTTCACAGCTTCTGTTTGTTTCCTAACACATCTCTCCCTCTTTTTTAGTGAAGTTGTAGCCATCCTTTCAAGTGCAATGTTCTCCCGAGGACACTTCTCAAAGCTTGCTTGCTAACTTTGATGACATACACACCAACATACCTACACACAACCACACTTGGTGCCTCTCACTCTGTCCCTGCGGTTATTCTGACCCAAGCCATACTCACAATGTTAGTGACATCTGGAGAGGCTCCGTTCTGCAGCAGAAGGAGGACAATGTTCAAGTGGCCCATGAAGGCAGCCACATGTATTGGTGTGAGGCCAGACTGTGAAACAAAGCAACAGCAGTTTTACTCCTCTGCACTGGTAGGGCTTTGGGGCTTCTTCAGATCAGGAAAACTCAAGTGAAGAGGACAGGAGGTGGACAACAGAAAGGAGAGGAATGAGTAAGAGAAGAATTGTTTTGTGACAAGCTGAAACATGTTCTACCTCTGTTATAGCTTGGATTGAAGCCCCATATTTCACCAGCAGTTCCATGACTTTGATGCGGTTTTTCTTGCAGGCAATGTGCAGTGGAGTAAAACCATTCTGTGCAAAAGACAATCGAGTTAGTTGAAGACATGCAGTAACAATTCTCACACAACTCCATGCTGGCACATTGCAGGCATTACATCTTCACAGCGTGGTACCATTTTTTCAAACCCTGGAGGTGTTTGGGAAGGGTAATTGTGTTCTGTAGGCAACCTGCTTTGCTTCCTTGTGATGTTGTTTGTGTGATTACAGAGAAAACAAAAGTGAAGGCAGCATATGGCCTGCCTCATCAAAGAAGGAAAAATAGAGAAGGGAGTTTCTACCTCACAAATTTTAGATGCTCTAAAGGATACTGACTGGTCAGGTACCGTGATGTAAAGATGCACTGGGTATGTGTATTTTTCTGATGCAGGCCCATTTCTCAGAGTGTGTTTACTGAATTTACTTAAACAATGGAAAAGTATAACAACCTCCGTGATAAATTCTTCATATTTGCTACCATTTTCTTTAGAGGGGAGGTAGGTTTTAAAGGAAGTCCTTATTTATGTTGATAAATATTTATACCCAGAGTTACATTTTCATATTAATTTTTTTACTATACACACTGGATATCTTTTTTTAGATAAAGAAATTATATAAGTGTCACAATATTTTCAAGAAAAATAAAAAGAATTTCTAGGATAACTTGAAGCAGATCATTCCTGTAGGCATAGGAATATGGCAAAGAAGTTTATAAGATTTCCTCTAATTTTTCAAAACTAGCTTTATTCAGTAGAAATGCAGAAATTATGAAAAGAGTATTAACTAGTTCATGCTTATTTACTATATTTGTCATCTTTTTATTTGAAAATGTCCCTTTGTTTAGTTATAGTTATTCTGCCATGAATGCCTTTGTATTGTCCCAAAGGAGACTGATCATCAGTTAATATTTTTATATACTAGCTGTTATCTGGAAGCATATAATGCTAATAAAGCTGGTGATTTATTATTCACAATGGAAAGATAAACATAAATGATTTCTTAAGTCATTTCACCTATTTATAAGCAATCTAGGAAGCTAAACATAAATAGCCACATGTCCATATTGCCCTTAAAATTTTCATTAGAATGTGATATTTTATTAGCTAATTAGCCATAATTCAGGTGAATGTGCAATAAGGAGTCTGCAACTTCTTATGAGAAAATGAGTTTCCTCCCACAATTGTATGCAATGCTAAAAGGATATTTGCTCTCCAGGTAACTGTAAAGTTTGTTCCAATGCAAAATTTCTAATAGAGATCGTATAAAATAAACAATGAGTGCAATGCATTAAGTGCTAATTGTCTGGAGATGAATTTTGATGGACATATGCCATTTAGAAAAAGAGATTTTTTTTTAGTTTGAGAATTAGAAACCAAGAGACATAAATTAGTACATGCCCAATACTTCCAGTGATTATGGTTAGGATATAAGTGAAGCAAAGGGAATGTATTCATTATTAGGTCTTGGGAGACACAGCAGCTGCATTGGAAACAGCCTCTTTTAGTTTTCCCTTTGGCAGTTCCTGGAATGGTTTATTTACAAGACTTCCTGACACAATAATTCACTAGCCACCCTCTTATATTGCCAATGGTTGCGTAGTCAGGTCAATAAAGAAAATCTGTGAACTCTTTATAAGCTTACATTTTATACTATTTTATATAGCTAAATATATTTACCATTTCAAGACCAATCTTCTCCCAAAAAGAGACTAATAAAATGAAATTTGTTATATTTGCATTTTGACACTCTGTAGAGGTATCTAAAATTTTTCTAATTTCCTATTTCTCAACTTCTGTTTTTTATTTAGAATTGTTTATCACTTGCCATATCTACCAATTTGCAACTTGCACATTTCAGAAATGTCACCTTGCTGTTTTCTTAAACCTATCCTTGCTCACCATTATTTAATAGCAAACAAGGAAGGCATGAAGTAGGCAGACAACCAACTTGGCAGGGTGATAAATTTAGCATTTGCAGGATTAACTGGTCTCAATCTGTATTCAGTGAATGTGGACTGGGCCAGGTTTACCAGGGCTCTGGCGTTAGGATTGGCTCTCTTGTCCAGAAGGAGTTTGGTTACACGGTAGTGGCCACAATGTGCAGCAACATGGAGGGCTGTCAGGTAGTCTAGGGTGACGTCATCCACTGGTGCCTTGTGTTGCAATAAGTGCTTCACACACTCCACGTGGTCTCCTTGTGCAGCCATATGAAGTGGAGACAGTCCATTCTGTACATCAAAACAAAAGAATATCAAGTCCATATTTTGCTGATGACTTTCAGATTTCTAAAATAGAGCAATATTAGATCTTGATCTTGGAAAAAAACTCACATAAGGAAAAGTAATTTCCTTTAGATATCTGAACATATAACACATTACATATGGAAGAAAGGGAAGCTAAGGCAATATACAATTTAAAAATTTTGCTCCTTATGCAAAACATTAATATGTGACTTCAATGAATGAAGACATGCTGCATGTATGAATTCAGCTTTTATTTATCAATATTAGGACAATACTGGATATGTAAATATAAATGATAGCTAATCCTTAAATTATTTCTGCTGCTAGACATTTCACCTATTGGCAAAGGAGCCAATCAGGATATCCACATCCAATACTGGGGTGCTTTGGTTTAGTCCCAGCTCCAACTCCTGATTCTAGCTTCCTCCAAAGGAGACCCTGGGAGACAGGTGATGATGGCCTAAATGGATGGGTCCTGGCCATCCATGTGGGAGACTTAGTGAGTTCCCATTGCTTCACTATGATCTGTCTCCAATCTCAGCTCTTGCTGACTTTGGGAAGTGAACAAGCCTATGGGGAATTCTCTATTTTTCACATCTGCATGCGCCTCTGTTTACATCTCTTAAAAAACAAAAAGGAGAAATAAATATTTCTGACTAATTCCATTTATAGAAGTCAACATCCTATTAAATCCATGTGTTTAAATTTCTTTAATTAGAAATACAGGAGATGTCGGGGAAAATGATTCAAGGGAATGTTTGGGGAGTTTATCAATTTTGATTCAATTATCTCTGAGGACCATACTGCTGTGAAATTCTGTGATTCTTTACCCCCACAATATTATGAGACTTAATTTGGATACAGAAAGCTGAATGCTAGAAGAGTGAAAAGCAATATAGACCATAACTTAAAAAATTCACAGCTTCTAAACTTGAGCATGAGCTGAACTTTTTATCACTGATGCTGCTCAAAATTGCTTGAGCTTTAATTTTAAAGAGTGGTTAAAAAAGGAAAGTAAGATACCAGACAAGGCACTCCTCATGATCAACTACCTAAAACTAAGTAAATTAACATAGAGGAAATAATGTAACAATGCACAAAATTTGGAAAAGCACTAAATGATAAAAACATCTGCCATTAAAGAGATGGGATTAGTCTTTTCTTAATAACTACTGCAAAAATGGTAAATATTGATCAAGTTTGGCAATTATTTCATCCCAAGAAGCAGACACTGTGTCTGGATGAGGTGACAAAACAATGGACCACCATCAGCATTCTCAAGAAAGTGGGCAATTTCTGCTGTGAGGAGCAGCCCAAACCAAATACACATATTAAAATCTTAATTATGATAGCTTATGCATGGCAAAGTACATATGTCCTAACAATATATTCTTCTTTGTTTCTGATATCTTCTTTCATAATTATTGCTTTTATATTGAAGACCCCATGAAATAAGCTTAGGAGTGAGTGTCACGTGATTGACCAGGAAAGTTTATGTGAATGGGATCATAAATGTATGCAGAAGCTTAAGCCAATTACTTTCAGGGTTAATATGTATGGGTGGTTATTTGATCCTGTCATTTTAGGAATGGGTGGTTCATTTATTTAGTCTTCTGTTGTCATTTTACTGGAATGTTTTTCACATTTGCCTTTGGTTTTGTTGGGTGTTATTCCTCTTCTCTGTCAAGAGAACATCTTGAAGTATCATTTGTAGGTCAGGTTGGGAAGAGGCAAAGTCTTTTCTTTACTGTGGAGGAATTTTATTTCATTTTCAAAGAAAAAAGAAAGCTTTGCTGGATATGTTATCCTAAGCCGACAATTTTTTTTTCTTTTAGAATCTAGAATATGTCACTCTATTCTCTTCTTGCCTGTAGAGTTTCCTGTGAGAGATCTCCTGTGAGTTTAATTGGCATTCCTTAAATGTCAGTTGATTTTTTTCACGTGCACATTTAAAGATCTTTTCCTTAGGTTCAATTTTGTTTTGTGGCTTTTCATTTAAGAGGATGTATAGTAGCTGTGTAATGGAGACTGTCATATCTAGTAGCATGTTATTTAACTTCATGGCATTGTCAGTTTCTATTTTTTCTCCCTATTGTTGATTTAGTATTGTGGCTTTTCATTTAAGACAATGTGCAGTAACTGTGAAATGGAGACTAACATATCCAGATGTGAGGAGGCAATGTAATATGCATTTCTCCTTCCAGACAAAGATGGAACTGAAACTGTTTACTGTATCTTGACAATAGGATGCTGGACTCTCTGCCATTGTCCATGCCTGCAATGATGGACATATGACTGTGTATGAATAACTTTAGTAATGACGTAAAGGAACTAGATGGGTGGGGGAAAATTGGGGAGGGGATAAGGGAAATCCCAATAGCCTCTTTAACTGCATCATAAAATGATAATAATAATAATAATAAATTAAAAAAACAAATGTGCATAGAGAAGGTGATCTGGATAAAGATTTGGGTAAGAGGACTGGTAGTAGTGATTCAGAAAAAGAGCATTTGAGGTGGAAAGTAACGAATATTTTGCATTGAGAGAACACCAGGAATGACCAATGTCTATAAACAGTAAGGAAGAGAATGTGGCAAAAAATGAATGAGTGAGGAGAGTATATAAGGAGAGGAATTCACAGAGGCAAGGGATCCTACGGTATCATAGCAGGGGCTTTGACCTTCAGGCACAGATAGGGTGTCGTGAGAGGGTCTAGAGCAACAGTATTACTCTAGCTGTGTTGAAAACAGACTAGACTAAAGGGAAAAGAAGAAACGTGAATTAAGGGCCTTTTAAAGTCATTCATTAAAGTAGGATTGATGGTGACCTGAACTAATGTAGTGGTAATAAGATTGCTCGGTGGCTGCTGACATGGGTGTATTTTGAAGAACTTCATGAAGATTTTGTTGAAGAGAGAGGCAGAGGAATCCAGTATTATCTGAATATTTGATCTGAGAGACTGAAAGAAGAGTAGCTCCATGAGTTGAAGCACAATGGTAGGCACTAATTGAGACACAGTAGGATTAAGTTGGAATGCTCAGGAAAATCCGCAGAGCATGGTGACAGCAGCACAGAGAATTCCAGAGACACACAGTTGTGTGTCATCAGTTTACAGACATTTTTAAAAGATAGAACCACATGACATTTCATAATGAGTAGAGCCAGTCAAAGAAATGGCACAAAGCCCGATGTTAAGATGTCTTAACATTCAAAGCCCTGGGGCATGATGATGGACTAGTAAACTTAGTAGTAGGAGAAAGGAAAGCAAAAAAGAAATTCAGAGGAATATGCAATGCCTCAGGAGGCAAATAGGAAAGTATTTAAGAAGTAAAAAGTAAGCACCTGTGCCAGAAGAATATAGCAGGAGAAAAAAAAAAGACTGTATGGCTGTGATTTGTGGAACTGGATAAATATGAAGGTGGGAGCCGATGGAAATTCTGCTCAGTGTGCTTCAGTTTTCAGAGTGAAAAAACGGAAACAGGCTCAGAGGACTGAAGAAGAGTTAGAAAATAATCATAGAGTGAGCAATGACAAATGGAGTTGTGTGATTTTCAGGTGGCATTACAAACTGACTTGATGTTAGTGATTATGTATTGAAAGTGATCCAGTCAGTGTGGCTGGATGTTTTGTGTTTGTTTTATAGCTACATTCAGGTACATGAATGTGAGTTGAATTCGATCACAATGATTAAGACTATCTAAGATTGATATTAATGACTGCATCATTTATGCTGGGGACAAGTGAGAACATAGGGAAATTTCTGAAATGGAGAGTCTACAAATAGTAATTTTAAACCACAGGAAGTGAGGAGGAGTTGGGAACGCAGGGAGGTGAGAAATGGAATTACAGAGGGTTTATAGTTCAGGAGCTGAGAAGCCAGCAAGAATCATCTACTCAGGTCTTAAGCTGTTCTTTCCCTCCTCCTTGAAGGACATCACCTTATTCCAACTTGATCACTTCTCTGCATTCCTTATCCAGCACATAACCCTCCCCACCTTTTTAAATTTTTATTATCCTTGTCTATCTTCTCCACTAAATTCTGAGCTCTTTGCAGATATAGATTCTCATTCCTAATACACCATACACTGAATAAACAGACATGCCTGGTTCATATTTTGATTCCAAGAAGAATCAACAAGTGACTTCAGGAATCCTTTGGATTCCATCCTGGCAACATGACTCACCTTTGTCCTTGCCAGCAAGGGAGCACCCCGTTCCAACAGAAGTTCCACCACTTGGTCATGCCCACTCCGTGCAGCACAGTGAAGTGGTGTCAACCCATCCTGCCAAAAGAAGTAAGGAATTAGGCCTGAGCTCATTTTTAAACACCCAAGTTACATCCATTATTGACTAAACAAGGCACTCTCTGAATTAATCCACATAACTGACTAGATCAGTTATAGATTTGTAATTTGTTAAACAACAGGAAAGGAAAAAAGGTGAGAGAGAAACACAAGAGGGAGGATGGGAGGAAACAAGAAGGAAAAAGAAAGACATAACCAAAGCAAAGAGAACAATGGTGCTCCCACAGGTATTGAGGAAGATGGAAAAGGAGAATAAATTAAAGTTATTGAATTTGAAAACCTGAAGTACTTGCAACCACAGCTTGGGAATATATTCACTTGTTCTGTTTTCATTTTCATTATCCTAGCAATATTTTCCTTATGATCCTCTCTTTTTAATCTGTTCTATTCCAACGATGTCCTCTCTTGAATAGTTACTACTCAGTTTTCCTAAAATGATCCCTCATCCTTGCAAAGGGGAAAGCTACTTTTGGATTATTTAAAGTGTTCCAGGTGGCCACTGTTGTGGCACAGAGTTAAACCACCACTAATGACACTGGCATTCCCTAATAGGAGGGCTGGTTGGAATTTTAGCTACTTTGCTTCCGATCCAGCTCCATACTGATGCCCCTGAAAAGGTAAAGGAAGATGGTCCAGGTACTTGGTTCCCTGCCAGCCATGTCACATTTTGTTAGAGTTCCAGGATCCTGGCATTAGCCTCCCCAGCTCCAGCTACAGCAGCTATATGGGTAGTAGACTAGCGATTGGAAGATCTCTTTCACATTCCACCTGAATGTTTCATCCTTTCTCCTGTCCCTGTCTCTCAAATAATTAAACATATCTTTAAAAGAATCAAGTTGATTAAAACAGATTTTCATGTAATAGTTTTAGCATTTAAAAAATTATGTGGGCCCGGTGCGTTGGCGCAAGTGGTTAAGGTCCTCGCCTTGCACACCCCGGGATCCCATATGGGCGCCGGTTCTATCCCAGCAGCCCCACTTCCCTTCCAGCTCCCTGCCTGTGGCCTGGGAAAGCAGTCAAGGACGGCCCAAAGCTTTGGGACTCTGCACCCGCGTGGGAGACCCAGAAGAGGCTCCTGGCTTCGGATCAGCATAGTATCGGCCGTTGTGCTCACTTGGGGAATGAATCATCGGATGGAAGATCTTCCTCTCTGTCTCTCCTCTCTGTATATCCGCCTTTCCAATAAAAAAATAATAAAAATAAATCTTTCAAAAAATTATGTGGTTATTTCCCAAAGACAAATTTAATATCAGTAAATAAAACAAAAATCATATTTAATAAAACAAGGTATTGTATTCTGTCCTATTTATAAAACTGACTTCTGAGACAGGGTGTGCATTCGGCTTTTCAAGAAAAGTACTACTTGGGCTGCCTGCATCCCATATCAGAATGCCTGCCTACAAGTCCTAGCTCCATCCCTAACCCCAAATCTCCCTGCCTCATGTACCAACTTTCTACTAGTGTGCACCCTAGGAAGGACTAGGTGGTAGCTCAGGTGAATGTATCCTTGCTATCCACATGAGACATCTGAAGGGAGTTCTGGGCTCTTGGCCTCAGCCTGGCCCTACCCCAGCTCTTGTGTGAATATTTGAGAGTAAACCAGAGGGCAGGAGATTATTCTGTATATATGTGTGTTTACACATATGTCTATCTCAATTTTTTTGGTCACAAATACATTTTATAAATGTAAATATGTTATATATGTATATATTGATGTTGGAGTAATCCTCAAAGACTCTCTGCCTTTTGTATTGTATTTTTCCTTAAGGTGGCATGGTGAAAAAGCTGGGGAGTGAGGCTGGAGAATTTGAGATGAAATACAAAGAACAATGGGCAAGAAATAGAGAAAATGAAATAAAATCCTGAGTACACATATTAACCAATAACTTGAGGCTTAAATTTAAAACTATTTTGCTATTCTGCAGGATTTGATAATTCCTAAATTATGTATCCTAGATTAGGTCACGTAGCTCCACAGCAACTTATTTTTCCCTTCTTACAGTCTCGTTCTCAGAACCACACCTCTCTGTTTTCTCAACAAGAAAATAATAATACTTTCTAAGTTGTTAGGAAAATGAAATAAGGTCTTTTCAGAGTGCTTAGTAGGGTTCCTTGAACATCCACATGAATATGTCAATTGATAGTTATTTTTGCTATTATTTTAATTATTACTTTAATAAAAAAAAACAGCAAGGGTGTTCCTTTTATCTGACATGTTGCTTTCAGTTCATTACCCTTTAATGTTTTTATATACTTACAATGTTTGCATTGAAATATGTATTTTCATTTCTTGAAGCATAATCCTTAGATGGGCTATCTCACCATTTAAATAATAAATAGTTTTAAGAAAGAAATAACAACCTTAATATAGTCTGAATTAATAATTTCATCCTAACCTACTATAAAATTTGTGTTTTAACATTAAAAGGGCAATTTTTAGATACTAGAAAATGGCTCTGATAAAAATGTTTCAGGTTTACACCAGATTCTAGTCAACCAGCAAGATGAAAAATGCCTCAATTATTGTCAAAGTGAAAGTGGGTGAGAAAGTTTGAGTAAGATTTGTTTTTAATTATCTGAAAATCTCTAAAGAGTTTCTTCTCCAGATGATGAAAATCTTGTTAGAACAATGGGAAGCTCAAGTAAACATTCTTGCCAGAACATACTAAATTCAGAATGTTCGTTTGTTAATCTGATTGCTAGGGGAAATGGAAACTGTATTTAAAAAATGAAAGAATTATTTATTTATTAAATCCTGTAACTAGCAGGTCTATTATCTAAATTGATTGTCAAAACAAAGGCAAAACCTTTGCATTTGTAAATATGATTTCAATGAGCAAAAGAATAAATAAACCACATTTATCTTAGGAAATCAAATATCATAGTTTCAGAACTCGGACCACTCAGTTCCAGGCTAAGGTCCTCGATTCGACTATTTTGCTCCAATATAATGTTGTATTTGGTGAAGGGATTTAACTATTTTAACTATAGCTAGCACAGAACAAATCTAAAAATGCTTTTACAACCTTACTAAGAGATTAGGAAGTGTTTCAACCCAAAGGGGAAAAATATTCACCATATAATATTAAACTTGACCCTGGAGTTGGTAGAGCCAGTTCTTTTGACTGAGACAAAACCAATTTCTGCACATTTCTTTTCAATTATGCATTTAGTGATACCACAATAGTAGCTTTGACTTGATCATAACGAAAGTATTCGCACTTCAGAGATTAGCAAAGAAGTTCTGCTTTGCTTTATTTTAGACTTTGCGGTTAAAGTTTTACCCACACACTCCTCACTCAGTCCCTTCAATGCTGTTAGCTTGCCCCTCTGTAGAACCAGAAGACCTATTCTGCCTTGCTAACCATTGCACCTTCAGAGTTTATGTGATCAAATAGGAACTCAATAACTATTTGCTTAAAAAAATGAGAAAAATGCACACACATCGAGTACAATTAGAATATATATTTTCTCTTTTAAATCTTTGAATGAAATTCTACTTATTTGCTATATCTGAAGGCTACAGTGGGTGAAGTATAAATCAAACATTCCCTTCCCAGAAGAAAGCAAAATTTGGATTTGATTGTGAACGATTGGTTAATGACAGAAATAATATCAGATGATATACTCTGGTACTGCTTTTTATGAAAATGCATTAATAGCTTTGAATTAGACTTTTTAATTAGGAATGTAATGTGAGTCATGTAAATTGTTTCTTCCGGAAACTAAGATCATCATCATGGTGATCAATAAGAGGAAAAACAATTGCCTCAAGGGTGAATGGATATTCCCTAAAAATAAAAATAAAAGCTATATTGATCCTTAAGACATTAGTTACTTTTTTTTTATCTTCAGATACTATTATCACATTGGAAATAGGATCATTAGAGAATCTCACTGGAAACAGAAAAACTGCTACGAAGAGAGAAGTTATATTAGTAACATACTTTACCAATACAACATCATGCTAGCAATGACGTTAGCAACGCAGCCACAAGCAGAAACCCTAACTATCAGGATAAATAAGCAAAATATGCAATGAGATATATTCTGTTCCAAATTATGCACACTCACATAAAAGCAAGGAAAATGTTGCGCCAACACAGATGATGCAGAAACCATATAAAACTGTGGCGAAAACACTGAACACCACAAGATAACCTGACAGTAAAAGCAAGCAAAGCCAGATCTTCCACAAACAGCTTAGAGAGAGAGATGAAAGTATGGAAGCAATGTTTCATGAGGTCATTGAAATGAAAATGTATTGTTTGGACCAGTGCAAATCTTAGAAACTTAGAAATAAGGTTTATTAAAACCATTCGAGGGCCCAGCATGGTGGTCCAGAAACTAAAATCCTCTCCTTGAATGCTCCAGAATCTCATACAGGGGCTGGTTCTGATCCTGGCAGCCCTGCTTCCCATCCAGCTCCCTGCTTGTGGCCTGGGAAAGCTGTTGAGGAGGGCCCAAAGCTTTGGGACCCTGCACCTACATGGGAGACCCGGAAGAGGCTCCAGGCTCCTGGCTTCTGATGGGTGCAGTGCCAGCCATTGCAGTCACTTGGGAAGTGAATCAGCAGACAGAAGAGCTTCCTCTTTGTCTCGCCTCTTCATCTGACTTTCCAATAAAAATAAATAAATCCTTAAAAAACAAACAAAAAGCCCCAAACCAAAATTTAACCCTTAGTGCTTGTATTGTGAGAATTTGAAGTTTTACAGGCTCCGGTTCACGTCCTGACTGTTCCACTTCTGATCCAGCTCTCTCCTATGGCACACAAGAAAGCAGCAGAGGATTTTCCAAGTATTTGGGCCACTACACCCAAGTGGGAGACCTGGAAAAAGCTTCTGGTCCCTGGCTTGAGACTGGCTTAGATCTAGCCTTTGGATGAATTAACAGAGAGGAGATCTCATATTCTCTCTCTCTCTCTCCACCCTACTCTGCCTTCTAAATAAATAAGACTTTAAAAAAAGTAACATAAAGTCAGAGAACTAAACAAAGGGAAAATTACATACTATTAGGAAGACATGCTATCTGCAATCTTGCACAGACATATACTATCTACAATCTCAATCTTCCACAGGCTATGTACATCACATATTTCAATGTTTTTGTATCACAGGAATGTTTGAAGATTTGCAGAAGTTTGCAATTAACAAAATATAATCCAAAGGAGGCTGGTCCTGTGGTAGAGCACACAAAGCCACCACCTTCATTGCCAGCATTCCACAAGGGTGCTGGTTAGAATCCAGGCTGCTCCACTTCTGATCCAGCTCCATTGCTAATGTCCCTGGGAAAACAGCAGAGACGCAGAAGATGGCCAAGCTGCTTGGGTCTTTGCACCTACATCAAAGATTTGGAAGAAGCTCCTGGAACCTGGCTTTGAACTGTCTTATCTCTGGCTGTAGATACCATTTGTGGAGTGAACCAGTAAACAGAGGATCTCTCCCTTTGTCCTCTCTCTGTAACTCTGATTTTCCAATAAACAGACAATTTTAATAATAATAATAATAATATTAATACAGAAATATACAGAAAGAAGGAGCTACAAAGAGAAAGATCTTCTGGCCGCTGGTTCACTCCTCAAGAGACCACAACAGCCAGAGCTGAGTTGATCCAAAGTCAGGAGCCAGGAGCTTTTTCCAGGTTTCCCATGTAGTTGTTCGGTCTCAAGGATTTGGGCCATCCTCAATGCTTTACCAGGACACAGGCATGGGGACCTGATTAAGAAATGGAACAGCCGGGACACAAACTGACACCCAGCAAACGCAAGGTAAGTATTTTGCCACAAGGCTATCGTGCTGGGCTCAAATACACAAACCTTTAAATAAACTGAACTGTTAATTATACACTTAAACTGATTAATTATACACTTACACATTGATTTAAATATGTCAATAATATAAAAAAATCTTGGGGGTGAGGTGGAAGAGGAGGTGGAGGGAGAACTTCTATACTCACAAAACTGTATTGTGGAAAAAATCTAAAAAAAGAAAATCTATGAGCTGCTGTAAATTTACTCCATCTACCTTTTAAAAAAGAAGTAAGTAATACAGCTAAGAGCTAATTCACATCTAACATTGAAGTAGGTACTATTATAGGTCCAAGTTCAAAGAAGGTAAGTTAGTTGCCAACACAACATAGCTTGCTAAATGATAAAAGTAAAATTTCAAATCAGGCAGTTTGCATTCAGAGTTTACACCTTTGACCACATTATTTTCCTATTATCTATTCATTCAGAATACATTAAAACCTCGGAACAGTATCTATCAAGTTTGAAATGAATGAAGGATAGCACTTCTACCAAATGGGATGAATAAATATATAATATACCAAACCTCCGGCTAAGTTTCCATAATGTAACAACACATTTCCAGGCAAGTTCAGGGTACCATAAGCTTTCAAACAAAAACTGTGCTAGGAATCAAATAGTTAGAAACACACGATTTTTAAAAAGATTTATTTATTTTTATTGCGAAGTCAGATATACAAAGAGAAGGAGACACAGAGAGAAAGATCTTCCCTCTGATGGTTCACCCCCCAAGTGACCACAACAGCCGGTACTGCACCGATCTGAAGCCAGGAGCCAGGAGCTTTTCCTGGTCTCCCACATGGGTGCAGGGTCCCAAAGCTTTGGGCCATCCTCTACTGCTTTCCCAGGCCACAAGCAGAGAGCTGGATGGGAAGCTGGGCTGCCAGGATTACAACTGGTGCCCATATGGGATCCCGGTGCATTCAAGGCGAGGACTTTAGCTGCTAGGCCACCACACTGGGCTCAAAACACAAGATTTTTAACATGTATTTAAAATATTTTACATAAAAGCCATAATCTCATAACCTTGTAATACAATAAGTTTAGGTTTTTTATATTGCTAACAAATCAAGAGTGATGTACAAGTCCAATTTTAATCGTTGTCTCTAGAAAATCAGTAAGCACACATGTGAAAATCCATCAAATTATGTATTAGTATTTGGTTTGCCTGAGCACCCATGTTCAACTATTAATGTCACATTTAAGATTTGAAACTTCTAAATACTTCATGAGATTTAAATCTATTCAATCCAAAATTAGGAATTTACTTGAAAACACTGTCTATGATTACTCAATGTAGCTACTTCCTAAGAGGTTAAAAAGAATAACAATAGCAAGCAACTGAAAAAATACACTCACCCTAGTTTTGGCATCAATCTGACCACCTCGGTCCAACAGGAGCTTCACCATGTTTGTGTTTCCCCTCTTGGAAGCCACATGCAGAGGAGTGATTCCATTCTACAAGGAAAGACCAAACAGGAGCAGTCTGGGTGTGTGACAGGGCATGCTTACGAGTACAGAAGTGATTATGATCTATGCAGTAATCTGACCACATTTTTATGGTCTCAGTGTCCTTGAATTTTAAGGAACAAAGAACTATTCAAGGCCACAAAGCCTTATATAGCTAGAGAATGAAAAAAACAAGGAATGTAATTGCATAAATAAGTTAGTAACGCCAATTTATATATGGAGTGTCACGTCATAGTCAAGAGGCAAAGGAAGTGTTTTTGCACAACTCAAGCAAAATTTCAAAATCTAAGAGATAGTCCAAGCATTAAGTTTTTCTTTCTCTTACATCTATGCGCTTAAAAATCTAATATCTTCAGGTTTTCTGTGCTTAAAAGTAGGATATGAACAAACATAGTAATATTCAATGAAAAAGTGATGCTTAAAAACATCTTTAGTAAATAATTCAGTAATAAGAAAGAAAGCAGCCCAACATATTTTCAATAAAGATGATAAAGGGCAGAAACATTGTACGTACTAGTTATACCAATCTTATTTGCTATCGTATGTCATTATTGAGAAAAACATTTGCGATTTTTTATGTTGTTTAGGTACTCAAATATCACTCTGATTTACACTAAATACATTGATTTTTATCATTAGCATGTAAGTAATATTTCCCAATATGAACATACCATTAAACATATAACTCCCACATGATGTCTTGCATGCTACTTTTGTAAGATTCTTTAAATAGTCATATTTCTAATTCATTAAAGAGTCTCAGTCAAATTGTGTACCCTATAATCATCCTAAGACACACTACTACTTAAATATTTTGCATTTGATGTTTTAATGGTTATATTGTTTATCTACTTGAAATTGCACATTCATTTTTCTTGGCATGGTCTTGGGAAATAGCTTCAACAGGACGGCAGAATTAACAGTCTCCTTAACTATAGTTACTTGTGGGCCTGTGCGTTTACAACATTTCTTACTTTTCACTACCTGATAGGAAAAAGCACAGGGCCAGGAAAAGAAAAGAGAAATAAAAGCTCTAAGAAAACCCCTGAAACTCAATTTTATTTTATTAAAATATCCACATATAGTGATCCCCAGTAGGAAATTAGTTAAGTCCATACCCTGGCAGTGAAGTCCACAGCTGCTCCTCGGTTTAGAAGCAGAGTCGCCACATTGACATTGCCGTAGTGTGCAGCTATGTGCAAAGGGGTAAAACCACTCTACAGAGAAAAAGATGAGTCTCAGTCAAGCATTTCCATTCTGCATAGTTCACTAAGCCACATCACCTAGTAAAGTTCCACCTCATGCAGGTACTGCACAATTCAGATAATAGTGCCTTGATTAGAATGTAAATTTTAGTGTCATAAAGCAGAAAATAACTGATCATATACCAAGGCAAATAAATATCCTACACACTTGGCAACATTATTTTTAATTAACTTATCCATTCAATATATTTTTTGGTTTGCAGAAGTCATGTTTCTTGAGTAAGTTTAGTATATTAAAGAAAATCAAAATATAATTAAATAACATGAGATTCCACCCTTAGGATTAACCACACTAATATTACAAATGTTTTTAGGAAAAGATTAAAAGTTAGCTTTTTGTTTTATCTGTTTTATTTAAAACAAAAAAAGCACTGATTAATATCACATCTTACAAACCAGGAAAATATGTTGAAAAATTCTTATAGATTATTCTACACATTTTATAATCGTAAAATTTCTATCCTCTTTCATGACTTAGGACTTTGCCGTTACAAAAAAAAGGACTATAACCCCCAAATTAAACAAGGTACTTGTTATCAATATCAGTAAGAATATAAAATAAAGAAAATGTGCAACTTAATTCAATATTAATCAAATCAAATCTAAATAATAAAATAATACATGAGCAGATTAGATTAAATCATTTATATGATAAATCAAGAATTGTTACTCTCAAAATTTTTAAAAATGAATTTAAAATGTTTTAATGAAAACAGTATATTTCATTTATTTTTCTCATAGAAATTTTTACCATTTTTACAATAGAAATATATTAAATTTACTAAAGCTTGGGGTATTCAAAAAGCCCACTGGTACATTCCTTAATATTTTCAAAAGGCCAGGATTGTGCCAGGCTGGAGCCAGGCTGGAGTCAAGGGTCAGGAACTTAGCTCAGGACTCCTAAAAAGAAGGAAGAAATCCAACCATCCTGCCACCACTGTTGCCTCCCAAAATTTGCATGAGTAGGAAGCCAGAGCTGGGAGCTTAAGTCAGACACAGAACACAGACACTACAATGTGGGTACTGGAGTTTTAACTACTAAATAGAACATCTGCTCCAAGTGAACTTATTATCTAATTTAATTTTCCATGAACTTTATGCACCCTTAAGATTATCAAATAAGTCCCCTTGTTCTCCATACTTTTTATTACTTAATAAGAGATTATGGGGAAAAAGAATATCAATTGACTGTCACATCCTTTGATTTTCAGATTATTTTCTATTATTATTCTCTTATACTTGAAATTAATTATCATGTATATCAGATTGTATTTTTGGTTTTTTTTATTTAATTAATCACATATTGCATTATGTGACACAGTTTCATAGGCACAGATTGTTTTTTAAGGAATATTTTCTAGAGGGGCTGGAATGATAGCTCAACTAGTTGCTCCCCAGTCTGCAAGCGCCAGCATCCTATACGCCTGCCAGTTCGTGCCCAGCTGCTCGACTTCCACCCACTTCCTTGTTTATGGCCTGGGAAAGCAGCACAGCATGTCTCAAGGTATTTGGTCCCTACCCCCATGTGAGAGATCTGAAAGTAGCTCCTGGCTTTGGAATGCTCTTATCATTGTAGCCTTTAGCAAAGGAACCAATGGACATAATTTCTTCCTCTATTTCTTTCCTCTCTCCATAAATCTTTCTTTTTACAAAAAAAAAAAAAGATTTATTTATATTGGAAAGGCAGATCAGATGTACAGAGAGAAGAAGCGACAGAGAGACAGATCTTCTATTCACTGGTTCACTCCCCAAATGGCCACAATGGCAGGAGCTGAGTTAATTCGATATAGGAGCCAGAGCCAGGAGCTTCCTCCAGCGTGACTGCACACGCATAGGGTCCCAAGGCTTTAGGCCATCTTCTGCTGCTTTCTTAGGCCATAAGTAAGGAGCTGGATGGGAAGTATAGCAGCTGGGACATGACCCAGTGCCCACATGGGATTCTGGCAAATGCAAAGCAAGGACTGGCTACTAGGCTACCACACCGGGTGCAAGCTATTGTTATTTTGCATCTACATGCTACCAACCATTCATGTTGAAATGAAAGGAAGATGAGTCCATAAACTAGTAATTATTTTATAAAATCCCAAATTTTTATATTTTAGGAAATAATTAACTGATTTTTTTTTCATTTTCATCTTGAAATTTCCTGTCACCCAGACACAGCTTGAATCCATGTGTATTATTCAAGTAACAAATTTAATTTTAGGAAAACATGATTACTCCTGCTGAGTTATTTTCAAATCAAATATAGTAATATTATTTTTCATATTTGCAAACACAAATTAAATTATTGTCTGACAGCCTCATTGGTCATCTCAGATAATGCTTCCGTCTGCATGCCCTCTGTAAAGAATTGTCCCCTGGTTAACATGGAGGTGGGAGACAGGGGGAGGAACCTTCTTTACTACTCTTTTCTTGTCAAAGGAATATTTAATACTCATTAGTTTTCCACCCAAACTTCTGTTTTTATAATATGTGCAGCCAATAATATTTTCTTCCAAAATTATCTTAATCACTTAAGAACACCTACAGATTAAAAGTGTTAAAATGAATAATTAAGATCAATGATTATAATTTTAGTTAAGAAATTTCACAAAGCCCTTTTTTTCCCCTCTCTCTCTAACCTGGATTTCACGCACATATAAAGGGCAAAAGAAATACTATGAATAACATCTGGACATTGTAATAGGTAGATGAACTACTAAATAAGTGAGCAGCTTTAGAAACGTGATTCTTGCAAAAAAAACCTCCAGTGTGAATGTCCAAAGGTCCACAACTTGCCCAAGACCACAGCAGCCTGATCGAATGAGATGCAAGTTTAAAGAAAGCCTGGGCAAGCCAAGCATCCTACCTAATCACGGGCCTTTGAAGGTAGACTAAGTTTCTATTGCAGATTTTGAACAGTGTTTATATCAGTGCTTCCCTATAACAATCATCAAAGAGAAATTATGTGTTCACGTGCACGCACACACACAGACACACACACACACACACACACACACACACACACACACACACACACACGCCCTGCTGAGAGGCTTCTGAACTTAATGCTTTTCTGGATTGATGTGACCTACTTTAGTATGTGAAAAACAAATGATCTCATGAAAAGTACTTTAAGACTTAACAGAAAAAACAATAGCCTCGTTTATGCACACTAAATGCACTGATGCAATACAGCATGGTAAAGAAAAAATTCAGAAAGGAAAACAAAAGGGCAAGTATGATTAGATAAAAAGATAAAATATGGTGACACAAAAATCATCCTGTTTTTTTCTCCTAACTATATTCTGAGAATGCTGAGTAAGAAAATAAAATATCCTTTTGCAAAAAGTTCATTCATTGGAACATATATTAAGGAAAAATTTCATTTAAAACTAATACATTACATAATTTTATCAGTTAAATAACTTCAAATACATGTTACATCAAATGCATTTGAATTATCAAACATTTCTTAATTATGAAAAAAAATTCCACCTTAATTTCCCATTAATGGAATTTTAATCATTAGTATGAATTAGTGAGCATTCATTCTTATGGAATGGAAGCTAAAAATAAATTTTAAAAATAGAGGTAAACTTTGGCA
Organism: Ochotona curzoniae; assembly: GCF_017591425.1. NCBI lineage: Eukaryota > Metazoa > Chordata > Mammalia > Lagomorpha > Ochotonidae > Ochotona > Ochotona curzoniae. The sequence continues at coordinate 49,050,575 of NW_024467119.1, forward strand.
TAATCACAATACTGTACCTCGGTTGTCCTATTCACCATCATCTGAAGCAGTGTTGGGTGAGAAAAAGAGGGAACACAATTACAAAATTAAGGAAACAGCCAATATGTTCACAGCAGCTGGGTATGCTATTCCAACATGCAAAACGCAATCTACCAAGAAAAGAGGTCCCCAAACACTGCAGGAATCATTTTTGCTTTCTAATTCTTTTTCTTCTGACTATAAATAAAAGAAGGAAATAGATTTCTAAAATTTCGAACCCTGTTTTAAAAGCAGATTATCTTGAAATTTATTTATTTATTATTTGTTTATTTTTTGTTTACTGTACCCAATAGAAGTCCCCTTCTTTCTGAAATACCGCTGGAAAATCATTTATCTCTTTTCATAACCAGAAGTAAATTTGCATTATCACCAAGGCCTACTTCTTATTCATTGCCCGGGCGGCCTCTGGCTGCTGGAGAGCTGCTTCCCTCAGACGTGTTCAGCTTTTACCTTGGATTGCACGTCAGCATTGTGATCGTTCTGAAGCAGGAGTGCGGCAGATTTGGTGTCATCTTTCCTCGCTGCAATATGCAGGGCTGGCAGCCTGACTTTCCCCTTGGTGTCATTCTCCAATAGAATGGCCACCGCCTGGTTATGTCCTTGCTGGAGTGCCACAGCGAGAGGAGTAAAGCCATCCTGGAACACACGGAGCAAGAAAATCTGTTAGCTTTTGGATATTTGGAAATTCCTTCCATGTAATGACACCACTCATTTTTACAATAGTGAGCAAGAGAGTCAAAAGGGTAAAACATGATCTTGCAAATCAGAAGCACAATATATTTTCGGCATTTACAATACTGTACACAAATTTAAGCCAATTCGTTTCCTAATTTCTACTCTACACATTTTGAAAAACATCCTAATGAAACATATTACACGTAGTCAGTGCCTCAAATACATGCTTAAAATGAGAAAATAAAGATTAGGACCAATCCGAAGCATTGTCCACTAATGTTATGGAAACAAACACGAAGGCATAAAGCATGGAAACCAAACCTAAACAAAAAAACAAAGCAGCCAAGTCAGGGACATAAAATATACTTTTTCCAGGCAAAGTTCTAAACAGATTAGGAGATATAAAATCATGGTAGATAAAGTGATCCATCAACACTCAATTTTGGAAGTTTGGAGCAAATAATGGCCTAAAAAAAATCCCTGCAATATTATGCTAGCAATAAATTCTGTACATAATAGCCAACTTTTATATTGCTTAGATCATTTAGATATGAAATTACATGTGCTTGGTAATATGAAACCACCAACTTGTCAATTCTGAAATTAAGAAGGAGGTAAAATCACTGGGTAATGAAAAGAAGACTCTTAGGGTCAAATAGATAATCATAATAGCAAAGTTGGACATCCTTGCTTTAGTATTTTGTTTTAGTATTTTGTTCCCAGAAAGGTGACATGTGATTACAAGAGTATAAATGCTTATACACTCTAGATTCTAAGAAAAAACTTCTACTAATTTGAAAATATATAGAAACAAGTCTCACAACTAGAAATTTCTCTGCATAAAGAAATGATGACAAGATTTGAAGATTACTTTCTAGAGATAGTGGTAATGTATTGAAACAACTTTGCTTTCAACAACAGAAATTTTTAAAGGTAAATGTAGACTTTTAAGTAAAATTAATTTTCCTCAAGTTATTTGTGCTGTGACTGTACTACATGACTTTTTTTTCCTTTTCATAAGGTTAGAATTTTAAACAAATAACTGAATGAAACAGTAAAGCATGTATTTTTTAAAACAAAATTTAGCTTAAACTTATAAATTTGTTTAGCAGCAAATACTCTGTGAATGAGTGAAATATAGACTCATCATTTACCTATTTAATTTGTATTGCCCACAACATTGTGATAATTCATATTAAAAGTGTGCACCTTATTTAAAAAAAATATTTATATAAAGGAAACAAATTCCAAATATTTTACATACATAGTTTTAAGAGCTTAATAATATTTCTTGCTTTATACTCTCTCCCTTCTTCACTACCTCCATCTCTTTTGATTCTTTTCTTACTTTTTAAAAATGTCTACAATGGGGCCCAGCGTGATGGCGCAGTGGTTAAGTTCCTTGCCTTGCACACCCAGGATCCCATATGGGCGCCGGTTCTAATCCCGGCAGCCCCACTTCCGTTCCAGCTCCTTGCCTGTTGCCCAGGAACGCAGTGGAGGATGGCCCAAAGCTTTGGGATGCTGCACCCAAATGGGAGACCCAGAATAGGCTCCTGGCATTGGATTGGCTCAGCTCCAGCCATTGTGGCCGCCTGGGGAGTGAATCATCAGACAGAATTTCTTCCTCTCTGTCTCTCCTCTCTGTATATCTGACTTTCCAATAAAAATAAAATAAATCTTTAAAAAAATATGTCTACAATGATATACTTTAATTTACTTTATAATCACAAATATAAAAAAGCACTCCATTAAATAAAGACTTCAAGTAGTATGTAGAAGAAAAACCACTGTTCCTCAAGAGTATAGACAAGAACAATAACCAGTCATCAAATCTAAAAATGCTAACTTTGCTTACATATATCGCACGGTTTTTGTACTCTACATATTACCACAAATAAGGCAAAACAATTGTCTTTCAGGGACTGGCTTATTTCCCTAAGCGAAGTGGTCTCCAACAGCAACTATTTTGTTGCAAATGACAGCATTTTACCCTTTTGATGGCTGAGTAGTATTTGATTGTTAGTATTCCATTACACATCACAATTTTTTTTATTTAGCTATCACTTGATGGACATCTTGTGTTGATTGCATATCTTAGCCATTAAAAAATGTGTGCTTTGTGTTTTTTGCTTAGAGATGAGGAATTTGCTGGCAGAAAAGACCCTTACTTGAAAGTTTTAAACTCCAATTTTGGCAATATTATTCAAGAAGGAAGAAAAATAGATAAATAAAAAAATATAGAAATGGTAATGAAGAAACAAAGAAGTCCTTTCAGAAATGTAATTTTGGATGGCTTCCATGTGGATTTTCTTCTAATCTATAATTGATGCTAGAAGGCTGTATATTTGAAAGGACCTTATATATTTAAATTCTTATATACTTATATACTCAAGCACACTATAGTCAAATTTTGTTATATCACTTAATTAACTCTATGAACGTGAAACCCAAAATAAAGTTGAATACTTCATTTTCAATCATTAATTGACCAATGCCAATTACTATAGTTATAAGATATAACTTTAAATATATCTTCTCAGACATGATTCTTATTGCCATATTGCGTGATCCCATATGATCTAATTTTCAAGTGGGCAGAATGCCTTGATTAGTAATTAGCTGTTACAATTTAGGGAGACCAATCAGTTCAAGGTAGGACCGTTCTTATGATACATGCACATAAGTGTTCAAGAGATTACTAGAAGATATTGTAGCAATACAATCTAGACCATCAAATGACAATCAACTACATAGCACTGGAAATATGTTACTGTTACTATTATTATTTTTCAAAGTAGCACACTTAAAACACATGTGTACATATGCATTTCTTCATAACTCTTAAGGCCAGTGGTGAGGTTTTAATTAAGTCAATATACACTCAATTGGGGAAAATTAAACATAACTATTTAAATGATATTTAAACAAATAAAACAACCAACAGATTTGCCTGTCTAATCCGATGGAATACATGTTACCACCCCTATTTTAAGAATTTTAAACATATATATTTAATCTAACACTTTTTGAAATATTAGACTAATCAATAATTCTGCACACTATAGTCAAATTTTGTTATATCACTTAGATAAAAAAATTTTTGTACTAAGTGATGTAAAAGAATCAACCCCTACATCAACTCCTAAGCCCTAAACCCCAAACACTAGCACTAATCCTAACCCCGATTCATTTGTCAAAGCTTTGGCTTTGTAGCAGTCAGGCAGTTTTAATGTTCTGAGGATGGCAGAGTAACATAGCCTGCACCAATGCAATGTACCTAAGTGACTGAAGTACTTTAGAGATTCAGTCCAAGGAGCTGTGCAACAGTTGAGAATGCCAGTGAGCTGTGTCACCCTAAGCCATAACCAAAAATATGGCCTGTTTGCTGAATAAAAGAAATGCAGTGTGGAAGTTTGACTTGGTACATCATCCTGCTGGCAAGGGAATAAACAATCTATAGGATTGCTTATTATGGTATAACCCTCAAGGGTCCAGGTGCAAAGACTCAGTCTCATATTGTTACTCAAGATGTGTCTGCACATACTGACATGCTACTCATGGACAGAATTAGTCTCTCGTGGAGAAAAAAAAAAGCCCAAATCATAAAAATCACATTGTGGCAAGTGTGTGAAATCTGTGAGTGTCAAATATAGAACATAAAAATCTTTCATTCTGTACTGAGCAAATGTTTTCTCCAGTTATTAGCAGGACATGCTGTCTCATTAATAATAATTTCTTGCCATTTTCCTCAAACAAATGAGAATAACTGTTGAAACACTACTGCGAGTGACTTCATGAAGAGTTATCTCACAAGGCATGGAGTACAGACTGAATGGGCTTTGATGACCTCTCCTTCTGATGGATCAGAGAAGGGAGTTATGCTTATTCCAACTAAAGGTTTCATTATCCATAAAGGAAGTCACAATAAACATCAAAAATTCACAGGCTGCTTGTGGGTCACATGCATCACCTAGCCATCTTTCACCCTGGCCAGGAGTTGAGCAGTTTTATTGGTGGGGTTACAGAGAATGAAAGGGGAGGACTGAATCTTGGTTGGAGGAGGAAAGGAGGGGTATGACTCAACAGAGCTCACATTCACTCCTCTCCAGTATCTCTCACTTCAAAGCTTTTCATAGGACCACCCTCCAACATTTTCCACTAGTGCAAGGGATGGCAGAGAGTTCCTTAAAAATCATTGCCATGACCCATCACAACACTATTTGTAGATCTGCCTCTGGAATAATGACAAGAAAAACAGGAGCAGTCTTCAACAAGTTCTTGGAAATGTGTATTAAGAAAAAAAAATACAGAGATTTCAAACTGCTTTTGCACTAAAATATGACTGATACTAAATACCACTGACCTAATCCCATTCTCAAACAACTGAAAAAAATACCCTTGTACAAACCAAGTTTGTATTAGACAGACATGCACAGGGCAGGAAGTAATACCACATGAGTCCCTGTGTACACCAACTCCTTCAAGATGTTTCAAAGCCTTTGAAGCTGGAGTGATTGTGAACATTCTATTCAGTTGTTGCTGAAATTGTAGTCACACCATCACATATCACAGCTCATGCCTCTTTATGAACAGGTTTTTGCACTAAAATAGCCCTCCTGAAACTGAACAAATGCTTTTGAATTTTTTCTAATGGTTAGAAACGTGTTCCTTTGAAATAGCATTAGATTCTAACAAATGTTAATTAAAAGAAATTGGAAAATTTAATTATAACATAATATTAGAATGTTGCAAAGCTCCTGGAGTCTAGAATATAGCAAAGGGATGGAAACATGATTTCATATAAGAATAAATTGACATGAATCTAAAATGAAGGCACATACTCATGGAACTAAACATACAAAGCAAAAGTTTATTGGTTCTTGGTCACTACTAAGGTTTATAAAAGTCATGTGAACAACCTCATCATATTTCAGACAAGGTAGTACAGATTATTTACAGATGAGTATTAAGAAAATGGACAATAAGGTCAAAGAATTTGAGTGACTACATCTCACAGTCTTACCTCTGTAGCAGTACTCTGATTAGCTCCATTTTCCAGCAAATACTTTACAACATCAATGTGGTTCTCTTGGGCAGCCATATATAAAGGAGTAAAGCCATTCTGAGGACAAAAAATAAAAAAAAAAAGATGACATTATCAACTGTGTAAAATTTAAACCAGGCAAGAATATAACAGGAAAAGAGAATGCTATAAAGTAAACCTTTGAAATGCTGAAGCTGTATGACACACTCTCATACAGGACAGATGACTCACATATTTACCATAGTGAAACCAGGTAAAATTGGGAAGATTGAATACTCACACAAGATTCCTAAAGGAATGAGCTCAAAGACATAGGGAAGGAATATTCTTTTAATTTTCTATCTTCATTCATTGCCAGAAATTTGCATTTTTCCTCACTCAACCCCTTTTTAATTATACATATATAAAATATGCTTACTTATATTATATACAAAACAATGTATATATAATATAAATATATTATGTAATAAATATAAGTTCTTTACTGTATTTAAGGATTTTATTATCCATATAATTTGATCATCTATAGAATCCTCACTGTGTATAGTATGTACCTAAAGTAGTATTCATATACTAATGTCATCTGTGTTTATTAATCATAAATTATTTAAACAGACTACCATTATCTCGAATGCACAGGTTGGTTAGCATCCTTAGGGATGTGCATTAATATTCACACTAGAAAAGTCTCAGAGAAATGATAACTTCAACTGAAAATGTGCAAGTACAAATTTGGATGTCTTAACTCAAGTAACATGATTTATGCTAGGTATCTTTGTTATTTTTAAGTCATGCCGAAATTGTATCATTTACTTTCATATTTATTCACTTATTCATTTTTTAAAAATGCTTCCACTGACAGGTAGGACATAACAGAAAAATTAGACAGATACATGAACCCTATGGATGGCAGGCCATTATAATGCTAAAACGTTATTATGAAGTCATAGACAAAAATTCTTTGGAATTTTATAACATGAGTTTAACACTAAGGTTAAGTGATCAGTCTTTGCTTTTATTAGATATATATGAATGTGATAACTTATTATGGAAAAAATTCCCACAGGTTTTTATAAAAAAGAAAACCTGTGAAACAAGTCATAAACTCTTAAACTGTAATATAATTCTTCCAAACCATGCCAGAGTCTTAAGCATAAGTGATTAGTCTCTCAAATTTACCATGCAAGATTGAGAAACATGGGTGAGAGCTCAAGGATTTTAAAACATTAATAAGAGAATAAAAGTAGTTTTTCTGAAATATGAAGTAAATCCTTCATTGTATGGAAACACACTCAAAATGGCCAAGATCCAACAAAATATAAAGGCAGCACTTATAAGTAGAACAACTAAAGTCATGTTTAAATCCAACTATAAAGAAAATCTTCATGTTTCAAATATGGAGGAATATTGTTAAGAGGAAGGAGTTAGCAGCGTTGTAGAATTCAGGAATAACTTGCTAGCTGGATAGCATATTTTAAAAACACAGCAATCAGGTGAAGGCTGTGTATTTAAAGAACACTGACGAGGTGGCGGAAGGATGGAATTAGAGATTCAAAGGAAGGGAAAGCCACAGAAGATGGTTAAAAACAATGCGTGGGTGTGGAATGGCATTCTTCCTTGACAAGTAAAAGGCAGGGATGCAGTAAGAGAAAAAGAGCTTTAAAAAGAGTAAATGAACTTGTTAACGTGCTCTCCCCTGGTAGAATCTTGCACGATAAACTCAAACAAAGGGGAATATATACAAATTGCCAGGGTAGCAGAGGGAGGAGCTATACTGTCCTTAAGGCCTCTGCCTAGAAAATGTCCCATATTTAGTTCTGAGCAGTAGAGTGATTTCCTTTGGCTTGGCTAGGCACAGGATCCCTAAATCATCAAGGGCATGCATGATCCTAAAGCGACCTGACTTTAAAATACGTACCAAGCACTCACTTATCCAGAATCCCTGTCTAGTGTCACCGAGTGTGTTTCCAGTCCTATCTCTGACTTCTTTGTCATTGGTGTGTACAGCCTTTGATAAACTGAATAACATCCCCCTCCCTTACATAAATCCACACCTTAATCTAGGACCTATAATTGCTACTTTATACAGGAAAAGGAAAGTTGTGGTTCTGATTGAGTTAAGGCTCTTCTAATGGGGAGACTATCCTGGGATAGTCAAGTTGGCTTGATGCAATCACAGAGACAAGAGAGAGAGGCAGAAGGTCAGAAAGGAGAGAAATACTGGACTCTCAGTTCTCAAGATAGAGAAGAGGCTATGGTCGGAGGAATGCAGATGTAAAAGCTAGAACAGGCAAGGAAATCAATTCTTACTAGAGTCTTCTGAGGAAACAGAAATGCCAACACCTTGCTTTTATTGTTGTAAGAGTAATATAAGACTATCGAATATATTTGTGTTGTTTCAAGCAATTGAGCTTTGTAATAATTTGTTATAGTAACAATAGAGAGCTAATGTGACCCCATGAGTTCAGCTAGGGAAGGTTTGGGTAGATGACTAGCTCTTCAACATGTTCAGGCTGGGTTGCCCATACGTTTGCAAGTGGTGCTCCTATGAATGCAAACAAGAGAGGGACAATAAGAAGGTCTAGCTCTGGTCAGGGGCCCAGGATCAGCTCTACCTCACCTCAATACTTTGTGAAACTCCAGAACTTCTTTGAAACTTAAATTTGAGCCTGTCATACTAGATATACTCCTTAGTTTGTTGACTTGAAAAATGAACTCAAAAAAGTTCATGGGCAACGGACATTATGGAAAAAACTATGTATAAATTTCCACATTTTTGGTACCAAAGTAAATATTTTAATTCCATATTTTTATGAATTTTTGAAGCACCATCTTATAGGTCTCAATTTTTAAAAGGATATTGGATGTGGGCCTCGTTTGTACTCTTGCTACAGCTGGGATGGAGGGGTAGAACGGGCAAATAGACAGGCTGACAATACACAGGATTCAAAGAGGAAGGCGCCATTGTAAACAAACACCCAGCCTCTGGTGGGAAAGTATATCAAGAATACCATCTGTATGGCTTGTATGTTAACAACATCCAGAGCCTTTAGCAGAGTAGGGGAGGAACTCTGATCAACAACAGAATTAAAAATGACTAATTTTCAGCTGTATGTTATCTGCTATGAAATGCTTTGAATATCTCTCCTCAATTATAGTTATTATGTCTCCTAGTTTGAGACATTCTGAGTTTATGTGTCATATCTTGGAGAAATTATTTCTTTAAAAAAAGATTTATTTCTTTTTATTGGAAAGGCAGATGTACAGAGAGGAGAGACAGAGAGGAAGATCTTCTGTCCGATGGTTCACTCCCCAAGCGGGGGCAATGGCTTTAGCTAAGCCAATCCGAAGCCAGGAGCCTCCTCCGGGTCTCCCACTGGGGTGCAGGGTCCCAAAACTTTGAACTGTCCTTGACTGCTTTCCCTGCTTTTCTGCAGGGAGCTAGACGGGAAGCAGGGCTGCTGGGATTAGAACCGGCGCCCATATGCGATACTGACGCATACAAGACCAGGACTTTAGCCACTAAGCTATCATGCAGGCCTGAGAAATTATTTCATAGTGTCTCATCTTGCATGCCAATTGACCTAATCTTATGTCTAATACTTTGACTAGTGCTGCAACATTGGTGTGGTTGTTCCCATTTAAACTGAAACAGAGGAGGCTCAAACACTTGGGGAACACAAAGTCTCACAGCTAGTAAGTGAAACTGGGAGTGGCAGATAAATGTCATTCTTCCTGACAGGGAGGTGGGGCTTTATCCCCTGTCTATGAATGCCCCTCACCCTGCATGTGAGGTGGCGTGATCAGTACAAACAGCGAGGAATGTCTAGCATCGTCCTACTACACTGCCCTACTTCTTTGGAGTTTCACATCTGAAATCCAAGTACACACAATTTTTAAGGCACTCATTTTCTGAAATTCTCTTTCGAAGTCCACTAAAGGGGAGGCAAAACAACTGAATAGTTTTGGGTATGGAGTACCACAGGCATATTTGCATTTCAGAAAATGCACTCTGTGGGTAACAGATGCCTAGGCCTGTAGGAGGCAAGAATGGAAGCCCAGAATTAGCCTGGAGGAAACATGAGCCAAGAAATCTTGGTCAGAAGGCCTCACACACAAAAAATGTGTGAGGTAAGGCAATAAACATTTACTACAGGTTCTAAAGTTGTGGGAATTACACTTTCTGAATTTGTTGCTGTTTAACAAAAAACAGACTACATGAGATCATGACCCACACCTCTGAGAACAGCACCACGACACTTTAACACCCTCATGAAGTTTATACTAAAGCAGTGGTCTCCACACATTGATTGTCTAATAACAGAAATATTTGCTTTTGTGTGCATGCACTCATGTTTTTTCTAAAATAATCTGATTTTTTTGAATACATTTTTCTAAAATAGTTGGTATGAAAATGTATGTCTTCCTGTTGGGATAAAGAGTCAATGATATCCACAGTGCAGACTGACATGTAGTGAGAACAGTGCTGCAGGAGCTCCAGGAGTTCCAGTGTGAGCAGCAGATGACTCTGCAAGCTGAGTATTAGATATTTGTTAAACATTAGATATGTCCAAAGAATTATTGATAACTTTAGCCTTGCAAAAGGTATTTGGTAGTAGATTTTGACATTTAACCAAGCAGTTAAGATGTCCAAGTCCCATATCTAATGATTGAGTTTGATTCCTGACTCCAGCTCATGGCTTTCATTTCCAGCTCCTGGCTTTGGCTGTTGCAGGCATTTGTGAATGGTGCCAGGAGGAAAAGGGTTTCTTCCCCTTTCTTCTGTCCAAGTAAGTTTAGCAACTCTTCTCTACTAGGAATTTTGTCCCGCTTTAGTGATCCAGAAACAAAGAATTCACAGTCCAGAGCCTCAGATGGACAGTGAACCAACTACCAAATGATAGGCCAGTAATTCATATATAATTAAAGACAGATAGATAGATAGATAGATAGATAGATAGATAGATAGATAGATAGACAGACAGATAGATATTGAGCATAACGAGGACACAGATGAAGGTCACAGAAGGCAATGGGTAAATAAATTATATGTAAAAGAAATCATGGAAATGATTCAGTTTGTACTGAGTCACAAAACTGCTGATGCTACACAGAGAAGCAGAAAAGGTATTTTAAACACCACGAGATGGCATTTCAAAACAGCAGGCATATGAGGACCTGTAAATAATTCAATGTAAGGAGAGAAGGAGCAGGCTGAGAAAGGCAGGGACTTCTTTCTGTTTTGTGAAAGAGTAGAAATTTTATGCTAAAAGCTTTGGGAATCACTGGTTTTTAAACAGGGGCTTGAATGACCACATTTGCATTTTAAAGAGATTATTTTACCTGGAATTGGAAAAGGGCCAAGCTATAATCTAGAAGGCTGGGAAGGAAGGTTTTTGTAATAATCTTATGAGAAATGAGATTTAGAAATATTAGTATGATTCGGGTATGTTAAAATATAATTTGTAATTTAGTATTCATAAATGTATATTCTAATTAACAATTAGATTAGATATGGTGTCAGTCTATTATTCATTGACATTAGTTACCACATTTATTAAAGTTATAAAGCTTCACCTAAAATCTAGAAATCATACTGTATTTTAGAGAAATCAAACACTAACAGTTTCACAAAAAATTCCATTACATTAATGCTACAACTATGAATAATTAATAAGCTTCAGTTATTGATGAGAATCTGTTGGTTATTGGATCCTGACAAATTGAATAAAAATGTATTGATATTTGTCTAGCTACTTTCAAAATATAGATTGACTGAAGTTTTAAAAACATCTTTAAACAAACATCTTCATTGACATTTATATGTATTTTCAAAGAAATTATACAGAAATAAATAATGTCAGAAGGCAAATGTCAGGTTTTGGACAAGAACTGCAGTTCTAAGAACTATTATTTTTAATTTTAAGGATCTTAACTTTTTGGCCTTAATTTTGTTAGGCCCTTACAGAAATAAAAGAATGATTAGTTAGTCAACTTGAAACAATTGATCATATGAACTTACTTTTATCTTAATATAGGAGTCACTATTTCTATACAATGTAGAGCCTATATTTGAAATATCAAATATATTCTAAAAACTTTGAACTTAGGCATTGGACAAGGTGTCCTTGTGATCAACAAGCAGAAAATATAACAGGATTCACAGAACGGATCTTTTAGAGTCATATAATGTTCACAATATACTCTAATTGCCAATAGAAATACCATACTTCATGCTAAAATTCCTGTAGCACCTATAACAATGCTTAGCACATAGTAGGTCTTCAATAATGCTCCTGCAGTTGTGGATGACTAAAATTCACTCACACTCCTTTTTAAGCCTGTTTTAAACTCCTGTTAAGCCTGTGGTATTTAACTATGTCTGTAAATTCTTTGACACTTCTTTCAAAAGGTAGATTTCATTTCCTTGAATTTGACTGTAGCATACAATGGTATGCAGAGAATGGCCCGAGTACATGGGCCCCTGTCACTCATGTGGGAGACCTGGACGACGTTTCTGGTTCCTGCCTTCCGACTGACTCACCCCTGGCTGTTGCAGCCTTCTGCAGGGTGGGCCAGCTGATGGGTTAATATTCTCTATGTCTGGTTCTCCTTCTCTCTCTGTAATTCTGCCTTTCAAATAAGTAAAGCAAATCTTTAAAAAAAAAAAAGCTACTTTAAAGCATTGTGACAAAACAGCTGTCATCATATGTTGTTTTACAATCAGAAAGATTTGATCTTTGTGTTAAGAGGACAGAATGAATAGAATAGGAAGCTTGTGTATAGTTACATAGATGAAGGAATCTATAAAGATAAAATTTAAAAACTACAGCTCTTAATCTGTATAATATTCTTAATTTCTTGTGTTATTTGCAATTTTTCTAAGAGTATTATTTACACTCTCCATGCTTACCGAAAAACTCATCAACAAATCGTTATACCAACTTCAATAGTGGAAAGCAGGAATGTTTCTAGTTACTCTGGGATTGAATATAACAGGATTAGAACTCCCTTTCTGAAGCAGGTGCCTGGCCTTTGCAGTCAGGTCGGTGTTATGGCTTAGGTACTGTTACAGGAGGCTAATTCCTCAGCAGCTATAACCATGATGAGCTGTGAAACTCTCCATCAAACAACAGTTAGTACTGGCTGAGAATTACCACTCTAGTTACCTTGCCAGAGAGTTCACCATCTTTTGAATTAGCACCATGAGATAAGATTGGAAGAAATCCAAAATTATCACCAAGCTTTAAGGTCAGGATGATTCAGATTATTTCCCTAAATATGTGAGTGCACAGCTGTGAGTGCACAGCTGCAAAGGAAGTAAAAAATCCAAGGAATACTAATTGTAGTGACAAAAACAAAGACTACTTTTTGCATGCAAGGGAGGTATTTTGGGCAAAAGAATAAAAGTACAGGTGTTACATTTGGCTCTGAGAGAGTATTAATTAATATGGTAAATAAAGTTTCCAATCAATCTTAACCGTAATACTTTGGTGAGGATTAGCATATTATGAGTTACTTTAACCAACTTCCTATCTTTTTATAGATCCTCTTTAGAAACATCACCACTAACCTATCTAGTAATATTATAACCATTGATGCCCTCAATTTTCCAGAAAGCTTAACTCTACAAAATGTTCACTATGTCCTCTAACTTCATGATTGCAACTGCCCTATTCATCCCTTTATGGACGAGAGCAACTTAACATCACCCAAGGACACACCCAGCGCGTGCAGCCTGGACAGTAACACAGCAGCTCCAAACACAATGCCTTTTTGCACTCTCTTCAGTTATACCCTTCAACCAAAACTAGACTGTCCTGGGAAATACCTCCAATTCTGCCCAGCAGTTGTGCAGTTAATCTTCTACCGCTGCAGTGCCCTTCACTAGGGATGAGCAGGGAACTTGGCCTAGTGACTGGAACTGCCTGAGAAAGAATGCAGGAGTTCTCATAGGCATAAGATCGTTTAGGTATGTCTCCAACTGATTTGATATTTGGGACCCAGTGCAGTAGCCTAGTGGTTAAAATCCTCGCTTTGCACAAAACAGGAACCCATATGGGCACCGGTTCCAATCCTGGCTGCTCCACTTCCCATCCAGCTCCCTCCTTTGTGTCCTGGGAAAGCATTTGAGGATGGCCCAAAGCCTTGGAACCCTGCACCCACATGGGAGACCTGAAAGAGGCTCTGGACTTCTGGCTTTGACTTGGCTCAGCCCCCGCCACTGCAGTCACTAGGGGAAAAAACCATCTGATAAAAGATCTTTCTTTCTGGCTCTCCTCCTGTATATCTGACTTTGCAATAAAAATAAATCCTTAAAAAAAACATATTTGGTAGTACCGCTAGTGAGAAAAGAGAGAGCTAGACACTATTCTTGCTATTTAACCCTAACAGTCCAGCAAAACAAAAAGTGAATCTTTAAATTACTCAAGGTAATTAACCATCACAGGAATTAGGAAATATGCATAATTTTACATTGCTTTACATGGGAGCTAGGATTTGAACTCACAACTAACCATTGTAAATATTTCTTTTTATATTATACCGTTTTGTAATGTGCTTTAGCGATAATTCCCAAAGACAATGTATCATGCCTGGATATTGTCAGCAGTCAGAAACAAGACTGAAAATGCTATATTCTCATTGGATCTAAAATGATTCTTGCTTTCAATTCATTATGCATTAATTACCAGAAAAGCATTTGAACTTGGCTAAATATTTCAAGATAATCTTGCACATCCTATACATCCTGCTGCCTGAAGCCAGGAGCCAAAAAATGCATTGGGGTCATCTACCTGAGTGGCAGGAACCCTGGTGCCTTGGGTCGTCAACTGCTGCATTCTGAGTGTATTAGCAAGAAGCTGGTTCGGAAGTTCAGTAACTGAGACTCAAACCAACACTCTGATGTGGGATGTTGGTGTTACAGGTGCCACAGTGTTAGCTCCTCTCAAAATGTATTTTTTTTTAATTTTAAAAAATTTATGGGAAAGGTGGATATACAGAGAGGAGGAGAGACAGAGAGGAAAATCTTCTGTCTGATGGTTCAACCCCAAGGGAGCGCAACGGCCGGTACTGCACCAATCTGAAGCCAGGAGCCTCTTCCGGGTCTCCCAGGCAGGTGCAGCATCCCAAGGTTTTGGGCCGCCGTCCTCGACTATTTCCCAGGCCACAAGCAGGGAGCTGGGTGGGAAGTGGGACCGCCATAATTAGAACTGGTGTCCATATGGGATCCCGGGGCATGCAAGGCAAGGAGTTTAACTACTACGCTATCGCGCCAGGCCCTCATAATGTATTTTCAATAACTACTTTTTTTCATATTGTCATTTTAGCAGTTTTAATCAGAAATCAGTTTTCGAGACATTGATTGACGGTCAAAACCTTTTATGTCTTCATCCATCTTATATAGTAAATCATATCAAAATCAAATCTTTAATACATCCCCTCTTGTGGTTCCAGACAAGCTTGTCTCAGCAATATTTCTAAATTCACCATGTTCCAAAAATTCTGCCTCTTAATATTTATACTAATGATCTTTTCACCTGGGAATCTTCCACTGCATTTTCTTGACGTAAATTTCATTATCTAACTCAGATCCTTGGTAAACTTTTCATTAACAGAGTTGAGCCAGTTATTATATTCCTCTCTAGTACACAGCCTCTTTAAACTATATAGCAGAAGAGCATACTAAATACTATTGCTTGCCTTCCACCTTTTTTTTTTTAAGAGTTATTTATTTTTATTGGAAAGGCAGATATACAGACAGGAGGGGAGACAGAGAGGAAGATCTTCCGTCTGGATGGTTCACTCCCCAAGCAACCACAACGTCTGGAGCTGAGCCAATTCAAAGCCACGAGCCTTTTCCAAGTACTGAATTCCCAGGCCACAAGCAGGAAGCTGGGTGGGAAGTGGAGCAGCCAGGATTAGAACCGGCACCCATATGGGATCCTGGTGTCTTCAAGGCGAGGACTTTAATCACTACATTCTCACGCCGGGCCCTGCCTTCCACTTCTTGTGTGTTCGTCTTTACATCATATGAGAATAACATAGTTTTTACTTTGTTTAATTTTCTCTTTATCTGAAAGTCAAACAGACAAAGAGACATAGAGAAATTCCCTTCCTTGATTCACTCTCCAAATGCCCAACAATGACCAGGTGGACCCAAGTGTCTGAAGCATCAAGTGCTGTCTAACAGGGTCCACATTTGCAGGAAGCTGGCTTGGAAGCAGAGGAGACAGCATGTACACGGAACATTCTGATATGGGACACGCGCATTCCAAGCCCTCACAGTCTCCTCTACATGTACTGAAAGCAGCCTTCTGTCTGAAACTTATTTGGAATATTCCACAGAAACCAGCGCCTTGCACACAATGCATAGCTTTTTGTTTTTAATTTTTATTTTTTTCCACATTTTATTATTATTGCTATCATTTTATGATACAGTTCCATATTCCCTTATCCCCTCCCCAATTCCCTCCCCCCCACCTAGTTCCTTTATATCATTACTAACATATAGTCATTCATACTCAATTATATGTTTATCATTGTGGGCATGGACAATGGCAGAGAGTCCAGGATCCTATTGTCCAAATACAATATAAACAGTTTCATTGTAAGTCCATCTTTGTCTGGAAAATGCATACCACACTGCATCCTCACATCTGAATGTTAGTCTCCATTACATAACTACTGTACATTCCCTTAAATGAAAAGTAATGATACAAAATCAACAATAGAAAGAAAAATAGAAATTTACAATGCCATGAAGTTAAATGACATGTTACTAGATATGACAGTCTCCATTACACAACTACTATACATCCCCTTAAATGAAGAGCCACAAAACAAACTCAACATCAGGTAGAAAAAAGAAATTAACAACACCAAGAAGTTAAACAACATGCTATTAAATGTATAACATGTAGCTGAAGCAGTGAAAATCAAGAACCTTCTTGAAGAAAATGATGTGACTGTATGATCTACGAGTCATTGAATGATTTAAGCAGAAGAAAGTGTTTTGAAGAGATGAAACCAACAGAAAACAATAAAACCCATGTGATATAGTTTCCGCTGATCTTTGTTGGAGTGTATCTCCTCCCGACAATAAACAGATGGATTTTGTTTCTTAATCCAGTCTACTAATCTATGATGTTTGATTAAGATTAAGCCATTTACATTCAGAATCATTTTAGGAATGGGTTGTTCATTGAATTAGTCTTCTTTTGTCATTTTACTGGGATGTTCTTCCATTTGCCTTTGGTTTTGATAGGTGTTATTCCTCTTCTCTGTCAAGAGAACATCTTGAAGTATCATTTGTAGGGCAGGTTTGGAAGAGGTAAATTCTTTTAGCTTTTCTTTACTCTGGAAGAATTTTATTTCACTTTCAAAGACGAAAGAAAGCTTTGCTGGATATGTTATCCTACGCCAACAATTGTTTTCTTGTAGAATCTAGAATATGTCACTCCATTCTCTTCTTGCCTATAGAGTTTCCTGTGAGAGATCTCCTGTGAGCTTAATTGGCCTTCCTTTAAATGTCAAATGATGTTTTTCACATGCACATTTAAGGATCTTTTCCTTATGTTCAATTGAAGAGAGCTTGATGATCACATGTCTTGGTGAAGATCGCTTTTGATCAAGCCTGTTGGGAGTTCTGTGCCCCTCCTGGATCTTGTTTCCCAATTCTTTCTCCAGATAGGAAAATTTTCCTTGATTATTTCATTAAATACATTTGCAAACTCAGCTTCTCTTTCTGCACCTTCTGGGACTCCCATAACTCTTATATTTGGCCTCTTAATAGTGTTTTTTAATTCTTGAATACTTTTTTTGGCCTGATCCAGCTCTGCTTCCAGCTTTTTGTTTGCTTCCCCCTGGTGACAGGAGATATCTGCCAATTCTGAGATTTTTTCTTCTGCTTGCTTCATTCTATTTTGGAGACTCTCCACTGTACTTGTAATTTTCTCTACTGTGTTCTTAATTTCTGATATTCCAGTCTTGATTTGCTTTACTGCTTCCTTAAATTCTTTGAACTCTTGCATTAACTTCTCATTTTTGACCAGAATCTTTAAAATGAGTCTTATGGATTCTGTGTCCCCCATTTTCTCAATGTCTTCCTCAGTTAACCCTGAGGTTGGCATAGGGTTTTGCTCCTTTGCAGGGGAGTTTTCAGTAATATTCATTGTGCCTTTGTCTCTTCTTTTGCTCTTGGTCATTGTACTTCTGGTTAGCAGAGTCTTCTTCTTGGGGCAGGTTTCTAAGCTGTGTTAACCACAGGTCCACAATGCGATTTTTCTTATTGCAGTTGGTACACAACTTTTTGCTTGCAGCCACTTGTGCCACAACCCCCAGCAAGTTCCAGGTCTGGATTCTTATGTCAGATCCAGGATTAGAGAGACACCAGGTGTCCTATCTAGTTAGGTTGTTGGTGTCGCTGATCTTGTCAGAACCTGTTGGACGTTAGGTCTGGGTGCCACACGGACTTATTTTGACCAGTACGATGCCGCAGTCAGTATTATTTTCCTGCGGGACCTCAGCGAGTTCTCGCGAGTTCAGCACATGCACAGTTCACTCTTGTCCCCTGCAGTCCCAAAGCTATTGCCACAGTGCGCAAAATGGCGCCTGACATGCTACCACTACAGCTCTTGATCTGCTGGCCGTCAGATCCGTGGGCTACCCAGACCTGCGGTGGATGGAACCTGTAGAGTGCCACGTCGTTGCAGTTTACCGAGTCAGAAATGAGCTCACTCCCAGCTCAGAGCATGCTCCGTCCTTTCCCTTGTTCTTTCCTCTTTACGCAAAATGGTGCCCAATTCAGCTCTGTAGGGCTGACTGGGCTATGAAATTCACTCTGTTCTCGCACTGTCTGAGATTTACTGCTCTGTGTCTGCTTCTGGTCAAATCAAACAGACCAGCAGGATGGACAGTACTTTGTCTGGGTTCACCTCCCAAGCTCCCAGTGAAAGTCCCTTCCCACCTGGTTGCTGGTTTAGTTCCGGCTGCTGGTGGAGTTCAGATTGCCGAGCTGGATTATCAGTCACTGTGCCCGCTGTTTTCCTGTGTCTGTCAGTCTCCAGGTGCCCCTCTGCTGTTGTTCTGTCCTTTCCTATTTCCTGAAATATGTCCTCTCTGCTTCATCCTGATTAAATGTTTCTCTTGTCCGTTTAAGCGTGTCCGTACCCTATTCCGCCATCTTGATTCACAATGCATAGCTTTTGATTGACTAATAATTTGCTCTTCTCTTTTTCTCAGATCTTGATAATAACAGATAATTTAGGGCTGTGATTTTCAACCTTGTTCAACTTTGAAATTTATAGGTCTTCTTAGCTTTACCATGTATTTTCTTTCTTTCTCATCAATTCTTATATTCATGTGATATTAATACAAACAAGATGAGTTCAATGTGTGGTTAGTAACCTTTCATTTCTTGTCATCTAACTTCAAAATCCCTGATTTACTTTGCAAAAATGAATAAATAAAATTAAACTATTAAATAGCAACTGAATCATTATATTGTTAATGTCTGAATTTATAAACAAAATGGAAAAAAAAGATGAACTTTTAAAAGAATTATGGAGAAAGCAAATTAAGTAGAAACAAATGAAGTTTAAAAATCAAGGAAAACAAAGTAATTTCCAACATGGAATGAATATCCAAGCTAATTTCTTTTCCTCGGAAATATCCTGGTTTTTTTCTCTCAAGTAGCCATGCTTTGCCCTGTGATTCACACAATTGTAATGACGCCAAACCTCTATCCTCATCTTGTAGTTCTAAGTTGTTTACCAAATGGCTTAAGCCAATCAGCACATAACATTTTGTTGGATACATTGATAGATTCAATTTTGAAGAAGAGAATCCAATCCAACCAATTAAATTAAGGATTCTGCTTTAGAAAGCTAATGTAGACATGCTATGAGATAGAGTGTTTATTCTGAAGACGGAAATTACCATATAACTTTGAGGAAGATATTTGACTCTAGACCTCAGATGCCTAAGGAAATATGACCCTTATAATATTCCCTTTCAGCTCTAAACTGCTGCAGTAATTTATTGAAGAGCATAGTATGCAGAGAAACTCATACTTTCATAACAAAACAAAAATGTAACAGGTAATCATAGATTTCAAAAGTTAAAACTCTGCCTTCAGAGCTGGGTTCATTTAAAAACTCATTTAAAAAATCAAAAACCTGATTTTCAAAAACCACAGGAATTTGAAGGAATACCAAATACTCATCTAAGAAGACATAGTATGTGGAACCTTTCTTGTAAACTCATTTGAATATCAGTCAATAACATATTAGAGGGATGAAGAGGGGAAGAGGCCACCTCCAAAATCATGGCAGTTTGCCCAATTATCAAATACTTGTTAACTTATCCACAGGAACACTGGACAAATTCAGGACCTTTGGGATATCTACTGTTAGCTTAATATGTTTTGTTTATATCCATGCAACAATCGTTTCCCTCTCAGACATAATTGCATGTAAGTAAAAGCTGAAACATCTCTGTGTCTAAAAGCACTTGTTGCAGCTGAGTAACTTTGATCTTTTTCTCCGTCTTTCTTTGTCATCAGCTAAGTTCCTAGGTATCTTTTGGCCATCTTCCCAAATATAACTGAGTAATGTTCCTCTTTTTTTTTTTTAATGCTATCTCTTTTTTTCTGACATTCTTTAGTTATGAATGCAAATATAATTTTTGTGCTCTTAATCCTAAGGATAAAAATAATTTTATCTCTAATGCATAGGGAATAGAAATAACTCAGGACATGAGCCATCAAAGAAAACTGCCCTAGTGTTTCCCTCAAAAAGCTTTTCCCATCTCCCACCTTCACTTCACATTGGACCTAGGATAAGCATCTTGAAACAAAATTCTGAAGATGACTAACAGTCTTGCAGGATCTGACTTTTCTTTCAAGCCTCATTTCACACACCACATTTCCCCCTTGATATTTTAGCTTCCAAATCCCTCATTTCCCATAAGTTCCTTCATGTGTGATTTGATTTTCTCATGTCATACTTCACCTCTTCTCACCCCTGATTTGCAAATTAACTCTTTCTTTCCTTAAGAGGGCTTTGGATATCACTTCTGATCTTACTTCACCATTTATGACCATAACCCTAACAAATACTAGAAAGCACACTTTGGATATCAAATTGATGTGTGAGTGATTGCTCTTATCTTTTTCTGTTGGGAAGCTTTATTTAGTGTATTTTTATGTTTGCTATTTGTATTAAAGAATCGGTATTTAATTTCCCAACAATGTCAACCAGCATCACAGTTGTTGCAGAAAGTAAACACTGGTGACATGAGATTTGGGCTAAGAGACAGACCACTACAATGTTACGTTCATCATTTCCTGCCAGGGTAGCTTATGCTCCATTCTAACTCCCAATGAAAGTGTTAAATATAATTTGACTTTCTACCTTTGCCTATACCTACAATGTCATAATATCTGTAAACGGAAGAATGTTGGACTTGTGACTGATGCTAATAAAGGGAAAACATTGGGGGAGGAGAACGGAGAGGGAGAAAGGGAAGTGGAGAGAATCTACATCTATAAAACCTTATCATGGAAAATAAACAAAGTCCCTTTGCAATATAGTGATAATGGATTTGCCCAGGCAAATTTTATGATGCCTTTGTCATAATTCACTCAGATTTCAAATGAATTAACAAATAGGATTCAGCCTTTTCATGCATCTGTTCCAAAATAAAGTGAGCATAATACAATGGTATTAATCCTGGGTCAAACTTGAAGAATTGCTTTACTCTGTTCTAGATGAAAACATAATATCCTGTCTTTTCAGACATGTGTTTATACATGCCTGCATGCATGTGTATGTCTGTGGGGAGAGGAGAGCTGTGTAGTTGTGCTTACTTAGCAGACTTTTAATGTTGGGATTCTACTGGAATAGCTGAGAACACACCTTTCAAGACAAAATCTTAAAGACATAAATTCTCATAATCTCTCCTAGCATACCAGAGAACGGGATATCAGAGAAAGTATATTTCATTTAAGCTGCAGTGCACTGATCCTTCAAAACTTTCATCACCCACTAGAGGGACTTTAAGAGCCGAAACAATGAGACAAGTGCCCTGATTTCTTCCTTATTCCTGTCCAAATGTAAGTGCCTACCTTCATCTAAACTTCAGAATGTTTATAATACAGATAGTAGGGTACCCTATTTCAAAAGAAATAAAGATTTGTATTAGGAAATAAATATATATATTATATATAATCTGCATATATTTATATGAGGGAAAATGACTGAAGATAAAATCTCTTTTGGGGAATATATTCATAGATCCATTTTTATACAGTGGGAAATGTGTGTGTGTGTGCAAGAGAGAGGGAGAAAGAAAGAAAGGGAAGGAGGGAGAGAAGGGGAAAGAGAGGAGAGAGAGGAAACAGAGTGTTCCATTATGAGTTTTGTTTTTGACAGCCAAAGATGTTTGTGTAGCCATATGTAAGCAATTGGGGTAATGAGCATTCTGGCCAACTGTGTAGGCTTTCTTTGTCTTCACAGCCCAATTAAAATTATTTGTGATGAGAAGTTAGGACAAATGAAGAGAAAAGTATTGGAAACTATAGCTGCAAAGACATACTCATTGCATGCAGTAGTTTCATGTTCCCCTCAAATTTTGAAGATGTTAACAAATAATGGTATTGTTTGCAACTGGAATTAACAGTCATGATATGTGAAAATCTGAAAGCTAATAAAATAACAGATTACTTTTTGGTTTGCAAATAGGAACATCTTTTTTCTTGTGAAATAACATTTCTGGGGCTGAAAGAACAAAGAATATTGATCATAGAACAGCCCCAAATTAAAAGAAATAGAAATAAAATTTTAGTGGCATGGAATAGCAAGAATATCAAATGAGAACATCTTATTTTGAATTCACTTCATTAAATTAAGATAAAAATAAAAGGTCTCTGTTCCTTAACCTGTACAAATTAATTATAAAGAAGGGATTCTATAGGAAAAAGTATATAGAGACAGATAAAACGAATAAGTAAAAAAAAAGACAGCATAAGACATACATGAGAGGTTGTGCTTGGTTAAAGAATGGTCTAAACATTAGCAAAAACCATAAAGACATATAGTGGGATCCAAGAGCGATCCTGACAGCCTCTTAACAGGAGGTCATATGCACAGAGCAGGAGGGGACCTCAGAGTGAAACAGGAGGACAGGAGAAGGCTTACATCCTAATCCTAGAGACTCCCAGTACCTCACCAAAGACTATAACCCAACTGCCAAGGAGATCACAGGGAATTGGAGTGCCCTCATAGGCCGAGAACTCTGAGGTCAACCATTCCCTATCGGATCTCCCAGAAAGGATGGAAGAAGCCCAT
The DNA here is from genome assembly GCF_017591425.1 of Ochotona curzoniae. Lineage (NCBI taxonomy): Eukaryota > Metazoa > Chordata > Mammalia > Lagomorpha > Ochotonidae > Ochotona > Ochotona curzoniae. The sequence continues at coordinate 49,073,684 of NW_024467119.1, forward strand.
ATCCTTCCTCACAGGATCTAATGTCATGAGAACAATAGCCAGGAGCCCTGAGCAGTCTGCAGAAACAGAACAGTAAACTTCCTTCGGGACTAGGGAGAGGAGCTTTCTCTGGTCCTTACTTAGTTCCAACTTTGGCTCACCACCCTCTCTTGCAATGACTATCAGGGTCACTCTGTAGCCCCCAAAATTAGATCAGATAGACAGAGACCAATAAGCAAAGCTTAGAACAGACAGGAAACAGTCAGCTTGGACTCCCATATACCTTATTAGGTAGGACACAAAGATCAGTTACTCCTCACTGAGGTATTGAAGATTTCTCTGCACACCCCTCCTAAAACTGTTCTGCTTCTCAATTGTTAACATATGGCTTGTTACAGTTAAGAGCCTGTTTGGGCTATCCTAAAATTCGTGAAGTTCAATAAAAATCACACTTGAATACTATAAGTTGCTAAACATAAAAGTAAAAATAGACATGAAACAACTGAATAGTACCCTATAACCATATTTAAGTTTGTAGCAGCCAGTTGTGTACAAACTAAAATTGAGATGTCAATGAAGTAGTTACAGGTTGTGGTTAAGAACTTGCATTTTCTAACATATTAGTCACTCGATACCATGTTAATTAACTTCATGATGTTGTAAATTTCCATGTGTCTTCCTGTTGTTGAAGTTGTGTAGTGGCTTTTCATTGCAGGGGGTGATATTCTGCCAGCTCTACTTTCAGACCAAAGCTGGTCTCCCAATGAAACTGTTGAATTTATCTGGACGATAAGATGTGGACTCTCTGCATGATATGCCCACAAGGAAGGAATCATGACTGGTTATGAACTGTACTACTGTAACAATATGGATGAATTCAATATGGGGGGAGGGCTCAGGGAGGAGTTGGGGGAATACAAGAGCCTATGAAACTGTGTCATAAAATGAAAAAAAAAAAAGAATGGTTTAAAACAATGAATGGTTAAAGGAAGCCAACGGGTACCTAAAACCCTGCCTTTTACTATCTACCTAGTTCTTTTAAGAAGTTTTAGTTATCTCAGCATTAAGACAAGCAAAGAGTTGATGGGGTTTAAGTCGGAGATGTGGCTCTTATGGGAGGTAAGCAAGAGGTTGAATTTCCACAGAGACAGCTGAAGGTATAAAAGCAATTTAATTGGAAACTGTGAATTCTGCTGCAGGAAAAATGTCTGTCTATACCAAATAAACATGGATTTGTGGTTGCAACATTAATTTGTTATATAATATGAGTTTTTGTACTGGTGCCTTAAACTTGTACATTATCTAAGGTGGGACTAATCATTGGTGATCCACCTAAAGAGAGAATAAAATTTAGAAACAAATTGAAGTACAAGTAGAAATTAGCCTTGGGATGAGCCTATGGCCAAGTGGCTGAGCTGTTGGTTAGGATGTTTGCCTCACAAATGAGTGCCTGGGGACAGCTCAGAGTTCTGGCATCATATTTCAGCTTTCTACCAATGCAGACATAGTGAGGCAGTAGTGATGGCTCAAGTAACTAGGGCTTCTGCCACATAATGTAAGAGACCAAGATGGAGTTCCCAGCCCCCAGCTCCAGCCCCAGCCAGCCACTCCTATTCTGGATAGTTTGGCAACTGGGGAGTAGCACTTCTCCTCCACTAACCCTCAAAACCCTGGCCCAATGCCTCTCTTACAAAAAAGGAAAAACTTCAAGAAATTACAAGTTTAATGCAGGATATTATTCTGTGACTATAGTCTGCTGACAGCTGGAATCTTTCTGATAAAATTAAACTTCCTAGATGCATAATTCTTGAGAAGTGTCATGAGATCTGCTTTTGTTTGTTTTTAAGATTTGTTTCTCAATTCAAAAGATAATAATGCACAGAGAGGAAGAAAGAAAGGGATCTTCCACTGGCTGTTTTCTCCCCAGATGGTTGCAGCAGCAGGGTCTGGGCCGGCTAAAGCCAGGAGCCAACAACACTATCTGGGTGTCGCACCCAGATGGCAGGGACTCAAGTACTGCAGCTATTGTCCTCTGACTCACAGGATGCATTAATAGGGAGCTGAACTGGAAATCAGGAGCAAGGATACAAATAGACACTCCAATGTGCAATGGAGGCATTCAATTGCAGGCATAACTTGCTGAACCATAATGCCAGACCCTCATAAGAGCTTTTAGCCTTTCTGTCTCCCTGTCTCTCCCCTCTCCCCTTCTCTCTTCCCTTCATTCTCTTCATTTTCCCTCCTCTCTTCTATTCTCTTTCCCCCCTCCTTCTTCCCATCTTCTCTCTTCTTCCTTCCGTCCCTCTTTTTCCTCTCCTCTCCTCTCTCCTTCCTTCTTTCCCTCCTTCCTCCCTCTTTTCATTCATTTATTCATTCACTCATTCATTCATAATGCCCTTAATGAGCTTGCATCCATGTTCCAAGACTTTCTTTTTTTAAGGGCTAATATTCTACTGTCCTTTTTTCTAATAAAAAGAATAATTTCCTAAAGGATGGGGAGCTTTATTATACCAATATTCTACAACTTAGCTTAGTCTGTACTGTGTTGAGACAGTACCCAAAGTAGGATTCACTTTAGTTTTAATTTTTTTTAGTTGTGAAGACTATACATAACACAAACTAGTCTGCTTTTTAAAAACAAAAATAAATAGATAAATGTTTTAAGGCAACTTTGCCTGATTGCAAAGATCATTCTCATCTAATTAGCCTATATATAGGGAGTAAAGATCCAAATAAAAATATTGTCTGATGAGAATTAAAGGTCATATTTTTTGTAGAGAAATTTAAGAGGCGGACTGCAAAGGTCAACTTTTTCAGTAGTAGTAGTAACAAAGCCAGCCATATTTAAGACATTTTGCAGATCTATAATATTTATAGTACATAAATAATAGCAACAAAAATGTCTATGCTAAATCTTTTGCATGCATTATACTCACAAGAATCAACTTATTTTGACCTGAACAGGGTCCTGAATACGGTGTGGGCTAGGAGAACAACAAATTCTAAAATTTTTGTTTGAAGTATGTAATGAAGGTAGATCTCATATGGAAACCAAGAGAAGCAATGCTATCCGGGACAAAGTAAATAAATCATCTGAGTTTTAATTTGTCATCAGTAAATCAATAATGTATATAATGTGCTAAAGATAGTACCTGGAAGTCATCACTATTACTTATATTATTAGCATATTAATGCCTACTGTTAGGATTATTGGAATATGCAACAAAATAAATTCTTATACATAAAGTGAATGTATATAAATGCTCTCCAATCATGTATGTGCAAGGAGTTAGGCAAAATCCTAAAACACTAGCAAGTTTAAAAAAATCATCTGAGCTCACATCTCCAACTCTGAAGAAATTACAGATAAACATTAAAAAATAAATCTGAGACAGGTAAATGTCAACAGATAAAGAAACTCAAATCTGTGAAAACATTTTAAAATACTCTCATTGAATGAATTCCTTATAACAATATCAAACAGGAATAATTTTTAAAAGTCATGTCTCTAAGTCAATCAGATTTATGTGTTATAAAATTAATCAAACAAGGAGATGGCCTCATGCCACTTTGCCATTGTGGAAGCTGACAGCAAGCTGACATTGATGCCACAGGAACATGAGGAGTAGGGAGCTGTAATTTCCTAGGCATGGAAAGTGGGTTGGGGATATGTGACAGTTGAGGCCACCAAGGGAGTGTTTAGTGGATGTGGAATGACTTCTAGGGCACTCCAAGGACTGGATGATACAAACTCTCTTTTAAGAGCTGTTAAGAATCTGGCATAGTTATGGCTAATAGAAAGGCCTTCTTGGCCCTAAAAACAAATCACTAATTGAATGAATCTAGCTTATTCTCCTTGAAAGCTCTTGAAAGCAATCCAATTTACGATAAACACTATGATTTACTTCATATTACATTGAATTTAGCCAGGCATTCACTTCTATGTTTTTATAAACACAATACTGAGTTGCACATGTGATGTAGACATTTGCTGCTTCCTATGGTGCACATTAGATGGAAGCTCAATCAGAAGCAGAAGTGAGACTCAATCCCATGCACTCTAAAACGAGATAGGGATGTGGCAAACTTGCCACGCTACCTGCCCAAACACTTCATGAATCTTACTGCAACATGTCACACAACATAGGTAATATATATTTCAAACATAAGCTGATAGTTATCCTAAAGAATAGAAAGGAATCGTATATTTTGTCAGTATCTCCACTGATACGGCTTACGCTAAAAGCAAAAAATAATAACAAAAGATAGAAGAAATGAATGTTGTTATAAAGATACAAAACTCAATTCCTACATATATACGTGATGAATATTAAAAGAAAACTTTTGAATAAAACAATATTTTCTTCCACTTTATATGGTTAAAAACTCAGGGATCAAATTTATAGTATAATTTTGATGAAACTTTTTAAACTTCTTCTTAATTCTATTTTAAATCTATGATATACTACTATTGTGTATAACATAAGCCTGTGGCGATTAGATTTTCTTATTCCCTAGGCATTTTAGTAAAGCCCACTTTTGGAATATGAAAAAAACTGTAATTGTGTGATTCTAACTTTAAAGAAGATTTGCTACTTGAATGCTAATCTTTTGAAAATTTTCTAAGTTTAAAGAGAGAAAATATTTTTATAAAGCAAGATGGAACTTGTATGAATAATTTATATATCACAGATGTTGCTGTCATTCTGAAAAACACCACTTCATATTCTTCTTAAACTTTATAAATACAACCATAGACTCTTATTAAGTGTTCAGTTAGATTTAAAAAAATAAGAAACTTTATGTTGTAAATTCATAAAATACTTTGTTTAAAATAAGCAAAGGAGCAACTGTAGTAAATAGCTAGCTAAATCCATTACATGATTTTCACAACATGTCCTGATTTATTTTCATTTACATTAGAGAGTCCGAATGGAATACCTGCGACTGGGCATTGATATTGGCTCCTTCCTTAACAAGAACCTTCACGACTTCCGCTTGTCCAGCCAAAGATGCGATGTGAAGGGCAGTGTTTCCCTTCTGTTGGGGAGAAGCAGACCATGTTAGAAGTTTCAAATGTTGTAGGAATCAAACATGCAGGCATTTTCCACATTGCTGATTACTTCAACTAAATCTGTCATCATATCAAGATCGTAGTTAACGTTGTGAAGAAATCATTTCTTACCATAAAATTTTGATCATTCTTTATGTGTTCCTTTTCTATATTTTACAATACTGGTGTAGCATAGAGAAACTTGAGTAACTAGATTCTTATTGAATCAAAAAATTGGTGATGCATTTGAGTATGTATGTGTATGATAATATCTCATGAGTCTTGGAACTTCATCAACAACTAAAGAATCCTACATCAAGAAAATACTAACTTGAAAAAACATTTACTGACTCATTGAGTTTGTTTCACCTTGCAAGAAACAGGTATTTTTAAAGGTGAGGAAATTTATTGTGCTTACAATCATATTTCCATCCACTGGGATATAGAGTTCTTAAAAAGTATTTAAGGAATAACCAAACAATATCAATTTTGCATGAACCTAAATTATCAATTACAATTGAGCATCACAGCACCAATCACCAATAAAAACAAATTTATCTTTTAATAAAAATAAAATATAGAATAGTACTTAAAGTCTGCCTCAATATCATCAAAATAAATATTAGAAAGGGAAAAACTTTGCTGGATTACATGTCACTTTTCTTTTATACCACCAGCTCACCATAGGACCATTAACCACTCAATTTATATTAAAGTGATTCAGTTTTCTTTTTTTAATTGAGATATTCACCTTGAAAATTCTGAACTTTGATCTCTGTAAGTAAAAATTATATTTAAAATATCAATTAAATTAAATGAAAAAGAATAAAAGGTGTCAAGTTAATATATTTATATGTGAAATGCAGGCATTTTGATGAGGTAAATTGATCTGCATTCAAGTTAATATTCTTTAAATATTCAAGACTTATTTGATATACTCAAAGAAAGGTCAATAATAGTATTTTCTTTCAATGTTCCAAGTAATGAATTTTTCAATAAAATATGCCTATTTTAACTTGTGTGAAATTGCTGTAGAGTTTTTGTGCTTTTTAAAAAATTCTTTTAGAAATGGTATTGGTTTACTTTAGCATATGCAAAATCAATGAACATCTTACCAGGTTTGTATAAAGTCTTAAAAATGGTTAACTGACCATATTTCTAGTTTATTTCCAAACTCTTTGGATTTCACTGCTTATAAGACTAATACTTGCAGCCAGAGTGGGATGTCTAAATTTTCTTTCTGTATCTCCCAAGTCATATTCTCACTTCTCAGCCCTTATCAGCAAGCTAGGTTCTGATCAGCTACTTGATTTATCCAAACAAAAGTTCATATTCAAAAGATAAAAGATGTAATCATTTAAAAATTCTCTGTTATTGAGATGAATACTCAACAGATTGAAAATCAAAAACAGCATCAGTAAGTGAGCAATCATGTCTGGTTTATCAAATATCTTATACATTTCTTTAACATCAAGTCAACTTTTCTTTATCAATATGTATTATAGTGATAGAATTTTAATTTTGCCCTAAAAATCCAATTCAAAATCCAAAATTTCTTTTCCATTAGTATAAAAAATAATCCTACGTTCTCATGCCAAGATAAATACATTAAGAAATGTATAGCTTTAACTGATTCAGAAAAATCAGTTGTTCATTTCCATTCAGAAGTTTACCAGATCAGTTTTTTTTTTTATTGAACCTCAAGATGTGCTATTATGTGTGTTAATCTAGAATCCTTGGTAAAATAGAACAGAGAAGATAAAGTTCTAGAAAATCGGTGTATAGGTTTCTTCAGTCTTTTGTTCGCTGTCTTTAAGTGAAGCAATTGAAACTCTGCAACATTTAATGGAGCTTTTGTAGTTAAGAATCTTGATATTCCAGTAAACTTTGAAATATACACTGCAAACAAGCTGTAAGTCATTTCCTGTTTTCTTAGGAAGATAAATCACCTTAGTGGCAGAATCCACAGCAGAGCCTCTTCCCAGCAACTCCTGAACCAGCCCCACATGGCCTTCTTTGGCAGCCAGATGGAGAGCATTGAGTCCATTCTGAGAAAAGAGACAAAAGAAAAACCCCAGAAGTTGAGTAATCAGATCAACAACGGATGACTTTATTTTTATTTGGCATTAGTTTGAATCTATTGCATGCAGGGTGACTAATTTCCCTTTGATTCAAAGAAGTAATAAGATAAATATTCATTAGATATATGGACATGATAGCTTCAGAAACTTTTTTAATTTTCACAGAGAAATGGTTAAATACTTTTGAACGGGAAAATAGGGAGCACAATTTTGTATTACTTACTGTGCAAACCAAAATAAATTTTATCTAGTTTCTTGAATACAAAGAACTCTGAATAAGTCTTACTTTTTAACAAATGAGTTTTTTCGAAAATTTATCTCACAGCCTTTGGCATTGTATTGAATAAACTCATTTAGTTCATATTATCTAAAGTGATCTACAATGATATTCTCCAGAAAGTAGAAAAAAAAAACAGTCCCTAGAATTCATAAGAAATCACGAAAGTCCCCCAAATGCCAAAGCAATCTGGGTAAAAAGAAAGAAGCTAGAGGCATTGCACTACTTGACTTAAAAATATATTACAAAGCTATCATAACCAAAATAGCATATGCCAGCCTAGGCCATTGAAACAGAATACAGTTCAGAATCAGAGTCACTCATTACAGACAAGTAATATTTGACAAAGATGCCAAGAACACATGAGGAAATAACAAAACATTTTCAAAATACTTGGATATTTACAAGTAGAAAAATGAAACTGGATCTCATTTCTCACTATAATCGGTGGAAAATGGATTAAACAAATGTATTGTAACCCCCAAATTATAAAACTACTAGGTGAAAACATAGGAAAAAACTTCATACATTTAACATGGGAAACGAGTTTTTGAGTAAAGTTTCTAAAACAGATCAGAAAAGTGAAAAGACATTGATGGCATAATATCTTAAAAAAAAGCTTCTATATAGCAAAAGAAACAATCAGTAGAATGGAAAGACAGCATTCAGAATGAGGGGAACTATTTGCCAACTATATATCTGACAAAGATTTAATATCCAACTTACAATTGAACTCGAATAACTCAGTAGCCAAATCCACAAATAATTTGAGTAGAAATTGGCCAAAAATCAGAGCAGATGCTTGTCCAAGCAAGGTGCACAAGTAGTCATTGGGTGCATGGAAATGCTCGGTATCAAGGAAATGCAAGTCAAAGTCACAAGGAGATATCAGCCACTCCAGTTGGACTGGCTGTTACCAAGAAAGAAAAATAATAATAATAAATGTAGGTGAGGGTGTGGAGAAAAGGGAAACGTCAACCATCACCGGTGAAAAACATGGAAAAGGAACAGCCTTAGGATCCAACAATACCACAAATGGTATAGCCAAATCCAATGAAACCAACTTGTTAAAGAGATCTCTGCACTGCCATATTATAGCCTACTCACAAGATATACTTCCAATGTTCACAAATGATGAATGGATAAAGACATTATATACACAGCGTAATACTACTCATCCACAAAAAAGAATGAAATCTTGTCATTTGCAATAATGTGGACGGACTCAAGGCAGGGGTGTTGGTTGAAGCAAGGTGGTGGACCAGGGAAGATAGGGGGAAGGTTGGAAGGGTGTGTGTGAAATCGAACAAGCCAGAAAGCCAGACACGCACACAAAGAAAACAAAAACAAACAAACAAAAAAACACACAAATGTGGCATGACATTACTCACACATGCAATCTAGAAAAGTTGATCTAGAATTAGAGTACAAAAGTAACTGAGGCCAGAGAGGATAAAGAGGGAGGAGACAGGCAGTGGGTGGTACAACACACTGTTAGCAGAAGTTACTTTTAGTATCCTATGTTAACAAAAATGCATGAGGCATTTCTAAATAACTACAGGAGAAAAACTTTCATTGGTTTCATTAAAACTAAATGATAAATATTTCAGAATATGGATATGCCAGTTATTCTGACTTGATCATTACAAAATGTGTACGTGAATGCAAACACATTATAGGCTATAAAAATATATTGTTACGTGTCAATTAAAAACAAAATTAAAAATAATAGAATGACATTATTTAGCAAATGCAACAGAAACTCCTTTAAAAGGTATAAAGTATATATCTTGGGTGAAAGATGGGAAAATGGGGACACTGCACACGCCATTCTGGTTATGAACTTGACAGGAATTACCCTACCCAACCAGAAGCTGCCTGAAAGCCAGAGCCGATGTTTTGAAAAACTCCTGAGTGCGAACATGACATATTTCAATGTGTCAGAGACAAAAACTAGGAAAAATAATAATTATGATGATGTTGTGCAGGATATAATTCAAACTGTTATAAAATCTTTTTTTGAAATAAAAAAGCAGTTCTGTTTGTGTTTAAGGCAGGGGTGGTAACGGCTTGGCCTTTGAGCACTGACCCTTGTCAAGCATGTGTGTGATGCTAGCGTGAAGCAAGGAAATACTGCGAGTCTGCACCCTCGTAGGACAACGTGGTGTCTGCCCTGCAAGATTCTGTCATACATTTGTCATACAGAAAATGGACAACTTCGGGCTTCAATCAGATTGAATCTTATACTGAAAACACATTCTAAGATGGAAAAAAAATGGGTTCAAAACCTTTGTTACAGACACAGACTATTCAAACTGGCTAACTTTATCAAAAAGGTCTTTCACTCGTAATTGATTAAAATGTAATGGCGATAATTCAAGTGTTACAAAATAATGAACTATGATGGCTTTGTTCTTAGAAATGTTGTTTTAGATTAAGCATGCTTTAGTGAATAGGTGTGGCTTAACTGCTAATAAATAATGAAATAACCGTTGAAGGAGCAATGCTTCATTGTGACTCTCAAAGTATTGATGAGTTACTGCAAAATGCTCCAGAGAGACTTCTATTCTTGGACCTGGAAAAAATGTTGAGTTCTGTCCTGAAATTTTGTCTTCTGAAGGACACAAGAACGGGTATTCTCCCCAGTTTTGACCCTGTTACTACAGTGGTTTGGGTGAAATTCTTTTCTCTGCCTATACTATTTTCACAAAATATTTAAAAATCTTGACAGGTTAAAGATACCTTTAACATGATCAGATCCATTTTTTTTTCTCTTTAGAATCAGCTATCTCTAAAAACTAACAGCAATATTTCCAGTCTTTTAAGATGGTACTTTTATTTGGGATCCGTTGTGTGAAATGTTAATCAGCATTCTCCAGTTTCTATATAACAAACTGCTTGTGTCTTGGCTTCTCAACCCCAGTTTACAAAGTTTATTGGTTTACAGGGAATAAGTAAAAAGAAAAATTAGGACACTTAAGCGGATATTGCAGTAACCGCAGTATTAGGGACTACTGTGGAATCCTGGGTGAACAGATGTAATTTGCATAGCTTTAGGGATGTGCTGTATTTCAACACCCCAGTCATTGTTGTCTTTGATACCATAATTACATACTATTTGTCACAGCAGAAAAGAGGCTTCTATGTGATTATAGTGTCACTAGATTTCTGTTAAAATCCAGGTGATAGTCAAAAACTTGACTTTGTGAGTTGCTTTCGTTTCATATATAAGAATATAGAGATTTCAAATACATATCAAATAGATACATTGGAAACTTTGATATTTACTTAGAATCTGAATTCCCAAAGAAACTAAAAACATAAATTAAAAAATAAAATTAAAATTTAAAATTTAAAAACAAATTTAAAATAAATTAAAAATTACATGTTCTTGTAATGACTATCAGAATTTACCATTTTTTGCCACATTAATTCAACATTAATTGTAGCTGCAACTGGAATACTTATACTGTCCTTTAATTTTAGAGTAAAAATTTACTTACGAATTGCGATTTTGCAATAATTGAACCCATTCAGTTTAGAAACTCCATAGAGTGTAATAATATATTTTAAAGAGTTTTGTAAATGCTAAGGAATATATTGATAATCAGTATTTCCATCTATATTTGTGAGATTATAAGCATCCATAGAAACTTTACTTTTAAAAATAAATACGCTATCCATAACTATATATATTTATATATTTAAATAATTATTTACATGTTTCAAAGGCAGAATTACAATGAGAGGAGAGAGAGAGAGGAGGGAGGAAATAGAGCCTGAGAGAGAATCTTCCATCCACTGATTTACTCCCAAAATGGTCACAATAGCCAGGGTTAAGACAGACTGAGGCCAGGAGTCAGGAACTTAATCAGGATTTCCTATTTGGATGGCATCACCAAGAACTCAGGCCATATTCCACCGCTTTCTCAGATACGTATGCAGAGGGCTAGCTGGAAAGTGAAGCAAACAAAACTCAAATGGGCGCTCACATAGGATACTGGCATCACAGGTAGGGGCTTAACTCCCAGTGACACAACACTAGCCCCAATATCTAATATATTGAACTTACATATATTTTAAAAGTAAATCCTACAGTATAAGGCAAATCAAACTTAGATATAAAATCAAATTATACTACAGTATATTTACCATATGGAAGCCATAGTCTTATTAATGATTTGCATTGTAGAAAGCATTTACCCTTTTATATTTGGCTTAAAAATCTTTTTTCTTTGCAAAATAAATCCTGACTTTGTTTTAACAAACACTGAACTTTGAGTAGACAATGAAGTTAGACAATCAATACATGTCTGTATGGTTTCAATACATTTGTTGGCATAAATTGGGAAGTAATTTTTGAAATTTATTATAAAATTCAACAAATGAATGTAACAATTCACCAATGTTATAAAAGTTTAAAATGTTTTATAATTCCTCAGTTTAATTGGTATACAAATAGTGTTGATGGTGTTAATTGCATAGAACTAATTCAACAAATAAACATTTTTTTAATTTCTACTACATGATCAAGTAAAGCATTAAATTCAGAGTTGTTTTCTGGGTATAATCAAAAGGAAAGTAGAGTGAGTATAGTGAAGAAATACTTCTAAGGAAATTATTAAACTTGGTGACAGTAAAGAGCTTTTAATCTCAATGACATCTTTTGATTGTACTTGTTTTTCCACATAGCATTTACCTGGGTATTTGAAGTTGTTTATAAGAAGAAATCTTTTACTCAGCATAATGAGCCATTACATAAATGTTTCTGGAATATGGATTAGTTACTTCATTAAGAATCAAGTTTCAGTCATTGGGAGTTGGCTAGAAAGCCTAGAAAACCAATATTATTCCATTCATTTATTTTTCACGTTGTGGGATATCTGTTCAGAGCTGTCTCCTTTCCTTTTCCTTCATTCCAACCTCTGCCTCCCTCTGACATTCAGAACCTGAACATTTGAAAGTACCACTGAGTCTTTAGCACTCAGCCACAGGCCCAAGGTACAGTCTGCTTAGTACTTATTGTTGGCTGGATGAGTGGCAAGTACACGAAGAAGATAGAAGGAACACTTTGGTAAAGGTGGTTTTGTAAATCATTAAAACCAATTTGAAGTGCAAAGATTGAGTAATTTCTACAGTTCATAGTCTTCTATATTTATCAAGGTGCTGAGACATTGAATTGGATATATTTTTCCCTGGTGCTTCAGACCTGCCCACAGAACAGCTAGACTTGTTCTGTTAAAAGTTGATTGCAGGTCACTCCAACTAGGCTGCAGCTCCCACTGGTTTGTGTGAGGGCCAAGTATGTGCTGGGCAGAGCCAGGCTGGATTACAACACCCATTGGTTCCAGTGGAAGTCAGGGCTGAGAACAGAACCAACCCAGCAATCACAACCACCAGCTGATCAGGGCCATGGACTGTGCCGGGCCCTGTGCTTGCTAGAACACACAAGAATCTGGTCTGGGAATACCTCAAAGTTTCTTTGGAGCTCTCCCCAATCAAAATGCTGGACTCAGAACCCTAACCAAGAAAAGACAGAAGGCAGAACAAGTCAATCAACCACCTCAAGGTATTTGTTGGCAGCAAAATACTGGGCAAATGGAGACTCTATGAGAGACTGTGTCAATCAATGGATTCTTCAACAACCTCATCGTGCTTGGAGTGGCAAGATTGGCAGCGATTCATACATGGTGAACTATCAAAACCACTTAAGCAAGGATCTCAGAGCATGCCCCACATCCGGGACTTGGGGTGAGTGGGAAACTGGGTGGGGCTTTTCCCTCAATATCCCCCTTTACCTCAGATACATGAAGGAAACAATATGGAAATAATAGTCTGACCCACTTCCCTATAGCCCTTGAACCTTTTCACCCTAATTAACTATGTAAAGATTGTCAAAAATATAATTTAAAAAGTTTTAAAAAGTTGTTATCTTTTCTCCAAAATGTGATGAAATAAAATTCATTAAGCCTCTAGGCTGAGATGTAAAATGTTGACTTGGTCAAGTGACAAAAATATTTCCATGATAACTTTGGGCACTACTTTTTATGAAGTTCCTCCATGAGTCAGAAGAAAGGAGGGATCACTTCAGTGGATGGGTGTCTGTCTCTTCTTTCTTTCAAAGTAAGAGTTATAGAGAAAAACGAAGGAGGAGAGACAAAAAAGTTTCCAGGTGCTGGTATGCTCTCCAAATGATCGCAGAACTACAGCTGGCCCATCAGAAGCCATGAGCCTGAAAGAACCCACCATAAATCAGTAAGTACCAAATACTTAAATGGTATTACAGTGTAACATCTATGATGGGTTCAGAGAGTTGGAATGGAGGCATGGGGGTGAAAGGGAAGTATGATTTCTATTGCAATTTTAGATTCTGTTCTAAATTCAGATTTACAGACAGAAGGAGAGACAGAGAGAAAGATCCTCTATCTGCTGGTTCACTCAGCAAGTGGCCACAACGACTGGAGTTGAGCCGATCCAAAGCAAGGACCTAGGTCCCAAGGCTTTCGGTTGTCTTCTACTGCTTTCCCAGGCCACAGGCAGGGAGCTGGAAGGGAAATGAAGCAGCTGGGACAGGAACCAGCTCCCACTTGGAATCCCAGTGTGTGCAAGGCAGAGACTAGCCACTAGGCTACTACACTGGGTCCCAGGTCATTTGTGGGTTTTTGTTTGTTTTTTGCCTGTGCCTCTGTAGTGTTTGCCTACACCTGTGTCTTGCAGTTTCCTCTATATTTTCCTCCCATATTTTGATGACTGTCAGGTCACAGATTTCAAACCTTGATCCATTTAGAGTTGACTTTTATACAAGTTGTAAGGTATTATTTCAATCTTCTGCACATGTAGATTCAAATTTTCCCAGAACCCTTTGTTGAAGATACTGTCCTTTCTCCATGGATTGATTTCTGCTTAATTGTCAAAAATTAGTTGGCAATAGAAGTGAGTGGGTTAATTTCTTGAATTTCTATTCTGTTCCATTGATCTGAATGTTTATTTTTGTGCCTGTATCAAATGCTTTTGAATACAAATGCCCTTTAAGTCTTGATGCTTCCAGCTTGTTTTTGTTGTTTAAGATTGCTTTAGCCATTCAGGTCCCTTGTGTTTTTGTGTGAATGCTGTCATCATTTTTTTTCTAGGTCTCAGATAAAGAACATAACCTAGACCCCATGTCCCAATCTTCCTATGAGAGAGAAGAGCAGAAGGGAGGGCACTGATAGGTTATGGGGGAGGAAGACTGGAATGTGGGGACCACAATACTGAAGAGACTCTTCACCAAGAACAGCCTACAGGGGACAGAATTCAGGAGGAGGAGCAAAATTACATAGAAGAGGTCTAAGGTCTGCAGCCACCTTGCCATCACTGAAGCTGACCTTCAAGAAACCCATGCAGATGCCAGAAATCTCTACATCACAACTGGTAAAAAAAAAAAAAAAAACACACAATCGGCTGATTCACCATTTGCGGATCTCTGCTGTCACCCATCTTACTCATTTGTGCTATCACCGAATTAAATATATCTATAACCATCGGTTTACTAACTCTGTTATCATCTGCTATCACCTACATACCACATCTCTGTCATCACCACCTTATCATGTCTATATTATGCACTTGGCGTATCATCTCTGCTATCAACTAGCAAGCTTACCATTTCCACCATTAGCTAGTTTTCCCTCTCCACCATCAGCTGCATTTTGTCTCTTCCATCACCCAACTTACTATTTGTAAAAGCATTTAATGTCTCTGCTAACACCCATCATCACTCTGGCATCATTCATTCATCTCTACTATTATCAGTTTATCTGCCATTAACCCTCAATCTGGCTTACTACCTCTACTATCACTCAGCTTGTCATCTCTACCACCACTCAATTATCATCACCTATTTTAGTTCTCCCACAAGAAATGAATATAGAATTCCAGCAATAAAAAATGAACAAAATAATGCAAATGAAGATCTGAAGACTTTCTTTTTCTCTTTTTTCCTGTAGTTGTTGTCATTATTTAAGATTTATCTTATTTTCTTGAAAATAAAAAAGAAGGAGGTTGAGAGAGAGAAAAAGAGTCTTCCACCTATCTGCCTGTTTACTCCCAAAATGACTGCCATAGGCAGTGCTGAGCCAGGTCAAAACCAATAGCTTGGAATTCCATCTGGATCTCCCACAAGGATGGCAGGGACCCAAATACTTGAGCCATCTTCCACTGCTTTTCTAGGTGCAAGAGCATAGAGCTGGATTGCAAGTGCAGCAACCAGGACCTGAACTCACACCTGAAAGGGTTGCTGATATTCTAGGTGCTGGCTTAAGCCACTGTGTCACAAAACTAATCTCTTAAATCCTTGCTTTATGTCTACCAGATTACTAGAATTATTTGCATTATCTATGCTGATGAAATTTTAAATACACCTCTTAATGATTTCATTGATTTTCAAGAATTTAATTTGTACTTTGTAGGAAACTTGACAATGATTTTTTTTTTCAGAAAAGTCAACTCACTCCAAGCAGCTATTTCAAATGTCTTAAATAATCATTTGAAAAAACTAACTGAAAATCATTGAAATATTAATTAAGTGTATTAAATACTAGTCTTGTGAGTCAGGCTCTATTTTAAGGGATTTGTTGCATTAATTCTTTTGACCTGGAATTAAGCATTATGAGTTATGAATTACCTGGTGATTAAAATGCAAAAGTTGTACACTCAACCACCCACTCCGACAACAACAAAAATCTGTGGATTCTGCATTATAAACCTATTTCACTGACTTTAGATCAAACTTTTCATTAGCTCTATATGTCATTCTGTAAAATAGAAACTACCTCAGTATCTAAAAATCAGCTTTTTAGGTTCCTGGATGTATATTTAGACATGCAGTACCCCGATGCATCAAAACAGAAAGGAGCATAAAAATGAATTGTAGAATGTTTGGTGGCAAACAGGAAAGAAGCCAAAAATGGTAATCCTTAAAGTTTCTCACAGTGATAAATTTCTATGGCCTACAACCATACAACTGATAAAAACATATGTTTCAGAAGTCATTTTAAGATATTATCCAAAGAATAAAGTCTTATCTCTATATATCTGCCACTGATTCATATAATATTCCAATCAACTCGTCTTAAAACAGGATTTTAGTACCCTGCATTTGTCCCTCTAACAGGATTCATCAAGGTTGGCAAACAAGAAAGATGGAGTGTATCAGAACCAAACGGTAACTTTTTGTTAGTGAAGTTAGAGCCTTCTTGCAGGGCAGCCTGAAACAGACAGGCTTCCTGAGGCAAAGAGTAAGATCTGAGTGAAAGAAGACAAGAATAGCAGGAAACAATCAGCCAAATGTGATATACTGGACCCTAAAAGGATTTGGGGAAGAGAGATGAGGGAGACATTAAATAACAGTTTATTCCAGGATTCTTCAAAATGAGACGTTATTGCTCTGTTTTCTGTGATAAAATGATCCTGGTAAATTGCATTTCCCATTAGTTTTCTGTTTGTCTGAGACACCCAAGTTTGCTTAGTCACTTCATCTTCTGAGAAATCAAAAAATTTGGTTTCATTTTCACAGAAGTGTTTGTGTATTTCTTGTTTATCCTCCCAGTTGGGCTTTTCATGCGCAATTACACAAATCCTGTTCACACTGATAGCCTGTACTGCTAATACAGCACTGGGCCCAAGACAATGGCATGTCAGTAATGTTGTGTGATGGATGAACTAAAGAATGATTTGTGTGGTCATGATGTGTACAGTATGATGGCAAGTGACTTAAGTTTGCTTAATTCATCCCCATACCTTGTCAGTATTTGTAGGCAGTACATGTACAAATCATGTACTTGGGGAGCACAATTTCTCTCCTCAAGTATGAAACTGGCTTCCATCAACACATAGGAAAAACTTAGACCCTGAACAAAAACATGCCCCTAAATGGCCTAGCCTAGAATTCCTGGATATATCTTGATGACCTAAGAATTCTATAAGAATTTTTCAGTTTTGCATTTTCATTAATAGAAGTATATTCTGAATAATAATATTTAGTCAAGCATCACCTACTACCTTCTGATTCTTGCTCATGATTATGACTAGGTAGATATCAATGGATCATTTAAAAGGAACATTCAAATATTAATACAACACCAGATTGTCAAAATATTCAAAAGTAAACACTTATAATTATACCAACTTATTGCTAAATAAATTCAACAACCATCAAAACCATGATTTGACGTCCTGAGTGGTTGCATAAGTTATACATATATATATGTGTGTGTGTATCATTGTACGTAGAGTGTATAATGTGTATGTGTAAATACATATACATATGTCTCATATGTGTATATATGTGTATAATGTGTATATATAATGTGCATATATGTATATACTGAGATTGAGAATTATATTGTGAATATTACATATACTCAAATCTAAACATATAGATGTATATGCCACTCCATTTTACTTTGTTGCTAATAGTTTAAGCTTCCAGTCTGTGGAACTTATATTTTCCATATTTTACTAAATTGTTGTTGGTGGAAGCAACTGGTTAGAAGAAATCTTGTTCATCATTACAGACATTAAAAGTATAGTGCCTATAAAGGACTGTAGTGACCACCACCAGCTTTATGCTCAAACTTACAATTCAAAGGGAAATTGAATAACAAATCTCTTGCTTTGAGGAAAAACAAAATTCTCAACTCCCTGATTTCTCTCCTGCTTTTTTTCCTCTGCCTCCCATGAGTACTACTGCTCTCTTCCATATTCCCCAAAGGAAACCATGCACCATAGGAACTCTAACAAAGCTCTTTGTCATTAGTGGGTCCCAAGTAATGAGTCTGCCTCCAAACCAAGGTGTAGGGATGTGTTTCAGACTGTTCCTCCTGCCCACCTCTTCCTGTACAAGGAAATGTCTTCCTTTTAATGATGACAGTCTCTGCATCTATGTGTGTGTACCTTAATGCTGCAAAGTGTGTCCTTACAAGTCCTTGATGTCTGCATTTTTAACTCTCCCATCCTACCCTAAAGGCCTTAGATTTCTGAGGGAAAAGGCTGCCAAGGCACTGAGTATAGGACTAAAAACTATCACCTACATTAAGTAATATGCTGCATACCTATATACACATTAAAATAAGTTCTTGATCATGTTCACACCAAACTGACCAGCACTTCTTAATACAGACATCAGACTTTTTTTGTGCACATCAATTTCCTTTATATTTAAGAAAACATACAATCTGAAGTAGTTGTCACTCAAAAGAAAAATTCTTCTTTTTTCTGCTTCCTAATCCAGGAGGGAGAAGATCTTGAAAAGATTAGAGATCATACACTTTAGATTATCTTTTTATCATCATCATTGAACTGAGAGAGAGAAAGAGAGAGAAGGAGGAAGAGAAGGAGAGTTACAAGAGGAAGAAGAGAAAGAGGATGAATAAAAATAACTGGAAAAGAAGGATAAGAACAAAAAGGAGAAGACACTTCAGGTGGGAGGGAGGGATGGCAAAAGGCTGGGAAACTTCTGTAAATTCAGGAAATTACTAAAACAGTTTAGAATAAATTGTCATCAGAAGACACAGCAGTGTGATAGCATGTATAAAGCTCCCACCTACAATGCCAGCATTGCATATGGACAGCGTTTCAAGTCCTGGCTGCTCCACTTCCGACCTAACTCTCTCCCCTGCACCTACATGGAAGACACAGAAGAAGCTCCTGCCTTCTGGCTTTAAACAGGCCAGATTCAGTTGTTACAGCCATTTGGAGAGTGAATCAATAGATGTAAGATCTCTGTCTCTCTCGTTCTGTGTGTGTGTGTGTGCGCGCGCGCAACTGTCTTTAAAAAAATGAAGTACTTTAAAAAAAAAAAAAAGAAAGAAACAAAGGATGTGGCGCAGTGACCTAGTGGTTAAAGTCATTGTCTTGAAAGTGCCCGGATCCCATATGAGCACTGGTTCTGATCCCCCACAGCTCCACTTCCCATCCAGCTCCCTGCTTGTGGCCTGGGAAAGCAGTCAAGGATGGTGCAAAGCCTTGTGATCCTGCACCTGAGTGGGAAATCTGGAGGAAGTTCCTGGCTTCTGGCTTCAGATTGGTGCAACACTGGCCATTGTGATCACTTGGGGAGTGAATCATTGGACAAAAGATCTTTCTCTCTGTCTCTCCTCCTCTATATATATCTGACTTTGCAATAAAAATAAAATATCTCTTAAGAAAAGAAACAAAATGTTTGAGCGTAAGTAGGTAAAATTTCAACAACTGCAAAAGGGCTGGATGATTTTTAATGGCACCTACCACACCCTAACAGAAAATAAAACATAGCCAAGGAAAGAAACAACTAATAAGGACTGGCACCTTCACTCACCTCACTTGTCTGTATTTGCTCTACAGTCTCCTGACTAGCTTTTCCGCATCTCTTTCTCCAGACAATCTTTACAACTTCATCATCATTATCTGCCTAGGACCATCTGCAATAAACTTGTCATATCCCTTTTCTCTGTTTATGCCAAGAAAGCAGGTTAACTTTCACCCCTCCAAATGTTATTCCTGTAAACCCAAATGCCTCTGTTTGCATCCCTTTTGACTTGTTCTCCTCTCACTTTCTATTCCCAGAAATCCTTATGCATGCCCCTTAGACCACATGTGTCTTCTCATTAGCAATATCTTTCCACACTAAATATGTTCTTAACTTCCTTCCTCTAATCTAAACCCAAACACACTGATTAACTGGAGTTTGCTCAAGTGATGACTATTACTCCTAAATATAACTTACTTTTTTATTAAGTACTGAACTTGGTGGATTTGCATTTATGCTCTTGGTTCATTACTGCTCTCTGAAACCCTTCTTCATAAATTTTCAAATGTCATTAGTCTCTATCCTCCAGATACCATTCTTCATCACTTAAAGATGCTCACTTCTATTTCATTGTCATGCTCTCTAACATGTATGTGAGTAAATTTTCCAAAACTCCAGGGTTCAGGTTTGTGAGTTGTACTCTGGCATCATTTCATCATTTTATCATCTCATCTAGTCACTTACCAAATTGTACTCCAGAATTTGACATTTCCAGTATTCAAACAGAATCCCAATGGAAGTACCCAAGTCTCTATCCATTTCTTACTCTCCAGCAAATTTACTTATCCAACAATCCTCCAGCCCTCTGCATCTAGGACCTAATCTCTTAACAATGCCACTCTTTCTCCCCATTTGACATACATTCATTATTTACTTTTGTGATGACTTTATGTATTCATTGCACCCCACTTCGCTCATATTTCTCTATATTTGCCTTTTGTGTTTATCTAAATTGTATTTCATGCTTATGTGTGTGTATAACTCTCCATGTGATCTCATTTCTGATTCTGGCTACAGCATGTATATACCTTCTACCTCAACTTACATTAATTTTTTTTATCATGATCCTAAAGTAGACCATTAATGCTGCCTGGCAATCCTATCTTTTACTGTTATATTCTTTGTCTCTCCCACCCTTCTAGATTATTACTTCATGCCTTCCTTCCTACTTTCCTCTAACTCTTCTCCCATTTCACTCATAACTAATGGCCTTGACTCACATCTCTGCAGTTACCAGCACTACTTCTTGCTTTTTCACTCATGCATCCTTCCTTTTCCTGAAATATCCATGCTCCTAGAGAAGCATAATTTCTCTTCTTGTGTACCAGGCCCCACTCTTCACTCTCATATATGCAAGGATACCATATATTAATTTTCCACTGAAATGGTTTCTTCTCAAGTCACCAGTTACTGCCATGTTGCTATTATTGTTCAGTTCCTCCACTTTTTGATCAAAAGAATTTTCTAGAGTTGTCCATTTCATTCACCTGAAAGTAATTTTACTCGCTTGACTTCAAAGACCCCATGCTCTTCATTGTTTTCTCCCAGTGTCTCTGACTATTCTTTCCTGTTCTCTTCACTGGTTTCTCCTCAATTTCTTGATTTCTATAAATTAAAGTACGCTAAGGTTTAGCCCTAGAATCTCTTATATTTTACACAGGCATCCAGTATTTAGTAATCTCATAAACACTGACTATATTTTGAGTATACCAGAATGTATATTTCTGGCTAAAATTCTTTCCCTCAACCTTTAGCTCATTTGTCCAACTTCCTGTTCATTATCTTACATACCACAAAGACAAATCAAACCAAACAAAACTGGCCTCTTGTTTATTCCTTCACCTTTGTTTATCACCATATATTATATTCCTTATCATGAAACTTCATCTTTTATTATTTTCAGAAGTGATTCCAATCTTCATCGCCGGATCCTCTGTTCTGCTTTCTTCCTACACTCAATCCATCACCACATTCAGCTCAATCTTTAAAAATGTACACAGAAACCAACCACTTCTCATCACATCCTCATAGTTACCCGTGTGTAAAATGTATCATTTCTCACCTTAACATAAGTGTTCCCTCCTTCTGCCTTCACTGCCTTGCAGCCTTAGTGTTACTATTATTACTAAGTCATGACAATTCTGCACTACAAGCTCAATAATCACTTCTCTTCTCATTCAGAATTAGAGCCAAAGTACTTTAAAAAGCCAACGAGATCTTATACAACTTGAAGCTAGCTTCTGCTCTCCCCTGACATTCTCTTACTCTTCCTGTTCCCTATTCTACTACAGGCAGATTGGCCTCCCAACTGGGTCCTGAGCATGTTAGTTATGCTCTGCCAGTAGAGTTCTCACTTTCAAGGCTTCTAGAATGGGCTGCCTTCACATACCACGTGGACTCTGTGTTCACTCCTCCAAAGCTTCTTTCAATCAACCTTCTTAAAATGACACTCTATTCCTCTTCTACTCCCTCTCCTACACTGCTGTATGTCTTTCCATCACTTCCTACCCTCTCTTTATCCACATGTCCTACATTTTTTTTTTGATTAATTGTCTCTTCACTATTAGGTTTAAATTATCAGCCATATGAGAGCAAGGTATTTTACTCTCTCTGTCCTCCTCAGGCTTAGTACCTATGAGAGTGTCTTGCCACATAACAAGCACAGAATGCATGACTGATTACATAAACATATGAATGCAAACCTTTATCCAGATGGTCAGAAAAGGATATATGAGATGAACTAGGACATTAAAATAGCTTGAGTAGCTTTCTGGGAGTCCAGTATTAAAGTTCATACTTTTAGTCATAGGAAGAGAGTGTTCAAGAACATTCCCAGAACATGAAGTACTCTCTTTCAAACTGACGTTCTGTAGCAGAATACTTCAGAAATTATTTGGACACTTTTCAACTGACACAGAACGTGGTGAGCATTCTGTCAGGAGACAGTGGAAATAGATGAACTCTCAAGGTTGGAGATGACTACATGTTACCAGAGTGAAGTCTCACAAGAACTTCAACTGCTTCCCAAGATGTCATTTACATTAAGAATGTGAATCCTTTGTTGGTTTTTCTAATGTCTAATGTTCAAATTTATGATAAAAATAACTTATTGTAGTATTTCTAAGGATCTGTAAATACAGTTCACAACATTTAATTACAAAAAAAAGGTATCACTTATGAAGATACCCCAGTAACTTTTAAAATAAAGAATCACGTTTCACATATCTTCATTAATCTGTATATTTGTAAATAAGCACAACACTTTTTTTAGAACCTTCACAAGTAGTTTATGGGAAGCATCTACTGGAATTATTTTATACTGTGTGATTCAAAC
Source organism: Ochotona curzoniae (assembly GCF_017591425.1). NCBI lineage: Eukaryota > Metazoa > Chordata > Mammalia > Lagomorpha > Ochotonidae > Ochotona > Ochotona curzoniae. The sequence continues at coordinate 49,096,733 of NW_024467119.1, forward strand.
AATGAAACCAAAAATTTTAAGTATTCAACATATTAAATCAAGGGTATTCTAGCCTGAACTAGCAATAATCAGTGTAAAGCAAAGGCCAACATTGATGCAATGAAAGAAACTACAAGATGCTACAGAACCTAAAACAAAATGCTGTACACAACCCAGATCAGGCAAAAGCACCAGCTGCTGCTTCTTTAAAATGAGGGCTCAATATAAATAACATAAGCATCTAGCCATGTTGTTCATGCATATATTTTTCCTATTTTAACTGGTTACAAAGCTGTCTATAATTCATTCTAAAATTTTATGAATTCAATTCTCTTTGATTCATTTCTGCTGCCTTTATAAACAACCAAGCTAATTGAATTGCTTTGGCATTTTAAAAGACAGGACCAAACCAGATGGATTCAAATGGCATTTATAAAAAGGTTTTTAGTTCCAGTAAGTGACTTTAGTTTATTGCATCCCAGAGAAATAGTAACTGTTACCAAATTGTTATTAAACATAATGTTTCCTATTTGATGCCACACAGTTGGTAGCCTATCTATGAGAATCAGTACTACCATTAGAAAGCTTAGGTTGAGAACCAAAAGATTAAATTACACAATATAGATGATCATTTTCCTAACATTTATTGAGTCCCTTATTCTGCTAGGTATTTTGCAAACATCTTATTTAACCAAAATAAATGACCTATGGCATCAGTGTTGTCATGATCCCTTCTATTGAGAAAACTCAGGCCTGGGGAAGCCAATTGCCCAGGGTTGATTAGTCAGTAAGTGGAGCAAATGAGCACTTGGATTCCAGCACCTACATTTTTAATACGGTTCCTAAAAATGCTGTAAGGTCTGAGTCATGCTAGCAAGCATATGCTACAGCCATTGCTGGGTTCACTTTCTTGCTGTTAACATACTTTAGGAACATGAAATTGTGCTTAAAATAGTGCTTTGACTTTGCCTTCTCTCTTTGTGAAGGGAAACACAGGACTTCACAACTTAATGGTAAAGGATCAACTAAAAATCAAGACAGTATAAGGACTGCTAATCAATTATTGGTAATTTCTAGCATTATGTCTCATAAATGATATTTCTTCATTCTGGGTTCTTGCAGTGAAATCAATGAATTTCAAACATGGGGAAAGAATGTGACTCTTCTGAGGCTTTTATATATTTATAACTAGTTATAAATTTTATAAAAATATTGTAGAATCTATTTTTAAGTACCTAGATGTTTACCTTATTTTAAATAGTATTAGATCATATCCAATTACTACATAGATGACACAGTACAGGTTTTTATAATTTTCAGAAATGGAATGAAGATCAAGATTTATTCTCTCAGAATATAAAAGAGATATTGGCAGTTAAATCATTTAAAAATAACAGTTAATCATATTTTTAATCATTGAAAAATTAAACAAAAATTTACAGTTGTTTGCAAGAGTACTATCTGGTGCCAAACTTATTAACTTTTCCACATTCTTAAACGAAGAGAAGTCAAGTGGTGTTTTTGAATTAAGTTTCAAAGTTCTCATGTAGTTATGAGACCAATTTTCTAAAGAAAAAGATTCTGGTTCAAATTTTAGCTGAAAAACTCTTAGTTCATCAACACATGTGGTATTTTTTGAAAGTTGGTACAATACAAATTATTTTTCATTGAGAAACACAAAAGGGTACAGAAGATCCTGGATTACCTATTACTTTTCCAATGCATTCTTGAAACTCAGGCTCAAAAGTAACATAAATGCTACATTTTCTCCTCTTCTTTCTTATGACATATTAGTGTTGAATATTGCCTGTTTTGAAATACCAATACTTAGGCTACACAGTTAACAACTTTGCTTTCCTGGTTGTTCAGATATTGTTTTGTTCTATATTGGAGGCTGGTAGCAGTGCTCTTTGAATTAAAGATCCTTAAGTTTCCTGTTAATTAATCTGAGGATATGTAAAGGCTTTAAAAAAAATCTTAGCAATGATAAACAATAAAGTTTGGAGTTCAAGATAAACACTGTCACTATTCATTTTAAAGGACAGCTTCAGATATCCATTCAAGAAGATGACCTGTAGTATATAAAACTTGTATATCATCACTGTACAGCTGTGGATTCAGCATCTGCACCAGAAACATGGCTAATCCCTTCCTCACAATATCACATCTCAGCTGTTTCATGAAACAGCAAAATGCTTGGTAGCAATAGCTAATCAGTGAACATTAATCACTAACATTATTTAATTGATATATATTCTTACAGTGTAACACTATTCAGCACCAAACAATGAAATGAACATCCTTAAGCCAATTAAATTCAAGTGACTGGAAGCAATTAAACCTATATTTCATATGGAGGTCAATTTCATTTTTTTTTCTTTCTTGCCACATTATATAGAGTAATTTGCAGAATTCATGCACCTTAGAATATCCTCTCTTATTTCATAGTTTAATTTGTTAAAACACAGGTATATAAGCATTGACTGTGTCGTTAGTATCCGATTTCAGATAATAAAAAGCTACTTTCTATGTTAAAATGACTTCTCAAAGGTGTGGATGGGATTTGAAATTAAACCTGTGGGTTTTATGTCACTCAAACAAACAAAAGGCTTTCCTTTCAAGAGTAACATGTTTGGAGATGGCTGGCAACTACGTGGAAAACATGTAAAGCTAGAAAAAAAAAATGTGACTAAAAATGTAAGCTAACTCAAGAAGTCAAATTCTTCCATAAATGTGATAATTGCGTTTTCTTTAGACAAATTACTCTCTCCATAATAACTAAGGTCTGTTACATAAATAATATAATTATTTCATTTAAGGATGAAGTGTACTTGGTTTGAGACAAGATTAGCTTTGTTTTCCTTGGATTCCCTTTGTTGGCATTATTTATAAATTTATCTAAATTTACTGATAGTTTCCTTGTCTATTCAAAAGCACATTGGAAGCATAGAAACTTGAAAAACAGATATTACAGTTTGAGGATTATATTTAATTTGGTAAAGGAAGCCTAAGACATCAAATATTTCATACACAATTTTATAATAGTCATTTTATAGAATAAGTTTATATATTTATAAGTACATTATGATCTTCTTTTTTCCTATAAGGTAACCAATGTACTTAAAGCTCAAATCATTTGCTCACATGATCCCTAAAAATAGATCAGATCTGGCCAGTATTGTGGTATAGCTGGGAAAGCTACCACCTGTAATGCTGGCATCCAATATGGGTGCCTATTTCAGTCTTAGTTGCTCTACTTCAATCCAACTCCCTGCTGATGATCTGTGGGAAAGCAACAGAAGATGACTCTTATTTGGGCGCCTGCTGTGGTAGACCTGGTTGAAACTCCTGGCTCCTGGCATTGGCCTGGCCCAGGCTAGTTGTTGCAGTCATCTGGAGAATGAAAAAACAGATGGGAAAACTTTCTCTCTCCCTGATCCCCAATAACTTAACCATAAAATAAACATATAAATCTTTTTATAAGATTTATATTAGAAAATAAGATAAATAAGGAATGTAAAAGTAGCATATCAAAAATCTCTTTATTGAAATCAATTAATATGGCCCTAATCCATACATCAGTATCAAGAGCTGTGTTAAGTCTAGGGTTTCTATATTACCTCCAAGATAAAATCTGAGTTATTTCTGTTTCAAGATACTAGTTAGACATATATTTCCTAGAAAAGAAGCCAAGGACTTTGCAATTCACAGTAAAAGCAGTGGCCAAATATCAGCATGTTGCTCATGCCACTTCCATATGCTCTGCTTCCACAAAATTTATCAGCATTGACACAAAGGACAAAAGATGGATGCCTGTGCCTATGGGTTGTATGAAAAGAGACTACAGACCGTGAGCCACTCACACAAGCCTATTGTCTAGGGTGAGGCATTCCCTAATCTCTCAGAATTGTTTACTACAAGCACTGTCAAGAAAAAACCCAGATAAAGCACAATGCTACCTTCAATCTTACACTCTAAAGAATCCACAGGGCTGCTTAGGGCCACTGCCGAATGCTTTTTGCAAAAGCAAGCATCCCTCAGCATTTTTCAGAATGAGACCCACTCACCTAAAGGACTGGAAGTATTGCCATCAGCCATAAGATTATACATAATGACTCTTAAAATAAGCTAAGGAAATCCTGTATCCCTTTCAAAAACCTCCAGTTGGTGATGATATAAGTGCTGCATGGATCCAGACATTTGCCATCACAGGAATTATGGGAAGGTGAAAAGTGCCATAATTGTATTGCTACTTCAGAAAGATCACCTAAGACATTATATGGGGAACTCACCAGAATGAACAAGTCAGAACACAAAACCAAAGGACTCTTAAAACAATCCTGTTAAGTGACTATGTGGTGACCCTAACACAAGCTTAGATACAGAAGATGAGCTCAGAGAAGAGGAATGGGCTAGAGGTGGGAGTGAGGAAATGGTAAGATTGAATTAGAATGGGCATATTAATGGTAAAAACTTCCAGATAAGAATATGGGAACAGAGTGTTCCTGGGTGGTTAAAGGCTGTGTTTCAGAGATTCATTGGGGTCAGCACAATGACTCAACAGGCTTATCTTGCATCTGCAATCATTGGCAACCCATATGGGTGCCAGTTGGTGTTCTGGCTGCTGTACTTCTGATCAAGCTCTCTGCTTGTGGCCTGGAAGAGCAGCAGAGAATGGTCCAAGCTCTTGAAACCCTGCACTCAAGTGAGAGAACCAGAAAAATTCCAGGCTCCTGGTTTCAGATTGGCTCAAGTTGCAGCCATTTGGGGAATGAACCAGCAAATGGAAGATCACTCTCTCTCGCTCGCTCGTTCGCTCTCTCTTTGTTTGTCTATGTGTGTCTACTTCTCTGGAAATCTGCCTTTCCAGTAAACACAAAGAAATTTTTTAAAAACAGAGAGATTTTTTGATTTTAGTATCTATAAACAACAGGACTTGACTCAGATGTACCAAGATGTAAAAACAGCATTCTATAGATGGTTCACAAAGTAATAATAAAATTTACATCATGCTAAATTGAAATTTGCTGGGGTTATTCACTTGCACATCAAATCTCTCTCGAACAAACATATACTACCACTACCAGCACCACTAATATTGATCACATTGTGGTAAATTCTAGGGTCCACTTTACACTTTAATTCATGGCAAAAAAAAAAAAAATCTTAATCAAAAATAAAACACAAACAAAAAGCAACATTCCTGAAACCAAATACTAATCATTATGATGTTCTTACCAGTGGGGTGTGATTCAAGCAAATGGTTTGAAACTATTTACATTGTAAATCACATTTTAAAAGTCTATTAGGAGGAAGAAAGAGTAAAATATAAGTTGTATGCTCTTACTTTAATGTTTCAAATTGAAACTACCAGTTATTAATGAGGAAAAAGTGCATAGCAGAGAAGGAAGCCAGAGTTCAGATGACCAATGGATGATAAAGAAGAAGCATAGCATCACTTTTGGTAAGCATTTCAGTTAAGGGTGTAGTACAAATCATCTCAAAGCAAGAATATTATCCATTTCTTTTGTCTGATATGGCCATTTTGCCAGAAATAATAGCTCTCAGGGCAAATACATGATATTTAGAAAGCCAGCAAAAGGTGCAAAATTGGAGTTATTTTAGTGAATTTGATTGTCTCAGAATGTGTCTGGATAATTAGCATATCTTTTATGTACAAACAGAGCCAGGTGCCATGTTCCTACCTGATTGCAGGTGTTGATGTCTATGCCCCCCTTCAAATATTCCACTACTTTGTCCAAGTTGCCGGCTCTGGCAGCACGTAGGAAGCTTGCATTGCTGTCAGACTGTGAGGGAAAGGAAAAAGTTTTAGCAAAAATTATTGATTAGAGAAAATAAAAATCCATCAAATGCTGAAAAACAATATTTACACTGTAAATCAGAATAGCTTTAGTTAGAAAACTTTCAAAAGTGAAATTAAAACATTAAACTTCACCATCTTCTAAAGAGTGTTTGAAGGACAATAAGTCAGTGGGAGATAAGATCTGCTACAATTGAGAGTGCAAAGAACCATGAAAACGAAAATCATTGTTTCTGCTTGATTCCAAGTGCTCGGCCATGTTGAAAGCTGAACTTATACCACCTGAATACAGCTCTGTCAGACATTCATGTCAATATAAGATTTGAATGGTTTTATCTAGAGGTTAATGTCTAGTCATGAACATATCGAAAACTGAAAGAAATCAAAACTGCTTATTTTACTTTTGCTTTTCAGATGAGTCTGAAGATTTGCATGGACTCCTTGGCAATCATCTGTGCTCATCACTAGGGAAAACAGAAAACTCCCAGGATATTCTGAGGAAAGGGGATAGTACCAGTTCACATGTGTAGACTGAGCTGATAAAAAGATTTGTGCTCTCAGTGATTTTGGGAAAACACGATTAAATTTAAACCAGTTGATATAACTCCAGGCCAAAATCTTCATAAAGATGCCAGCTCTGGTTAGATGCAGCTGTTTCATTTTTCCAACTTCCCAAGGTACTTTCAGAATCTGATCATGGGTGGACCAATGAAAAGTCCTGAGATTGCTCTAGACATATGATAGCCACATAGACCCCTCCCACATTTATTTAAACCTCAGCAAAAATAATCACAACCCGTTTTTGCTAGATCCCAAAACACTTTCATAAGAGTTGCAATTTTCCTTGTGATAAGAAATCTGACTAAAGAAAAAATAGGGGCAGGAAGAACAGTATCAAATGCCAATTAGGAAGTGAGATTCAGGTTTAATGATTCTTACTCAAACATGCTCCTCATGGTGTTATGCTGCCTCCTCCGTTGAAGAATGCACTTGGCAGGGATCCTGGCAAACTCCGTGGGAGCTATTTATTACCGTCTTTGTTGATGTGGAAAGATGGAAATGGAAGTATTTTCTCTGGGAGTTTCAAATATGGAGTTACTTGCATACTGCTAACATGATTTACACATGGGAAGACTGAAAACACTAGGACAAAATTACCTCACTGGCTTAGATGTCTACAAATACCAAAATGGCTTGTATGTCTAAACACACACACACACACACACACACACACACACACACACACGGATGATTTATCAGGAGTTGAAAGATACCACTGAAATCTGGACATCCAAAATGCCCAATCTGATTCTTTATAAATGCATCATGGTATGACTAATATTATCACACTGCTCTTCCTGTTCCCCACACCACTACAATTCCTCACTCATCGTGCTTCCTAAAATCTGTGCCTTTGGCACAGTGCCCTAAGTATATCTGCAATGCTGCAGTCACTGATTTGTGACTCATTTTAAAATGCCTGTTCTATGACATTACTTTGCTGTTTGCAGCAAATGTTAAATTCCAGGAGGATTTTCTGTCATCTGGTTTCTTGTCACAGTACCTCAGAGTAAAACAATACTATGCATTCTGTTAGGTCAGTATTTCAAAGAACACCATCTCATCCTATATAAAGGGTTTGGCAGTGACTTTATATTTATCTATAGTAACCATAGATAAACATAATTAAACTAGTAATAAATATGTAAATATATTATAGAAACATAATTTATATAACTATATTTATACACAAAATATATTTATATATAAATATAAAGTAACTGCCAAAAATATAAGAATATTACTCCTGTATATACAATTTTCCCAAAAAGAAATATTTATGCCATATGTTCTTCTGAAAGTTGCTGCTTTGAAGTACTTACAATTTTTTATGAAGCTAATAATCCTGGGAAACATTTATTGAGTTCTATTGTGGATTACAGATAGAGCAAAGAGAGCCATCCACTTTGTGTCATCCATACACTGGTTCTACAAAGAACAAACTACTGTCATGGTCTTTTAAGGCATAAGAAAAAGATTTAGAAGGTTTGTAAGGTCACACATTTATTTAGTGGGAGATCAAAGATTTAATCCAATTTTATGAGACTCAGAGCCATGTATTATCTGTGAATTTACTCCCAATGTGTCAAAGCAGATGCTATTATAGGTTCCTACTCTATATGTTCTTGGATAATTTCATTTGTGAGCATCAGGGTGTGCCCCTCCTCTATATATCTGATATTTGTTAAACAGGATGCCTCAACTAGAGAGGAAATTCTTGGCTGTCATCCATATGTTATGCATATCCATACATAATGCACTAGAAAAAGTTAAGAGTGAACTTGAGCTAAACAGAAACCTAATCACTTGGGAACGAGGACGGAGGTGGTCAAGTACACAATACATAAAAACCTACATGTCTAATCTGATTACATTCAGCAAAAGACCAGATGACTGTATTGTTCCCATAACGAAAAGAATTTCATAAGGAAGTACAGCACGAGAACAAACTGAACCCCAAGGGAAGAAGAGATATCTAGAGACACGACTGTGCAAGCAGGAGAAAAACACAAAAAGCCCTCCTTGAACTCTCTGCATATTGGGCATGATATCGAGAATGGCTTTTGCTGTTTCATAATCACAGGAAGTTTTCCTAACTGGTCCTCTCTCTTCCAAATCAGATTTTGAAAAAAAAAAAGTGGATGTAAGTCAAAGAGTTACAGTATATTCCTGGAATTTTAGCAAACAGTATTCTGAATGTTCTAGAAGGGCTGATTCCAATGGAAATATAATATCTGAGTCTGCCCACTAGAGACTGCTTCAGCAGTTGAGTCATGGCAGACTTTGATAAAATTAGATTCTTCTAGAACCTCTTTAAGGGTTTAGTTTTCCCAGAGTGAGAAAATGTATTAAATTGAAGTGTTATAAAATCTTTCAACAATGTGCATTTCAAGGATAGAATTTAGATGAGGTTTCAAAATTTATGCACAGATATTGACATCACTGAAGGTCAATGCATATTCCTGTCTGAAAATATGGATGGCGGGACTTTAAAAAGTCCTTGGAAAATGGATTCTTAAAATGATTAGTGCAGTGGGGAAGGGTCTTTTAAAAGCTCCTGGAAAATGACAGAAAAAATATACATGGACTTTTAAAATCTTTGTTCCAAAATAAACTAGACTTTTAATATAATTTTTTTTCCACAAAATTTGTATAGTCCTCTCATTTTCTTCTCCCCATTTCACTTAAACACAGGCGAATGCTACCCATAATGAGGTCAATCTGTGATTAAAGCTCTTGAGACGAGAGCTTTGGATAAATAGCAGTAAGTCATGTTATCTTTAATCAATAAAGAGATGAGAGAGAATTCAAAGACTCATAGAGAGAGGTGCAGCAGTTCTTACTATTCTATATTTTCCTGGGATTATGGTAAGAGTGATAAAACCAAGCATAAGTAGGAGGAAAGGCACGCTTTTCAATTTGACGATTTTCTTCACTAAACCAAGAGACAAGAGCAACTCCTCTGGGATAAAGTCTCAGACAAGCATAAAACTAACTGTTCTATTCTGCTGCTTTGTGTCCCCTGGACCCTCATATCCTAAAACCCACATAATACTTAATACCTAGAAAGACTGAGTCTAGGTAAGGAATTCAAATACTGAATCCCATGTTTTAACCACCCATGGGTGCATATAATTAACACTTATCCTCTTTATAAACCTAATGTAACATCTCATGCCAAAAAATAAGATTTCCCTCTTGAATTCTTCTTGATGCAGTGTTTTTTTAAATCTAAATATCAGAAACACAGAACTTTCTTCGCACCCAGCAGGGTGATCATGAATACATAGAGGAATTTACATTTGAACAGCCATGTGCTGTCCTGAAGAAGTGCTCCCTCAAAAATTCTGAAGCAAGCTCATGGGGTCTACGAGCTTGCTGGATTTTTTTTTTTATTCTGTGCTTACATTTCAATAGTAGTTCAAAAAGAAAAATACAAGCTTATTAAAGATCATCTAAATGACTATAAGTGATTACAACTATATATATTTTAATTTTCATATAACTGCTATATGTATTTCTGTTTATAACTTAGTGAATAACAAATAAAACCCTCTGAAACATGTTAACAAAGGTAAAGGACATACTGATTAAATGTATTTATCATACTTACATAGAAATCAAATTTAGAAACAAACAGACTTTCTGAGATGTTATATTTTTAGAATTAAACTCAATATTCATAATTTATTTTCTTTTCAACTTTTAAAACAATTTTTGAGAAAAAGGCTTGTGGCATAGCAAGAATGGCCACTTCCTGTGGTGGTGGCATCCCAAATGAGCATTGGTTCATTTCCTAGCTGTTCCACTTCTAATACCGTCCCATGTTAATAGCCTGGGAAAATCTGTGCAAGACGGTCTAAGTACTTGGATCCCTATCACCCAAATGCAAATCCTGGAAGAAGTTCCTGGCTCCTGGCTTTGGCCCAGACAAGCCTCAGACATTGGAGCCATCTCGGGAGTGAACCAGAAAGTGAAAGCTTTTTCTCTCTATCCCCTCTCAGTAATTTTTTCAAACAAATAAATAAATCTATTTATAAAAGCAAAAGAAATAATTTTTATTTGAGAGGTATAGACACAATTAGCAGAGTCCCTAGCCACTGAATTCACTTTGCAAATACATTTTAACTATGAGTACTAAACACTAGGCTAACCACCTGAACCCATGATTCAGTGGTATTTAATTTTTAAGGATTTATATTTATTTACCTGAAAGGCAAAGTGATAAATAGACTGAGAAAAAGAAGACAAAAGAAAGGATTTCCAACTGTTTCATCAAGCCTCAAAGAGCCACAACTTCTGAAACTTGGCCAGGCTGAAACCAAGAGCCCAGATGCAAGACTTGGCTGGATCCCCTATGTGGGCAGAAGGGGCTAAAGTACTGGAGCCACCAACTGTTACCTTCCCAAGCACATTAACAGAACCAGTCCATAAATGGAGCAGCTGGGACTCAAACCAACACTCCGTTCCTGATAGCTGGCTTCAGTCTGACTCAGACGTAGTTAGTTGTTGGGGACATTTGGGGATATTAAATCAGTGGATGAAAATATCGTCTATTTGTCTCTCTTTCCTTTCTTTGTCACTCTGCCTTTCAAATAAATAAATAAATCTTTAAATAGATCAATGCCCTTGGAAGAGCTGCTAGAAAGATCATCTGATGGTCTGAAGGAGTTTAACTCCAACACAAGTGCAGAAGTCATTACATTTGTTTCCTATTTGTAGTTTTTCTTATAACACATAAATGTAAAATAACAGAAAATAAAATTACAGCTTTTTAGATATATGTATGTACACACACACACACACACACAACCTTCATTAAACATAAACATAAACATACTTAAATATTTAGGCTTTTGTTAAGGGAATTATTTAATCAATTCATATCTTTTAGTAGTTTCACTGGTTCTTACTGTCTTGCTGAAAGCCAACACCGGGGGCAATGTAACACTGCATGTTGGATATACCACATTTTGTAAAGAATCCCTTTAGTTGCCTTCCTGCAGTGAAAACACATAAGAGATAGAAAGCACCTCACCTCACAAAATCCTTGGATCGTTTCTATTCAGCTGCAGTCACTTACAAAAAGTGCAAATGTGAACATTCTAGTTCGAGCATGTTAATTAACCCACATTTTTAATGTCATCCATTGGGTCTGTAGAAGACTACTAAATGAAAATTACTGATAGGTACTCTGATAGTCATGGAATTGATGTAACTTACCCAAAGAGTATTTTTTAATTCAGTGATCTATTTGTTACAAAAAATGGTTCAGACATAAAAGTAAAGTTTGTAAAAAAGGCACCACAAACTTAGGTGTTTACATTTTTACTTTTAAGATGTTATTAAGGGACCCACATTGTGAGATAATGAATTAAAACGCTGCCTGGGATGCCATTATCCCATATGGGTGTCAGGTCTCTGATCCAACTACCCGCTAATGCATTTCATAAAGCAGTAGAAGATGAGCCAAGTCTTTGGGCTCCTACACCAATGTGGAAGACATTATCCTGTTCTTGGGTCCTGAATTCAGTATGGCCCAGCCCAATCTGGCTGTTGCAACCCTTTGAGAAATAAACTAGAATTTGAAAAATCAATCTCTTGCTCTCTATGTCTTGTGTGTGTCTGTCTGTGTATTATGCCTTTTGTGTATATATTATGCATATATTTTGTATATAATTTGTATAATTGTATACATGTAATTTTATATATATACATATATGTGTATGTGTGTGTATATATACATATATATCTTTAAAAAGCAATCAGAACAATGCATGGGCTTAATTAAATAAGTTCTGCCTGAATATTTTAAGCAATTATCTCTTTGTGAGATGGTCATTTGAAAATTCATTTTTATGTAAAAACAAATATTTTCTCTTCATGTGCAATCATACTTTGATATTAATTTTTCACTAAAATGTTAGATAAGGAAAAAGTAACTACATACCAATTCTACAGCAACAATATTATTTTTCAATGTTATTGCAAAATTCATAAGTTCTTTTGCAATTATTATACTTCATAAGAGATTGATGTATTATCCAGCACTGAGAAGAGAAATAAAAGAATCACAGTTTTGGGCAACATTAACAGGTCCCACAAGCACAGTGCTAGGCAGAAAGAGTCAGGCATGCACATGGACAGCTTTTTAGTTCAGTCATCAGAAACCAAAAAGTGGCAATTCCAAGGTTATAAACAATAAGAGTGGTTAGAGTTGTGGGAAGTGTTCTAAACTTACTTGCTGGTTCCAAGTGCTGTTAAGCAGGTATATACATTTATGAGAAATACCAAAAAAACAAATACAAAAACAAAAAAACCTTTCAATGCATGTCTCTTTCTAAATGTGTGCTCTAATGAAAGATTTTTTCATAAAAAATGAATTTAAAAATAAATTGTTCCTAACTTATACAATAATAATAAAAAAATCACGAGTAATGTGTGTTGTAATGAAAAGTTTCTTATAAAAAAGATCTAAAAAATAAGTTATTCCAACTTGTACAATAATAACAAAAATTACCAAACAGTAAATCCAGTTTTATTCTTCAATTCAAAAGGTTTCCTAAGAGTCAAGCTCCAGAGCAGTCTATTATTAGTTGCTCTGAAATTCGCTGAGACTTTCTAATTATAGAAACTACAGGATCCTATTGGTCACACTGGAAATGTACTCTTCAGTTAGCATGAGAGAAGCTGCTTCTATTTTTCCTTTCCTTTATACATATTATATTATTAATAGTACTATGTTGGTCTTCAAAAAGTTTAGTGTAAATCGTAGACTATTAGATCAGAGATTATGGTTGTTCAGTCTTCAGGGAAAAACAAGTGAAGTTGTCAGAGGCAATTTAATGCATTAAGTAGTTTCTAGACGCTGGTTTTCCTGGGGAAATCACTTTTCTGAAAATTGTACCAACATATTAATATTGTGATAATTGTATTCTTTCTTTCTGAATCATTACCACAGGAACACAGAAAATCAAAACTAGTAGGAACAAAAACCAAAACCTAGAAAGTTGTGATTTGCACTCAGTAAACATATACCTCTCAGTGCAGAAAGTGGTCCTGTGAGTGTATAATATACATGTTAATTTTCTAAAAAGTATTGAACATGGGCCCCGGCGTGATGGCACAGTGATTAAGTCCTCGCCTTGCACATCCGGGATCCCATATGGGTGCCGGTTCTGGTCCCGGCAGCTCCACTTCCCATCCAGCTCCCTGCCTGTGGCCCAGGAAGACAGTTGAGGACAGCCCAAAGCTTTGGGACCCTGCACCCATGTGGGAGACCTGGAAGAGGCTCCTGGATCCTGGCTTCGGATTGGCATAGCATTGGCTGTTGCGCCCACTTGGGGAGTGAATCATTGGATGGAAGATCTTCCTCTCTGTCTCTCCTCTTTGTATATCTGCCCTTCCAATAGAAATAAAATAAATCTTTAAAAAAAAAAAGTATTGAACAGATCAAGTTGGTATTTTATGACACACCAAAAATGTGACTGGAAAATTGATTTTATTTTGCTGACATTAGTTTGGCTTCATAAAATAAATCTGTAATTAGACTCCTACTTCAACATTTATGACAATGAGATCACTGAAACTTTCACTAAAATCAGAGTTTTAGAAAAAATAAGCAGAAGCTTACTTAGGTGCTTATGATTCTATCAGATTCACATTAAATTTTACAGTGAATTTAAAATTTTAGTAACTTCTTATAAGATAGAGAAGCAAGAAGTCTCAATTTCTTGGATATGAGATAGGAAAACTCCAAATTAGTTAATAAACTCAGAAATATCGTCACCAAGAACATGCCAACATTTTCTGAATTTAGAGGCAACATGAGTTTGTAAATAGAGAGAACTGTGATTCATTGTGCAACATTTACCAATTGTAATAAGCAAAATAGATTAATAAGGGAAGTATTTTTCCTGAAGTTAGAAGCCAAATGCACAACTTGATGTCCATTTTAAACTTACAGCAGAGAACATTTCAGTTTAATGCTTCAGGTTTGGAGCAGGTGTTATGGCACCACAGGGAAAGTCACCACTTGGGAATGCCTGAATCCATGTGCCTCCGTAATGTCTCACCTCTGCTTCTAATCCATTTTCCTATTGATGCATCTCAGACACAGCTGAAGATGAACCTTTCATTTGAGCCCCTGACATGCACACAGAAAACCCAACTAGAGTTTCTGCCTCCTGGGTGTGGCCTCATCCAGCCACAGCTGTTGTGGACATTTGGCCAGTGAGCTAGTAGACAAAAGACATTTCTCTGTCTCAATCTTTTTCGTCACCTATCCTCTTAAATTTGTTAACAAATCATTTAAAAAGCTTCAGGTTTGTGCAGAACATAAGATAAACTTTGGGAGGCCTGAGTTACCTAAGCAGATTTTTAAGACACTACTGCTTCAGTTTGGTAAGCATCTTAATGATAGCTTTAATAATTAAACCAACAGGAGTTAATCCTTCTGAAAACAAAATTATTATTTTTCAAAAAATAACATATTATATAGGAGAATCAGACTCTCTCACTTTCACTATGAGTTTTTCTTAGCCATAAAGATGTCTTGAATCATGGTTTAATTCCACATGCAACCCCAAACAATATTGCTCTAGTGGACATATTTAAAAGCTCTGCTTACTCTTTGGTGTTCAAAATACTGACTAGGCAAAGACAAGCATAACATTATAGAACCCCCATGTGAAATACATGGTTTCTCATAATATTCTCTAATCATTTCAATATCTAAAGTAATAATAATCTGAATTTCACATGCCAACAATAAAAATAATGAAAACTTAGATCTCCACATTGAAAATTTGATTGTATTTATGTATCATATCTGTGAACAACAGAATTCTGAACAGTTCTCAATTGTTGCTTTAGGATCCTCAATTGGTATTAAATGTAAAATAAGGAAACAATTATCTGTATGATAATTCATATCTTAGATCTAATGTGCTTAACTACCAAATAACTAAACACCTCTTTAAAAGAGCTCAACCAGTATGTTAAACTCAACATGCACTAGATGAATGTAGGCTAAATCTCAGATAAGCATATAAAATTTACATACAAATCTCCAAAGGAATTTTGTTTGACATAATCATTGGCCATATTAAGAGGTGGCTGATAGGAGCCAGCACCATGGCATAATGAGTAATGCCACTTTCCACAGTGCTGGCATCCCACATTGGCATCAGCTCAAGTCCAAGCTGTTTCACTTACAATCCAGACCCCACCTCCGCTATTGTGCCTAGGAAAGCAGAAGGAGATACTTCAAGCACTTGTGTCTCTGAACACACATGGGAGACCTGGAATAAGTTCCTTGCTTCTGGCTTTGGCCCAACGCTGGCTCTTGAGGCCATTTTGGGAGTGGGCCATTGGATGGAAGATCTTTCTATGACTAACCTCTCTATCTCTCTAACTCTGCCTTTGAAATAAATAAAATAGACCTTTAAAAAAAGAGGGAGTTGGTTTATAAATGCCAACTATAATAACATTTGGATCAGAGTTTTAAAAAAAGAGCCTTTGAAATCCTTTAGCTACAATGTAAATTTAATTCTTTCTTTAAGAAACATTCTCTACATAAAACACTTTCTATTCCTTGACTAATCAGTGCTAAAACATTACAAGGCATTTGAGGAAAAGGTATATTAAAGTCCATCCTTCTGTAATAATTTAAGGATTAGGATAAATTGACCTAAATTAAGTTTTAGTCTCTCTTTAAGGCTTTTAGGACTGTCAGGAAATGGAAAAGTAAATCCCAACAAAGTGAAAATATCTTTCATCAAGTCTTTATTATGCCAGGCAGCCTACAGTGTTAATTTACTGTTGTGCCCTGGAGTTAGGCAAGGGCTGCACTTTCTTCCCCATCACTCTGGTTTCCTTCTTTGGAGACCATCTGCTCGGAAGCAGGCAACCCTCATTCCAAAGCAGCTCCAAGACATGGAATAAATGAGATGCTGATTGCACCCCACAGACTACGCACTGAAATGAGGATTGCTTCTTTAGTGTTGAATTATTGAGCATGGAAAAATTCTAGAAATAAAAGTTTCAAAATGGTTTATAATAGTAATCACTATCTTTAAAACAACTTGCCTATAAGTGTATTTCTCTATTGCAATTCATTTTCTTGCACTGTCAATGTAGTATGGCTCATTAATTGGAAACATGGAAAATGAGATGGTATGGTTTCTAGAATCTATTATGCATCTGTAATTCTCAGTCATAGTGATTTTTCTGAGAGATGTAGTATAATTACAGCTTTATAACCATACAAAGTGATGGCCTATAATTTAAATTCATTTGTGCTGTTTTCTGGAAAAAAAGGGGGGACGACATCAGTTCCTCAACTAGAAATTTCTATTTTCATTTTTAAGCACAAAAGTTCAGCAATATTAATCACTATTAATATAATCAATATCATCACTCCAGATTACAGAGAAATTCAAATTCATTATTTACTGAAAGCATTTATTATCCCAAGTGATATTTTAATTTTCTTCCATTAATAGATACAACAATTCTGTGCCATCCTTAAAGCTTGGTTTTTTGTTTTTTTTGTTTGTTTGTTTTCAAAAATCTTCACAATTACTGGCTGTCAGGAACTTGATCTGTATAATTTGCTGATTATTAGAAATCATTTATATGTCTCAAGTTCTTCATTAAACTATTATTAACTCCAGCTGGAAGATGCTAAGAGTCCATCTTTCCAACATACATGTATTTTTTGAGAGCAATTCACTAACTTCATCTTCAAAGTAGGTGGGTCCCAAAAGAGAACGCACAACTTCCAGCCTCTTTTGTACAGTTCTGGCAATGCACTAAGTATAAATAACAAACTTGAGAAGTTAGAATTCCAGTTCTAGTAAGCCAATATTATATCAATATAACATGTAAAATTATTTTTACATCCATTTTCTCATCCTCATCTTGCCACACAACACTGTCAATAAACTTCATAATGTCAAATTTTAAAAAAAAAACTTATGAATGCTTAATATGTATACCGTATTAGAAATTACTCTGACACACGGAATCATCTAGATGAAATTATGAGGCTCTATTGATGTGCCTATCTAAATGTATAGCTATTGCAAAATCATTGGTATTAACTTAGAAAAAGAGAAAAAGAAAATTAGCTGAACAAAGGGTTATTTTAAGAAGAGCTAAAACATTTTAATCAGTCCTTAACAGTTATCTCTTTGAGAATCAGACACCAATTTTAGAAGCACAAACTGTGTTCCAGACACTGTATTAGATATTAAGGACTGAATGTACAAAAAATAAGCATGATTCTTTTTTCTGAAACATCTGAAAAAAAACATTAATTTCAATAAATTCCATAATTTAGTACAGCACAAAACAGACCCAGGGAAGTTAATTTAGAGGCAATTGTCTAAGCAAAAGATTAAAAGAAAAAAAATACCGTATGTTTTCTCTGATGTAAGGTAACATTCATGTAAAGTACAAAATAAAAATACAAGCAATTAAATATATACAATATACATATATTCTCATATATAGTCTTTAACAAAGACTAGCTTATCGGGAAGCAGATATGTTGCAGCAGTCATCTTAACTCCCAGATTAAAGTAGGACTTCAAAGGAAGCATTTAAATATACCTTTGTTGTATAAAACTAGAGTTTTTATCTTTGCCTATACATACCATGCCATGATACACTCAAATAGCAGAAAGTTAAATTTGTAACACTTACTAAGAGGCTATGCTACTGTGATAATATGGGGGAAAACAGCGAGAGGGAAAGATATAGAGGCGCAGAAGGAGTAATTCCTATTCCTACAACATAGTATCATGGAAAATAATAATAATTTTAAAAATAACATAGTGGGGAAAACAGAAAAAAACCTTCAACTACAATATGATCCATAATTTAAATTTGGATAAAGGGGATCCAGGAAAATTCATTTAAAGGCAGTTGTCTAAGCAAAAGATATTTGTTTTACAAAATCACCTTACTATTAATATATACATATAGATACAGAATAAACTCAGAATAAAGAGAGTAAAGTATTGGACAATGGTTCCTTGTGATTTCAATTTAAAAAAAAAAATAGCCAGTACAGGAATTACCAGGTGCAATGTCAAAGAAATTACCAAAAAAACATGGTTTTCAGGAAACGGTCTGTAGCCAAGCATGCATGAATTACAAAGATCATGTTGAAAACAGAAAAGAACTGGAATTTTCAAGCCAAGTAGAGCCCAGACCATGGATATTCTGACTGCCATAACAGGATTGAGGGAGACTACGAAGGTGAGGAGGCAGTAAAAGACAAGCTCAGAATGCTATTTTGAAATGACCACACTAGTAACGTACAGGAGCATGGGGTAACAGACTGTTCAGCATGAGACTATTATAGTAGTTCTGGCCACCAAAACACTTCTCAGGAGGCCAGAATACTGGTATTACAGAGCTGATGTTTTCCCATAAGAGCACAACTGCACAACTGAAATGTTTTATTTTCAACGGATGTGATCTGTTGCAACGTTCTAAATTTACTCTTGTGCTTTGAAATTAATTGTCAGCAATGGTTTTAATTTTTTAATTCTAATTCATTGCAAGGTGTAGGATTTATGTAATTTTACAATGAAATGTAAAAAGTAAAAATGGAACACTGACTTTAAAAAAATATGGATATGATTAATTCTAGTTCATTGCCAATGGCAGTGGGAAAAGGATTAGCAAATCGAAGATTCACAGCTGGCATTTCTCTCTAAAATTTTAACTTACACTCTCTGTTGGAACTCAGTAAAACCATTCTAGTTATTATGGCATTTCAAAGAATATCTGATCTTCAGAGTCAGTTTTAAAGCAAAATCTTTACTTGCTGAGGTAAGAATAGTGTGATCAAAGAGAATTTTGAAAAGTAAGAAATTTCTAATTTTACATGGTTAAAAACAACCTGGAGGAGGCTCCTGATTCTTAACTTCGGATCAGCTCAGCTCTGGCTGTGACAGCCACTTGCGGAGTGAAAGAGCTTTTTCTTAGTCTTTGCTTCTCTCTGGAAACTTGCCTTTCCAATAAAAACAAATGAATCATTAAAAAAAACTGACCAAAAACAAAATCAAAATTAACTCATCTCATGGGACTGGTTGTGGTTAAAACGCTTCAGACACTCTCTCAAGGAAAAATCATGCTTAATCTGGATTTACGAGAAATAGAGAATCTTCCATGCCTTTTATTTTTTGACTTGTATGAGGATTTAAATTAAATTGCTCCTGTGGATTTACTACCAGAAGCATGGAGGTTGGTTTTGTCAAGACATTGTACCCTCAGGTTTGAAAACATCCCTTTTGCTTGGAGTCCCAGAACATTTTGAGCATTAAAAAAAAAAAAAACATAAATATTTGTTAGCTACAACTTGTAAACATATTGTTGCACCAGGTGTTAATGCTCAGCTGTGGAGGTTTCCAGTTTATTTGTTTGCATGACTATCTGTGCAGTTGATCTGGCCCTCCAGGGTTGAACACAGAGTCAACATCTCACTCATCTTTGTGTCTCCACTGACAGTACATCGTTTGACACAAAGCAGACCAGCAAATATTTACAGAAATCAAACAAACAAATGAAAAAGGAAGAAATTCAGCAGAATGAAGTTGGTTGAACAGGCTTATGAAGCAGTACTGATCAAGATAAGTATAAATTAAACCAGTAAAAAAGTTTAGTAAACAATTTAAATTACTGCAGATGACAAAACTTTGCCATTTGGTTTCAAGCTTTGTTTAGTAAAACTTGGCATGTTGTTAATTCACGTGGAACTTCTTACTTGAAACTAAAATTGTTAACGTTAAAGTTTGTTCTAATCATTCCTTTGGATATCAGCAATGAAGACATGTAATGCTTAACACTTAACACTTAAAGATTAAGTGTTGATGAGTGTGGACTAATAATGAGTGACGTTTATCTGGGTCGTCATCTTACAGTTGTGCAACAGATGTGATTAGACTAGATCTGCAGCCCAACATTCTCTGACTTTAATCTATTAACAGACAACTGACAACGGTGCCATCAGTAAAGAAATTAATCTCTAGTTGATGCTAACTACACAGGACCATTAGTGCTTGAGTACTTTGAAATAAGAAACTAATTTTTTTAAAAGACTAAAGTATAACATACTTTATTATTGTTGTTAAATAGATTATTCAGAGAGAAGAAGTGCTCATTGCTCTGGATTTTTTGGATAAAAGACATAGTAATATATTTCAGTAGTTACAGCAAAACTAATTTTAAAATAAATCATTGGTATGTTTAATTATTATGACAAAAACAACAGAAAGGGGAGGCTGTCTTTTAAAATTATCACTACTCAGCCATTAAAAGGAATGAAATTTTACCATTTGCAACCAAATGGTCCCAACTTGAGTCCATTACAATCAGTGTAATAGGTCAATCACAAAAGTTCTCTCTGATATGAGACAACCTTGTTGTAAAAAAGCCCTTTCAATACTGCTTGTGCTACATCTTAGGAGTTTTGAAATATTTGTTTTTATTTTCATTCATTCAGAAAAGGTGTTTTTTCCTCATTAATTTCATCACTGACTTAGGTCACACAGTAGCATCGCTTGCTTCAAGAAGGCTTTTGATTTTCTTTTTCATTTCTTCAGTGACATAGTGGTCATTCAGTAACATGTTATTTAACTTCATGTTGCTGTCAACTTTCTATTTTTTATTCCTGTTGTTGTTTATATTTTCTGGCTTTTTTAAAAGGGAATGTATAGTAACTGTGTAATACAAACCATCATATCCAGATGTGAAGATACAATGCACTATGCATCTTTAATTCCAAATCAAACATGGACTCCCAATGAAACTGTTAAATATATTTTGACAACAGAATGCTAGAGTCTCTGCCATTGTCCATACCTACAATGCCAGGATACACTTAAAAAGCAGAATCATGGACTCTTGACTATTTATGAAGGAATGTACAAATGATATAGGGGAAATCAGAGGCAAGGGTAGAGATTTGTGGAGAGGGTAAGGGAAATCACAGAGCCTATTGAATTGTATTATAACAATAAATTTTTAAAAACAAGAAAAAAATATCACACCTATAAAATATACCTCATTCAGATCATAGAGGACCTATTTACTTTTATTTCTATAATCATATTCTAATATCTATAGTGTGCTATAAACCTGTGTCTATGCTTGTGTGTGCCTGCATGTACTATGCAAAGAAAAAAGAGATAAGAGATGTTGCCATATGTCTAATATCAAGAACAAAATTTTAATCATTTGATGATGAAAACCATGTTTTGTAATTCTATGAGTTGCCAAACAGAGTTTGGTGCCTGAAATATGTCAATAAAGATAATTATGATGATAATAAAACCATCAGAAGAAAACTGCCATATTTTTAATCTTATCTAAAACTTACAACAGGTTATAAATATATATATATAACATAGATTTTAATTGATCTAAAATGAAACAAAGAAGAGTATCAAAGTAATTTTTTCACAGAATATTTCAGCCTCTGGATTTTTCTTCACTGATAATACCTTTTCACAGATATAATTATATATTAGTATTCATCAAGTCAAGTAGACCTATAAAGTATTCACCCACCCAAAGCCTTCCATTGTAATAGGTTATATCAGGTAAGATATGTGTTTTGTTCAGACATATTATACTTTTTCTATCATATTATATTTTGAGACAAATTCTTGTACAAATTTCATTGAACAATTTCAATTTTTCATTGCTGTATATTCAAACAGTTCTGGGTTTTTTTTACTGCCTTTTTTGTTGTTGTTGTTTTGTTTTGTTTTACAGGCAGAGAGAAAGAGAGCTCTCATCCATTGATTCACCTTCCAGATAGCAGAAGCCAAGGCAGTGCCAGAGCCTAGGGCCAGACACTCAACCCAAACCTTCCAAGTGAGTGGCAGAAATCAAATTGGTCAGTCATCACTGTTGTCTTCCAGCGTCTGCATCTATAGCAGCCTGAGTCAGGTGCTGGAGCTGGGCCTCAAACCCAAGTGCTCTAATAATGGATGCGTACATATTAACTGTTAGGCTAAGTGCCCAACCCTCCCTAATTTTAAGGATTTCTTGTTAAAATTTGTTTAATATCTCTTATGCAATGCATACTGTATCTTGCTGCAAAGCAAGTTATACCATTTATCAAATTACCTCTACGTGTCATTTAGATTTACTTTTTCTTATAAGTTATCTATCTACACAGGAAACTACAATATTTAATTTGCTTTTACTAGCATACACTTGAGCCACTCGATTAGACTGACAGTTATTTGAAGGAATGAATATCTTGCACTTTTGGTATTTCCTCTCACACTATCTATTTAAATTGCAACAGCTAACCTCACAATATGCCAAATGCCTTCTTAATCTTATCTAATCCTCATAAGTTTCCCAGCTGAGGCTTACTGAGGTCAATTCAGTTGTTCATGCATTTGGGTGCAGTAGGAGGCAGAACTGAGGTTGGCACCTGATGACTCTTCCTGGAATCCACAATTCATTTCACTTCTCCAGTGTCCTCCAAAGTATTAAGTGCCTTTTCACATTTAAGTGACATAAATGAGCAGCTGTTGCTTTTTACCCCTGGGCTGAAGCAACTCGGGCCATGTTCCTGGGTCTATGCTCACATTCTAATCTTTATTGTTGCCAATTCTCTTTCTTGTATTAAAGGACAGGGCCTGATGTTTGAGCCGTAAAGCACTGACATATCCGGAATACCAAGGTGTCTTTAATAGTGCTTAATCAAGCATTATGTTTTTTAAGGGTATGGTTGTATAATTTCAAAACAGTATTGCTCACTATATTCAGCAAATGATCCTGGAGAAAATCTCTATCATAATCATCACTGTTAACATGGAAAGAAAAAGATGTTTTACAAGCTCCACAGCAACGCTCGACTTCAAAGACAGCATTTGTTCCTCTGCTTCTAAAATGGCATGTAGAATTTTACTAGATCATGCTGACATATTCCTCTCAGTGGGATTTAAACCTGGCCTGCTTCCAAGAGGAATGAAACCACTCTTAGCTGTTCTTAATTAATCACCACACCTGCTGCTTAAATGTTGATTGCACCTTTAAGAAATGACAATAGGAAAACTTCTTTTCCCAGCCAAAAGTAGTAGCAATGCAGCCATAAGTCCTCCCCTCCAAAAAGCCAAATTCACTAGATAAATGTGGAATATTAAATGAAAAGATTTCAGATCTAAAGATATTTTGAATGTGTGTTTTATAAAAAAGTTATTGTTTTATAGAAGCATTTGTGCAAGACTATATATTTCTACCCTATTTTACATTGTTTTGCTTTTACTATGTCTCTTGAAAAGAATAGGGAGATTATTGGATCACTGCCTATGAGTACATAGTCACATATATTCTCACAGAATACTTGAAAAATGAATAGAAAACAATTATGATTGGCAGTCATAATTCCATTACCCAAACTCAACATGAAATATTTTGATGTTTTCTCCTAAAATTTTCCCATATGCACATTATACATGTATACCTATTAATACTTTTAGGAAGCTCAGATACTCATGTTGTACTTTCAAACAATAACATTACAAAATAAGTATTACCTATGTCATTCATAAATTTTGAAAAATGTTTAAAATCTCATGTAACTCTTCACAGATGCTCATTGACTATTCCTTTTAGCTTTCTCCAGTCACACATAGAGAGGCAATTTATTTGGTTTTCATAATTTTAAATAATGCTATGACAAAAAATGTTGTACGCAAGTCTTGCCCCATCTTTATTGTTCCTTTTGCTAAAACTCCCAGGATGGGACAGACATGTCAGAGAAGGTAGCACATTGATGCACAGTACACACATCTTGAAACTGACCTTGATAGTGCAAACCTCCCTGCTTGCGAAGAGCCTGTCTCCATCCAGTCATAGACTCAACAACCCTGTTCATGATAGATGTGGATTGCAGCTTTGACTTGTTTTCGTTTTCTTAAGAATTTGAGAATCCAGACACTACTTACTAACAGATCTTTTTTTTTAACCTGTTGACCTGTTCAGAGTTTCAAATACATTTTTATTTTTAAAATCTTCACACAGAATAAAATTTTTTCAATTTTTGCAAGTTTCCCACTTGTTTGTACAAATTAAAACATCTCTTACTGAATCTTTTGGCATTGTTTTTATCCTAATTTTCTTGTATGTTAATATACAATTTCCTTTTTAATTTACAATTTTACCATTCAACCTCCCTGTATATTAAAAAAATTCCTTTGTCTTCCATTTAACTCTTTAAATTTCCTGAATTTAATTTGGTGGGTGCCAAAATAAGTCTTACTTGAAATATTTTTCTAAGTGTTAAAAATCTTATAGCCTATTTTTAATGCTCTCTCTCTTGCTCCTTTTTCACATTTCTCTGTCCTTAAAGAGTCAGCACAATACAAAGCGTAGAGGTACTGCTTTAACTCTGTTTCTAGCAGTTAGCATGAGATGTGTGACACTGAGGCAACAACTGAACTCTACTGTCTGGATTTACTTGCATGCATCTTGTATAGGTTTATGCAGATTAGATTAAAATAGGTATTGAATATTAGGCCATAGCATAGTGTACTGGAGTAATGGGTACCCAATAAACGTAGATTTTTATTTTCTTAAAGCTTAGTTATCTTGATTTTATTTGAAAAGAAGAGTGCAAGAGGGAAAGGGAGAGAAAGCGAAAGGAGAGAAAGAAAGAGGCAGAAATGAACACTTGATAGTTCACTTTCATTCCGTTAAATTAAACTTGGTATAAAGATGCCTCTAATCCTATAAATTCCTTCTGTAGGTGATTTTGACCCCTAACTTTTAATTTTCATATGCCATATGCCAAATTAAGACAATATTCTAATTATAAATAGCTGAGTCTCAACCAATTACAGTAACTGAGTTTTAGCCATTCACAGGTACACATTGATCAAACCATGTCCATTTAGCCAAATGACTTATCACATCATGCCCAAAGCAGACAAATGCTGAGCTTTTCTGTATGTCATTTCCTTTTACCTTCTATAAGCACTGCCTGTCTGCATTGCTGGGCAGAGCTCACTGAATCCGCTCCTGGTTCTGAATTCTACTCAATCTATAAACCATTCATTAATTCTACAAACTGCTAAACTTATTTTTAACTGTTTTCTCCTAACAGTTGATGTGATAGGAACCTTTATTTAACAAGGACAGAATAATTTAACTAGTCATTTCCCATGTGCACCATTACTTTTATACATACGAGTGGAATTCAGGCAGCACATGATACTGGCCTTCAGTGTCAAGGAAGGATCAGATCATTCAGAACATTCTTGCTGTTCAAGCTGCCTATTTGATAGTCAAATGAAATTTACAGTCTTTCAAATTTGAGGACATATTTTTATATCATAGTAGCTTTTTAAACAGATTTTTGATGGGGTTGATAAGATTAAATAATAAATAACAAGGCTTTATGTAGGTATACATTAATTACGGTTTGCAGAAGCAGAAGTTAAGACTTATAGTAAGTGTGGTTTAGGACTACTGCAACACGTCACAGTCCATTTCTTTTCCTCTTACTCATGCTTATGTGTTTGTTTGTTTGGAAGTAGGAGTTATTCAGAGAGACAGGGAGAGACAAAGGTCTTCAATTTGTTGGTTCACTCCTAAAATTGACACAATGGTTGGAGTTGGGCCATTTCAAAGCTAGGAACCATGAGCTTCATCAAGTCCCCGCCAGTAGATGACAGTGGTCCAAGTACTTGAGCCACCCTCCATTGCATGTGAGAAAAAGAAGTCAAAGGCACACAAATTGGAAAGAAGTAAATCAAATTATCCTTGTCTGTGGATGATATGATTTCAATATAGAGATAAACAAGCTCTCTATTAAGACACTATTGGAACACAAAAGAGAGCTTAGTAAAGCTGCAGGATATAACAAATCAATAATCTTTGCATATACAACAATTCCATGGCTGAGAAAAAACTGTAATATCAGTCATACTCATAATAGCCACAAGAAATGATATCTTGGACTAGATTTAAACAAGGAGGTAAAAATTTTCTACAGTGAAAATTACAAAACATTAAAGAAATTAATAGAAGACAATACCAAAAAAATGGAAAAAAAAACTTCCATATTTGTAGATTCAAAGAATTAGTATCATTAAAATGCCCATACTTTACTGGACATAAATTACAGATTAAATGTGATCCCAATCAAAATATCAAGGGTATTTTCTCGGATCAAGAAAAACAATGGTAAAATTCAAATGGAAACATCAGAGACCTCAAATAGCTAAAGCAACTGTACATAACATTTTTTAAAAAGCAGGAGGTATCACAATATCAGACTTCAAGACATATCTCAGGACAGTTAGAATCAAACAGCATGGTACCAGGATAAAAATAGACAAGTGAGCAATGAAACTTCATTGTTACATTGTTTCTACTCATTCAAACCCTAAACATTGACACAACTGACTAATCTTTGACAAATGAATTTAAATCAAACACTTGAGAAAGGACAGTCTCATACAAATGGTCCTGGGAAAATTGTAACTATTCATGTAGAAGCACGAAACAAGATCCAGAACTTAAAGCATTTACAAAAACCAACTCAAAAGGGATCAAGATTCTAAATCTACAACCAGATACCACCACATTATTAAAGGAACGCATTAGGGAAACTCTGCAAGACATTGGCATAGGAGGCAAAGACTTCCTGGTAGATACCCCAGAAGCCAATAAAAAAGAAGTTAATAAAAATACATGAATGAGATTACAACAATCTAAGAAGCTTCTTCACAGCAAAGGAAAAGCACACAAAGTAAAAAAGCAATTGGCAAACCCAGAGAAAATATTTTCAAATATGTAATCGATAGAAGACTCCAGGATCTAAAGAGAACTCAAGAAACTCAACAGCAACAAAATAGACACTTCAGTTAAGAAATGGACAGATGAGATTAACAGAAATTTTCAAAGAATGAAGTGTGAATGGCCAACAACAACAACAAAAATACTCAAGATCACTAGTAATCAGGGAAAAGCAAATAAAACTACAATGAGGGATCCAGGGTACAACATACTAGTGGCCAAGTCTTTGCCTTTCATACTCTGGGATGTCACAGTGGCACAGGTTTTTGTCCCAGCTACTCAACTCCCCTTCGGCTCCCTACTTGTGGCCTAAGAGAGCAGTAGAGAATGGCCAGAGCCTTGGGACCCTGTTCCTGCATGGGGGACCTGGAAAGAGGCTCCTGGCTCCCGGCTTTGGATCAGATCAGCCATTGTGGCCACTTGGGGAGTGAGCCAGCAAATGCAAAATATTTCTTCTCTCTGTCTCTCCTTCTCCCTAAACCTAACTCTCCAATAAAAATAAATTAAAAAGAATAAAAACCACAATGAGGTTTCATCATACCCCAGACAGAACAATTATCATCCAAAAATTAAAAAACAAAACAATAAATGCTCATGAGAATATGAGGAAAGTGCCACACCAATCCATTATGTGTAGAAATGTAATCTAGTACAAGCATTATGGAAGACCATGGAGATTCCTCAAAAATCTGAAAATCAGCACATCATATGACCCAGGTATCTCATCCCTTTAATAACCCAAATGAAATCAAATAAGCATATAAACTATTTGTACTCCTGTGTTTACTGCAACTCAATTCACAACAGCTAAGATATGGAATCAACCCAGGTGTCCACCAACTGATGACTGAACAAAAGAATGGTGATATATACACTATGGAACACTAATTACTTATTCACACACACAAAAGAATGAAACCCTTTCTTTTGCAACAAAATGGAAGCAACCAGAAACCATAATACTTAGTTAAATAAACCATTCTCAAAAATACAGATAGTATATGTTTTTTTCTGAAATGTGGCAGTTAAGACAGAATACAAAAATATGTAGGGGACCCAGAGCAGTAGCCTAGGGGCCTTTTACACACCTGGATCCTATATAGTCTCTGGTTCTAATCCCGGCAGTCCACTTCTCACCCAGTTCTCTGTGGCCTGGGAAAGCAGCTAAGGATAGCCCAAAGCTCTGAGACCATACACACACGTGGGAGACCCAGAGGAGGCTCTGGGCCCCTGACTTCAGATGCGCTGAGCTCTGGCCATTGTGGCCACTTGGGGAGTGAATCACTGGACGGAAGAACTTCTGTCTCTCCTCCTCTCTGTATATCTGACTTTAAAATAAATAGAAAGTAAATTGTTAAAAAAAAAAAAAAAGGTAGTAATGAAATGGTCATTTTGGAATATGACTTCTGGATTTTGTCCTTGTTTATACTTTTATGGAATTGAGATCTTTACACTTTTGACTTGTTCAAAATTATGATATTGGAAAATTAAGCCCCTAGATGTAGAGTGAAAGAAAAATATGTATTAGAAAAACTATTGAAGAGAAGGAAATTATGAGGGGAGATATTGGGAGTAGCAGTGAAACGATGGAAGTGTTGTTGTCTTCTCTAAAATGTACATATGGAATACATGAAATTCATTCTCTTTATATTAATAAATATTACAAAAATTTAAAAATCAAGAATAAACTTCCTTGGAATATTTCTCTTCTGTGGTGATTCATAGAATCCACTTAGGGAGGAGCTATCATAAAGCATTCACTTGTTCTTTGCTTTCAGTATATTTATTATACCTTCTTGTTACGTGTACAGTAGGATTTGTCTGCTCTAAACTCAGAAGGATGTTTAAGTTGATGTCTTGCTGCTAATCACTGACGGTGCAAGGGTGGAAATTTTATCTAATTGTGGTGGGTAGGATGTAGGGCTGGTAGGAAGTATTTATGTGACCGAGGTCACGACCTCGAAGGATGGTTCCCTCCAGGGGTGATTCTTCTGGGTTCAAGCTGAACCGAGGCTCTCTCCTGCCTCACTGCCCCACTATACTCAACAGTTTTCAGACATTAGGATCTCACACCACCAAAATGTAAACTGTAATAAGCATGAGCTTTCCCAAAGAAGCTCCTCTTGAGTATTTTTAGTAAACAAGAAACAAACTAATGCAGACCTCAAATACTCTGTCCCTGTGTCAGCACCAATCACCCAAATATATGATGTGAAAAATGCCTAAAAATGTGATTATCATTAGCTACTTTCTTAAAAGAAGCAATTATGTATTGTAGCTATTTGCACAGAAGCATGAAATATATACTTTAGTCATAGAAAATTAATGGGCTTCTTTTATTCCTGTATTTTTCATTTGTAGCCTGAAAAAAAAATCTAATATAACAAGCAGTGGTTTTCACAAAAAAAAAGCCTTCAGAAATTTTGATGTATTTCTCTCTTACTACATTTCTTACTAGATGTTTTCCCATTTCCTTCAGAACATCAACATCTAAAAAGATCTGATAAAGAAGTAACTCCAATTTTGACACACATCATTTCTGTCTTGTGAGAGATTCAAATTTCTAGTGTTTTTCCTTGATTGAGAATTCTTCATTCATTAATTAATATTTTATTAAATAAAAATATATTAGAACTAGAATATGGACATTTCTACCACAAAGGCAGAATCTGAAATTCACTGCAAATCTCATTTGTAACTTGTCAATGGCTGTGGTAAGTGAAGAGTACACACACAGAAAAAGGAATTTCGTGGGAGCTCTATATGTCAGCAACATTCATAATTCACCAAAAACCATTTCAAGTTGGCCTACCTGAAGCAATCAACGAAATGACTATACTTCAGATAGCCATTATAATGTTTTTATTTCTTACAAGCAAATATCAAAGAAAGGTACAAAATGTTTCACTATAGCATCACGGGTCTGTACAAAAGTGATGAGAATGTATGCATTGAAAGTTCAGACACCTACAATTTTGGTAAGAAATGTAATACAATACGCTTGAAACATAAAAAAAAGCATTTAAAAATGAAAGAATCTGAGAACAAGCAGATATTTTTTGGATTTTTTTTTAAATGAAGAGGCATTAAATCCAAAATAGCAACTGCAAGTGAGTAAGAGGCATGGCAGATGTCTGTGTGGGAAGGGGGAAAGCACGGTTGAGGAGAAGCTCTCCCCACAGTGTATTCTCAGCTCGATCTCACACCTGCAACCTTGAGGAAGCCAGTGTCTGTTCAGCAGAACTCAATGTCTTTGACTCAGAAGTAACCCAAACTATTGGTAGAAAATGTTCGTGTCATTTAAGTTTATTTTCTGCATGCTTTTTCACATGTGTTTGAATAGAGAATGATTCAAATAAATATAAATATTTAGTTGGGAGGCAATTTCCTATTGTAAGGAAATTATAAAAGAACTAAATATGGCACTGTTTACAGTTATTCCTCTGAAAAAAGTACCCCTCAACAATTCTCTTCAGAATGCAACTACTGATTTTACAAATAATTTCATGTACAGAGTTAATGACAAATTCAAGAAAACATCTGTTATTTTCTATGGTAGATGTTATATGCAATTAATATTTTATAGCACTACTGTATTCAGTTATACTAAAGGCACATTCCTTTATAACAAGATCATAGTGTGCAGCATGGCAGTGCAGTGGGTTAAACTACGACCTACACATGAGGGCCTGTTCGGTCTTGGCAACTTAACTTTCAAAACAGCTTCCTGATATTATACCTGAAACAAAAAAAGTGGTAGCTGGCCCAAGTATTGGGGCCCCTACATTCATGTGGGAGACACAGATGGAGTTCTAGTCTTGGCCTTGCCCCAGCCATTGTGGCAATTTGGACAGTGACCTGGGAGATCTCTAATTCTGTAACTCTGACTTTCAAATAAGTTTTAAAAAAAGCCTAAGATAAAAATGCTTAAAAATAAAACAAGATTGTAATTAAAACTTCTTATCAACTTCATAGAAGTCACCACCACTTTTTTTCCATTTTTTATAGCATGTGACTTCGCCTAGGAGCATGTCAGTTGTAGCTAGAAAATGCCCACAACTCCATTTTCTTCATAAGGTGAATTTCTAATTCATTCACCTTCTCCACAAACATTTACTGAGCATCTGTTAGATGGCAGGCCCTTTGTAAGACACTATAAAGAGTCTGGAGCAAATGACAACCTAACTGATCTCTAAAACATTCTTTAATCTATGCCTCTCACTAGGACACATTTCAAATTTTAAATCTTGACTTATGAAGCTAATGATAATCAGACCACTTTTTTCAAATCTCATGGGTTTCATACAATAAAAACTTTGCATTCCAAACTGATGAGGATTTGTATACTGATTCTTGACCATTCTAATGTCATTGCTGACTCCAAGACTTATTTTTCTTGACTTATCTGCAACACTTTGAGATTGAGCTATCACTTGGAGGTACCTCAAAAATATTCTGTGCTTTCTCGTCACACTATAATACCACATTGGGCTTCTGCTTTGTCAGCCTATGGCTTCTATTTCTTCAAAGGCAACATTATATGTCTAATTTATCTTGGCATAGTAGCTGACTTGATAAACGTCTACTGAAAACAAAAGGACACATCTTTCCCAACAGGAATCAAGACTGTACTTGGGTTCCTAGATTCCCCTCAGGCTTCGTCTTCTCCATTGACAGAAGGAAGATGGGAAATATTTAACTACTTGGCAGCTGCAACAGTAGAGGGAGATAGTCAGAGAAGCCTCTCATTAGACCAGACAGTACCTTTTTGTTTGTTAACATGGGAGTTGAGGGTAGCCTGAACAGGGAGTCAGGCTAGTCTCCGTAGAAGGGGCATTTTGGTGGGCTTATAGCATCAGCCATTGAATTTGTCTTTATGGATCCAGTTCAACCTGCAAAGTGGTCCAGGTCTTCTGCCACAGACCCTTTGGATGTCAGCCCTGTCCATGAGTCATTCACAGAGCAATGAAACTCATATTGAATCTCCTTGGGCATCATAAAAAGACTTATTTCATTATACATGTTGCCCATAATACCCTACTGGTTTTTTTAGAATTAATTGATCATATGTGGATAGTTCTGTTTCTAAAACTAGATTGGAAACTCCTAGAGAACAAAAATCATAAATTATCTTCTTTCAATCTTTCCTTTAAATAATATACCTAAAAGTTACATAACCATGTTCTATATCATTTTATATTTTTTGAAATGCTTGCCAGAATGATGTTCATGATACTCTTGGTTCTTATTAGCAATGAGGTCAGAACAACAATACAAAAAACATGTGTTTATCATTTATAAAAATGCTGCAAAATACAGTGCTCATTGTAACACCTCATCCCTTATATCTGTCTTCTTAAATTTCAAAACTGAAGCAAAGCTTGACTCACTTGACACACTGATATGCTTCATGGGTGATAAACCCTCTCTCTCTCACTCTTTGTGCCTCCACCTTCTCAATACACAGTACAATCTCACATAAGTTATTCAAACAAAAAAATTCCCATCTTTGTCTTTCATAACTGCAAAACCATTCGTTCATAGAAATGAAAATAGCCTTGACTGTGCTTCCTTCTACTTCCACTGATGAAACCACAATCCATCCCTCCATCATTCTTCACCTCTAGCATTTCTGAGATGAGTTAAATGGGTATTCTTTCTTCCTTTCTGTTTGCACTCACCAACCATCCTCCACAAGAAACAGGGAGATGGTAGGAAAGCTTATGGCCTATCTCTCATACCTTGTGCCTTTTATCATTCTCTTCATTGTTCATTGTACTTCTGTCATAGTGCACATATTTGCATTTGTTGAGCATCTTTGTATACTTCCTCAATCTCACATTCATTTTTCCCCAAGGAAAATGTTGTTCTTACATTTTAAAATTATTTTTATT
Source organism: Ochotona curzoniae (assembly GCF_017591425.1). Lineage (NCBI taxonomy): Eukaryota > Metazoa > Chordata > Mammalia > Lagomorpha > Ochotonidae > Ochotona > Ochotona curzoniae. The sequence continues at coordinate 49,129,826 of NW_024467119.1, forward strand.
GTTATTTTATGGTACAATTCAATAGGTTCTGTGATTTCCCAGCCCTCTTAGCAAGTTCTCTCCTCCCTCCCTTGGTTTCCCCTCTAGTATTATAATGGGTAGTCCTTCATAAACAGTCATTAGTCCATCATGCTGTTACTGAAGTGTTTTCCAACATTGTAGGCATGAACAAGTTGGAAAATCCAGCATCCTACTGTCAGGATATTTTCAACTGTCTCACTGGGAGTCCATCTTTGGCCTGGGTGCATATAGACATACTGCACTACATCTTCACATCTGAACATGTCAGTCTTCACTACACTTCTAGTATACATCCCTTAAATACAGAGCCAGTACACAACAGGGTAAAACATCGTAAATTTTCACCAACATGAAGTTAAAGAACATGCTACAAAAATACCAATGCACTGCTAGGTTGATGAAAAAAGAACACCTGCTTGCAGAAATTGATGCTACTGCACAACCCACGTGGTGCTGAAGATGTTACAATAAAAACTAGAACATCATTACCTATGAAATGTGGCAAAAACAGTGTTGAAAGGGACATTTACAATCTCAGATGTTTACAAGCAATCCAAAAGGTCTCATCAGTTAATGAATCACAATAACGTACTGAAAAGATACAAATGACTAGGATATGTGAAAAGGTAAAATTCACAGCAAAAATAATTAGATTTGATATCACAAAACTGCAAATTGTAACAAGAAAGAGCCATTCCCTAAGAAGATGAGCAAAACCATTCTTCAGCCATATTATCAATGAGCATCATCGGGGACAACCACTTAAAATTAGAGATGAAAGAGAAATGGTTCCAATTCTTTGCTCTTTACATAGGTCATGACGTTGTTGGCTTCGTCAGTAGTAGGGATTGTAGTTTTTGCTGTCTAGGTGTCCTTAGCAATTTCATTGCATCCCCACATTCATACTATCAGTTGGTCTCCTGTCACCAGAACTCTGTCTTGTCATTATGTGGTCAAATCTAAATTTGCATTTGTTAATAACTGCTTGCTGACTTAGTCTGTTTTAAGTCACACTAGCAGGAAAGTATACTGAATTGCTTTCATAATAACATGAGGATTCACAGCTCATAGCCTAAAGTAATAAGAACTATATAGAGTAATGAAAAAAAATCAAAACAAAAATAGCTTATGATTCACTCCCACAATGGGGAAACTTTGCTAAACCACAAAAGAAAATAAAATTAAGAGTAAACCAGTAAAAAGACAAGACATCTTATTTAAATTGCAGCCAAAATGGACAAAGTAACATTTGTGATGAAGCACCACATTTCCTAATTTGCTCATGAGACAAAGCTAATTGATCTAGCAAGATTTTTAAAACCTTAATAAAGTATATGATCCAGATAGAAAAGAAATACACAATGCACATAGAACAATCCGCATATTCACAAATGATGCCACAAAAATTACAAGAAACAAAAATAAAATAAAGAATTATGTTGCAGTTCTAAATTGCATCTTATCAACACAGCCTCAGGAATCTCTTCCTCAGAAGCCTATCTGGACCCTTTAAGGTCCGGCTGACTCACGTCCCAGACAGAGCTATCCTAGGCTCCAAGGCAAAACCTAGAAGACAGCTCTAGAACTATTTTTTTTTTCAGAAGTAAGCTTGAAATATATACACCAATCATCTACAAACATGAAGAAAAAAAGGTAGTTGAGAGATGATACAGTTGTTCCTTTTGTGGTTGGTATGAAAATTCATAGCATCATCAGGATTTATTCTGAATATAAAATTTGAAACAGTTAAATTTTTTTCTTGATTCTTGGCTGTCTCCTGTTCCTCAAGCTCTCTCTTTTTTCTTCTTCTTTTTTTTTTTTTGTGTGTGTGTGTGGCCAAGTTAGTTGTGATAAAAGCAGATCTTTAAGTATTTTACAGATTAATGCAAGAAACAACCCACAGATCAAAGGAAAACACTGACATATGCCGGTAAGTCTTTGCTTCCATATAAAGGAGGACATCTTCTCACAGGATTCCAAACAAGATCTCTGGGACGAGGTGAGGGAGACTCACAAGGGGTGAACCAGAGTCCAGAGGGGCCCAGGCAACTGGAGCCAAGGGCTAAAGTGTCTGCCCAAGAGGTGCACCTACTCTTTTTGTGTTCTCCATGCAAATAAACAGCTCCATACTAATGAACTAAGCAAAAACCACAAATACAACAAAAATTTGAACCATACTAGATATAATTGTATTAGATATAAATACATCAGGATAAATTACAGCATACTGAAGACTATTGATTGATATCAATCTTTCCAGACTAAGTATTACTATAGTTTCTATCTTTATGAAGGTAACAAAAGTAGCATTTTAATGTATGTTTATAGATATTAGAAAACACAGCAACTGATGTTTTCATCTTTAACAAGTTAGTAACTGGAAAAGATAACAATCAAAAATGTAATAATAGCATAATTTGGATAATGGCTGTCCATGGGATTGTTTATCTGCTGTCTGTGACTATTTTTGTTCTAACAGCAGACATCAATAGCTGTGAGACCATGTGGTCCTAAAAATCTGTAAGAGTCACTCTCTAGCTCCTCACAGCTCAGTGAACTCTACTGCACAATGTAAAGGTTAATTTGGACATGCATTACAAAAATCAAACACTATTTTTCCAGCTATAGACTTTCATAACTAGATAGCAATGGCATAACTGTTTAATTTTTTCACTATAATTTCAATTTGTCTTGAAACATAAAATATATCACATTGTCAAAATAATATCTGATTTTCTTCTCTGTAATTATTTTTGCATAGCTTCTATGTTTAGTTATCTAACATACATGGAAATTATTGTGGTCTGATTTGCTTTACTTTTCTAAAAAGCTCTATGTGAAATTTCAAATGTGAACAGACATGATTGGTGGAAGAAAAAAACTATCTTTTCCAATACTATTTTTGGTTGATTTCTTTCTCATTGTTCCATTCATCTATACAAATAAAGTCAGAATACTGAAGTTTTTAAATGCAACTCATAAAAAATGAAATATTAATTTTCATAAATCCCAATAGATTTAGTATTTTTACATTTATGGTTTATGTTTTATATTAGTTTTAGTTCTGGTTTAGTTCTAGAAAATTAAGTTACATGAAACTGTACCCAAAACACAAACCCTACCATTTCTAAGTTTATTTCTAGAACAAAAAAAAAAAAAACACAAAAATCGGTTTTTCCTCAAAAAAATAAATATAATTAAAAGTTCTGAAGTTCTAAATTCTTTATCATTAACTCTGAACATACGAATGTTGGAAAGTACAATACAATGTACCGGAAGAGGATTTAAGGAAAGACTGACTTCAGTCTTAGAACATCTATTGAAAACTAAACCAAGGCAATAGCTCTTTTAAATTGGAGAAAGTAAGCTATTTAGAAGCATGTATTTGCTTAGCTTATCCATTAGCTTTGGTTTGGTTTGGTTTGGTGTGGTTTGGTTTGATTTGGTTTTACTCCCTTAGCCCAAACTGGAAAAATTCTGGACCAAAAGTGTCCTCTGAAGGAAGATAGTATGCTGATTTCCATCCCGACCATTTCTTCTCTGTCACAAATATCCAAAATCAACAGCAGAAAAACTAGTTCAATGCCTAGAATGCCATATGGATGTTAACTAGAAGAATTCAGATGGTATATTTTTGGAAACTATCTTTTAATGCACAGAAGGATAATGGTTTTATCAGGTAATGTTACTATTTAGTATTTCTTTTTCAAAAGTTTTTAAAAAGTTGTGTGAACACTGAAACTTAGGTTTCAAAATCATGGCAACACTTTTTACAAAAAAATGGATAAACTTACCAATATATCACCACTCTCTTCTCCACACTTTAAAAAAGTACTTTCATATTTCATTCCTAAATCAACTCTCACTTCTTTTACGTGTTACATTTTTGTTCATGACTTTTTAAGTGATGAAAAAATGGAATAGACTTGCACAACAAAGACTGCTGAATTATCAAACCCTTTAAAGAATGGTCTAAGCAAAAAAAACATCTTTGTGAGCCTAGAAGCTACCTTTCTAACGAGAGTAAATTCTCAGAAAAGGCAGTTATGTACTGCAACAAAGCAAGCCTGAAGAGGGGCTATCGGTTCCTCTTCTGTGATCTCAGTTCAGCAAACTGCATTAGCAGAGACCACTCTGAGAAAGCCAGAGTGGCTGGCTCTCCGGGTACAGGTAGGTAAATCTGAACTGCCATTGAGAGAAGCAAACGCAGCTGCTGCTGGTGACAACTCTCACCCATGTGGTTGTTAAAGCAAATGAGCTCCAACTCTTCAAGCTATGGCTTGGCTTCCTCTTCTCATCTTGGCTGTTTTCCTTTCTTTCTAGAAGTGCCTTCTCTTTCTACTACACTGCTTTTGGTTACTGCAGACATTGGATCTCTTATGGACAAACTGAGTTTTAGCTTCAGTTTTTCTCTGGTCTGAAGTTCAGTGCTAAGAAATTGTGAGATTCAACCAGGTCAGGTAAAAGCCAAAGGGAGCAAAGGCACTTTCTCCACCTCCTGGACTTTCATTCCTGGAAATATCAGGCAAGTACAAAGTCCTCAGTTTTTCCTGCTGAAAATCCGACATATCTCAGCCCCATGGTTTCAGTTTGGAACAAATGACTTGCAGTAAGGTCAAATTCCTGGATCTTACAGATGAAAGATACACTTTATTCACCAGCAACTATGAAAATTAAAATATTTCAGAAAGGGATTTCTGGCCAGAATTTTAAAACTGACAATAAGCCTTTGTACCCATTTTTAGGACTAGATCATGCTGATGAATTATTAAAATCTGGATGTCAATTTAAATAATTGCTCGGCTTTTAAGCCATTTTATAGACTTATATTCCTGTAATCAGAGCAGTATTCAAAAGATGTTTCACTGTAAGCAAATAATGGAGGTAAAATGTCTTATAGATTGGAACTGGGATTATAAATTAAAATATGCCTTTAAAAATACTTCATGACCTAGTGAAAAATGAGCCATACATGAATATATAAATAGAGGAAAGAATCCAGCAGCCTTGATGTATATGAAGTTCTGCAATTTTGCTGAAAGTCACTCTCCAGCAATATCATAAAATGTATGTTCATCTTTGTAAAACTTTTGAAATTAAAGCGACAGCATCTCTGCTCATCTGCAAAGTTAAAGGCAGCCAAGAAGACACCAACATGTGGAATTGCACAGCAGAGAGGGGAAACTGCAGTCAAACCCTCAGACTGAGTCAAACCCTCAGCTGCTTTGATCACAATAGATTCACTGTCAACTTCCTCCCAGGAAGTTAAGAGTCCTGACCAATGAGCTCCACTCTTGGGTCCTCGGCACCATCCTCCCTTCCTCCTCCTCATCTGTGGCTTAAAACTTACCCGCACTCCAGGCTCTTTGACGTCTTCACTGCTATAGCCATAGTAGTCTGGAGCTTTATCCAATTCCTGCCTGTTTCCTTGTGCCCTCACACTCTTATCTGCATGGCAAGACGAGCAGACAGCTGCATTTCCCATCTCAGTTCTTTGGTTCCTGCAGTCCGTGGGCCCGTCCTTGCCCTCTGCGCTCCGTCCGGAGCTCCCAGGGGCACACTAATGTGGACAGTTCATCCAGAAGACCCTTGGTGCCACTGCTGAGTCCCCCTCCACGCCCCTCACCAGTCCTCCCCATCTGCTGGCTGGCTGGCTGGTGTCAGAGAGAACTCAAAACCCGGCAACTGCAAGCTGCACTCAGTGGCCATTTCCAATTCAGGCGCTGCCAGTCTATTTTTACACCTACCAGGCCAGCTATGCATGTCAATGGAGTGAGGGGGGTGAGGCAGGCAGAGAGCAGGGGAGGGGGCGGCGTTGTTTTGTTTTTCACCCTGCAAGCAGCCTGCTTCACACATGGATTAAAGTTCTTTGCTGTGGAAAATGTCTTCACGTATGAGAATTTTTGCATCACTCAGTGAATGCCTTTGAATCCTTTGATTTTTTCCCCCTCTCTGTTTCTATTCATGCAGAGTGCTAAATCTGCTAAGAACTTTTAATGATATAAGAAATAAAAACTCTGTAAATGGTGAAACCAAGTGGCATACACACAGCTTAGATATACTTACTCAATAGTATTTACAGAAAACAATTAGCTATCCATGTAGCCATGCAGAATTTAACATTCATAGGAAATATATCCATTAAAACGACTTATTGTCACAAATATGGAACTTTTGATTGCTACAAGTTGTGTACAAGTTGCCGTTATTCAGGAGTTTGTCACCTAAATAGCAACACCTTGATTAATTTACAGCTCTTTTTAATTTTGAGAAGTATGAAAATATTTCCTCCAAATTTACAAAAAACCAACCAAGTTGACTTGCAACAACATGAAATTTTTGAACTCACATACAGATTTTATAAAAGTTTCTTCTGGAGATGAAGAAACTAACAGTACAGTTAGGAAGAGTTTTTAATTGTCCTTTGTCAGTTGTATATCTAAATATCTCTTTCAGATAGTTTTAATCAATGCACAGCTCACTTTTGTAACTTCTACCTACATGTTACACATTAAATATTGAATGTTTTGATAACATAATCATTTGGGGAAACAGAAAATATTATCTTTGCTAGACTGTAATTTACCTTTATGATTGGTCATTATTTTTAAAAAGCTAAAAATAATTTAAAAGATAAAAATATCATTCCTGAAATACTGTTCTCATATTTCAGTTCCTAAACTCATACAAACTCAAACCTGGGAATTTTTTTTGGATTGTTCTATTCCACATGTTTACAAGCTGTCTTTTTCAGACACTCTGGTTATGAATAACTCTGTATTGCAAGTTTATGAGTCTAACACCATAAACACTCCTTATACTCCAATTTCTAAGAAGTATCACAAGTTTCACTGTGAATATGTCTGATTCTCAGCTACAGGTGAAGGCACAATTTTATTTTAAATGACTACTGAATCAGCAATGTTAAGGTCACCTTGGAAAGGACACAATTTTTCCATTCTTGTTATTGCAGGAACATAATCTCAACACTGTGAATAGGAAAGTTTTAAGTCACGCACACCAGATGGTGGACAGGGATACCAAGCAAAGCCTTTCATTTTTGCCTGAGTAACTGTACACAGATTAATCTCATGATTCATCATATTATAGAAATTTTCATCAGATGCGCCACATATTTGAACATTTTACTGTAAGAATTAAGTTAGCTGGGACATGTAATAATGTGTTTATAAACTTTCCTATAGTTATGTTGTTTTAAATTTCTTGTCTTAGGGGTTCTTACAGCCTGCAGAAGTACTGTGGTCCACAGCTCTCACAAGCAATATTTCTTCTTGAATATATAATAACTATCTCGTTCAGGTTTTACTCAAGCTTTCCCCAGAGACTGGAAGAGGTCCCCTTCCCCCACATCCTACATACATTAGAATTGGCTTGCTACTTTTAAAACATGAATTCTAGCATTTAATTGAATTTTTAATGCCAAATAATGGAGCACTAAAAGCAAGTTCTAAAATTGATCTCTGGCTTCCCCCATTTTGTTCTGCAGCTGAGATTTAAAACACTGTACTTACACGTGTGAAAGGGATATTTAATCACTCCAGATCAGGGAATTGTCTCTGTGTGTGAAATGAGTGATTTTGCTGTGCTTTAACAACATGTATTGTTCCTTGGCAACCTCTTGTCTCATTCATGCATTACCCATTCTATCAGCAAGCCTCTGATTTTGTTTCTCTTGCAGCCCAGCATACAACCGCTCATCCACTATTCCATGTTTCTGCCTCCTTCAAAAGCTCATGTAAAAATTCACTTGCCTCTCAGAGTATTCATTATACCTGGATTAGTCCCATAGCATGTTCATATGTCTTTTTTTTAATAGGATGAGTCTATTATCTTATCATTACCATCATTACCATATCATGCGTTCTTTCCACATGATATGTCTAGGTGTCTCCCTGACCTCACAGACGGAAAAATACACCCTAGTTGTTAAAAGGCAGCTACATATAGAAGCATAGTTTGCAACATCAATTTTTTAAAGATGTATGATTTATTTGTTTTTTATCTTTTTTATTTATTATTATTATTATCAGTTTATAATACAGTTTCATGGGCTCCTGGAATTTTCCTTATCCCCTATCCATTTCTCCCCCACACATAGTTCCTCTATATCATTACGAAAGTATAGTTCTTCATCCACAGTCATATGTCCATCATTGCGGCATGGACAATGGCTGAGAGTGCAGAATCCTATTGTCAAGATACAGTAAACAGTTTCATTGTAAGTCCATCTTTGTCTGGAAGTAGAGATGCATACTACATTGTATCCTCATATCTGGATATGATAGTCTCCAATTCACAGTTACTATACATCCCCTTAACTGAAAAGTCACAGTACAAAATCAACAATAGGAAGAAAAACAGAAATTTACAATGCCATAAAGTTAAATAACATGTTATTAGTTATGATAGTTTCCATTTCACAACTACTAAACATCCCGTTAAATGAAAAGCCACAAAACAAAATCAACAACAGGAAGAAAAAAGAAATTAACAACACCATGAAGTTAAATAACGTGTTACTGAAAGACTAATGTGTCACTGAGACAAAACCAAAGGCAAATGTGAAGAACATCCCAGTAAAATGACAACAGAAGACTAAATCAATGAACAACCCATTGACAAGACCAAATTACCAGCTATTCTTATTAACACTGAATGTAAATGGCTTTAGCTCAATCAAATGTCATAGAGTAGTAAACTGGATTAAAAAGCAAAACCCGTCTATTTGTTGCCTACAGGAAACACATTTCACCAACAAAAATCAGTGGAAACTATAGCTCATGGATTTTGATTTTTTTTTGTTTTTGTTAGTTTTATCTCTTCAAAGCAGTTTCTTGTGATTAAATTCTTCAATGACTCATAGATCATACAGTAGCATCATTTTCTTCAAGAAGGCAGTATCAGTTTTTAACAGTACAACACTGACTTAAAGGTCTCTTTTTCCCTTAACAGCAATAGACTTAATAATTGAAAAGATCTTAAAGCATGACAAATCTTCAATATCATTTCCAGATTGCAATAAACACCTCTTTAATTTAAAAAAAATCCATTTGGGATAAATTGTCCTACAGAAGAAATTATTTTGTTAACAATGGAAAAAACACTGAGAATTATGAACCAAAACAGTAACGTGTTGACAACTGTTAAAAGACACTTGTTTTTCTAAATGACTACCATCAGTTTTTTCACTCATTCCTCCACTCTTTTTTCCTCATTACAGAAACCATCTCATTTTTTCTCCAGAAGGGAAAGTTCCTGAGTTTTGAATATAAAATCCATAGCACAATTTGTTCAAAATTCCACTTGATCCCCAAGCAACAATGGCTGATAAAAAGGCAAACACAAACTTGGAGCTTTCATGCTGACTAAAACATTCTATTTTATGACAGTACTGATTTAAAGGATCTACCTGGGTTATGTCATGGTGGTGAAAATACAATTCTCAATGAACAGCTTAGCCTGTTTTGATCATCACTCCCAACACTGATGTCAAAATTGTGGGGCTCACCCAACAGGACATTCATTCAGAAACTGAAAGAAGCCCAGTCCTAGCTCCCTGTGATTTAGAAATAGTGGCTGTCAGACAGGTTTTTCATTAAAACTGGCATAAGGTGATGACCTATGTCCATAACCCTCTGCCAAGTTGAAGGCAAGGTTAACAGACACTGGGCAGCAATCACATGTTAATAATATGCTTGTAGACAGCTGAGATCTCTGTGGACATCTGACATGGAATATGCTTTCCGCCAAGGCAGAACAATGTCACCACTGTTGCTCAAAAATGCATTAAAGTCATTAGGGCAAATTACTCACAAAGCAAATATTTGCATGTTTGACCATACTTAGAGCAGGATACTAGAAATGGACATAAGGCATTGAACGTGAAATTCAAAGCCCTATCAAGCGACAATTTTACAATATCTTCCTATGTTCCAAGGCATTTTTACCATTATTTCATCTGTGTTGCTGTGCTCCAAATCCATCATAACAGACAATTGATTAAATACTGAAACCACAGGTTAACTTCTCAGCTGTGTTCTTTTGAAAGTTATTGCTAAAGTTTGCTAAAGTTTCTAAAAACAGCAAAGCTGAAAAAATCCACTGCTGTTTGCAATTCACCTACAAAGTACAAAGTGAAGTTTCAGGTAACTAACACCTCAGAGAACAAAATAACTGTCTCAGTTCCATTACATACCAACGACTAGATGCTAACTCTTAAAGTGGAGTTTTGAAAAGATTTCTTAGCTAGGAGTTACGAATGTCTATTATCTTACATGTGCAGATTTATATAAACTTGGTTATACCTGGACTTTATTTTATTTATTATTATTTTAAAATTTAAAAATATGTACACTACATAATTGCTTTATTCCTTTCAGCTTTGAAGGGGTTGGCTTCTAGGAACCAAAATTTGTTGATATTTGAACATATGCTTAACACAGGTGGTGCTTGAAATTGACTATCTGATTTTTTTCTCATAGAATAAAAAAGATGAGAAACATTTTGTTTATTGCATAATGGTCTCTGTTTCTGGGGCTGCTTCAGTTCCTTCACATTTCCCTGGTAGTCTTAGAACCACTCTAAATACAAGAGTTCATTTCCAAGGTGAGAGCCCTTGTGCTCTTGCTCCACCTCTTCTGGTTGCTAACCCCACTGACAAACTTGACATTGTTAAAAACTACTCCTGCCACAGCTTTTTAAATCTCATAATTGTATAACAGTTTTCACTGGGGAAATACTCTTACTCTTTAAGCTTTGCTGGACAGCTTTATAAAACATAATTAAACATGATTCTGCAAATCCACTGTATAAATTGTATAAACCAGCAGGGGATCTTAGTCTTCCAAATGTTTTGATCAATTGTTACTTAAAGGTGAAATGCTATCACATTAAAGGTGCAGGGTCGGGTGTGGGGGATTGCCATAACAGTTCAAAATGTCAAATCAGAAAGAATCATTCAGAACCACAGAATTTAACTTTTCTCTTTCCTAAAAGCCACAAGTTATTCCAGAGTATCTACTACACCAATGGCAAAAAGCAATGTAATTTTTTTCTAACGTAAGTGATCATGCCCTAACACGATCTCCTAATTCAGTTTTGAATTTTGAAGACCATGCATAAGTATGTCACCCTTGTATTGTATTTAGAAATCTGGATGACAATCTACACCTATCACTTTCTACTGTAGTAGCTATAATTTAAGATTGATTAATTCAATGTGTTTGCTTCAAATCCAATTAAACTGATTGTCACTATTGCCTGCACAACTCTAGATGCTCACATAATCAAATGAAACAAAAGACAAGTTCTTCTGACTTTGGGACTCAGTGACCTGTGCAACTAAAACTGGAACAGCCTGTGATAACCCAGGCAGCATGGTATTTTCTTTCATGTTTGAGTTGATTTCATATAATTCATTTGATTAGAAGTTAAATACATAATGATTTTTACCAACTGGGTCTGTTACATAATTGATCAAATAGGAAAGCCGTCGCATGACTTACAGATCTGCACTAGAATTCTTACATTAACATGTGACTTTGCTTTTCTAATTGGGGTCAGTATAAATGACTTCTCTTCATGCTCCACACAAATTAACCAAAATAAATATTGCCATGCTACTCATGTGCCCACAAACATCAATTGACCAATTTAATTTTACATTCCTCCCAGCTACCATTTTCATTCCAGTCTACCGCCTCTTGACTTCTGACATATAAAGGACAACATTCTTTAATAAACAGTGCTAACAAGTTATGAAGTTTTCCAAAGGCTACTCCACAGATTCCGAGCACAAAGTAGGCACTGAATAAGAGTCATTGACTAACATAAGAGGGACACGAAAAAGTGTAGGATGTCCAAAGCAAGTGCCATTTAACTGATTTTAAGTTCTGTCATATTGCCTTGGATTTTGAAATGCAACATGAATAAAACAATTTCATCATTGTGCACTCCCACCTTTACTGATGAAAGTGTGTGTGTGTGTGTGTGTGTGTGTGTGTGTGTGTGTGTGTGTGTTGTGTGTTGTGTGCACAGTACCCGGAAAATGGTTAACTACCAAGCCAGGCCTTCCATAAGCTTTATTTGAAGTGCATGTCAAGTGATTTAAAGTTTAAAATAAGGGAGGGTCTCCATCACCATTTCATGAATATTTTTGAAGCCTAGGTCAATGTTTTATTCTAATTTGGTGTCTTATAAGTTTTATGTGCTAACTATGGAGACAAGCTGATAGAGAAAACAAAATAATAGTTCATTAAAATGATTTTTAAATGAATATTACATAATCTGTTGACCCACTAATGGGGAAAATTTTGCTGCCCCAATGAGCAAGAATCTTAGAAGAGGCAATAGATAGCTCATTGAAGGGTACAGAGAAAGCTGACTCAACATGCTCTACAAGTACGCTGCATACCACCACTGTCTAGACCTAAACATCAACAGGATCCTCATGCCACACTAGGTAGACACATTACTCAAACATGGAGACAAGAAAGTGGAAATACGGAATACCGTACTAATTAGAACTTATAATCACTCTTTAAATACTGTCTTCCTATGAAACATATCAAAATCCTACTACTAGGCTCAACGAAGTATCCATAACTGAGACTAGTAAATAAAAATCTATGTATGCATCCAACATGGCTCAACTCTAATTTCACTTAGTATTGAACTTTGAAGATTTATAGTCAGCTACACACATTTTTGCACTACATATATTCATATACATATATATTAATACTGCTATCCTAGATTGTGGGGGATAGGACACAAAATACGGGGCATACATGTGCTATTGCTAAAGACAAAATAGATGTGCTGTCGCCAAAAGACTTGTTCAGCTATACAACAGAAGCATGATACCATGCTCAACTATTTGAATTTATTGATGTGAAGGTACTTTATAGAGTGCTTTCCCAACAAAATATATACATACAAGATTTGAAAGCAGGAGACAGACATTTAAAATACACTGCCACATGTAATCACAGACTTGTCAGTCAAGAACAAAATCAAGTTCAAACTAAATACGTAATCTTGGTTTCAAGGGAGCAAATGACAATTTATGCTAAACCTGATTTATTATACAGATGGTGACTAACATCTTGTACTATGTCAAACCAATTACAAAGGCTGCACCTAACTTCAACAAGGGGACTGTAAGACATGTTTTTTAAACTACATGTTGAATGTGTATTTAGTTAAGAACAGTTGGATGATAATTACAAAATGATAGACTAAATTAAATTTATTTTCAAGACTGAAATCTTAGAGCACCATAACAGAATCTGAATGCCACTGTCCAACTAATAATTCATTAGGGTTCTATTTTAATATCTCTCTAGGGTGAATTTTTCCATCTTCCTTTCAGTATAAAGAGCTTATAACCCTTCATATGTTACTCATATTTAAAAATTACTGATTATGTACTATTTGTTCTCCTGGGAAACTTATTTTATAAATTTTTGATCATGGCCCTCTTTACTTTTGGAAATGAAATCACTTTACAGGCAATTCAAACCTTCAAAATATAAAAATAGAAAGATCAATATTGTGGGGTAGACGTTTAACACAGCAAACAACACATTACATCAGACACTCATATTTCATTATCAGGGTGAGTGGGTTTGAGTCCGGGCTCCAATCTTAACTCCAGTTTTTTGTTAATATGCAACTCAGAAGGTAGCAGGCGACGATTTAAGCTGTCAGGAGACGTTGACTGAATGTCTGGCTCTTGCCTTCAGCTTGACACGGCTTGAACTGTAGTAGGTATTTAGAGAGTAAACAACTAGATAAAAGCATCTCCCTCTCTTTTTCTCTTTGTCTCCTTTCCTTTAAATAAATAGGTAACATAATAATCTTCTAAAAATACAACAGTGTGGTTTTATGTCCTCTGAACAATGATGCTATTGGTCATTTGTATTAGGAATTGGATAATTGACATCAATTCCATTTTTAGCATTAGTATTTCCAACTGTGCAATAATCAGCTGTTCTAAATAGCCTTCTTTGTTCATATTTTATGTGTTTAATCAATAAATTTGTACCTCATGGTATAAGATCAACATATGACTTACCTTTCCTATGATCAGACAGGAAGGAAGAATGAAAGAATGGAAGAAGGGTGGAAGGCAGAAAGAGGAAAATATAAGAAAAATAAATCTATCTTTAAAAAATTAAGAGGGTTTTTATTAAAAGCTCTAAGGCTTTAAAAAATGTTTTCCCTTTCCTCCAGTTATTTTCATTTAGTAATTAAATGTGTTCTATGCTTTCCTAGGTAAATGAAAAAAAATCTCTCTCCAAAACCATTATCCTGACCATCAACCGTTTACACCTTGTTGCATAGGCTGGAAATCATGAAGCCTGTGACAGAGCTTTCCTGTGTTCACCTTTCACCCCACCGCTTTGCTACTATTTTAGGTCATTTCCCAAGTGAACATCACATGCTGGTGAAAGTCTTGAAATACTTTCCTTATTCTCCATGTTCCTCCCAGAGAGATCTTTTCAAGCCCAATTCTGTTCAGAGCACTCCCTATAACACTCACAAAAGAAGCCAAACACGTTAGTCTAGTATAGATGCTGGTAGAATCTGATAATGCACTACCATTTATAATCATCTTTGCCTTTTCTCTCTCCGTAAAACCTCTTTCTCTCAGTATACACAAGACTCCTCCTGGAAACTTGGCCTAATCAACATGTCATGGGACTGTGGTGAATACGGTGCCATCATGGGAGAGGTTAACAGGTGTTGTCTTTGTATGATCATAACTCACACTACATGATTTAAAAAGATCTTTTTTATACAATTAAAATATGATTGGTTTCTACAAACATCTCTTCATTTCTATAAATATTTATTCAGCACTATATGCCAGATCTAAACATATCATTGAAATAAAAAAGACAAACATAAAATATTACTGATCTATACAAAGATGCTTCAGTGAATCTCTGAAAATGGAAATCTGTCATAATTTATCCTATTATGATTAAATGCTCTTTTGTTCTCATTACTATTCTGTTGGTTCTTGCATAATAATTTTTTCAAATGTTTGACTTTCTTATGAAATGGTTCAGATATTGACTGTTGCTAATCAACTGAGATGAAGGGAATAAAAGCACAAAAAAGCAAGCAAAAGGAGCAGTAGCCACAAACCAGAAGTTGACACATAACATAAGGGTAAGGTCATTGATCACACCAGGGATAGCCATGGACATGGATACAAAACATGGAGAGAATAATAATTACAAAATGCATGGAGTCACTATGATTGTTCACTAGAACTACAAACATTTGGCTCTTTCCTTGAACATCTATGCATATACAATCTTCTGTGGCTTGCCCATATCATGGATTCAAAGGTTTTATACGTAATAGAAAATATTTTTATTCCATTCTACCTCTCTATAGAGCTGTTCTGTGAAGTTTCAATTTGGCCTCACTTTTTTTTTTTTTGCCACTGATATGTCATCAATGGATTCCTGCCCTTACTGTAACACTTCATTTTTTTCACAGACATCAATTCTGTATGGCCACCACCTCAGTGACATTGCTCTGATTGTCAATATATGTGCTAATCTTTTACAGAATACCATAACCAATAACACTGCAAATTATGAATGCAAAAATACTTCACAGTTATCATTCTATACCAAATAATCATGGAAAAGAAGCTAAGTTCTAATTTGGATTTATGATAGAAATCAATTCTGCAGATAGAACCATCCAATCTTTGCACTATTAAACATTAGAAATTCACAGAAGCACCATAAAAAGTCAGCCTTGTCTTCTTTATTTAACATGCCCAATGTTTAAGATTAGAATTTTCCAGTTTCTAAATTCTATGAGATTTATTTCGAATTTTAGATATTGACAACCCAGATTGCACAGCAAAATTCTAGCCAAACTTTGTCAAATACAGATAGGTCATGTTCCATTTAGTTGATCAAGAAATATGTCATGACAATTTAATTTTATCGTAAGTTCCTCCTGAAAAAAAAAAAGAATCATCAGTAAGGGTAAATGTAGCTTACGTTAACCACTGACATTTAAAAATGCCAGTCTTACAGAAATATGCTCTTTCCATTTTAATAAGATTTGATTTTAGCTGATTGGGGATCAGATGTTAAAAACCATCTCAAATGAAATTTTCCTTCTGCTTGTCCTGCAATCTAATATAGTTTAGTATTATCCTATATTAAGATACGGGAATATTGATCTTTCGATGATGTAGAGATTGTATAGATCCTTGACTTCATTATTCAGCAAAGCAGAACCATCACGTTTAAAGATCTTCTTGTGCTTATCACCATTTTGAATTTTAGCAGTTGCAACCAGCAACATCAGTAGCTTCCCTTTTTCCAGCTTGCTTTGTATTCATGTCCTTGAGCACTCTGTACAGTTGCAGTAAAAAGAAAACAACTTTTAGAACATTTTAAAATAGCTCCAAACTCCCCAACTATTTGACACTTTGGGTCTGAGACCCTCCCTATGTCATCTCACCTTCACTTCTACATTCAATTACTGTAGGACGTATCTGGGACTCGGCCATCTGCTTTGACGGTGTTTTGCTCTGGAGATGCTAGTGATGTGGATGATCTGAGCTCTTGATAATTCTAACTGTGTGGGATAGTCTAACTTTATGATGCTATTATTGCACACCTTGCTGCAACACAAGCTACACTTCAACTCTTGAGACACTCTCCTCTACTCTGCTTGCTCTGTGCCTTGAAATGACAGAAGTATTTTCATGTGTCTCCATGATGTACATTCTCCATCACAACTGCTTCCTTATAGAAAAGTAAATATTTGTTTGAGATGTACTGAGACAAAGTCTCCAGAGTCTTCTCTCTCTCTCTGTCTCATCCTTCCTAAACCTCACTTGTTTTTCCCACATGTTGCAGAATGTTGTCAATTCAGCTCATGATGTTTGCTGAGGTTAAATAACTTGTAGCATGTTTAATTAAGTATGTAAGACAGCACCTGAATAATAACATTGTTCAGGGAGCTAGCCACAGTTATTTTACCTCAATTTTATTCTTCCTTACTTTTTTTAAACTTCAAGTGCTCTAAGTTTTGTTAATGATACATTCTACAGATTAATTTAAAAATACAACCAAATCAGATATTATACCGCTGTATAGACTGGCATGTATATATATGTTATACATATAACATATATATGTTATAACGCCATTTAATATGCACTGGAGTCTCCCTTTCACCTCCCCATGGGCTTTATGGTTCAGTATCTAGGGTCTGTCATCAATTAAAGTATTGATTTGTTGTGTGACTAGGCCTCATTTTCCTCTCCTGAAAAAACCAAGGGTAGAAGTATGTACCTCATTTTGAGAATTAAATGATTAAACAAATCATTCCATATAGCCATGTATGGAATCTATATGTTTTAATGCCTCTCCACAGTAGTTCCTTATGCCTAGGTCTCTAAACATATCTCACCTGTCTCCTCTCCTTTATCCTTAATTTCAGAAAAGGACCAGCATTCTCATATCTGCCTCCTAATGGTGAGTCACAGATAGATGACCTTCAGAAAAGTGCCTCCTGACCTCCATATGACTCCACAGTTAGTAACAAGCACTTGCTTCTATCTCCGGGCAACCAATAATCAAGCTGTGCCAAAGTGTAGCTCAATTTTCCCATTGCTGTAGGATCAGGGCATACTTCTAAATTTGGCCTGTTTGACCAAATCTTTGTACCTGTCTCCTGCTGGAGGGCTATCAGAGAGTTTGTGGTATGATTCTGGGGCATATCCACTCTAGCATCTTTTTCTCTCTCTCCAAATACTGAAGCTTTGTCCCACAATCAATATCAGTGCACACTGTCATGTGGGTCAAGGGCAGCTATTGAACCCTCTTTGTTTGATTCTCAAATATTGACAGCTGCTGAAATTTCCATTTGCTGTATTCCCTATCTTGCATGGTGGGTGGGATTGTGATTCCATGATTGACATACCCTGCTTGGCCCACTCTCTAATCTTTATGAATTTCTCTCATCATACCTGCAGATCTAACACCAGATTTCAAATGCCCCCAACTCTCTCACAGCTATGGCAGGTAGACAGGTGCCTCCCTACCTCAGGCCATGCTGCCAGCATATGAAGTAGCTCAGTGGAATGATGTTACACTTTAATATTTGTTACTAACAAAAATTTTTTAATTTCATATCTTACAAAAATAATAATTTCTTTAAGTGTGTTGGAGGGATATGCTATAATGAAGCTATAATACTGAAGCTCCAATATGTTGAATTGATGGTGGGTGGAAGTGAAGGGAGAGAATTTACTAAGATACATTTATAAAAAGAAAGTAACAGTTTGAAAATTTGTATAAAATTCAGATACAAATGTACATATGCTTACACATATACATATCATGTCATATGAACAGAATTCCAAGTGTAGGTCTTCTCAAAAAAGAACTTATTCCAAAATAAGCAAATCAGAAACAAACTTCTATTCAGTGAGGCAGGAGAGTTTCTAGTCAGGCAAGTTTGACATCTCAATAATACTCTGCTTTTTGTTTTATGTAGTAAAGACATTTTCTTGGCCCATTTTAAGTCTCTGGTCAAATTCTTGACCTATTTACTCATGACATTAAAGAACAATTTAGATCAAAAGCAAAAAGAACAAAGAAAAGAGGTCTTTGAACCGTTAAATCTATACATATCCTCCTTATATCTTGACCCAGGTTGATTTTTTTTTTTGCCTGAATATGCTATGAAAATGTATGTGGTTAAATACAGACAAAAACTGCTTCTTCAGGATGGTGGAATCACAAAGCTCTCTTTGAAGTGTACTGTGCTGTAGTGTGTAGGATTTGTAGGAGAATTCAGACTTGGTCACAATATACTGCTTGTTGCAACATAATTGTGCACTAGCTGTTCTGTTCCATAGGTTTATCTCCACATGGGAGTGTACAGAATACACTGGCACACCACCCAGCCTGAACCAGTTTTTAAATGGGTTTCACTCTTCTATTCCTTACTTTACTTTTTCATTCCAATGTTGTGAAGGCTGTTTAGCAGCTTTCAAAGGAGAGAAACATACAATTGCTAATTGTATGAAGATTAATCAGTCACTGGCCCACTAATAGGTCTAATAAGGAAGGGGATCTAGATTTCAATAATACAACCTATATCCAAACAATCTTTATGCCTGTGTCATAGGTCTGCACAGGAACTTGAACAACATCATCAAAGCAGAGCACAAAGAGACAGGAAAGTTACAGAGCTGATCTAACTTGAGAGCAACCAAGCATGCCAATAGTAGGCACTGAGTGTGAACGAGAATCAAGGTTAATAAGAAAACAAACAGGAGTCAACATGGAGTTAACAGAATATCATGGTAGATTTTCTGTACCTCAGAACAACGAATAAGGACATTTGTGTTGAAATCAGAACTAATAGTTTAAAAAGCTAAAATGTTTGTATAGTTTTTAAACATTAGT
Source organism: Ochotona curzoniae (assembly GCF_017591425.1). Classification (NCBI taxonomy): domain Eukaryota; kingdom Metazoa; phylum Chordata; class Mammalia; order Lagomorpha; family Ochotonidae; genus Ochotona; species Ochotona curzoniae. The sequence goes on from NW_024467119.1 coordinate 49,149,334, forward strand.
GTCATTTTAATATATGAGCAGCACATTAACATTTAAATATTAATTGGTACATAGGCAGACCTTAGTCCTTTAAAACATATTTCATTTCCTTGTTAATTATGAAATACACAATAGCAATGTTAAACATTGTCATCCTGTTGGTTTTCTTTTTTTCTGAAACACCTGTTAATGCTTGGTTCAATCTATAAGGTTCCCTAAGAAAATTTATCTTTTTAGGTTCAATTTGCAAGAGTAGACTGCAACAAACTTCAGCTTAGGACACTAAATTAGTAATTATATATTCAGAGTTGTTAGTCCATCTACTGTATCTTAGCCAAATGTGATGTCATAGTAGCAGGAAACCAATGGTTATTACATGCAAAGCAGCTAGTCAAACACCATGGTATCAGAGCCTTAGGCTAGTTCAGAAAGGATGCCGTTTCCATCTTGAACTTTACAAGTTCAAAGTACACAAACTTAGTAAAGACAAAGTCCTCTAAGGTAAATGCACTCAGCTATTACTATACCATTTAGTTATTATGTAAAGAAAACACATTGAGTATTAAATAGGCGTTGCCATATCTCTGATCCTGTTGGAGTGTTCTACATGCTGTTTAAGTGTATACAAAACTTATAATATTAAAATATAACGAATTATAACTGACAATTTTATTTTGAAATTGAAAGACTATGATAAACATCATTATTTTACCAAGATAAATTGAGGTAGTCAATTAACTATCAAAGAGAACATTAAAGACAAACGAAGGTAATTTTTTTTTACTGTTTGGTCATCTGTAGGTACCTTAATTAAAATGATATATGATGATATATGAATTGTATTTTAGGAGGGGCCAACAGAGTGATTCGTTAGTCATGAGAGTACTGTCTGTATGTGGGGAGCAATTGTCTACTCACAGAAATTAGTAAACAGTCAAGTGCAGCTAATGAAAGAAAGAGTTAATTTTTACAATGCATTTTCAAAGTGAAGCAAGGAGATCTTCAAAAATATTACTCCTGAATTAGAGAGAGATCTGCACAGTTTCATAACATATTTAAGTCAACAAAAGTCAGAAACTGACAGTTATCAAAGTAATTCAAACTGAATAAAATTACACTTTTTTAAATCAGTAAGGAGATACTAACATTGAACTAACAATCGATGTTAGTTGCAATTATTATTTTAAATATTATTGAATATCAGCAAAAATTAAAAATCAACTTCTACTCATTGCCCTCCAGTCCTGTTAATTATTATTTCACTGAGAAAGGCACAAAATAGTAAAGTCAAAAATCAATCACATCAGTGACAATATCCTCTGTTTCAAGAGTGTGATGTTTGGGAGCCAGTGTTGTGGAGAAATGGGGTAAACTGCTGCCTGTGACAATGGCAACCCATATGGATGCCAGTTCATTTCAAAGTTGTTCTACTTCTGACCCAGCTTGCTGCTGATGTGCTGGGAAGCAGGGGAAGATGGCCCACGTACCTGGGCCCCTGCAACTGACAAAGGAGACCCATAAGAAGCTCAGCAGTTCTCTCTCTCTCTCTTTCTCTCTCTCTCTCTCAGAAACTCTGCCTTGAAAGTAAATAAATCTTTAAAAAACAAACAGTAACTTGTGTGATGTTTGGTACCATGCAGACATAAGACCAATAAAGAGGAACTTGAAAAACTTCAAAAGTAATAATATGACACAATATCATCTTGACAATTTGGGTTGCAACATTTGTATTCTATATAGAAGTTCCTTACACTTGCCATTTCTTCAAATATTACTTTATGTAAGACTTACACAATTCCATGTGCATTTATAATTCCACAGTATTTTAAAATAAAGCTCAACAAATGTCAAGTTCGTAGCATAATCATTTTTAATGAATCTAGGAGTTCAAAAAAGAGTGAAAATCACTCCAAACAGTACAAGTCAGTTGTGTCTCAAGTCTCTCCCTCTATTGATGAGTTAGACATAATCAGGTTACTTTTACTGTGTTCTGTAGTTTAAAACAATTCCACAAAAAAGGTATTTGACAGTTTGAACACAAGCCAGATTATTGTTTACTTTTGAATTTTATACTAGATATAACTTACATATTTCTTCCATACTTGCTAATAGAAATCTTACTGTAACTTTTTCTTCCACTTATTCACTAATTTTTTCAAACCTTTATTTCTGTTTGTCTAGACTCATGGATATTTACTTTACCATAATATTGCTCTACTTTCCCTATACTGATTCATTAAAAGCCTCTTTGAGTTGACAAACTCATTTTCTGAGCACTTTCTTGTTTGAATCAGTAATTTCATAAGGAGTCTTTGTTCTTTCTACTGTAATACTTAGAAATCAAGTTCTTGACTAGCTGTGTTCAATGCTACTAATATAGCCAAGCTTTTAAGCAAAGACAACAGTTAAAATATGTATATACACAGTACATTTCTGTACATTTCTCTATAGATGCTATGTATATATTAACATAATGAATTCACATCTTTGCTATACATACTGCGAAAATAAAGATAATTTTCATTCTAGAAAATATTGACATAAACCTCAACAGGAACACTTATCAAGGGGCTTCTGAGGAACCCTGTGATGGGCCTTAAACCATATCAATATAGAACTCAGTCTCCTTGAAAAGAAAAAGACAAGGGCCTTGGTTGACAAATAGTGGGGAAACAGAAAGGAACTGACACCTGGAACTGACACCTGTTTGTACTCTCCAGTCAAGTAGTTCATATCATACATTCAATTCCTGAGATAGCCTCTTCAACTAAGTCAGCCTTAATGATCCTCCAAGGCCCAAATTAAAATCCACAATTACTGTTTAAAATTCACAAACCATCCAGCTTAATGTGGCACTGTCCTCTAACTTTTTCCATTGACATTAATCCAAATACCTACATAAAGAAATCACCTGAGACAATATATTTTTGATACCTGAACAATAATCATTATCACCCTCAGTTTAAAATGCAATTCATATTAGTTATTCAATTACTAGTTTGCTGATTTAACAATATCCCGAGATACACATATGACTGACTTTTGAAATAGGGATGGTACTTGGTAGAAAATGAAACATGGCACATTTTTATCAAAAAAAAGAAGAGATGTATAGTAAGTATAATTTAAAATAGTTTAGTTGCAAATGAAAAATACAAGCAAAATAATAAAGCATAAGCATCTAAGTTTCCTGATTAAAATTGAGTTTGGGGGCAGGTAGGTATTTGGCTCAGTGGACGTGATGTCACATGGAACACCTGAGTCCCGTAATAGAGTTCTTGGGTTCAAGGTCAGCCTCCACTCCCAAATCCAGCTTTCTGCTAATGTGCACTAGGGAGCTGCAGGTAAGGACTGAAATAGATTGGTCCCTGCTGCCCACTGGGGAGATCAGCATGGAATAACTGACTCCCGGCTTTCATCTGACCCAGTCCCAGCTGTTGTGGGCATCTGGAGAATCCATCAGTGAATAGAAATTCTCTTTGTACCTGAATAACTCTTTCCTCTTTTTCTTTCTGCCTTTCAAATAATGAAAAATAGTTTTTAAATGAAAAATAAAATAAAAATTGAGTTCCATGGAATTTTAAAGATCATTAGAATGACTACTTATTTAGGTTTTCGACAACTGTCTATGAACTACCCAGATGGCTCCTGCATCAAAGGCAATTCTAATGATCAAATAGGCATGCATCTTAAGTATCAAGCCTCTATCAGTGGCAAAACTTTTCTCATTTTAGCTTACTATGAATTATTCTATTTCTCACTATTGCTTTCTAAAATGAAAGGCAAAAGATTTGAAACCCTGCTTTTTGTGCTACATGACCAGGTATGGGTACTTTATGTCATATAAAAAGCCCCTTATATAATTCAATAAAGTACTTATGGTCAGATAACCAACATCTGCTACTTGGTCCTTTAAGATCTGCCTTCTCCCTATTAATAGTAACTTGTGCTTTCACAATCAGCTTTTTGCTTTCACTCAGCCTTTGATTCTTGTCTCCAAGAGCCCACACTAAAGCCCCATGGTTAGTAGGTGACCACCCTGAACAAAAGACCCTCAATTCCTAAGTGACCTATGTCCTCAAAGGAGTTACTGTTTCCAGGTAACCTATTCCACTTTACACATTAGTGATTTTTGTCATTTCAGAATGTGACATGAGTTCATTAAGACTTCTGGCTCAGTTTGAGACAGGAGCCATAAATTAGGGGGATGTATGCATACTGCTGCTCCAGATGAAGTTATGGGGCTGCTTCTGTTCACTGTGCTATACAGCTGCGGGGTTGGTGAACAACTCCAAGTGTGTGCTGTGGCCACTTGTTAACCACAGTTCCCTGAGATTCAAAGGGTTCTATCACTAAATACTGCTGCAGGATCTTTGTACAATGATTAGCAACACCATGATGATTCTTCTCTGTGGGTTTCTAGGTCCCAGAACTATCAGTGTACAGAGTACCTAGTAGAAAATAGGAAAACTGCAATAACCTTCTTCCTTTGAAATAACAGCATGTGAAATTAAAAAAAAAACAAACCACAGGTATATTAGTTCACATGATTACTTCATTTTCTATATATACTTCTATGGTAACTTACACCAGACCTCAAGCACCACTACAGAAATTATTTCTTTCCATTATTTCATTTTCTAGATAAATGTTCCATTTATGTAAACTTGCATCATATACATAAAAATAACAAACTTGAGTCCAAATTAATGGCTCAACTGATACTGCATTCTTGTTTTCCTGGGACAGTCACCATTGTCCCAAGTGGCTGTGAGCTCCTCTGATGAAGGCATTGCGGGTGAGATATTGGGTCACTCCAAAAACAAAATATTAAAGATATACTTGGAAATTAAACCAAGCCATCTCAATTATTTATTTTGAATAATGACAGGAAGCAAAATGCAACTAAAATAAATAATCAAGTGAAAAGAGTACTAAAATATCTACATATCTCAGGTTCTCATTTTACACATGTGAAAACTGAGTTTATATCAATTGTTTACTCAAGGTTAAATTAGAATTAAGCAAACCCACCCTAAATTTCTTTTATGAAGTGTTAACAGTATCTGACAATTTTGTGTAAATGTCATTTATTATATTTATAAATAGCATTCTGGTAGTATTGTCTGTTCTTTACAATCTTACTCAAATATTCATGGCTAACTGTCTTGAAAGAGTTTGCATCTAAAGTAATATTTGTTGTGTATTCTGTGGCAATAAAATACATACTGGTAGTTCAGGTTAGCAATGTTGCTATCATTTATTTTTTAAAAGGAAAATATACCCTGACATTACATAACTCCATTAAAAAGAAGTCATTTAGAAAAATCCCTAAAAAAAAGAAAGAAAAATTTCTCATTTCTCATTAGTCACATACAAATATATAAGCGGTCATTGTATTAATTTGTCTTCTTTCTTATACAAACATAAGAGTTAAAATTGACCATTAACAGACCTCTAAGCAAAATGCATAAATTCAAGAAATAAATATTGATGGGGAATAATCCCATTACCCTTAACCAAATAATTTAGGCTATACCTTCATAACAGTGGTCATGCACCTGATATTTCTTTTCCATATTTGTCATTTATGTTGTTTTTTCTGAGGTGTCCTCTCTCAATACAAGCATAATAGTAATAGCATACAATAAAAGGACAGAAGAAAAAAGACTCAAAGGGAGGGGGAAGGAATAAAGGCGGTAGGAAAATATCCCAGAGCCTATGAAATTGTATCCAAAAGTAAAAATTAAACAGAAGGGGGAAAAAAAGAGAAGAGACTAAAGTGGATATAAGTGAAACTCTAAGGGATTAAGAGGGAGCTCCTTCCAGCAGATCTATTGATGAAGTAAAGACAAAGGAAAAGAGTAATTCCAATGTACATGCTAAATTATCCACTGTGGAACTCTATATAACTGAATAAGAAATCCATTTCTGGCTTCAGTGAAAGCTCTAGTCAACCAAGTAAAACCATCAGCTAACTGTTGCTTCAATATTCGTACCAAAAGTAAATGTAAAGCAAACAAAACATCCTGACATTGTAATAAGTTGATGAGTTTGAAATATTAAAAGCGAATATCTAAAGAATTAGAGGAGATAATATGTCTATTAGTAGCTCATTTCTTCTTCTTTAGAACATTCATGCCATTTTATATGATTTTGAAAAGATCTACTACCAAAGTCAAATACAAGAACCAAAAAGCAGTTATAGAGTTGTGTTAAAAGTTCCAGATGAGCTGGCATCTCTTAGGGTTTGAGGCTGTTAGGTTACCAGTTAAGTCCCTCGAACATTTTTTGAGTCCTTTCAAAATAGCAACACTTGTCACATATTTGGTCACAACTTAGTGACCTCTCATACAAAACCTAGCTTAAATAATTCCTCAACATTTTTTAGCTTAGTTATGTAAGACTCAAAAGAAACACACATGCTTCACACTTGAAGATTATTTCAATAGGGCAAATTCAACTGAACTTCAGATTTTGAATCCTTATAACTTATCTTTTAAACACTTGTGAATTAATTGGGTAGTACATAGGCCAATTAGCCTTCTTCAATTTGCAAAGGTTGCCAGGGTGTCTCCCATCTATACACAGGAAATTTTTCTGAGTGGCAATTTAGACTCATGCTGATTATGAAAGAGAAGAGCTTGAAGGAGGTGTATCCTAATTTCCCAATCTTTATTGAAATCACTAAGGGAGCTTGACAAATGTATAGATTGCATATTGATAGGCCTTTCTATAATAAACACTTACAAACTGCAAGTTACCATTGAAGAGAAGGGTAACGTTCAAATACTTTTATCACTTTATGTAGAACCCTAGAATTTGTGAAGTATGGACTTTGTACTAGCTTTATTTTAATATGATATCTTTATCATTGAGAGCAAAACATTGTTTATGAATAAATTATTCCAGGAAATTCAAGTAAAAAAGAACAGCACGATGGAAAAATATGACCAAGCAATCATCAACTATGGTGTGACTAGTCTGAACATTTTCACTGATCCACTGACTCAAAATTTCTACAAAATATTTCAAGTATTCTTTATCATGTTAAAATGTGTTGTAAGAATCATTATTTTACCCACTTGGTGAATATGCTAGTTAATAAAATTAGAATGATGATAATAAAAATTACCAAGATTATTAATTCTAATTTGTTTTAATTTTTAAATGAATTCAGATTTCTAAAACACAAAAGGAAAAGAAATTGCATTGGACTATATGTAAGATTTAAGATTCCTAAAACAAACTCACCTCACTCACAATAGCTTTTTCAAATTGAGAATTCTTTTTATTTCCACAATTTCCTTAAAGACTTACCTCAGACCATATAATTGGGAATATTTTTGCCACAGCCACACAAATTTAACAACAGTAATCCTAAGCTAGCAGTTAGTCACCCACTCAATGGCTGAAAGAGGTTCTTACTAACTAGAAACTAATGAAATTCAAATTTGTGGTGCTAGTGAAGAGTACCATTAATAGCGCAAGTCATTTATGTAAGGATAATTATCCTAGCAAGAAAAGGTTCGTAAATTGAGCTAAGACAAAGAGACTGCAAAGGTATTAAAAAGGAAAAATATCATTTTTAAAAAATCATGATTCTATGAAAGTCTTCACAATTAGATAAATATGCTTGAAAGCTTTTGATTTCACCTCAACAGCTTTTTATTTAGCACATCAACAAAGGTTTTTGTCACTTATAAGTGGACATTAGGACAAAAGAACGGCTCAAGACATCACCAATCTATCTTATGTTAGTGTGGTTTCTGAAAATATTGATGTAATGATGAAGTGCTGAGAAATTACATAAAGAAACTTGACGTAGTTTCCAAAAGAGGGTGTCTGTAATTTTCCAAAGTTGGAGAGCCCTAGAATTGCAATACTTTATGCAATGTCATGCTATGTTGTGATTTGCATTTTTAATCACACTGTATTTGGTTTTGTGTCCAGGAATCTTTCCACATGCATGATTTTTGACTAAGTGTTGGTTCTTTTGCAGTTGGGCCTTCTCTGGAATCAGGCTGCTGAGTGCCCAACAGAAGTTTCAAGGACAAGGTCAGGGGACGATCTGGCTAGCTTGCCCACTCTCTCCTGAACAGCAGAGTTCACACTCAGACAACATTTCATAATATTTATATTCACAGTCTGGCTTTGCTCATCTAAATATTCCTATATAAAATTTAATTTATAAATTAGTTACACTAAGATCAATGGTAGTAACTAATAAAATAGAAGAATATTACATCACTTTCACTATTCTTGCAATTAAGGTCATTATTACAGAAAATAAAGATGATTGTAACATAAACACTGGGATTTGCAATAGTTTGCCTTGTAACTGAGCAGCCACTAAGTGCCTAATGGTTAGGTAACATATAGATCATAGATACTCAGGACAAGGGGATGAGTCACACCCTAGGAAAGATGGAGAAGGACAGCAGGAAATGCATCACAGCATTCGGAACAGTACACATTTTATAACATCTGATTTGCTTCTTTCTAAAATTTTCATCTTCATATCTTTAAATACTGGATAACTAAAAACAAAACTATAGAAATGGAACTGAAAGATATGGGGGACCTACTGCATTTACTTTTCATTCTTAAAACAAAATTTCAAAATGAAAAGAATACATTCTACTCTTAGCATAAAAATGAAGGACTTTCATTTAAAGATGCACTATCGTAACTTATAGAAGTCTTCATCTCCCTATGCCCTTACATCTCAGTGTGAGGTCCATTACACTCTAATTGCCATCAATTAAATATGTCAGGAGACCAAGAGAATAAGGTAGAGGTATCCCCCATAAGTTGTGCTGCAAATAACTGTTGCTCCACTTAAACAATAACTATATGTCTTTCAAATGAAGCAAAGAGTTGATTAAAATTTTTGTTCTGAGAAATTCCATGAAAAATATTTGAGAAAAGATGCTTGCTTTTATTTTCTACTTAATCTCATGTAAAATGGTCTTGTAAATTATTAAATGTAAATATGAGTACATTTTAAAATAATGATAAAATTACAACAATGAAATGTCACATAATCTATTGCTGCCAGCAACTTGAAGTCATTAAGGGACCAAACAACCATTAACAGTTGCTTTTCTAAGAAATCTCATGAAATATTATGGTGCAACAGTAGTCACTACCAGCTTAAATTTACATAATTTCTTCTCAAATGTAAAATTTAATTTGTTCCAACAATATGCAGATTTCTCTCATCTCTAGAAAGATATTTTGGAACTGAATAAATTAAAGCATTGTGGATGAAATTATATTTTTAAAACAATTCATGAATTTGTTTTAGAGACACACAAAAAGGGACATAGACAGACAGTCAGCTCTCATCCACTGGTTTGCTTCACAGATGTCCATAATGGCCAGAGGTGGGATAGGATGAAGTAGGGAGACAAGAACTCAGTCCAGGTCTCCTACAGAGATGGCAGCAACCCAATTGCTTGAATTATCCACTGGTGCCTACTAGGATGCCCATTAGAAAGAAGTTGGAATCAGGAATGGAGCCAGCACTCAAACTCTAGGCCTTCAATGTAGGAGTTAGTCTTCCCAACGAGTGGTTTAACCACTTCAAAAAAACCCTGTCCCCTCAGTGATTAAACCTGAAACTATTTTCAGTGTATGTACAAGACTAGGAAATTACAGTATCTTTTTTCCCAATGAACTCTGGAATCAGACAGACCTAAGTTCAAATCCTAACTCTGCCACATAAAGCTATGAAACCAAGGAAACTACATGCCTTTCTGCATCTCAGTTTTCTTATTTGAGAGGAAAGCAATGACTACTGTGTAGTCTGTAAAGTGTCAGGAAGAGGGATGCACTCGCTATCAACAAATTGTCACAATTTCTTTGAAATAGTAACTTCAACATTTTAAAAGAATAAATTAAAAAATGAATTTCTGTGCTTCAACATGCTAAGAACTAGCCGTAGAAATTCCCTTTTATGTAATATGAGCCCAATGATTACCACAGACACACTCACCGAGTGGATAATGGCTTGTCCCTTCTAAGAAAGAAAACACATCCACTTCCTTAAAACTCATGATTAACATAAGAATACATGAGAAATACATACTTCCAAGGATGCAATCATTTTACCTTTTATATAGTCTCAAATTATTTTGTAAATTGATACATACAGACACATATAAAGAAGTAGATATGAATATGAAAAAACAGTCTACTCAGAATTACAGTCTAGAACGAAGTTTTCCAAGCTTTCAGAACTGCAATGCATCATCTAGCCACTCCTTTTGCCATGTTCAAGCATAAAATGTAAGATTTTTAGTGTAAAAAGTATCAATTAGGCATTCAAACAAATGATTTGTTTTTAGAGTAGAAATATCTTCCTATTCCTGTACAAATCCAGATCAATATACTCTTTGGAGCAAAACAATACTAAAATACTTGGATTCAAATAATCTTAACCTTGGTCCATTTGCATGAAAGTTAATTTTGTTCTCATTCTACACGGTATGTCAGTTACGACTGACATTTGGAAAAGTCCATATGTTAAGATCTGTCATCCAGAATTTAGTCTACTGAAGCCTAAACATGTTATTCTAAGATATGTTCTGTTTATATGGGGTTAAAACTAAATCTCTTGCTATACATACATAATAATTTTTCAAAACACACTAATGATAGCAAAGAGATTATAGCATTCATGAAAGTTATTGAATAAAGACTTATAAATAATTAATTTCAATGTTTTATTGAGTAAAAAATACTGATTATTCTCACGAACAAATTAAGAATATGAAATGAATCCCAAACAGGAGGCTATTCAATTGAACCATTTAATAACAAATATCTGTACCTTGATGAAAAGCCTTTCAAAACAGTTTATTAGTTTTTTTTATCCAAGCTCCATAATTAGCCTTTATCTACATGGGGTTGGGTCATCTGACTTTGAGGGGGAGGATGGGTCTCATCTGAAAATTTTGATTAAACAGGATCATTGGCAAGAGGTTTTATAAATGAATATGAAAACAAAACACTCAGTCATCCCTACACTAATGCAATCTCTAAAATGATAAAATGGCATCGATAAATAAAGAACAGAAATTGTTAAATCACTTTCTGAGGGTGGCATTTCAGAATGCCACATTAGGCATCCATCCTTTTTGTGTTGTTGTTGTTTTTTCAAGAGCTATCATTCTATATACCTTAAGGAATAATAATTAGGTGGGTTTTTTTTTCTCTCAAATCAAATTTGAAAACTGGGTTAGGTGGGTATGTATATGTGCTGGTGGGCTGGGAACATAAATCCGATAACAAAAAAATGCAGCCAATGCTTTTAGCTAGCACTTGTTGTTCTGTGTAAATATCTATGTAATGCCACCTGCATCTGCAATAGAAAAAGAAAGAAGAAAAACAGATATATGTTGGGGAAAAAAAGAAGAGGAACAACAACAAATAATAGTGATGCCTGTATTTCCCCTGGTTCTGGTTTACTGATATTACCTCCACTCCTGGATGCCCTGTCATGGGAGCACATGGCTAACCAATGCCCTTTTACCTATAGCGCTGGATTCCAGCTAAAGCAACACCCTCTTGGCAACCAACATTCTCAGCAACTACTGGCACTTTTCCTTTTTATTCATTTACTTTTTCAGTTTTATCAAGATATAGAAAAGGAAGGACCTTAAATTACACACACAAGCAGAGTGAGACCAGGAGGTTCTCCAGGAGAGACACCAGGAGATGAGGTGTTTACCTGGTACTCCAGTTGGGCAAAGTTGCTGGGTCACAACTGATGCCGGCACTCTTGGCCAAGAAATAACACACTGCATTTCAGTGACCAAAAGATAAAGAAGACACAGTCATAGGAAATAGCTGAATACAGTGATGATCCCGTTAGCAGGTTGGAGAACTGCAGTACATGTCAAGAAGTGTGGCAACCTCCACAAAAACAGTGAATGACAAATCCTTGAAACAGGCCTTTTAAAGGTCAGACAAGCATTACTAAGGTTTTCTCCAAAGGGGAAATCAACATATACAGCCATTGCTGTTTAGCTTAATTACTGCTATTGATTATAACTAGTGGTGAGAAGAGTAGTAAAACTGAAATGTGGTGACTTTCTCTGTAGTAAAAGCTCAACTCAGTGTGGCTCCTTAAGTATCTTTCTAATCAATGAGGCGAAAACAGCATCTTGCAAGTGGCAAGTTAAACCTATCTATTATGATTTTTTAAAAAGAATTCTTTGAGCATACAGATCATTAACCATATAGATCACTGGTGCATTCCTAATCCCAGAGTTATGTTTTACAATTTGTTACAAACCGCTATTTGATGTTCTGCTACTGTAATATGGCATCTATCATACTCTGAAATTATCCAATGACCTACTTTATTAATTGAAACATTCACAAAGATCTCCTTTCTCTCTATATGTCCATATCACAGCCTAAGAAAGTATTTCAGGTCTATGAACTTGAAAGATTATTCATATTTCACAGCAGAAAAAATTATTCCTAAAAAAAAAGACAGTAGTTCAATAATCTAATACCAAGGGAGGTAACAAGTCACCCCTCCTATTACCCTATTAGCCCAGGGAGCTTAACTTACTTACCATATACATTTAAAAACTACAGGATTAATAACAGAAAACAGAAAGTAACTTAATGAGAAATTTACAAATGCAGGGACACAGCTCAATGCACCAACACTCTCAATGCAGTTTCACATAGAACAGTGTAAACCTTCATGAGGGTAAAAAACGCCGAGTATATAAACCCTGTGGTTTATTCTTAACCAGAGGTCTACATTAGCTGTATGGTCAGTGGGAAAGCACAGGCGAAGGACCCAGTAGTAGACAGGAGGAACAAGAAAAGGAAAATACCTGACCCCATCCACCATAATTCAAGTCTTTCCTATGGCAGGTGCTCAGAGTCACTTGGAGGAATAAGGCACCTGGTTCTGAGATTGATGAAAGATAACTGAGACGGAAAAAAAAAAAAAAAGAAAAACGTAAAAAAAAAAAAATGAAAGGCAGGAATATTTTGTTTTGCTTGGTTAAAGCCAAGGCTAGTCACCCTACCCAGGCATCTCCTCCCAATGCAGCAAATTTAGGCATAAGCTCTAGATGGCAAATTGAGCCTGGAAATGCTGCAGGGGAATGATGGAGTGGAGGTTGGATGAAGTTGCCAGTTCTGTGCAGTCACGACTGAGGGAAAGGGTTAAAGGGATGCTCCTCATACCTTTCTTTTCCGTTCCATACGTTCCCTGGGGATTTTCCGTTGTTTTTTTCTCTCTCTCTCCAGATTTTTTTCCTTTTCATCCAGTTCAGCTTCCCGAACTTTTTTAATAGAAGCAGCAGCGTGAGCCATTTTGCAGAGGGATTCAGCCGAAGCAGTAGCAGAGGATCAGTTTCCACTCTCCAGCAAGCCAGGTGCTTTTCTAGCTAGGTGGAGCTGTGCATTCCCCTCCCCAGCAATGGCTGGCAGCCAGAGCACTCATAAAATAATCCACTCCGCCCCCGAGTAGGTCAGAATTTTGTTCCAGCCTCTGCAGCACCCATAATTCACTCCAGAATAGTAAAGTCCCAAGCCGGTCCCTCAACAGTACACACCTGCACACACAGAGAGGAGGCTTAGATGTGCACCTCACTTGCACAGGCTCCAGAGGGAAGGCGGAGTGAGCACTAGACTGGGAGCTCTTCAGCAGTTAGGGTGGCCGCAAGGGCAGAGAAGCATCCTACTAGTTGAAGAAGCTTTCCCTAGGCACACTTCCCCAATTGGAATGGCCTTTGGGGACTCCTCCAGACAGTCTGTGTCTTCCGACTGGAGCCAGGAAGAGGCCACCTCAGTGGAGCTGCGAGGGGGTGGGTAGTTACTGCTGCTTCCAACCACACCTCTATGCGGGGTGAGAAGAAAATGGTGCAGTCTCGCTAAAGGATTCTCTGCTGCTGCGGCCGCTGCCGCCGAGCTGCTGCTACTGCCGTTGCCACGGTTGCTCTGCTGTAGCACATGACGTGAATCCCTGCCTTTGAAATCCCTCAGCACTTTCCTTCGCCCAGGTTCATTTAAAGAATCACCGCTGCTGATTTTGGAAAACGCAAACACACAGCTGGAGGGACTTGCCCACGCCCTGGCCGTCTAGACAGGGGCAGGTCGGGGAAGGTAGCTGGTCCTCACGGTGTCATTTCCAGACCCACGTGAGGCTGTATTAAGGAGCTGCATCAGGCGGGGGACTAGCAGGGAGCTGTCAGTGAGTACACAGTATAATCTGGGCTCAGTGAGGTAATCAAGGGAACTGGAGGGGAGAGCTCAAATGAGAGAAAGCAGGAAAGGGGAGAGAAAGGGGTAAGTAGGTACCACCTGGGCCATTCCCTCACCCTAGGAGAGGCACAGGTACTCTTTATTAGCAAAGGTGCTTGTAGATTCAAATTAACCTTGAAAACCTATATGAAAGCTAAGCAGAATTGATATTTCTGTCTGCTCCTGTATATACACCCGACAGGCAGTTTCAAAGAAAGAGGAGATAACAATTGAACTCAGGATGAAGTCCTCTATAGCATCCCAACTGCATACATTGACAAACACTGAGAATTTTGTCACAGGTTCTGAAAGAGCCAATCGAATGCCAAGGGTAGCATTCATTGCTCAATTATTCACTCTTAGCACTAGACAGAATCACAGTGCTGTGGTGTGGAGTATGAACCTTCGCTCTCCACACACACACACACACACACACACACACACACAACATTACAGGGAAAAAGTTTCAACTATTACTATCAATAGCTATAAAACTACATGACCTGATTCCACACACATTCTACTGTTGAGGCAAAAGATAAGACAACATCAAGTGTCTCGCAGAAGATGCTATGTTTGTATTCTAATCCTTATGACATACCTCCTCAGACAATTGAAAAACAAGAAGTCTCATTTGTAGCCTTGCATAAAGACAGAGATGATAAATTTTCCAGAGGAAAAATATTGTATTTAATATTCTGGGTGGTCTCTACATGCATCTGTTTATGTCACTTTTTCCTTTTTAGTTAAACTGAGTTAAACACATACTATCAATAAAATATCCCACATACACACAAACTATGTCCCATAGTAGCATGCATAATTGCATAAGAAACCCAGTATTTCCTTTGATTCCAAAATCAGTAATAATAATAATGATAATAATAATATTGGACCAACATGGTGACATAGCACAATGCCAGTCCAAGTCCCAGCTATTCCACTGCAATGCCAGCTCCCCACTAATAGTCTGGGAAAACAGTGGAGGATACCCCAAGGCCCTGGACCCTGCACTTATGTGGGAGACCCAGAGGAAGTTCCTGAATCCCAACTTCACACAAGCCCACTTCTGGCCTTTGCAGCCATTTGAGGAGTGAACTGGCATATGAAAGATTTATTCTCTCTTTCTTTTTCTTTCTCTTTGATTCTCTCTATATCTCTGGATTTCAAGTAAAATAAATCTTCAAGTAAAAACAAGAAAGGATAATCAGCATTGTAGAGTGGATGTGACAGCTCAGTGTCTCTTACAGAAGGGGCCATTATACTGTCTCTTACAGAAGGGAACTGCTATTGATTTGACCCGATCTGCTTACAGAATTCACATTCTAAAAGCAACAAACTAGCTTCCTTGTTATCTAACCGCTACAAGCTCCTCCTTGAGAAAAGGTTTCCCACATTTACAGGAAACATAGCCATTCAGGAATCTGGGGAAAGGAAGGTGGATAGATGGGATAGAGGCAGGGCAGGAATAGGGGCTCCTTTTTCTCCTGAAGCAGGCAAGTTATGACTTGTTCCTTGATAGGACTGACCTCAAACACTCTCTCCTCTGAGGGACTCCCAGGCAATTAGTGACTGTGGCACCACTGGGAGTGACAGTGGTACCAGGAAACAGACTGGAGCAGAGGTCTTCTGAATGCTATGTGTGGCATTCTCCTCTTTTTTAATATTTTGGGTTTACAGCAAAACGCACATGGTTTTGGATGTCCTCTAGTTAAATAATCCAAGTCCAAACAAAATAGAACCAACCTCCTGCAGTGGTTAACCTGTGATCTTCTGGCCATGACCTTGGAGAAACTACTTGCACTGTCTCACGTGATCCTTTTCCCTCACAGACTTCTCCCCAAACTGATAAAAGCCACAAGTATAGCTTCGGAAGAAAGTGAGTTCTTACTGGTCCCAGCCCTTGACAAGCTCCTTTTAGACAAACCCATGGGTAAAATCAGACAGTGTCAATTCAAACCAAGTTGTTCTCCGAGGTAAGGGAATTCTCACTTTTAGAAAGAGCTGCAAAGACATTCTAAGTCATGGTTAAATAGCCGTGGTCTGCAGGACTCTGTTTTTCTAAGGGCAAGTATGACAGCTCTTTCATCACTATGATTCAAAAAGAAAAAGGTAACAAATTGATGCTAGTTGGTTAAATGTTAGTTTGAATGGCATAAAAATCACACAAAATTCTGTGGTGGCCAAATCTTGACAAACAGCCTGATACTACATTGCTAATATTTTTTTTCAAAGTTTCTCTGGATGTAAACAGAGAAACCAATCTTTTTTGTTTTTTTTTTAATGAACAGCAACAGCCAAAACAGCTGAAATAAATGACTAATACGATTTGCTCCAGACAGTTTTCTTGGGAAGGAATGCAAAAGGCAGGCGAGCTGAGGTTCAGTACTCACATGAATCCCCTCACAGAAAACGAACCCCTCAGAGAGCTCCCAGTGTGAATTCTGTTATCATAACAACAAAACAAGAAGATTCAGACAGCTATTAGAAGCATTTAGGTAAAACAAACTGATCACGAGTTCTTTCTTAGTGTGTGATTTTCATTTATTCTTCCCCCAGTAAAGGCACATATTGCTCCCACAGGAGATGGTGAGCAGCATGAAATCCTTCTAGGAGAGCTAGGCAGATTAGGTTGGAGCACACACACCATGATAACTTTGTCTCTCTCCAACTAATTCAACAGTGAGCTGTTGACAAACTGACCTTTTAAAATCCTTCCTGCTTGTATGCTTGCCTGGCTCAATCTCTGCTATGATGTCTATTTGAATTTCTGTAATGCAGTTTTCTGAGAAAGACAGCAGCGTACACTCACCAGCTGACCTCGGCACAGACAAGGTACCAGGTTCCAGTCCCAGGAGCACACAGCCATTTAAATGATGCATGCACCACAAGAAAGGGGTCGTCCCATCAAGCCACCGGCAAAGAGAGAATACTGGCCACGTTCAGAACTTGTGACAAAAGCTGATTCTTTCCACAAAGCATCTTGATCATCAATGACATGAGCATGTGTCTGCCTTCAAACGTGAGGAACACACTGTCATTTACATGAAAACCTGAGAGCCGCATACGGAGATTGTTCTGCCGAGAGGGCACACCTCCTTATAAAGTCAGGAGAAAATGGTCATTTGTCCTCTGCACTGTTCAGCATCTTGTTGATCAAAATCCAAAGAAGATCCTCTGCAGACATTGGGCATCAGTCAGGGCTGCATTCAATAACTACTGAGCTGGCCATATGCAACTTAATCTCCCCTTCTCTGCTGAGCCCCACCCAGGAGGAGTGGCTGCGCAGCTGAGCAGTATGTAGATTCACTCTGTCACACACAGGGCATTACCGTGAGGAAAGGAGCAGAAGCAGTGCAAAAGCAACTAAAATCCCCTAATTACAAAAATAAATAATAATGTGCTCACTTTGAGGTATGAGCCAAGAGTTCATTCTAGTTTAGTTCTTGGTATTAATCCACATGTGAGATTAATATTCAGTCAGGATAAGGTAGAGCAAATTGAATGAGAGTTTCCACTGATACATCATCTTTTTACCTAAGTGAAATACCTAAGCCAACTCAACAATGCAAAGTTAACTTAACCAGAACTGACTACTAACATAGTAGAAATTCTTCTCTTTTGATAACCAGGGCTTCTGTAACCCAAAGGTAATCTATTTACTCTGGACCGGGGAATGGAAGCAAGGACACTCTGGTCCCAAGGCTAAACAGGGGATTTCCCTAGTCCAAGGGAGACAAGCAGAAGGAATCTCAAGAGCTAGCCCTGTCTGCCTCTAAAACAAGCCCATGGTACTTCCAAGGCTTTACAAAACATTTGTAGCAGACATGGAGTGACAAACTTCCCTCTGGAGGCCACACCATGTGTAGGACATAGATAGTCCCAGTTCTACCACCACTGACCTCTTGTTACTATGATTGGGCACAGGGTCTGGGGGCTGTAGATAGTAACTCTGCATGCTGGGGCCAGAAAGACATGGAATTACTGGAAAAAAAGGAAAATTAAAAACATCACATCTCAGAAGGAAGTGAGATTTCTCTAGTTAGATTGTGTCTTCCAAAACTCTTGCAACCTCATTCCCAACTCCATCCACTCATCACTACCGAAGAAAGAGCCCAGGGGGACAAAGATGACTGGTCCACAGGTTTGGTTGTTTTTGTCAACAGCTGGCATTGCTCACTGTGCAAAATTTGTGGCCACAAACCTCTCTCTACTGTGGTATCTTCATCAAAGTTACTGGCTGTGCTCTCTTTAGCAGGATATAAATAAATTCAATCAGGAACTAGAAAACTTACAAAATGCTAAAATCTTTGGTTTAATTTATACTGTTTTGTTACATTGAAAACCTAGGGTTTAATCCTGGAATTTGTATTGTAAAATATTATTTATTGACCGAATCTTAGAGTATATCAACATGTGCTCAAGATCAAACAGCCAATTGCTGAGGGATAGTTCTGGTCTCCAGTTTCTCAGGGGAATACCTTCATCACTAATTTGTCGGGAATATTTTAGGAAATTCTATCAGGTCTATGGCTAGTATAATACATTTAAAAGACCAATAAAACACATTGTTTACCACAACTGCTCAAAACACTATTCCCTTGTGGCTACATTGTTGGCACCAGAAAAGTGAATTGCTACCATTTGGCCATTTTTCACCTGGAGAAAATGACCATTGTATCCATCAGTAGTTAATCATTTTTATGAAAGTATAAGCTTGTGGATTTTTCTTGTTTCTGGAGGAGATCACACGTATCTGTCTTTTTTGCATCCACTGAAACACAATTTTATAGAATTCTTTTTATTTCTTTGTCTACACATACAAAATAATCTTTTCTTGGAATTCTTGTTTAATTAATCTACCAACAAAATCTTTGTAAGTATTCATTGTTTCTTCCTTCAGATTTGATGAGCACTTTTCATTTACTCCTACTCATTGAAACCCATGCTCTATAAATATGGAAACTAAAGCATAAACTTAAATAGGACTTTCTTTAGACAACACATTTTCAGATTTAGATCACATTTGAACTCTCTCTTTGGCATGGTCTTTACATGACTTCTAAATGAGATTAATAACTAAACCAATAAGACCCACAAGAACAGCATATATTTTATCTAATAGGAGCCAGATAATTCAGACTGATATTATTACTAGGAAAAACTGGAAATACTTACAGAGAGAAAGAAAGAAAGAAAGAAAGAAAGAAAGAAAGAAAGAAAGAAAGAAAGAAAGAAAGAAAGAAAGAAAACTTTATAAGAATGTCAAATATCTGGCCTAAACATAAGCAACTATGACGTGGAACTGAAGGCAAATGCAACCACTGACATATAAGAAAGCAGGGAGATTGCTTCTGTTTGCCATGTAGATTTCTCTATCAAGTTTAAACTTTTATTTTGAAAACTTCATGGACTAAACGGTGGAAATAAAGAGTTGACCTCTACACAGAGTTCACAGTCCAACAGGGAAGCCTCTGCAGAATCACCCGAGATCACAAAAAGAACACTCGCAGGCTAGGAATAGAATGATAATCATCCCTCTCAGACATCTACAACCTAGATTCTAGTGTCCAGATTTGAACAAAATTCAAGCCTTTAACTTTGTTTAGGTGTATCCCAAATCATCACACAGCATATCAAAAATAAATTTTCTTCTCTAAAAGAGTTTTCATCCTTTGCTTTAAGTTTATCCATGTAAATGATTTTCCAAGTACAGTGACCAGCATCCCTCCAAGCCAGCCAGCATGAAATAGAAACAACAGAACAGAGAAATCTTCAAATAATGAAAGACTTCAAGTCAGGGAACTATAAACAAAGACACCAAGACACCAAGACACAGAGAGACAAAATAAAAAGAGATGATTCTGGCACCCACAGTGGCATGACTGCTGAGAAGGCAAGCAGCTTGAATGCTTTGAGCACAGGTTGATTGCCTGCTTCTCACGACCTCTCACCTTAACACTACATGAGAAAAGGTTATCGCAAATGTTGGACAGATGGACATGACCATCAAATGAGTGATAAAGTGACAGGACTTCAAAAAGTTGAACTGTTTTCCCACTAAAAAGTTAATAAGAGCAGGTTTTGGGTGAAACAGTTAAGATACCCACTGGGACACTACATCCATATCACAGCATCTGGGTTTGAGTGCTGACTCTACTCCTGATTCAAGCTTCTGCTAACGTGCCCCCAGGAGGCACCCATGACGCTCAGGTAGCTGAAACCCTTCTGCCACGAGCGATGCAAACTGAACTTGAGATGCCAGGTTTGGGCCAGACTCAACACTGCTAGTTATGGGTACTGGGGACAGAATCAGTAAGCGGAAGATTTTGATCTCTCTTCACTCCCACTTTCAAATAAATAAAAAAAAAAAAAGAAAACATTTTTAAAATGATCATTACTTTAAAAAAAAAACTTCATTAATAACTTAATAAATTTTAAAAATGAATTTCCAGCTAAACCATTTGAGAATTCATAAATATCAGCAAAATAGAATAGATAAATTATAAGATTAACTAGAATGATACCACAGAATGTTATTCTACAAATTAAAATTTTGCCTGTCAAGCAAAAGACAGAAATTCTGGGCAATATTTAACCAAATTAACTTTAAAAATCAAAACATCTCTAGAATTTTTTTTCTTTGTCAATTCCTGTGATACACCTGGCTGTTATAATTGCATTTACTGAAACAGCTTCAGTATCAAAGATTTAAACCAGCCTCAAAAAAAAAAAAAAAAGCCTCAAGCAGAATAATGAGATGCCTCCTGAAAATCTTTGTTTTGGATGGAAAAGCAAAACAGAGAACAATCACCGTACTTGACTGTCGAGTAGGCACAGTTCCAAATGGAAGGTTCTATAATAGGTGCCCTTACAATAACTTTTCAAGGCATAGTATTTAATAGACAGGAGATGGAGGCACTTTTCCCCTCCCACAATTGATCCATAAAATCCAGTTTTAGTAAAAGGCAGAAACTGGCCCAGTTACAGGGATAAATATAGGAACATAGAGTCAACCAGGCTGTCAGCTTGGCACACCTATGAAACATTGCGAAGAAAATTTGCCAGAAAAAAGAATCATTTTCACTCATAATATTGAAAGTAAAATGATTCCTGCCACAAACAAAAACAAACTGACAATATCTAAGACTACAACTATGTGGGAACCAATAAAATTCTGGTTGAAGATAAAACCATACAGGCAAAGGAACTTTCACAACTGAACCCTCATTTTGCTTATGTCACATCCCTGCAGTGTCAGCATTAGGATTTCTCCAGGGCAAAAACACTTATGACTCTATCCAAAAACAGCTGATGTTACATTTAGAAGAGTATTTGGGGATGAAACAGAGCAGAGGATTTGGCTTATCCACTATACCTTGGTGGGGCCTCCTTCGGGCACCCTTTTCCTATTAGAGCAGCTGTAGGTGAAATTTTACCTTATGTATTGTGAAAATTCATTTTCCGAAAAGCATCTGCTGCTTAAAGATCTGGATCCCACTGAAATAAACTACATAGCTTTGTTGCCATGTGTGTTCATAGAAATTAATGGAGGTTGATAGCCCTCTGCTGGAAGAAACGTATTAAAACCAGTTGCTCTGAATTACCACAGCATTTAAAGAACCAAATGTCACAAAGCTTTGAGGACTCCTTGAATGCATGCTGCATATTTTCATGTGTGTATGTATATATGCACACTCTCTAAATATATATATATACATATATATATACACACACATATATATATATTTGGTTAGTGAATATTTTTCTGTTGTATGAAAGAAAAACATGTCCTTTTGTCAATTTAGACAGAATAACATTAAACCATAAGAACCCAAAGCAAATGACAAAGTAAAATACCCTGTAAGGTTTTCCTGAGCAAAGAGAGCAAACAAAATTTGAGCATATGCAAGGCATTGATAGCTTTTGAAGTCTCAAATCATACCTAGGATCTCTCAAATTAGACCAACATATTTATGATAAAGTTTTCAAACCAACTGAGTTTTGATCTAAGTAAATCTAATGAAGCTCACAGATACAATTCAAGAATAATGTTACTTCCTTCCCTTCTTCCTTGCCTATCACCTTCCTTCTCCTCCCTGGCCTCCCTGCCTTCCATCCTTCTTTCCTTTTTTTAACTTTTGAGATAATGTATTTCTAGTTTACATTATATTCAAACGCTTCATGCTCCACTAAATAGAGTTCAAAATGTATGATCATTTTTTAAAAGATTTCTTTATTTAGTCTCAAGCTATTTAACAATATACATTAAATAATATTTTATCTTCTAATTTCTAATTCTACCATATGATCAAATTTTATTAAAGAAAGTAAGAAAATGTCTTTTAACATAATGGTAGAAATACCCTAGAATACCCAACTCCAAATTTGGATGCACAAACATAGCTTTTGTATGTTTGGAAGAACCTAAAACAATGCTGCCTTTACAAAAATTGTTTTAGATTCTGATTTTGAAGTGAAAAAATAATATAACAATCTGTTTCATGAAACACATAAAATAAGTAAAATTGATAAAAACTGAAAAAATATATACCAAAAAGTTTTGCTAATGAACCTTCATGCTCATACAAGAAGAATAAAATGGAAAATTATTTGATGTGAGTTTGACAGCAATAATAAGACTTTAAAATGAATATCTTGAAATATTCTCTAATGATTTTTTTAAACTTTAGCTAATCATTTGAAAAATACATTTTCCTACTAGAAAGCTTTTACTTTCCAACCCGTTTCCCTTCCACACATGTCCAGCCTATCCCTGCTGCTCCGCATACATTGTAGGTGATCCTCCCCATTTACAGTACCTCCTGCCCTCCTAGGCTCACAGCAGGGCACACTCTGCAGTTACTTCCATCTTCCACTACAGGGATAAGGCATGTTCCAAAATGTAGTACTAACTTTCACATTTCAATGCAGACAACAAGGCCTTTGATGTCAAAATCTAAAATTCCCATGTAGATGGATAACCTGTTTAGGACTTTAGTACTGCTAGACACTAGCAGGATTTGTCTGTGGCCACAGACAGTAATTCCAGCAAAGATCCATAATTCCTCTCTGCCTGTTTGTCAGAAACGTCTCATATCCGTAGGAACACTCCTATCTTGCACAGTAGATTTGCTTAAACAGATTGGCCTGTGGTCCATTTTCTAGTCATTTCCTAGGATTGTCCCAATCACTGAGTTTACTTGATCTGCTTGTTTCCATAATGAAATATTATCATGGTACTACAATTGTAACCAAAACTATGTTCTTCTTCCTTATTAATTTTTAGTTGAATTATTTTAAAACTCACTTATCTTCCTCCCTCTTTTTTTATTCTTCCATCTCTTCAAATTTTCCCCCAACTACACAGATTTTTCACAACTCCTCTCTTTTTTCAAACCAGTTGTCTGGATTTGTAAAGCTGTCTTTATTACTATAGGGTTTTCAAATTTTTATAAAAGCAACAGCTGCTTTGCTTTTTCTCATTTTCCAACCCAGACATGTATTACTAAAAGTGTCACACACACACACACACACACACACACACACTCTCACACAAAACCAGTATTAAAACTTTTGAGAAAAAGATTATATCATTTCACCTAAGAAGCAGGAATATTAGAGAGGAGGCATATTTTTTGAAGTAGGTGATTTTTTAAAAAGATTTATTCATTTTCATTGCAAAATCAGATATACAGAGAGGAAGATCTTCCATTCATTGATTCACTCCTCTGATTCATTCCCCAAGTGGCCAAAATGGCAGGAGCTGCGCCAATCTGAAGCCAGGAGCTTCTTTCAAGTGTCCCATGAGGGTGCAGGGTCCCAAGGCTTTGGGCCATCCTCTACTGCTTTCCCAGGCCACAAGCAGGACACTGGATGGGAAGGGGGGCTACTGGGATTAGAACTGGTACCTGTATGGGGTCCAGGCACATGCAAGGCAAGGATTTTAGCCACTAAGCTACCATACCAGGTCCAGGAGGCATATTCTTAAATTTTTTTTTCTTTACTTGCCTTTTTGCTTCAGAGCCTCATTTACGTATTTGAAAGACAAAGAGAGAGAGAGAATATCTTCCATCTACTGGTTCACTACCTAAATGACTGCAAATGTTAGAGCTGGGGAAAACAAAAGCTAGACTACAGAAAGAAATTTCTTCCAATCTCCAATGTAGGTGCAGATATCCAAGTACTTGGGCCACCCTCACGGCTTTCCAAGTGCAGCGAAGACAAGAAACAACACCTATATAAAATACTGGCTTTACAGGCAGCAGCAGCTTAACTCATTACACCAACAACACGGACCCTTTTGTTTATTTCTTATATTTATTTTATTTATTTGAATGGGAGAATTACAGAGAGAATTTGTCTTACATCTACCGTTTCACTCCCTAAATGGACACAATGCCTGGGTCTAGGCCAGGCCGAAGTCAGGAACCAAGACCTTCTTCCATGTAGCCCAGATGGGTGCAGGGACCCAAGAACTTGAGCCAATTGACCTCCACTGCTTTCCCAGGAACATTAGCAGGCAGGTGAATCAGAAGCAGAACAGCCCAACTCGAACCTGTGCTCATATGCTGGCAATACAGGTGGCAGCTTAATGCATCATGCCACAGTACCAGCCCCTGAGCTTACCCTTTATAGGAGGAGCAGACTGGGAATGATAATGCGGACAAAGGAGATTTAGCATTCAATCTGTTTCTAACACTGACTCTGAACAAATTCCAGGTCACTGAGACTCCTAGGCTCCTTTAATGCCTAAGTTATAATTTTGTCTTCTTTTGAGGGAAAAGAAAGGAATGGAAGAGACAACTAACTTTTTTTTAAGTTCCATTTCCAAGAATTTTATTACAAATGTAGGCTTAACCATTCCCTACACTTTTTTGATATTTAAATACATTTATAAGTACATACATATTTCATTTCCTGAAGAACACCTAATGAATATATCTAATATGTATGCATAATCAACTTTACACAGCTAACTTTTAAAACACTGTCAATAATTGCTTATTCTCCTAAATGTTGATGAATCATTAAAGACACAAATAATATTCAATAATGCATTTCCAGGGATCCTATGGACTTCAAAATTGCTAGAGCAGTATTTCAGCTAGATCCTGCTTAGGACTAAGCAACATTTTAAGAGATTTTTG
Source organism: Ochotona curzoniae (assembly GCF_017591425.1). Taxonomy (NCBI): domain Eukaryota; kingdom Metazoa; phylum Chordata; class Mammalia; order Lagomorpha; family Ochotonidae; genus Ochotona; species Ochotona curzoniae. The sequence continues at coordinate 49,174,743 of NW_024467119.1, forward strand.
TCACTTAAGTTAAACGCATAACAGTATACACCGGAGTGACTTCTCACTACTTTCAAAAGCTATCATTAACATATCCATAACATTCTTTTCCTTTATTGCCAAATGAATTTTTTGCTTCAAAGTAATCTTCGAGCTTACAAAATACTACTTTAAAACTACTGATGGTTTTGTGGTATGAAGGTTACAAACACTCAGTTTCTAGCTATCTAAGCATTTATTTCCTGACACTAAGTGCTTTGTCTTTTCTTAAAATGATGTTATTAGAAAGTAAAAGAAATGAAAGTGGATGAAAAGCTCCAAGTCATACTTAAATAAGCATACCATACTATTTGCATTCTATTTTAAAGCCAATTTAATATTATTCTATGGATTGCAGCAAAATAAGTTTTAAAAGCTCTTTTGGCATTTACCTACATCAGAAGTAGACAAAACAAGGGGATGTTTATCTGAGTTTTATGAACTATGCAATATCTTACATTTTTAAAAATGTTAGTTTTTCTAGAAAGATGAAGGTGAATATACCAAGAAGGAAAAGCAATTATGTGAAGAAGAATACAAAGTATATTAACTCTTTCATTTTCTCTTGTTTTCCTTTCCGTGTATCCTCCTCTACATTCTTACATTTCTTCTGACTCCAGATGAAGTAGATACATAAAGGAAGAGATTTTGGGAGAATGGCAAGGAACACAAAATGAAATCAGCTCCAAGACCACTCCAACGGTGGGAAAAACAAAGAGGAGATTGTCCTAGAAATTCAGTTCAGTCCATTATATTCTGAGATTTAAGATACTTGGGAGGACCTTACTAAGCTATTAGTGACCATCATGTTGGAAAATCTAATAAAAATGTATCAGTCCTCATTCCTCATATCACTTGACCTTTTAACAATGCAAAGCTGGAGAACATTCCCTCTTCTTCTGGAACCCTCTTTTCTCACCGATAGCACCTGACACTCTCCTGTTCCCTCACATACCTTTTTAATTATGCCTCCACCCTCTTTGCTGTGCTTTCTCCTCTCATCAAAACCCACTTCTCTTCTCACCCTAGGCATACCTAGCAGCAGCATTTACTCCCACAGTTTTAAATCTCATGCACCAAACCCAAGTCCCATCTCTGGCTCTAACATCTCTTCTAAGATGCACACTTGATAATATTCAGTTGGACATTTTGCAAGTATTTCTGTATCTTCCCCACCAAAATGTGTCTTTCCTCATGCTTTGATATCTCAGTGTATGATATTCAGTCAAAAGCCTGGGAGTTGTCCACAATCTACCCCTAAGTCTTGTCAAATTTCCTACCAAAATCTATCTTCCATGAATGCATTCTCTACAATCACGAAGTCATCAGCCATACGTGCTGTGAATCAGTGTATCAGTGTTGAACAATCGCTTCCTCTCAGTTCCTCTACTTCTACTCTTTACCAGCTGTTTCCCTCCCAATGCAAAGCAGCTAAATTATCCGTCTGATTCTATTTAGCAAACGCCTAAACAATTTGCAAGGAAGTCCCATGAAACAGTAACACGTTCAAAGCCTTAACAATCCGGTGTTTGCTCTTCTCTCCTGACACTGCTCTTGTTTGAGCTCCTGGGTGCAGCAAGCTCTTCGCTGCTTCTGGGTTCACATGTATGCTTCCCTCTTCTGAGAATGTTGTTTTTGTTCTATACCTGACTGTTCAAATCTCAGTTTCAGGATCACCAGTTCATAACAGCTTCCCCTAATACTTTACCCACAAACTAGGCCTTGCTGTGAAAGTCACTTATATCAACCAGTGGTCTTTTGTGGCGTCTATCACATCTAATAATATACTTAATTAATTAGATTAGATTCTTAGGTGTAGATTTTGATTTTCTTTTCCCTCCAAGATTCTAAACTATACCATGGCATATGCCTTTGTTCCAAAAAATGCTAACGTGCAAAATATACATCCTGAAACATTTTGCTTGGGAAAATGATGAACTATGGATATATGAACAAATGAGTGGTTTGTTGATGACTAAGAACATTGAAAGAACACCAGTAGTTAAAGATGCTACAGTCATACATGTCTGAAGTCCAGTCATCCCCCACAAATGCCTCAAATTTGACTCTTTCTTAAAAATCCATATTGACCTCTCTGTATCTCCTTCTCTCTGTAAGTCTTACTTTCCAATAAAGATAAATCTTTAGAAAAAAATCCATATTGAACTTTCTGCCTTTCAAATAGGTAAAATTAACCTTTTAAAAAAGATGATTGCGCCAGACTCAGTGACGTAGTGGCTAAAGCCTCGCCTTGAATGCACCAGGATCCCATATGGGTGCTGGTTCTAATCCTGACAGCCCCGCTTCCCATCCAGCTCCCTGCTTGTGGCCTGAGAAAGCAGTTGAGGACAGCCCAAAGCCTTGGAATCCTGCACCAATGTGGGAGACCCGGAAGAAGCTCCTGGCTCTTGGCTTCAGATTGGCTGAGTTCCGGCTGTTGCGGCCACTTGGGGAGTGAACCAGGGGATGGAAAATCTTCCTTTCTGTCTTTCCTCCTCTCTGTATATCTGACTTTGCAATAAAAATAGGAAATAAATCTTTAAAAATAAACATTTCCTTACCCCCTGCCTTCTCTCCCTTCTTAAACCCCTCCTTCCTTCCTTTCTTCTTTAATCTTTACAAAGACATACTTTCAATCCATTCTATAATCACAGACATAATTCACCACTAACCATAACATTCAAAACATAAAAGGAGAAGATCACAGTTCCTCAGCAGTATAAAAAGGGACTTAAACCAACAATCATAAGACGGCCATTTCATTGCTATACATTTCTGCATTTCATATTAACTGCCACATATCAGAGAAAACATATTATCTTTTTTTCTGAACTGCATTTAATGCTATAAATTTTCCTCTGTAGGCAAATATATAATAAAAAAGAAAACCCTGAAGTATAATTTGCCTAACATCAGATGAATGCCATATGCCAAACTCTAGGATATATTGGGCTATGTTTATAATTTTATTTAAATCACATATGTATTTATGCTATATGTATATGTGCAAAAGGAAAACATCTACAGTTATTTTTTCTGAGCTAATGATTAACCTCAATTTCAAAATCAGTCTTGTAGAAGCAAAAATAATTGAGAACATGCAAGTAATAGCAAGATTATGAATTCCTGAATATGTCTCTGTGTTTTCTCTTGATTAAAATTAATATTTTCAAGTAGGGTATGTTCTAGGAAAAACAACTTTCATCAATATACCAATTCTTTCTTTTTAAAATTTATTTTATTTTTATTGTAAAGGCAGATGTACAGAGAGGAGAAGACACAGTGAGGAAGATCTTCCATCCGATGATTCACTCTCCAAGCGGCCACAACGGCCAGAGTGAGCCAATCTGAAGCCAGGAGACTTTTCCAGGTCTCCCATGTGGGTGCAGGATCCCAAAGCTTTGGGCTGTCCTCAACTGCTTTCCCAGGCCACAGGCAGGGAGCTGGATAGGAAGTGGGGTTACCAGCATTAGAACCAGCACCCATATGGGATCCTGGTGCATTCAAGGTGAGGACTTTAACTGCTATGCTATCACACCAGGCCCAATAGACCACTTCTTAATATAACTGTACCAAAGGTATATAGTTCAGAAAGTGGACACACACACACACATATACAAACTTGATTTATTCTCCTCTTGGACGAAGAAAAAATCAACTATGATAAGTAAATGTATTTATAACATGTAAAAATTGGGCCATATTTGCATACCAGAGTCTATTATTCTTGCTGTACTAGATTACCATATAGAGGATAAGAAAGAACTTACTCAGAAAAAAGGAAAGCATCCTAAAGTCGATCATAAGCAATCTTGCTGAACTCTGTTAACTTGATATCAGCAAAGAGCTACATCAGAAATATACATAGAGTATTCCTTTCCATGGATCTTTAGGGGAGTGAGACTTGTCCAATCACATTCTCTGTCACAATTGGTGCAGGTGACACATTGTAGTCACCTCTAATACAGCAAAAAGAGAATGAGTGACTCACTTTAAGAAAATCCAATGGGCTAAAAAGGAAGGATAGAGAATTCTGCAAATCATACAAAACCTAAGCCACAGACAGAATTGAAGACATAATAACATTTGTTATAGAAAGGGCCAAATAAAATAGCTTCATAAAATAGTTAAGACCAGCTACAGTTACATTTACCTCCTGGTCAGCTCCCAATTACTTATCAAATTTGAACTTTATGGAAAGAATTACCATGAATTTTGTTGACACATTGGGCATATGCTAACCATATATATATATTTCTTGCTACCATATTTCATAACTTTTCCAACAAACCATCATAGGCCTAATAAGTTCTAATAAGTGGTGTGCAAATTTGGTATCTCACAGACACTGGAATGGCTAGGGACAGAGCAGGAGGAAGAGGAAGGAAAGAGGCATGCTTAGCCAGCACATGCTCAGCAGATTTGTCGATGGGCACAGACGAAACCCCACCTCTTTGTAACGTCCAAATGCAAAAGTGGCAAGGAAGAACAGAGAAACAGGATTTTTTGGAGACCAAGAAGTCAAGAGGCTATTCAGCTGACCTCGTTTAAATCCAATGCTGGTGAGATCTGAGAAAATTTGGGTCTTTGGACATGGCTTTCATTCTTCATTGCCTGACTGAAGAATATATTAGCTGATTGATATAAACCCATGAGTGCAAAACCTATAGGAAAACACCAACACAAGTGTGAATGGATGGTGAGATGTGTGGAACAAAGTTCCTTTGGCAAGAAACTAGGGAAGAGGCTAGAAATTCCAGACTTTCTGATCCAGGCTCAGAAGCAGAGTGAAAGCCCGCAAGGAGTAAGAGAGAAAAATCCACAAAATAATTTAGCAATGTGAATTTTCATACCCAACTCAATACTTGTTCTGCCAAGTCCAAGATTTCAGGTATTTGAGATCCCCTTATCCCATTATGAGCAATTTGATTTTCCATGGAGCATTTAGAAAAACATGGTGTCTACCTCACTTATTCCAATCAACACTCTTTTCCCGGTCACCATCATTTAATTCTTTAAAGATTTTTTAATTGGAAAGTCAGATTTACAGAGAGAAGGGGAGACAGAAAGATCTTCTGTCCTCTGGTTTACTCCCCAGGTGGCTGCAATGGTCGAAGCGGAATAAATCTGAAACCAGGAGTCAGGAGCTTCTTCTGGTCTTCCACATGGGTACAGGGTCCAAAACTTTGAGCTACCCTCAGCTGCTATCCCAGGCCACAAGCAAGGAACTGCATGGAAAGTGAAGCAGCCAGAACATGAACCGGAGACCATGTGGGATCCCAGTGGATACAAGATGAGGATTTAGCCACTAGGCTATTGTACTGGGCCCTATCACTTAATTTTTGGTGATTCCTTTACTCTACTGAGGACAATAATAGATTAATAGAAAGAGAAAAACAATAAAGAGGAAGGATCTGAGACCCTAGAAATTTGACATCTAATCATTGTATGTGAAATTACAGGCCTACCTTGAGGTCAAACTCTTTATTGAAATGAATTCAGGAGATAGTGCTGTGGCATAGCACATTAAACCTCCACACGATATACGTGCAACCCATATTGGCTCCGGTGAGAGATCAATAATCCAGCTCCCTGCTAATGCACCTGGGAAAGCAGTGGGAAACGGCCCAAGTCATTGGGCCTCTGCACCCATGGGAGACACTCAGAATTAGTTCCACATTCCTGGTTTCAGCATGGCCAAGTCCCTGGCATTGCAGCCATTGTGAGAGTGAAACAGTATATAATAAGAAAGAGAGAGAGAGAGTATCTTTCTCCATAACTTTGACTTTCAAGTAAATACTACAAATTTCCATAAAAGACTTCAAATTCAATGTGTCATTTAGTGTGTATCCGTAATTTTCTCTTATTTACATTCAACTTGAAAGTTCTTGGAGTATATACCGAAAATAAAAAGCTATTTTTAAAAAGGCACAAAAGGGAAAAGGGCAGTAGGCAGTTTTCATTTTTTCTAGTGGAATACCTAATGTTGCATATCACTGGCCCCTGCAGACTACAGCATGGAGCACAACCTTAGCTGATGCAAGGCCTCACTGTGAAGATTCACCACGCTATACCTAGCAGTGCTGCTTTTCTTCTAGTCACCACTGGGGGTCACTCATGCTACAGAACATGTCTCAGCCACACCCTAAGTGTATCTTCAAAAGCCTATACACAGAAATGAAAACAGTTCTCTGCAGCTAAACGCGGATAAATGTACACAAATATAACCTTATTTTTCAAAGTTCAAGATAAAAGTGGAATTGTTGGTAGAGAAAAGATGGATCCTTTTCTGACAGTGCCCTGAAACTCTCCTTCAATTGCAAAATAATGGTATGTTAGTGGTTTGATGCTTTACACGTATATCAGGACAAAACAAATTGCACACCACGCCAAACTCAGACATTAATTGCATTTTAGACAGACTTCTATGAAAAAGAAGAGAATTGAAGTCCACAGTCCTACTTTAACGCATGGGTATATACAAGCACTACAGTTCCTCATTGTGCAGATTGCTTCTGGTGCATTTGGTACTATAGGCAATTGCTTTAAACCCATAAGCAATATTCTCCTTTCTGATAAATGTGCAAATTCTTCAAACATTACTGCATGAATATAGGTCTCTTGAGATCATCTCTTTTCTAATGACAGCAAGTCTTTGTCTCATCCACTGATGAGAAGCCTTTGTTTATGTATGTATCAGATATAAAGCAGTCCCCACCCAGCTTTTAAGAAACTTCTCTCTGTAAACCAAAAAGGTATCTATGGGTTATGAGAACAATTAAAAATAAGGAGAAACTTATATCTTGCTTCTCATGTGTATTTATTTCAACATTCAACTGAATTTACTTTTTGAAAACTGTATCATCCATTGAGAAAGAGAAGCAAAAGGAGCAAAATAGGGAAGTGTGCTGACATAAAAGACAGAAAAGATGACATGGAGAGAGAAAAGGAGAGCAGAAAAGAGGGGATGAGAAGCGAGAGGACAGGATAGGAAAAGAAAGGAAAGGGGAGAGGGGAAGGGAAGAGAGGGAAGGGAGGAGAACTGGAAGGGAGGGAGAAGAGGGGAGGAGACTTGGGGGAGCTTTACATGAAGCCTTTTTAAAAAGAAGTTATTTTTATTATTTTCCATAAAGATTCTCCCTTCCCTCCTCTTTCCCCCCTTTTGTCTACCACCACCATTTTCCCCATATTATTACAGTAGTATAATCCTTTAGTAACAGTACACATTTAGCATTCTGCTATTTAAGTGCATCATGGCATTCTAGGTATGGATAAAGATAGGATTCTACTATCATATTAACAAGGTATGTTTAACTGTTTCACTGGGAGACGTCTTTTGATTCAGGAGTAGAAGCTTTAATTAATGTGCTAGTCCCATTACATGACAGATTTTTTAAAAAGCAAATCACTTCTTGTAGAAATAATGAACTAGCGATTAGAAATGGGCAACTGGGGCACATGTTTGTGGCTTAAACAGTAATTTAATAACCTGAGCAACTCTCTGAAGCCTTTCAAATAGTCAACACGCCATAAAACCTGAATATAACAATTTCTCACAGATTAATTTAATACACCCATAATAATTGGTTACTGTTCAATCTACAAAAGAATCCTATCTGTATTTAAAGCATTTTATCTTCTCCTGTAATATCCATGAAATCAAGGTTAAATGACAGAGTCAAGGTCAAAGGAATTGGAAATTTATCCCACTGGGTTGTTCAATGTTTGGAAAATGTATCGTCCTTTCAATTTTCAACTTTTAAAAGCATATTTACTGTCTTGGAAGTTGGGGGAGATGGTTGTTATCTCATTTGCCATGTAATCAATAAGATAATATAGAACACCACAGCGCTAATAACTAGAACAGTTGCTGCAGGTTATTTATGAGCTCGTTTCCATAGGTATGGACTAGGGTTTGAGACTTTTGCATTTATTTCCCCTTTTTTAAGTTTTAATTTGTTTGCTTAAGATAGAGACACATGCACAGAATGAGGGCAACAGAATGTCAGAGAGAGAAAGTATTTCCTTCCACTGATCTGTTTCCTAAATTCCTACAACAGCCAGGATGGAGCCACCTGAACTGGATTTGATCTGAATTCAGTTCAGATCTCCCAAGCAGGTAGCAGAGAGCCAATTTGCTGAACTATCACCTGCTGCCTCGCCGGGAGGCTTTAGGAGGACGCTGGAGTCAGGAGCTACAGCCTGGAATCAAAACCAGGCATCCTGCTGCAGGAGGTATGCACTATGACCTCTGGGCCAGATGACCCTGTGCACACCTTACAAGCTGCCAGCGGATGCCCACGCTGCTGGGCCTTGGACACTTCCAATATGAGAACATATACTGTTCTTCCTGCCTGAGTATCTGTGAAGCTACCTTTTACTCTTCCATTGATCTTGTATGTGCTATGATCCTATCAACACATTTGGGAGAATATTTAGTGTTGTAAGGTATATTTGCAATTTAATACAGCAAATACATTGTAATTTTGTGAGTTGATGGCATTCTAAATAATTTCAAGTATTTTCATTCTAATTTCCACCTTTTCACATGATCACATTTTACAATCTCTGAAGAGAAAAATTATGCTGAGAGTGAATGATTTTACTTTATAAAGGAAAGTCACAGTCTCCCAACAATCTCCACAGATGAATTTTTTACCTGTCATTGTAAATCCTATAATTATAAATCATTAGGCTTTCTCCAGAACGTCCTAAGATTTCAGTAAACCAGACACATGCATATTCCAGGATGGCTGGAAAAGGCATTGTAGAACACGCTGGTGAATGCTGTGTGTCTGAGAACACAAACTGAGCTGGTGGCGACTGTGATTAAAAGCAGACTTGGAAATGGGAAGGCCAGAAGAAAGCTCTGTTCTGTGTGATTCTGGATTCCTTTCATTCCTACATGAGAGAGAACGAACGTCTTTGTCCCACAGGCTTTGCATACAATAAACTCAGTAACATCAGCTGCCATTATGAAAAGCTAATTTTGACCATTTTTTGAAGTCTTGATCAATTTTAATGACCAGTTTTAACAAGCAGAATTACAGTCATTTGGATAGCTTTTCTTCATAATCAACATTAAACTTGATTACTGCTAGACTCAGAAAACAATGACAAAAACTGTAGAACTCACATGTTCAACAAAAATTGTTCAAATATTATCGCATATAGACTGTGCGATTCTTAAAATTGATCAAAGGATTTGATTATTCCTTCGTTTTCTGAAATCAGAATTCAAGTTAATATCAGAAAATAATTATGTTGCTCCTTTCTCTGCAACTTTAAAAGAGCACTGAAGGATGTCAAAACTTCAGGTTGTTTTGGCCTTGACATCCATACAATGCTAAAGATGACTGATAAGCAATAACTTTTAAAACAGCAGGTGCATTCTGTGCTGAAGTATTACTGCCAAAGTCATGTTTTATGATACGGTTCAAGACAGGCAGGACCTGCACACTGCCACTGAGAACTTGATCAAGAGGGAGAAGGAACTGCTAAATTCATCATCTCTTTACACCCATCCACCAGAGGGTCTCCACCCTCTGTCACTGATGTATCACTGATATTCCCAATAGCAGCACCCAGACTGTCTCTAATTTCTAAGGCATGTTTGGATCTTTTCAGCCATAATTCTTTCATTATCTCAAACTCAAAGACCTAGTACAGCCAAGCAGGTGTGAAAGATTGATGGTGACCAGGTTGTATACATACCAGCTAAAGTCAGGATTTTTTACTTAACCTCGAACCTTTTTGTTCTGAGAAGAAATGCTGATCCAAAGTTGACAGATATTCATTTCTTAAAGCACTACAATTCCAGACTTCTAAGTTAAAAAAAAAAAAAACTCCTGATAATAAAATACTGCCAACTAACTCATCTTTAGAATGTAAGTTAAACATAATAGTCTGTGGCTTGGTTTATGTACATTCTAATTCCAAGATTTCATAGGAGAGGACGCAATTCGAGTAAATACAGGTTTTCTATAGTAGAATTCATCTTGGCATACTGCAGTGATATTTGGAGATGTCAAAAGACATTGGCTTTCAGAAAGGAAAGGTATTCAGAATAGTAATTTATTATATAAAATGGTAGCTTACCAGTGATTTGTGATTTTTATAAAAGTTACATTCAAGCTGAAATTATTCTTAGAGAGTATTGAGCAAAGGAATCTCATTTTCAAGGGAAGGCATTTTGAGTAAGTAGGCATTTCTGTATTTCTTCAAGTCATTCCATTCCCATGATATTATCCCACTAACTTCTTCGTGTGAGGGCATCTGGTTCTACTACTCTTAACAACCCAAAAGATGGAAGTCTTATTTCATTCCATTTTATAAACACACAACAAAACACTGAATCAAAAAAAAAAATCATATTACATTTTAGAAAATGGTGAGTGTTTTTGGAAGTCTGAAAGAAAAAAACATGCCCTGTAAAGTAAAGATCATATTTCAAATCTTGTTTTTAACTACTTTTTCTAACTTATGCAAAGCTGCTTTGAATGACAAATCTCAGCATCTATTTAATTTGTAGTAACACCTTAAATTATAAAGAGTTTTGGTTGTAGAGTTTTGAAGGATCTTCATGTTTGTTTACCTCCTTTCAAGTGTCTTTGCAATGGTGAAGCCAGTCAAAACGAAGAGATATTTTACAAATTGGGAATCTGAAGTTCCATCTCAACGCTCTTCAGTGCTTTTGTAATAACACAGTAAAAACATACTAAAATGTAAGAGCAGCAAAGAATAGTGGCTGATGACAGATGATCATAAACATCCAGAGGTAGAATCTGCTTGAATCTGGGCTGGTCTTGTCACTTTAACCACTCACGTGTGGTGAGGCACACTGTGAGACTGGCAGAGCTTAGCTGTCAAGAGACCTTGCTGCACCATTTTCTCCTGCTTGGCATGCTACTCCCACATAATGAAGTCCACTGAGCCCGCTAGGGCATGAAGGGACTTGAATTGTTGTTTTAAAACAGGAGGTGTTGCGCTAGTTTACTATACTGGGGTAATTAAGTAGAGCAGAACCACAGTTCAAAAATTAAACAGTGTTTAAGCAGAACTGGAATTCATGATTGACCAAAGTGACTCCATTTTGAATATAAAATGGAGTAGCTCTGGCTATGTCAGATGGTGTCACTAAAGGACTACTTGATTGAACACTCGGAATGAGGGATCAGTTCCAAGAATGACCTAAGAAGGATCAGACACAGAGTCATGGGCTTAGGGAGACAATCCCACCTGCTATAATCTAACTGTACCTAAAATGGCCTGTGAAAAAAGATAAGCCATTGGCTCAGTTCAACAAGCAACGCTGGCCCCCTGGCATGCAGACGCCATTCTGGAACAACTGGCAGCTTCTGGAAAAAATTTTATTTGAATGACTCTGTCAGCAAGTCACTCCAGAGAGACCATAGCCTCAACAAACCTGACATCCACCTGCCAGGTGACAGGAGCCTCCCACACAGCAGATTCCACTCCTCCATTCCTTCTCCCTCCTCTCCCTCGGCGGCAGCAATAAACATCACTGTCTCATCTTACATGTTGCTATGATTGACTTGTGTGTGTGTAACAAAGAAATGTGACATTTTGGAAAAACATAAATGTCTGCAGTCACCTTCTTTGGAAGGAATAATTCCTGGGTATTCATGTTTGTGCTCAGAATACTAATATTCTGAGGTTTTCAAGCTTTGCTACAGCCCATTAAAATAACACTGTGATTGCATGTTCTAACAACTGAGGCCAATTTTTGCTTATGACATGCTCTGAAAATTTAAATATATAGATATTTTTTCACGATACATATATATGTGAATATATATGTATATGCATATGTATTCACACACACATATATATGTGTATATATATATAAACCCACATCTGCTTCAAATGGTTGCTAGCAAACTAAGGATAATGCTAATCTCTGTCTGCATGGCCATGTATATTCTAAAGCTCCAGGACAGCCCCTTCTTAATGAAACTGCAGCTGTAGCCAGCCACCAAAGCAAAGGCCTCCAGCTCAGACAGACAGGCACCTGTGAAAATCCCAGGGACTCCATGGCGCCTCCAAGGGTGCTTCCTGCTCCCCAGGCGCTGGGGTTCCCATGACAGCATTTCACCATGCTAGTTCTAATTCTAAGGACAACGAGCATCAAGGGAGCCAAGCACTACAATCCATCAGCCTTAAGCCTCTCCAGTGAACAATATTCATGAATTGATTCTGACTTCTTAAAGAGAGTATGCAATGCTATTCCAGGAATTCCAAAGAAACTGCAGTCTTCAAGCCAAGAAGCAGCAGCATCAACTTGAAACACAGGCTTTCCGGTTCAGAATCTAGGATTAATTTATAATTCATTGGTTAAAAAAACTCTCCAGTCATGCAGATAGATGATGAAATAAACTTTAAACAATAATAATCATTTGAAATATATGAAATCTCCTGAAAAGTAATAAAACTAAGTGAGCAAAAGCAGCCACTAAATATGCTACTGTTTTTATAACTCTAGGTCTTGTGGCAAGTCTATCTGTATGAAGAACCAATAAATCCATCATTTTTGAAAAGGAATTAGTCATACCATAACACAACTTTGCCATCTTGACTTTCTCCTCAAAAACTAAAATTAAAGCAGCCTTAAAAATTCTTCTTCACTGAGAATAAGGATTTCATCCCTCAGTGATAATACTGTAAATAATTTTACACTCAAAGGAGTGGGAAAAACCAGAAGAGGAGAAAAAGTGAGTTTAACATAGTAGATACAAATCTTAAATACCTACAGAATAAAATAACCTGAATATGAAAGACATTCTGAATTCCTTTTTTGTAATATTTGAAAGATTTTTAAATCTTTTTTTGTTCATCACTAAGTTACTTTTCATCAAAAGATTAACTGTCTGAAGAATTAACAACACTGAGAGGAGTGACTCCATGTTGATGCCACCCACCTCCACTACAGTGTAATCCTTGTACGGCAAGGACATTGGTTTGTTCACATCAGTAACTCCCAGGCCCTAGAACAAGGCACATCATGGCAAAGACCTTTGGCCTTTGTGGACTAAGTGAATGATGAGAGCTTCAAACAAAATGTTCTTATAACTGTTTCTGCAAATCACATTGAAGATTTTAAAGACTAGCTAAAATTTCAAATTAAAAATTTACTTTTGAAATCCCTAAGAATATAAAAAGATAGAACATGCATGTGACTGTGTTAGAACAATGAGGGCTCAAACTTATTTTCATGCATTTCTTTAATGTTACTGTGCGGCTGGGGATAAAGACAGTTCTCTTACACAAAACAAAGAAGAGTCTTAGAAATGTAGCTGTCCATGATTGGCTTGTAAAACAATTATGCTTAAGGGCCTGGCACAGTGAGCTCAGGGTTTGTATTAGCAGAATGTAGTGGCTCCTGAATGTATCCTGAGATAATAATATTCATATTGAACATGTTATGCTCCCAGACAAAATAATTTTGAATGTTTCCACTGTAAAGAAATGATAAATGTTTCAGAAGATTAAAATGTGTACCATGATTTGAACATTTTTCGATGTACCCACATAGCCCTATATCAGAACATCACACGGTTCCCCTTAAATATGTACCATTCATATGTCAGTTAAATATATATATATATACATATATATGAATGACAGAGAGAGGGATTGTTATTTCTGTTATAATTTTCTGATCAATGAATATATTTGGACCAGATTTGGGATCATATAAAAGAAAAAAAGATCTGTAACTTAGATAATCTTTTTAAAAACTATATTTAAAGAATTTTTTAAAAAATGTTTTATATTCACTTGAAAAGCAGGATAACAAAAGAGAGAGAAAAAATGGAATGAGAGAGAGACAGAAGGAGAAAGAGAGAGAAAGTAGGAGACGCACAGAGAAAGAGAGATGCCTTCCATTCACTGGTTCACTCCCCAAATACGGTAAGAGCCAGAGCTGGACAAAGCTAATGCCAGGGGCCAGAGACTTCATTGGAGTTACCCACACAGATGGCAGGGATTCAACCACTGACAAACCCATCTGATGCACTTGATTCTAAGCACTCGGGTACGGGATGAGGACACACAAGTGATAGCCTAATCTATTGTATCACAGGGGTCACCCTAGATACTGTTTTTACACTTGGTTAGGAAGTCCAATTTCACCTTGCAGAGACTCATGCCATGTGACTGAGTCCTCTATTGTTTGTCTTTTCCCTTTTCCATTCATATGAAGTTTCCAACGAACTGTTCCAAAGATTAGAATCAATGTCTTTTAAAGAAATTAGATAGATTTTAGAAATCCTGGTAACTGCTTATTAACTCCAAAGTAAAATTCATTTCATCTCTCAATTTCTTAGGCTGCTATATAGATCTGTACAAGGTGAATCCAGTCACTCTCCCAGCAAAATCTTCAAATATTCAAACACCTTTACAAACTAATCTTAAATTGATCTTCGCCATGCTGAATATTTTTTGACCTGTCAAGGATCTTAACATACAGATCCATAATGATCAATTACAAATGACTTCTAGGCAGATAATAATCACTGCCACCAAGAATACCAAAACGATCTACAAGAACCTGGAAATAGTGAGGAGGAGAAAAACTGCAGAAACATGAAATTTAAGCAGGATGGAGACAGGCACAATGAAATTAGAGATAGGTTATCAGCATGAAAGCAAATACCCATGCTAAGTATATCCAAGCAGGAGTGTGGACTGACTTAATGGAGTTTTGCTATGGGTAGAATAGGGACACAGTGAAGAGAAAGATAAAGTTAAAAAATGTAACAATATACTCACATATATGTCATAATAAGTAAAGGACACAGAATAAGCCTCTTAATTAAACATGCATACACATTGTATGCCTACCATGACAATTTACTATTTTGTATTTTTTCCTCATACACTCGACTCTCCACTGAGTTGTTCTTTAAAAAAAATTTTTTTTTTCCTGATACCCTATGTGCATATCATAGCTTGAAGACATTCTTGAACCTATGGAACTGTATCATTAAAAACAAAAATTAGAAATAAATGTATAAAGTATTCTGCAGTCAAAAAAAAAAAAGACATTTTAAGTCAAGCATCTAGACTGTAGTTTACGTGCTAAGATGTCGTGTATGTCCCCTGGAACACCTAGCCATCGTCTCAGAATCAGTTCCATTCTTAGCCCCAGGGCGGGGAGGGTGCTCATGGGCTCCCCACCCAAGGCTGAGCTGGCCTCTACTCCCAAGCATGTAGGCTCCCTCCACAGCCCTCTCTTCCTTTGCAAGCCTGTGAAAGAAGTTTTACCAACTCTGCCTTATGGGACTGTGATCCTCTTGAAAAGAGGAACTCTGTCTTTTTTAACTTGGTACCAAACAGTAGTTGGCCATGAAAACTCCACCAAGAAGCAATGAGCAAAAGCAGAAAAATCAACTATATTCAACAAAAGCAGTTTTGAAAACTAGTAGAAAAGGCACTTGGATCACTAAGAAATATATTTTAAAAGGTCCTGAGTTCATTTAAAAGTACATTAGAGCTTCAGATTTAACATCTTGTGCCTATGCATTTAAAGAAAATGGTTAATATTTGTTTACCCTTGCAACTCTATTCTATAAATATTTAAAAGCCAATCCATAAAATATGGCTGTACCAGCAAAATGAATACAGCAGCAGTGCTGATCTGTTAGTTCAGTCACCTTGGTGATTCTGGCATCACAAGCATCAGGGATTGCTTTTATAGTTTGCACAAACTGAAAAGCCAACGCTAATGGTCCTTTCCAGTGTCCAGACAGACTCACTCATTGTGGGTAATGAAAAGAACATTAAAGGATTACAGTTCCCACACAGCATACTTTTAAAATCCAAAGAATTTTAAGCTAGCCCTTTTGACTAAATCTCACACTCCTAGTTCAAAAAGAAAGCTAATGATACCTTTCTCTTTCAAAAGGTCCTGGAGGGGTTCAAGTGGCATAAGTACCTAGAATTGTATTATAAAATATAATGAGGACATAACAAGGTATTTCAAATATTTTGTGGAAAAAGAATAAAAATATGCTAGCTCTGGTGCAAAAATATTTGAAGTCCAAGCATAGGTTTTTTTCATAATATGCATTTGCATGGACTATTTGAATAGCCATTCATTCATTGCTATTCTTTTTCACTGTATTGTTATTATTATTATTATTATTATTATTATTATTATTATTATTTTACAACGAGGTTCCATGCGCTCTGGGGTCTTCCCTCCCCTCTCCCCAAATCCCTTCCCCTCTCTGACTTCCGCCATATTATTGCATTATTGCATTGTCCATCAGCCTGCTATTTAAATGTATCCTGACATAGTAGATTTGCACAACGGCAGAAAGTCCAGTGTCCTATTATCAAGATATATTTAACAGCTTCTTTGGGAGTATATCTTTGGTTTGGAAGTAGAGATGCATACTGCATTGCATCTTCACAATTGATAATGATAGCTTTTATTGCACAGTTACTATACTTCCCCTGAAATGAAGAGTCATAAACCAAAATCAACAACAGGAACAGTAATAAAAAACTCACAGTGAAGTTAATTAACATGCTACTGAATGACCAATATATCACTGAAGAAATGAAAAATAAAATAAAAAACCTTCCTGAGGAAAGTGATGTTACTGTATGACCTATGTATCACTGAGGAAATTAGTAGGAAAGAAAAACAACTTAAAGAAATTAAATATAAAGAAAAACTATCAGATCCCATGAGATGTAGCAAAAAAGCAGTATTAAAGGACATTTGTAATATCTCCCCTCCATTGTCCCCTGTAGTAAGTATATCAAGTGTAGTCTTGACTCCAGCTTTCTCCTCTTTATGTGGATCATGACACCGTTGGCACAGGAAAAGGTAGAAAGTTTAATATTTTGTTGTCTAGGTGTATCTAAGTTATTTAAAAGTTTCATTGGGGTCTACTTTTATTCAGTTGTGTTGGAAATCATTATGCTCAGTGAAATAGGCCAATCCCAAAACAACAAAAATCATACATTTGCTCTAGTATAAGACAACTTACACTGAGAATGCAAAATAAAAACTAAGGCAAACAAACATACACTTGTAATCTCACAAAGGATGTAATGGATCCCTGAATACCAGGAACCAAAGAAAACCAACATAGTTGTTCTTAAAGAAATTGAACTTAGAATGTTTATAAAGCATAATCATGATAAGATGATATGTGGCTAATATGTTTGGAGGAAATTGACCATATTACTTAGCAACTTTATCTGAACAATTGCAGAAAGGATGTTTTTACCTCTGGGGGAAAAAAAAGACAAAACAACCAAAAACAAACAAACAAAAAAAGCCATTGGTAGGAGCCAGCATTTGGTTCAAGTGTTAAGATACTGTTTGAAATGCCAGCATCCCTTAAGAGTACCTGATTAAATCCTGGCTGTACTACTTCTAACCCAACTTCCTGCTCATACTCCCTAGAAGGCAGCAGCCTACGACTCAAGTGTTTGAGTCCACCACTTTGGAGATATAAGTTGAGTTCCAGGCTCATGGCTTCACTCCAACTCATGTTACACGCATTTGGGGAGAAGTGGAATGAGAGATACAGAAAATCAAGGATCTTGCGATTCCCCCACCGCCATTTCAAATGAAATGAAAACAAATAATTTTTTAAACAAAGCATGGTCATAAAGAAAAAGGAGAACACCTGCTTTGAATTTCAGAAATCCAAGAATAGCTCCAATATTGTGTGAGATTCCACTTTGTGATATAACCTCTTTTCTATTTCTACAGCAATTGTGCTAAATTGATTCACATATAAATTTAATATACAATGCTTCTTTTCCATTTGTAAAAAAAAATGGTTCCATTTACAATACTATTACTCCAAGGGCAGTCTTCAATTGTTATTTGAATATGAACAGTTGTTCTTCTATCATAGCAGAGGGAGTTAGCTCTCCACCAAAAATCTGTGTTGCCTTTTCACAAGCAAGTGTTGTTTGTAAGAAATGACCCACTCC
This sequence comes from Ochotona curzoniae, assembly GCF_017591425.1. Taxonomy (NCBI): domain Eukaryota; kingdom Metazoa; phylum Chordata; class Mammalia; order Lagomorpha; family Ochotonidae; genus Ochotona; species Ochotona curzoniae. Next base: position 49,192,743 of record NW_024467119.1, read on the forward strand.
ATGAAAGACCTCCTTTGCCTGTGCACATAACAAGTTACAGAATATGAGCAAGAAATATACACTCATTACAGATATGGCCTAGAATTTCCCGCACTATATCCACTTTCTTTGTTACATAGGGTCCAAGCTGCATGTCAAATGCTGAGGAGACATCAGAAGCCAAATGTCTATGCAAACAGTATCTCCATCAACCTGAGTCTAAACCTGTATTAACTAAAGTCCCTGAAAAGCTTATCAAAAAACAAGAGGCTCACCCCTCCCCCATCAATATCCCATACGTGTTATGCAGATAAAAATTACGCATTTTTGTGCTAACTTATGTGCTATAGCAGTTACAGGTTATTTCTGTTTTGTGGTTGGTTTGTTTGTTTTTAATTTGAAAGGTAGTGACACAGAGAGACAAGAGAGCAAACAGTGAGACAGAGAGAAACATCCACCTGCTAGTTCACTCCACAAGTGCTCGCACAGCTGTAACTCAGCCAAGACCAAACCAGGATCTCAGTCTTCCAAGCAGATGACAGGAACCCAAGTACTTGGGATACCGTCTGCTGGCCTCCCAGGCACATTAGCAGGAAGATCGCAAGGAGAGGTGGAGCTTGTGGGTATTTTGATATAGGTAACAGGCATGCAAGCAGCTTAATCCACAGCATCACAATGCCTGAGTCATAACTCTTACATCACCTAAATTTATATAACAACTCAGTATTCATTAAAGAGACATTGAGAGAGAGAGGGAGAGAGAGACTATTGCTTTAAAATACCAGAAACATAATAATAAAACATTTCAAATCCTTGCTATGGTCTGTTTTTTAGCTGATTCTGATATTTGTGTTGGCTAACCAACAATGTTACTAAAAATCCACACATTTGGAGAGCAGATTTCGACATACAGGCCCAGATGACTGATTAGCACAGATGGTTGTCTTGATTTCTTGGTGAGGAGAAGGTGTGGGAGTCCACCTTTCCCTCTGCTCATGGCCCTCCTTGATGGACCTAGTTTTCACACTTGGACAATGACAGCACTGAAGTCCAGATGCAGGTCAGTTCTGCTTCCTATCTCAGGAATATTTGAATCATGTTTTCTCTTCTCACTTGTATAGTAGTCCATAATAAAGGAATAGAAGCAATAATCCATAATAGAGATATACCTTCATGTATGTTTTAGATAAGATACTGATGTTAAATTGCTTGTGTAAAAATCCAGCAGGAAAAAAAAAAAAAAGAGAGAGAGAGAAAGGAGCCCAGTGTGATGGCCTGGTGGCTAGAATCTTTGCCTTGACCATGCTGGGATCTCATATGGGTGCGGGTTCTGATCTCGGCGGTGCTGTTTCCCATCCAGCTCCCTGCTTGTGACCTGGGAAAGCAGTCACAGATGGCCCAAAGCCTTAGGACCCTGCAAGCAGATGAAAAACCCAGAAGAGGCTCCAGGCTCCTGGTTTCGGATTGGCTGAGCTCCAGCCATTGTGGCCACTTGAGGAGTGAGTCAATGGATGGAAGATCTTCCTTTCTGTCTCTCCTCCTCTCTGTATATCTGATTTTGCAATAAATACAAGTAAATCTTTTTTTAAAAATGAGAGAAAGGAATAAACACATTTCATTAAGATTTAATAAATATGCATTTTACCATTATGAGCCATATAAAACTAATTGTTCAATAAATTAGTGATTTATAGCTGAAGCAATTTGAAAATTACTGTTATTTTTGTGGCAACAAGAATTAGTATATCAAGTGTAAATAACCTTCTTTATACACTCACTAATACATAGAAGCAAATTATAGATCATACAATTCCGGTACACAATAACACAGAATTTAGCTTTATATATCACATGGCTTTGCATTTTTTTTAAGATTTATTTATTTTTATTGGAAAGTTAGATATACAGAGAGGAGGAGAGACAGAGAGGATGATTCACTCCCCAAGTGACCGCAATGGCCGATGCTATGCCGATCCGAAGACAGGATCCAGGAACTTCTTACGGGTATCCCACAGGGTGCAGGGTCCCAAAGCTTTGGGCTGTCCTCGACTACTTTCCCAGGCCACAACCAGGGAGGTGGATGGGAAGTGGAGCTGCCGGGATCAGAACCAGCACCCATATGGGATCCTGGCGTGTTCAAGGCGAGGACTTTAGCTGCTAGGCCACGCTGCTAGGCCCTTTGCATTATTTTTTAAACAAATTTTAATTGAGCACTTAAAGAATACTGACATTGCACTAATTGCTGGGAATATAAGTAGTTGGATAATGTTAAGCAAAATATAAATTATTTTCTTGGGATCCAGATGGAGAAATGTGGATTGCAATGATTGCATTTTCTTTGTTATTCTTTCCCATGAGACAGTTTTAAAGGTATAGGATTCCTCTGCCTCACTGCCCTTCTTCCTGTTTTCCCCTCCTGCCATTTTCCCTCATATTGTCACAGTGGTATAGTCCTTTGGTAACAGTTAAAAGTTTAACTTTCTGCTATTTAAGCATATTATGACATTGTAGGCATAGCAAAGGTAGAAAATCTAGTATCATAAAGCCATGTGTTTCATTGGGATCCCCACTTTTTAAAATTTTATTTTTGATAATGCTTACATAGTTGAGAAGGATGCATGCCCATGTGGATCAATGATTAGGGTGGGAAGGGTTGAGGAATATGGGAAAGTGCATGTGTCGATTAGCTTCCAATTTGCTTTTTCTTCTTCCTGCACTTGGAGGGAGAAGGGGAGAAGCTGCACCCAGCATCCTAACTGCATCAGGACCTGTGGATGGGGACAACCACCTAATGTCATCCCAGGGTTCCTGATGTGGAGCAATGCCTGAAGAATACTGCTCAAGTGGCCCCAACAGTTCTGAAATGCTATTGGTTTTGTTGCCCCAAGGATGAGGAAATCCTTCCAAAGTCCATTGGCTGAGGGAGTCCAGCCTTCAAAGAAACATGTACTGTAATATCTTTATTTCCCAGTATGCTAGTCTCTATTATACAGCTCATCTATTAGAATATATGTATAATGATGCATTTTCTTAAATAAAAAAGGTTTCCTCTTTAGCATCTAAATTGGACTTGACAGATAAGAGGTAATTTTTACTTGTTACTTATCAATGTATTTTTTCATCATCTTTGAAAGCACCTATTCCTTATTTACGTAAATTACTTATACTTTATGTAAAATTATGTATTATTCTCCAAAAGTAATTTAATTAATTTTTCAGAGGTATCTAAGCTCTGTCTATGGTCATATCATCTAAATACCTTGATTCCAAATTAGAAGACCAAAGCAAGGTTTTACAAAAAAAAATAGTTGCCATGACAGCAAAACTTTCCACAGGAATTGTCAGTGGTAATAGCTTTTTTATTTTAAATATAGATCTTTCCTTTGAATATTCACCCTCTTATCACTTACCACTAAGTGGTCCCTAAAATCATAGAGTTAGGATCAAAGAGACTTGAATTACTAACTCATTTAAATGGAAGCTAGCTTTACGAAATGAGCAAAATGTCCATTCTAGCTGGGCATCTAAAAATGCTAGTTTGCAATGGAATCATTCTTTTCGAATGAACTAATCATGAACTTTTTTTCAAAATGGAAAGTCATCAATATCTATAGGGACTTTCCTTTATGGGGTAAATGCTAAGATTAAAAAATATAAGGGAAGAAGGGTTACATATAAAATCTAATAGCAATAAAGAAAAAATCATCTGGATAAGTGAAAGCTGTGTACTATATTTAAAAGAAATTTAAACAGTTTAAGTGATAGATTCATAGGGTCTGATAAGTATTATATATGTGTGTGGATAATAAATAATGTCTTTAAAGAACTCAAATACAGACTGTCCAAACATTTTGTAAATTAAAATATCCCTTTATAATTTAGTCTGTCTTCTGAATACATTTATGACTCCAGAATTAATGTAAAAGTGCATTATATTGTCCCTACTGGGCCTTCCTCTGTCTGTTTCTCATGTTCAACCTCACCCGCCCATCTCTCCCATGTCCTCTCTAGAGCATCCCTAGTTTCATCCTTTGTCATAGCCCCATTGGCCTTTCCTGGTTTTAAGAAACTTATTCCAAACACAGAGAGCTATAGGGACAAGTATGGGAGCTATGCAACCCAATTTTTCCAAGTACAGAAATGTATTGTCTTTCATTTAAAATAGTCTCGTCATACATGTAGTACATGGTAACTAGAGGATAATTATAACACAAAACACATAAACCCATGAAATGGATTTTTTGCAAAGCTTAATCACTCATAATTCATGACTGTATACTAATTAAACATGGATCAATTATAAAAGTGATCTTTTACTTTTATTAGAATCTGATCCACATAGATAGTAAAATGTATATCCATTTTCCTGAGTAAATATCCTTGAAATCATGTCTAAAGAAGGCCTACCATGTGGTGCGACTGACAAACAAAACTTTTTCCCCATAAACCAATTTGGAAGCCTTCCAAAGTGTTCACATTTTGTTTTATTATTCTTGATTTTTAAAGTCTTCCAGGAATTAAAGATTAACAATGGAAAATATTAACTGGAAGTTACTAAGAAAAATAAAACTGTTCTAAGAAACAAAACCAATTCCACTTCAATAACCCCCATGCACACCTTTTCCTCAGGAGAACAATATAGACTGTATTATCATAAAGATAATGTGTGAGCCCAGCTAACCACTGGGCACCTTAACCACTCTACGGTTTCATCAAATGGCCACAGCTTGGTTCCTTAGAGATACATCCGCCAGAATCAAGACGTTAAGAAGGTCATGGTGGCCACTGGTTCTTCCCATTTAAATTTTAAATTAACAGATAAATTGCTTTGTATTTCCATCTTCGATTAGGTCTGTTTATTTTTGATTTATTGGATTTGGGTATTTGTGACCTGCTGAAGGAAATGGATGCTGCTGCAACTGAAATGCCGTTTCCTCTGACCAGACATCTTTCAGGAATTCATGGATTCAGATTAATGACAAGGAAACAAAGAAAACATTAAGGTGCTCAAAACAAAATATCTAATATTTTAAAAGGAAATACAGTCAAAATTATTTTAAAGTCATTCATGAAAACTAGTTACTAAGATGTATCAGGTAATAGGCTAAGCAATAAGACAGTTAATGCACATAATTCATTGTTTCTGTCCACAAGAAACAAAATCATTCCAATTTTAGTACATGTGCAGCTGAAATGAGTGCAAGAAATTTAAAATCTAGAAGGGAAAATCAAACATAAAAACAAGTAAAACAATATGTAGGTATTGACTGTGAAAGATCAAAAACCCATGGAAAATTAATTTGACTGACTAATAAAATTAATTTGAGACCCTCAAAGACAGCTTCACAACAGTGAGCAAAACAAGAAAGCACAAAAGAACATTGAAAACTGCCCATGTAGTCCATGTAGTTTAGATTTGGAGTTAAGGACAAAGAGCTATCAGCAGCTGGATCCTGAATGTTCCTCTTATTTAAGAGCACTGTCTAAAATATTGGCAGGCAAATCTAAAATGATGAGCAACATAGGCTCTGTGATTGGTACATCTCAGAGATTTTAACTTGGGGCTCAAAACTTATCGCATGAATTTAAGGACATTACTTAATTTTTCCTAGCTTCAGTCTCTTTGTAAAATAGAAAGACTAACAGCACCTAGCAGGACAGATGAAAGAAAACAATGAGACAGAGAATATGGAATGTTTAGCATAATACTTACCAGATGGAAATTATTTGGTAAGTTGGAACTATATGTTTTGATGTATCATGTCCATCCTAAACCATTAATTGTCAGAGAGCATTGGTGGCTACTTCTTGGTGTACTACCCAAGCACCCAATCCCAAACGATTATCCTCACATAGGATCTTGCTATTAGCTCACAACTACAAATGCCCTTGTTCAAGAATGCTTCATCTATTATCTAGGATATAACAGCTTCCTCATGTGTTTCCTTGCAGTCCACAAGGCTGCCCAAGTGACTTGTCTACAAGATCTTGAAGAAGTTCATGCAAAGTATGAAGTATCTTTTAATTCCAATTTTCCATGAACTTTTGACAGCATTCATGTATCATACAAATCACCTTTAACCCTTCTTTTGATCCTATTTCCACTACCCATAAAGAAGCATAACATGATTTTTAAGGCTCTCAAAACATGTGTTGCCTACCCACCTATCTTTTCTCATCAAGGTCCAGGAAAAAACAAAATCATACATTGGAATCAGGACACTTTTAAACGGTAAAATGAAGAAGAATCAAAACACTGTCCTTCCTATGATAAATTATAGCATTATCTCAAAATTCTCATCTATCAAATTCTCATCTATAAATCCAGTAATGAGACATAGTGGAATAGGCTCATGCTTGCATATTTTCCAGTTCTGACAAAAGAAAAAAGCTTATCTAATCTACCACCAAATGTATAAACACTTTGAAGGGTAGATATTTGCACAGTGGTCAGGATATCATTAGGGACACCGAACCCTGTATTAAAGTGCTTGGGTTCAAGTCCCACCTCTGCTTCCAGTTCCAGCTTGCTGCTAATGCTACCCTGAGAGGCAGCAGGTGAAGACTCAGGAATTTAAATCCCCACACTAGGGGGCTGAGCCAGAGGATTCATGATGTTTCTATGTCTGTTGCTCTGCTTTTCAAATAAATACAAAATAATAATTCACAAGAACAAATACTTTGAGAGAAAATACATTAGCAAAAGTAACTCTGGAATGTAAGATTCATTTGGGAGGTGGGGAAAATAATCTGTGCTTGTCTGGTATGCCTCGCACTCTGAACCATTGGTAGTTACATTTTCATTTGATCTTATTTCTCTTGATACCATCTCTGTACTGATCAGCAGTACCCGACATGCTGACAGAATCATCAGAATCATGTCATAACTTTCCCCCTCCCCACCAACAACTCTCCTTCTGGAAATGCTGTTTCTGCCAATAACGTCATAGCTTATTAATTCAATCTGCCACTGGCATATGGGTTCACTTATAGTGTTGATGATAAAACAGAATTGGGCCATCCAGTTACAGTTCATTTTGAGATGACATTATAATGTGGGATAAAGTGCTGGGCAAAGCATTTCACTGTCTCTTTAGCATCATTATGCCCTTGTAAAGGAAAAGAAATTACATTGAAAACATGAGTATTATCATATTTTAAAATTTCAGTTTACAAACTAGATTTTCACATCTACACACCTACACATAAAATAGGAGATAATTAAGAAAGGGTATTACAACTCCTATTTAAAGAAAACTGAACCGAGGTTAAATTGATTTTCCCAAGGGCAACCAAAAGAGATGGCCCCTTATGTGTTTTCACATGAACAGAAATAGCTAGTATTGTCTTGGGTGGTATCTTCCTTTTAGATAGGATATTCAAGATGTGGGAACAAGCCCACTGTTGGGGAGCTTGGACTAGGCTATTTGTGTGTGTATGTGTGTGTGTGTATGTGTGTGTATGTGTAGCAGCATGAATGGCCAGCTGCTGGTTTTGATTCGGTAGCCAATTGTAAAAAGTGAACAGCATTTACACAAAAGCAATGTGAAATGCAGGCTTCCTTGGGGACAGTTTGAATCAATAAATTGCCCCATTAGCTTACAGTGGCAGATATACACAGGGATAAAGATACAACTCACAAAGGCTCTGTTGCTTTCTTCCTTTACTAATTGGATCTAACTCCTTTCAGTGGTTATTGGTTAACAAGACTGGGCAGATGGTCCTTGAAACAGAAGGGACATTAAAGGCCCATTTTGTCTACCTATTCTTAAGCAGAACCATCCGCAAACAACCCAGATTTTTAATGATATAATATTTTCATGTGTGCATGAAACATCCCTTGTGATATTTTAATTATATATATATTATTTCTAATGCTTATTACAAAGGTGAAAGGATTGCAGATTCAGATGGGTCACTGATTGGGTTGTAGAAGATCGGGTGGGAGGAAGGTGTGTGAGAGGAACATTTCTGCCCTCCCTCCTATGAATAAGTTTTCCAATCTTTTAATAAAAATAACATAAAATTCATGAACAACATTTTTTACTGTACTTAAAGTAATGAAGAAAAAACCAGCCATCTTCAACTTAATATTCTAGTAACAATTATTATTTTGGTGGGTTTCTACCCAATTATTATATGTACACTTATATAATTTTAATGTTGTTCTTTACTTTTACCATGATATGATAAAATTATTCTTATGATAAATATTTTTGGAAAAAGTTCAACAACGACATGCATTTTCCCTATCCTACAGATGTGCTAAAATTTTTATTCTTGTACCTCTGGTTCAAGAGTTAGCTTTATTTTGCTCTTGACAAACTATATGGTAATGGTCATGTGCCTACATAAACCATCCATCCCTTAAATTTTAGGACAAATTCTTAGAGAAACCCCTATGACTTTTAGTGCAATATTGGTTGTTTTCAAGAAAGCACCAGCAGCATAAGAGGAATATTTTCCTCTCATTAACTGAATATTCATGTTTTAAATCAACAATCCAAAAGTATTGAAATACTTCTGAAATACATCTCATTCTTAAAAACATAGAATAAGATTGACTTTCTTTCTTGACAAAATTATGCGTAATATATTGCATACAAATTGACTTGGAAAACAAAAACATGTAACACTGTTTAATTCAAAATTAAGTTAAGGAAAAAAGATAATCATAGTGAGTCTTGTCATTGGTCCTAATACATGTCCTCTGAAAGAAAATTTTATGGTATCTTAAGTAATGCAAGTCAAGTGTATTTTCTCCCTTATTTGTCAAAATTATATATCAGATTTTTCAATATGAATATGTAAACTCTTTTCTCAGCTGCAATGCACATAAAATATGATGAGTCATAAACTAGACACAGTTGCAAAAACTTGGTGATACAATGACGATGAGGATTGATTAAAGACTCTCTATTTCCAGGATTCAGTTTCTGATCTAGACTCATATGTATTTACAACAATACAATTGTTATGCTTTTCAGCATATGAATCACAGTAGTAAGAATATCACTTACCTTCTCTTTTCTCCTTTTCATTCCTCCTACCCTCCCTCTTTCCTTCTTTCCTTTCTTTAATGTAGAGTAACTAAGAAAAAAAAGAGCTTCCAGCATCAGTAAATTCAGATACTAACTACAGATTCCTTGTTTTTTTTTAAATGTATACTTCTTAAATTATTTTACACAAAAAAATGCAGCATGTTCAAAAATCAAATAAACTGTATATTCCCATGTTTAGAAAATGAGATGCTGCAATGAATATTTCCTTTTCTAAACCCACCTCCTTTTGAAAGTGTGCTTAATTAGGTGGATAAGTCAGTGGTTTACTAAACTTAACAAATAGCTTAACAAAATAGCTCAACAAAATTATTTTAGATAATACTAATCAAGACAAAGTTACAAATTCCCAGGAATATAAAGCTTTACAGTAATGTGGTTTTCTGACATGAACAACAGAATTCCCTGGAATGCTTGTTTCAGTGAACAGTTCAAAGACTGAATTAGCATCTCACTGGGGTTTGAAAAGTCTGTTTTGAATAACATCCACAGTTATTCTGTTGTCTACTAAAATTTGAGAAAGGTGGATGATTTTCTTACCTAAAGCATAATAGCTCTCATTACTGTGTATTGCCTAAAGGGTTTATAACCAGATAACTAAATCCAATGTCACTTGGGAAAACAAATGTTTTTAATTCTTTGTTTACATGAATATACTGTGTTTCAGTTAAAGGCAATACTAGACAAAAGCCATTCAAACAGCAAACTCTCTCTAAGTCATTATTTACTGCTCTTTGTTTAACCCAGACCTCTTAAACAACCCCTAACTACCCAAGTTAAATTCTGTGTGAGTGTGCATGTGTTTGTCTCAGATTTCCTCTGGCATTCATGAGTTCCTCAGCCCTCTCTCCTTCTTCCCCATCTGCTGTGCTTGTAAGCCGCCCAAGTCCATGTGCAGTGAGATGACAGCAGCACACTGTATTAGATCATTCTAGGTTCTCAGAGGTGATGCTGAGGACATGCAACTGAAAAGCATAGCAAGCATTAGCAGTACCTAAAGTGGAGTGATGTTATCCTTTCAGACATGAGGATGGGATCTGGAGAGGAACACTGAACCACAATCATCCTAATCAAAATGTATTAATTGCCCTTAGGTAAATTATCTGATGGGAATACAGAGCATGACAGACTGGAAAGGATATTTGATATGAAAGGATATTTGTTTCTTCAGAAGATTATTGCCTCTCAATCAATACTACTCAACATTCATCCTCATATTCCAATAAGATTTCATTTATTGAAAAATGCCTATTTCTCTATTTCCCTCAATTGATTATAGTAATAATGATTTAAAAACCCAAATAGAGCTTCTCAGGCTTTAGTGTGTACACAAAAATTTTGTTATATTGCAGATTCTGGTTCATCAGGCCGAAGGTGAGTTTTAACATCCTAGCTTCATTGCTAATGACGATAGATGGTACAAATGCCAATTATCTAGAACAGCTAGGCACTAACAGGCACCTTCAAGTTTGTGTCTACTTCCCAAATATTGGACCTGTCCCACTCTACTACTGTGGGAGTAATATTTTGAACATGAGGGGAAAAAATGCGAAAATGTCCTGTCAGTTTATAAATGTATTTGAGTTCTTAACTGTTAGCTGAAATGACAAGGCCATGGTAACACTTTCATAATGACAATTATACACAGACTCCTTCACTCATAATCACACATTATTATTTAAGGAATGCTTCCAATGTCCACAGAACTGGCCTCACTCCTCCTCATTCCGGGCTTCGGTCTTCTGAGACTCCTATGTCTGCCAATAACTCTTTACAGTTCATTTAAAGTCCACTGTTATTTTACTTCCTTCATGACGTCTTCCTGATAGCATCAATGAGATGTGATTTCCATCCTTTCAAATTCTCACACTTTTCACAGAGATTGTTTTAAAATGGTATTCTTTGTACATCTGCTAGGATTAGCCACATACAACCTTTTCACTTTTTTATATTAGTTGTTTTCCCTCAAGTCTAGTTGAACAGTATGTGTGTTAGGAGACATCTTAAAAGAAACCTACTGGAACCACAGACCTCCAAATAGATTATATTATTCTAATTAACCTAACAGAGGGAGGGGAAGTGGTAGGATTATTTTTCACTTGGTGATGTTAAACTGTATTTACAACTAAGAATCCTTGACTTGCATGACAGGCTCCAGCAGGGCACAGCCTAGGTCCTAGTATTATGCTTAAACATTGATACTGCTACACTCAATTAAAATTTTACTGAAAATCTTGAACACAGTAGATTCTTACAAAAAATACACCAAATTAAATGCTAAAACTTGCCATATTTTCAACATGAGAAAAGGAAAGCACATCAATCAAAAAGATTTTTTTCTTCACAACTTTTTATCTAACGATAGATTACCCATAAAATACTAAACACTTTGCACAAAAAAAGGAGTTGTTGATTTTCCTCAACTCCTCTGCCTAGATATGTTCATTCTGTAAGTTAGAGTTTTTCATAAAATTGGTTCTAATTTATTTTCCTTTTTCAGAAAAGCACATTTCTCATATCTTCAAGTTGAATGGATAGTACCCACCACTAATGGAACTTTCAAAGGCAAATATACTGTAAATAATCAGCTGGCATGCAAGGTAAGGCACACTTTTGGCTGCTGTCAAACAGAATTAATCACCAGCTTCCTGCACGCTGAGTGGAGGCGACCTGGGCATCATTGGTGAAGTGCTTCTGGGGCGTGGTAGCAGCCCACAAGCAGCAGGGTGCCAAGCTGCTTTCAGGATGCACAACTATGGGATGCTTCTTCCTCATTTTTTCTTTTTCTTTTCTTTTATTTCTTTTTTTTTTTCTTTTTCATTTCCTAGGGAATACCTCCACACAACGCACCCAGGAGATTTTCTTACCATGGAAATAAAAGCTGACTGCTGAATAAAAGTACCATTTACCTTGCTTGGTTCTACTCCAGGCCTACAGTCATTGTGCAGAGAAACCCGAATTAATTCTGTGATTTAGGCTGAATTCCTAGGTTCACCTAAATTACACAGTTGCTCCAGGAATACTGGCTAATCCTAGCAGCACTATCCAGATGTATGTATTACAGAATTATCCCAGATCATTTAATCACTTAAATTGTAAATCTCAATCAATGAGCTATTTTACTCAATGATTTTTTTAATAAACATTCATGTGGGAGGAATAGTGGTAAACTCTGAGAATTAAGAGCCACAGTTCCTGTGACACAACTGAAAAACCAGACCTACTAACTGCACAATGTAATTGTCATAAACAATGCAATGGAAACTTCTTTAAAATGGCCATCAGAGGCCTCATGATAATTTTTTGCACTGACATTTCAGTGGAGTGTTACACAGGCGTTGCTTTTGCTCAAACCATTTCCACCATTTGTACAACACGGTTAAGGTGTCCTCAAAGGCCTGTTTTCACCCATACTTCTAAGAAGACAATTACAAATACCCTCCAACTTTGAGACCTTTTTTGGGCAAGACAAAGACCAACCTGGCTGGAAAATAGCAGCAGATCAACTTTTGAACACTGCAACACTTTAAAGTTTTCCCTCAGAATTCCAGCTGTACACGCTGCTGAAGCCTCCTTTTTGGACGCTTCCTTCCTCATGGCAGGGTCTCTGATCCATCCCTCCCTGCTGGAGATGCCTTGGAAAGGGGATCTGACTTGAACATGTAAACATAATTACAGATGCCATGGTTCTTTGCCCTTTTCCATACCAGCTGGTACTCAAGTAATTGTGAAGCAACATCATGTATGTTCTTCTCATATTAATGGCCAAATAGCAAACTGCTGGAGAGAAAACACAATGGAACGTAGCTTTTAAATGCTTTAGGTGCTTGCTTTCTGTCTGATTTCTGGCCCCAAAGTGTTAATTTACTTGTAAATGGAAAAGGAACAGGTTGTTAAAGCAGATGTGCTATCTGTATTTGGGCCAGAATATGAAGATATCATGGCAATCAAAAGGAATTCATGACCAACTGGGGTTAAAGGTATTGTGTAGGACATAATGAACATATTAGTTTATCAAGGAAAGAAAAAGATCTAGTTAATCTTGTTTAAAAAAATAAAGGTAGATTTGAGTTAAGTCCAGGAGGAGAAAGAGTTTTCTAGGCAGACAGACAGGTTGTGGCTGAGGAAAGGCAAAAGAAATGCACTTGGTTTGAACAGGGAACCACCCTTAAGCACTTTTCTCCTTCTGTCTAACAGCATGTGCTGTGGTCCTCACCATAGTGATTTGTAACTACTATTCATTATCTAGCCTGCAATCCTGACAACTGACCGAGGTTTGCAACAATGCTATTATATTTCTCAGAGCTTACCCTGTTTTGATTGCAAAGGTACCAGGCTTACCCACCTATCATTGTAATGAACATGCTTTTAAATCAGTATAAGGTAAAATTAAATCAGATACAATATAGATTAAAACAGTTACTGTTTCAATACAATCAGATTGTTGTCATCTCAATTTTAAATGAAGCCTGTCTTATTCTTAGGGCTTTTTCCTGTCTGCTGCTGTTATAAATAAATCTAACTAGACATTTTTGGCTCATAACTTGTTGGGGCATTATAGTCTCCTTTATCCATCTCTATCACTGCCACCAAAATTTGATATTATGTTACATCTGTTCCCTTTATACTAATAAAAATTGTAAAATATAAAATAAACCAAGAGTCGCCAAGTTTAGTTCAAATTAGAAGAAAACAAAATCAAAGATGGGGCAATGAAGTTTATATTGATCAATTCCAGACTAAATATTAACATATAATCACATACTCCCAGAATCAGCACAGTCCTTCTAACAACGACTCATGGTTTCCGAAACCAGAAGATACAGAACTCTTTAAAATGAAAGCTGGACGGACTAGTGTTGTGTCACAGCTGCTTAAGCCACCACCCACAAACCTGGCATTCCATTTGGAAACTGGTTTTAGTCCTGGCCACCCTACTTCTGATCTGGCTCCCTGCTAATGAACATGTGAGAGAAGCTGTGAATAGAGCAAGAACCTGGGCCCCTGCCCACTGCTGTGGAAAACCCAGGTGGAGTTCCAACCTCCTGGCTTCAAACTGGCTCAGGCCTGGACAATGTGGCTACATGGGGACTGAAACAACAGAAGGAGAATCTCTGTGTTGCTCCTGGTCTCTCTGTAGCACTGTCTTTCAAACAAATAAATAAATCTTTAGTGAAAAGATAATAACATGGCGATATTGGCACTCTAAAAGTAGATTTCAGTAAGTGTACTATTCATCTAGTCTAATAGAATTAGTTCAGTGGAGCAGCTGAACATTATTCTCCAGAAGAAAGGAAAGCATATTAGGACAAGAATAACGGATAAAAGAAATTATATTTTAATTGGCAGAATGTGAGACACAATTTGTCTGAGAAGGAGGGATACCTTATGTGTCAGTTCCCGGCAATGTACATTCAGCAAGAGGACCGAAACTGATAAATGGTATAAAACTGGAATGTGGACTTATCCTTATGCAGGGTAAATTAAAAGATTGAAAAGGGTATCCCATATGGCTTAGGACAGGGGTGGTTAAATTATCCTACACAGATGCTAACAACCAAGGAGGTAACATCAATTCAATATCAAGTAAACCTGGAATCCCTATGCCTAGAAAAATTTTTAAATAGGTAAGAAGAGTTTGCCAGAGTGAAGCACAAAGAGCAAATGCAGCTCAACAGGCTGAACAGATGCCGTTGCTGGGGGAGGATAGAGAGAAGAAGGACTCAAAACAAATTGTGGTAAAAATGTAGGCAGTGAAATAGGGATATCACTGGTATGCAGGATCAGAAAGCATCACGAGTTCATTGCTCCCCAGGGTTAGGAGGAATATTACCCTCTCATGGAAAACCTTAGTATATATGTTGGTGCCAAAGGGACTGAACAGCTGTCTTCTTATGCAGTTGAATGTCACGTAGTAGCAAAATACTGAGTTTAGAAGAAATCACATGTAAGTACCAAAGGCGAAATGCATTCTTCGACTTTAAATTTTTTAAGGCTTACTCATTTTTATTTATTTGAGAGAGCGAGAGAGAGGAGAGAGAAAACTTCAGTTCATTGATTCAAATGCCTTGCAACAGCAGGTCCTCATTTTGGATTCCTTTGTAAATAGTAGAGAAACAAATGCTGAAACCATCACTAGATGCCTCCCAAGTGTGTGCATCTGATGGAAGCTGGGATTAGGAACACAGCCAGGACTCAGACCCAGGCAGGATGCTACGAGATGCCAGAGTCCTAAGCAGCAGCTACACTGCATCAGGTGCCGGCTCCTGCATTCTCTGACTTTTTTTAAAAAATTTTTTTGTTGTTTTTGTTTTTATTGAAAACAGATCTACAGAGAGGAGATACAGAAAGATGCTTTGTCTGCTGGTTCACTCCCCTAGTGGCCACAACAGCCAGATCTGAGCCTGTCCAAAACAAGGAGCCAGAAACAAGGAGCTTCTTCCAAGTCTCCCAGATGGGTGCAGGGTCCAAAGCTTTGGGCCGTCCTCACTGTTTTCTCAAGTCACAAACAGGGAGCTGGATGCGAAGTGGAGCAGCTGGGACTTGAACTGGTGCTCATATGAGATCCCGATGAACACAAGGCAAGGGTTTAGCATTCTTACTTTTAAGACAGCTTAAATATGTAACTTTCCTGAAATCACACCAGTCTTCAAGTGTGCTACTTGTCGTTTCCTGAAACGCACAGCCTTCTGCTCTGCCTTCCAGAGCAGTGCTGTCACTGTTAACTGTCCACTGCAGCCGGTGCTGGAGACCTGGAAGACGGCCTGCTCTCATTTGGCTAATTCGATGGCCTGTGCCAGTACATTTTAAAATTCTGCTCTCCAGGTGGCAAGGCTGTTTTATAACAAATTGCTAGCTAATTAGGGCAAAAAATATTCTTTTCTTCACTTCTCCCTGACCTTGCTTGTTCTCTCCTCACACAATACCTTCCCCAGCAGCTTTCACTATGTGCTTAACAGTCTCTTCTCTGACCCACTTACATCAGCCAGTTATACCCATTTCCAATTTCTTCAGATGTTTGAGCATGGCATCTTTCACATGACTCTGTATCAGTTTCATTTCCTCAAACCCAAAGTAACAGTTCATTGTCTTTATGGGCTTGACTCTTAGACTCTCAGTCATGTCAAAAGTCTTTTAGAAATAAAAACATACAGTCATATGAGTCACTTATGATCACGCTCATTGTCCTCATGGGATGGTAAACTCTATATCTAAAATTTGGAAAACACAGTTAAGTGTTCCACTAGGCATTTTTCTTATCAACAACTAAAATGGTATTTTATATTCTTAAAGCTTTTCATTAACTTACGAAGTTGAAATCTTCTGAAGTTCAAATGGGATATAATTTTTCTCACACCCACAATATTAAACACAGAGGTAAAACATATGTAAAGATCCGCTAGTGACCCCACCTCCAGTGTATCAGTAAGCTTCTAATAGCACAGCAAAATATCTAAGACAAGCTACTACAAAGTCAGGAGGTGTACTGGGCACACAGGTTTGGAGGATTATAGCTCAGAAGCAGGCAGCTCCGTTGGTTTAGCATCTGGCAAAGGTGTTTTTGTTGCGGAATCCCAAGGAGGGGCAGAGCTACATACGGCAAGGTGGAGCCCGCGTCTGTCTGTTTCTCCTTGTAAAATCATCATGATCTGATTGAGGGCACATCTTCCTAACATCTAATTCAATCTAATCACTTCCAAGTGACCCACTTATGTGCATTATAACTGGACCAACATTCCACTCTCTTAGTTTCATTAATGTGAGACGTCGGGGGACCAAGCTTGTTCACATGGACCTTTGTAGGTGGGGATACTCAAATCAATATCTAAACCATACCCTACAATATGCAAATACTTTAAAATAATAAAGGTAGTATCTTTCTAACAAGTTCTATCATAGCTTATATGCAACACTCAGTACAGACAGAATGATTGCCTCCGTTTATATATAATTTACAATTATTTCCTTCTATAGAATAAATTTACATGTATGAACAGAAAAAGCTTAAAGGTTATTGTCTTCCAAGCAAGACAACAGTGATTTCTTGAGAAGAAGTAACTCTCAACTAAACGTCTTTCAAAAACTTACAGGAAAATTATTTGAAGAGAAAGACATAAAAGTGTCCTCATAAAGGGCCTGGTGCGATGGCTTAATGGCTAAATCCTCAACTTGCACATGCAGGATCCCACATGGGTGCCAGTTTGTATCCCGTTTGCTACACTTTCCATCCAGCTCTCTGCTTATGGCCTAGGAAATTAGTAAAGAATGGCCAAAGTCTGTGGGACCCTGTACCCATATGGGAGACTTGGAAGAAGCTCCTGGCTCCTGGCATCAAATCAGCTCAGCTCCAGTTGCTGTAGTCATTTGCAGAGTACACCAGTGGACAGCAAATTTTTCTCTCTTTCTTGCCTTCTCTTTATAAATCTGACCTGCCTTTCCAATAAAAATAAATAAATCTTCAGAAAGTGTCAAACAGAGGAATGATCCAGCTTCCTGGTAATGTTATCCTGGGATGTTGGAGAACACCGGATGGCGAAGACAGAAGCAGTTTTACTCCCATCACCCATATGGGAAACCTGGGTTGAGTACCTAGCTTTTGACCCTGGCCTGGCCCAGCCTCAGGAATCTCGCGCATTTGAGGAGTGAATCAGTGTATAGGAGCTCTCATTTCTCTCTTTCTCTTTCCCTTGCCTCCTCCCAACTGTCAAATAACAAACAATAGGATAGGTGATATTAGTATGTTCCTGTATAACTTGAGAGTTGCTATGTTTGTTTAAATTTCAACTCTAAAATTCTTAGTTGCTACAGGTTCTAAAGATAGATGAAAACGCTAATGTCACTTTCGAAAGCATGCAAGACATGTCCACAATCATTCAGCTTTTCTCCGGATGACAGAAGATTGAGGGTTTTTGCAGCAAAACACAGCCTCACCAGCTTCACTGCCAGAGCAACACAGAGACTGAACTGGCTGGCAGGTGGAAGAGAGGGGGGTTTCTGTCATGGGAAAAACAAAAGGTGGCTGTGTGCACTGTGGATTCCAGGGCCCCGCCTCCTTAATCCGGGCTGAATCCTGCCTGGCACCGCCTGCTGTTCTGTGTATACACACAAAACAATTGGCATCTGCATATGGGAAACACAATTGAAATAGGAACAGAAAACCCCTCATCATGATAAGTCACACTGAGTATTCTGGTGGGAGCTTAGTGTACGCAGGCAGATGATAAGGCAGGTGGAAGAGACATCCTTCTCTCTCATAAAAGCAACATATACCGTGGCTATCAAACTCAAAAGGACTTCAAATGCCTC
Source organism: Ochotona curzoniae (assembly GCF_017591425.1). Lineage (NCBI taxonomy): Eukaryota > Metazoa > Chordata > Mammalia > Lagomorpha > Ochotonidae > Ochotona > Ochotona curzoniae. The sequence continues at coordinate 49,211,087 of NW_024467119.1, forward strand.
AAAATGAATGAGACAAAATTTTTAAGACAATGATGTGTCTTAAAAATAAGTGATGCTTGCCACCAAAGAAGAAACCCAACATTTACACTGAAACATATCACCAAAACTTTCAAAATTGACTTTCATTGGGAGGAAAGCCATTTGTGTGTATCTACTGAAGAAAACTGTTGATCGGTGTTTATGGAAAAATCATGCTTTAGACCAACCCCAAATCAAATGTTATTGTTGTAAATTTACTTGAATGATAAGCTTTTCAAAAATAAGATGGTATTTGATCCAGCAAATGAAATAGAGACATAAAATTATGTTTTCTATTGCTATTTGAATAAATTCAAATATAAGTGGTTAAATATTAAGATGAATACAAATAGAAAAAGGAAAAATAACTCAGATATACTTTTCAGCTTCATTTCTATATTCATACTAAAATTTGAGTTTCATTATTTTAGAATTTTAAAGTCTATCTTTATAAGACAAAATAGTATTTCCACAATTACTACACTTGCCAAGTAGTTTCAAAATTGAGCAAAAAGAAAAATCTGCCCATAACTGATAGTATATAAAAACATTAATCATTTTATATCACTTTCCATCAGTTTATTTTGTCTGTTTTGTCCTAAGAAAAAGGCCATATAAATAGTATAGCATAGTGCAGTATGGCAAAAGAAATGCTTTTTACAGTAGAAACGGACACACCAATACCATTAATGAAGTATAAAACTTGACTAGACACAGAAAGGGAAAACTCAAAATAACTATATATTTTCTGAGATGGAAAAGCTGAAATTCATCTAAGAGTTTTTATCTTAATTCTAATTCTGCATTGTTAGCTGTAAGTATGACTTGAGAGTCATCAGTAAACAATAACCAAATGTTTTACACACATGCATCACACATATATGTATATATAACATATAAATGCATACATGTATGTGCATGCATGCATATAGTCAGTCGTCTATGGATTTATTTTTACTAAATTTCATAGTAAATGTCTAGGTCTAAGGGAAAATAATCAGATTGATAATGTGGAGAGGGAAATGCAAGATTTATCCCATTGTTAAGTATTGGAATATGAAATTACTGGACATACAGTGAATGAATGTTTATTTAGACAGATGCATTGAGCACATGCAAAGAATTATTGCCATACCTAATAAACATCCTGTGTGTTTTAAAGAAGTAACACACCATATTTTTCTAGATATTAAACATTTCCAAGATGTAACTATTTGCACTGAATACATTTTAGAGGAATGTTGAGCCAAATATTCTTAGTTTATTACAATATCCACAACTACTCACTTCCACAATTCATAAGGTATATAATAATCCCTACCTAAAATGACTCTTCTTAATTTAATAAGATTCAGAAAATAGTTTATATAAATACATTTTAAAGGGTGAAATGTATTTACATAGAAATATATGAAGAGCTGAGTAGCCAGCAAATATAAAAATATAATAAAATCCAAACTTCTCTTGTCAAATGATCTTGAAATAATTTTGAGGTATTATTTCAAATACTAAAAGTTACAATGCGACATGAATATTACTTTAAAGTGAAATGTAAACTAACTGAATTATAGATCTGGTCATATCATGACAGTCTCTACATGATCCTTAACTTCTGGATTAAGACATGAGACCACCATCATAGAAACAAATATACAGAGATACTAAATCTACCCTAGAGGGAGAAAAATCTATTTAAGCATTTGGAAATGTAATTTATGGTTTTAGAATTAGTTCTAGTGCTTTAGATAAGAATCTAAAATCCACACGAGGGTAATGAAGACCCTCTATGCAAGCAAATACAAAATGGAGAGTAGCCAAAGCAATTGATGTTTTTAATTTTAGGAGTTCATGAGCTCCTTATAATAAAAATTTGAAATTCAGAATAATCCAGATGTGTATATAATTTTTTTCCATTTCTTGATATGGCTATATAGGCAGCCTACCAAAGTATATTCCAACAGTCAGTTTGGAACAAAAAACTACTTGTTCTTCTAATTAGCCAATTGTCTTCACACATGGACAAATTATAAATGAAGCTTACAAAATACAATCCTCTCTTGAGGTGGCCACAGTGGATTAACCCACCACTTGGGATGTCTGTATCCCATATCAGAGTGCTTGGGTCAAGTCCTCGTCCATCAGGATTTAGCTTCCTGCTAGTGTGCCTGAGAAGCAGTGTGTGAATCTAGACACTTGGTTTCCTCCCCCATATGGGAGACTAGGGTATAATTCCTGTTCCCTGGTTTTGCCTTGGGCCAGACTCAGCTATTGCAAGCAAAGGGGAGATGAAAGATTCTCTCTCTCTCTCTCTCTCTCTCTCTCTCTCTCTCTCTCTCTCTCTCTCATTGTGTGTGTCTCGCTCTCCCCCTTTCTCTCTGCCACTTGATCTTTTAAATGAATACATTTCATTCCTTAAAATTATTTCTTGGAAAAAGAAATAAAGGAAGATATTTGTTTTTGTTTTTTCCATCCACTGATTCACTCCCCAGATGGTCACAATAGCCAAGGCTAGGCTGGTCTAAAGCCATAGTCAGGAGTTTAATCTGGGTCTCCCAAATGGATAGCAGGGTTCTTGGACCATCTTTTGCTGCTTTTTCCAGGCTATTAGCAGCTAGCCAGGTTAGAAGCAGAACAACCAGGACATGAATCACAACCCATAAACAATGCAGGTGGTGGCTTTAACGGCTTCATCACAATGCTGGCCTGACATTCTTCAGCAATAACAATAATAATTATAAACATTGACAGCTTAATATGTATTCATTGTGTTAAGTGTTTTAAGCAGATTATTTACTTTCACAATAGTCTGATTAGTAGGTACCAGTTCCTGCCCCAGCTCCTTGAATTCCAATGGCCCAAATGTTTGGGCCCCTACAAGCCATGTGGAAAACCCATATTTAGCTCCCCACTCCTGGTTTCCGCCTGGCCAAGGCTTGGCCACAGTGGCCACCTAAGGACTGAATCAATGGATATCAATCCCTTTCTCTCTGTCACTCTGACTTTCAAAAAATATATAAATCTTAATGAAATAATTGTTACTTTTGTTCATTGAAACATTCATAAAGAGGTATGGCTTAGTAGCACCTGGTGAAACATCTTCAAAGAATCTGTAATTTATTTTCAGTTTCTTTAAACTCTTCATATCAACACAGACCCTAGCAATACGTTTCTATGTTTTACTTCTAAAACACCTCTCTTACTTTTTTTCTTTTAACCTTAAATGTTCAAAGTTGAAGTGGATATAAATGTTTTTACTCTGGAGAGAACATCAAAGGCAATCAGAGACTGGTTTTGAGGCAGTTTGCCTGCTATTGGGGACGTGGGGACCAAACACACAGACAGAAGCTCACTCTGTGTCTCTCTGACTCGCCCAGGTACGAAAAACGAAAGTACCGAATCTTTCTATAAGAGAGTTTCCCCACACATCAAGAGAAAATACCTAAATTAAATTTAGTAAAACAAGTGGATATTTATTTCATTTTGCTTGTTTTGTTTTTTGTTTCATTTCTAAAAAAAAATTTACTAATAAAAGGAGAACATATATTGTGTATTTCATCAGCATAATTCTAACAGAACTATATTCCCTCCCTTTTTCCTTCCTTCCCTCTTTTTTCTTTAATTTTTGCAAAGGCATAATTTCAGCCTACTGTATAAACACAGACTTTATGCAACACTACCCATGATCCTCAGAAGCATAAACAAGAATCAAAATAACAATCAAACCACAATATGCTCAGTAGGCATATGTCAGAAATCAAGATATTTTGTATGTCTGAAGGAGTACAAATACAGACTAGTGTGTGGAAGAGGATGGTAACTTGCTGTGAGTCACACAGAAAAATGAACAAATCCATGGTAAGAAGTTCAACCTCCAGAGTTAAGCATACTACTAACTAGAATATATTTTATCATCTTCCTCCAGTTTTCATAAATTGGTTCTCCCACAAGATTTGGGAAATGCTAGCAAATTAAAGAGAAAAATAAATATTCTGTTAGATTTACTTTGTCTCAAGTATATAAAAAGCTAGATTGTCTCATCTGATAGCAATCCCAAATCTGCTTTATAAAGGAAAGAAAGTTTAAAAGGCAACTTTATTTCTTGTGATGAATCCAGCCAGTGTCCAGTGAGACAAAAACAGACAATGGTTTTGTTTCTGTTATTAACAGAAATTAAAACTGAATACAGGGCCCGTTGCAGTCGCATAGCAGCTAACGTCTTCATCTTCAACACGCCAGGATCCCATAGGGCACCGGTTCTAATCATGGCAGCTCCACTTCCCATCCAGCTCCCTGCTTGTGGCCTGAGAAAGCAGTTGAGGACGGCCCAAAGCCTTAGGTTCTTGCACCCATGTGGGAGACCTGGAAGAAATTTCTGGCTCTTGGCTTTAGATTGGCACAGCACCAGCCGTTGCAGTTACTTGGGGAGTGAATCATCGGACGGAAGATCTTCCTCTCTGTCTCTCCTCCTCTCTGTATATCTCTGACTTCGCAATAAAAATAAATAAATCTTAAAAAAAAAATACAAGCAGGAAAGCAAGAAAGCTGCAAGCATATGTACAATTTGGTATGCTCTGAATCAAGACAGGATAAAAACACACACAGACGAAAAATATTAAGGCTCTTCCAATGTGAAAACACATGTCTCTATATACTTTATTAAGAAGGAATAATTTCAAATACTTTCAAAAGAATGTATAAAAAAGAAACTTTAATAGAATCATTAAATCATATCATACTCACAAAGTTTCTCAAGAAAAGACATTAGAACTAAAATTGTTAAAGTAAAATCACTTTTTCTAGTAGTTTCATTTAATAAAACTCAGCCACACGGAGGTACTTGCTCTCTATTTTCTGTTTTTCCCATTTTTGTGGATTTTGTAAGTCTAGCACATTGTATAGATTGACAGAGTATTTACATAAATATAAAATACATTAGAAGTAAAAGAGTTTGGAAAAAGGAGTATTACTGAGTCTTATAGATTATAGCCAAGCAAGAAATCACTTTTCCCTATTTTTGCTGTGGATCAAAGTGAGCATTTTGGGGAATGCAATAAACATATACAAGGTGGGAAGCAAAGTTAAGGGCAAGAATTACAAGGAAATTATAGCAGAGAACAATCACTGCAGTTTTGCAAGAGGCATGCATGCGAGGGTAGCATAGCATCTGGTTTCCCTAGGAGTGATGTTTCAAAATATGTTATTAGCTAAATAGTAGAAATAAATGTCCATCGTTTCTTTAGCTCCGCCCCTACATATCTTTGCGTCTCTAGTTCCTTCCTTGAAAAGCTGGAATAATAATTCTCAATGTATGATTTTGAATAGTTAATTGAGCAAGGCTATGTGAAGCCATTATGGGATCCAGACAGAGGAGTAAGGTAGGAAAGATATATGCCTTTACTAATTTTCATGTGTCATTGCTGATGCCATCTAGACTTACAAGAAATAAATGTGACTGTGAAAATCATGAATATTCTAATATCTCTAATAAAATATAATTCATCTTCAAGAAAATAGCTTCATGGCTGCTTGTAGCATTATACATAAGCATGCTTAATAAGTAGTTGGAAACCTATTACAAATTTCCAAAGGCTCTGAGACAACAGATCTGAAGTGGGTCCTAAGAATAAAGTTTTTCCGGTTTTGGTTTTGATTTTGTTTAAGCAGACAACACAGGTAGTCTAGTAGCTACAGTCAGCAGAATGTGCTTCGAAAAACACTATGAGTCATTTGGCATACAGATGAAGATACCGCTATGACTGTATACACCCAAAGGCAGAGTGTAGGGGTTCAAGTTCCAGTTCAGCTTCCAATTCCTGCTTCCTGCTAACGTATACCAGGGAAGAAACAGGAGATGGATCAAGTAGATGATGTGGAAAAGGATTCAGATTGAGTTTCAGCCTTTTGGTTTTGGTCTGTTTCAGCCCTGGCTGTAGCAGGCACCGGGGAAGCAAAGTTTCAGAGGAAATATCTGTCACTCTATATCTCTTGCACATTTATTTAAATAAGAAAATTTAAATGTGATTTTGCATATATTTAGAAGATATTATAGGATAAAATCAGCTATTACTGTGACTTGAAATTATCAGGGAATAGATCAGTATAAAGCTGGATGAAAGCAAGCAGAGACCAACGTAGAAAGCAGATCACAAAAATAGGTTGAAAGGGGTTTTTCCATTCAAAAAAAATCCATCATCACTGACAGATGGTCATTTTAAACACGTTCAGTGAAGGGGAATTGCTACCTTCAGGCAACACATATTATTTTGGGTTATGAATTGATGTTTTTAAAAAGGGCAAATCGTAAATTATCTGGGAAATTATAAAAGTGAGGAAAAATTATACATGCAAGCCTTTCTAGATTTGATTAAGCAAGATAAGGTACCAAATTAAATTCAGAACAAATTTGACTACAAAACTATTAGAGCATCCAAACACTGGATCATACTAAAATGCTGTACTTTCATGGCTTTTATGAAAATAAACCGTTTAACATGTTTCTCATTCACATTTGTATGATCCAACACTTTAATCACACACCTAGCACCATTTTCATCTGCTACAGCAAAAACAAGCAGATTATGTATATACATACATAAACCAAAATATTATATATATATAACCAAAATATATTCAATACTTTAGAATATTTTAATGACTCAGATCAAAGCACCTTCAGCCAATATAAGAGATCCTACAAAGCCATTTCATCCTGCTAATCTGCTGAAAACAATAAAATTTTATACATAGCTGTTTCATCAAATGAAAAAAGTTATTAAGCAACGTAAGTCTTTCTTTATCTTGTTTTTGGTTTCATTTAAGGAAGATAGAGGAATATGATAATAAATTCACTATAATTCATGTTTGTCAACTTGAAGTTTGTCAACTTATTCATTCATACTCATTAATATTTAACGATAACTTGCTATATGCCATTTCTTTTTTTTACATTTTATTATTATTATTATCATTTTATGATACAGTTCCATAGGCTCCTGGTATTTCCCTTATCCATGCCATTTCTTGAATGGGATTTCATTTTCATCCTTAAACAGCTTATTTTTGTCTAAAGAAAAAATGAAAATACACACAGAAAAAAACCAGAGCAATATTTGTGTTTATTTCCACTAGAACTTACAGGAGACTAGAATTATAACACAGTGAGTTAACTTGTTACCTGCGGTGCCAGGATCCCATATTGGAACATTGGCTTAAATTCTGGCTCTCTGCTTATGATCCAGCTCCCTGCTAATGTTACTGGAAAGACAGTACATAGGATGACCCAACTATTTGGGTCCCTGTCACCACCAATGTGGGAGACACAGATGGAGTTGATGGCTCTTGGCTTTGACTTGGCCCAGTCTCAGTACTGAAGTCATCCGGGGAGTGAAAGAGCAGATGGAAGATCTCTCTGTCTCTATTTCTATCTCATCTCCATTGCCTTGTCTCCCCCACCCCCACCGCCCGCCGTAACTGTCTTTCAAATAAATAAATAAATCTTCATAAAAATAAAAGACAAAAAGACGGAACCACATATTTAAAAGAAGAAGAATGAATTCAAAAACTTCAGTGTTTTCAGATGGCTGTCAGATGTGATTGATGCTTGAACATTTCCATTTTCATTTATGTAAATTATCAAGGCTTTGCGACCCTGCTCACACAAAGTAATTTCCATGTTAGCTGCATAAAATTGGCAAATGCATGTAGCTGCAAACTAGTGCAGTCTTGGATTGTTTTAATCCCAATCTGTCAAAATATCATGTTTAACAGAAAATGGTTATGGAATTGTCTGAAATTTAAAGCATGTTCAAAATTGTTACACTGATACCCATCACGCAATTCCCAGTGCCACTTTTTAGAACAGGATTACAATTTAGAATTAGGGAGGCCTGGTTTCTCCTTCCTCCCAATCTGACCCCAATTCTGTACCTTGGGCAATATTTGAATGAAATTACTAGCCTGTAAGAAAATTTATTTTGTTGAAGTATCAAATGAATTAAGTTTCTCTGAGTAGTTTAGCAATGTTATTCTCCACAAATTATTTTCTTCAGACACACCAAGAGAATCCAGCAATAAACAAATCTCTGTCTCTTCAAAGATAACTTTATACTGAGGTTTGAGCCAAAGAAAGGCAGACACTGAGAGACAAGAGCTGGCCTGGTCAGCTAGGCTTGTCAAGCTCCCGGGGAACATGAGCAACTTAGAGGGCACAAGCCTCAGCCCAGCCCACTCCGTGACCAGGGTGAAGCAAAAGAACAACAGCACCAGTTTCTTCCCATGTCTGGACACAGGCAAAACATCGACATTCTCCAATATACAACACCCCAAACATCCCCTCGCATACTGAGACACTGCTGTTCCTTTAGTGGCACTCAAGACTGCTTTCTAGCTAGTGTTATTTGAAAACACAGTCATAAAATGGACCCTGCTTTTTAAGACATACAGAGTGAACCCTCACTCTCTAAAGGCCCACTTTCTTTTCTTTTCTTTTCTTTTTTTTTTTAAGATTTATTTTTATTGGAAAAGCGGATATACAGAGAGGAGAGACAGAGAGGAAGATCCCCAGGCGGCCGCAACGGCTGGTGCTGAGCCAATCCGAAGCCAGGAGCCTCTTCCGGGTCTTCCACACAGGTGCAGGGTCCCAACGCTTTGGGCCATCCTTGACTGCTTTCACAGGCCACAAGCAGGGAGCTGGATGACAAGCGGGGCTGCTGGGATTAGAACTGGCGCCCATACCGGAATCCCGGCGTGAAAGGCGAGGACCTTAACCACTTGCGCCACTGCGCCACCTTGCCGGGCCCCTCTAAGACCAACTTTCGAATCATTCAACCAAAATCCATATCCAATGAGCTTTTCCTGGCACCCTCTTACTGAGATGGCCCATGATTCCTTATGCTCTGTCTGCATCCTCTCTTGAGACAGTGAGTCATAAATCCAGTGTGTTCAACCACTTAATAATATTAAGTGGACAGCATATACAAGCTCAATTACTGAAGCCAAAAATAAATGTCCCCCCAAAAGACTAATTCCTATCCTCAAGGAAGTCACCAAAATTCACCAACATTCTGACACGTACAGACCCCCTCGTGAGCAGATTTTCCCACATTACACGTCTCATAGCAAAAGACTGTTAGTCTTAGGAGGGGGCTGGCACTGTGCCAAAGCCTCTCCCTGTGGCACCACATTCCATATGGGTGCTGGTTCAGATCCAGGCAGCTCCAGGTCCAATCCAGCTCCCTGCTTATGGATTAGGAACGTAGTGGAGGATAGCCCCAAGACTTTGGGCTCCTGTACTCACATGGGAGAGACCTGAAAGAAACTCCTATCTCCAGACACCTGGCTTTAAATGGCCTCTGCTTCGACCACTGTGGCCATTTAAAGAATGAACTAGATGATAGAAGATCTCTCTTTTTCTGTCTCCTTCACTCAATATATAATAGAAATAAATTACTTTTAAAAGATTGCTAGCTTTGTCCCATGGAAGAAATGCTTTTGTAAACTACAAAAGCACTGTAAACTACAGAACAAACAAGTGGGTTATTGCCTATCTGTTGTGTATTTACTAAAGGTAGAAGCATGTTTTCAGGGAATATAATTTAACATGATACATCTATGTCCAGGCATTGTGAGCCTGGTGGTCCATCTATAATCCTGATGCTTTCACAGAATGCTCAAGTTTACTGAGCTTAAACCTCTAGGAGAAAAACAAGACAATGGAATCTGTGTAGTTGAAGTTGGTCTATTCAATTTGTGTTTTTCTCATGTTTTATGTTTACTGGGGATTCTCATCTCATGATGCTTATGTATTCCTCAGAGCACACTTAATCGTCTATTTTTAAGTTTCTTATTTGAGATGGAGAAGGAAGAAGGAAGGGAGGGAGTCAGGGAGAAAAAAAATAGAGAACTCCCATCCAGTGGTTCTTCCCTTAAATGCTGATAACAGCTTTAACGTTACCAGATTACCACTGGAATTGGAGAATTCAATCCAGTTCTCTCTTGAAGGTGACATAAACAAATTATTGCAGCCATCTCTGCTGTGTCCCAAAGTCTGCATGAGCAGGAAGTTAGAAACAGGAGCCACAGCTGGACTTCAAACTCTGACATAGAATGTGGGTCTCTTAAAAGGCATCATAATCACTAGGCCAAACACCTATCTCAATGATCTAATTACTAAGCATAAAATTTTAAGGTCCCCACATGCAAAACAATTGAAACAGCGATCAAAAAGTTTAGGACACATTTATGAAAATCTCAATAATTTGTATGCCGTACAAACAAAAAATTTCTAATTACAACATATCATTTTAAAAAATGTTTATTTATTATTGGAATGGCAAATTTAGAGAAAGAAGCAGGGACAGAGAGAAAGATCTTCCAACTGTTGGGTCACTCCCCAAATGTCTACAAAAGCAAGAGCTGAACCAATCTAAAGCCAGGAGCTTCTTCTGAATCTCTCACATAGGTACGGGGTCAATGCTTTGGACCATCCTCCAATGCTTTCACAGGCCACAAGCAGGCAGCTGGATAGGAATTGGAGCAGCTGGAACACAAACCAGTGCCCATAGATGATGCCTTTGCACTGACTCCATACTACATATAATTTTGAAGTTTTAAAAAAATGGCTCAATCTTTGCAAATTCTGGTATCTTGGTGTCTCACAAAACTGTAACCATACTTTCCTTTGAAAAGGATTATTCCAATAAATAAATATCATTTCAAGCAACAATAATAATTCCCAAAAGTTAATGCCACTAATCACATGTAAACATTGTTCAAAGAACTATATGCAAATAGTTTCTAATTTTTACAAAATACCAAATAGTACATTCAATGATTCACATGGTACAGATGAGTACCTGGATAAGAGAAATTATATATTCCCAAAGCAAAATAAAAACATTGAAAGGTAGAATTGATACTCCAGTCTACCGTATTTGCCTTGTTTATGTGTGCATCTGTGTTCCCACCCCCTCTATCATTTGATTAATACTTTTTCAAGAGCAATTCCTCTTAAGAGAAATTATTTTTAATACTCCATATTCAATGTTTTTAAAGATTGTTTACTATTTGTCTCTGAATGTGTACATACTCACATCCACATTTAAAACTTGCTACTTCTTGCTGTCATGCAGCTGCATGTTTAGAAAAGTATTTACTCCTAAAACAGATTTATTGAAGACAATGAGACTAAAATACTACAGTTGTTACATACACTGATTCTGTCATCTTACCCCCTCCAAAATACTTTCATTGTTTTGGTCATATGAGGCTAGTATCACCTCAGAGCTTAAAGCTCATGTAGCTATATTTTCCAGTACTTTACTTGCCCTAACATGTTGTTTCAAATGGAAATATAGGGAGTTCAGAAAGAAATCCACAATTTTGAAATAATAACATGAAATAGAACAAAAATTCATTTTTATTTCAGCCCTTTTCCCTCCATGTTGCTCTTTCTCCTCTTGTTTCCATTTTTTAAAAATTTCTTACCTTGAGAAATAGCTAACAGTCTATGAAAGTGTCCCTTAAAAATGAGTATCCAGAACGTTTAGTTTAAAAAAAAAAATTTCCTCCAATGCTCCTGTCTGTCCTGGAACGTCCTTTTCCCTTTTATCAAATAGCATCACTGTTCTCATGCCATTATTAAGAAACTGTTATAATATGGGGAAGCTTGTGTTTGTTAAATGATGTGATATCATACAAAGATGCTATTCTCTTGTTTGCTAATAAGTAGAAGATTTAGATTAAAAGACATCTAGGACATCAGCAAGCCACAATTGGAAACACAGTGCAAGTTCAACCTTAGTAAAATTTAAAATATTTATTTGTTCAACCTGATTACTTGTAACATGCTCCCTCAAAATCTAACACCATCTAACACTGGAAGCCATTCATATTAGAATCATATCTGATGCCATTCCCCTATTGCTACCCCAGGAAATAAATGGAAAATTTATATGGAAAGCATCACTTTCCTAGGCGGGGTCCAGAAGCTTTGTAGAGCTGCAACAGTTACCAGAAGGATTCAGGCCATAAAGAAAGAAGTGTTGGCACTGGGTGGGGCTGAATAGTTTGCATCCTTTCCCACTGTTTCTCACTGCTTATCATTCCCAGGGAAGCCAAGGGTGTGGAGCCTTATGCCAGATTAAGCGAACCTACAGACTGCTTTGTGTACCCAACGCTCCCACCCTGTAATATCGTTAGCAAATTCTCTTAATCAGTGTAACAGCTACCACACTGATGTCAGGGGACACTGCAGAGGAGCTAAGCAAACCAAATAAATACATGCCGTGGATCATATTTCTCCTGTCACCACAGCCTTTTCTCTTAGGAAGAACACACTTAGCATGGAAGTAAAAGGCATTTGCTGTCTAGTTGTCTTGAGATCATCACAAAACAAATGCATTTGGCCAAAAAATCTGTCTTTTGCTTCACACCCCACCTGGCTTCATACTCTTCCTTTTAAATACGCTCCCTCTGAAAATAACACTCCCCGCACCCCGGGGGAACAGCAGAAGCATCCATCAGTGACTACAAGCCTCAGTAAGCCACATGCCGAACACACCTTATCTCCATTCATTTCACCATGCTCCAATCAATGTGTCCACAATAAAGCTTATTTCTTTTACTATTCTCCAAAAGCATCAGCTTGCACCTGCTTCTTCAAAAAGCACGCCTTGGCACTGCTATAGTCTGTAGTTACTACACTTCACGGTCTCCATAGCCTCGCCGATAAAAAAAAACACATACAGCACACATTACACATACACATTCTTAATCGCCACAATTTACCTTCTTGGGTCTTTTTCTTCTCAGGCTGGTGCCATTGAACTTCTCTCCGCTGTCGCTTTTCTGAGCTGCATCTTCGTTCATCATTTTGAGCAGTTTGGAAAGAAAATAGCTCTGCCATCAAACCCTGCTGGCTGTACAGCCCACTAGCAAGTGTGCACTTACTGGAGGCAAGCAGGAGGGAGAGGAGGAGGAGGGGTGGGGAAGGGGCGCGCACTGGGAGGGTAAGGATGGTGACGTTGCCATGGCAGCAGCTGCCACAACTGTTTATCTGACTGCATTGTTAAATCTGATTCAACCAATTACCGTCGGGAACCAGCTACAATGAAGAAAGCCTTGCAAAAAAGAATGCCAAGGACTCAAATGATTTGGAGGCTCCACTGGTTGCTTTTTGACACACCCATGATTTTATCAGTTCTTAAACCACCACACACAGAAGACCCGCACACGATTTCTTCCTACAGGTACGTCAACACAGAACAGACACAATGCATAATGAACAAACTGTAATGCTCTTGAATGTGACTCTGAAATTGAAGAGGGCATTTCAGTTTGCTCAAGAGGCTTCCTAAAAAGAACTAGCTATTATTCAGAAGTGATTATAAGAAGGTTGCATTTTTAAGATGTTGACTTGATTGCAAATGATAATCTTTTAGAACTCCTTTTAAGGATGTATCTTCCATCCTAGAACCTAGAGAACAGCTTCCACAGCAACCAGGTAGCACGAGTCCCTCCCTCATCTGCTCCTGTCTTCCCAGTGTGAGCTAGAACTGAACAGCTGTAACGTTACTGTCCAACAGCATGGTTACTGGCTGACCTTTCTTGACATACCAAGAACTTCTTCAGATCAGTCTGCACATGTGTGCACATGTGTGCCTGTGTGTGTGAAGATCACCAAATATCCCAGAATAAAGCACAATCCATGACACAGTACAACAGTTAAGGTTTGCTAAATACTTAAGAAACTCTGGATATAAATCCCCTTGAAGTATTCTGATTTGAGAAAGTTTCAGAACCTAATTCTCTTGACTGATAGGTAAACCACAACCTCTGCTCTCAGGGCAACTACAGAATTCCAGAAAGATTCTTGATAAGAAGACATAGCTTCTTTTTGTAATAAGAAACCCAATCCCAAGATGACCAAAACTGTATTTTTATGCCCTTTGCATTGTGAGTGCAACCAGACCCCAGCAAGTTTCATTCAGAGATGCACACAGGACTCACAACCATTCCTAGAAAGGGAGTTCAAAGTATGATACACAAAATAAGCAAGTAAAAATAGAGAAGGAATTATGGTATACAATAATGCATATAAATATACATGCATATAAGTGGTAAATGGAAAGCATCTATAGAAATGTGTTTCTATTACTTGTTTTTTTATTATGAGGACAGAAAATTTCTAACTCAAGAAAGTTTACCTTAGAAATATCTCTTGGGAATAGCCTTGCTATGTGGTGGATAACGTCACTGTCTGTGGTTTTAGTATCCCATATGCACACAGGTTTCTCGGCTACTACACTCCCAACCCCACTCCCCACTGATGCGTGTGTGAAAGCAGCAGGTGATGTCCCATATTTGGGGACCCTGCACTCATGTGGGAGACCAGGAAGAATTTCCTGGCTTCTGGTGTTGTCCCAGCCCAGCTGCAGCCTTTATGGCCATTTGGAGATTGAACCAGCATATGGAAGGCCTCTCCCTCTTTGCCTCCCCCAACCCTCTGTAAATCCTGTGCTTCAAATTAAAAAATGCCTTTTAAAAATGTGTATTTCTTAACATGAAAATGACTGCTGCAATTGGGAACTCACTTTCCCATCAGACATGATAGCAAAAACCCACCCATTGTTGGGACTGTTCTCTCACCCATAAGGTCCGCACCACATCCTTGCCTAGAATTGAGCCTGTCTTCCTGCGTTTCACTCTTTGTGTCCACCTCCAATTACAGCAGAGCCTTCCTACCTTCAGTTACATCAGACTCTTGTCCTCTTATTCTTGCCTAAATGGTACTTTGGATACCGCAACCAGGCCAAAGAGGCAATGAGCCTCTTTGTTTTCAAAACCTACAGGAACTTCTACAGAAGTGAAAGTCTTACTATTATCAGAGCCCTACCCCCAACCTCCAGAATAGCCTCTAGAGCTGCAACATGCCCTTACCCATCCCCTTCCTTCATCCTTCACTTCTCCCTAGCGTACTGCTTATTTGATGTTGCTTCAGAGCCTGGAAACTAAATTCATTTACTCCATAAATATTTATGGTGCATCTATCATGTGCCAGGAACTAAGCATGAGAGATACATTTTCCTGACCACAGGGATATAATCAAACAACATTTCCACAAGCATGGTGCTTATATTCTAACAAGAGAACCAGGTGGTAAATAAAAATATCGGTAGTAAGAGCTATGGGAGACAGATGGTATTTTAGACAAGGTTTTCAAATATGCCATCTAGAAAAAAAAAATGAAGTCAGGGACCATGGCAAGAAATTTCCTGAAGGAAGGATGTGGCAGAGAAAGAATGATAGCTCAAAAATCTTGAAGCAAAAACTTATTAGGATCTACAGAAAAAGTGTAACATAATCACAAAGGAAAAAGAAGCAAGGAAGATTTGTGTGGCAATAGGAATTACAGGAGATGCAACGAATACCTTCTGCTCTCCTTTGAAGTTAGAGCATGCTTTCCAATCAACAAGTTTGGAAACCTCAATTAGGAGCATAATCATTATTTTATTGCCAATTTTGCAATTTAAATATAAAACTAATGTACTTCATATTTTCACAGTTTATAAATTAGCAATCTCTCACAATATTCACATACTTTCTTACAGCAGTAACTTCTCTTCAATATCCCAATAGAACTCTAAATACTTCAGGTTCAGACCTCTAACCTTGGTAGTCTGCTGTAACCTGGTGGCAGCTTAGTGTGTACCTTAGTCCATGTGGGGGATCATTTATGCATAACAGAAATTAATTTCTCACAGTCTCAGAGGCTGAAAACTCCAAGATCAAAGTGCCAGCAGCTTCGGTGTCTGCCGGAGCTCTCTGGTGGTGTATTGAACACCATGTGCTCATGACAGAAGGGACAAAAGTCCAAAACAAGGGCCTGCCTGCTGCCTTTTAAAAAGTTACTAAATCTATTGATGAGGGTGTTGCCCTTCTGACAGCCACCTCTTAAGGGCCCCACCCTTCCTCCATCACCTCGGAGACTGGTCTCAACAGGAATCTAGACGGACCTTGAAACAGTAGGAGTGTTTTTCTAGATGATTACTTCAACTTTTATGGAATATCCTTCTTTATAAATTACTGTGCAAATACTATAACAGTATTGCATATGTGTAAATATCAACAAAGTATAAATATTTGAGAAGTCGGTTTTTTACTCTTTTCTGAAACTTTCAACTAGATTTTCTATACTTTTCTCCTGCACATGCCCTTGAGTGGATTCTGAACACCTCAAGGGTTTGATGTAATATCTATCTTAAACACCACCCAGAGCCTAATACGGGCATGACACAGAGTAGGGGTCCAGGAGCTACTTTTAAACAGAAGAAAGAAAGAAAGATTTTCAATATTTACCATGAGTTTGAATGTATGGTTAAATTTCAAGTGATGAATTTTTCCAATCAGGTTTTCTTTCACTTTATAGACTTCCTAATATCTAGGAATGATGAACAATTTGAAACCAGCCTTTTAAAAAATATTTGAGATATTGCAATTACTACAGAAGAAATTACAATGGTAGCCACATTTTTGAAGACGTTTATAATTGATAAAATATTTTTCGGGCTCTGATAATAGAGACTTAATAAGGAAAGAAATAGTTGTTCCTCCCACTGTGCGTTCACGCAAGTGCCTGTAACAATGCCGGCACGTGGTACACACTCAACAAATGTGTAGCTTTCTGTGACTATCAAAGACACACAGGGATGTTAACATGAATCACAGAACAGGGGAGAAAACTATGGTAAAAAGCAGTTTGGGTGACTTTTCCAAGATAACAAAGTAAATGCAATATGAGTTTAAATTCTTCTAATCTAAAAGCTGTTGTGCTTTCATTAAACCACAACTGGCTTCAATGAAAAAAAAAAAGTCACTTAATGAAGTCTGGTAGGACAGGCAAAGACGAAACTGGAAAAATGTCAAAAGCAGAAACCACATATCATCAACAGCGACCCAAGTACAACAAGGAAGACTTTGTCGTTTTTATATTAAGCATATTGTATAGTTATTGAGGAGATTATATTAATTTTATTATACAAATTATATAGAGGTGGATTCTATTCATTTTAATAAAATTATTCAATTTTATTAGATAATTACAGTTAATAATATTACCCAGTATAACACCTACAACCTTTTCACCATAAGATTATATGAATGGAGTAAAATTCCATGAAGTATAAGCAATTATATTGCTGAGATTTTTCATCTTCTAAAAGTTCATTTGTGAGTTAGGGTTATCTGATGCAAAAAAAAAAAAAAAAAAAGGTTTTTTTCAGAAACAAGGCTGCAGAGGCCCAGTTCTTTAAAGCCCTGTAAGGCTTTCCCACTCACTACTGTTTGTGATAACGGATCTTATTGACTCTTATTAAGAGAGAAATCATTTTTTCTTTCATGTGTTTTGTTATTGAAATATGACACTGCTTCTTACAATGGTCAACCAATGGCACCTAACCGTATTTGACTCATGCTCTTCCGGGGAGTATGTAGTCAGGTTTCCACTTTTGATTGCATACCATGGAAATGATGCTCTTGGTGCATTGAAGTCCTTAGTTATAGACAACATATTCGATGTCCCATGGGAATGTACCCAGTCCTGGGTTCAGACCCACCTCTAGACTTCAGAACTGCTTTCCTCCAGTTCTTTTTCAAATTATTAGGTTTCTGTCTTGCTCTTTTTCTGCATTCTGGAGAAGACCTAGATGCACTCAACCCAAAAATTATACCTCCATGCACAATAGAGTCAGGCTCACAGACCAGACAGGGAAATACTTCATTTTTCCTTACTACTTCTTTTGAGTTCCACCATCAGGTTCAGCAGGAAACTCCCTCTCCCTCCATTTTATCCTTTCCTTTCTCTCACCTATATGTTCTCTGCCCTATTTCTTTAATGTTCCTGTCATTCAACAGGCAGTTGCTGGATATTACTACTATACACCACATGCTATGGTATGTGTGTACATCAAGTTGTCTACGCACTGTGTGGGATGCTTACAATGCGCTGTGTGGGATGGTCATGGAACTGGAAATGTTACTCTTCTGACCTAAAGGGAATTTTAACAGTATCATGGAAACACATCACAGAAGTGTTCAAAGTAATCCAGAATTTTGTGAGAGGAAATTAGTAGTGACCTACCAAGATTTGAATTACGAATAGGAATTCTCTAAATGAAAATGTATAGAGAAGCAACAGCATGTGGTGTACGCCCTCTAGTGGTCAGGACTATGGTAGACCAGAGACATGACATGCCATGACATTGAGCAGTAATCCCTAGCCAGGGCTACAGCTGTGACCCATCCCCAGAGTATCATCAAGTCCCTAGACTGCCACTGCCTCAGATTTATATCTGTATACGTTGACTGTGTCCTCTCAAAATTCACATGTTGAAATCTTAATGTGATTATATTGCATGGTTAGATCTTTCAGTGGGTTCTACAGAGGAAAAGAGCCAGTAGAATAGATATGTAACTATTTAAGAGGATGGACTTTGGAAATTGGTTCGTGCAAGCATGAAAGTCAAGTCCCACAGTACACCACCTGCTAGTTAGGGAACCAGGAAAGCTGTTTGAGTAATCCCAGCTAAGCCTGCATGTTTGCAAGCTTGGAGAACCAGGGAAGCCTCAGCGGCTGGAGAAAGTTCAAGAGGCGGAACAACCAAGGGCTGGGATGCCTGAGAGCAGAAGGCAGATGTCCCAATACAAGAAGGAGAGAAAATTCATCCTACTTCTGCCCTTTTGTTCTATACGAGCACTCAACGTGCTAAATGATGTTCCTTCACATTGGTTAGAATGACTGTTCTTAATTCAAGTTACTGATTGCAATTAAGTCTGTTTCAGAAACACGTGCACATTTGCACAAAGTGAAACTAGCTATCTGCATTTCTTTTTTAAAATATATTTATTTTATCTTATTAGAAAGGCAGATTTACAGAGGTGAAGCAGAGAGAAAAATCTTCCATTCCCTGTTTCACTCCCCAAATGGCTGCAACAGCAGGAGCTGATCTGCAACCAGGAGCCAGGAGTCTCTTGGGAGTTTCCCAGGAAGGTATGGGGTCCCAAGGATTGTGGTCGTCCCCCACTGCTTTCCAAGGCTTATGCAGGGAGCTGGATGGGAAATATAGAAATTGGGACATGAACTGGCAACCTTATAGAACGCTGGCACTTAAAGGCAGAGTATTAGCCAACCCAGCAAAAGCACAGACCCCTATCTGCATATCTTTTTTCTTAGGTTTATTTATTTTTATTGCAAAGTCAGATATACAGAGAGGAGGAGAGAGAGGAAGATCTTCTGACCAATGAGTCATTCCCCCATTGACTGCAACAGTCAGTGTTGCACTGATCTGAAACCAAGAGCCAAGAACTTCTCCAGGTGTCCCACACGGGTGCAGAATTCCAAGGATTTGGGCCGTCCTCAACTGCTTTCCAAAGCTACAAGCAGGGAGCTGGATGGGAAGTGGGGCTGCCAGGATTAGAACCAGCACCTATATTGGATCCCAGTGCATTCAAGGTGAGGACTTTAGCTGCTAGGCTACCGTACTTGGCCCTGCATATCTTAAAGTAGTCAGGTTGACACATAAATTCAACCACCACAGAAGTTTATTAGATCGTGATAATGGAACCTTCATAAATGGGATCAATGCTGTTATTTAAAAAAAAAAAAAAAACAGGAGGAGCCAATGTTGCAGCTCAGCATGTTAAACTGCTACTTGTGGTGCAATATTCCATATCAGAACATCCGTTTTAGGACTGGCTAATCCATTTCTGATCGAATTCCTTGCAAATGCTCCAAGGAGAGTAGTAGATAATGGTCCAATTGCTGGACTCCTGCCACCCATAAAGTAAACCTAGATAGAGTTCCTAGATCCTGGTGTCAGTAGGGCCCAGGCCTGCTGGCTATGGCCATTTGGGAAGTAAACGAGCAGATGGAAGGTCAGTTGGCCAGTTGTTTGGTCTTTTTCATGTTTTGCTTTTCAAACAAGTAAATCCCTAAGAAAGAAAGAAAGAAAGAAAGAAAGAAAGAAAGAAAGAAAGAAAGAAAGAAAGAAAGAAAGAAAGAAAGAAAGAAAGAAAGAAATGATGATTTATGTTGTGGCTTTCCATCCACTGGTCCTCTCCCCAAAGGCCAGCAACAACTAGTAAGTGCTGGACCAGAACAAAGCCAGCAGTGCTGGTTTGTGAGCCCTGGCTGCTCCACTTCTAATCCAGCTCCCTGCTAAAACTCCTGGAAAAGCAATGGACAATGGTCCAAATGCTTGAGCACCCGAAACCCACATGAAATTCATGGATGGGGTTCCGGGCTCCTTGCTTCTAGCTGGTCCAGCTCAAGGTCACTGTAACCATTTGGGGAGTGAATCAGCAAAAGGGGTAACGTTTTTTAGAAAAATCTTCTTTTGGATCACTCTGCCTTTCAAATAATCAAATAAATAGTTTCTTTAAAAAGAAAGATAATAGCCTGCTCCCAAGATTTTACAACTGGTTAAGCACAGGGAAGACCAGAGTTCACTACCAAGGGGACATTCTTGACCAATCTCATACCCTAGAGATCGTCACATTTGTGAACTTTGAAATTGTGTGCTTATGAAAGACTATATTCTTGTAACAAAATAGGGAAAATCAGTGGGGAGGGGAAAGGGGAAATCTGAGAGTCTTTGGAACTGTATCATAAAACAAAAAAATCTTAAGAATGTAAAAATAAACAAGCAGCAAGGTCCCAACTAGAGATCATTATGCTCAGTGAAACAAATCAATCCCCAAAAAACAAATACTGTATGTTCTATCTGATATAAGGCAACCTTCATGCAAGATACAAGATCAATAGCCCTTTCCTTACTATTTTTGCTACATCTCAGTGGGTTTGACATTCTGTTTTTATTTTCTTTAATTCTAAACAAAGTTTTTGTTTTTCTTATAAATTTCCTCACTGACTCATTGTCACACAATAGCATCATTTACTTCACGAAGGTCTTTAATTTTCTTTTTCATTTCTGCAGTGACACATATTCAGTAACACATTAGTAAACTTCACATTGTTGTAAATTTTCTATTTTCCTCTCTGTTGATTTTTTTATGACTTTTCATTCAAGGGGATGTATAGTAACTATGTAATAGAGACTGTCACATACAGATATGAAGATACAATGTGGCAAGCATCTCAACTTCCAAATCAAAGATGGACTCCCAATGAAACTGTTAAATGTATCTTGACAATAGGATTCTGGACTCCCTGCCATTGTTCATACCTATAATGTCAGGATACACTTAAATAGCAGAATGATGGACTTATGACTGCTTATGAAGGACTATACTATTGTAATGATGGGGATGGCAATCAGTGGAGGCAGGAGGAGTGGAGATCTGAGGAGAGGGGAGGGAAAGCCCAGAGCCTATGGAATTTTATCATGGAATAATAAAAATAAGATAAAATAAAATAAAATAAAATTAAAAAGAAAGTGTGTGTTAAGTGTCACTTTCTATCGTTCAAAATTGAGGAGTCTTTCATTCCAGCTTAAGGTTTAACACAAAAAATAAGTCAGTTGAGCAACTACTTCCCCAAGAGGAGTCTTGAGGGAATAAAGACCCTTTCTTCTGAAGGCCCTGCTGGGATTAGCGCCTGCTCAGTGAATGTTTCATGGAGGTGGATGTTAAAGAGACAGCAGAAGCACCTGGATAGAAACATGATTTCTTTCACTTTCCCCCAGCCTGACATCAACTGTACTGAAGAGGTAAGTCTATCCTGTCTAGTCTGAAAAGGACACCTGGAACCCACAGCACTCAAGGTTACCTCTTCAGTTTGCCTGAGGCACATAACTATTAAAATTAGTGAAGTGATTACCTATGAGTCCTACTTCATATAAATAACAGCAGCAGTACTTTGGGATCTACTGGGGAATTTCACGTAGGAACAATAAAATGTGAGCAAACTCACCATGCATGTTTTCCAGGAGGGGTCAGTGTTTTAGGACACACTATTATTTGCTCATCCTGCTATCCATTCAGTCCTCGTGACACTAGCTTTTGAAAATATCTGTTTTAATTGGGTTTCCTGGGTAGATACAAAGGAATGACAGCTTGGAGCAAGTTGTGTCCTTGGCGGACGTATTTTCCAGTGCAATTTAATCTTACTAGTGTAAGTATTTTAAATATTAAATTAGTTTCAAAATTAAGTTTTAATGCATGCTTTTTTCTTTTAAATATACAGAAAAATTCTGAGTCCATTTATAAAAACCCAACACAGAAATAACCCAGAACCTAAACTTTTGATTCCTACATAAATATAAATCATACTTTAAAAGATGTATGTCATCTCAATCCAGTGAAGGAATGGGAAATAAGATAGGAACAAATATCTTTCAAAAACATGAAACAAATATTGTCAACACCCATATAAAAAAAATGCCCAGGATCGCTAAGCACTGGGGAAATGCAAATAAAAACTACAATGACATATCACCTCACCTGTTAGAAAGGCTATCATCGAAAAACAAAAAGCAGATATTGATGCAGATGTGGAGAAAAAGCTATCCTAGACACCATCACAGTAGACAGTTCACAGATTATTATAAAAACTAAAAATAGATTTATCATATCTATATTATGATCCAGTTTACTCACTCCTGGGAATATATATATTAAAAAAGAAATATGTGTCCATGGTGGTAAAAAACAGTTTCAAGAACACAATCATGTTTTGAGGAGGTAATTTTTCTTTTCAGCAACTACAAAAAAGTAGAATGCACTGTATTCTGTTCCTTCTTCAAGGCTGTACATACAATTGGTAGCACTTTGAATTAAATTTAAAATTTTCTCAGTTTGATGTATTTTACAGAGCATGTTTCTACCTAAATTAAACTCATGGGGCTGGAATTGAGACATTGTGGCCCGGCAAGGAAAGTCACCACCTGTGATGCTTGCATCCCAAGTGGGCAACAGTTTGTGTCCTGGTCGCTCCACTTCCAATCCAATTCTGCGACAATGACCTAAGGAAAAGTGACAGAATATGTTTCAAGTGTTCTGGTGCCTGCATTCTACGTGGGAGACCTGGACTAAGCCACCACCCAGTTCCTGCTTTCAGCCTAGCCCAACATTAACTATTGTGGCTATTTGGAGAGTAAACCAACATATAGAAGATCTCTCTCTGACTTTCAAAATAAAAGTGGTATATCCTTAGCAGGAACCCTCTTTTTGAGCAAATAGGCCCAATTGTATAATTGCTTTCAGAATGAAATAAAATGAATAAAAATCATAAAATTTTTATCCAACAGATAAAAGTGCCTCACATATTAGAACGGAGCTGAATAAGACAATACAATCTATATTTTCCCAAAGAAAAATGTAGAATACCCTAACTGTCTATCAGAGATTACTATAACAGATTCACAGTAAAGAAAGGGAAAAGAGGATTAGACTGGAAAGAAGCTTGTATTTTCACTTTGCCAAAACATTTCAAGAAACATAAAAGCAATGATAATATGAACACTAAATCTTCAAAATCTTTAAACAACATGATATAATAAGTTGGTGAAAGAAATCAGTTCACTATCTTATCACTGCTGTGAATGAGTTGTTGACAGACCACCAATATTCCTCTGAATTTAAGAAAAAAAATTTAAAGCCAAAATGAGAACTGTCTTATCTATGGGTGCTATTTGCTCTCTCTCTCTCCCTCTCTCTCTCTCTCTCTCTCTCTCCCTCTCGCATGCACACATGCTCTCTCTCTTTTCCACTTGGCTTAGGCTTCTCCCTGTATACCGTTATGATCTCAAGATCGCTGCACTCTTCCACATGAAATGTCTTCCAAGAGGCAGGAAGTAACCATGTCAAACCAAACAAGGAGGGTCCCTCCAGACTTAATGGGTGAAGAAACAGACTCCACCTTTGGATGAGATCGTGGAGGTTACAATGGTTGCATATGGAAAGGAAACCACTGTGTGAAACATATTCTGCTACACATGGCTATGAAGCAGAGGAGGCCAGGAATGAAGGAACATATTCAGCCCAACTTGGCACACTAGAAGCCTGGGATTTTTTCCCAGTGACTGGACTCTGC
Organism: Ochotona curzoniae; assembly: GCF_017591425.1. Classification (NCBI taxonomy): domain Eukaryota; kingdom Metazoa; phylum Chordata; class Mammalia; order Lagomorpha; family Ochotonidae; genus Ochotona; species Ochotona curzoniae. The sequence continues at coordinate 49,235,151 of NW_024467119.1, forward strand.
AGACTAGAATTGCAGCGCTGGGTATTCTTTTGCTGAATACAAAAAAAAAAGGTGCCAAGAAGAATTTCTGGGAATATTACATATACATATGTGTGTGTACATATATATACATCTATATATATATATGTATGTATACACATATAAAATCCCAACTCTACTATTTCTTCTTAAAGTGTCTATTAACCTCTGAAGACTAATTCCATGTATTATACTTCCTAAACATGAGCAATAAACAAAGAGAAAATTTCAAGTATGAAGTATAACTTATTTTCCACTTTTTCTTAACCCTGTTTACATTCTTCTTGGATCCTCTTCTCTTTTATATAATATGTATATAACCCTAGTCACCTCAGATTCTATTATACCATAAAAATGAGTTTCAACAGAGAAGAAGATCAGTGGAACAGAATAGAAACACCAGAAGGGAGCCCACACATGTATAGTCAATTAATCTTTGACAAGAAAACTGAGAACAATGCAGGCAAAAATCCTGATCTATTCAACAAATGCTGTTGGGACAACTGGATAGCAGCTTGCAGAATTAAGAAGCAAGACCCCACACCTGTCACATTATACGAAACTTAGGTCTAAATGGATCAAGGACCTAAATCTACACCCAGAAACCATCAAACTATTAAGGGAAAACATAAGAAGCAAACTCCAAGATATAGGAACAAGGAAAGACTTCTTAGAAAAGACGCCAAAAACAAAGGCAAAGGCAATCAAATCCAAAATGAACAAATGGGACTACATCAAACTAAAAAGCTTCTGTACAGCAAAGGAAACAATTAACAAAGTAAAGAAGCAACCAACAGAATGGAAGAAAATTTTTGCATACTACACAAATGATAGGCTACTAATATCCAGGATTTACAAAGAGCTTCAGAAACCAAGGGATAGCCAAAATAATAATAATTAAAAAAAAAACCTGTCACAAAATGGACAAAAGAAATTAACAGACATTTCTCAAAAGGACAGATTCAAATGGCTAACAGACATATGAAAAGATGCTCAGGCTCCCTAGCCATAAGAGAGATACAAATGAAAATCACATTGAGATACCACCTAACTCCAGTAAGACTGGCCTACATTCAGAATCCAACTAACAACATCTGCTGGCGTGGATGTGGGGAGAAAGGCACCCTCCCTCACTGCTGGTGGGAGTATAGGCTAGTACAACCACTGTGGAAATAAGTATGGAGAGCACTTAGAAAATTGCAAATAAACCTGTCATATGACCCAGCTATCCCACTCCTAGGAATATACCCAAAAGAAGTGAAATCTGCATGTGAGAAGGGGATCTGTAATCCTATATTTACAACAGCACAATCTACAACAGCAAAGACATGGAAACAATCCAGATGTGCATCCAAGGAAGAGTGGTTAAAGAAACGGTGATACATCTACTCCATGGAATATTATTCAGCTATTAAAGAAGAATGAAATTATTCTATTTACAATCAGATGGTCCCAACTAGAGACCATTATGCTCAGTGAAACGAATCAATCACAAAAGAACAAATACTATATATTCTCTCTCATATGAGGAGACCTACATGGAAAGTGTAACTCCACTAGTCCAACCCATACTGCTTTTTGATTGTTTGCCTTTTTGGCTGTATCCCATGTGTTTTGATGTTTTTATTTCAGTTTGGTTCATTCCAAATAATCTCTTTTCTCTAGTCAAATTCATCATGTGTTCAGGAATTATTTGATGCCATCATTTTTCCTAAGAGATTTCTGTGTTTCCTTTTTGTCACTCACATGTTGGTTACTAAGTGGCGCGTTTTTTTTTTCAGGGTGCTGTAATTTGTTGTTGATGTTGTTGCTGTTGTTGTGGCTGTTCTAACTCATACCAGTTGTTGACCTTGTTTCATGGCTTCTCACTTATGGTAATGTATAGTAATGAAGTAATGGGGGTATCATGTACAGACATGGAGGTAAAATGGAACATGCATCCCTGCATCCAGATGAAAGATGGATTCCCAATGAAACTGTTGGACATGTGTAGACAATGGGATGCTGGACTATCTGACATTGTCTGTACCAACAATGTCAGGGTACATTTAAATAAGAGAGTGATAAAATTATAATTCCTTATGAAGGACTATACTATTATAACAAAATGAGAAAAATCTGATGGGGGTGGGAGTTTGGTGGGGGGAATCCTAGCCTATACAAAATTGTAACACACAATTCAAAATTCAAAAAATATATATATTAAAAAACAATGAGTTCTTAAAAGCTTAAATAAGGAAACAAAAGTATATTTTAGTCAGAACTAGTTTGAGGACATATTTAAAAATACATGTATGAAGCATAAGCAGTTCATCTTTCGCTTCAAGCCCTACACTAGAAAATGATTTAGCACATAATTGAGATAGAGGCAAATTTAATGATCATTTAAAAAAAAACTCACTGCTCCAGTCCAGAACTGAGCTGTTAGTGCATACTTATGTGAATATCCAATATTAATCTAGACTGAAATAAAGCCTGTGTATCAGATGACCTGCCTTTGTCAGCCAATGTTTGTGATCTTCTTTGCTATTTAGGACTTACTCATTCTTTTAGTTTAGAAGTAAAGTTACAACAGAAAAACACATGATCAATTATTTGCTCTGCTTAATTACAAAAACAAATTGTGACTTGGGCCTTAATAATGTGATAATCAGACCTAGGATGACAGTACCCAAGTTCAAATAGGAAGAGTAATCCCCTTGTAAAAAGTTTATCGACTGAAACACGCAAAATTTAGAAGAAAACAAGAACAGCTCAACCATTTTGGTCACATTGACTACTTATACAAATCATTACCTAATTTCTGATTTGCTGGTTCAGCAAGGACAATTGTACAAAGAATACCTTTCATTAGTTTGTCAATTTATAAAAAAATTTAGAACAGCTAATATATTTTGTACTATAGAATAAAATTGATATGAACAGCTGAATACTATTTTATAAATCTAATCATTTGAGCCCCCCAAACCTAGACACTACACTTAAGTCTTAGGTTGTTCTAGATAAAACTATAGGAATCCAACTCAATAAAAACTTAATTCTTACAAAGGACATATTTGTACAGCACTACAAATTCCATTCATGCCTAATCATAATCAGTTTGCTTCCTGGACCCACAGCTTCCTCCACCTAAGAAATGTCAAGTACTGGGAAGGACCTGAGATCTACTACTACTCCCAAGCTAACAAGTGAGCCTGCTGTAGTTTCATGGACGGTGGCAGAATATACAAGAATTCTAAAACTCCAGAAACAAAGAAATATACTACACACAGCACTACAAATAGTGTTAGCACCAGCACATTTGGGGAAGTTTTCCTTGCTTCCAAATCTCACAGATATAAATGTAGGCAGACCTAAACAGACAGCTGTGTACTCAAGTGCACTGGAAAGGAGTGCTGAGTTTACAGAACCTGGATCTTTCTAAACACATATTTATTATTTTGAAAAGAGGGTTGCAGGGAAGAAAGAGGGAGACAGTGAAAATGATCTTCCATCTGCTGGTTCATTCCCCAAATGGCTACAATAGCCAGGGCTGGGCCAATATGATGTTAGGAGTCAGAGGCTTCTTCCAGGTCTCCCCCAATGGTGCAGGTGTGCAAACACTTGTACTATCTCCTGTTGCTTTCCAGTGAACATCAGCAAGGAGCTTGATCAGAACTGGAGCAGCTGGGACTTGAATGGGTGCCCATATTGCATGTTGATGTCACAGTCAGAGGCTTTACCCATTACACCACAATGCCAGCCCAAACTGAATCATTTTTACTAGACAGAAAACATATCTGTACTTTGCTCCATAGGGAGTCATCTTCTTCATTATTCTGGAATAGGAAGCATATGTGACCTTTGTTTTTCTATCTTCCAAGGCTACTTGCTGTACCTGCAGCCTTGAAAAGAATCTGGAGTACTAGAGTATACAAAATCATTGCCTCTATGTGCAAGACATACAGAAATGCAAGAGATGCAAAGAAAATTACGGCCTCCACAGAGATTCACAAAACACAGATATCTGGGCCCAGCGCGGTGGCGCAGGTGGTTAAGGTCCTCGCCTTGCACGCCCGGGATCCCATATGGTCTAAACCCAGCAGCTCCATTTCCCATCCAGCTCCCTGCTTGTGGCCTGGAAAAGCAGTTGAGGATGGTGCAAAGCTTTGGGAACCTGCACCCACGTGGGAGACCCGGAAGAGGTTCCTGGCTTCGGATTGGCATAGTATCGGCCATTGCGCTTACTTGGGGAGTGAATCATCGGATGGAAGATCTTCCTCTCTGTCTCTCCTCTCTGTATATCTGCCTTTCCAATAAAAAAAATAATAATAAAAATAAATCTTTAAAAAAACACAGATATCTGCAATTGTGCATCAAAATAACAATTGTCTTTGTGACAGTTCAAATTTAGCTGGAATCTGTGAGGCTGCTTTTAAATTGTCTGCAGTCATATGTGCATACCCAGGTAAGACATAATAGTTAATTTAGGGGCCCAGCTTGGTAGCCTAGTGGTTAAATCCTTGCCTTGCACAAGCTGGGATCCCATATGGACATTGGTTGGTACCCTGGCTGTTCCACTTCCCCTCCAACCCCCTGCTTGTGGCCTGGGAAAGAAGTAAATATGATGGCCCAAAGCCTTGGGACACTGCACCCATGTGGGAGACCTGGAAGAAGCTCCTGGCTCCTGGCTTTGGATTGGCTCAATTCCAGCCATTGTGGTTACCTGGGTAGTGAACCAACAGATGCAAGATCTTCATTTCTGTATCTCCTTTTCTGTCTCTCCTTATCCCTGTAAATCTGCCTGCTTAACATTTTTTTAAATTTTAATCAACTTAATACTACACAAGGGAACATTTGACATGTTATACACAGCATTGTAAAAATCAGCATGGTGTATGTAAGGAACAATGGTTTGAAAGTCACTATCCATAGATTTTAACCTCTAAGCTCTCATGTGTCAGCAACTTGGTTACTTCAAGAAACTACTTGGGTCTCACTATTTCCATCTCCTTAAATATACAATCTCTTGTTTCTTCCTCAAATAATTCTCTACTTTTCATTTACTGCTAAAAGTCCTTGTATCTATAAGGAAAAATGACTCAAGGAGAGTTTCATGGGCAGATTAAATATCCAGTGACATAATGCCAGACAGAATGTAATACAGCCATCTTCAGTTTCAATTTCCTTTTCATTTTCCACTAGAAAACATAGACATTGGAAGATATACGACACTCCAGAACCTAATTTTTCCTCAAGGTCAACAAGGCTGGAAAATAACAAAGAAAAATAGAAATGCTGGTAATAGTGATACAAAGTATTTAGACCTATAAAGCAATTTTGGCAGTTGTGCACATGCTATACAGTTTTATCCACTTGTTTGGACAGAAACAAAAAGACTGTTTGGCTTTAGTCTTTGCTTATTTTTCCCTCATTTGTTCCAGTACCTCTTATTCAGTAAATAAAGTTCTTTTTCTCTATTTTGACAAAATATTCTATGCATTCTCTTCCATTCTCTCCCTTTGCATCCCCCCTTTTTTTCATATTTGAGCTATTTTAATCAGCAGAATTTGACGTCATTCAACTTTCAGGTTTTATTCTCCAACCTGATCTCCAATCATTGAGCTTTTGTTCTTTATAAAATATTTTATCAACTTATCTATTTGAAATACAGAGTGATGGGGTAAGTGGAGAGACAAAAAGACCTTCTATTCTCTGGTTCTCATCCCGAATATTCACAACACCCAGGATTAGACCATGCCACGTCAGGAGCCAGGAACTCCATCCAGGCTTCCAGTACAGATGGTAGAAGCCCAAGTGGTTAAGCCATCATCCTTTACTTCCCAGGTGCATTAGCAGGAGGCTAGATTAGAAGTACAAAGCTTGGGCCTGGCGACGTGGCCTAGCAGCTAAAGTCCTCACCTTGAACATGCCAGGATCCCATAGGGCGCCGTTTCTAATCCCAGCAGCTCCACTTCCCATCCAGCTCCCTGCTTGTGGCCTGGGAAAGCAGAGGACGGCCCAAAGCCTTGGGACCCTGCACCCATGTGGGATACCCGGAAGAAGTTCCTGGATCCTAGCTTTGGACCAGCATAGCATCGGCCATTGCGCTCACTTGGGGAGTGAATCATCGGACGGAAGATCTTCCTCTCTGTCTCTCCTCCTCTCTGTATGTCTGACTTTACAATAAATAAATAAATCTTTAAAAAAAAAATAAGTACAAAGCAATCAGAACTGTGACTAGATACTTTGATATGGAAGACTACAATGGTGGATTTTATCTGATGTTCCAACAATGCCTGTCCCCATAAAATATTTTTTTGAGTCTTGGGTATCCTCATAATAAAGGTCAAACATTTCCAATTGTTACTCAAATTCATCTCCACAATCCCTAGCTTCAAGTGTTTTAAGCTTAACAGGCCTATATACGGAAATGGAGAAATCAAAATATAGTGTGACCAGACTTTTATTAAGGAAAAGTTAATAATATTTCTAAAAGGAATATCAAAACTCTGTCTTAGTGGGCCAGTGAAAAATATCTAGATTTTTTAAAAAAAGACTAATTTTCTCCCTGACCCCTAAAATTTATTCATCCCAATTCCCAGACTGACAATGGCAAAACTGAAGATTCTTTCTCTCTAGGTCTATATTAAGTATGCCAACCATTTAACTAGTGAACAGGCATCTCTTGTGGTGAGCCTTTAGTCAACAGTTGGGATATTTGTGTTCCACATCAGAGCGTCTGAATTCAGTGCTTAAATCTGACTACCAATATAGCCTCCTGTTAATGCAAATCCTGACGGTGCAATCAACTGTGTTTCTGCCTTCCACGTTACAGACCTGAATTGAGTTCCTAGTTCTAGCCACTGTGGCATTTGGAGAATGAATCAGTGCATGCGAGAACTATCTTTCTCTGCGTGTTTATTTCAATTATCTCTGTCACTCACATAAGTAATTTCCTTAAAGACACATCTTTCCTTTTTCCCAGTTGGATAAATTCAGGTACCATCTTCCTAACACACACATGCATACATATATGCATTCACACAAAAGACAGACTTTGATAAGTAGCTTCTTATTTTGAGTGAAAGTCACTCTTAGGGCCTATTGTGGACACTGGCACATTCCATATTGGAGTACCACCTGGAATTCTACACGCTATGCTTTCCATTAGGCACTCTGCTTAGGTGCTTGGGGTGACACCAGATGATGGCAATAGCTCAAATGCTTGTACCCCTCCCTCCCATGAGGGAAGTGCTTGGATCCTGGCTTTGGCCTGCTCCTGCTGCAGCTGTTATAGCCATTGGGAAGCGAATCCAATAATGTAAGATTGGTCTCTATATGCCTCTCTCTTTCTCTCTTCTCTTTCAACCTGCCTTTCAAATACATAAACTAAATCTTTAGAAGCATAAATCATTTTGAGTATTTATTATTTTTTCAACAAAGCACAATATGTAGAATAACAGAGAAGCCCACTTTGAAAAGTAGATTAAACACACACACACACACACACACACACACACACACACATTTGAGTTTCCAGGCCCAGCGTGGTGGCCTAGCAGCTAAAGTCCTCGCCTTGAACGCAGTGGGATCCCATATAGACACCAGCTCTAACCCCAGCAGCTCCCACTTCCCATACGGCTCCCTACTTGTGGCCTGAGAAAGCAGTCGAGGACAGCCCAAAGCCTTGGGACCCTGCAGTCGCGTGGGAGACCCAGAAGAGCTCCTGAATCCTGGCTTTGGGTCAGCGCAGCTCCAGCCGTTGCAGTCACTTGGGGAGTGAATCAATGGATGGAAGGTCTTCCTCTCTGTCTCTCTTCGTTTCTATATATCTGAATTTGCAATGAAAATAAATAAATCTTTTTTTAAAAAAGAGTTGATTTTCCACAGTTTCAATATATTTTGTACTGGAAATTGCATTATAAGTGATTTGGTGAGCTCTTGGATAGTCAAAAAAACCCTTTTGCCTTCAAGATAGTGATCAAGTATAGCTAAACTAGCACTTTAAAAGTGTCTTTACAACAAAGTGAATTTCACATCCAAGTGGAAATATAAAACATACTTTCCCATCATGGCAGTCTAAGTCATAATAGAAGGAAGGGGGAGAATATCATTAAGCAGAAAGGAACCTATTCATTCCCTGCATATTCCCAGAAAAATTGTCGATATTTCTTCAATAAATATTATTACGTACCTGCTAAGTGCCAGTTCTCTTCTCTACTCTAGAGATACAAAGATAATTAAGACATGACTCTTGTCCTCAAGGACTTGCATAAACAGATACTCTTATTACAATCTCTGTGTTCCCACTTTCACTTTACCTAAGAAGGTTAAGAACTACCCTCTAGAGGATCCTCTCTATTGGCTGCAGTCTTTTCATATCAATATTTTCCTTCCACTAATTTTGGTCCCACAACAAAGGGTATATTTCTTGATCAGCTGAAAAGATTGAAGATAAATCAGGATTACTCAGTTATTATTAGTTTAACTGGAGAGTGCCATCTGGTTAGATGTTAAACAAAAATACAAACAGAAGATTCCTTTTCTTGGCTAACCTAAAGAACATTTGTGATGCACTAAAAATTCATCTTGATTTCTATTCTTGGTATAATCTTCATTTCCAAATTCACCTCAACATCTCAACATCAAGTTTTTCTTATTCCAACTTATACCCCAAGGCTTCATTTGGAATCACAGCTTGAATTGTATAGGTATTCCCAATAAATTACTCCTTCCATTCTGTGAGCAAATTTGGCATGGCAGCATGCTCACAAAAAAATGGAGCAATCAAGAAAAAAAGACAACCTCCACAAGAATGACTTCCTAGGTTCAAAGTTTTGGTTGATGAGGGTGGAAGGTAGCCAAGAGCTAAAGCACATTACTTGATACAGCTGTGAACATGTCACGTGTAATTCAGACCGCCACATATGCAAATTATAGGAGTGAGGCAACACAGGAAAAAATAATCGATGGGGCACGTGTTTGGCACAACAGTTAAGATGCTGCTTCGAATACCTGCATCCTGTATGAGAGTGTCTGGATTTGCGTCCCAGCTTCCTGATAATACTCATTCTGGGAGTTTTGTCTGTGCCATCCATATGGGAGCACTGGATTGAGATTGGGGCTCCGGACTTCAATTTTGTTTGTTGCAGGCATTTGCCGAATAAACCAGTGGATGGAAATTCTCTGTCTCTGTCTCTCTACCTTCCAAATAAATAAATTTCAGGGAAAAAAAGATAATCAAGGTAAATAATTGACACTGTGTTAGTCAAGTGTTAGTAACAAATGGACTGTCAGATTCTCTTTACAATTCTGTCTATCTCAGAACCTGTAACCTTAAAATAAGTGGAAAATGTCCATTTTAATTTACTTGTTATCACAGATAGTTGCATACCTGAATGGGATTCTAGATAATGTTGCAAAAGAACAATAATGAGATGACAACTTGCATTTGGCCAACTTTGAAATTGAATATCTAAGTGTTATTTTCAAATTGTTAGCTGCTATTATAAGATTATTAGTTGCTATTAGAAGAAATAGAAATCTCTCCTCTGAGAAAGTATAACTAGACATAGAAAAATACACTAAATTAGAACTTGATGTATGAGGCTGCTTTTTTCCTGTTCAAGTATTTCTCTGAATTTTAGTGTTAAATACTCAGAGTGCTTTTTCTGTTATCAAACCATTGCAGACTTTGAGTTTCTCATCTACTTCCATAGAATTGTTAGTGAGGACACAAGAATCTCAATTGTAGATTGATCACTAATTTGATTACAGCCATGGGCAATTCACTTAGCCTAAATCTCATTGTCTTTAATCTCAAAACCAGAAGCTTAAAATATGTTTCTATGGTTCCAAATCTGCTACATACTCAGACATACCTATCACATACAGTTCAAGATCAGATGTTATTTTATATTAACACTGGGGGCTACCTGATGCTCCTTAGACCACCATAAAGTGCCTAAGAACAGATCTTAAATAATCTGAATACAACAAAAAGACTATTGTTCCTAAAGTGTTTTAGAACTGAAATGGCCTGATATAGGAAAATGGAGCAGGATATGCGATTCCACAAGGATGCACATGCTTTCCTGATGTGGAAGCAATTTTATGATACAGTAAATTTAACTAAGAGCCTCTTTAAAACCCACTGAAAATTTTGGTTCCCCCAGAACAGTATGGAGAATACCTCATCTCAAAGTTAGCAGCAGACATTTTCAAAATAGATCTATCTGTAAGTATACAGGTAAGCAATCTCAATTGACTTAGGATCACTATTCTGTCCAAAGGAGTACATTGCAAAGCAACTGTCTTTTAGGTGAAATGGAATAAATGTCTAACAGCAAAACAATATCTGCTCTCTACACTGATCCTTGAATCTTTCAGTGTCATCACTGCCTTTTGGAAACAGAAGCTTCCTCGAGCAATACTCCATAGCTTTATACCTTCGCTGACAACCTTGGTCAATGTTAAGATTGGGAAATGATACAAACAAAGCTATAGACTATTTCTGGCATTTCAATATCAACAATATTAGATTAGAAAATCCAAGCGTCTAACCACAAAGTGCATAATTCCTGAACAGTAACAGTACAAAAAGTTAAGACTAGAACGACAATATCTGACACTACAAAAAAAAAAAAAAGACCTAGAGAGAAGGGAGGACTTACATTTTACTACTTTGGAATCATTTGTAGCAAAATGAAGTTCAGTTCCCAGATGAGAAGCCATACTGGTACTGTGGGGCTTGACACTCAGGTAAATTGACCTAGATGACTATCTTTAGTCCACATTATAAAGCTCCAAGAAGAAGTTATGCTTGGTTCTCACATTTCAACAGGAAGATGTTATGGTTTAGAGGTCAAGTACTGACCAAGGCAAACCTTGCTGAGTGGTAGAGAGAGTGCGAGTTCCCCAGCTCCGACACATACTGACTCATCGTGCTCTTGGTTAACTCGTACCCTTGCATGTACACACAGTTCCCACCCCAGTCTGGAACAAATTCATCTAGCAATGGATTTTTTAATATGCAAGAGCCAATCCTCAGAATAAATAGTAAAATTAAACCATGAATTCAAAATAATTTACAGTCTCCCAACTCTGCAAAACACCCCAGTCTGATCTAACTTGCATATATTTATTAAAATAATATGTGAAAAATTATAGCATAACATTAGAATTGTTAATTACAACCAAAATAATGTTTTGCTTTATTTGCTTTATTTATGACAGCATTCAAATTCCTAACATGGATTCTTGGGATACTTTGGTTTGAGAAGCTCTTTATTTCTGAATTTTATTGGATTCATAATGAACTTAAGCTACACCTTGATAACACAGCAATTACCCCCAAAATAAACATTATTAACTAGAGTAAATGCAAACAATTTCTTTTACAAAAAAACAGAAAGGAAAAAGAGCGTACATGATGTGTGCTACAGTTTTTACATAACCTTGCACTTGATGTGAGGCACTTCAGTGTTCTATTTGTCACGTGTTCTCCATCTATTAAATAATGGATGGAAGGGTTTCAGATGGGATTTCCCAATTTTTTAATGAGAATTTTCTCCAAGCTACCTCCTGTCAAACCCTGCAGTCACATCTGTCCCACACTGATAACAAAGGAACAAAAGAATAAACCACTGGTCTACTTAAGATTGCAACAGTGATAACAATAAGTCGTCAAATCAAACAAGAAGATTAAAAAAAAAGAAGCAGCAGAGTGGGGAGGGAGGACATAATAGGGTATCTTTATTTTTCATTGTAGTTCCTTGAGTGAGTAAATTTCATTGAAGGTGGCTCCTATCTCCTAGGAAGAAGCTGAAAATCAAATCATTGCATTTTACTAACAAGCAAGAAATCAGCCCATCTGCCCATTATTCTGCAAGAGTCCCCAAGGCAGCCTGTCTCTCTCTAAATACATCAATCCAAGACAAGCTGAATGGATGGTTCAGAAAAACAAAAACATTTCCAAAAGAAAGAAAAGTTTGGCCCAATCAATTTATTATGAAACTAAATTTTTTTAAAAACATACTGTATCTGAAAAATATAACTACAAGAATCTCAAAGACAATGTTGAATAATTATTTCTTTCATTTATTTAAATAAAGAAATTTACACTATATTTCAGGTTCTTTGGCAAACTTAAGATCGGCATCACAGAGTTCGCAGACAATTCAAATTATGTGTTTTAGGTATTTTTCCAGCAAGCAAATATCTCAACTATTATGGAAACTAAATCATCAATATCTTAGTCTACCCTTTCAGAAAGGTGATTTTGCTATTGTCTCATCTCTTCAAATATTTATCACCCTAGTAGTCTACCAAAATGTCTTTTTGCTTTCACAAAATCCATTTTTCCTATGTTTCAGCACAGAAAGGTAATGATCAACGTCCCCTTCATCAAAAAATCCTTTTCTGTACTTAATCATACCTATATAGGCCATTTTTCAGTTCTGTTGTTGCTGTTGCTGTTTTTCCTGGCTAGAATCGTCCTCATTTCTTTAACCTATATGGCTTACCTTTTCTTTCTTTTCTATCGTTCAGATTACTTCCTGACTCTCTTCAGTCTTATCTTCTGATTTTTAAGCTATATTGATCATTCATAAATAGTAAAAAAAAAATTACAGTTAGTTGACAAGGACATTTTAAAAAGTGATAGCAATGAATTACTGACTCATATCTACCTCGTAACTGAAATTTTTCCTGTTCTTTTTCTTCATTTCTTATATTGGGTCCAATCATGTATTTATTATTACAAAGGGCATTATAACTCTTTATAAAATTTTCTCTGTCTCTCCTCTCTGTATATCCGCCTTTCCAATAAAAAAATAATAAAAATAAATCTTTTAAAAAATTTTTTTATTTTCTGTTTGTAAAATTAGTCTTATTTCTAGTTTTGGAGATCCCATATAATTTGAGTGTCAAGTAAAATCAGATGAACATATACTATATTCCCTTTCTCTGTAAAGGTAATAAATCAAGTATCCCTAAGCTCAGCTACTGCTTATTATCCTTCAGTAGGGAATTTTCAAAGAATTATTTTGGTTCCTGCTTTAAAACTTTCTTTTCTTTGAACAGTTCTGTCAAGCTAGCTAGAAATGACCAGTTTCTGTAGGAAATTATGAAATGAGCCAAACTTAAGACTTACTATTCTCTAAAAGGTTAAATCAAATATTACCTGACTTTTTAAAAACTTTTCTACAAAGAGTATTCTACCTTCTGATTTTATGTTCATTTCACAGATGAATGCATGCTCTGTCTTCAATTCATCTTTCTATACACTTCAATTCTCTTGCTTTTTGATTATATTTTCAATTTACATTGTGCCCCAAATATGTTCTAATCTACATTTTCATCCTAGAAAAAAAAACTGTGAGAAATTGGACCTAAATAAAAAAGCAAACTACATTGCACATTTCAATTTCATGTAAAACAGTGAGACAGGTCTGGGAAGCCATGTGCTTGGTAATCAAGTGGTAAAGTTTACATGTTGCATTGCTTTTTCCACTAATAATTTAAGAACCAGCCAACAGACATAGCCAAACCTCTAAATTTTCAACCTACTGGGGCATTTTGGAGAATTTTGGAAGGAGCTATTAAAATAAGCCAATTATTCTGAGAAACAGTGGTACAGAGAAAAAATGAAGGCAAAAATGAGTACGGGCCCAGACACATGTTGGTATGTAATTCTGAGCAGGTCACACACATCCATTGTGTCTCATTGATCCCCAACCAGCTGGTCCTAGTGGCCTCCTCAGCTCCTAAGCTCTGTTTTAAAAACTTAAGATTTTATACATTCATTTACAGATATGTTTTAAATACTCAAATTATTTATGCCATAAGACTAGAATAATTTTGCATTCTTAAAATACTATCTTTCTGGGAATGAATGGCAAACAATCCCTAACTCACTCTTACATGTGAAAAGTCCCTGGGGGGTTTGTAATTACTCTCTGGTCCCAGGCTTTTATTTTAATCTTCTAAATCCATTCCATTGTGCTGATGCCAGATTTGACCAGATCTTTGGAAGCCAAGTTGCACTGACACAACGCGTAGTTTCACGTCTGCCATTACGCTAATTTATACTCACACACAGTGATTGAGTTGACGGAGCACTTCAGTTCACTATTTAAGGAAGCCATGTGAATAAAATGAAAGTGAGTAGTCTTTAATGGAATCATTTACCTTCATCATGGAAACAATGCACTTTCGTTTGGTCCAAGTTAGTGGAAAGGCATTCCACAAGCTCCGCAAGCATCATGAATATATTTTATTTTATGTTTTTTATCTTGAAATCTGTTTTGAAGCAATATGATCTTTTTTTTTTTTTTAGTTACATTGCATTATGTGACACAGTTTCATATGGTTTGGGATTCCCCCAACCCTTCCCCGTGCCCTCCGCCCATGGTGGATTCCTCCACCTTGTTGCAGTATTACAGTTCAAATACAGTCAAAATTCTTTCATTGCAAGCATATACCAAGCATAGAGTCCAGCATCTTATTGTCCAAACAAATTCAACAATTTCTTGGGGAAACCATCTCTGGTCTGAAGGTAGAGCTGGCAGAATATCATCCCGATCAATTAAAAGCCCTAACACAACATCAACAATTTATGACATTATGGAATTAATTCACATGGTATTGAGTAACCAATATGTTAAAAAATGCAAGTTCTTAACCACATCCTGTGACTACTTCATTGACATTTCAAATTTGGTTTATATACAACCAGCTTCTATACACCTTAAAATGGCTATAGGGTACTATTCAGCTGTCTTGTGTCTATTTTCATTTTAGTATTTAGCAGTTTATAGTGTTGAAGCATAATTTTACTGAACTTGGCAGATTTTAGGATAGTCTAGACTGGCTTATAACACTAACAAGGCATATGTCAACAGTTGAGATGCAGAACAATTTTAGGAGGGGTGTGCAGAGAAATCTTCAATACCTTAGTGAGGAGCAACTAATCTCTGTGTCCTACCTAGTAAAGTATATGTGAATCCATGCTGACCATTTCCTGTCTGGTTCTAAGCTTTCCTTGTTGTTCTCTATTTTAATTTTTTGTTTGTTTGCTTTTTTTGGGGGGGGGGCAGGGGCTCCGGAGTGACCCTGATGGTCAATGCAAGAGAGGGTGGGGATACAAAGTTGGAACTAAGTAAGGACCAGAGAAAGCTCCTCTCCCTAGTCCTGAAGCAAGTTTACTATTCTTCTGTTTCTGAGGACCGCTCAGGGCTCCTGGCTGTTGTTCCAATGACCTTGGATCCTGCGAGGAAGGATTTGGGCTTCTTCCATCCCATGTGGGAGATTCAAATTGGAGTGGATGACCTCAGAGTTCTCGGCCTCCGAAGGTACTCCAATTCCTCGTGGTCTCCTTGGCAGTTGGGATGTAGTCCTTGGTGCCCATATTGATAGTCCTTGGTGAGGATCCGGGAGTCTCCAGGGTTGGGATACAAGCCTCCTCCTGTCCACTTGCTCCACTCTGGGGTCCCTCCTGCTCTATGCATATGACCTCCTGTTAAGAAGTTGTCAGGATTGCTCTTGATTCCCCCATATGTCTTTGTAGTTTTACTATTGTCTAATGCTGATTCAAGTCTGTTGTCTATGAGTTACCTGTTATGTTCCTGATAGGTTATACTTCACGTCTCCCTCACACATTCTAAGGAGATGGAAGATTTCTCTGCTCTCCTGCCCCATTTCTGAATAGCTCAGGGTCCTAAAAGTATATTAGGTTTTACAATTCCTTGATGTAGATCATAAGCAGTCTGACTCACATTGATTGTTGGTTCATTGGTTATATCAGAGTATCTTATTGCATGGTATACAGGCTGTTTGAGGTTGAAATAATGTTATAATTTACAGGTACTATTTTTCAGATTGACATCATTTCATCTTAAATTAAGGCAAACATGTGGTATCTAACCTTTTGGGATTGACTCATTTCCCTTAGCATTATGGTTTCCAATTGGGCCCATTTGGCCACAAAGAACTGCATTTTTTTTTTTAATAGCTGAGTAGTATTCCATGGAATAAATGAACCATAGCTTTCTTATCCAGTTTTCTGTTGATGGGCATTTTGGTTGCTTCCAACTTTTTGCAATTATTGATTGTGCTGCTATAAACATAGGGGTGCATGTTGGTTTCTCGTGTAACCGGTGTTTTGGATTTATTCCTAGGAGTGCTATTGCTGGATCATATGGTATGCAGATTTTCAGTTATTTGAATGTGCTCTATATTGATTTCCATAGAGGCTGTACCAACCTGTAGCCCCACCAGCAGTGGAGTAGGGTTCCCTTTTCCCCACATCCTCACCAGCAAGTGTTGTTGATATTGTTTTCTATGTAAGCCAATCTTACTGACGTTAGATGGTACCTCATTGATGTCTTAATTTGGATTTCCCTTATTGCCAGGGAACTTGAGCACTTTTTCATATGTTTGTTTGCCAGTTGGGTTTGTTCCTTTGTGAAATGTCTGTCCATTTCCTGTGCCCATTTCTTGAGTGGTTTGTTTGTTTTGGTGTTTCTGTTGTTCTGGAGTTCTTTTTTATTCTGGAGATTAGCCCTCTACCACCCATTTGGTGTGGGTTGCTTTTTTACTTCGTTGATTGTTTCCCTTGCTGTACAGAAGTGAAACGAAATTTCATTCTGAATCAAGCTTCTAAACAAAAACTTAATAAAAACATTTCCGAGCTTATTGCAATATCTCCCCACCCCTTCAAGGCTCCAAACACATTTGGTCATTCCTCCTTTTCTCTACAGTGCCTGAACATGTCTCTATTAATATATATACATATGTGTATATACTATTTAATACTGATTTGATGCTTTACACAGTAAACATCATGAAACAGTCTCTTCAGCATTTTATCATTCCAGTGCCTACTACAGTGCCTGGCACAAAACAGGTGTTTAATACTGCATGTTTATTGCATGAATAAGAGATTACATTGTTCTACCATACCAATTTGCTATGTCTTTAATGATCTCTGAACAGTCTCACTGTGTCCCCCTGTATGTTCAACCACCACCTATACCTCCTTATCCCAAAGGTTATTTCTTCTGAAAGACTGATGTCCTATTAGAACAACTGCTTATTCACTCTGTGCTCTTCAGTAGTTTGCATTCTCCTGCCATGGCATTTGTCTCATTCTATTGCAAATAGAATTAATTATCCTTGAATACTGATCGATAAAGGCAAACATGTGCAAATTCATTTTCACAAAACACTAAAATAGAATTCATAAGTAAACTTTAGAAAAAGTTTTATGGATGGACAACCATCATTCACTTATGTTAATAGCAAATCAGAATGAAGAATATTTGAAATAGACAAGTAGGAAAGATACATATTTTAAACTATAATATTTTTGTTGCTTTCAGTATAAATAAAATTGATACAATGTTACGTAACACAATACTTAATTATAAAATAAAATAAGTTATTCCATTGAAAACCATCATTTCAAATAAGTCTACTAGCCTCCACATATTTGGTATATTTCTATGATTTTTAGGAAACGCCGACAAGAAGAATTCTATTTTGGTATTTGTCTCAAGAGCAAATTTATGTTAAATTTTCCACAAACAACATGCTAACAGGAACTATAAATTTCTTGAAGTGGGAAATGTGTTGTAACATTCAGTAACAGACAAAAGCAAATGGGTGTAGGACACCTGGGGATCTAAGCTCCCCTTTGGTAACCCGATACACCACTGGTGTCCCAGGGGCAGAAGCATGTGGTTGCACTACAGTAATAGTAGTCCCAGACAGGGGGTATACTCTGAGTTCAGAAAAGTCTCCATGAAAATAAGTGGAGGTCAGGTTCTACAGTCAGCAAAAGTAACCACAGAGGCTCAGGTTGGACCCACAGTGACATAACCTCACCTGTAAGGATTCATCCCATGGGACCTGGAAACACTAAGGTATTTCCCATAACCTGACAGTGCTGATGTTGAACTTCTGAATATATATAAAAATGATTCATAATTTTAGGCATCCTACCCAAAAGTCACCAAGAAATTTTCAGTTATTCTCCCAAGAACTGAGTTCAGATGTTACTAGATATATATGTAAGTCAGAAGAGAAACATTTACTTTCCAAGGTACCAGCAACGAGGAAATAGTATTACCATCCAATGTCAAGCAAGTACAGGTGCTTCCCGTATCCAACACATCATCTTCAGTGAAATGGATTCTCCTACACACACACACACACACACACACACGCTAGTCCTTTTCGCTTTATGTCCAGGTTCTTGGAAAAGAGTTTTCATCACTAACTCCTTTACCCTTCTTTCATCTGGCTACCATCCCAACTACAGCAAAGAATCACCTTTTCCAAGGTTTCCAATCACCTCCTCTCACCCAAATCAAATTGCTTCTGTACAACTAACCATTTGCTTCTTCCTCTCAAAGACCCAGTCAGAGTCCACCATTATAGATAGTTTCCTTTCTCCTTGGTTCCTCACTGTCCTGCACTTCCAAACATAATCTCATCCTGTCCAGCTAATTCTGTCAACTTCCTCTGCATGCCATTAAATCTTTTCTGAACAGATCACACAATGCTTCACAGACAAGCTTTTTCTTATAGTAGGTTGTCCTTAAAAATACCAATGTATTTTGTCCCCTGGAAACATCCTTCTATGTCAAATTTCCCTACCAAAAAAAAAGTGATCAAATAAAGTCTTAATGTGCCATCTGTGATAATCAGTTCTTGATAAATAGTCAAAATGTGTTACTCCTGACACAGAAGTACACTCCAAAGAACACAAAATCATAATTCTCTAGGCAGGAAAAAAAATGTAGAGACTTGGGTTTAGGTCACATACCATGGCAGTCCTTCAGTTGGTTATTAACTGAATATGGCCTAATTGTATTGGGCTTTGTTTACGTATTTTTGCTTTTGTTGCAATACAAAAGATTTTCAGAAAATGTCATATAAAAGTTTGACTTATGATTTCTTTTGAAAACACATTTGGCAAAATTATGTCCAGGTTCCTATATGGCAAGAAGAGAAGGAGGTAAGTTATAGCTGCCTCCTATAGACAGAGCACCTGCTTGCCCCACAACAAGTTCCAAGCATCAGTGGCCATTTACTATGGCACAAGAAATGTAGCTTTCTTATAGCAGACTTAGGAGAGAACAGAAATTGATCTCATCCTGTGTTTATCAAATACAAAAGTGAAGAATGACCAAGAAACCAAGCAATTCCTCAACCAGCTTAACTTACCTGTTTCCTGCTGTATCAAATGTTATGAATTAGAAAATTAACATATGGGCCTGGTACAATGGCTTAGTGACTACATCCTTACCTTCCACGCACCAGGACCCCGTATGGGCTCTGGTTCATGCTCTGGTTGTTCCACTTCCCATCTAGTTCCCTGCTTCAGGCCTGGGAAAGCAGTGGAGTACAGCACAAAGCCTTAGAACCCTACACCCACATGGGAGATCCAGAAGAAACTCTTGGCTTCGAACTTCCTCAGCTCCAGCTGCTGTAGCCACTTGGAGAGTGAACCAGTATATACAAAATCTTTCTGTCTCTCCTTCTTTGTGTAGATCTTCCTTTCCAATAAAATATTTTTTAATTAGCATGTGAATGTGTTTAAAGTTAATGAGAAATGAAATTAAGAGATAAGCTCATTTTGGTACAAAAATTTTGAAATCTATGTATATGAAGAGTCTTCAAAAATGCATACTATAAAGAATTATACATGGAATTCAAAACTGTTTTATACCAAAATAAACTTTTAGATTCTAGTTTCCATTAATTTTTTGAAGTGCTTTCATACATAAAGATTAAATAATCAATAGAAATTCACCGGGCCCGGCGCGGTGGTGCAAGTGGTTAAAGGTCCTCGCCTTGCACGCCCGGGATCCCATATGGGCGCCGGTTCTAGCCCGGCAGCCCTGCTTCCCTTCCAGCTCCCTGCCTGTGGCCCGGGAAAGCAGTCGAGGACGGCCCAAAGCTTTGGGACCCTGCACCCGCGTGGGAGACCCGGAAGAGGCTCCTGGCTTCGGATCGGCATAGCATCGGCCCGTTGCGCTCACTTGGGGAGTGAATCATCGGACGGAAGATCTTCCTCTCTGTCTCTCCTCTCTGTATATCCGCCTTTCCAATAAAAAAATAATAAAAATAAATCTTTAAAAAAAAAAGAAATTCACCTACCTATCATTTCTTACTGCTCAAAGTTAAAAGCTATTAGTTCTATTGCACATGAATCCCTACTTATTATAACATCCGTATGCCAAAGCTTTTGTTCTTTTACAATTCTTGATCTTGAAACACGACCTCTTCCCCCTGTCAACTGTTGGATCTGCTTAGCAATTTACATTTGCAAAATCAAAAAATGAAAAGAGAGAGGTACTCCTAAGCTATCTGTAAAAAGCCAAGAAACATATACAATACAAATTACAGCTGCCTAACGAGATAACAGCATTTCTTTTGAAACATGAAAACATGATTGAAGAGGAGCCTTAGAAAGTGCCAGAGAGATGAACTGTCGTCCCAGTTAAGGATAGAATACACATTGTGTACCAGGAGTTTGGAGATTGTCTGGAAGGCACAAAGAAAAGAGAAATGTGCATTTGCATGGGCAAAGTAAAGGGTACAAGTCAAGACGGGCATATTGAAGAAATAAATGTGTGTGGAGGAAGCAACAGAAGTGAGGTGGTTTATTAGAGAGTATCCAGGGTGATTCCCAAAGCCCCCATATGCACATTACCCTTTCTTTGTTGGGATTCTAACACCCAGATGGGTGTATACTATAAGGGCGAAGGGACCAGAAGATTATAGAGGTAGCCAGTTTGCACAAGCTGCCTTGTTAAAAAAAAAAAAAAGTGACATATTTAGAGTGATATACTGCTCTCATGAATAAGAGTGAGTAAGGTGGCTGTTAGGTATAAAGTTAAAAACTGAAGAAAGGGCCCAGAAAAGATAAAAATCATCTATCAGGACTATTAAGGAGACTTTGTATAAGAATTATAAAGCAAAGAATTAGAAAAACTAAACAGTATTACTAGGAATTTTAGTTTTTGAATAATTATGCTAGAAAAGAAAATGTCTAGATTAACCAATCTACTGGGTGCTACAAAAAATAACACAGGGGTATGGTAGCCTAGCAACTAAAATCCTCGCCTTGCATATGCCAGGATCCCATATGTGTCTGGTAGCCCTCTTTCCATCTAGCTCCCTGCTCACAGTCTAAGAAAGCAATCAAGGATGGCCCAAAGGCTAGTGACTCAGCACCTGAGTGGGAGACCCAGAAGAGGCATCTGGCTCCTAAAGCTCCAGCTCTTTAGACCACTTGTGGAGTGAATCAGCAGACAGAAGATATTCCTCTCTGTCTCTCTTCCTCTCTACATATCTGCTTTTCCAATTTAAAAAATTAATAAATCTTTTTAAAAATAATAAAACAAATAGGGTCCAGCGCGGTGATCTAGCAGCTAAAGTCCTTGCCTTGAGCATGCCAGCATCCCATATGGGCACTGGTTCTAATCCCGGTGGCCCCAACTTCCCATCCAGCTCCCTGCTTGCGGCCTGGGAAAGCAGTCAAGGACAGCCCAAAGCCTTGGTATTCTGCTCCCATGTGGGAGACCTGGAGGAAGTTCCTGGCTCCTGGCTTTGGATCGCACAGCTCTGGTCATTGTGGTCATTCAGGTAATGAATCATCAGATGGAAGATCTTCCTTACTGTCTCTCCTCCTCTCTGCATATCAGACTTTCCAATAAAAATAAAATAAATCTTAAAAAAAAAAAGAAATAGCACAGACCTAAATGCCATGAAATATGTTTTAAAATTCACCCAGATATCCAAATTATAAAGCTAGTCTTCTTTTAAACCTAAACTTGTATAAGATAGAAGATAAACCTTTAAATTTGTTAAATAAAACATTCTTTATATACTTTAACAACTACCACAGCGCCTAAAATTTTGTGACCAACAATTGTGTGTGTGTGTGTGTGTGTGTGTGTGTGGCTGCCACTGTTTCACTCCACAAATGCTCATGACAAGATATCTGGGGCTTAAAGAGGGCTAAAGCCAAGAGCCAGTAACTCAGCCCAGGTCACTCCAGCGAGACACAGGAACTGAATCATGTGAGCCATCAGCACTGCCTCCCAGGATATGCATTAGTAGGAAGCTAGAACTGGGAAACACAGGACCCTAACATGGGATGAAGGGGTTGTAACTACTGGATAAATACTGGCTCCTGACAAATATTTAGAGCCAATAACTTAAATCATACCATTTTTAAGCCTCAAATAAAAATGGAATTCATGGGCCAGTTCTTAGTCACTTCAGAAATATCCACTGGCCATGGATCACATGACCACTGCTAAGTAACCAAACTTTTGGCAGGGACAATTTGTTATAAGGAGTATTCCCTGGAATGTCTGAGCTCTTTTCTGTTTTTGCTTTAGTGGTTCCTTTGCTTATTTTATAGTTCAACAAAATTGTTTTTATTCTTTTCGAAGTTTTTTTTCTCTTATCTGAGACAAACTAAATAACTAGACAGAGACAATTTCGATGAGGGAAATTACATGTAGTATCCCAAAGTTCAACATGTTATCTTACTTGTGTCTATAAGAGTAATGTCTATAATGCTCATAATTTGGGGGTGAGATGAAAACAAATTAATGTCTATTATTTATTATTAAACCCATTTTCTGCAAAGGAAGAGGAGGATCTTTTGGGTAGATATACAATTTCATACTGATAATAAATTATTATTAAAGAATTCATTTATACATTATACTTTTCTTGATTTCGAGTCTCATTTCCTGGTCTTCCTAAGCCTGGTGTAAACACACAGTTGCATGTTAATGAACTAGGATATAATGTTACTATAGTTGGAGGGGTCCTTGTTAAAAGTTTTATTTATTTGAGGGCCTGGCATGATAGTGTAGTGGTTAAAGTCCTCGCCTTTCACGCCCAGGATATCATATGGTCGCCAGTTCTAATCCTGGCAGCCCTGCTTCCCATCCAGCTTCCCTGCTTCTGGCCTAGCAAAGCAGTCGAGGACAGCCTAAAGCCTTGGGGTCCTGCACCCGCGTGGGAGACCCGGAATTGCTCCTGGCTTCTGACTTCAGATTAGCTCAGCACCAGCCATTGCAGTCACTTGGGGAGTGAACCATCGGACAGAAGATCTTCCTCTGTGTCTCTCCTCCTCTCTGTATATCCGCCTTTCAATAAAAATAAATAAATCTTTTAAAAATTTTTTTATTTATTTGAAAGGCAGAATTACCAAGAGAGACAATGAAAAATGGTGAGTGAATAGGATTGAGGGGAGGAGAGAGAATCTTTCCTCCAATTGGCCACTGGCTGTATTGGCCAGGTCTCATTCAGACTGAAGCAAGCAGCCTGAATCTCTTTACAGGTCTCCCTCATGGTGGAAGGGGGTCCAGGTACTTGGATAAACTTTTGCTGGTTTCTGGACATACTAGCAGGGAGCTGAAATCGGAAGTAGAGAAGCCAGAACCTGAACCAGTCGTCCAATATGGTATTCAAGTGTCACGGGTGGTGGCTAAACTAGCTCCAATAGAGGGAGGTCTGAATTAAAGAAGACCCTTGACACAGAACAAATATGCTGTGCCTCATATCAGAAATGATTTTGTGCATTTCATTTGCTGTAACCTTTCAAAAGTGTCGTCTGTGAAAGAAATTTATTAGGTTTTGCTCCAATTATTTTTGAAACATTCAGTAACTACTAAAAAGTTGTCTAGATATTGGAGATACAGTGATGAACAAAACAAAAATTTCATTCTTATGGAGCTTCTGTGACAGAGATAGAAAACAGGTATTAAATACATAAAGATGGAATATGGCCAGAGGTAATATATTACACTGACAACACAAGACAAGATGATAGAGAGCAACGGTAGGAGAAGGTGATGCCGTTGTAGACACGGTGTTTAGACATAACATCTCCGAGCAATGACATTTGTTCAGTGGCCTGACAGGAGCAAAGAAGCAGGCATGAGCATGTCTATCCAAAACACTCTAATAGAGGAGGCCTCTTCAGGCCAAGGATGCAAGGGGCTGATGTATGTGTGTGTGTGCACACACATTCACATGAGCACACACGTGCATACACAGTGGGACAAGGAAGCTCCAGTGAATGGAGCATGGAGCACAGGGAGGGAAGGGCAGAGTGATCCAGGTTACCAGCTGCTGCTTATTCAGGGCCAGGCTCTTGCAAGGTTAGAATACGCTGGGGTGAAGGGGTGTGAGATTGTGACATGAGATGAGGGCTCAATGTTTACTTAGGAAAAAACAGTGTGAGAATCAAAATGTAGTCTAACTTCAGTATAATCTTTCGTCTTTATATGAAATGACTCAATCCTGTTTTTCTCTCCCATACATAATCTAACCAACTTTTTTCTATTCTGCAAACCTCAGCGTTGTGTACAGATTTTTCTTCTCAATAAACCCTAACACTTATATCTTTACAAAAACGTAAGTAGTGGAAAGGGAAATCTTGCCTGTTGCTATGGCTTCACTCTATTGATTACACCAACCTCCTGAAATTCAGCACTGCAGCACCAGTCTGGGTGGAAAAACACCACGATGGGAATTTGGCTAATTTTTTCAAAGCTCATCTTTGCATCACCCAGGCCATGAAAAGTGATGTGAAGTGTCCTATAAAAAAGATCCTCGTTCTTATGACATCAAATCCACTCTGATATTTTCCTCAAGGTTAAGTAAACTACAGTAACAGCCAATTTGGTGAGAGAAATAGCTTTTATATTCTCAATGTTTAAATTTCTGTGTCATAATTACTCCAAATAAATGCAATATACCCTTAACACAGACAAGGGGAAGATAGAAGTTTCCATGAATATCTAACAAAATGTCCCATTCAACACTTGCATATATTTTGTCATATAAATCATATCTTTCCTTATGAAAATTATGTTCAGGCTCAAAACATGACAACAAAGACAGCACTTTGGTTGGCTAATTTGCACTGGAACAGTTTGGGAAGAGCCTCAGAAACAGTCTTTCTGATTTTCCATCGCATTCCTTTTTCTTCCCCAAAGAGATTCTTATAAATCAGAATTCCTCTCCCACAAAGCAGGTCATAGAAACCCCAACAGGGTCCACATAGTAAGCCATTAGATATAGAAAGTTCACTCTCTTCTTTATCTCTCCTTTCAAGAACCTTATTCCAGATGCCTTGCCCCACACAGAGAAGGAAGTAATGCTACACACAGGCTGAAGACACTGAACAGACAGGCTGTGCCGGGTTTCTGCCCTCAGTCAATGACCATTAGATGACACCTTTTTATTGTAAATACATTTTACACATGAAAATCCATTCTTTATTGAACATCAGAGTAAAAATACAGAGTTTTATATCTGGATACTTGCCTTTTCATTCCTGAAGGCTCCCGTGTCATATAAAACTGACTAAATAAATCTGCTCTGTTTTTCCCTTGTTAACCTGTCTTTTGCTGTGAGAATATTGATGTGATCCATGAGTAATGAAAGGATCGTTACACTTCTCTGCCTTTGCCAGAGCAAAGTTATCTTCCAACATGATGAGTTAATGGAAAATAGAAGATCAAGTCCAGTGGGATAAACTAAAAATGTTCAAAGAAACAATCCCTTGGGAGGGCACAGTGAGGGTTTCTTCACTCACCGTCACATGGCCATGGACTTAGCAGATCATTTCCACCTACACAGTTGAAAAGACACTGCACTTCAAAGCTGATGTGATTATTATATATTAAAAATTTAGACAGGGATCAGAGTAAGGCATCGTGAGTAAAGCCAGCACCTAAAATGCAGACATTCTATATGGATGCCAACTGGAGTCCTGGATTTCAGGTGTGTGGATTTGAGTTCACACACTTCACTCTTCATTTGCAATACAACAACCTGGTAATGACTCAAAAAGCAAGTGGAAGATGGTCCAATTGGTTGAGTCCCTGCCACCCCTGTGAGATGCTGAGAAAGTCCTGGCTCTGGCCTGGTTCAGTTCTAATCATGGAATATATGTAGAGAATAAGCCAGTGGATGGAAGAGCTTTCTCTCTCTTGCCTTCACTCTTTAACTCTGATTTTCAAATAAATAAATACCTCTTTTAAAAGATAAAATAAATGAGACACAAAGCCTCACCTAGAGTTATCAATTGTCACTTAACTGAAAGTAGCAATAACTTTTGCGAGAGTTAATCCAGGGCCTATAGTTTATTCATTATGTGATTTGCAGTTTGGTATTGAGAAAACTCCTAATCAGAGCCACAGTGCCTAAAAGTGAGAGGATATATTCAATACAATCACTCAGATGAGGGATCAGTCATTCTCAAGAACTTGGTCTCAGCTGGACCATTAGAGAAACTTAAAGCTGTTAAGCACAATTTGCAAGAAATTTCTGTGCCAGTTGGAGTCAAGTTGGACTTAATTACATGGGTGACCTAATGGTTAACGAACAAATTTTTAAAAGCTGACATTGAAAAAGATAAACCATTTGAAGCCAATATCATCAGCAAGGAGATGAATAAATTTCTGACATCTCAAATGGCCTTTATTCAAAAAACCAAGTACGGCTTTGTAAATTATAATTGGCCTCCATTATACACAGAGAACTATTCTGGAACTTTCTAAGGAGCTATTGACATTCAGCGATGAGTCTACATTAGGTAGAATAGCAAAGTGATGCATCTTTTTTGCTGAGATTCTCCTTAGGGAGTGACTTCATGCCTTCTTTACTAGAACATTTTTTAAATGTAGCTTAAAAAAAACCCCAAAAGGGCATGAAAACAATAGAAAAACATACAGAACTCCATCTGATGTCAGATTGTGTCAAAACATTTCCTTTATCTACTGAAAAATAATATGGATAAGAGAAGGCGTTTTATCTGGTTGGCACATTCTTTACTGAAGCACCTGGGTTCCATCCAACTTTTTGCTGATGTGCACTTTGGGAGGTGATGGTTCAAATAGTTAGTTTCCTGCCACCCATATAGGAGGTCTGGATTGAGTTCCCAGCACCTGACTTGGTCAGGGCTGCCCCTACTGTTGCAGGTTTTGAGGAAAGGAAAGATACTTAGGAGTCTCTCCCTCTGTTTCTCTCTCTCTCTCTCTCTCTCTCTCTCTCTTTCTGCCTCCCCAACCCATGTACACACACACATACCCCTCCTCCCTCAAATAAAAGGAAATGAAAACAAGCAATTATTATCTACTAGTGTTTTATTGTTTGCAAGGTTTCAACACAATACCTTAGTTAAACCTCTCAGAAACATCTATGTGCTAAGCAGGTCTGCACAGCAACATAGAGTAATGTTTAAAACTTCAAACATTTGCTTATTTTTACCCCTTGTGGGTTATGCAACAATCACATACGTTCAAAAATTTTTGTCTGTGTTGTTAACAGCTACACCTCCAGCATCAAGAAAAAAAGTGGTTGATATCCACCAAGTGTTCATTGAGTACTAACAAATGAATAGGATCAAATTCTTCTGTGACCTTATTTTTCTATAAAATTTACATGGTCTGGATAACTCTTATCTAAAACAGTGGAAATTGAAGCATTTCCTGTTTTGCTTTGGGTTTTTAAAAAATATTTCCCTAGACAATAATACTATAATTATAATATTGCATAATTATAAACAACACTATAAACATAAAATTCATTTATATTCCATATACATCTTAAACACACAACCTAAAGGTAATTTTATACAAAATTTTAAATTTTTGTTTGCTTAAACCAAGTCAGGTGTGGGGACCCATTTAAAGATTAGTTAGCATGAAGCAGAGAGAGTATATTCTAGGAAATAGGAGAGGACAGAATGACAGCAGAGGTGAACGGGGATACTGACAGACATGGGAAAGCAGTGGACACAAAAGTGTGGTGTTGCAGAAACTGATACCCCAGTGGCATTTAGCAAGCAATGATATGAACGGCACCAGTAGCCAGACCAGCAACAAGGTGGGAAGGGGCATTAAATGAGAGCTCAGGAGGAGAACCCAGACAAAGAACTGTCCATCCTGCTGGTTTGTTTGATTTAACCAGGAGCAGAGGCACAGCAACAGGTGGATTTCACAGACCAGTCCAGACCCTGGAGCCTAACTGAATGCCACTTTGTGTAGGGAAGCGAAAGCTATGGGACAGTACTACGCATGAAGTGAGCTCAAAGTGAACTCATTTCTGGCTCAGCAAACGACAACAACATGGCATCCTAAAGGTTCCACCCAAAGATACGTTTGGGTAGGTCCCAGACCTGATGGCCAGCAGATCAAGAACTCTAGTAGTGGCACATCAGACTCCACTTTATATAGCGTGGCAAAGGCTTTAACACTACAGGGACAATAGTGAGCTGTGCATGCACTGAGCTGAAAGCAACTCACTGAGCTCAGCTCAGTGCATTGCACTGGTCTCACATTGAAAATAAAACCAACTTTGGCATGTATTGGTCAAAATATGTTTGTGTGGTCCTCAGACCTAATGGTCAAAAATCTCCATCAAGATCAGTGCACCAACAACCTAGCCATTTAGGATACCTAGTGTCTCCCTAATCCTGGGAACTGTTTGAACCAGAGGTGGTAGAAAATTTGTACAGACAACAGTGCAGCCTCAGCGTGATATCACAGGAGGTAGAGAGTGGTAAGCCAGGAGCTGGGGCTATGGATACCATGGTGGAGATCTGACATAAGAACCCAGATCCAGAACTTGCTGGAAGGAGTGACACAAGTGATTGCAAACAGAGCCATGTACCAACCACAACAAGCAAAATCGAATTGTAGACCTGTGGGTGACAGAGCTTAGAAATCTGCCCCCAAAAGAAGAATCTGCTAACCAGAATTACAATGATCAAAGCAAAAGAAGAGACAAAGGCACAATGAGTAATACTGGAGACTCTCCTGCAAAGGAGCAAAAGCCTTTACTAACCTCGGAGTTAACTGAGGAACACATCAAGAAAATGGGGGAGGGGCCTGGCGCAGTGGCCTAGTGGCTAAAGTCCTCGCCTTGAACACGCCAGGATCCCATATGGGCACTGGTATTAACCCTGGCATCTCCACTTCCCTTGCAGCTCCGTGCTTGTGGCCTGGAAAAGCAATCAAGGACAGCCCAAAGCCTTGGAACCCTGCACCCATGTGGGAGACCCGGAAGAGAGTCCTGGTTCCTGGCTTTGGATTGGCGCAGCACCAGCCATTGCATTCACTTGGGGAGTGAACCATCTAATGGAAGATCTTCCTCTCTCTATCCCCTTTCTCTCTGTATATCTGACTTTGCAATAAAAAATAAATAAATCTTTTTTTAAAAATTGGGGATATAGAATTCAAAATGCTTGTTATAAAACCCTTCTTATCATCAATGAGAATCATGCAATGCAGGAGTTCAAAGAATTAAGGAATATATCACACTGGAAATAATTCAAATCAAAGCAGATGTATCAGAAATTAAGAATACAGGGGAGCAAATTAAAAGTACAATGTAGAGTCTCCATGATAGAATGAATGAGGCAAGAGAAAGGATCTCAGAATTGAAAGATATTTCCAGTCACCAGTGGGAAACAAACAAAAAGCTGGAAGATGAACTGAATCAAATGAAGAAAAGTATTCAGGAATTAAGGGACACTATTAAAAGACCAAATATAGGGTTATGGGAGTCCCAGAAGATATAGAGAGAGAAGCTGGGTTTAAAAATGTATTAATAAAACAGTAAGTGAAAATTTCCCTAATCTAGAGAAAGAATTGGGAAACAACGTCCAGGAGGGGCACAGAACTCCCAACAAGGTTAGCCAAAAGAGATCTTTACCACAACACATGATAATCTCGCTTCAATTGGACATAAGGAAAAGATCCTTAATAAATTCACATGTAAAGGAATGCCAGTCAAATTTACAGGAGACCTCTTACAGGAAACTCTACAGGCCAGAAAAGAATAAAGCAGCATATTCCAGATTCTAAAAGCAAAAAATTGTCGGCCAAAGCTAACATACCCAGCAAAGCTTTCCTTTGACTTTGATAATGAAATGAAATTCTTCCACAGTAAATAAAAGCCAAAAGAATATGCATCTTCTAAACCTGCCCTACCAAGGATATTTAAAGATGTTCTCTTGACAGAGAAGAGGAATAGCACCCACCCAAACCAAAGGCAAATGAGAAGAACATCGCAGTAAAATAACAACAGAAGACTAAATCAGTGAACAACCCATTGCTAAAGTGACAGGAACAAATTACCACCCATTCATATCAACCCTGGATATAAATTGCTTAAACTCATCAATCAAATGTCTTAGCTTAGTAGATTGGATTAAAAACAAAGCCTATCTATCTGTTGCCTACAGGAGACATATCTTGCCAACAAAGATCAGTGGAAACTGTATCTCACGGATTTTGATTTTTTTGTGGGTTTCATCTCTTCAAAATTCTTTGCCATTAAAATCTTCACTGACTCATAATCATAGAGTAGCATCATTTTCTTCAAGAAGGTTCTTGATTTTCATTTCTTCAGTGACACATTAGTCATTCAGTGGCATGTTATTTAACTTTATGGTGCTGTAAATTTCTATTTTTCCTTCTCATTGTTGATTTTGCTTTGTGGTGTTTCATTTTAAGAGGATGTACAGTAACTGTATAATGGAGACTGTCATATACAGTAGCCTGTTATTTAACTTCATGGCATAGTAAATTTCTATTTTTCTTCCTGTTGTTTATTTTGCATTGTGGCTTTTCATTTTTAAGGGAATGTATAGTAACTATGTAATGGAGACTATCATATCCAGATGTGAGGATACAACACAATATGCATCTCTACTTCCAGATCAAAGATGGACTCTCAATGAAACTGTTAACTTTATCTTACCACTAGGATGCTAGAATGTCTACCATTGTCCATGCCCACAATGATGGACATATGACTGTTTGTGAAGAACTATACTATACTAATAATATAGGGGAACTCAGTGGTGGGGGGAGGGAACTTGGGAAGAGGGAAGAGAAATCCCAGGGCCTATGGAACTAAAACATGAAATATAATGACAATAGTAATAATAATAAAGGGAACAAGTCAGGTGTGGACTTCTCCATTTGTCACATCATATCAGCTGTCACACATTTTAGATTTGTATGAGGAATGTTCAACCTGTAATGGTTTGTATCATGTAAGGCAGTGAGAAGGACTAGGTAGCTAAATCATGTAAAACACTTAGCACAGTATCTGATACGTAGCAAGCATCGTTGGAGCATCAGTGTAAGACATTATTACCCCCTTTTTTCCAGATAACTAAATTGAGATGCAGTGAAGTTAATTGCCTTTTCTAAATTACAAAGCAAGTATTTAATGAATTCTGATCAGGTTCTTTTGTGACTGAATTGTAGTACATTTTTATTAACATATTAGTCAAAAACCACAGATGATACCTTCTGTGAGCAAAACTTAATGGAAAATGTTTTGGAATAAGGCATAACAATAACTACCAGTATTTCCATGTTGATCATGAACCAGACACTGTTCTGCATAAGTTTTTTCATTAATATTCATTAGTAATCCTAGAAGATGGATTCTATTGTTACCCTCAGGCTATGGACAAAATCTACCATGTGGAGAGGCTGTGTAACCCAACCAAAGTCTCAGAGCTGCTAGAGGTAGGGTTGGGGCCATACCAAGTCCCCTCCAGATCAAGTCACTGAGGATCACACCAACTGACTCCTGCATAATTCTAACTCACTTTCTTCCACTTGCTGCCACTCTGCCCTTGACGGTAGGAACTCTGGTTCTGAGTGACCTGTGACAGAAGAGAATATTCTTGAGCTTAAGAAAGCTGTGAATGACTCACACTGAGGGTCTAGCTGAATGTCGGGATGTGAAAGGGGAAGACATGTTATGCCCAAAGAGGACAGGGCACTCTGAATTCCTCCTCTGTATATAAAAGCCTCTTTTCATGGGATTTAACAGAGCGGGGGGTGGGGAAGGAGTCCCCTTTAGTCTCTGCTTTTGAAGGGTTTGCATCACTGTTTCTCACATTCCATTAACTCCAGCAAAAACAGCTGTTCTATCGTACCATGCCTTGAACAGCAATCCAGAAGACATGTTCCTTGTCGTTACTACTTATTAATGGATTCTTAGCCCCTCCCTATAAAAATTAGTATTTGCCAAAAAGAATAAACACTTGTTCCCTCTGATATCCTAACCAAAATCACTATCTACCCTGACTTTATATTTCTGTTCTCTAATAGAGGTAACTATAATTTTCTCATGGACATAATCTTCTCTCGTTTCCAGATACATTAGTTGAGATAATTTCTTGTGTTGGTGGAATGTAAAATGGAAAAATATATTCCACTAAAGCTATTTCACAAACAAAAATGTAAGATATTCTTTGGCTCAGGAGGTGAAAAGTATAAACAAAAATGCAGACAGTGAGAATGGGAAATACCATGCATGTGAATTTTTTAAATGATGAATATTTAAAATAATTACTGCCAAACTGGTATAAATTTAATTATGAAAGAATTCCTAACCAGGTACCCAGAACTTGTGAATTATAACTGAATTTATGCATCTTTCAAGCAAAGAGTAACTTCCAATCTGAGAAGCTTGCTCCTAGTTTAGATTTAGTTTAGAAACACAATGTACCAACGTAAATATTTAAATGCATTAAGAAATGCAAGCAATATTTTTCTAGATTTCAATTGTTAAAAAAATAATTTGGAATAGGAATGTATCAATTAAGAATCCATTTAAGACCTCCATTACCCATCCTGGAGTGCAGCTTTGAGTCTTGGCTCTGCACTCAATACCAACATCCTGTAGATGGACTTGCTTGGATGTTGCAGTGATGGCTTAGAAGTTAATTCCTGCAATTCATGTGAGAAATATAGATGAAGTCCCTGGATCCTTATACGGGTTGGCTCAGTTCTAGCCATTGTAAGTAATTACAGAGTAAACCAGAGAATGGAAGATTGCTCTTTCTTTCTCTTAAACACACACACACACACACACACACACACTCTCACACTGCTTCTCAAATAAATATTTTTTAAAAGATTTATTTATTTTTATTGCAAAGTCAGATATACAGAGAGAAGGAGAAACAGAGAAAAGATTTTCCGTCCAATGATGCACACCCCAAGTGACCGCAATGGCTGGAGCTGCATCAATCCAAAGCCAAGAGCCAGGAGGTCTTCTGGGTCTCCCACACAGATGCAGGATCCCAAGGTTCTGGGCTGTCCTTGACTGCTTTCCCAGGCCACAAGCAGGGAACTGCATGAGAAATGGAGCCACCTGGATTAGAACCTGTGCCCTTATGGGATCCTGGCACATGTAAGTTGAGGATTTTAGCCACTAGGCAGTCATGTTGGGCCTGGATCACCTGGCACAGATCCTTGGTTCTACCTGTGAGAACTGGTCCTCCTCAATGTAAAGGACAGAGTGGAGGACTATAGGCACATTAGAAGATATGACAGACCATCGGGACCTGCAGAGGACTTCTGGTACCACAGCATAGAAAGGAGAACAGAACACATTGGACAACTACCCCAGTCAAATGCTGACAGCAAAT
This sequence comes from Ochotona curzoniae, assembly GCF_017591425.1. Classification (NCBI taxonomy): domain Eukaryota; kingdom Metazoa; phylum Chordata; class Mammalia; order Lagomorpha; family Ochotonidae; genus Ochotona; species Ochotona curzoniae. The sequence goes on from NW_024467119.1 coordinate 49,268,662, forward strand.
ATATGAGCGAATGGAGACTCTGTTGGCTGTGCCAACCAATGGACATTGGAGGGGTTTCCTCATCCATGGATCAGAGAGCTTGACAACATTGGAGAACTATTTAACCACCCAGGCAGAACCCTTGGTCTGTGTGCCACATCAGGACCCTGGGTTAATATCAGGTGGTTGTTACGCATCCCAGGTACTGTGGTGGTTGGGAGGCTGGATATGGCTTCTCCCCTTATCTTCCTTCTTCCCCCAGAAATAGAAGAAGAAATAGAAACTACAGAAAAAATGATCACATCCACTTTTCCCTAACCCTGGATCCTCCTCACCCTGATCAACTGTGTAAACATCACCTAAAATAGTAATAATAATAATAATATACATAATAATTTCAGATTGTGAATGAGTGACTTAAATTTCCTAACAAACAAAAGTGGGCGTTTCCTCCTTAATTAAAAATTAAAATCTGAAACCAGACTCTATAAACTAGTTAAATCTTTTTAATACCACTATAATTTTCTTACATAATACTGCTATTTTCATAACTTCTCATGTAAAGATGCTACCTGTGTTCACAAATGACTTATCTTTTAGTTTCTTTTAAGGTTGATTCCATTGTTGAGATATGTGGTTCTCGTGGTAAATACATTTTTAGGTTTCTGAGGAACCCAAATTCCATCTCTGAAATATTTAGGCATAAGAGTAATGTTTAATATTTGAGAAAATAAATTATATTCATTGTTTATTCCTTTTCATATAACAAGATTTTGTAGGAATGCAAAAAACAGGTGAAAGTCTGAATTTTATATTTTATGTAAATATATATTGTTTATATTCTCTTATATTGACCTTATATTGTCTATTAATGTCTATTTTAACTTGTATACTTCAAGATTAACAAACTCTAAGTATCATACATGCTGGACTAAATCCTTGGAGTAATTAACATTCAAAAAAAGATTGATTCCATTGTTGCAAAACTTTAAAACCTAATCAATACAAAAAGAGTTTTATTTATTCAATCAATTTTTTGCTGTAGTACTTTTTTGTGTTTCATTTTACCAGGTTTATTTTGGTCCATCCATATAATCAAAGACTACATGAGTGAAATAGTACTTATTTTAAAATATCTAGCTGGATTTGACTTTTATATAGATAGAGCAAATTTTAAATACAAAAAGTATGTTCGTAGCTTATTTACACTGTAGCCAAAAACACATATTCACTGTATATTTATTTTACACTATTTGCACAGTGATGGAGAAATGATGAGAACTTTAAAGAGGTTTGAGAAATACAAGTACTTTAATAAGTCACTTTAAAATAAAAGGAACTAGCTTTTTTACACTGAGAACCTATAGATATACCTTAAATGTAAGTATGTACAGTCTTCTTTTGTTGCTAATCTAAATAAAAAGCTTTGAAACACTGTCGATGCCCAAGAAAAAAATGAAGTCACATAGTTGTTCCCCTCAAAGATTTGGAAAAAGGCCCCACACGTTAGGAGATTTAGCTTCACCTGAGATTTATGTGTCAACTTGGAAAACACAATAGATAATCACGGAAGATCACAGAGTTCAACAGAAATTGGTACCCCAGCAATTCAGTAACCTTTCAGAAGCAGTAAGCCAACTGCTTTCTTGTTCACATCCTATGGAATTGAGAAAGTGAAAAGAAGGGCCTCATTGGCCAAATCAGCCGTTCAGTAGGATATGGAAGAAGACTCCATGGTTGCATCTCTACCCTGAAATATGATCAGGGACACGCTGAAGAGACATCCTCCTGAGTCAGTTTTCTGTACCTTTGTTGTATGACAGGAGAAGGCATACATGAGCTACAACTGGTGCATTCCTTAGCGTTTTGCTTTGTATTTGTCTTTACTATGTCCCTAAAGCATTATCTCTCATACCATGTTTGACAAAAGTGTGAATGGAAGCTAACTCTGACTAAAATTCCAAATTTCTAAACTGCGAAGGTGTCAAATAATTTTTTTAAATGGCTTGATTTATCTTCCATTTATATAGACTTTTCTCCTCAGAGAATGTGGCCAACTACTGTGCTCTTGATTCTAAGCACAATCATTCTTCAGAGACTTTTTGCTACAGAAATAAAAGCATATGTTTTAATTGCAGGCTGGTGTTTTGATTGATAGGCAATAACCAATATCTCTCAAAGTATGGCCCTTACTTCAATATAGACTTAATTTCAAAATTTATCCAAGTCACAAGCAGTAGCTTTGTAAAATGATTTGCTGTCAAGTTGCTCACGTTTTATATCATTAATTTCAGCCAGTTGCCTCAAGCTATAGAACACTGGTCTTGTCATTTTGAACATACACCATTGTGACTGACAACTAAAGCTCTCTAAAAATCGAATGCACTAAACATTTCGTCCTGTTATCTTCAAGGGAAATATAACCAAGAATTGTGATGAATTTCCATTACTTTCACACATATTACTTTGAACGTCCCCCTTTTTAATCCCATTTAGCCCATATAATAAGAGCCTCCATACCCTTTTGCCTTTATACCCACCACATTCAATTATTCAGAAAAAAAAATGGATGTTTTGAATATCAGAGAATAAAGTCTGATGGGTCATTTGACACTGAAATAAGAGTAAGAAGAAAATACTTCTCAAAGCAATTGAGATCTCATTGCATTACATACTTTTGGCTCCAAGATTCCAGTTAATAGAAATGTCCACAAAAATTGCAAGCTGCAGCTGAAATTCAACCTTCACCAGCCACGTTTTTCTAATCTATTTTCAAGTGTACTTAAAACAATTGGTGCATTTAAAATGCATATGGATAATCTTCATGTTAATGAGAGATGCAAATCCAGAGTTTGAATGAAATCCAACTAACATGAGTTTCTAAAAGATTTATGGATGGAATACACTTCATGAAGAGAGAGTCAGTTAACTCAATTATAGAGTCTGCAGAAAATGTATTACAACTCTAGTTTCTGCAATGTTGCTTTAGTTCTTCTGTTTTATGATAGGTCAAAGCAGAAATTCTCCCAGAACTTTCTTTGAAAAAAAAATCAATCAAAGACAGTGATGCTTCCGCGCAGTATTCTGCACTTCGCTGTTAGTTTTTTCTTTAGTTTTATGATTAGTTGAATTGAAAGAGTGACAAGAAGACCAAAAAAAAAAAAAAAATGGTGAGAGAGAGATGGACCTTCTATCCACTGTTCATTCCCCAAATGCCCACAATAGCAAGGGCTGAGCCAGACCCAAATCAGAAGCCTAGAACTCTGAGTTGCCCCCATCTGCAGCAGCAATTCAAGTCTTTGCGTCATCATCTGCTTCTTTCCAGGAAACACATTAGCAAGAAGAACTACAGCCAGGTCTTGACCCAAAGCACTCCAATATGAGATACAGACATCTGAAGTGGTAGCTTCATTTACTGTGCCACAATGTGTGCCTCCATTTATTAATCAAAAAAGTTGCAAAATTTATATTATCAACATGCTTCTGCAAAACAGGAAAATGAACAAAACAGTCTTCACACACCCAAGTCATTTCTTGGAAATGCAACGTACTCTTGGGAAAATTAAGCTCTATAATGTAATCAAGGAATATGACATAATTTCAATACCAGCCAAATAAACCATGAAGATAAACAAACACTTGCCAAAGAAAATCTAGCAGCATTCACGAAAGATGAAGAACAGTCACAAAGACTTTTGAGGCAATTTTGAAATAAATTAAAAATGCATTATTTACTATTGCTCCCCACTAAACTTTAAGAAATGGTGTGACATATTTCTAAGGACATAGTTCTTAGAAATGGAACAGAAGGGGTGGGAAAAAAAGCCTGCTCTTCTGATCCAGTTCTTGCTAATGCAGCTGGGAAGGCAGCAGATGGCATCTGGAGTGCCTAAAACAAAGAACTAATGTGGGAGACCCTTATGGATCCAGTCTGCAGATTTCAGCTGACTCAGGCCCCCCATTGTTTTCATCTGGGGAGTAAACCAGTGGATGGACAACCTCTATTTCTTCCTCTCTTTATATTACTCTGCCTTTCCAATAAATAAAATAAGTCTGTTACAAAAATGAAACAATTTTTTTTTTAAAAAAAAGAATTACACTGATGGGAGCAAGGTATTTGATGAAAGCATTTTGCATAACACCAGGAAGAAAATTTTCTCAGGTTTTCTTGGATGCTGCTATATCTCTTTCTTTCTCTCTCTCTCTCAAAAACTTTGATCTGTGGGATGGGTGTTTGGCACAATGTTTAAGTCAGCATTTGGGTTGCCCACATCCTATCTCTGAGTGCCTGCTTTAAGTTCTGGCCTTTCCCAGTACTTTTTTTTTTTAAGATTTATTTTTATTATTTTTTCATTGGAAAGGCGGATATACAGAGAGGAGAGACAGAGAGGAAGATCTTCCGTCCGATGATTCACTCCCCAAGTGAGCGCAACAGGCCGATACTATGCCGATCCAAAGCCAGGAGCCTCTTCCGGGTCTCCCACGCGGGTGCAGGGTCCCAAAGCTTTGGGCTGTCCTGACTGCTTTCCCAGGCCACAGGCAGGGAGCTGGAAGGGAAGCGGGGCTGCCGGGATTAGAACCGGCGCCCATATGGGATCCCGGGCGTGCAAGGCAAGGACCTTTAACCACTTGCGCCACCGCGCCGGGCCCTCCCAGTACTTTTAATCCAGCTTCCTGCTAAAGCACTCTTTATGGTAGCCAATGATGGCTCAAGGATATGGGTCCTTGCTGCTCACATTGGAAATCTGTCTGCAGTTCTAGAATTCTAGTCCAGACCCACTGTTATGGGCATTTAAAGTGCAAATAAGCAGATGGACGGTCTCTCTTTTTGATAAATAAAATTTAATAAATGGTTTTAAAAATGTGCAAAGATTTAATTATATCTCCCTTATTATAATAATTTCCTATTCCATATGTGCTAGATATTATTCATCAAACCTTGAGAAATATCTCTTAAATGTATGCCCAACTTTCTAGAAAATATATAAACAAAGCATCATGAAAGTGTGAAAACACAATAGAGCAAAGATAATATACACAATTAAGAATTCAAAACTTTAAAGTAGGGCTAGCACCATGGTATATATAGTAGATTAAGTCTTAACCTGCAATGCTGGCATCCTATATGGGCATCTATTTGAGTTCCAACTGTTCTATTTCCCATAAAGCTTCCTGGTAATATGTCTGGGAAAGCAGCAAAAGATGCTCCAATTCCTTAAGCCTCTGCACCCACATGGAGACCCAGAATAAAACCCAGATTCCTACAGTATCAGGATACACTTAAATAGCAAAAATGATAAATTTATGACAGATTATGAAGGACTACACTACTGTAATGATATAGGGGCAATTGGGGGTGGATTAGAGAAGGGACAAGGAAAATTCCAGAGCCTATGGAACTGTATCATAAAATAATAAAATAAATAAATTTAATCTATAAAAATACCCAGAATCCTAACTTCAAACAGGTTCTGTTCTGGCCATTGTGGCCATTTCAGGAGTGAACCAGCAGATAGATGATATCTCTCTGTGTCTCTTCTTCTCTCTCTGTAAAATCTTGCAAATAAGAATAAAAAATTTTTTTTAATTTAAATGCATTTATGATGCTTTTAAATTACCTTTGTAATATGGCATGTGATATAGCAATATTCACTACATTGCAAGGTTTTCCCAGAAAACAGCAACTCTCAAAGCCATCCAACAATCCATATTTTCTTATTATTTGTTAAGTAGATGTAAAAGCAACAGCAAAATTGTAAGTGGCCAAAAAAATAATAAAAAGTATTAATACCGATATTTTGAATATCCTCATGAACACAGCAAATTGTGACACTTATTTCAACAATTGGAAGTCCAATGAGCACAACATAAACAGTTGTGAAATGTTCTGAGTTGGAATATATGGTCAAAAAAAAATAAATAAAATCCCAGTGAGATTTCAACTAATGACACTATTAGAATATTGTCATTACTCTTCATCTGAGGATCTTAGTCAAGTTTATTCTCATCTTATCCTTAAACCTTATCACAGTCTTGAATATCAAGCATTACATCTTCTCACACATTGTACAAAATTAAGACTTGAGGAGTAAAGGTGCTGCTGGAAGACACTCTGTTAAGTGCCACCAACTACTTTCAACCTGCTTTGCAAACAACAGAAAAAATGCTATGTAATACATTGACATAAGTGGTATCTCCTAAGTCTAATCAGTAGAGCAAGCATGTGGGTTTCTGCAAACTAAGAGCTTTCTATTACTGGTCCAGCACTAATACTCTACATGCACCTTATTTCCTCAATCTTTTCAGTACATGAGATGAAGCTAGTCTGAAAAAGTGCAAACTTGAGTTAGTTGCCAGAAAAGAAAAAATAAGAAGAAAAGAGAAACACCAAATGAAATATCAACAAGCATTTTTGACCCAGCAACACTGTGGATTAAATCATGAGCCATCAGCATAACTAGCAAATGACTATCCTGAACACACCACCCAGTATCCCTCAGAGCAAAGAAGTGATTTTAAGAGCTGGCTACATGGGCCCGGCGCGGTGGCGCAAGTGGTTAAGGTCCTCACCTAGCACGCCCGGGATCCCATATGGGCGCCGGTTCTAATCCCGGCAGCCCCGCTTCCCTTCCAGCTCCCTGCCTGTGGCCTGGGAAAGCAGTCGAGGACGGCCCAAAGCTTTGGGAACCTGCACCCGCGTGGGAGACCCGGAAGAGGCTCCTGGCTTCGGACCGGCATAGTATCGGCCCGTCGCGCTCACTTGGGGAGTGAATCATCGGGCGCTCACTTGGGGAGTGAATCATCGGACGGAAGATCTTCCTCTCTGTCTCTCCTCTCTGTATATCCGCCTTTCCAATGAAAAAATAATAAAAATAAATCTAAAAAAAAAAAAAAAAAAAAGAGCTGGCTACAGGGGTAGAACAGAGGTTTGAATGCTGACTCTGAAATTGCAAAAGGCATACATCTTTGAGAAATTAACTTTGTATCAATGTCCTTCTCTATAGAAGAGGAACAACAGGAAAACCCACAGAATTATCAATTCAATCTGTTAGTAAAATCCTCACGTAGTTACCGTAGAACTTATGAGTTAATATATTTTTTAAAAGGCTCAGTCTCCCTAGCAATTAGAGAAACGCAAAGAGAAACCACATTGCAGTTCCACCTAACTCCAGTGAGAATGATCTATATTAAGAAATCTAACATCTGCTCGCATAGCTGTAGGGAGAAAAGGTACCCTATTCCACTGTTGGTGGGAATGTAGGCTACCTTAGCCACTATGGCAGTCAGTATGGAGAGTGCTAAGACAATTGATAATGGACTACCATATTACCTTGCTATCCCACTCCTGGGAATATATCCCCAAAAAAGTGAAATCTGCACAGAACAAAGTTCCTTGCAACCCTATAATAATAACATAATTCACAATAGCAAATACATTGAAAGACAAATCAGATGCTCACTGAAAGAGGAGTGGATAAAGAAACTGTGGTACATCTGCTCCATAAAAGAGAATGAAATTCTACCATTTGCAACAAAATGGCCCCAACTACAGGCCATTATGCTCAGTGAAATAAGTCAATAGCAAAAGGACAAATATTATATGTTCTTTTTGACACAGAGCAACAGTCATGCAAAATGCAAAGCAAATAGATACATAGGTGAGTAAGTCAAATATATATATTCTCATAACTGAACTGTAAAATGGAGACCAGCATAACAGGAAGTGAAGATATCTTACAGTAGGTGTAACTACTCCTGAATAACAGAAGGACTCCCAGTGAAAGTCAAACACACCTTGTCAATATGATGCTAATTTTTCTTTATCTATACCTACAATTCCACATTAAATTGAAATATCAAACTGTTAATGCTGTAACTGTTACTATAGGACTAAATGACTGTGATAATTAGGGGGAACTTGGGAGGGAGAAAGGGAAAGGGAAGGGGGAATCCCTACACCTACAAAATTGTGTTATGGAAAATAATAGAAATAATTTTTTAAAAACAAGCAAGAAAAATAATGGAACTCTTAGAACAGTGCCTAGTACATACTTAATTTTCAAAGCATGCTACCTACTATTGCCTTCATTAATACACTCAGTAGCTTAATCTTTTTTTAAGTAGTTATGTATTTATTTGAAAGAGTTACAGAGAGAGAGATCTTCCATCTGCTGATTCACTTTCCAGATGGCCACAATGGCCAGTGCTGGGGCAGGAAACGGAGTTTCAACCAGGGCTCCCATGAGCAGCTGCCATCTTCTGTTGCTTTCCTGGGGCATCAGCAGGGAGCTGAATTAGAAGTGGAGCAGCCAGGAAGTGAACCAGCACCCATTAGGGAAGCCAGTGTTGTAGGTGGCAGCTTTATCCACTAAGCAACAAGACCAGCCTCTAGTTCAGTCTTTATAGATTACTCAATCTAAAAAATCTTTAAAGATTCATTTTTATTTTTTTCTTTTGGGTCTCTGCAAAATGACCCAAAGCAGATAAAGAATTCTGTGTCAATTCAAGCCTATGTTAAGATAATATGAAACTAACTGTTCAGGTTCCAACGCTATGTGTGTAGGTGTGTATATATATATGTATACACACATATATATTTAATACTTGATATGTATATTTAATATATGTCCAATATATTATATAACATGCATTTAATATATAATTCTTCAAGCTGAAGCAAAGTTCACTTTACCAGAATAAAATAAAATAATTATAAATCTCTTTATTTCTCCTAAAAGTTCAGTGCCTAAAACAAGATCTAAAACAAGATCATTCCAGTAAGATGAAGGTTCGCAAAATCCTTAACCAAATATTTTGAATGCTTTTTGGAATAGAACAATGAAATATTTAGTAAAAATAGAAGCATTTGACTTTAACATTAACATCTGACCATTTAAATGTTTATATGTTACAGGAAAAGTGTTCAAAGCCACAAGAGAGCAAGCATAAAGACAGTACAAAATTATAATGTAGTTATTTTTTAATGCTTCCAAGGAATTGCTTATATGCTTTATAGCTCTTGACTTAGCAATTGTAGATACAATATTTACAATAAGAAGCTAAAAGTCATTTACAATAAGAGGTTAAAGCAGTTCACATAGGACTATTTTTAGATATTTTCTTTATGTTTTCTAAACATCCTGCAACAGAAAAAAAAAAAAAAAGATCAGGGGTGGCACCATAATGTTGCAAGCTAAGCCTTTGCCTATGACGCCTGCATCTCAAATGAGTACTGGTTTGAGTCCCTGGCTGTTTAACTTCCAACCCAGCTCCCTATTAATGTCCTGGGAAGGCAGCATAGGAGGGTCCAAGTCCTTGGGAACTTATACCCAAGTGCAGATGTGGAAGAAGCTCCTGGATCCTGGCTTCAGAGTGCCTCATCTCCAGCCACTATGGCCATTTGGTGAGTGAGCCAAGTGGTAGTTCGTTCTCTCTCTCTCTCTCTCTCTCTCTCCCCCACCTCTCTCCCTCCTCCCTCCCTCACTCACTCCCTCCCTCCCTTTCTCTTTGTGTGTGTGTCATTCTCTTTATGTATAATTCTGTCTTTCAAATAAAAAATCAAAGAAAGACACATAAGAGAGGAGGAAAGCAGAGTACACCACCCAGTAATTTTCAATGTTCACAGTTGGACCTGTGGCTGAGGTTGGTAGCTAGACACTCAGTCCAGCTCTCCTGTGTGAATGTCAGGAACCCAATTACTTGGGATATCACCACTATTTTCCAGGATATGTATTAGCAGGAAGCTGAAGTCAGGAACAAGACCTGGGTTTTAAATTCAAACACTCCTAGATAGGACATGGGCATCTTAATCACCAGACCATGAAAAACTACCATATTTAGAAAAATAAAGGTGTTTTGTTTTGAAAGTTATTTGTTTGAATCCCTAAGTGTTTTGCTGCAAGAAAGAAATATGAAATGATACTTTTCCCTTCAAATAATCAAGGTGTAATGATTGTTGGTCTAGTTACTTTGCGAACCATGGTAGAGTCTGATGGAAATGACCTCAACCCAGGTAGGATGCGTGAAATCAAAACACTGAAAAATAGGCTAAGTTACCACTCTGGTACTGTATATTACATACACTGAACTGATAGCAAACTAGAGTGCAATTCAATGGGGGTATCAGCTACTTTCCAAAGTATGAGATTCCTGCCTTATGTTAACTAGGATCACTTTAAAATACCATCTAGATAAATCACGTCTTTCACTTATGAATTTCATCTGATTGCGGGCAAACTTTGAAGTCCTAGCAACACTGTTGCTATAGTAATGTAACCTGATTAGATATTCTTAGCAACCAGCCACAACTCACACCCACAGAGTTCTTTCATTTATTCCAAGAAGAATAATGTTGACATTCTGATTTTTAAAATATACATATCTCAGTGATAGACCTCTAAAGGTGAAAAGCCATAAGATTCAGTAAAATACCATTTGAGTAACAATGTTCCTGGGCCTTCAAAACATACATGCATTCCATTAACACACATTGAAATACATACTGTACAGCTGTACATCGAGGGATTTCATTTGGCACGGGGAATGCATGTAAATGGTGGTAGAATTGTTGAATTATATACTGTACAAGCTCAAGTTTCACATTGTTCTCAAACCAATTACATATTCTTTTCTACTGAATGAACAGATGTAGCAATAAAATTACCTGTTTGCAATCAACAGCAGCCATTTGACATTTTGATGCTGAAGCTTTCATCAGGCATCTCACTTGGAAACCCACAACCAGTGCCCATAGCGAGAAAGGTAACTACAACAGCACATGGCGGAACCACAGCTGATAGCACTACACTCCTGCTCTGAAAGAGGAGATCGCACACACTCTGAACATGACATGCTTTGAACTCTAGATTCTGAAGTTATCCTCAGGCAACTCTTAATCAGGAAACTTGTATGCATGATCAGATCTATGATCGCCAAGAAAAGATAATTACATCCCAAAAACTTGTCAATATGACCCATTACTCTGTACTTAAAGGATTATTTACATCTATAAGCCCAGATGCTAAACCATTGTTTTGATATGAAAAAAAATCCCCCCAAAAGGACTGCATTTTAATGGAAAATAATCCAATTTTACTATTTATTCCACTTTTGTTACAACTAGAGAACAGGGGTAGAAAGGAACTTAAAGAAATAAAGTGCAAAATAATAGGAATTGAATAACATGCTCTCATTGCTATTTCCTTTAAAAGTTATAAAACTGCGAGTTATGAATACAGTACTACAAAAATAATTACCCTGGCCTAAGCCACAGAATTGGGGAAGTTTTTTGAGAGGTGCTCGATTTTAATAAATTGCCTTTTTAAAGGGGGCTATTTTTATTTATATTTTGTTCATTTATATATATTTACAATCAAAGGTATAAGGAAAGGGGAGAGACAAAGAGAATAAGATCACCCCTCCATTGGTACACAACCCCGATGACCATAATGGTCAGGACTGATTCAGGTTGAAACCAAGAAACAAGAGCTTCATTTGTTGTGTCTTTCACAAGAGTGAAAAGGGCCCAAACACTCCATCTATATTCCACTGCTGTTCCCAGACCATTAGCAGGGAAGTGGATCCGAAATTCAGCAGTTGGAGATGAACTGGTGCCCAGGAGGGAGGGCGGGTTCGTAGGGGATGCATTTACTCATTGTGCCACAACTCCAGTCCGTAGACTTTTTTTTTAAGTATTTTTATTTGAGAAATAGAAAGAAACAGAGAGAGACAAAGAGAAGAATAGAGAGAGAGAGACAGAGAGAGGAGAGACAGATAAACACCCAAAGCTCCTATTTTGATTCATTCCTGAAATGTACATAGTGGCTTGGAATGGGTCAGGCTAAAGCCAGGATGCATCCTCTGACCCAACCACAGTGTTCAGACATCTGGAAACAGAAGACAAATGTGGTTTAAAACACATTGGTCACACTGACAGAAAACACTTTCTTATGTTCTTCTCCAGAGATACACCACCCCTAGTTTCCTGATGTTTAAAGACTTTTTGCATTCTATATTGTGTGCTTACGGCACTTTTTTCAGATTAACAATTGGATCCATAGCTATCCCTTCAGAGGTGTTTCAAAGAGATGTCTAGAGATACCTGGAGAATAACACATATACTAAATACAGAAGCTTTGAAAGCAATCAATATATATTTAAAACAGTTCTCAGACTCTTTAACCACTGCCGTTTCCATAATACATATTTTTATTTATTTTAATTTTTTGTGATGCAATTCCATAGGCTCAGGGTGTATTTTAAAGCAAAGACCATGGATTGTATGACCCTGAGACATATATACCTGACACATATCTCTCCCTAGTTCTTCCTCTAATTCCAGTTCCAACCAGAAAACAAGCAATTCAAAAAGCAGACAAAACAAAGAAAATATAAACAAACAAATAAAAACTCAACAGAACAGTGATTTTTATCTAATCTTTGGGAAATAATGTCAGCACCAGTTCCCAGCAGCCTTTCATACACACCTCTGGAGGCAGGTGAGCATGGCTGCATGTCCAATAAAACATGTTACAGAGCACACATTGAGCTCCTCCTCTGAGGCTCCTTCAGTGAAGCAGCTCAAATGTTTCCTTTCTTTTCATGCTTATCTTTGCTAGCTCTGGTCACTGACCCCATTCCCTAACGACCAGGCTGCATCTGTGGGGTTGGTGCAGAGTGCTGTTGCAAGCCCTAGACATGGAAAACAAGAGTCACAGAGCCACATTGAGAGCATCTGGGATGTTAAATAATACAAGATTTCACTAACTTCTAAAAATGGAAAATGCCATTCTCCTCCTGTGTTCTCCAGTGTTAGGATACATGGATCTTTCACCCTTCTGCAGAACAGTCCCTCATTTTTTAATCCACACAAAAGCACAAAAGGTCAAAGGTTCATCTCAGGGATCCCAACCTTAAATCAAACATGAATGAAAAAAAAAAAAAAAGAATGAAAATAAAATTTTTATTTCACTTGCCCATTTTAATTTTATATAAATGGATTTCAAAAGTATAGTTTAGAAATAGCTTCTAAGCTATAAATTTCTTATCTAAACACTAATCTTAACCAAACCTAAAATAATATTTTTATTGGCATATCCAACCAAAACTAGATCTGTAGCTAAAAAAGCAAACACTAGTAATCATGTGAAGTTTTTCTTTTTTCTTTTTTTTCCACTTTTTTTATATTTTATTATTATTATTATTATTATTAGCATTTTATGCACAACACTGCTAAAATTATGGGACAATGACTGAAGAAACACAGGTTTTACCCTGGAAAAGGATTGTGTTTACCTCTCAGAGTATCTCACTTTACCTTTCGGATTATTTTGAGGCAAAGACTGCTGGCAAGCAAGAGATGCAAGGTGAATTCTCTGCCCCGTTTCCACTTAAAAGCAAGGATGTAAATTTCCCTTTGTGGATGTGATCTTTCATGTGTCAGGATTACCACTAGAAACATACAGATGACTCTGATGGATCTGCATAAACAAAACTCTCACTAAAATAAAACTTTCATCTTCCACTTGCTTCCTTCATGCATTTCATAGTTATTTTACCAGAGTTTACAAACCCTCAAAGCCCTGTTTCCTTTTCTTCCTTAAAATGGCATATAATCCTCAATCTAAACACCTGTCAATGCTTCACTTCCTTTCGGTACAGTTCCAGACACATAACATAACATTTGCATTCCTCTTGCTGTTTTAAGTTTTTATCAACTGAATTTGCAAGCTCCTAGCAATTGAACCTAGAAAGCTAGGAGGAAAGTTATCTTGCTGTCTCCAGTGCCACAGCTTTCTGACATGTTATTGGACAAATCCCTTTATTTGTCTAGCCCTAAGTCATCTTAAAACCCCATCCAGATATTATATTCCCAAAATGGACATTCCTATAATGATTGCCAAGAAAAGCCAGAGAGAAATCCAGGAGATTCAAGTAAAATTAAAATTAAAATCCACGCCATATTCGTCACTCTGAAAATGGAAAATAGGGAATTCTTCACTTCCTTAGTTTTCTTTTTCTTTTCCTTTTTTATTTTTGGAGGAGGAGAAAGGATGAAGGCTTCCAAGATTTATCATATTGCTAGAATTTTCCTACTGGTTTTTTACTCCAAAATTTCAGATGCTCTTTAGTGAAGCTAAAACAATTTTAAGCCCTGATTATTTCAGAAATATTCATAGACTTCAGGAATTTTGTCCCTTCCTTTCTACTATTATATAAGAGGCAGAGAAGCATACCTGGTTAAAGTAGTAACTCCAGGCTGTGTGACAACAAAAGTCCTTTGGCCTCTCTGGGCTTCACTTCCTTGATGGAAAAATGAGACCATGGCAAGTTTGTCTACTGCACAGCATGTCTAAATTGTCAGGTAAAACGCAAATGTAAGGTGCGTTTTATTCTTTTGAGATTATTGCTTATCATTTCTTTTTTTAAATTTTGACAAAACATATACACCCCCCAAAAAATTACTGCACAGAAACTATTCGTATTTCAGAGAAAAATGGAAATGGAATAATACATGATGAGGAACTACTCATTTAAAATTTTAGAAGGCATGAAGAAGAATGTGTATTTATACCATTTTGTGTAATATTTGCATTTTAGTAATTCACATATACACATACATCATATAAAAGTAAGGAGAAAGGAATACTCTAACTTTATAGTTGTTTTCTCATTTCTATCTTTGTTTTGCAACTAAATATAGGCATGTACATGTATATATATGCATACATATACAGACGCATGCACAGAAATTCTGAAAATTGGAAATACATTCATTTTCTGAATGATTATTTTTGAATTTTTCAAAAATTGCTCAAATATGTTAGCTGTATCGGAATGCCTACCTTAGAGAATCAGTACTCGCAATTTCTGAGAAGCCCCAAAGGAAAGAAACCTACCCAAATTTAACACAGTTTCTCAAGTTTATGTCACTAGGACACTCCATTTTTGTTAATCAACCACCTATGTTCAAAATACAGCAAAAGATAAACTTCTAGTGTTTTATTTAACACATTTTGGGAAAGTGCTGAATTAATACATTTTGAATATGCAATAGTTGCTATAAAAATAAGATACCCAACATTAACTTGGCTTGCTAAGCATTTTTCCGTACTTAATATTTCTACATAAAATTCATCCTAGAAAACCCTTCCAAAGGCGCTGTGATGGATGCTACTATGTGACTGAGGATGAATGAAAATGCAGAGGGCACTTCTGCAAATGTTACAAAATATTACAGTTGTTAAAGACCATTACTAATTTTTGGCACAAAATTTCTTCTCAATTGTACCCTTGAGGGCCTCATGGGTGAGGGGAAAAATCACACCTTCTGGAAACTGACATAATTGTCTTCTGCTTGAAAGAATCAGTTTGCCCCAAGCAAAAGAGCCAAATATAACGTTGAAAAATGACAAGTATTTATTACCATCATATTATCTAAGATTCATGAGAAAGTCACAGTGTGGTAGATTCTGTATAAAAATATTCATCTCGGGCCTGGCGCGGTGGCGCAGTGGTTAAGGTCCTCACCTTGCATGCCCGGGATCCCATATGGGCGCCAGTTCTATCCCGGCAGCCCAGCTTCCCTTCCAGCTCCCTGCCTGTGGCCCGGGAAAGCAGTCGAGGACGGCCCAAAGCTTTGGGACCCTGCACCCGCGTGGGAGACCCGGAAGAGGCTCCTGCTTCGGACCAGCATAGCATCAGCCATTGTGCTCACTTGGGGAGTGAATCATTGGTCGGAAGATCTTCCTCTCTGTCTCTCGTTTCTGTATGTCCGCCTTTCCAATAAAAAAATAATAAAAATAAATCTTTTTTTAAAAAAATATTCATCTCAACTAATGGGGTTTTAAATATTTCCAGCAGCATTTAAGAATGTTATTTAGCCACCATCACACTTGAGAAAATGGTATGCCTGTATCCCTTATTTAAGTATCTGGTTTCAAGTCCTGCCTCCACTTCTGTACTAACTTTCTGCTAATTTGCAGATGACTGCTTGAGTGTTTCAGTCCCTGTTATTCACAAGGAGAACCCAGACAAGGTTTGGTCTCCTGGATTTGGCCTGGTCCATCTGATGATTGAAGACACCTAAGGAGTGAACTAATGCATGGAAGAGTTCTCTTTCTCTCTCTTTCTATCCCTTCCTTTTTCTCCCTCCTCCCACCCCCACACCCTGTGTGCCTTTCTGTCTGCCTCACAATCTTCAAATAAAATATATTTTTTAAATATTTTAATATCTAAATCAAAAAATAATGTTGTTAGTAGCATGCACACTAGTTCTCTGCCAACTTTATGAACTGGTGACCTAAGATACAGATGTTCAAATTTTATAAAATGTCACATCTTCTTTTTGCTATTAGCTGTGTTGAATCCATCAACAAGGTAGTTGCATAATTTTGTTTGCTACAACAAGCAGCAAGAACATCAAAGAAATACCCTTTTACTAAATGTTATAGAGAATCTGTGAAAGTATTGTATTTGAAGTTGTGCCAAAATCATAGCCAAAAAACCAACTGGATATTGACTGTCATAAATATATACTTCTCTTTGTCAAATAAAACTAAAAATAACCCTATAGTTTAAAATAAAATCAGTTATATTAATATTTGTTTTATTACTACATGTACTATTTCTTTCAGGTACAAAAAAAAATCAACGTTGAATGAATGTTCTTGCCTGTCAAATGAGAATATTTATGTAGCTGTAAAAACTAAAGAAAGCAATTTTTTCAATATATAAATTCCATGCACCTGGGCACTTGGTCTTTTTTTGCCTCAATAGTCCTAGCCCCATGATAATACACACATATGTAGGTACTTTTTAAGTCAATGAGGATCTCAAGAAGAGAGCCTACTCATTCATACTTTCAGAGAAGACACATTTGAGTGGACTTCACAGCCACAGACAGAACATTTTAAGAACAAATTTCAATTCTAAGGTGCAAGCACCAGCATTATTGTTTGCTATGGATTGAACTGTTTTCTTTTAAAATTTGTATGTGGAAGCCATGCCCACAAAGCTTTAGCATTTAGAGATGAGGCCTTTGCAAGGTGGGGTCCTGAGGTTTAACAACTGTACATAATCAGCTATCTCAATATCTCAATAAAACCTAGGAATACAATGGGGCTGTACCGGCAAACACACTGCCAGTTTTAACAAAAAAAAAAAAAAGAGAAAACTAGGTGGAATGAGGAAAACCTATTTGGGCACCTTGGATTCCACCAGATGGGTCTATACAACTATTAGGCTGTGACCTGAACTATTCCTCAAGGGAAGGAATAAATGTGCAGCTCTCAACAGAGGCCCAAGGGATTCCTTCTAGGTTTCAGAGGGAAGTCGGTTACCCTTTAAGAACACCTGATGTGGGATACTGTTGGGTATTTCTCCTTATTTATGTCTTTGCCTAACTTAGTAGAGTTTTTGGAGGTTCTGATTGACTTAGTTATCAAACACAATCTATAATAAAGAAGTTGAAGATGAAATAACTGCATTATACATAAAGCCAGTAAGTAGACAGTGTTTATTACTAGTCCATTTTCTCTGACACAATTTCTTAAATTGGATTTCTAAATCTGATTTTTGCCAGCAAAGAGCCAGGCTCAACAATAAAATGCACATTTGAACACTAAATCATTTATATAATCCAGCACAGAAATTTTTTTAGAAAGGAAGCTTACTCAATTGTCATATCAAAGTGACATGTCCTGAGTTTACATGGATTTTTACCAAATAATATTACAATTTTTGAATTTTCCTTTTTTGTTTTTTCTTACTCTGTAAACTTTCCTTAATATAAAGAACAAGTTTCATGCATTCAATAGGTACAATTCTAAGATAACCATATTTCCTTCCTCGCTTTCTTCTCTTAATCCACTCGTTCCTTTTATCTATTTTAATTTTTGCAAAACCATAATTTCGATCTGCTCTATGACAAAGATTTAATGAACCAATAGTAATAATATTCACCAAGCAAATAGTGGAAAGACTACACGTCCCTGGCAGTATGTACAAGGGTAAAAACAACAATCACGTCATAATCTTTACATCCTCTTGCAAATATTGTTGAATTAAAGAAAGTAAGTTGTGCTGGATATGTGCCAGTGAAAGTGGGGAGGATATTTCAGGGAAAAATAACTATAAACTGACTGAGACTGAGCAATTAGGAAGCCTGACTCTGCTCCTGTGTTAACTTGCTGAGAACCCATCCAGCTCTTTTGCTTTTCCCTCAACCAGCACTCAAGGAGCCAACTGCTGGGCCCAGGTTAAAGATCTCTCAAACATGGACTGGCACTGTCGCACTACAGATTGAACAGCAGCCTGCATGGGCATCCCATGCTAGAGTTAGTTTTTGTCCCTGCTATTCCACTTCCAAACCAATTCCCTGCTAACATGCCTAGGAAAGCAGCAGAAATGGCCCAAGTATTTGGAACTCTGTAACCCATGGGAGACACAGAGTTAAGCTTCTGTCCGTGGTTTGGCCCAGACCTCCTTGCATTTGTGGCCATTTGTGGAACCAGTGAATGGAAGATTGACTCACCTTTCTCTCTCTCTTTCCCTGTCACTCTGTTACTCAGCTTTCAAATAAGTAAATATTTTTTAAAAGTTAAAGATTTGTCAGGCATCATATTCATATCAACTGTATCCCCAGGAGGTATATATTACTGCAGAAAACTGGCTTAGGCTGTAAACAGGACTGAATTCTGGAGGAAAGGCCATCAGGAGAGGCAGGCTGGAGCTTTCAAGAAAGGCTAGGACAATAGCTGCTGCTATCAAGAGAACCCATTCACCAAGAAGCCTCAGTTCTGCTCTGGCCCTTCCATTGACTGAATCAGGTCCACCCAGATTAGCTAGGATAATTTCCCTGATTTACAGTCAGGTTCAGAGTTTCATCACATCCACAAAATACTTAAATAGCAACATAGTTTAATTGCGTAACTGGAGACTGAAAGTCTGGCCAAGTGGACACATAAAAATGACTGTCACATAAACCATGCAATTTAAAGGAAGGAGGTGGTGAAGAGGAAAGAAAGCTGTATTTCTCTCCATCAATGTTTTTAATGTTGGGTTGTCCTCAGTATATACATTGTTCCCAATATGTACACTGGGAACAATATATGCTTTTTATATATTTTTAAAATAGGCAATATATAAATAATTATATCTTTTAAATATACGTTCATACTGCTGTTTCTTGTTGTTTCTGGGGGAAGTGGAGACATAAAGGGGGAAGCCACACCCAGCCTCCCAAACGTCACAGTGCCCAAGGATGAGGAACCATCACCCAATATCAACCCAAGAACCTGATGTGGTGCATGTTCTAAGGGTTCTGCCCAAGTGGTTTGGATAGTTCTGAAAAGCTGTCAATTTAACCATTCCAAGGATAAGATAGCCTTCTCAATAGTGTTAGTAAAGGGACCAGCTTCACTGGAAAAGACCATTTGATTTCTTTCTGTTTCTCTTCCTCTCTGTTCCGTTCTGCCATGGGTGGACACAGCAAGTGGGTCCTCAAAAGATGCTTATCTCTTGATCTTAAACTTTCCTGCCTCCAGAAATGCAAGTCAAGAAATGTTCTCTCTTTATAAACTGTCCAATCTCGGGTAATTGTGCATGGTGGCACAAAACAGGCTAAAAAATGCATTGCCATTAATTTCCACAAGGTAAGACATGCAAAGGAGAGTTGTAACTGTTTCTATTTACCAAAAAGACAGCCAAAGATAAATTCCAAGTTAATTAGATATTTATCTCCAGCTATTTTTTCTCCATTTCTATCCCAAAGCTTGGGAACTAGAAGTCACTGCATCTGATTGGTCCATTAAAAACTCTTTCACTCCGTTACAGAATCTGTGTCTATGTATACAAATGATGCATTTCTTAGCTCAACACTTTCTTCTTTCCACTGATTCCTAGACGCTGCCATTTCAGAATGTACTGAAATGGAGCTGAAGCAAAACATGAAGTAACAATTCTAAGTAAGAAATGGATCACCCACTCAGGGGACTTTCAGTCACCTTTGAGAGTGCCTAACAAAGTCACCAGAAAAACAAGTAGGAAGCTTTTGAAGACAATGGATTTCCATTTCTGTGTGAATGCCAAAAGAGCGAGAGGTTTTCTGTTTTGTTTAAGGATATATCCTAGCTCTTTAGAACACTGCCTGGCATGTCACAGAAGCTCAATAAGTATTGGATGAATGGATTAACCTGCTTCAAGGATTTTCCTTTAATTTCTAAAATCTATTTTTTCTCAAAAAGCAGCCACACTATTTTCATTCTGCAATTCTGGTGTAAACCAATGATTCCCTTTCAATAAGGCAGAGGAAGTGCTGGGGACCAATTTGACCCCAGCTTTGTCATGCTTGTTCTGCTCCGGCGGCTGAGTCACCTCTCCTACTTCTATATTCTATGCTGTTGCACATTTATACTGACACTTCCTGTATTCTGAATGATGCATATGAATTTCCCTATTTTTATACACAACATAGCCCCAAGAACCTGTTCTGTTTAATGTCTGAAAGTTGAAAAACAGACCTGCCTGTGATAGTTGTTTCCTTAGAATGCAAATATGAAAAATGTCCCATGTTAAATTTCTCTCTGACTCAGCTTCAAGCAGTCCTATTGGTGGGAGAACCTTCACAGGCATCTAAAGTTACTGACCTTGGAGTCAGTTGATCACTTTCTTACCTTGTCGCAATGAAGGATGCATCACCTGTCCTTAAGAATCTACCACCTTCTAACAAAGCAGGTCAGAAAGACAGCTTCCTACTATGAATCTGATTCACATTTAAAGCAAAGAACAAAAGAATGCTTACCTGTCCCCACCTCCCAGCTGAGCTGAGTACAGAATGCATCACCAGCTGCCCAGCACTGCCCAGCACTGCCCAATACTCTCCCCATCTCCACTCCCTCCACCCCTATGGAGAAGGCACTTCAGCCAAGGAAGTCAGCCTAATGTGAGTAAGATGTCTGGGTAGCAGTACAGACCAGATAATATCCTGACATCACAGGGTAGGTGAAAATCAACATGGCTATGTGCACCCAGCCATCTAACACACCAAACTGCAGAGCAGGTCAAAGTTAAACAGAGAAGGTTGAACACTGCACAATTATCTGCAAGCACTCAAGGTTCACTCAATAATGCTAGAGCCACTCCACAGCATAGTTATTACACTACCAATTTTCCCCATCCTCTATTCATAAATCTGAAATACTGGTCATGCATAGCTATGAAACTCCTCCAAAGCAAACACTCTGCCACATCTCCTAGAAAAACATCTCCAGTAGGG
Organism: Ochotona curzoniae; assembly: GCF_017591425.1. Classification (NCBI taxonomy): domain Eukaryota; kingdom Metazoa; phylum Chordata; class Mammalia; order Lagomorpha; family Ochotonidae; genus Ochotona; species Ochotona curzoniae. The sequence continues at coordinate 49,289,915 of NW_024467119.1, forward strand.
ATCACTGTGGCCATCCATGCTATAAGCAGCAACATAGACATGCTAAAAAACTCCCAAGTTGATTGATATCAGAAAGATTCAGAATCAAAAGTCACTGCTTCTATGCATATCTACTCTTTCTGGTGATCAGTAGCTCCCTGATTGAAGCATCTTATGAAAAACCCTCTCCTGATTACTTCCTTGGGGTATTCCAACTTCCCAGTTTAATGTGTCGCTAAAATACATGCTTTCATAGAAAACCAACGTTGTGGACACTTCAAATCTCTAAGTTTCTGTTTTTATAGATGAGTTTTTTAATATGTTCTACATCTTCAAATGCACTTTACTTTTTAAAGATTTATTGATTTTTATTGCAAAGTCAGACGTACAGAGAGGAAGAGAGATAAAGATCTTCCATCTGCTGATTCACTCTCCAAGTGGCTGCAACAGCCAGAGCAGGGCCAATCCACAGCCAAAAGCCAAGAGCTTCTTCAGGATCTCTCAAGCGGGTGCAGAGTCCAGGGTTTTTTTTGCCATCCTCTACTGTTTCTCCAGGCCACAGCAGGGAGCTGAAAGGGAAGCAGCGCCACCAGAACACATGGGATTCTGGCACGTGTAAGGTAAGGATTTAGCCACTAGGCTTATTGCGCTGGGTCCTCAATTGCGCTTTAGCAATTCATCTAAATATGATATAGTCAACTATAAAAAAATTAGCTATTTCTTTGTAGATACTGTAATTTCTCTTTTTTTTAATTGGAAAGTTATACAAACAGAGAGGAAGGGAGACAGAGAGAAAGATCTTCTGCCCATTGATTCACTCCCCAAGCTGCTGCAACAGCCAGAGCTGAGCTGATCCGAAGCCAGGAGCCAGGAGCTTCTTCGACTGCCCAGAATGTATTTTCTTAATCAGAGACTGTAGGCTCTGAATCTTCAGTCCCATATCCTGCCTTCCAAAGTGAGTTGTGAGACATAATCAGAATATCAAGCAGACAACTGTAATAAGGAGACTAAACAGATATCTGTATGTTGTCTTCTGGGGCTAATAGCTTCGAAGAACTAATATGAAAATCAACCAGGAGCCTAAGATATAACAATTGCCTCCACACATTTTTAGGTGAGAATCCTTTAACGGAAAGGATCAACCTTATTCTGCATATGATACCCAAAGGCTGACAATAAAAACTACTACTTTGCAATGGGCTTCAAATGTTAATTAATTGTTCATGCTCTTATCAAATTGGCTGATGGGGCCAGCAATGTGGCAAAGCACATAAGGCCATATCCAGCAGGGCTGGCATCCCATATGGGTATCAGTTTGAGTCCTGCCTATTCCACTTCCAATCCAGCTCCCTGCTGATGTGCCTGGGAAAGCAACAGATCTGCTCAGATCTGGACACTGCAGCCACTTGGGAAGTCAACATAGAAATTTTAAAAAGAAAAAGATTGACCTCTACCCGCACATCAGAAAAACTAAGGTAATCATTTCAGTTTTACATTGTTGATATAATCATTAATTAAGTAGATTTTTTCTTATCATTCTAAATACTGTATGAATCATTGTTCAGCTCTTTGTTGGTTATGAAGTCATATTGGCTATAGCTTAGATCAAGCAAAGGACTATGTAAAACTTTTTCAACAGCTTTAAGGCAGTGGGATGTCAAATTATCACAATTGTTAGTGTTCTGTTAAGAATGCCATAATATGGACAAATTCTATTAATCAGACTTCATTAACTCACATGCATCTACAGCAAAATAGTGAGATATTGAATGTTGACGCCAAAGTACCTACAATTCCTTCAATCTCTATCAAATCAAGTAACTCTAATGGAGGGGAAAAGGGAAAAAAAAACATTGTTCAATGGCCTGCTAAAGTTTGGTTATTTTTCCCATTAAGATATGGAAAAGAAACAACATGGGATAAACATGTATGTAGCCATTTTTTTTTCTTAGCACACTTTTTCCTTAACAGCATTAGAAATATATGCAATCTAAATAGAGATTCAATACACTTAGAAGCCAACCAAACTTACTCATCTTTGTCACTATCTGAGTAATTATTTTTATAACATATGTATGTCCTAGAATATAGAAAAGAATTTTATATTTTGAATAAAGTGAAATAAATAATGCTGTGAGAAAATAGACTCACTATATTCAGAAATCCTTATTATTTTAAAATTCAGCCTGACAGTTTTTCCTCCAGATAAGAAAAGAAGATTCTGGCTTAAAAGATAGCAAAAATATTGCTTAGAGTTAATGAGGGAAGTGGAAAGGATTACTATTATTAGTCTTGTTGGGGTGGCTAAAATACAGTATGGGTCTTAAGCATGGTTCCCATGGTGTATATAGTTACGTTCTTGAAATAGAAGATAAAGTGGTTCTACACTCAATAGCAAGCTCTGAGAGAAGGAATTCTAGGGCACGGATCACAAGAGAGCTTTTGCCTAAAACACCAGGAGGAACCAAAAGACTCAAACTCAATCACAGGATTTTCTAGAGCTGCCTCACTAACAGGCACAAACACTATGTTTCTGCTGATTTAGACTCAAATATGACCAGGTTTTATGCCACCTTTACCCATGCACAGGACAGTTTCCAACAAGGATTGAGAACCACTGGTCAGAGCCTGATGCCCTCTACCCTTTTCAAATCGTCAAATGCCTCTTTCCAGGACTGTTTAAAGGCAAAAAAGGAGAAAAGCTTCTGTGCTTAGAAGTTCTCTGTAGCATTAAATGTTAAACATGATCATCTTTGACAAACACTGAAAAGTCTGATTATTTTACGAGGAATTACTCATACAAAATAATAAGATATGCAGATAAATATATATTTTTTTAATTTTATATCTTTATCATGAAAGATAAGAGAGAGATCTTTTACAAACCGGTTGACTCCCAAATGCCCACATCCACCAGGGCTGTGCCAAATTGGAACCCGGAGGTGGGAACTCAAATCTGGGTTGTCCGCCTGGATGGCAGGAACCCAAAGAACCATCACCTGCTGCGTCCCACTGTGCCACTTCCTCCCAGAGTACCACAGGAGGAAGCTGGGACGGAAAGCAGATCCAGCATTTCATACATTCCAGTGGCACCTCAACAATACAACATGCCTCCTCATGCTCAGAGTAGCCTAAATCGTAATGGTGAATATGAATTTAGCCAATTCTAGAAATTCAGTAGGTAGCTTGGCAGAGAATGGTTCTCAACAAATAAAACATTACCTTAAAAATCAGTCATTGCTGTAATCTTAAAATATAGAATTGAATTGATACAAGAAATGCCAAATCACTTTAAAAACCTATTTAGTAAAATATGTAGATCAAGGCAGACTTCGGGTGTCTCTTTCCTTGTTATTTATTAGAACATAAAGCCCAAAATAAGTGAAGCTTTATGCAATATTCTATATTGCAATATTCAATATGATTATTCAGCCTCCTTATTATAATTATGGGGAAGAAAACTACCAAAGAAAAGTCGAAGGCCCCACCCAGCAAGTAGATACACAAAAATCAAAATAGGTTCCATGAGAAATTGACATGCAATGGCCAGTCTTGCTCAGAAATCTTAAGGAAAAAGACATTAAGATTGGGATCCTGGATAGTGAGTCTGGGGCAGACAGGACACACAAGCAAAATGCCAGAGTTGAGACTGCAGCTGAAGGACTACAGTATTGTAAAACACAGAGGACAATGGGGAGGGAAGAAGGACAAAAAAGGAGTGGGAGGGAAAGTGGGGAAGATGTACGCCTATAAAACTATAAAACAGAAAATAAAAATAAAAAAGAAAGAAAAGCCAGTGAGAGGCCAGCACCATGGCTCAATTGGCTAATCCTCTGCCTGCAAGTGCTGGCATTCCCTTATGAGGGCTGCTCCACCTGCCAGCCAGCTCTCCACTTATGTCCTAGGAAAGTAGCAAAGGATAGTCTAAGTCCCATGGACCCTGCACTCATGTGGGAGACCCGCACCCATGTGGGAGACCCATGTGGGAGCTCCTGGCTCCCAGCTTTGAATCAATTCAGCTAAAATCATGTGAAAAAATAAAGCCCTGGCATCCCTGCTTACCAATTAAACCTAATTCAACAGATATATGTGATAGCTCATAGCTGAATACTCCAGCATGAGATGCCAGGGATGCATGAATAACTTAGAGTCTTTATGCTTTCAAGGAAGTGAGTCTGTGGGGGTATAAACATGTACTTAAGTGCACTTCCACCGTGTGGGTAGAGACTAAGAGATAGATTTAATAGTAGAAATAGCTTCCACATAAAGTATGGTCACAAAGAATTAGTCATCGCTAAGTGATGGGGCTTCTGAAACTCTCTTGATAGGAAAATTAAGAAAATTGCAGATCTCTCATTTGGAATGGAGGTTTTCAAAACAAAACAAACAAAAAAAAATAATAAACAAAAAATCCAATCCCAGGATTCATTTAAACTAATATCAGCTTCCATTGCATTTTATTGTTTATAAAGGAATTTCTTATTTTCTATTTTACTCAATCTAGCAGCCACACAGGAACTCCAACTCTCTCTCTAGTGCCAGTGAGGGCAGCATCTCTCAGGAAAATTGCCTGTTCAGTCATGCAAACACAAATCCCAGAGCTCTGCATCATCAACTCTGTCCATTCCTAACCTGCTTCGTTCCTAAAGCTGCTTTCCACCAGCAAGTTCACAAAAGCAAGGCACAGAAAGCTTGCAGATTACAAGGAAACAGCAATAGAAATAACGAAATGTCAGAAATATGTTAGTACACTTAATTTTCAAATTGAGACACATTCATTAAGCCTAAAATAGGAACAACACTCCTCAGGCAGCAGGGGCTTCTGAATAGAAAATAACTAAAGATACACGAAAGCTCATCATATACTGACAACATCCATGCCTTAGATAGGACCCATCTGCCATGTAGAGAAGCCTCCGAAAGGTAATTTATCCACTTTAATCTAATAATCTGATATTTCAAATGAAATATCTGAAAATCATAGAAATGGATTGCCTCTGAGCCACACTGCTTGATGCCTATTAGCATTCCAGGGGAAGCACTGGTGCACAAAAATGAAACAGAGAAATAATAAACTAAAAAGTGGAGTTCATTTGTTTTCAGGCCTGCTGTACTTTTTTACAGTAGAAATCAAAATCAGAGTGCTTCATGGTATTTTTAATTTATAGGTCACATCAGATAAAACCATCACCTTTCTTTTAATTTGTTACCTTCAGTTTCATTGAACCATTTTTTATATTTCTGAGCATACCAAACAGTAAAAGGAGCATTTAAAGTTGTAATGTTTTCCAAAAATCTTCTAGGCTCTAATAAGGTTTTATTTTCCCTTCACAGTTATATTTACATCAACTGCACTTAACATTATGAAAACAGTAAATAGATTCTCTTATTTGAAGGAATAATGGCATGGTCAAATTCACTTGAGAGGAAAGTTAATACAATCATGAAAAAAAAGGAATCATGTACATGAAGAATTTGATTGTAAATTTCAAAGTGAATATAAATACCAATGAAATATAGTGAAAAGGTAGCAAACTGGTGAGATCAGACTGATAAGTAGCTCATGTAACTCACATTGATTTTGCTTCTGAGAAAAAGGGCATCGTCTTAGCTTGGAATGAAGAAGGGAAATGTGAAATGTGAAACTCACTGGGCTGGACATGGTGATATTAATCCGAGTTTGCTTCTAATTGAATGCTGGCCTGTATTGTATGTAAACTATCATGAAACTATCAGAAAGTGAAAATGTCAGACTCAGACACCAAAAAAATTCCTGCTTAGGCCTTCTTCAGATAATCCTGTTCCCTCTTTTAGAAAAAGGAATAGACTACATCTGTGTTCACTCACATCTTTTCTTCTTTTTCTATTTTTGCCAAGGCAAGAATAGAAGCTAAAAGAGGAAATAGGAAAGAAGAAATTTCTAAGGAAAATGAGTCCTTCACAGAAAACTAGCTCAGGAAGTCTAGACCAATTTATTAACCTTTCTAAACCTCCGGGCACTTTGTCTACAAAGTGAATTTAAAAATCATCCTTTGGCTTAAGGAGATTATCCATGTGTACTTCCTGACACATAGAAATACCTAAGAATCTCAGATTATTTTTCCCACTGAAGATTTATAAAGAGAAGTGGCTCTAATCCAGAATCATCCGTGTCCTTTATTCTTTTTTATTTCATTTTGCTTCTCATCACAAATATTACACAGTCCCCTTTCACACTGTACTATCTGAAACACCAGGTAATGTCAATTTAGGAACGAAAGACACTAGGCTCTTTGGATTAGCACTTGATGTTGTTCACTGGGCCCCTCTCACTTCACACTGGACACCGGAAAAGAGGAAGGTCCCTTTTAATGGGAAATGTTTTCCTGCTAAATCTGTATTGCTTTCCAATTTAAGCTCTTGTCATTGTGTTCCCACAAATGACACAATTTAACAGTGCATGGGTGGATTCTCTAGAGACTCAGAAGGTTCATGAAAATATTCATAAGAGAGGTGTGTCATTTTCCCTCAGCTGTACCCACTGCACCCAATTTAGAAAGACAAACTCTGAGCAGATGGGACTCCTGGCTTTGTTCCAATACGTGATTTGAATTGTTTTTCAAAGACACAACTCAAAAGCTGATGGATGCAGCAAACAAGTCTTACGTCTTGGCGAATCAAATGACAAGGTCAATGTGAGGCATTGCTTTAATTATTATGCCTTTTCATGACTCACTGTGTTGGACTGTGATAGTTGTTGGTGTGAGTAGGATCATAATAAGACATTTCTTTCCTTTAGTTTTCTCTTGAGTCAGATGGACAGTGACTAACCCATAACAATGGTGCAGTGGCCCGTAAGAAACAGGTTTCTGGTTTTAATTCAGTTCCTTAATGGAGAATCACCTACAATACACAACCCATCACCCAAAGTATGACCATTTAGACTGAAGGAATAATGGCCAGAAGCGGTCACCATCTGCATTATTTAATAATTCTATCAATATTCTAAATGACAGTACAAGGAACATGCTCATTAATCCTGCATAGGAAGCCAGGCTAGGGAAAAATCAGAGGTTAGCTTTGAAAAAACACTAATTAGATCACTGTGACCATGTCCGATTCAGTCCTTTATCAAAAACAACACAGAAAGACTCAGTAAGGAAAGAACAGGGCAATGCTGTGAGGAAGAACAGATAAAATAGTAAAGCACTGAACTAGTGAAAAGCTTGGAGGTCAAGATTTAGCTCTGACATTTATCTTATTTATGAAAACAGAGACTTCAGAAAACTCAAGAAAAAATGGAATTAAATAATTAGTTTATTTTGGTGCAAATTTTTATAATATGTAGAAAAAGAGTATTATAGGAAAATCTCATGTGGATTTCAAAAATGTTTTTGTATCAAAATAAAGTTCTATTTTTCATTCCATTCTTGCCAAGAAGTTTTTAAAGTACCCTTAGATTTATTTTCAGTACATCACTTTGCTTTCATATTTTGGTATATACTGGCATATAAACTTAAATAAAACGAAAATGCCCCAACTATATCTATTAAGAGTTTCCTGGAAATCAATCTTCGTCTTCATATTTAATTTTGAAAGCAGAAACATTGCTGCAGCCTATCCAGTAAAGCCATCACTTGTGATGCCCTCATCTCATAGGGGTGGCTATTCAAGTCCTGGCTGCTCCACTCCCAATCTAGTTCCTGGCTATTGTGTCTGGAAAAGCAGCGGAGAATGGCCCAAATACTTGGGCTCCTGCATGCACATGGGAGGCCCAGATGAAGTTCCTGGCTTCTGGCTTCAGCCTGGCCCATCCCAACCCTGGTCTTTGTGACCATAACAGATGAAAGACCTTTCTCTGAGTCTGTCCCTGTCTCTCTGTAACTCTGACTTTCAAATAAATAATAAAAAATGTTCAAAAGAAAAAAAAAAGAAGAAGACAAGAAGGGCATGTATTCCAGAGAAAACAAAAACAAACAAAAACCTTAGCTCTCTGGAAAAGATCCTTTCAAAAAACAAAACAAACAAAAAAGCTGCCCTATGTGTGGTGTGCATGTGTGTCTGCGTGTGAAAGCAGAGAGAGACAGAGAATCTCATGTGCTATTTCACTCATGCTCAGCCAGGGCTGAGCTAGGCCTCAGCTAGTGACTGGGATCTCAACTGGGATCTCCCACGTAGCAGGGACACAACCACTTGGGACATCAGTTGTTGCCTCCAATGGTATACATTAGGAACGCTGGAATCAAAACCCAGACTGACACACTCCAATATGCAATGTGGGCTTCGTAAACAGCACCTTGACTGCTGCGCCGAATGTTCATCCCTGGAAACCATCTAGCAGAAAAATGATTTGTGGAAGAATGCTTGATTACTGCCACTCCTCTCTTAACTACATTCACTATCCGTACTGTCCCACAGGCACCTGCCACCACCAACCACCCATTAACTCTCCCTGTCCAGTACTGAGAGGAGCTTAAACAAGTTCTTGTACACTAAATTCCAAAATACTTATCATAAGGCCCCTTTCTCTAAATTTCCTGTTTAATTGTCCTGTTTAATTGTCTGAAAATTATAGAAAATCTTGTAAAATAATGGGTATAATTGTAATGATGATAAAAGCAGCACAGCTTATTGAGCTCTTGCTTCATTGAAAGAACTAAAGTACATTTTGAATATTGCTTTGTTGTTCCTGCCTTAGCAAGACTCCTTTCCCTTCCATTTAGGACTATTCCTGGCAGAACAACGAAGAGGTCCATGGGTTCCCTAGTGAAGTCTGGACATCCCTTGACAATGTATTATTTATGTAGACAGATCAAGGAGGCTCTTTAAAAAAAAAAAGGATTTTGTTTCTTTGAAAGGCAGAATTACAGAGAAAGGGAAAGAGATCTTCTATTTACTGATTCATTTTACAAATTGACACAACAGCCAGGACTGTAACTGGCTCAAATTAGGTGCCAGCAGCTTCACCTGCCATTACTTACATGGGTACAGGGTCCCATACTCTTGGGCCATTTTCTCAAACACATCAGCCGGGAGCTGGATAGTGACTGTCACTCAAACAAGTACCCACAGTAGGACCATTTTAAAGTCAAAAAGCTCTCGTTTCCAGTCCCTAATTGTTTCACTCTTGCTCCACTGGAAATGGCTTCCCAGGTGGATTTTAATCGACACTGAAGGTTCCAGCAAAGGGTCCTTTAAGGAGACAGACACCCCTATAACGTCTGTTAGTGTTTATGCCAGAGGATTTTCCTGAGGTTTCTGGCATGAGTAACTCAAAGGCCTTCCAACTCAATGTGCAGTACCTCACGAGAAATTCATTTCTTTTTAATAGAAGCCTTCCCTCCCTAAAGAAAGAGATGTATTTCTTCTTTCCAAACAGAAACTCTTTTTAGAACTAGGTAGAAACAGAAAGAATTCTCATCCTTTGATGTCCAAATTCCCTCAATTTTTTGTAGTTACTTTTTTAAAGATTTATTTATTTTTATTACAAAGTCAGATATACAGAAAGGAGGCAAGACAAAGAGGAAGATCTTCCATCCGATGATTCACTCCGCAAGTGGCCGCAACGGCCACAGCTGAGCCAATCTGAAGTCAGGAGACAGGAGACAGGAGCCAGGAGCTTCTTCTGGGTCTCCCACATTGGTGCAGGGTTCCAAGGCTTTGGGCTGTCCTTGACTGCTTTCCCAGGCCACAGGCAAGGAGCTGGATGGGAGGTCTAGCTGCCGGGATTAGAACTGGTGCCCATATGGGATCTTGGCGCGTTCAAGGCAAGGACTTTAACTGCTACACTATCACGCTGGGCCTCAAATTCCCTCAATTTATTCAGCACTAGACCAAGCTGAAACCAGGAACCCAGAACCGAAATAGTTCTCCCTTGTGGGTAGCAGGATCCCAAGCATTTGATATCATCTGTTCCCAGGATGGACATTAGTAAGAAGCTGAAATGGAGAGCAGAGCTGGGACTCAACCCCAGGCAAACTGATAACAGAGTGTAGTTGTCTCAGCTCCACTTTACAGCTATGCCAAACTCTCATAAAATGTTCTACACTTTAATATGTTGCATTTACTTTAGCTGCCAGAAAACTTAGAACTAAACATAATTTCAAACATAGCAATTATATGGGAGCTTTATCCTATTTGTTTTTGTTTTGCTTCCCTCCTTGATTTTGGTTCCTTACACTAATTTTTGTATTATTTCTTAGAACAATGGCCAGGAACTTTAGAACAGGCAAATTGAATAACTAGATATATTTCTTCCAGGGCAGTACTGGGCTTAAGTTTCTGTTCAACCAGTCAGAGGCAGAGGTTAACTTGTAGATTTGATCCAATGGAAATGCAAATAATGTCTGCCTGGTGGAACAAAGATTATAGCTTGTGATCTTGTTATTGGACATTAACCAGTTTTGTATCTAGTCCAGCAATAATGAATCTAATAAAAACCAAGCATTTTTTGCTATTAAAAAGAAAGAAATTCTGTTATTTGTGATAGTAGAAATGAGCCTAGAAGATATTGCATTTAGTATAGTTAATCTGTCACAGAAAAACAAATGCTGCATGATCTCACTCAAGTGTTGAAGCTAAATTAATAGCTCTCCCAGAAGAGGGTGAAAGAAGGGTCAACAGAGACTGGTGCGAGGTGGCAGAAGATATGGGGTTTGATTGGTAGAGTAGATAGAGGTTGGTCATGGGGTACAAAAATATACCCTATTATACTATAGGGTAGCTATGGTTAGAAATCATTTGTTGAACATTTCAAAACAACTAGCAGAAAAGAATATGAATATTCCCAAAATAATCACATGATAAGTGTTTAAGGTGCTTGATGTGCTCATCACCTGACCTGATCATCAGACTGTGTGCATGCATCAAAATATTGCACTCAGTCTTACAAACATATACAACTAACAGGCATCAGCTTAAGAAACAGTGCTCCTTGAACCCATTTTTAACATTGTACTGTTCATTCAACTACTAGCAAAATGGATAAAATCTATGACATGTTCATTTTACAGTTTCATGATCCCAGACTTTTTTAAAATTGTACTTTAAGAGTTTGTGTAATCATTGGGATGAGTAACTAAAATATTGGCCCTGAAGGTCCCCCTCCTCCCCCATCGTGGACTCTGCACTATTTTAGATATCTGCTCCTCCTTCACAAGGTTTACAAATTTCGCATCATTCCAGTTGCCCACCAATGGGTTCTAACCTAATGGCGTCATACTTTGAGAACCCCAAATCTCTCACGGTCCCTCCCCCTAATCCATGCCCACCTACCAATCACCTATGGCTCCAATAATCTCAGTCCTTAATCCCTTGATGCCTGCCGTCAGTCCCTCCCAACCAATCCCCATGCCCCTTCACCTTTCAGGCTCACCTGAGATGTATAAAATGAGCCTCCACATACGCCTTCTCCTTTTTCTTTACTCCTTCACCCTCTATCCCTGCTTCCTACTTTGTTGGCATAAAGGACCTCCTAAGTACCTTGCTGCGTCTGGTATTTTGGCTTATGGTGGCAAACTTATGCTGAAAAGAGGACTAGGCTACGGGGAATTAGTTGCGTATAAGAACTCCCTGTGAGTAAAAACTAACAATCATACTGCATTGCTGCATTGTATCCTCACATCTGCATAAGACAGTCTATCACACAATTACTGTACATGCCTGTAAATGAGAAGTCACAAAACAAATCAACAACAGGAAGAAAAATAGAAATTTACAGCATGTTCATTAACATGCTACAGGATGACTAAGAAATGAAAAAGAAAATCAAGAACTTTCTTGAAGAAAATGTTGCTACTGTATGACCTATGAGTCAGTGAAGAATTTAGCATGAGAGAAAAAAAAACTGTTTTTATGGAGTGAAAGTAAAAACAGAAACATTGAAATCCATGAGATATAATTTCTGCTGATCTCTGTTGGTGAGATCCGTGCCCTGTAAACAATAGATGGGTTTTGTTTTTTGATCTGGCCCACCAACCTATGCTATTTGATTAATGAGTTTAGGGCATTTACATTTAACTTTTAATGTTAAATTTAAAACATGTGTATTTGTGGTATATGACACGATGTTTTGAAATAAATAGACATTGTGGGGAGCTAAATCAAGCTAACTGATAAATGTAGCACCTCATATACTTACTGTTTTTTTGAGGTGAGAATATTTTCAGCGTATTCTGTTGGCAATTTGCAAGTATACAAAATAATGTATTATCTAATCACTATGTTACTTATACTCTTTTGAAGTATTCCCATATCCAGCTAAAGTTTTACATCCTTTGGCCAAAAATTCCCTCATTATCCCAGTTATATATATTTTTATTGTAAGTTTATCTGAATAATTTATAAAATTTTGAAGTCATGTAGAAATAAATTAAAATGAAAGAATATACAAGTATATATTTATACACATAAGTATGCATGTGAAAGCATAATACAAATATATTATTTATTTATATGCATTTCTTATATTGATAAGAATAACAGTTAAATAACAGGTAAGTATTTGGCAGTATGGTTAAGTTGCCACTTGAGATATCAGGATTCCATGTTGGAGTGCATGGTTCAAGTTCTACCTCCTCCACTTTCAATCCAATTTCCTGCTAATGTGTACCTTGATAGACAGCAGATGGTGGCTCAGATTCTTGGATCCCTATCACCCATACAGGAATCTCAGATTGGGATCTAGGCTCCTCCTGATTTTGATCTGGCCCAACCTTGGCTGTTGCAGGCATTAGGGGAGTGAATCAGCAGATGGAAGGTCTCTCTCTCTCTCTCCTTCACTCTATCTTTCCCCCTCCCACCATGACCTTTTCAATAATCATGAAAAAAAAAACTATATTAGCATGGATTTGCATCAAAATGGTGTTTAGAATCAGACAACATCATTCTCATCACTAATAAGACTGTTCTAAAATACTATGTGAAAGCCACCTATGAAAAAACAAAATCCTAACTAGCAAACAAAAAAAAAAAGGTTTCTAAACAACAGAAGGATATTGACTCATTCAAGAGTAAAAAAAAAAAAAAAAAAAAAAAAAAATGAGTCACCTATAGAATAACTTCAATAAATAAGATGTCCTAAAATATTTTTGAAAAACTGGCTAAATGAGGCTTTCTTGAGTTTTTCTATTCCGCGCTATTTGGTTCTTTTGCATTCCACGGGTGCGTTCACCTTAAGCTCAGAAAACAAATCCTTGCCCTCAGTTCTTTTTCCCTTTCCTTCCTAATCTTTTTTTCCCTTAGAAATAGAATATTTCTATTATATCAGAAAGCTAAGCTTGTAACTTGGACTAATTGTATTTGTAACTATACTATTGTGATAACACAGGGGGAAAAAAAATGGCAGGAGGAAAAAATAGAGAGAGATAAAATGGAGGGGGAAGGATAAACCCTTAGACCTAAAAAACTGAATCATGGAAAACACTAAATTAAAATAAAGAATAATTTTTTAAAAAGTCATGAAAAGTTAAAAAAGAAAGCTGAAAGTTAAAAAATAAGGGAAATTTTGGGAAAGACCAACCTTGGATAATGGCCTATATTAAAGACACTCAGGAAAGGAAAGGATCTTCCTGGGGAGAAATGAGATGCTGCACATTCATAAAAAAGAATTCCAGGGAATTTCTAAGAGCTCTAAAACTCAGTGCAACACAAAGAGTTCACACTAACAGAGTTAATGCCAATTCATGCAGAGAGCTCCCCATGCCTGGATTTTGAAGAATATAGATAACTTCACTTATAATCCTACGGCACTGGGTGACACAATAGACCCCTCCCGAGTTTCAGACTTCTCATTGGCAGAATGTCATTCACACACCTACTTTGCAAAAGCAGGATGAGAATTACAACAACATATGCAGAGCTTCCCAGTTTGTTCCAGGGCTGTACAAAGTGCTGGCTAAGAAATCCTAATCTGTAATTAATTAAGGGGGAAAAAAAGCCATGCTGAACTGAGACTGTAGAGATGGTGCTGAGGAAAATACACAAAAACATGTTTCTCTAGAGATTTACAACCAGGTCAACATGGTGTAATCAGTCAATCAATAATAAACATTACTACAGAAATGGGCAACTCAAGGACAAGTGAGAATATTAAATCTTCTTGTACTAACCTAATAATGAAGAATTAGGTTCCTGTACAAAAAAAAAAAATCATACCATTTCTAATTTAAGATTCTCTCATATTGTAGTAAAAGACTGCTGTGACTGTAATAACAGTGGTTGCTATCGGCAACTACAAGCACATGCAGGAAAAGAGAAAGAAGAAAAACAAAAGTGATGATCTGGTAGGAAATATGTTTTCACAAAAGTTCTATTCCTACATCTGTGTTCTTAGTTTGGTAGCGGGATAAATTTATCTTGCGATAGATAGAACAACAACCAAAAAAAAGTGAGCTAGAACTTCATGCCCATTCTGAAAGCAAACACTGACTTCATGCTCTGGGATGATCAACGTAGGCATGGAAGAAATGAAGTAAGAGCACAGCCCAGCCAGTCCAATGAGTCCTGCCTACGATGCAATGACAGACAGCAGCAAGATCACCCCAACGTGGCCCATAGGATCTACACATCCGAAAGCTACTCAGTAGCACTAAACCTCTTTGAACTCCATTTGGTGACACAGACCTCAGTTTGAGAGCTGTACTAGCTCAATAATAATGAATGAGTCCCAGGGAATCTTCCAATAAATAATAAACTGCAAAGAAGTTCAGTACTTTTGAGATTTATATGCTCTGTTACTATGCAAACCTCACTGGAATAAAAAAAAAGGTGAGATATGAAAATAAATCAAATTTTTTTTTCCTTGCTTGTTTCCCTTGTAGAAACTAGAGATGATTTACTATCAACTAGTAGGGAAATATGTCTGTGGTATGTGAAATGGATCATTTAGAAAACAATTTTCTTTATAAGGGACAGGAGATTCCACAGTCTTCTTGATATATCCACAGCTTCTTTGTCTGTTCACCTCCAGCTGAAAGTAGAAATGATTAAATATTAAAATAAGCAAGCTGTTTCTGCCACCCACACCAAGGATTTTGCATTGAAGATCTGTCTGGATGTGATTTCAAGAGCTAAAAGTGAAGGCTCTCACTAAAATATAATTTGACACTGATGTTTTAAAATTCTAACATCAAAAATATACAGATTTGACAGATGTCTTTAAAGGAGATGTTAAATCATTTAACACTTTTGACTTACTACAAAATTTTGTTACACCTTTCAAAATTTTTATTTTTTCACACATTCAGAAATACAGAGTTCAGGAGCCTTTTTCACAGATTTCAAAAAAGGCAAAAGTCATGATGATAATGTTCAGCTTTTATCATCTCAACTATGGTTTTGACTTTTAGGCAAAGGCAAGAGACTTCTGACTCTAAATGCCAAGTGGTGGTGAGAGGAAATGGTGTCACAACAGGCTCTAGGCTTCCAGTTTCCTCTCCAGCACAGGATTTCGTGACTTGGAAAAGCTGTTCACTTCTGTGAGCATCCTCTTGTTCATTTCTAAAAGGAAGCAGTTTAGGCTAGTCCAATCTTGACCTCTGGCCTCCAGCCTCTTGAAAGCATCAATGCTAATCCAGCCTTAGTTACTTGACAAAGAGGAGCCAAGGCCACGCACACAAAATCACAAATTGTACCTACCACAAAGATTCAGGTGATGCTGCCTTTACTGTCTTATTTGGAACTTCATGCAATATCATGGCATTTTGGTCATTAAAGATAATAAGTACTTATTCCATGAAAGGGTCAACGGAAATGTTTAAATAATCTGTACAGAATATATTTTGTCCTAACTCTGAGAACAGCTCAATGCATCTTAAGTGCAGCACCTTCTCCCACAACCATCACCACTACAAAAATCATTCTCACGTTAAAAGAACCCGCAGTTTGCCCTGATGTACTGACCCCCAGGCCCTCATCAAGCCTTCCTACATTTATTGACAGTGTTTGCTCAGGCTGAAAATGAGATCTGGCTATCCTACAGGAAAGGATCAGAAGAAGTAACACTCTATTTAATAAAGGTTTCACAGCATTTATGAATTGTCAATCAAACACCACAGATTGAGTTGTTTATAAAACAACTTCACGCTAAGTTGCAAAAAGGCTTATGTAAAATATCTTGTTATCAATATCCATGATGGTACATATGGTAATGTTTATGAGTAATCTCAAATATAGACATCTCTAGTTCACTAAAAATCTATACAAAGTGGAAAAAATGTTCACTAAAGCATTACCTAAAATAGGAAAAATTCAACAGAGATAAGGAGATATTTTCTGAGAAATGTTACTACAAATATAAAGAAAGCTTTGTTATATAATTCAATTAATATTTTCATGATTGTAAATTTATTTTCAAATTTGTGAATTTATTATATGTGTGTATGTATATATAATAGATAATATAGCCACTCTGAAGAACCAGGAGGAAACAAAACACATTAACCATTTACCATGAATAATGTAAGTAATTTTCTAAAATTTCTTCTAGTAATATGGATTACTTGTATAACTAAAAATTTGCATTAAAGTTATGCTTCAATTGAAACAAAAATATTTCAGTAATTTTGATTGTTTAATGAATTACATATTTTTAGGAAGAAGCGATTTAATCATAACTCCCACACAGTGGCAGGGCCCAACTACTGGAGCCATTGCCTGCTGCCTCTCAGGGTGCACATTAGCAGGGGACAGGAAGTGGCAGCGGGGCTGGACATGAACGCAGGCATTCCAGGATGCAATGTTCATCCCAAGCAGATCCCATATGGGCGCTGGTTCATACCCTGGCAGCCCTGCTTCCCATGCAGCTCCCTGTTTGTGGCCTGGGAAAGCAGTTGAGGACAGCCCAAGGCCTTGGGACCTTGTACCCACACCGGAGACCCTGGCTTCACATCAGTTCAGCTCTGGCCACTGCGACTACTTGCGGAGTTTATCAGCAGACAGAAGATCTTCCTCTCTGTCTCTCTTCCTCCCTGTATATCTGACTTCCTAATAAAAACAATAATAATAAAAGAAAAAGTTTAAGTGGGATAGACACTAGCATAGTGGGTAAAGCTGTCACCTGTATCACCAGCATCCATCTCAGCTGCTCCACTTTTGTTCCAGCTCCCTGCTAAAGTGCCTGGGAAAGCAGCAGAGGATGGCCCAATGGCTTGGGCCCCTACATCCACATAGGAGACACGAAAAAGCTTTTGACTCAGGGCTTTGGACGGGCCCAGTCCCAACCGAGGCAGACATTAGGAAAGTGAACTAACAGGGAGAAAATATCTCAATCTCTCGTGTCTCTGTCACTGCCTCCTTCCCGCTCTCTTTATGTAACTGACTTCCAAATAACTAGATCTTGTTTTAAAAATATGCAAATGGACCATGGCGCTATAGCATAGTGATTAAAGTCCTCTCCTTGAATGAACCAGAATCCCATATGGGCGCCGGTTCTAATCCCGGCAGCCTGCTTCCCATCCATTCAGCTCCCTGCTTGTGGCCTAGGAGTGCAGTTGAGAACAACCCAAAGCATTAGGACCCTGCACAGGCATGGGAGACCCAGAGGAGGCTCCTGGCATTGGATTGGTGCAGCTCCAACCGTTGCGGTCACTTGGGGAGTGAACCATCACATGGAAGATCTTCCTCTCTGTCTCTCCTCTCCATATATCTGCCTTTCCAACAAAAAATAAATCTTAAATGCAAACAAAAACATCATACATAATCCAGAAATGTTCATTTATAAGATGAGAGAAACTACCAAATAAAGAACATTTTGTCACACAAATGATTGGTAGTAGTAACCTTCTGGAAATTCCCAGAGTTAATAATTTCCTTTCCTACCACTGAATATCTTCAAACTAAAATTTAACCTTTATTAAGGTTAGTGAAATGGAGTCATTCTACTCTCACAATAAATCAGTGATTCTTAGAGGCTGTTAAGAGTTCAAATGCCAGAGTTCCCTCACCACAGGCCTCAATTCATTAGGTTTGAGGTAGAGAAAAGCCCACAGTTCATTAATAAATCCGCATTATCTGGGAACAGTGCTTGGGAATTGCAGGCTATATTAGTGATAAACTGTGGTTACATGTTGTAGACGTCTTGGAGACTTTAGAAAAGTTTCTAAGCCCAGGCCCTCTTCCAGACAACTTGAATTAGAATATCAAAAAGGAGGCCGAAAGATCATTATATTTTAAATATCTTTGCATTGTTGAAATAATCAAGACAGGGTTGCAAACATTGTGATTACTTACGCTGCACACAAACTCTGGCCATGATAGCTATCCTAAATTTTTCTCTGAAGATTATCAGCACAACATCTTCTATGCATTTAAGAGAAAAAGAAAACTGTGAAAGTTGATCATAGGCTTACGGTGCAGCCATCTCAAGTAGAAGGAGAAAAGCAACATGCTTCCATTTTGATTATGCAAATCACAGTCTGCGAAAAGCAAATGGCATTCTCAACTCACAGCAGTTAGAGTTACGCCAAGGTTGGGTATATTTCAAGTTCAAACATCTACAATCCATTACAGAAATGAGGGACTTATTACACAAGCACTTTTTCTTTCCATGTCTTCTAAAAACAGCTTATGTTTACAGCTTTATTTTTCAAACTTTGAAGTAAAAATGGGCTCCACCAGGGGACTTTTTCAGATGGAAATAACTAGTAATTTACTTTATGTATCTCTGATGTCTTAAGTTCAAGTCTTCTTTTCCTACCTACAATGAAAGCAGCACTCAATAATGTTGTGACTATTGCTTCATTGACTTTTGAACTCTAGAGAAAGCACCTGTTTTCCTTCATGCAGAATTCACTGCAGCTAGGCTGTCTGCCCAGACATGACAGAATGTTACACAAAGTTCTATTCTATAGTGACATTTTTAAATGAACTTATCAGTAGTCCATTTGTCTCTATTAAACCTACCTTTAAAAAGAACATGAGTTCTTTAAGTAATTTGCATCAAAAGTTTATCAAATGCCTTAAAAATACCAAAGAAAAATAATTTGAATGGAAATTGAACATTACAAACACATTACAGGTCGGGTTATTGTTGTGTGTCTGATAATAGCGTAATGCAAGAAATTGACAACATCTTGAAGTCATGCCCTAAAAGGGGGACTTTTCTAAGCACAGTGTTATCTGTAAAATTGGAATAATGACACCATCTCAATGCCTTCCTACAAGTGTTGTAAAGGTAAAATGAGGAAAGCCTTATGAGGAAAGGAAATTTGGCAAGAGGAGACATGAAATAATCTGTTACTATGAAAATGTTGCAGTGAAGAACAATGATAAATTTTTAATAGTATGAAGAATTATCACTAATTTCTCATCTTAAAAAATAAATGTATTAATACAATGGTGTCAAATTATTTCCAAACTGACTCAATTTTGCTCGTTTCAAATACAATCTAATGTAACATTATGATATGCTTACAGTTTAAAGCTAAATGTATTGTTTCAAGATAAGGGAAGTTTTGGGTTTGAGTTTTTAAAACACACACATGCATGTGCACATACACACACAAAAAACAAAAAAGGTTATAATATTGGGGACTGAAATATAGCAATTACATAATTAACATGTAAGAAAACAGAAACTATTATGTTTTTGGTACAACAATCAAATCACCTGTGTTCAATTGTATACCGAGTGGATCTAGAAATTAAATAATGAAAGATTATTTTCAAACCTCACTATTACAGACACTAATGCTTGCTCAGCTGCGGTTTGAAATCTACTCATAGTCATCTCATCTAGACAACTTTACTTCAAAAGAAGCTGAGGGACAACATGGGTGGGACTTCTAGCCCCGTGACACCTCCTGATGTGGCTGACACAGATAAGCCTTCAGTAGTACAGAGAGGTTCTCAGACGTTAGGATCTTGGAGGATGCTATTCATTCATGGTATATGGTTTGGCTACACCAATCTCGATGTTGACTATGTTAGATTATTATTATTACCAGTGTCACCACGGGAGACCACCACAATGAAAGGCTCACCAGGGCTTCCATTAAGCATTTTGTTTTCCTGGTTTCAAGCTACTTCAGCTGCTTAACATTAAATTAAACAGTCTTGGCTCCTGCTGTGGGAGCATTTGTCATGGTGGACAGTTCAGACGCAGATTTCAAAGAAACAGAGTTTCTCAAATTGGGCTGACAAAGTGCTTGTCATGGGTCCAACAATTATTTGGAACTGAATTAGAGAATTCTTCCCTCAATATCCCTGGGGTCTATTAGGCAGAATCTTTCACCTCCGTTCTTTAGCCTTGCTGGCAGCACTTTCAGTAGAAGCACTATGTATAAACCTGAAAATTAGGTGCGCATATATTCAGGAATAACAACACATCTGAGGTAGGAATCTTGCTCATAAAAGACAATTATACTTCAGGTAGAGACTATCTTAAGTAAAATAAACTATTAGATTCAGATGTATCTCCACATAAATATATGTCCCATAATAGCTCTACAAGTTTCCCTAGCTCTTAATTTTTTTTTTTTTTGCTGTAACATCAACTCAATAGGCAAACTTTAATTAAATAATTCAATTGTTAAAAATAACTTTTAAAATCCCTAAGGAGCATGATCTTATAGAGTAGAAGAAAGGGGTGCAAAGAACGTTGGAAGATTACTTCATTAAAAAAATCACAATGGCTTTTTTCCAAAAAACCTATTTCATTGAAGGTTGACTTTGGATTCTACCCTACATTTTTCAGTTTCCTTTGTTTTCCCAATATGATAACAATTATTACTGGATAGGAATAAACATTTGGCTCCATGTACTACTAATAATGTACATACCATGTTATTCACATAGAGAACAGAGAGACAATATTCAAAGATTTGAATAATGTAATGGTACATGGGAATTCTCTAACCCGTGGGCAACACTGCAGACCATTTAGAAAAACCTAATTTAAAAAGATACTTTAAAAATGTAATGCATGGTAGAAGCAGTGTCTATCTGGGGTGCACCAGACCAGGTACACTCCAACACCCACTGGTGCTTCTGAAAGCCATGGTGTGTTTAGAATGGGCTGGGCTAGGTCTCTGCCCCTGCTGAACCACATGAGAACTGTGCTGGATATGGACCAGGTAGAGCTGGACTGTAGCAACCAGCAGTAAGAATTGAAATGATTGTGGCCCAGTTGGGTAAGGCCACTGTTCTGACAAGATAGGAAGTAGACTAAGCAAGGACCTACCAGTATGCGCAAGATCTGCCACTGAAAAGAGACCTGATGGAGGAGCTTAGGGAACTCTTCTGTCAAGATGTAGTCCCTGCAGGTGAGTGCAAGAACCAAGACAGGGAGTATCCCAGACGAGGTCAGGTTATGGTGTCTGCCGGCATACATGTGGGTCTGGTTTGGGAACAGACCAGGCTGGGCCAGTTCATAACACCCACTGGCAGATCCAAGAACCAGGCCAGGGTGAGGAACAGGCCAGGTTGGGCCGCAACACCAGCTAATTCATATTAGCGCCAGGATTTGGAGCTGGCCGGGCTGGACAAGGCCACAGTACCCACCAGCATGAGCTGAAACTGGAGCCAGGCCAGACTGGATCAGCTTACAGCACAAATTGGCAAATGCTAAGGTGAGGTGGGCCATGCCAAACTGGGCCACAGCATCCACCTGCACATGTGGACCTAGTGGGGTTGGGGTCAAGGGGAGCATGGTGTGAGCCCAGTAGAGGGGCTATGGATGAGGCGGTCATCTGCTGAGCTACTATTACCACCGGCGAGTATGAGAACTGGGATAGAGACAGACCAGACTGGGCAGGACTACAATACCTGTTGGCCTACATGTGAATTGGGTTCGGGGTTGGGGGCAGAACAGGCAGGGCTAACCAGTTGGACCCACTGGTGCATGCATATGCCAGAAAAAGTGCAGGTTGGTTGGACTTTACTGGAGCATCAGTTGGCAAGTGCTGGGACTAGGGGCAAATCTTGTCAAGCTAGACTGCAGAACAACATGGAGAATCAAGATCAGGGACTGGGAAAGGCCCCAATAAGGAAACTGTGGGCACCTCTCTGATGGGTTACAACTCCCACTAGTAAGCATGAGAACCAGAGCTGGGGAAGGTCTAGCTAGAGAGGTGGTAACACCCTCCAGCATGAGTGTGGGCTGGATAGTGGGGTTGGTTGGGTTGAGCTAGGCTTTAACACCCATTGATGTGTATGAGAGTTGAATGGGTTGTGGGTCAAACTATACCAGTCTGCTGCCCAAACTGCCAAGTATAGGAACCAGGGCAAGGGGAGGTCCTATTTGGAGTTATTTGGGGTCTTTCTGAATAGGCTGCAGCTCCTACTGGTGAGAGTGAGGGCTAAGAGTGTTGTGGGCTGGTCTACAGTATCTATTAGTTTATGTAAGGGACAACGATGGAGACAGAACTGACACAGAAATTGCAATTGCTAGTGCTTGCATAGGCTGATATGAGGGACATACAATGCCAGATCCCATACTGCTAAACATACACACAAATCAGGCCTGAGATTACTTCAGACAAAGTTTCTTTGGATCACCCCAACTGAATCACTGGACACAAAACTCCAACTATGGGGAGAACTGTAGATGGTCTGAACTTGGAGTGCATGTGGCAGGGCTGGGTCTCCTTTGTGGCTTCGATGTAGCAGTGCACAGCATACCCAGATGCACATGGAGGATATGGCAGTCTACTGGGACCTGCAGAGGATATATGGTAGCATAGCAGAGGAAGAAGGGCAGAACAAATTGATCAGCTACTCCAACCAAGTGTTGGCATTGGTATCTGAGTGAATGAAGAATCTAAGGTGGACTAAGTCATAAAATGGACCTTGGAAGGATTTTATCATCCTTGGATTCGCAAGATGAACAGCATTCCAGAACTATTGAACTACTGAAACTGCCTGAGCAGAACCCTTGGAGCATGCTCCACTCCAGGGACCCTGGGATGACGTCAGGTGGCTATTCCCCATCCACGGATACTGAAGTGGTTGGGAGACTGGGTGCAGCTTCTCCCTTTATCTCCCCCCTTCCCCTAGATACTGGAAGAAAAAAAAAGAAAATGTGGAAACAATGGTCGCATCCACTTTCTCCTAACCCTCAACCCTTCCCACCCTAATCAACTATGTAAGCATCATTAAAATGAAATTTTATCATAATAAAGCAGTACCTCAACTGTAAAAAAAAAAATAGAATGAAAATTAAATGACTAGAACTTTGGCCTTCCTTATACCTGAAACTCTCATGTCCATATGCCAATGGAAATTTATAACATGTGATCTCAAAGGTCATGGATATATCAATTTTCTAGGCTACCGTAAATATTCCATAATATATCTGCTTATCAGTCACTATTATTTCATCCAAAAACTGAGCCAAATTTTAAAAGAGGCATTCATTTTAATTTCCTTTATTACTTAAAAGAAAGACAGTAGAAATTGCCCTATAGGAACTTAGATCTTAAAATATTTGTTTAAGTCTGGGCTTTTTTTTTTTAATTAAGATTTATTTTTTTTTTATTTGAAAGTCCAAGTTTCAGAGAGAGAGAAAAGACAGAGAGAGAACTTCCACCCACTGGTTCACTCTCCAAATGATCACAACAGCCAGAGCTGGGGCGGGGAAGCCGGGAGCCTGGTGCTTCTCCCAGGTCTTCCATTCAGGTGAAGGTGTCCAAGGTTTTCAGCCATCCTCTATTGCTTTTTCCAAATCATTATCAGGGAGTTGGAGTGAAAGTGGAGCAGCCAGTTCTCAAACTGGTTCTCAGATGACACATCAGTGCCACAGGCAGAGGATTAGCTAACTATGCCAAAATGCCACTCCTCCAAATTTATCTTATTTTATTTGAAAAGCAGATAAGACCGAGAGAGAGAGACCTTCCAGTCATTGGCTCCCCCTTAAGTGTCCACAACAGTCAGGGTTGGGTCAAGGCTGAAGTTAACACCTCAGAATTCCATGTGTGTGGCAGAGACCCAAGTAGTTGAATCATTTCCTCTCTCTCCCATGGTGTACATTAGCAGGAAGCTGGATTGGCAGCAGAAAAACCAGTACTCAAATCAGGCATTCCAGTATATGATGTGTATGTCTCAAGGGGCAACTAACCGCTGAGCCAAATAATCACCCAATAACAGAATTTTAAAGGAAAGAAAATCTCATTTAAGGGAAAATGTAGTTTTTACTACTATTTTTATGGGACTATTTTTACATTATTGACATGATAATTTATTTTGGCAAAAGAAATTGATAAACCATCAAAATGCATTTCCACTGCTTCATCTACTTCATCTCTGTAACACTTTTCTTTTTACTTTTTTGGCAAAGGCTATTTGGATATTTAAAACATCACTCAAGGTCCATACAAAGTTATCAACTTAGGTCCTATCTGTGGTTGCCAGGACAGGATCTGATCAAATAATTTGTGGGTCTTCTATGGCATTCAATGCTGATGTTCCTTACTCTTGCTTAGCGGGTAGAAGGAACGCAGATCCTTATTAGAAATGGAGACAGGGGCCAGCACTATAGCTCAACTGGCTAAGCCTCAGCCTGTAACTCTTGAATCCCATGTGGCCACAGATTTGTGTCAGGCTGCTCCACTTCCCATCCAGCTCCCTGCTTCTGGCCTGCAAAATCAGTGGAGGATGGTCCAAAGCCTGGGGCCCTGCACCCACTTGGGAGTCCTGGAAGATGCTCCTGGTTCCTGGCTTCATATCAGCTTAGCTCTGGTTGCTAACACCATTTCAGGAGTGAACCAGCAGATGGAAAATCTTATGAATCTCCTTTTTTCCATAAATTTTCCTTTCCAATAAAAATCAATAAATCTTAGGAAAGAAAATGGAGATGGAAGATTATAGCACCCCTTGGGGTTAAGGTAGCATACAACAGCTTTGAACACCATGTTCCCTAGTTACTTGATCCTCCTCTCCTATTTGGCTTCCTTACTTGAGAGAGCTGTTAATGTGGTTAACTGAAACAACACCTGCTCTAATATGTAAAAGAAAATTCTTGGTATTCATCAGTTTTCTGTAGAATTGATGTTGGTGCTGTTATTATTAACACAGTTCCCCGCGTCTTTCTTGATATTGGCCAAGTCCCTGTATCTCTGAGTATCTCCACTTCCTAACCTGTAAAGTAATAACAATACCCTCCTCATAGGTTGTTAAGACAGTCTGAAGATGCACATTATAAATGGAATGGACTGTGGCTAGTGCTGTGGCATACTGAGCTAATACTCTGCCTAAAACATCAGCATTCCATTTGGGTGTCTATTTATGTCACAGCTACTTCACTTCCCAACCAGCTATCTGTTAATAGGCTGTGTAAAGCAAAGGAAAGTGGCCTAAGTGTTTGGGCCTCTGGCACACTGTGGAAGGCCCAGATAAAGCTTCTGCCTCACTGTTTGAGCCTGGCCCAGTCCTCACCATTGCAGCCATCCAGGGAATGAACCAGGCAATGAAAGATCTGTGTCTCTCCAACTCTGTCTATTAACTCTGACTTTAAAATAAATAATTGTCTTTCATAGAAATAAAGTGAAAGGATTATGTCTCTCCAAAAGACATTTCACTTTGGATAGTTGTGCTCTGAGTTTTACCTAGTAAATTTAGAACTTTGTGTATGCATTTTATACTTTCTTCATTTTTAAAATTAAAATGCTCATAGCCTTAAAACACACATTAAGGAAAGGTGATCTCTTCCTTATGTGCACGAATGGCAGATAACAATACGCATGGTATACAGTACTGATCAGAAGCCCATTAGAAAGACAAAGAAGACTTCTCCATCATGGTCATGATGCTGCAGTTATCCCAGAATAACCACCACCTCCCAGAAAGGAAAGGTAACAGCTAGAATCAGCAGTGTGGGGCTGTTCGTCAAAACTTCTGAATGCCAAGTGTTCAGTTTTCAAGAATTTTGCAAGCCAATTGCTAATAGCTGCTTATTTGAACTGACAAATAAGCTCATGAAAATAAATAAACATTTTAAACTCATCACGTCCTATCATTTTTGCTACCCTCAACTCTTACCAATGCCCTGGATGCTACTGTGCCTATTACAGCTGCAGAGTACCACATTGGTGCAACTGTGTGTCTCTTCCCAAATACACATTCCATGTTTTCACAAAGGGGGGAATAAAATCAAACATGGTGGGAGTATTTGCATAACAGAAATTTATAAATGTTATACATGAAGATTTGATTTTGTGCAAGAACTAAAAGAGATTTGAGTTTGGTGCATGTAATTTTTGTAATGGTGAGAAATGCCAAAAAACCAAGTCACACATCGTATATAACGATAACAGAAAAAAAGAGTTAGTATATTGAGATGCAAATCCACACATCAAAATACAGCTGAACTATAGCCTTAGGCTTAGTCTATTAGTCATATTTCATTTACATATTTGAAAGGCAGATTTACAGGGGAAGAGAGAAAGAGAGAGAAAATCTTCTATCTGCTGGCTTATTCCCCAATCGGCCTCAACAGCAGGCCAGAACCAGATGCTAACAATTTTATCTGTGTCTTTAACATGGGTGGCAGGGTTCCAAGTACTTGTGTCATCTTCTGTTCCCTACCTAGGCACATTAGCAGAGAGGTGACATACCCAGAATCATTCAAAAGAGATGCTGGCATTGTGAGCCAGAGCTTATCCCTTTGTGCCACAAAAGGGGCAGCATCTAAATAACTGGGGGCAAAAAGGAGGACATTGAATAGCCAGGAGAGTACCACACTCAACAGGTAATAATGTTTCTCCCTCTATTCCGAATCTATCTTCTTTCTCTCAATCCTGTTAGATCTGAAAATGGAATGAATATGTGATTTTTCAAAAGCGAAAAAATAGAACACAGTTCTCATCCCTGTGGTTCCCGAGTCAACCTCAGGTCAGAGCTCAGCTAAAGGGAGACCAAGCCGTTAAACCAAATAGGAGAATAAAACTGCTGTACTCATGGTTTCAGTTTTGTAATGTCAGATTATCTAATCACATGAAAGTGACCAAAAAGCTCAGGGTGACAGGAGATGAAAGACAAACTAGGAAAGATAAATCACAAAGCTGGTTTGAATGAAATATTGGGAAGACTTACGATTGTGTCCTGTACAATCCCTTCTCTGAATCAAGACACTTACCTGGTTACCCCATCTCTGAAGTTAATTTTAGATTTTACTCTGGTTGCTTGATTTGTTATCCTCACGCCTTTATTGGGCCCTATCTTGCCTTAATTACAAATTACTATTACTTCTCCTTGTTCAAATACCAAACACGCAAAAAAAGTGCAACTTAACATCAAAATTTTGTAGCAATTCTCACAAATGAACCATCAATAGAAAATAGACATGTTCAAGTTTCCAAGGTAGACAAATACATAGATACATATATACATATGAGAGAATGCCTCCAAAAGGTCACGGAAGTAGAATTTAAAGAGAATTTTATGTAAGGGTCAAGACATTTTGAAATCCAGTATGGGTTTTTATAATGTGCATTTCTCATGAACTTCTGAGGACTGTTGATGCATGGATTTTAAAATGCATGAGACTGTCTGTATACTTTAGGAAATGCATGGGTTACCATGGCATGAGGCAACAAAAAAATAGTTGCCAAGAATCCTCAATGGAACAAAATATTTTAAAATTTCATCATGAACTTAATGGATATCATTTAGTTCCCCTACTTGACATAATGCCTTCTCCAGAAATATGGAAAGGGAGGCATCTAAATTAGATTTGTTGGCTTATCAAAAACAGTGCTAAGTATTGGGCTTTCATAGAAATAATAACAGCAACCACTGTTTCCTAGTGTCGCACTTCAGTCTCATTGGATTCCACACAAGTGATTTTCAGAAGCCTCAAGGTTAGGAGTCACAAAGCGCATGTGCTCAATCCTTTAACAGGAGGATTTAAATAGCTGAGGAGCATAACTCGCTGAGAACCTAGATGTGAACCTAAGCCCACCCGACAAAATTCTTCTAAAGATTCTTCTTGTAAATAGGCACAGCTCCAGAGAGAAAGTAGGAGATATAAAGTCTGGTTTACGTCCCAAATGGTCACAATGAGCAGGGCTGGGACAAGCTGAAACCAGGAGCCAGGAGTTGCATCCAGCTAACCCACATGGCTGCAGGGGCCCAAGCACGTGGGCCACCTTATGCTGCTTCCCCAGTTGCACCAGCCAAGAACAGGATCAGAAATGGAGCAGCTAGGCCTGTTACAGGTGCACATATGGGATGCCAGCACTGCAGCTGGCAGCCTAACTCACTACACCACAATGCGGTTGTCCCTGGTTTGTTTATTTATTTTAGTGGCAGAATGACAAAAAGAAAAAGGATGAGATAGACCTGCCTGACAGATTCTAACCTAACAGTATCTGTTACTTTCGATGGGCTCTCTGGCTGGGACTATAAATTATATGCATTTTGTTCACTATTTACAAATCCTTATTTTGGACTTGCTCAATGTAATATCATGGTAAAGAGATGACATCTCATTTTCTGGGAACAATAAAATGATGGCCCCTGATTGTTCAGATCTTGGTCATCTTCCCTCGTCAGCTTCGCTCCAGATGCTTATATGTTTCTCTTTTCTGTATTTTAAGATTATGAAAACAGGTTTAAATAGCTCTAGTCACTTAATGACATAACTCAGAACAAACTATAAGCACCTTGGATGACAGCAGGCTCCCAAAGCAGACATTTCCATTAAAATTTTGGGCATATGTCACCTCTTAATGAGCTACATAAAATGCTTCACCATAAAATAACTGCACTTCATAAAATCAGTCATTAAATAAAGGGCACCACATTAAGAATAATGGGGTTTAAGCAACAGTGGAATGATGGCTGCTACCCACAAACAGCATAAAATATTATATGAAGACAGTATGGGTTTAGGAGGCACCAAATAACCATTACAAGAATGAATTTAGAAAAAGAAAGCAATGTGGATTTCCTTTTCTCAAATCAGGTTTAGAACAAATTCACAAGGAAAAGCTGTCGAAAAAACGTGGGATTGATGCATATTTTAAGCAAAGTTGTTAGGATCAACACTGTGGCACATAGGTGAAGATGCTGATTGCAACACCAGCATTCCAAATGGGAGAGCCAGGTAAAAGTCCCAGCTGCTTGGCTTCAAATTCAGCTTCCAGACAAAGCACCTGGGTAGTCAGTGACAATGACTCAAGTGGCTAGCCACTGTAACACACTTAGAAACAGTGGTGGAGCTCCTGGCCCCTGGCTTCAGCCTCTCCAGACATGAGTATTGTAACCTGGTTTGGGGGACGAATAGTGAAGATAACCTCTCTCTCTCTCTCTCTCTCCTTCTTTCTCTCTCTGTCTCACATCTGCTCTTCAATAAATAAATAAGTTTTTTAAAAAGCTGCTGTTGTTCAACTTGGAAGAATTGATCTACTGAACACAATTACCTAAACAAATGCATTCCAAGAGGCAGCAGGTGTTTGAAGCAGAGTACCACTTGCATTGCAGCTTTGGAAATCTGAGAAATGCTTGTAGTCTCTTGGAGTTTTAATCTTTTCACTTCTCTCTTTTTTTAACATTTATTGTTTAATATATTCCATTTTTTTGGTTAGATGATACAGTCTTTTTTCCATTTTTTGTTATTATTTTATGATACAGTTCTATAGGGTGGGATTTCCCTTACTCTCTCCCTAAATCTCCTCTCCACACACTGATTTCCCCCATATTATTACAATAGCATGGTCCTTCATAAACAGTCATAAGTCTATCATTGTAGGCATAGACAATGGCAGAGTCCAGCATACTTAACAGTTTCATTGGGAGTCCATCTTTGATCTGGAAGTAGAGACACATAGTGCATTGTATCTTCACATGTGGATATAATAGTCTCTATTACACAGTTACTAGACATCCCCTTAAATAAAAAAGCCACAAAGAAAATCAACAATGGGAAGAAAAATAGAAATTTACAGTGTCATGAGATTAAATAACATGATACTGAATGACTAATGTGTCACTGAAAAAATGAAAAAGAAAATCAAGAACCTTCTTGAAGAAAATGATGCTACTTTATGTTCTATGAGTCACTGAAGAACTTAACATTAGTGAAAAAGTGTTTTGAAGAAATGAAAATAAAAATAAAAATACCAAAATCCATAAGATACAGTTTCTGATGATCTTTTTTGGTGAGATTTGTCTCCTGTAGGCAACAGAGTTTTGTTTTTTGATACAGTCTACTAATCTATGAATTTCAATTGATGAGTTTAAGCCATTTACATCCAGAATTAATAAGTGGTAATTTGGTCCTGTCGTTTTAGCAATGGGTTGTTCACTGATTTAGTCTTCTGTTGTTATTTAACTGAGATGTTCTTTCCATTTGTCTTTGGTTTGGGTGGATGCTATTCCTCTTCTCTGTCAAGAAAACATCTTGAAGTATCATTTATAGGGCAGGTTTGGAAGAGGCATATTCGTTTAGCTTTTATTTGCTGTGGAAGAATTTTAATTCATTTTCAAAGACAAAGGAAAGCTTTGCTTGGTATGTTATCCTTGGCCTACAACTTTTTGCTTTTAGAATCTGGAATATGTCGCTCCATTCTCTTCTGGCCTGGACAGTTTCCTATGAGAGGTCTCTTGTGAATTTAATTGGCATTCCTTTATATGTTAATTGATTTTTCCATGTGTACTTTTAAAGATCTTTTCCTTATGTTCGATTGAAGAGAGCTTGATTATCATGGGTGTCGGAATACAGCCCCTAGGAAAGCTGGGACAGCAAAGGTCTATGAGACCCTGTTGAGAAGAGGCTCCAGGAAAGGGAAGGCAGAAGGTCACCTGCCCAACAGTGTGCTCTTGCTCCCAGTGAGTCTTTGGATGTACTTTCGTCCTCTCCTTGAAGATAGGCAGACATCTGTGCTCTGTCTAGTCAATCAAGGATGGACAGTATTATTTATTCCCTGTTACAATAATCTTTTGACCGGGTCGCCTTGTTAGTTTCTTTGTTGCCTGTGTTCTTAGACATGATCTAATTCTGAGTTATGTTTAAACCATTGTTTCATGAAATGTATAAAAACTGAAACCCTGGAAATAAACAGTCAGTTGCCAAAAGTGAGCACTGTCCCCCCATTTCTTGAGGTTGCATCTCCTCCCCAGGAACCCGAAAGGTAAATTTGCAATGTGTTATGGTGAAGATTGCTTTTGGTCAACTCTATCGGGAGTTCTGTGCCCCTCCTGTATGTATTCTGTTTCCAATTCTTTCTCTAGAGTAGTGAAGTTTTCCTTCATCATTTCATTGAATACATTTTTAAACCCCAGCTTCTTTTTCTGAGCCTTCTGCAACTCTTGGCACTCATATGTTTGGTCTTCTAATAGTGTCCCTTAATTCCAGAATACTTTTCTTCATTTGATTCAGTTCATCTTCTAGCTTTCTGTTTGCTTCCCACTGGTGACAGGAAATCCCTTCAATTCTGATCCTTTCTTCTGCCTCATTCATTCTATTATGGAAACTTTGCACTCTATCTTTAATTTGCTCCATTGTGTCCATCATTCCTAATAATTCAACTTGATTTTCAATGTTGTTATTTCCTGTGTGATGTACTCCATAAATTCCTGCACGTGCTTCTCATTGTTATAAGAAGATTGATATTGAGTTTTCTGAATTTTATATCCCCCATTTTCTTGAGTTGTTCCTCAGTTAACTCTGAGGTTGGCAAAGGCATTTTTGCTCCTTTGCAGGAGAGTCTTCAGTAATATTCATGGCACCTCTATCTCTTTTGCTCCTACTAACTGTACTTCTGGTTAACAGGTTCCCCTTAGGCCAGGTTTCTAAGCTGTGTCACCCCACATCTACAGTGGGTTTTTACTTATTGTGTTGAGTACCTGGTTCTTTTATTACAATCACTTGTGCCACTCCCTCCAATGAGTTTCAGGTCTGGACTCTTTCTTTAGGCTTCCACCATGGTCTGCATAGCTCCAGCTCCTGGCTCACCACACTCCACCTCCTGTGATCTCATTCTGTGGCTGCTGCTGTCTATACAATCTTTCTCCCAGTTCCAATTTGAGCAGTTCTCGAGATTAAGGAGACACCTAAATAGCTAGGTTGTTGGTGATGCTGATCTTACCAGAACCTGCTGGCCATTAGGTCTGAGGTCCATTCGAACCTCTTTTGACCCATATGATGCCAAAGTCAGTATTATTTTCCCAGTGGGAACATTATATGCACTGAACTCAGTGAATTAACTCCAAGCTCAGTCTTATAGCATTTGGTAAAAAATGGCACCAGATGTGCCATTGGTGGATTTCTGGATCTGTTGGCTGTTTGGATAGAATTTACAGGATGCCACATTGGCGAATTTGTGCACTTCAACACCACACTATTGTCTCTGCTGCTTTCTCATATCTGTCAGTCTCCAGGTGCCCCTGTGCCATCGCTTGATAAAGGCATTCACAGCAAACGGACTGAAAAGGAGTGTTGGAATCAAACTTGTCCTCTCCTATTTCCTGGAATGTGCCTACTCTGCTTCACCCTGACTAATCAAATCTGCTTACTTCTAAAGTAGAATAATAATGCCTACCTCATTTGGCCAGTCTGAGGATGCAATGTAACAATCTGAGCTGGGTGATCGGTACAGTGGTTAAAACACTACTTCCGATATTCCTATGATGATATTCCACATTAGAGTGTCTAAGTTCAAGTTTTAGCTCTGATTTCAACTTCCTGCTAATGCACACCCAAGACAGTAACAGGTGATATCTAAAGCAGTTGGGATTAAGTTCCAGGCTACTGTCTTTGACTTGGTCCAACTTCTGATGATCTAGCTGTTTAGACAGTGAACCAGGGGTTAGGAGATACATGTGTGTGTATGTGTGTGTATGTGTATGTGTGTGTATGTGTGTATGTGTGTGTGTGTTTGGAAGGGAGAGGTGTCTAACTCTGTCTTTCGAATAAATAAATAAAATAACCTGCATATGTACTTAGCAAAATCCCTAGAACTGCTTAGTAGTCAGTTATAAGAAAATTTTTATTTTTGCAGCTACAAATTTCAAAATTAGTTAATCTGGCATTAATTCTGGTTTGCTTTATGGACCTCAATATTTTATAGGCTAGCAACAGCGATTAAGGGGCAGCTGCATCTGCTTGGTTGAGAATGCTACTCTCTTCGCTTTCTTATTTTTTCCCCTAGTGCCATCTTCTTTGCTGGGTGATTTGATTTCAACACTCCTTTTTCAGCCCATTCACCAACTGCCTTCATCAAGTGCCTTCATCAAGTGATAGACAGTCTTTAAGTCACAAGAATCCCCACAGCCCCTACCATTTACAACCATGTTCACACTATGGCAGCACTTAGGGCAGGCAGCTCACATCCCACCCAGCCTGTCCATTTCCCCTGTGTTGTGCGGGGTTCCTAACAAGCAGTTCTACCCTGCACCCCATCACAGGCAGACATCTGAGGGTCATCTCTGCCAAAGGCTCCTTGCTGGGAAGAGCTCCTTCCTTAAGGTCTTATGGACATTTCTGATTCCCAGCCTCAGAAAAAGCCGCTCCTACAGCCCAGGGGAAAGAACAGAAACTGGGCTTGTGCAGGCAAGTTCAGAAACTTGCTAATTTCAAAGCACTTCTTGGGGCCGTGTTGTGATGTGTCAGATTTACGCCTCCATTTGTGACACCAGCATCACATATCAGAGTGCCAGTGCCAGTCCAATTCCCTGCCAATACACCTGAGAAAGCAACAGAGTCCAAATGGCCCTGAACCAACATGGGACACTTGGATGGACTTTCTGGCTCCTGCCTTCAGCTTGGTCCACTTCTGGATATTGAGACCACTGGAGAGTGAACCAGCAGATTGAAGATCTCTCTCTCTCTATTCTCTCTCTCTCTCTCTCTCTCTCTCTCTCTCTCATCTGCTAATTCTATATTTCCAATCACATTCTAAAATTTTAACAAAGAAACACACACTTCCACATTCTGGCAAAATGATAAGCTCAGGTCTTGCAGAGTGACAAGATTATTGACACTCCTAGGTTCAGCTTACCTAGCTGCCCTGATGCTTTTCACAGTCACTGGTTTTTGAGCCACTCAGTGTTCAGGTTGTGCATAGGTCTGGACTGGTTGCCAGTAGCAGAGTGTGTACATGAGAGCAAGCACCTAGAGGTCAGTTAAGTGTGGCTTCTAGGCAATGGTCCATCACCTCTGACCTATGGGATGGAAAAGCTGAATAATCATCTTAGGGCCCCTGTTCCTTATCTGTCAATTGGTCATGATTGTGTTTCTTAAACTGAAGCAGACTGATCTCTTAGAGAGAGTTTAATTCTGTATCTATTGGTAAACTTCTGTTGAATAATTTACCCAGCTACATATACATTTTTACTTTGCAGCAAAAATGTGCAATTAACTCTTATTTTTAAAAAGGAAACTTTTTTTATATATCAGCCTTTCTCAAACCAATGCTTATGGATATATTCTCAGAGTGACTGCTATGAAGTCACCAATAAGAGACATTCAGATCCAACAATTCATTAGTTTTTTGATTCATCACTATTTCCACTTTTTCTTATTTTATACTTTTAAAAAATATTGTTAATTTGGAAAGCAGAGCAAGCAACAAAGAGAGAGAGAGAGTTAAAGAGAGATCTTCTGCCCAGTGGTTCCCTCCTCAAGTGGCAACAGTCAAAACTGAGTCAGACTGAAGTCAGGAGCAAAGAATTCCATTTAGGTCTCCCATTTCAGTAGCAGGGGCTCGAGGATTTGGACAATCTTCTGCTGCTTTCCCAGGCATATTAGTAGAACAGGAAATAGAACAGCGGGGAGTCAAACCAGTGCCTACACTGGAAAACAGTCCCTAATGTATTACTTTTTAAATTCTGGCTCCTGGCTTCTGGCTGGCCCTTTGGGCGGAGATTATTACAATTCATCAGGAGCAAAGAAGGACTGTCATTTCCCACATTTCAGATAGCAGTGAAGTGTGAGTGGAAGGAGCAGCCCTCACTCCCTAGAGAAGCCTTTCATTTGCAGACCACACTTGCCCATCTTCACTGCCACGTCCAAGCAGGCAACCGCACTTCACAAGGCGGGGCCCCAAGAGAGGGGATCATGCACCAGAGCTTCCACCAACCAAGATGCACAGGTGGCGTGAGCTAAAGACAAGGCTTTACAATTACAAGCCATCACATTCAGAGGTATAAGCCCACTCTAACATACATCATTGCTTAGCTATCTCACAGTGACTTGCATAAATCCTCAACTACCATGCTCTTGGTCTGAGAATGTCAGCTCTCACTATAACAATCACATTTTTGGCAAGGTACACGTTTCCTAAATGGTGACCAGCCCTAGGAGGGAGAGCTCCTGCAATAGGTCACATTTCATTTAAAGATAAGGGATCCTTTTCCCCATCCACTGACAGCTACGTCATCTCTCACATTCCCCCTCATGTTGCCTAAAAGCTAGTTTCATTCTGCCTCAGTCACCCTTGCTGAAAACAAGCTAATTTTAAAGTACTGGGAGGGCCCGGCGCAGTGGCGCAAGTGGTTAAAGGTCCTCACCTTGCACGCCCGGGATCCCATATGGGCGCCAGTTCTAATCCCGGCAGCCCCGCTTCCCTTCCAGCTCCCTGCCTGTGGCCTGGGAAAGCAGTCGAGGACTGCCCAAAGCTTTGGGACCCTGCACCCGCGTGGGAGACCCGGAAGAGGCTCCTGGCTTCGGACCGGCATAGTATCGGCCCGTTGCGCTCACTTGGGGAGTGAATCATCGGAAGGAAGATCTTCCTCTCTGTCTCTCCTCTCTATATATCCGCCTTTCCAATGAAAAAATAATAAAAATAAATCTTTAATAAAAAAAAATGTTTCTATGCTACATCTTAACTTCTGAATGAAAATTCCCACATGCAAGTAATTATCCTGCTCATCAAACCCCAGGTATCCACCTAAATAGAGGCCCCTACTGAATGGGTGTTATGGTTTGAGGCAATCTGAGTGAACAAAGGTTGGGAGCTTGTCTTCTGTATGAGATGTTGGGACATTTCAAACCTTTAGAAAGTTAACCTGCTTCTGGTATTTCATCATAATAATAAAACTCATCAATACAGAGAGAAAGGAGACATAAAAAACAAAATTGTGGGTTATATGATCCCAGACTCTGAAGAATAGCTATTAAATATATTCAATGGTTTTAAAATTTTTATTTGAGAGTCAGAGCTCCCACCCACTTCATCTATTCCCCAAAATGCCCACAATAACTAGGAGGAGGTGACCCCAGAAACTTAAAACCCAATCCCAGGTCATTCATGTGGATGGAAGCAACTCCACTGCAGGAGTCGTCCACTGCTTCCTCTCAGGGACTGCATTCACAGGAGAACGGCAATTGGGCTGTAACCAGGTGTCCCACCCAGGCATTCTGATAAGGGACCCAGCCATGTCATCCAGCATCTTAACCACTACACCAAACTTCCACCCCAAATACATTCATTCATAGTGTTCTTCCATTATGCTTATCACAAAGAAACAAACGCTTGAATCCAGGGAGCTTATTACTGAAAACCAACTCTACACTTATGATTAAAATTGCTACCCAAGAGGACCAGAAGATAAACTTAATTACACTCTCCCATGGTAATCTCCTCTTTCGACCACTCCTACCACATTCACCAAATAAATTTATAGCAAAACAAGATAGAAGAGAAAGCAGATACTTTATTAGTGTTTAAAATGTCATTAATTGTGACCCTGTCATCTTGTGCGCGCACACACACACTGCATGATAAAATCAGAATGGTTGTGTGCTGAAGTGGTCCTCTGAGTCCCACCACCCCAGTCATGGGCCTTCGCCAGTTCCTCCTAAGAACCACGGAGAAAATGAACAGAAAGGAGAATACCAATAAGAATGTTTCTCCTGACATTTCCAATCTTTCCAACAATGGTTCAGTCATTAGAATATGTATTATGGAAGCGGCGTGTAATTGCCAGCAGAAAAATTATGGAAATCAGGGATGGGGAAAATAATCTGTTTATTCTAAAAGTCCTGCTAGAGAACACAATGCAGGTTACACTTGAACATCACCCCATGGTCTAGGGTAAGAATAATCAGAAACTTGTTAAAACCTCTTGTCCTTGCTTAGGCTACTCTCAGACTAAAGTGTCCTATATGAAACAGGTCCTGCCATGCCCCTGTGCAGAAGCCTGGAGTGAAAAAGGAGGAATATTCACAATTGCACAACTGGAGTAAGCATAGAAGCAAGACCTTGTAAAGCTCAGTTTTCACATTCAGCTGCTAGAATCAACTGATTGACGCTTATCAAGTTTCATCATTCATAAGTGAGGCAAGTAAAACTATGTCTCCTTTAGCAATTTGTTGATAATACTGGAGACAAAAGTTAATTTAAAAGCAACTGCTACCATTAAAATACAGCGCATAAGGAGATTATGAAAAAATAATTCTGCTAATTTTATTTTATGAGGAAGTGAGAGTACTAAGAGCAAGGACATATTAGAGATAAAAATAAAAATCGATTGTGGGAGAAAGTGTAATGGAGCCACTTGGGATTATAACAAACACAAACCACTTTGGAAAACCTGTTGGCATGCCAAGTGTTCTATTTCATCCCTCTTAGTTCCACTTTTTAATCTTAATAAATATTTAAAAGTGCTAAATTACTAATATGATTATTAATTATTCTTTCTTATTAGTTCATCAGTTAGTATGCATTCATTATACTACCTGAGTTCAAATCCTGACCTCATTATCCACTCACATTGAGTCTGCTCAGTTTTCTCATCCACAAAATGGGTCCAGTGGCCACTAAGTGACATGCCACATAAAATTCAGTCACAAAGTGCTAAATGACTAGCAGTTACTTTAAAACTAGACAAGAAAATTGCTAAACATTGAGGGGAAATGGAATTACAAGATATGTCTGCAGTGGGCGCAAAAGCGTTTTTAGACTCTATGAACACCAGCTTTCAGAAAGTTCGTGACAGTGTGGCCATTAGCCCAGCAGAGAAGACAATGGTTGAGAACATACATCGCCTGCTGACACGCCTGGCTTGTGCTCCACATCCCAGCTTCCTGTTAATGCGGACTCCTGGAGGGAGCAGGCATGGCTCACCCAGCTGGGTCCCTGCATTCACACGGGAGCCCTGTCCTGAGTGCCTTGCTCCCTATTTCTTTCCTCTATTCATGGCATTTGTAGAGAAAAACCACAGGATGGAAACTCTCTGAATCTGTGTCTTTCTACCTCCATGTCTCTGCTGTTTAAATAAACAAATAACATCTAGTTCCTAGAAAATATATATAACAGGGCCAGTATTATGGCACAAAGAATTAGGCCACTGCCTGCAATGCCAGCATTCCATGTCAGAGCACTGGAGTCCCAGCTGCTATGCTTCCAAACCAGTTCCCTACTGAAGAGGCAATAGGGAGTACCTGGATTTGCACTCAGACTGAGTCACTGGTTCCCGTCTCTGACCTGGCCTGGTCCCAGCCCCAGCTCCCACCTCTGACCTGCCACACAGTAAGGAATGAACCATTGTGGGAGGAAGATCTAACACTTTGTCTCTCGCAATCTGCCTTTTAAATTCACAAAGATAGAAAATTTCAAATGTCATTTGTTAAAAGTGTCTCACAGAGTAAAGGGTGATAAACACACCATTTCTCACTTCTCTCAGCGTTCTCCATTTATTTCAGCATTTTCCATCTCTTCACTCCCACTTGGATTTTTCCTTTCTTATCACTGCTATATAGACTATGTCCACGAGGTGGCAGGCTTTCACTAACCTATGGTAATATTTGCTTGTTTCCATGGGAATGTTTGCTTCGGTTTTGTTCTTAATTTGATGTTTAAGTGACCAAAACACAGCTCAAAATACACCATGTTGGGGAAAACAAAACCAAAAAAAATGCATAAAGACGAAATTAGAGAAGGTTCCAGGTTTGTCAGAACGCACAAACTTCCAAGAAAGAGCCAAGGCACTGTGCCAAGAAGGTAAACAAGCTTCATGGCCGAAACAGAACACAGTATGGTAAGAGGTAGAGAAGACGTTGTGGCACCTGTGTTTAAGTCTTAGCTTTACTCAACCTTCACCTTTAATATTGACCATCTTGAACCTTAGCTTCTCCCAGAAATGCATACAAAGAGCACTGCATCCTTAGCTGTAATCAAATGAATTAGACTCTGAAGCACCATTTTGGAAACTCTTGACTGTGTGAGTCTACCAAGAAACAAAATGAATGATTTTTGAAAATGTGAATATTATAAATAGTATTTTTAATTTAAAAAATTTAAAGTGCAGAGGTGGGTGCAGAAAAAGATCGAGGGAGAGAGAGGAATAGAGACAGAGATTTCTTTCCCACTGGCTCATTTTAAACTAGCCTGAGAAAGCCAAGACAGAGACAGCCAAAAATGAGATGTAGAAAATCAATCAACATCTCCCATGTGAGCTGAGGTGTTCCTAACCGCACACTTTCACCTGTTGCTTTCCAAGGTGATATTAGCAGGAAGCTAGAGTTGGAACAGAGACAAAACTCAACCAGACACTGAGAATACAGGGTACAGGAATCAAGGGGTGTCCTAACCTCTACGCCAAATGTCCACTTAGAAATGCATTTTAGTTGACCGCTTGACATGCATACAAAACTGTTCCAGGTGGTATAAGATATTCATTCATATTTAAAACAATGCTATCATTCTTGTTTTCAACTACAGAAACTGCATTACAAAGACATGGAATAAACTGTCCAAGGCCACAAAGGCAGCCAACACTAGGTCACATAATAGTCCATTCTTTCCCAAACATCAGCTCCTTATTTCTTCTTTTAAAAATTTATTTATCGGGCCCGGCGCGGTGGCGCAAGTGGTTAAGGTCCTCGCCTTGCACGCCCAGGATTCCATATGGGCGCCAGTTATATCCCGGCAGCCCCGCTTCCCTTCCAGCTCCCTGCCTGTGGCCCGGGAAGGAGGACGGCCCAAAGCTTTGGGACCCTGCACCCGCGTGGGAGACCCGGAAGAGGCTCCTGGCTCTGGGATCGGCATAGTATCGGCCCGTTGCGCTCACTTGGGGAGTGAATCATCGGACGGAAGATCTTCCTCTCTGTCTCTCCTCTCTGTATATCCGCCTTTCCAATAAAAAAAATAATAAAAATAAATCTTTTTAAAATTTTTATTTATCTTTTTTTATTTTTCTATTTAAAACACAGATTTTACAGAGAGAGAAGGAGACGCTGAGGTCTTCCATCTGATGGTTGAGTCGCAAAATGGCCACATAGCCAGAGCTGAGCTGATCCAAAGCCTGGAGCTTCCTGCATGTCTCCCATGTAGTTTAGGGTCCCAAGACTTCGAGCCATCTTTTGCTGCTTTTCCAGGCCAGAAGCAGTGAGCTAGATGGGAAGTGGAGCAGCTGGGACACCAACCAGTGGAACCACACCAGCAGGAGGCTGTCCGAAGTTCAAGGGGAGGTCAAAGACTTGCCTCAGTTAGTACTTGCCAAGGCAGTACTACCTCAGCCTGACCCTGCAGCCAGTCAAAGGCTTCCACTACAACAACAGTCTAACTTTACAAGACACTTAATATTCCATGTGGGGAGAGTTCTCATGAAGAAATTCTTCAAAATTCAGAGCCCAAACCTTCCACTTTATATTTTTATAAACTGGTCACAGTTCTGATTCGCAAAACTGTACTCATCTTCTTTCCATAGTTCTTGAGAGATCTAAAAGCAGCTATAAGTCTCCAGCCTTTCAACCCTTTTATTTTTCCTTTTAATATTTTTTATTTCTTTTGGAAAGGCATATTTACAGAGAGAAAGAGAAAGATTTTCTAACCATTGACTGACTCCTCAAATAGTCCATCAGAGCTGAGAGGTTCCAAAGCCAGGAGCTTCTTCTTCTTGCTCTCCTACATGAGTTCAGGGTCTCAGGGACTTGGGTCATCCTCTGCTGCTTCCCCAGGTCCCAAGTAGAGCAGAACAGAAAGCAGAACAGCCAGGACATGAATCAGCACGCATATGGGATGCTAGCACTTGCAAGTAGATGAGTTACCACACCTGCCTTCTCTCAGCCCTTTTACAAAAATCCTCTTCCGTGAGCTAAATCCCCCAGTCTCTGCCACACTGTTGCCTGACAGCCATGCTCTTACTAAGATCTTTTGAATCCATCACAACATTCCAAAATGCTTCTTTAGAAAACAATCAGCAGGGTAAGTACTGTAGCACAGTGGGTTAACCTGGAACTTGGGACACTCACATTCCAGAAGGCCATGTGCCTAGTTCAAGTCTCTTCTAATCCATTCCAGATCGGCTTCCTGAAAATGTACCTAGGACGCAGTAAGTGCTGATGGTTCAAGTATTTGGGTCTCACATGGGAGACCTAGGTAAAGTTCTGGGTTCCTGGTTTCAGCTGGGCCTAATTCCTGCTGTTGCAGACATTGGGAAAATGAACCATCCAAAACAAAATTAGTATTTCCCTCTCTCTCTTTCACTCGCTCTGTCACTGTGTCTTCAAATAACCATTTTTTAAAGTGAAGAAATATTTTTAAAATAAAAATTACTGATTGGGTGCTGCGTTCACATCAGGAAGGGAGGGGCAGAGCCGATAGGGGAATAAGGGGTGGTTCCCTTGCTGGATAGCTGCTCCCACTGGAGAACATGAGCTGGGATGAGGCAGACCAGACTAAGCAGGAATGCAACACCTGTGCGCCTCATGTGGACACGATCAGGGAAGAGCTGGGGTGGGAAGACTATTTCAACTAATACTAACAAAACTAGAGAGGGTCAGAGCTGTCGGGGCTTAACCATAGCAGAAGCAGGCACTAGGGGCTAATATTGTCAAGTCCAACCACAGGGTCACCTGGAGAGAGCATAATCTGGGAGAGAGAGTGACCTGGGAGGGAAATAGTGGGATCCTCCCTCTTGGGTTACTACCCCTAGCGGAGGGCACAAAATAACTAGGACAGGGTCTGGGGTGGCTAGACAGAGAGGCACTCACAACATCCGTGAGGGCTGGACAGTTGAGCTGGTTGGATGGAACTAAGCTCCAATACCCATTGACATTTACGAGAGCCAAATGGGATATGGGGCAGACTGAACTAGTCTGCTACACATACTGGCAATCAGGGCAGGGGCAGGCCTGGTGGGGGTCACTCTGAATAAGCTACAGCTCCCACTGGTTTGTGTGATGGCTGAGTATGTGATGAGCAGAACCAGGATGGACTACAACACCCATTGGTTCCAGTGGAAGTCGAGGCTGAAGACGGAACCAACCCAGCAATTGCAACCACCAGCTGATCGGGGAGATGGACTGTGCCAGGTCCTGTACCTACTTGTACATATAGGAATCTTGTCGGGGAACACCTCAAAGTTTGTTTGGGGATCCTCTCAACCAAAATGGCAGATTCAGAATCTCAACCAAGAAAAGATGGAAGATAGAATAGGTCGATCAACCACCAAAGCTATATGTTGGCAGCGAAACACTGGACAAAGGGAGACTCTATGATGGACTATGTCAGTCAGTAGATTATTCAACAGCCTCATCTTGTCTGGAGTAGCAAGATTGACAGCAATGCATAACTGGTGAACTACCAGGACTACTTGAGCAAGTATCTCAGAGCATACCCTACATCCAGGACCTGAGGTGGTGGGGCTTTTCCTCAATATTCCCTTTAGCCCTTGAAACTTTTTACCCTAATCAACAATGTAAAGATTACCAAAATATAATTTTAAAAAAATAAGAAAATAAAAATTACTTGAAAAACAATTACAATTGCTTGGCAGTAAATGATTATGTTTATATTAACCATTTGCATCTTATTACAGAAAATCTTTTTTTTTTTTAAAGTTCCTTCCTATGAATTAGATTGTTGAAACAGGCCTGGAATGAAAGCTCAATGGCCAGCTTTAATGTGAGTGCTAGTTCATATCCCAGCTGTTCCACTCTCATCCCGCTCCCTGCTTACGACCTGGGAAAGCAGTAGAAGACAGTTCAAGGCCTTGGGACCCTGCATCCAAGTGAGAGACCCAGAAGAAGCTCCTGGCTCCTGGCTTTGGATATGCTCAGCTCTGTCCATTATGGCCACTTGGAAGTGGACCAGCAGATGGAAGAACTGTCTGTCTCTCCTTCTCTCCATAAATCTAATCTGCCCTTCCAATAAAACAAGCAAATCTTAAAAAAAAAAAAAAAGAAGTTTGATCTTGAAATTAAGGTGACTTTTTTCTAAGGTTGAACCACGAATCGAAAGGGCCTGGTGGCACATCCAAAGCCACAGGTTCTTCAGCAGAAACCAGAATGTCTGTCTCCAGTTTTGTTTTTAGCTTTTGGTTTTGAAAATTTTCAGGAATACATAAAAGTGAAGAGAGATTTATAATATCAAAATCCATATTTTCATTTCTAGATTTAAAGATAGCATTGGCTTCAACTGGATGTTTAGTTTTTGTTAATATACCTTAAAGAAATTATAGGAATGAAAATCCATCATAAACCTATCAGCCCTCACTTGCTAAAGTACATATGCTTACATAGCCATAAACTGCAATGCCATCTAATGAGATTAAAAACAATTTGCTAATACAATTTAATTCTCATTCTGCATGCAAAACTTCATTTATAGCTAGCTTATCCCTGACTCCTAATCTGTTCAGATTTGTTCTGCCATAGAAATTATAACCAAACAAACCAAAAAAAAAAAAAAAAAAAAAGTATGGGACCAGAGGCAAAGACAAAGAAGAAAACTGATGGTTCCTGGATTAATTAACTTGAACATTTTCCTGAACATAGAAAGAAATGAGAGAATTGCAAAAATAACTTGAAGTTAATTCCTTTGATTACATGAGGGAAATTATCCTACCAACTTTATTGAAGCATTAATGCATCATTTTCCTTAAGCTTTACATTAATGAAATTTTAATCAGACTTAGTATTTAACTACCTTGAAAATTAGCTTAAAGCTACTTGAAAAAGATCTTTCAAGAGTGAAATGGTGCATAGCAATCTAGGGAATAATTTTTAAATGAGTATTTCCTTAGTTCCTAGCCCTACATTCCACTAAATTTGATTAAACAACCTAAACTTCAGACTATCACAAAACCTGGTATCCTATGAAGGCAAAAAATCACCTTACAAAAAGAGCAGAGGTTAGTTTGTTTAAGTTTGTTCAACATTCAGTCTGTCATTTTTTAATCACCCCAATCGGGTCAGAGGCTATTTTTAGGACTCAACAAATAATAAATAAATACTTGTGAATAAACAATTGATCCTAGCAGTATAAATATTGTGAAAATCTATACTGTCTTATTAAA
Organism: Ochotona curzoniae; assembly: GCF_017591425.1. NCBI lineage: Eukaryota > Metazoa > Chordata > Mammalia > Lagomorpha > Ochotonidae > Ochotona > Ochotona curzoniae. The sequence continues at coordinate 49,334,048 of NW_024467119.1, forward strand.
CATAAATTAAGTTGAATCTTCGCCTCCTATATTATCATATTTAGCAGAAATTCAAAATATGGAAGTCATGATAAAATTACACTGTTTGATATCATGACAACTCACAAATTTGTAAAAAAATATTAATTAATTTCATCTTCAAGAACTGCAATCCCTAATAAGTTAACTAGAGACACTGGGAAAGAAGATAGGAATCAGCATACAATTCTGTTTGAAAAAATAATCACATGAGGCCTTCGCTATAGTGTATTGGATAAAGCTGCCACCTGTAGTGCTAGCATCCAATGTGGCCACTGGTTCAAGTCCCAGTCACTTCAGTTCCAATCCAGATCCCTGTTAACATGCCTGGGAAAGTAGCAGTGGATGGTCCAAGTCCCTAGGCCCTGCACATAATGGGAGACCCAGAAGAAGCTCCTGATTCCTGCTTAAGACTGGCCCACTGCAGCCACTTCAGAAGTGAGCCAGAGGATAGAGGCTCACTCACTCACACACACTCTCTCTCTTTCTTTCTTTCTCTCTCTCTCTCTCTCTTGTTTCTGTCTCTAACTCTGCCTTTCATATAAATAAATCGTTTTTTTAAATGATGATCATGGCCCAGGCGCCATAGCCTAGCAGCTAAAGTTCTCACCTTGCATGCACCGGGATTCCATATTGGCTCCGGTTCTAATCCTGGCAGCCCTGCTTATTATCCAGCTCCCTGCCTGTGGTCTGGGGAAGCAGTCAAGGACGGCCCAAAGTCTTGGGACCCTGCACCTGCGTGGGAGACTAAGAAGCTCTTGGCTACTGGCTTTGGATCGGCGCAGCTCTGGCTGCTGCGGTCACTTGGGGAGTGAATCAACAGATGGAAGATCTTCCTTTCTATCTCTCCTCTTCTCTGTACATCTGATTTGCCAATAAAAATTAACTAAATCTTAAAAAAAAAAAGTAAGGATCACATGACTGTCTAATCATGACACTGAGAGCAATCTTATTGCTCAAAGTGAGAATGCGTTCTAATGGTGCTTATCAAGGTAAACATTTTGAATTGTACTTTAAATAAGTACTCAGCAAACCCACCTCTTCTTAAATTTCAAGAAGTGTTTTCCAACATTAGCTTCCTGTTTCTAAGCACCAACTCTAGTTACCAAGGCCCTACTCTGCTCACCTGTCCAGAAATACCTGTGTCTTTAGTACCCCATCTGTCTCCCTGGCCAGCGGCAGAGTATGAGCTTGCCTGAAGCTGCAAGCACCAATAAGGCAGCAAACATCTGGGCGAGTTCATCAAACATACTACCCATATCCCAAACACCCTATGGCCTTTGTGTATTCATTTACTCGTGGTCTAACAACATGCGGAAGTTTTTCTCAACCTTTGACTAACCTAGTTTCTTTACTAAGACATCTTACATTATCAGCGTCTAAAGTGTGCATGTATTATTCCTGTCTGTTAATGGTTTTTTTCCCTTGGAGATTTATTATATCTCTTTCTCTTATTTCACCATTTAGAATCTAATCCAGCTTTCCTTATCTTCCTGTCGTTGCAACTAGACTGCTGGACAATGTTTCAACACGCTCAGTATGCAGCAACATGATTCTCAAAGGAAGTTCTTGTTTCCATATAAGATCTTGTTCCCTTCTGTTCCTCAACTCCTTCCATCATCCATTGCACCAACTTCATTATATGGAATTTAAAGAAAAAATCTATTATTCTACACACAATGGAACTGTGCACAGTATTGTTTTTGGAATATTTGTATAGGCCACCATTTTCCTGAAAAAAGTGGGGGCGGGGAACTAGGCCACCCTGATGAGCCACAGCCCACCAGAAGACATCACTTCAGTTTGTCATTCTGAGAAAGAAAAGATGAAGGCAGAGTTGGCAGCCTACATGGCACATCGTTAGGGGAAGGACAAACGAAAAGGAGCCTAACTCTGCAGGCAAGAACAATTACTCATTGTAAGCTGGATTTCATTTATCTCTGAGTTCACCTAGAGACCAGTCATTCGGGGTCAAGAAGTAGACACTTTCTCGGGGAACAATAAACATTCTCAGCTGGCTAGTGCCTAAGTTGGCCATGACAGAAATAAAAAAGGAAGATTAATGCAGTGGCTACACAGAAACACAATATAAAATAAAACCTTAAAATAGGAGCAAAATGTTTCACAGTAAGCCAGCTATTTCCAGAGCTTCCCTGTCACAAAACTCATTCATTTCTTCACTTTCTTCCCAATCCTGAATGCATATGTTTTTCTCATTACAAACCGTTGTTAGAATAGACACAAGTCTAAGAAATAAATGACAATCACTAGTAAGATACAGTAGTATAATTCAGGTACTCCCTAAAAATGGAAGTTGATTTTGACAGAATGGAGCCAAATTACTTTTGAATAGCATGTACAAATCAGTTTTACGGCTTTTTAATAACTGTAATTGCCCTGTTCTGTCCTGAACTCAATGAAAAAACTTAATACTGGGTGGTTTAGACAACAGAAATTTATTTTGCTCTGTTTAGGAGGCTGGATGTATTTATAGGGTTAATTTTTCTGAGGTCTCTCATCTAGATTTTCAGTTAGCTATCTTCTCCATGAGTCATCATATAGTCTTCCCAGGAGTGTATGCGTGTTTCTGTCCGATGTGTGTCTGAGTCTTCATCTGTTTCTATTCTTTTTAAAGATTTAATTGTTTATTTGAGAGAGAGAAAGATTGAGATCTTCCTTCTATTGGTTCCTTTCTCACATAGCCACAACAGCCAGGATTTGGGACAGGACAAACCTAGGAGCACAAACCCGATATAAGTCTCCCACATGGGTGGTAGGAGCTCAAGTACTTGAACCCATACCTGCTGCCTTCTCAAGGACGTTAGTAGGGAGCTGGATCAGAAGCCGAACAGCCAGATACTCAGCTATGGAAAGTGAGAGCTCTAACCCTTAGTCTAACCTGCTACACAAGCCCCAATATCCATTTCTTATAAGTACACCAATCATGTTGGCTTGGACCAATCCTTACCACTTTTAATTTAACCATTGCTTTAAAGAGACTGTGAACAGACACAGTTATATTCTAAAGTGTTGGAGATTAGGATTTCAACATATAAATTTGGAGGAAGCCACAATTCAAAAATTCTACCTTATATCTTTTTATGGAAAAAAGAAAATGTCTTCTTTATGGTTGACAATGGTAATGTCTAATGGTGCTACTTGTCTATAATCATAAATACTATTATGATAATAGTACATTACATTTTTTAAACTATTTATTAAACTATATCAGCTAAGGAAAAAGGCAATTCTGCAGAAAGTTGGGTTAAAAACATTTTAATCTTTGTTCCAGTGTGGTAATATTTTCTCCATCGGTGCATTATTTAAAAATGTCACTTCAACAGTAGCCATTTGCACTAGAGATTAGAATGCTGGTTGAGACACCTGTATTTCACATCAGAGGGCATGGATCTGATGCCCAGATGCAGCTCTCAAACCCTGCTTTCTGCTATTGCAGACACAGAGAGATAGGTAGCACAGAACGTCCTCAAGGAGCTAAGTTCCTGCTCTCTACACGGGAGACCTGGGTTGACTCCCTCGTTGAGAGCCCTGCCAAATGTTGGCCATTGTGGACACTTACACTCAGGAGTAAGCCAGTTGACTGAAGCAAGCAATAGTTCTCTCTCTCCCTCAATCCCTCACACCCTACTCTTTCCCTCATCCCTTCTCCCCATTTCTCTCTCTCTCTTTCTCTTTCTCTCTCTCTCTCTTTTTCTTTCTCACTGCCTTTCAAATACATTTTTGTTAAACTAAATTGAATCATAATTTTGAAACAATCAATAAACTGTTACAAATTATTCAATGCTGGTAAATATTTCTTTAAAGAAACATTCCAAAGCTGTATATTTCAATTTCTTTTTAAATTTATCTCAAACAAAATGAACTTAATAAGCTATGAGAAACTCAGAAAATGGGCTGTAAACTTCAATGGCACAACAGGAACCTTTTTTCTTTTTTAAAGATTTTTTTTAAAATCAGAGTTACAGAAAGATTTCCATCTGCTGGTTTACTCCCCAAATGGCAGCAATGGCCAGGCTTGAGCCATTTTTGACTCATTTGGGTCTCCCAAAAGTATAGCAGGAGCCCAAGTACTTGGGCCATCCTCCACTGCTTCTTCCCAAGCCTTTATCAGGGAACTGGATGGAAGGTGAAGCAGCTGTGACTAGAAACAGTTCCCATGGAGGATACAGGCATTTTAGGCATCAGCTTTACCTGCTATGCCACAAGGCTAGCAAACAGAATTTGAATTATTTCAAGATTAAATTAATGTTCCAACACAATAGATTAAAGAATTAAGTATAAATTTCATGTAATTTTGACATTGTCTGTGGCAAGGGATGTTCTCCCAACCAGTGCAGTGGAGTTCATGACTAGAGTCTGGCAAACTCTATGAGAATAGTTATGCAGTGATGAGCAACTGTAAAACACTTGACTTTTGTCAATAAATTTGTAAGAACAGATATCTCTCAGATAAAGCTATGACAAATAATTAACAATTGTTTTTTGGGTTTTAAGTGGCACGATATTAGAGAAAGACTGATCTTTGTATCATATCAACTTTTGAAAAACCAGTGATAAATAAAAATGATATAAAGAAAATCCTTGAGGATGGATGCTGTGCCACAGTTGATTGGGCCAAGTTTTGGGATTCTCGCATCTTATATTGGAAAGCTGATTGGAGTCTCAGCTACTTCTCATATAGCTTCCTACTTGTGCATTTTGGGAGGAAATAGAGTATGGTCCAATTATTTGTGCCATATAATCTATGGAACAAGCTGGATGGAGTTCTGGCTCCTGGATTTGGCCTGGCCCAACCTGACTGTTGTGGGTATTTTAGGAATGAACCACTGAAAGAGGATTCAATTATCTATCTATCTATCTATCTATCTATCTATTTATCTATCCATCTATCATCTATGTATCTATCCATCCATCCATCCATCCATCCATTCATCCATCCAACCATCTCTGTCTTTCAAGTAGATAAAAACACATTCGTAAATAGGACCAGTATTGTGACATTGCAAGTAAAGCCACTGCCTACAATGTCAACATCCCATATAGATACTGGTTTGAGTTCCAGCTGCTCCACTCCAGTCCAGCTCCCTGCTAACATGCCTCAGGAAGCAGCACCAGATAGCCAAAGGACTCGGGCTTCTACACCCACGTGGGAAACCCAGAAGTTTTTCCTGTTTTCTGACTTTGGCCTGGCCATTCCCCAGGCCATTGTGACCTTCGGGAAATGAACCAGTGGGTGAAATGTTTCTCTCTGTGTCTCTCCCTTTATCCAATTGTGCCTTTTCTATGAATGAAACCTTTAAATTTAACTAGTTTCAAAATCTTTTACATAGCACCCTTTCATCTGTTATATCAAAACTCACAGAACCAGCTCTCAAGCCATAAAACCAAAGGTGTGACCATAGTCTTTCACAACTGGAAGAATCGTTATTTTGAAATCTGTGCTGAATTAGAGATCATTTCCTCTCGGTTAAAATCAAATTCCAGGAATTAGGGCGTTTTATTATATTCATTTCCAAATTCCTCTTTCCTCTCTATTCTAATATCTAATGTCTAAAAAATAAGAAAAGTGACCAAAATTCCTTTAAAAAATAACTCGACTCAAGAGATTGCTTACTGCTAATATTTTAGTTCCCATTTTATGCATTTTATTGTTCAAATTCCAGCACTTGTTCCCTTGGGACATTTAAAATGAACATTCTAATTTTAGAGTAGTCATGAACTTTTTGTTTTATATCAAATTCATATTTATAGAAGTCTCCTTTCCAAAATATATCCTTTGCATTATTTTCTCCAACTTTATATATTATTTAAGCTTGCTCTTTGTTGAGATTACATCAGAGAGGTGCTGAATCAAAAAACAAAAATTAACATTTTTCAATATTTTTTCTTTATTTGGAAGGCAGAAAGAGAGAAGCATTTTTCATCCACTGATTAACTCCCAAATGCCCACAAAAGCAGAGGTTGTGCCACACTGAAGCAAGCAGCCAGGAACTTTATTCCAGGTTCCTATCATGGGAAGCAGGGACTCACATGCCACAGTCATCATCCGTTGTCTCCCAGGGTATGTGCTGGCAAGACATTGGAATCAGAAGCAGAGTCAGGACGCAAACATGAAATAGGGCACCATAAGTGGTGCCCAGAACTCTACTCCAATTAACCATTAAAAGACTAAGGAGAAGACAAAACAAAATGAGAACTCTATCCCCTCTCTACAACCTTTTGGGTTTCGCTAAGTTGATGTCACTAACAATGCATATTACGCAGTTGTTCTTATTCTAAGTTATTTTTCATGTTTTGACCATAATCATAACGTTGACATTAAATTGCCTGAGTTGACTGAAAGCACTGTCAGCGTCAAACTTCACGGCCTTCCTTTTGACGTCCAGGGAAGCTCGTTAGGAAACCCTTGCTGAAATGAGGCATTTAGTACATCTGACTCTGATACCACACTGAACGGTCTGTGGCAGATCCTCAAACAAGCTCCTGCAGAACTACAGGGGTTAGTAGGCATGTTAGTTTCTTTCAGTCCAGCCCTCTGCTGGGTACTTCTTTACTAAAAAGTGGTGAGAACTCAGCTGAAGTTGGATTTTCTAGCATTCAGCCTAGTTGAGCTGATTCAGAGGAATAGGTTTTCACTACTGGCAACTAATTCTTGTCAATAATTTCCTGGTAAATACAACTCATGTGATAGTAAAAAACCAGTCAGAGACTGAAGGGGGTGTCATGAATATATGCTGAGCCCTTGAGCTACATTACAAAGCAGGCTGAGCCTATAAGGAAATGCAGAGGGTAGAACAAGCAGAAGTCAAGGACAGCCTACTTCAGCTTTAACCAGAACCACCTCTTTGCCTGAAAACTCCCAAAGAAAGAAGTTTCTTCCTTCAGTAGATCTCTAATTAGAGTGGCTGCGAGAGATGCAGCTTCAAATCCTCTAAAGCAGCCCTTACATGTTATGCTAACTACAATGTTTTAATTTAAAGTGACCATAGAAGTCAATCTGAGGCCCAAAGACATTGATTAGTTATCCAAGACCACAGTGGAAACAGCACTGGAACTGGTACAAGCAACAGCATTTTTCTCTTCCGACACAGTTCTATACCCTCTGCCGCCTGTCAGAGATGATGGCTCCCAGACACACGTCTGAAACAACCAATGAACTGCGCTTGAAATTGTAAGTACTATTTATAGAAAATCATGCTATTTGATGTTTGCCAATGAACAAGCAATAATCTTTCCTTGTTGCCATGGTAACGTATCTTTAAACAGAGGAAAAACAGAGGATACATTAAAAAGAAACTGTATAACTGCATTTCAAATTTTCTGCTAAGGGTTTTTTAAAAACATTATTAGCATTTGTTAGCTTTAAGAAATGATATCCCTTGTGTCAGACTACATCACAGGATACACAGCTGTTAAAAAAACAAATTGGGAAAAAATACAGAAATTTTTCCCGTAAAAAAGTTCACAAAACTGTTCATTTGGACTAACTACCATCAAAAACACCATGGTAACATGATGTCTTAAATAATTCAGATTCCCTAAGTTTTTCTCAACTAAAAATCCCTGTGCTATACAATCCAAAGCTTTAACTTAGGCTTAGACATTTAATATGTGTTCAACAACTTTGCATTTGATAGTTAAGATGATATTAAACAGCAAGTGGAGGAATGGGGCACAAGAATTACATCCTTGATGCTTAAATGTGTGTGTACAATAAGACATAACCAGAATTAAAGCAAATCTGCAGGGACTAGTGCACTCACTCAATCAGTTGATCCTCTGCTTCCATGTACCAGCATCCAGTATGGGCACTGGTTCCTGTCCAGATGCTCCACTTCCCATTCAGCTCCCTGTTTGTGACCTGGGAAAGAGGCAGAGGAAGGCCCACATCCTCAGGGCCCCGAACCCATGTGAGAGACCTGAAGGAAATTCCTGGCTTCAGATTGACTCATCTCCAGCTGTTACAGCTCTTTGGAGAGTGAACCAGCAGATGGAAGATCTTTCTGTCTCTCCTCTGTGTAAAATTTGCCTTTCCAATTAAAATAAATGAACCTTCAAAAAAATCTGCAGATTACTATGACAATTCTCCTAACTCAGAATGCAGTTATCACAGGCCATCCTTAGTAGCAGCACCAACATTATGCACTCTCTTTAATGAAAGCAAGCAGGTAAAGAGGTCCTCTGTGCTGTTCTTTCCCCTCCCATAACTAACAGAGAAAACCCTTTGGAAATCCAGGAAAATTAAACATATTAATGTTCAAATTAAGCATCTATTGCTGGAAGAAGCATATTTGTAACCAAAGATGCTTGAAGCTTGTCTTTTGTTCAGCTTTTAAAAAGCATAAACACAAGCAAAATATCTGTCTCTTTTTGGTTACGGCCTATACCTGTTGCATGTGTTTAAACTATTTCAGAAATATTCTACTTCTTAATTGGTTTCTTTTAGCGGGAAACATATTTCATTTGGCCGCACATAAATACATGTATATATACGCATTTTCTACTCAAATTTGATGAGATTATACATTCTACCAATATCTCAGTGGCTGTTGATAAAACATAGTAGATCTTATAAATATTGGTAAAAAGAAAAATGAGCTAAATCTACTCAACAGCACAGACTGACTTTGTGCATTATGAGAGTTTTAATGAATGTCACATACTATATACATCAAAGACAATATCAAACGATGGAAAATCTGGGCCTAGAAGTGGAAGACATGGGGTCTAGTTTAGCTCCTAATCAGAGACAAGAGAACATTCAATCCCTCAACATTTAAAACATCATCATTAGAACAAATGATCTTCTCCAGGAAGCCTCAAATTCTACAACTGGATTGTTTTACTCTGAAATTTAATAGATTTTATAAATAACTGCAAGTGCAGAAACTATAGGTAGAGTGACTCTTCAAAGTGATATTCTTTCCAGGACAGATTTGACACAGTTAAATTTCACTTCTTTCCCAAGTGAAACACTGTGCAAACATAATCAGAACAGTTGTTATGATAAAAATTCTGCTTCCTGAATTCTCCACGAAAGTTATTTGTTGTTACGTACTTATTTCACTTGTATTAGGAACAATAAAAAGAATATTCTGAAAGTATTGTGATGTAGTAGGCTAACCCACCCCTTGAGATGCCAGCATCCTATATCCAGATCTGGTTCAAGTCCTGGCTGTTTACCTCTGAAATTGAAGGTTACAAAGGAATGTTTGCAATCCAAAACATTAGTTCTGCATGGCAAACAACAACCAAGGCATTTAAGGGGAAAACAATGGAAGACACTTCATTAGATAGCAGAGAATCTCATTAGTGCTACTACCATTTTTAAGCTTATTAGAGTACAAAATCAACTTCAAGTTAGAAGATTTTAAAGAGATGTATATGTAAATAGTATCAACCAATTTAAGCTCTATAAAATCCTTTGGAACCATAATGAACTATTTGAATTACTGGTTCACAAAGGATAAGGCCAGCATTGTGGCCTAACAGGTTAAGCTACCACTTGCAACACTGGTATCACATGGATACCAGTTTGTGTCTCAGCTGCACCACTTTCAGTCTAACTCCCTGCTATTGCACCAGGTAAAGCCCAAGTGTTTGGATCCCTTGCACTCAGGAGACAGACCTAAATGATACTACTGGATTCTGGTTCTAGACCAGCCCAGCTCTAGCCATTTGCAGCCTTTTAGGGAGTGAACCAGCAAACAGAATGAAAGGTCTCTCTCTCTCTGTCTGTCTCTCTCTTCCCCATCTCTTTCTCTCTGCTTTTTTCAAATCAAAATGGAACTCCAAATTACATTGCTTCATATAGCTTTGTATAATTTGTAAGCTTTGTCACAAAAAGAAGTGTATTAATCACTTTTGGTTGCATCAAGTGAAGTAAATAATTTTATTTCTCTATTACATATATCCATATCAAAGTCAGGTATTAATGATTTTTCCAAAAAGATTAGAGAAAAGGATTCTAAACTACTACACACATAGCATCTGATGTATAAAAACCTAGGTCTACTTGTTTGTAATTACTTGGAAAAATAACCAGGTCTGAAACTGAATTTTATCACTAACCCTAGTGTCCGATATACATTTTATATATAATAATTTAAATGGGCAAATGAGGGCCCAGCATGATGGCTCAATGGCTAACTCCTCATCTTGCAAGAGCCAGGGTCCCAAATGGGCACAGTTTGTATCCTGGCTGCTCTACTTCCCTTCCAGCTCCCTGCTGTGGCCTGGGAAAGCAGTAGAGGACAGCACAAAGCCTTGGACTCTGCACCCAAATGGGAGACCCAGAAGAAGTTCCTGGTGCCTGGCTTCAGATTAGCTCAGCTCCAGTCACTGCAGACATTTTGGGAATGAACCAGTGGATGGAAAGACTTTGTCCCTCTTTCTCTCTGTAAATCTGATATTTCAATAAAAATAAATAAATATAAATGGGCAAATGAAATTTTCTAATCATTAATAACCAGAAGAGTTCAAGAAATATTCACCTTGTTAATCAACCTATATAAAGGACTGCCTACTCCCATCTACAGCATAGCTGCTGAAAATGACTTAATCAATTAAAGAACAGCCTTTTATCCAACTGATCCTACTTATTAATGAAACTGAGCATCAAACAAAACTATCCATCTTTAGATGTGAATCCAGAAGTAATGCAGTAAACATTAGAAGCACTTAGCAGAATGGTCTGAATAATACCAGTAGTGCCAAATAAAAGGCACAATAGAATTTAGCTATAAAGAATGATGCACTTAGCTTTCATCACCACTATGATGTAATTAATCAAGCATTTTCTTCTATAAAACTAGAGTAAGTTTCAGATGAAATCATCCATTGACTTTTGTTCAACAAAACCAATTTCCAAATCTAGATTTCCCTCTATTCTTCAAAACAGAAAAAAAAGATAACCACTTGGACAAGAAATACAACAGCCACAATGATGAATTCAATCACAGAAAACCTGTGTGTGGAGTGAGATGCTTGTGCCACATCCCTAGCTGCCCCCAACAGCTTACATTCAGTGACAAGCCTGGTCAGGCTACTTGCTCACTGTTTATAGTTCTTTCCTGCGTATGCTCTTTCAGGTGCCCCACAGAGTCTGAATTAACCATACAGACATGGCTATTGCATCAAATCATCTTCATCCGACCTCCCTGATACCTGGACAGACCTCAACCACAACCTGGGACACTCTAGCCTGCTAAGCTGGGCTGAGTCTCAGAGTCATTCTCAAGACTTGGCAATAGGCAGCTGGCTCCAATTGGCCATTGATGGTCCATGAAATAAAACTGTTTTACCTGTTAAATATGCTGCTAATTCACAGAATGCTTAGGCCAGAAACATAAGTAAAAGACTTTCAGGTAAAAGAGTCAGTACCAGTGACAGAGGCAATTCATAGAACATTCCAGTCCTGGGGACAGATACGTAGTATGCACATGGTGCTCTGGGATACGAGGCTGATGCTACGGACAACCAAACACATGATCATCTTCCCTTCTTTTTTCTCATGCTTATGTAAAACCCTTTTGGCTAATCAGTTTCTTGGAGTGGGAGCTAAATTTAGCAGTTAAGACATCCATATCATATATTGGAGAACACAAACTCAATAACTAGCCCCTAATTTCTGCTTCCTGTGCAGGCAACCCCTCAGAGGCAATAACAAGTGAGTGCAAGCCATGGAATGGAAGCTCTCTGGATCGGATTCTCGTCCTTAGCTTTGATCTCAGCCCAGCTACACCCTTGCTGGCATCTGGGGAGGTGAACCAGCAGCAGCTAGAGGTTTCTCTCTTCACCCACTTTCTCTGCCTCGCTCTTCTCTCTCAAATAACTAAATAAACTTTTTAAAAAATAATTTCATTCCTAATTCATTTTATTGACTGATAAATTCTGAATATCACACTCATGCTGGGACTGCTGTCCAAATTTTATATGAGAGTACACTGGAACACTGTTTTATGTACCACTTTCTCGGAGCTCACTTAATGCGAATTTACTCCTAACAAACTGCTGTATTCTTGATTTGCTGACAAACTTGGTATCTGAGCCTATGATGCAATAACTCAGATACTGAAGCACAATCAATTCTCTAAGATGTTTATCTTCTTAGAATACATATTAAGATATATTAAAATCTTAATAGACAAACAATTGGAATTTATTGCTAACAACATTTATTTCTCACCAGAAGTTCCACATGTAATATGCAATATGATTCCCCAAGTTCTGACTACAGTTAATGACTCTTTTCTAATTTTACCATCAAAATGGTATTTTAGTATCAACAGCAGCAAAATGACCCATCTGAACTATATAAAGCAGACTCTTGAATATAACGACAGTGGGCCTGGTGGGGTAGCCTAGTGGCTAAAGTCCTTGCCTTGCATGCACCAGGATCCCATATGGGCGTCGTTTCTAATCCTGGCAGCTCCACTTCCCATCCAGCTCCCTGCTTGTGGCCTGAGAAAGCAGTTGAAGAAGGCCCCAAACCTTGAGACCCTACATGCGCGTGGGAGACCCGGAAGAGCTCCTGGTCCCTGGCTTTGGTTCGGCTCAGCTCCAGTCATTGTGGCCGCTTGGGGAGTGAATCATCGGACAGAAGATCTTCCTCTCTGTCTCTCTGTATATCTTATTTTACAATTTAAAAAAATAAATCTTAAAAAAAAAAAAAAACAGCACTGGAACTCCAGAGCATCAACTAAAGCTTTTGTGTGAGTCATTGGCCCAAAATCAATGCACCTTGTCCACAAATCCTGAGATACAACTATCCTGATTCCTGGCTCCTGTGGAGTCTGGTACATTCTACCCACTCCCCTAACATGCTCTTCCTTTGGAACACACATGGGTTTGATTTGAACCTTTCTTCGTCCACGATGTCATAGTATTTATGTATTTAAGTGCTCTCTATGTATTTTCTGTGACCATAAATTGCTTAAAGCCATAGCCTCATAGCCTCATTTAAGACATCTTAATATGACTGAAGTAGCTCACAGAGTACTTTGTATGTAAGGAGACACATAATTTTGTCATTGAATTGCTGATTAAATACACTGGATGAAAAATCTGAATCCTGTAATATTTATTAAATATAATCTCATAAACATTTATTTCTTTATCTGATAAATATGTATCATAGTCTTTCGTTTGTTTTTTACCTTCTTAACGTATCATACCTTGTGCTAGGAATGGGAAACATGAAAATGACTCAATTCAGGCTGCTAAGGAGATTATGGTCTTAATACAAAGCTGACATTTCTCTCAGAAACTTCACTATGCAAAATGTTACAAAATACACATAAACTATGTATGTTTCATCTGGATATTTAATAGATTAAAGACATGAATTTTGTTCATTAATCAGCAATTATTAATACATCGACTTCTATTCTGTAACTTTAACTAAAGGTACGGATTTGAGGGGCTGGTACAGAGGGTAAAGCCACAGTTTGCCATGCTAGCTTCTTAAATCAGAGTGCTATTTCAAGTTCTGATTACTCTGCTTCCAATCCAGATTCCTACAAAGGCTCCTGGGAAAGCAGAAGACAGCCTAAGCAGTCAGGTTTCTGCCACAGGTACGAGATCCAAGTTGGAAGTCCAGCCTCTCGGCTTTGGCCTGGACCCGTCCGGAGGTGTATCTCTGCCACACAGTTTTATGGCCATTTGGGAAGTAACCGAGAGATGAAAGATCTCAATCTTTCTTCTCTCTCACTTTCTCTCTCCCTCCTCTCCATTACTCTGCCTTTCCAATAAACAAATACATGTTTTAAAGGTTTAGATTGGTGACCTGTATCAAAGACAATTTTGATTAAGAGCCCTCCCCCTCCTATTTTCTGTCGCCAGGACTCATACATTCACAGTGATTAAGATGTGACAAGTGCAGTTGGCGTATTAACAACAACTTTCAATGCCTGAAAAAGGCAGATATGTTACTCATACAGCATACACATTATATTTAGTGCTAGCCCATTTCTTCTTCAGAACCACATCAGAGCACCAAAATGTTGCAGATTCATGTTACTGGTTTACTAATTCAGAAACTGAAACATTCAGAAATCACAAAGAGTGCTATTTGATCTTCAAGACAAACATATTTAGTAGGTAGTTTAACAATAACTTTCTTAACAAAACTCACACATCCACTTTTTTTAACACAGCACACAAATACCACTAGTCCAAAATCACTAGAAAGCATACAGGAAAGAAAAAAACTTGGCTTATGTTACTTTTTACATTACAGGTGTAAAATTCTGTGATTACTGTCGAATGTTCCACTACCAAAGGTTCAACATATTGTACGTAGCAAATCATGTTCACAACAAGAACATTGCAAAGCTTTGGCAATAAAAGAAAAATCAAAACTGAAATATAGTGTGAGCTGAAAAATAATTTGCAAATCAGTTTATATAAGGTAACATTCATGCAAAATACAAAACAAATGGATATACAGGTGAACCTGTATTCTCATAGTTGAACTGTATAATGGAGACTAGCATACCAGGAAGTGAAGATATATTACAGCAGACATCTCTACTACCCAATAAAAGCCGGACTTCCAGTAAAACAGTCAAATTATACTTTACAATATGATACTAAAATTTTGTTTGTCTATACCTAATACAATGGCATGCTGAACTTAAATTGCAGACTACTTATCTTGTAACTGTTATTAAATATTATAGTATAGTAATAATATGGGGGGGAAATTGTGGAAAGGGAAAATGGGAAGGGGGAGTGCAGAAGAACAGGGGGGAATCCCTATGCCAACAAAAAATGTATTGTAGAAATAGTAAAAATAATTTAAAACAAAAATTCATATTATTGTTAAAGATATACTCCATCCTACATATTTTTTCTTTTAATATATCCTATAAAAAGGAAAGTCAAACCATTTTCTCATCAGGCCTCATGTTCTTGGTAAAGATTTCTTTAGCTCAAGTTTGACTTATGCATTTGCCATTTATTTGTTTACCCCAGCACATCTCCTGGGCTCACAGCATGAGCTTTGAAGCACGAAAGACACTGAGGCTGGGAAAACAGACAAATTTCTGTGCTCACGGAAACACACAGCGGAATAACAACCACAGAAGTGAACGTCTAATTTCTGTGACGCAATTCAATCCGGTTAAAGCTATGGTTTTATCTGAAGAAAATCACAGAAAAACCAAACACTAAATTTAGCCTAAAACTTTGCTCTAGATGCAATTGCCAGTAATTATTCTGAGGAAAACAGAGGTTACAAGCACTCTGCCCAGAAGCAGTGATGCTTGCTGTTTTTATTAGACTGTAACTTTAAGTTTTCCAGAAATAGACTTTACACCTTCAAATTCATATCTTCCTTTATGTATTCCCAACAGAATTTTCCCCAGTGGAAAAAACTAGGTCCTTACCTGTGATGCTAATTTCAGCTGTTATATAGTAATTTGAATTTAAAAAAAAATCAGAGGCAGTACTGGCTTTCTAAGCCCCCTGCTGACAACAAATTTTAGGAACTAGCAAGTGACACTTCTGTGCCATATAAAGACGTGCTGGAGCCTCTTTTCCCCTCAGATCACAAAAAGAAAAGTAAGCAGGTAAGGGGGTAATTAGATTACAGTTCACATTAGATTACCCAATGCAGTAACACCTAATTTTACCCTGATTCGATTATGCAAATGACTACATGCAACAAAGATATCATCAATGGATATTTCAATATTATCTTTAAATAAAGCCATTTTCAATATATTTGGATACATAGGTTACAGTTGGGCTTGTTGATCAAAACCATGAGTGTGGGAATCAGCCAGAGGTAGATCTGAAGCCTGACTGAGCTACCCAGGATGTGACACAACTACAGAGTTATGTTAAGTTTCCCTTTTAACTAAATGAGGATACCAAAAAGTGTATCTGAGGCATCAGGAACCTGAGGTCCTAGACAGAAAGGAGGAACTGCAATCACTAGCTAATACTACAACACAGTATTCTCACCGAAAAGCAGACACAGAACTGTATGAAAGCTCCCTACTATAAGAAAACACACACAAAATCATATTTAAAACTTGCTATCATATGTAGGTTTTATAGTAAATACACCCATTTTTATATGACCTGAATCTACTTTCAAAGTTTACTCCAAGCACCACCTTAGAATTTCCATAGTTTTTAAACACAGCTTTCAAGCCATTGAGCAAAACTGGATCCAATTATAGGCTGCATCACAATTTCCCAATAAAGAACTGAAATGATGATGGTAGACCCATATGACTATCACCCTTTGAAAAATCCTTATTGTGTCATGCAGTCATAGCCATCCTAATACCAAAGTTCAATGCATCATTCACGTGTTTGCAATGACGCTGATGTAAACACACACACTACACTGCCAGATATGCAAAAGAAAGGTATGTACAAGGATGCACAGTGCATAATACCTGATACTGATAATAACTGTTACTACTGACATATTTACTATTCTGTCCTATTATCATTATTTCATACTGTACTCCTTTTAATTACCAGATAAAAGTTTGCTAGAAAACAAATGCGGGCCCGGCGAGGTGGCCTAGTGGCCTAAAGTCCTCACCTTGAACGCACCGGGATCCCATATGGGCACCAGTTCTAATCCCGGCAGCTCCACTTCCCATCCAGCTCCCTGCTTGTGGCCTGGGAAAGCAGTGGAGGATGGCCCAAAACCTTGGGACCCTGCACATGTGTGGGAGACCCGGAAGAGCTCCTGGCCCCTGGCTTTGGTTCGGCACAGCACCGGCCATTGCAGTCACTTAAGGAGTGAATCATCAGATGGAAGCTCTTTCTCTCTGTCTCTCCTCCTCTAGATATATATCTGACTTTGCAATATAAATAAAATAAATCTTAAAAAGAAATGTGCATAGATCCTGTGAGTGCACATTTCTTGACTGCACCAAGAGGCCATGGTTAGGGGTCACCGAGGTGGTAAGGTAAGCTGCTGTCTGTGATGCCAGCATCTCAAACAAGAATCGGTTTGAGTCCCAGCTCCATCATTTCTGGTTCAGTTTCCTGAAAATACATTTGGAAAAGGAGAAGATGATCCAAGTGCTTGGATTCATTCCTGCCACTTATGTGGGAGAACAGGAGGAGTTCCAGGAGCCTGGCTTTGGACAGACCCAGGGCTGCCAACTGCACCCATTTAGGCAGTAAACTACTGGGTGCAAGATTCTCTGCGTCTCCCTCTCTCTGTAACTCTGCATTTCAATTCAACAAGTAAATATTTTTAAAACATCAAAAATAAATGGCCTACGCTATCTAGGATTGTACAAATTCACTCTATGTTGTCTCTGTAATGATGAAATTGTCTAACGGGCAGAAATGAGAGAGGAGAAAATCAAAATAGACACCCTCTCACAAACTACAAAAAAATGGCAACTAGATGGTCTTCCTCATGCACCCAGGAACTCTGAAGCAGGAATGATGGTTTATAAACCAATACTTTTTAAGTGGGGAGTGAGCCTCATTCTCTTGCTGTCTGACTCTGTCACTCTCTCATCCTTTATCACTACTTTTTTTCAAATATTAAGTAAATTCATGTAAACAGAAGAGAGGTCAGAGACCATCAACTGGGTAAAAAATTGAATAAAAAATCTTAAGACATAAACATGTAGCATAATCAATAATAACAAAGAACTAGCAGGCAAAATATAGAGAAACACTATACAAAAACTTAAATATATGTACATGTTTTATGAAAACTGGGTTATTTATATTAGACATTGTGCGTAAAATAAGGAGAGAGGGTGGGGATTCTCATCCTGAATTAACTTTTAACTCGTGCATAGGTGGTAAGCATCACCTGCTGCTCACAGGTGTATCAGTAAGAAGCTGGAACCTCAGGCAGATGCAGGACTTGATGCGAGCTACTCTGGAATGTGTCCACTGCAAGAAACGGGTAAACTCATTGTACTGCAACATGTTCCCTAATTTTTGACAATTCAGGTGGCTTTGTCTCTTACAGATTTCAAAGAAAATAATAACGATAAATACAAAAGGTGAATTAAATGTAAGCTAACAAGCAAGCCTTTGAAAGTGCTACTCTCTTTAGGATTGTAGAAAATATGTATGTGAAAACACACATATTCAGGGAAACACCAAGTTTAAGAGCTTATGCATATCTGAACACTACAAAAACCCAAACCTTCCATGTTCCTGAAGAACAGACATTATTTGGAAATTTAGGGGAGATATTTATACTGAATTGAACTGATAGACCCAATCCAGAACTCTGCATGCATTATGAGAAAAAACCAGTAATTGCAATTTTTTCTACTCACTCAACAGAGGCTGATGACAGAATTTGCAACTCTACCACATACAACCCTCTGCACACATGTATGTTTTACAACTCCCTGATTTCAATCATTTCAGGGTAACATCCACAAATAAAAACAACTATTTCAGTACCACTCCTATAACATATTGATGCTAGGACTGTATTTGGTTGCAAAGTCAGTCAGATCTGCAATACAAGTTCAAGGGCTAATTTTATCTATTTGACAGTATTCCCAGCTAACTGGAAAAAAAAAAGTTACTCTTCCTCATGTATAATTTCAAAAGCATCACATCACAATCATGTATAATAAACAGATCAATGTACTTGTTTAAGGTTTCATGGCAGTCAGTACTGGAAATCTGTCTACTATGTTGTTTGTTTTAATACATACTCATTTAAAATACAGAATTATATTAATTGCAGGCAGCCAGGATTAGCATCTTGTATCCTTTGAGTATTTTCCAAGCATATGAACAGATAGTCATCACAGGAATCAGTGTAAGCCCAGAATTCTACCTTTTTCTTTTTTAATTTGGCCATTTTTCCACTTCAGAGTACATGCGTTTATTTATTCTACTTAGAGGCTCTTTTCCACCTCTCCACTCTTAAAAGTGACTATTTTCTTTTGGCTTTTGTAGTGCCTCAAATGTAATTAAAAATTTCAGAATATGAAACATCAAGATATCTATTTCAAGTAAGTCAATTGTCTATTATTTATAGCTTAATTTTTTGATAAAATATTTAAAGCATCCATGCTTTGAGTTAAAACATGTTAGTCAAATTGACATTGACTGTGAAAACCCACAACGTCACATATATATTTATCGAAGCAAATTCATGAAAAGTAGTATTCACATATTTTAATATTGTCCAGAAAATATTCTCTAGCAATAAACATATCTTATGCTTCTGCATAGCTTGTTTTTATAAAGTAAGTATTCTC
The DNA here is from genome assembly GCF_017591425.1 of Ochotona curzoniae. Lineage (NCBI taxonomy): Eukaryota > Metazoa > Chordata > Mammalia > Lagomorpha > Ochotonidae > Ochotona > Ochotona curzoniae. Next base: position 49,353,313 of record NW_024467119.1, read on the forward strand.
TGAGTCAGTAACCTGGCTTTTCCTCACACTGACACATAATTAGAAAATGGACTATACTGACATAAGGTTGAAATGTTAGCAAAAAAAAAAAAGAAAAGAAAAAGAAAACCACTCAACAGAATTTCTTTAAAAGCAGATGGTAAATAATAAACAAAAACTCTTCAAATTATAAACCATATGGCTCAGGCTTCTGTCAATGATGATTAATTATTTTAGGGGCACAAATAAGTATTATTTTTTTAAAGAAGACTAAATATAGGTTTCCCTTTCAACATCTTCCAAATGATGCTTCTGAAATCTCTTAGCAGTTAATTGTCTTCCAAGCGTTACCCTCTTTCCAAGGTAAAAAAGACAAAAGATAATTAGTTTTCCCTGCAAGTCTCTGCCTGATTGTATTAAGCAGAAATATGCATATTTGCAAATCTGCCAGGTTCAACCCATTTTGCCTGAGAATTCCCTGTGCAAAGAATCTTTGCCAAAAATATAAGCTAGGGTGTTGCACGATCCTTTTGATCCATCTGTGGATTTTCCTTTCTCCCTCCACTGGCTGCCACAGAGCCTTTACAGATATTAGGTGAAGCCAAGCAATGAAACACACATTTGTTCCCTCGAAGCTTTCCAACAATGACTCCTTCAGTACCCTCCTCCTTGGAAGTATTTTGCTTTAGAGTAGCTCTCAGTAATGAGTTCACCACTCCCTATGGAGCTGAATAAAGCTTTTCTGTGGCAGGCCCTTCCTATAAGATCTGCAACTCTTAACATTATTTGTGGAGCTCAGAAGCACTTCTAAAAGCTGTAAGCATTTTACAATGTTTTCTTTGCCTCACTGAACAACTGCAGCTGATGAAAGCAAAATGAAGAAGGGCAGTTGCACGCTGAGGGGGGCAGGATGTTTCCAAGAGCAGTAATTCCAGAACTCAGTTCTTTGATCAGATTAAGAACCTGTTTCCTATGTGTTACCTCCACGCAGGTGCAATCAGACATTGGGGATGGAGATGGTTCATGTAGGATTATGGAATAAATAAATAAATTATTAAATAGTTCTAACCTGCTTAGAAGAACAGTTATTTCATTATCTGCTTGCAAATTTTTAAATACCAAAGAATATGGTTGATAACAATAACTAGCATTAAATTTTCCTGTTGTATGCCGATATATATAACTGTGATAAAGAACTACTAGCATTTCTAGAACTACAATAAACATATGTGAATTAAATGGAGAGACTGGAGAAGAAGAAAGCAAATTCTCTTTTGAAAAAATAAGTGCTCAATAAGCTCATTAGAACTTCCTTCATTGTTATCAAAAAAGCTGCTAAAAGGAAGGGTTGGTTCAGGCAAAATACAGAAAACACATGTTCTAAAATAAGCACTCCCCCCCCACACACACACAAAGTTGTTTGTTTGCTTTCAGAAAAATTAGAATAACTTTGGTTTATCCAGTTTTCATTTTTCACAATGGGGATTTTAAAAAATAAAAGGTTTCAATGCAGATTATAAATAGATTTAACCAGAAAGCAAACATGACAAAACAAGAAATAGCCTGAGACAAAAAAAGAAATTTTTTTCTCAAGAACTGCAGAAAAACATGACAACAATGAGCATAATCTATTAAATTCAGCAGAAAGAAAGACTAGAAGGCTCCCATTGATATGATGGTTATAATCATTAGAAATATGTAAAAGGATCAGGATGAAGAGATCTAATTTTTTTTATTGTTCTCAGTTACATATATTATTTGGGAATAAATATTCCAGAAAATACAGAGCTTGAAAGTTTGAGTTAGCAAAACTTAAGAAAGAGTTATGCTATAATAATTTACCAGAGTTAATATCCCATAATTTTAGAAAATCTCAAACATTGCATCTGATTTACAAAAAAAAAAAAAAAAAAAAAACAAAACAGGAAAGCAACACCAGCAAAATATTCAGAATATCTATATTATCCATAGTTATTTCCATGGAGGGTATTTTATTCCCTACTTCCTGAATAATTGTATGTTTACTATTTTCTCCCAATATTCCAGGTACTTAAACAAGCTTTTTTAAAAAAGTTCTAAAAACCTGAGCCTCAATTACATTCTGACCCATATGATTTCACCTTTAACTTGTTTAATTATTCTTACTTCCTTTTGTTACGTGCCTCTGTCTATTAAGGGTAAGAAAATCTGGCCTGCAGGCCATATATGGCCCACAAAACAACTGTCAAGACAACTTCAAGAAAGACTAGAAATTAAAAAGTTCCCCTTTACTGGTAGAATATGATTTCACGTGCCAACAGATAGACAGATCTTCAAGTAAAACCCACAGTGACACAAGTGAACGAGACATGAGTCAGAACTGAACTCACACCTCTTGTGCAGGAAATGATTCTTGGAACGAAAGGACAGCACTTCTCTTTCAATTAGTTTGCAGGCTTCAAAAGTCAGGGAAGCTAAGCTGGGGCAACAGCCAGTCAGAGATCTTCCCCACTGACCACAGGCTCAAAAGTTCTCAATGACCTGAGTCTTAGAGAAAAGAGCTGATGTTGAATTTAGAGGAAGGATTGTGTAGAGGCAATTAAAAAGGCAGCAGGTTCCAAGGACACAAACCCCCAGGGGCCTCTTAGAGCCGCGGCTTTCTCAGTGAGTCACTGGAGGGATCTAACTTCTTGAGTAATACTCTTTGGCCTGGAGGGCCAGCTCTTTCCTTGCTGAGTCTCTCACAGTTCTCAGATTTGGCTTCCTAATCCTCATGGGCTGTTGGGTCTAACACCACCACCACACTCTGCTCTCGAAATAAAACTATCTGGCTCTGAATTTTGGCTCCATTGCATTTTCTGGGAATTTACTGTGTGAGTTGGATGAATTACTTTGCCTCTATGAGTATCAAATATAAAATCAAATCATAGTATTTTTTCCATTGTGTTGCTACAACTACTAACAATAACTAAGGGATGGGTATTCAGTTTAGCACTTGAGACACTGTTAAAGATACTCATGTCCCACACTGGAGAACTTGGGTTCAAGTCTCCTGCTTGGCTCCTGATTTCAGTTAAGGTAGGCTCTGCAAGGCGGCAGTGACGGCTCAGGTAGTGGGTTTCCCAAAGCCCAGGTGGGAAACTTGGACTGAGTTTCCAGTTCCCAATTTGAGTTTGTGGCTCAGCCCTAACATTGTGAACATTTGGGGAGCTCTATCTGTGTTTCTGTCTCTTTGCTTCTCCAATAAATGGATTTCTTAAATTTAAACAATATAAATAACTCAAATCCTTTGATGCTGTATATAGTTCCTGTCATGTGTTCAAAAGTATTGTTCCTTACAGTTTGTCTTCATAACTCTCAACACAGGCTCCAATTTAGTCTTCTTTTAATCATGTCTTACATCAGATCATCTCCTTAGCCATGCTCCAGTTTTCTACAGAAAAGTTTGCTTTCTCAACATCATTGAATTTTATTTCTATGGGTATTTTCAGTCCTGGGAAAAGTCCTATCCTAATGGAAGGGTAACTTGCTAATAATGTACACTACATACTTTCACAATTGCTTGAGATCAAGGGAGTTATTTCTCCCTGCCAGTCATCTGTCCTGGAAGGATAATGAGAAACAGTGTCCTCTTTGAGATTGGGAAATGTTCCCATCTTCCAAACTGGTCATTCTGATGAGCAAAACTAATTTACAAGGAGTGCTTGGCTTTTCAACGTGCAGATTTGCCACAAATTAGTGATGGTTGTTATAGAGCTTCTTAGGTCAAAAGAATATTCACATTACTAAAATTATCAATGAAAAATAATAATCCTATATTTGGGGCCAAAGTAAATACTAATCTATTTTGTTAAAGAAAAAAAATCATCTTTAAACCAAAATTAACTTAAGAATTTTATGTTTATCTGAAATAAAAATAACCATCATCACCTAGAAATGTAATTTTCAAAAAAAGAATTCCATTGATTTACTGGGTTTCAGCGATGGCATCAGGGGAAATTCTTGAAATGAGATGAGGAGATATCTCTTGTTCTCTCCTCATGTGCAGGGCAACCACTTTGATTTTATTTTTTAAAATGGTTTTGAAGCTAAGAAAACATTGAAAGTCCTTGAAGACCTCTTAAGATTTGTAAAGAACCCAAACTGTCAAATAAACTGGCTTAAAAGTCAAAACAAAGCAAAACAACAACAAGAACAAAAAATTTCCAGTTGAATGAGCATATTAACATTCTCATAAAGCAAAGTCAACACACTGAGGTCTGTCATTATCCAGACCTCTGCAATACTTTCCTTCTAATGTTGTTGTCTGAGGTATGCTCACCAGGACAGAAATAATGTGCAAAGCTAATGGTCCGTGGGGAAGGACAGTGGGCTCCCTTCACTCATAACAAACAGGGCATAATTTGGATTTTTAAAAAGTAATCTTTTCTTCGAGACCAAAAAATATTCTTAAATTTTGCCATGAAAATGCCATCATTCAGAGATGCTCATTGAAACTAAGAATTTGTGAATAGTAAAATCATTGTGTCTTCTCTCAAGGCAGGATATCTGTAAATTATGATTTTATAAAAGTAATATTCATGTGGATGACACACAAATTCCTAGTCATCAATATTTGGCTTCAATGCAATTTTCTCTCTCCCATTTTCAACAAGCACCCTTTTAAATCACTGTTCTTTCCTCAACACCTTCCTAGCTACTCAGAGCACATATTCACAGAAAAAAAATAGAAGCAATTTGCTCATACTGCTCACAACTCTTACCAAATCTGTAAGTCCACCTGCAGCCACACACCCCACTGTGATCACCTTGGTTCTTTTGTAGAAGCCCACTTTCCCCCTCACTACAGAGACTACCTCTTCCTAGTTGACTTACTCCATCCCTTCCTCCATTCTCAGAAATCCACACCGTCAATCTCTCCGTTTCTGCCCTGTTTCCACGCATACCCAAATATGTGAGGACACTTCCTCACCTCCACTTTTTAATCAAGTTACTGGATTCTCTGCATTTTAATTTCAAAGAAACTAAATTTTAAAAAACTAGCATTTTTGCTCTTATTCTTTACTTATTTGTGCCTCCACTGCTCCACCTAAACTTTCCTTGTCACAAAAGAAATTCACAAGGAAAACTCCAACAAGCTTATTGAAGTCTTCATCATCTTTGACCTGTCGGCCAAATTTCTATCAAATCATTACTCAAGAGCTGGAATATATCCTCTGTCCTTCAGCACACAATAATGCCTATAGAAGCAATCTTGTTTATCCATGTAGTCTCAGCTATCAACTGTTAGACAACGATTTCCAAATGCATTCAACATTTGTCCTCCTAAACATATCTTAAGCTGATTAACATACCTCCAGTATCAACACTCAAAATTTGGTTAATTCTCACTTAACATTCAAAAGACTAGTGAGGCGGATGTTGATTAACTGTTCAGCATTCAAGTAGTACAAACTGTTTTGTATACATTTATCTCCTCAACCTTTTTCAAACTTCTTTTCACATCAAGCCTCTTCAATACCTGTCCTGAATTGTTTTAAGATCAAGAAAATTTTTAAGCAAAATTAGAAGCCCTTTAAAACCTGTGTTTTGTTTCTCCTCTTTAAAGAATGCTCATATACAAAAGGTCTTCAAAAAATTCATGGGAAACACATATTATTAAAAAACTGCATGGATGCATAAATTTCAAAAATATTTTTTTTTGCCAAAATAAACTTGTTTTTAATTCCATTTTTTGCACAAACTTTTGGAAGAATTCTCCTATTTTCCTCCATCGGAACAATACATGACTCATTAGATCTAAAATACCATTAGCTTTTGGAGGCTTGCTAATGTTTACCATGTAATTATTTCATCTGTAACAGATGTAATGATTTCCATATATTTTAAAGATTTCTTCTAGAAACAAAAAAAAGACTTCTACTTAGGATTCATGAGCCCCCAAAAAAGATTTGTAAAAATCATGTGTGTGATATTTACAGACTAAGAACTTATGCATGCTATTTTTTTTCTCTAAATGGAACAGTTCCTTCTTTCCAAATTATCTGTTATTTAACACTTACTGAAATATATAGAAGCTGGATATTTTCACACAACTGAAATCTATTGGAATTATTGGGAATCAAAATATTATCAACAAACATAAGAAATTCTGCAGATAAAAAAACCCATAAATTTTTTGAAAGAACAGATAATTTGGATGAACAAATCCTAATCTGTTTATTTTGTCTATCATATTCAAATTTCTTTCCCTAACTCCCTTTTTCCATCAATTAATATCAGGAGGGAAAAATGACCCATTTATTCATCTTTCCATTCTCAAATAATGATAACAATTGCCTAGACTATAGAAGAAAGTATCTGTATTATTCCCTCACAATTAAAAAAATTATCACTATAAAAATTTTAAATATGTTTTTGATTAACTTAATTTGTTTTATACCAAACTAACACTTAATCACATTCTAACCTCTGTGTCTTCTTGTAAGCCTCCTTTAAGATAATAGTAAAACACCAAAAGTACCTTTTGCAACATGGTTGTCATTTGAAATATCAGTTCTTCATGTTCCTGGTCAATTACTTACCTAAAAGGAAAAAAAAGAGGAAATATTAGAAATTTCAAAACACTTCAATTAATCACTAACAATAGTTTTTACATTTTAACTAAAAATCAGTTTGTAATAGGTGGTAATAGAGTTTTATTGGACTTCATTAAATAAATAAAACAGCAAAGCAAAACAATATACAAATATTTCAAAAGCTCAGAAAAGTTGACAAGTAAGTATGTAACACATGAAAACTAGTAAGAGAACTGAAAATATGAAAAGGCCTAATCCACATGGCTCTTTATATAACATTGTTAGATTTCAGAGGTCAAGATAATTGTGAACAAAACAAGATTCATGTTCATACATGAAAATTGTTTCTATTAGTTTCAGTTTAGTATTTCACCCAACATTTAGTCCACATAATTTTGTTGACACTTCAGTAATGCTCTGTACAAAAGTACCTATGACCTACATCAAAATGTTAGTTTTCAAAAGATTATAAAATAGTGAAGGATTTTTAATTAAAAAAATCATTCTTAACCCACCACATGGAGTCAACATTACCTTTGTTTGTTAATGTTCTTTCTCCTTTAAATTAATGACAATGACCAAGTACTCACTGAAACCTTTGAGTATAAACTTAGCAAAAACATAAAGATGTACTCACTTAAATTCATGTATTTACACTATATTCCATGGCAATGTATTCCACACTTTATTCCATGGCACTGTCAACCAGCTATGTATCTTGTGTTCACACCTGTCACTTGTACATTGTGTTACTATTTCATTATTTGCTTAGCCATTATTTTACAAATGGTCACCTAGGTTTTTTGTTAAAAAAATCTATAAATAATATTTCAAATAAGACTATGGATAACTAGAACCAAATCTCTGTTATTTCGAATATACCTTTCATCTCTATAAATTCTTTTTATCTCTTTTCTGTTCCATTAACCCGTAGTTCTGACTTTGGCTGATTACTGTATTTCAATACCTAGTACATTATAATCTTCATTTTTTTTGTTCCAAAATCTATATTCATGTTCACATCTAAGTTTCTTTCAGCTGAGGCTTAGTACTAATTTGTTGAGTACAGTGATTTAAAATCCAAGCTAGGCTTAATTAGGACTGCATTCAGTCTATAATAGACCTGATAAGTCACCTCTAACAATTTTTGTCATTTAACTGATTCCTTGCTCAACTCTTCCTTTTTCATCTCCCACTCAAAATTCAAACTCCTTTTATATACTCCCTTCATGTACCCCACTAATACATACTTGATAATGAATACTTAATACTTTTCTTGTGATTATCAACATAATCTTTTTGTTATATCTTCTCTCTGCTACAGATTAGTATTATTAATCTATGCGCTTTCGTTTTTAGTTTATTTTCCTAGAAAGATTATAGATTTGTTGTAAATGTTTTCTGACATTTCTCTGATTCCTTAGCCATGTTGAAAACCATGCAAAAATGCAGGAATTTCTCCTATGTACTGCCACTATATAACGTAATATAATTAGGTAGACACACTATGCTATGCAGAGCAATGTGGAGTTGATGGCAGTAAGGAGATTAAGATAACTTGCTTAGCCCCATTTCAGAGGCAGGCTTTGATTTTAGTGTTGTTCATCCACTGGAAATTGTGCCGCTTCACACGTAATATTCAAGCATTTTTAGACCTTTCTGTGAAAAGCCTGTGTGTATCAACTGAAATGTCTTTTCAAACCAGATTTTCTAACAAAACTTACTAAACAAGTATATGCTTTGACTTTTCCTAGAACATTACTGTAAGCATGGTTATGCCTTAAGGGGGGAAAGGACAAAGAATGTGAGCTGTGGTTTAATGAGAAGATTCTGGCATTGCGATCTTATCTACCTGGCTTCCAGGCTAGGCACTCAGTTCCCCTGGTGAAAAGAGTTTACTTGGGAGATGAGAGATGGTAAGTAGGATGTGCCTGACACAGATTTGGCACTTATAAATTGGTCATTTTTTCAAAATTTCTGATCCTATTCTAGCATTTATTAAAAAAAATAGCCATGGAAGATATCATGCACATCTACTCCATTAGAAACTGGGTCATCATCTAAGATCCTACCACTGACTGCTACTGACTCAGGATTCTGGTCATTGCATTTCACTCCATTATAGCAGCTTGATTTCCATTTTCATTTTCTTTCTCTACTACAACCCAATGTTTCAATTGTATTATTAAGGTTTAATAATTTTGAAATTATTTTAATTAGTTTGAAATGATTACAAAAGAGATGTTTAAAATTTACTTCAAAATCTTACATAAAATAGCTATAATATTGAAACCAACTATTTAACTCAAAATACCTTTTCCAATATGAATTGCTGTTACGTTCCTTGACTTATCCTAACCTAGGCCAAATCTCTTGTGTTTTCACTTAGTGAACATGCAAGCATCTGATCTTTCTTTCTTGCCTGAATGATTTATTGCAACACAATTCAGCTTTTAAGTTTCTAATAATAAAATCAATAAATGCTGGCTGTTTTCTAGGGACCAACTCGGAGATACTGTTTCCCATCTGTTCACTTTCCTTCTCTGGTATTTTTTTACTTATTTTTAAATATGCATGTGGGAGAAGTAGAAGAGGCTTCTGGCTACTGTCTGTGAATGGGCCCAGCTCTGGCCATTGTGGCCATTTGGGTATTGAACAAAATGGGGGTGCAAAATCTCTCTTTCCCTCTCTCTGTAACTCTATCTTTCAAATAAAAAATTTTTAATAATCTTTCAAAAGCTATAATCTTTTCATGAAAGATTCATTCATCTACTCATTCATTCAGTCATTCAGTCATTCATTCAAAGGCAGAGTGACAGAAACGGGAAGAGACAGAAATCTTTCATCTTCTGAGTCACAGCCCAAATGCCCACAACAGTAAGATCTGAGTTCGGCCAAAGGCAAGAGAGAACAACTCCTAGTCTCCCAAATGTACAGCAGCCAGATTCCAAACGGCACTCTGAAACAGGATGTCAGCTTCACACGTGGTGACTTAACGAACACTGCCAGAACCACTGCTTTACATACCTTTAAATTTCAAGTGTAACTATAGACATGAGATGACTACCGCAGTACTTTTCTGAAAAGGATCTTCCCATAGTTCACTAGGTAGGTGATGAATAAGTTTATTTGTGCCTTACTGACAATATAAAATATCCATTATTTGAACCACTCATAAAATGTTGCCATGGAAAAGGCCACTCAAATTGAAAGAAGAACACAGAAAGCCTCAGGGTCAAGGAAATGAAACAAGTTCGCAAAAAAACTCGGTAGCATGTTATTCAACATCATGGTATTATAAATTTATAACTTTATTTCTGTTGTTGATTTTGCTTGTGACTTTCCATTTAATGGAATATATAATAACCATGTAATAGAGACTATCATTTCTAGATGTGAAGATACAATGCAGTATGCATCTCTACTTCCAAATCAAAGATGGATTCCAACAAAACTATTAAATATATGTTGACAATAGGATACTGGGCTGTCTGCCACTGTCTGTACCAGCAATGTCAAGATACACTTAAACAGCAAAATGATGGACTTATGACTATTTATGAAGGACCATACTATTGTAATAATAAAGGGAAAATCAGTGTGTGGGGGAGGAGGGAAGCTGGGGGAGGGAATAAGGTAAATCCTAGAGCCTATGGAATTGCATCACAAAATAAAAAACAGAATTAAAAAATACAATTATAAGTAAATCCCAGGGCCCATGGAAAGTAACATCTCAGAATATTCATTGTGTACCAAGTTGCTTTTCAGCTCACATGCTAGGAAATGCACTAACAGGGATATCGTTCAGCATCTCAGAAAACAAATCAGAACAAATCAGACCACAAGAGGAAAATCCAACATGGCCTGCTGCACGCAGAGCAAAGGGTTCCATCTGCCATTCGGAACTGGTTGCACTCAAAGCCTTCAGTTTTAGTCCTAATTTGGGGCAACTGCTGAAGATGCAAAGCTACTGCCTGAAATCCTTGCTTGCAATTCTGGTTGGGCTGCTCTCAGATGCCCTTGAACACTTTGAGACCCTAACAGAATACACGTTATTTCCTTTTGAAACAGAAAATGAGTTCCTGCACCTTTGCATCATGTGTATTCTTCTCCAAGAGAATCGAGAGCTACTTCAGAGCTCTCCTCCTTACCATGCATCTGTAACTCTCCTCTCTTAATGATGTGGTGTCTTGTGCTTAGCTTGCTTTAAAATGCACTTTCTTGGCCTCTTTCAGATTCACAATTCAGTTTTGATTTCCCTGGCCTCTGACAAAGAATAGTTCTCCATGTGGCTTTATTTTTTTCTTTCAAGGAAGGAATTTTGCTTTGAAATTGACAAAGCAACAACACTGGAAATCAATTGTAGCAAATAAAATATTTAGTTAGATAAATGCATTCAACATCAATTTCTCAACATCTTATTCCTCTTTAAACTTAATAGGAAACGCTCCCTCCCATGAAGATGAAAGGGCATCTCATATTTTTTCTCCTGATCATAGCAACTATTTAAATAGTAGAGCTAGGTATAGTTGCTTCCCTATATGCTCTAGCCACTTTCTGGAGTATATGCTTTTACTCCCATTATACCTGTCAAAAATTCTACAAATGTGTATCTGAATAACTGAATGAATACTTAGAAGACTGTGTCAGAATCCTGGAGGCTAACAATGATAGGTATAAAGCACCCCAGCCTTCCAACCATCCAAGGGTCCCCAATGTGGAACATGCTCTGAGGGTCATGCTCAACAGGTTTGATCAAAGTTCAACAGTCCTGAATTGCTGTTGATCCCGCCACTCCAATCATGATTAAATCTCTCCAGAATCCACTGGTTGACTTAGTCTACCTTAGAGTCTTTGTTAGCCCAGATTTTCACTGCCAACACTTGGCTGGGGTAGTTAATCGATTTGTTCTGTCCTCTGTCCTGTTGTGGTACCAGATGTCCTCTGCAGGTTCCAATGGACTGCTATATCCTCCATGTGCACCTGGATATGCTGTCCACTGCTCCGTCTGAGTCACTGAGGAGACTCAGCTCTGAAATATGCATTCCACAGTCAGACCATGGAAACTGCAGTTCCCTTCATGATTGGGGTTCTGAGTCTAGCAGTTCGGTTGGGAGGGATTGCCAAAGATACTTCATCTAAGGTAATTCCAGACCTGATTCTTGTATGTTTTTGTCAATACAGGGCCCAGCACAGTCCATCACCCAAATGAGCCTACACACAGTCCGGTAGTTGCAATTGCTGGGTCAGTTCTGTCTCCGTCTCCAGCCCTGTGTTTTAGGAAAACCAATGGGTGTTGGAGTCCAGTCTGATCCAGCTCACCACATACTCAGCCTTCAAGCAAACCAGTGGGAGCTGTAGCCTAGTCGGAGCAACCCGCAATAACCCTCACAAGCCCATTGTACCATCTTCAGCTGCTTTCCCAAGCACATTAGCAAGGGTGCTGTATAAGAATTGGACCAACCAGGATGCTGGTGCTGTAAGTCTCACAGACCACTGCAATTCTAGCACCTTGGTGGTAATAATCTTTCCAGAGATGATCAAAACTAGGCCAAGTCTAATGTAAAGAGGAGAGAAGAGGAAAGGAACTCAAAGGAGCAGAGAAGGAATGAAAGAAGACCTAAAGGGAAATGTAAGATGGGCTAATACTGGCAGAACCAAATGTACAAAGCAGATGGTCTTACAGCAAGTTCAAGAGGAAACAAAGTAATCTACCCATAGTAGGGGAAATAGAAGAGATAACATTGGAAGGCCATGGTGGGGCCAGATTGTATAGGTCTTATACATCAGGTAATGCAGTTTAACTTTCATCAATAGATAGCAAGTCATATGTACATACTTTTTAAAGATTTAGTTATTTTTATTGAAAAGGCAGATATACAGAGAGGAGAGACAGAGAGGAAGATCTTCCGTCCAGTGATTTACTCCCCAAGTGGCCGCAATGGCTGGAGCTGAGCCAATCCGAATCCAGGAGCTTCTTTCAGGTCTCCCGTGCGGGTGCAGGGTCCCATGGCTTTGGGCCATCCTCAACTGTTTTCCCAGGCCACAAGCAGGGAGCTGGATGGGAAGCAGGCATGCCAGGATTAGAACTGATGCCCATATGGGATCCTGGTGCGTTCAAGGCGGGGACTTTAGCTGCTAGACTATCGTGCCAGACCCCATATGTACATATTTTTAAGTGAGCCCATAATTTGATCAAACTGGAATTTTAAAGAGATTCTGATTTAGCCAGAGAAGAAAGTTATAGGCATAGCAAAAATAATATTCTAATAACCTAACAATTATAAAATATCCCAGGGTTTAAGAACTGGCAGCCACTTGGGGAGTGAGCCAGTGGATGGAAAATATATGATTGCCTCTGTCCCTCTCTCTGTAACTCTGCCTTTCAAATAAATATTTTAAAATAACAATAAAAATAATATTTCAAAATAGACATTCATTGATGAAAGAAGCCAAAATGTGTTCTCACTGTTATTATATTTTAAATGTAAAATTGTGAGTAGACATTAAATCTCTGCTGTTTTGAGACACTTGTAAGAAATAAACAACTTTTTTTCCATTACAGATTTCTCAACCTTCAAAAGCAAAGACAGAAGAAACTAGCTCTTGTGTTATTCTTGGAAAGAATGAGGGAAAAAAAGGTCTCCCAAATATGAGAGTTCTGACACCTTCTGGAGCAGAAATCTGCTGGTGGCAGCTGACAGGGAAGCTATAGAAATCGCAAGGCGTGGCTATCACAGCTTCCGAACAGATGCTCAACCCCCTGACCAACAGCACGCACAGTCGAGGGAGCTGAGCATCCGGATGGCTTCCCCTCAAGAAGTCATCCATGCCTGGAAATTTTAGGCCTAGAATGGGTCTCAAGAGATCATCTGCTTTAAGCCACTCATTTTCACAGTTGAGAACCTTTTAATGGCCAAGTAATTTCTGATAAGCAATTTTCTTATCAATTTTGACCAAATGCAAAAAATAAAGCAGTTGATCCTAGGAGGTTAAAGCAAATCAGTCTGTTTCCTTCTGCCTGGAACAGGTGCTTTTCCATTTGATCTCCTATTGCAGGCAAAGGGCAAAAAGAAACACGTAACAAGGATGAAGACACAAACAGGAAGGATGGAACAGAGAGAACTGACCGGGTCAGGGAAGCCAGGCGAGGGGGAACAAACCCTGGATGGAGCAGAGGCTTCAGCTCAACATAATTTTTGGAGACAGACACAGTTACGTTTTTGCCTGAATGAAAATTGAAAGAATTGGCTGCTTTCTGAGTGACCTATTCTCAAAGCTCAAAAACAGAAAGGACATGAACTTGATGAGAAGTAAGACCTGTCAGGCTGCCAGCCGCCGGGGAAGCCTAAGGAAGGTGCACTGGACACAGCAAGGGGAAGGGTTTGTGGCTGAAGAGGACTAGCTCCCACTAGAACACACGAGGCTTCACTTGAATCATCATCATGTGGGCCGGGCAGGTGTTGATCATCTTCACAAGGGGAGTAAGTGGACTGTGCTCCTCTGGAAGGAGTTGGGCTGGCAGCAGCCGGGTGCCTACGGCCATGATTCTGAGGTTGAAAAAGAAGAAGGCGTTCTTAAGGTTTCAAGGTTGCTGACAGCAGAAGTGAAAACCAAGAAGAAGGCGGTGTCAGCCTCCATTGTGTTTATCCAAATTAAACACAGAGCAGCAAAAACTTGGTCCAAAGCTCTTTAAACCTTTTCTCAGCATCTGATATAATCATAAATGAGATGTCACAGGCTGTCTTTCTCTACGGTGACAAAAGAGCAACCATTCACCCCTCCTGCAAAGAAAGGGAGAGCTCAATAAGATGAGAAGTTTGGTCCTAGGTTTGTGCTACATTTCTCAATCCTTTTTTCTTTCCTCCCTCTTTTGCTCTGTAGAAAATGGTTTATAGTTTGTTTCCGGCACAGAGGATTGAGTTGAAATTGTTACCTCCTTAGACAAAACAAAAGTTTTGATAAGAGACTGGATGTAACAAAATTCTGGTTTGCTTAAGAATGCACCCCAGGAAAATAACAGTATTTATCAGAAACTGAAATCATTGGAAAATACACTGTAACACCTCCCTCAGCTAATTTCTCTCACAAAGCCAACAGACGTATGGTAGTCAGAGCTCTGATCCAAGTCCAGTAATACTGAGGATCATTCCAAGAAGGATTTTTTTTCTCATTTATTGTACTTTAAAAATTTACAGAGAGAGCAGTGGAGACAGACAGACCTTCATTCCCAAAATGGCTGCAATGGCAGAGCTGGACCAGTCTAAAGTTGGAAGCCAGGAGCTTCCTCTGGGTCACTCACATGGGTGCAGGGCCCTAGGGCAATCATCCACTACTTTCCCAGGCCATCAGCAATGAGCTGGAGCAGAAACAGATCAGACAGGACTCAAACTGGCAACCTGGTAGGATGTCGGTGCTCCAAGCAGAGAGTTAGCAAGCCACACCATCACAGTAGCCATAAGAAGGATTAAAAAAATTTTTTTTTTTTACTTTTGAAAAATCAAGAGAGAGTAGGATGGTGAGAGAAGCAAAGGGAGAGCTTTTCCATCTTCTGGTTCATTTTGCAAATGGCTACAAAGGCCAGGACTGGTGCAGTCAAAGCCAGGGACCTGAAATTCCATCCAGGTCTTCCACAAGGGTAACAGCAGCCCAAACACTTGGGCCATCTTATGTTATTTTCGCAGGCAGAGTAACAGGGTCCTGGACCAAAAGTAAAGTAGCTAGGACACAAATCTGCACTCTGATACAGCTTGCCAGCATCACAGGTGGTGGCTTACCCCACTATGCCATTATGCTTGCCCCCAAGGAAGATTCTAAAGTGGGTTTCTTTTGCTTAGTTATTCTTTGGGCATACTGGCTTGGCTTTGAGGCAGTAGAGTGAACAATAATCAAAGGAAAAGAAAGAAAAGCAACTCCATTGTGTATCTTGCTGAGGCAAAATGAGTTTGACTTACAAATACAACACAATCAGGACAATGCATGGGCCACAATGTCCCAAAATAAAATACAGTCAGTTTGAATGCTTCCACTTTAACACACAACATGGTTTTACTGCTGAATAGTTTGCTGCGAATACTATCAAGCAATAAAAATAACTTCAATTGCTTTTGTTTACATTTTTATTTTTTGAACTTATAAATATTTAAATAATGGAATTCTAGTTTGGAGACAGACTTTATGAAGTGTTTGGAAGAATTTCAAAATAATCAAAATAAGCAATGAAGTTGTTTGTGAATGAACGTGTTGCTTGGGGGTCTAGTACTAATTGTGTTACTCATCTGAGAAAACATGGAAGTGCCAGCATCTGCAAGGCCTGGTTGCTTTCTGAGCATAATAGCACAACTGTGGCCTTGGTGGAGCTTTAAATCTGTTTAATTCTCTGAAGAATGGGCAATGATAATTTTTCTGCCACTCCGAAGAGATATCCATGACATTCTTCCCCTAAGAGACAGTAAAGTTGGTGGGGAAAGTAGTCCTGATCATCACTAAGGAATGAAGATCCCCTTTGCAAATCCTGCTTTGAACAATTACTTTTTTCTTTTTAATTGAAAATGTGCTTACCCACCCAGATCCATAAAAGAGACAATGAAAAGGCTTTCTGGTGAGTGTATCAAGTTCTCACTAAGTATGTACTTATGTCATCCACCATGGTAGTAAGCCAATAAGCCTGTTTTTGGTGCCATCTGTATTTTTACTCAGGCTAATGGAGTATGACAGCAACAATGCTAAGTGGTCCAGTGCCTATCATAATAAAAATTTCCATTAGAAAATATGTTTAAAACCATTAAGGATAGCAAACCTTCCCTTAGGCCATTTACCATCACATTGATGGTTTATTTCTAAGAAGCTCCATTGGAGAGGTCTTATAAAACTACTGCATGAAATTTGTCTAAGACTTCAGCATCCTGAGGTCATCAGCAATATATGTTCATTAACCCTGGAAGGCACTTACAGAATCACAGGAAATTGTATCACGTTAGTCATAGCCAAAGACTAGTGGGAAAAATAGAAATCGAACTGGACTTCCAGGTCCTGCAGCTTCAACACATTCATGAACTCTTTTGTTCTAAGGTATATTTCACTACATGGCTCAAAGACCACAACTGTCACGTGAGGATAATCATCTCCCCTCTTAGCCCACACAAGAGAGAATAGTCAAGGGATGGCGGAAAAGTGAGACAGTGAATTCCTATTGATGAGTCAATTCAAGAGAACGACACGCCTCCAATAAAGAAAGACACAAGGACAGGAGGGGCATTGTTACATAGTGGGTTATGCCACCACCTGCAACACCAGCATCTTTATAGGCATTCTTTCCATTTCTGGATGCTCTTTTCCTGATCCAGCTGCCTGTATGTGAAGGCTTAAGCCACTATGCCACATTGCAGCCCCAACAGTCAAATCACAGGGACATAGTGAGCTCATTATAAACTATTTACATATATGTATGTGTATGTAAACATGTATATGTGTGTAAGCAAATACAGAAATTTTATGTCAATGATTTTACTCTCCTTCAGAAGAACTAAGAGAAATCTTCTACCTGTATAAATGCATGCAGTCTCCTCCTTCCTTAGCATCTTGAATTTCTCAAGCATGAGACAGTCTTATATTCCGTTCTCAACCACAGGAACCTATTACATGTCAGGCACATAGTGAGGGCTTAAAAATGAAATAAGCATGTATTAAAAAAAAAGACTCCTAAGTTGTCAGCTAGAGCATCTGGAAATGAGACATTACAGAACTTAGAGGCAAGTTTGTGCTTTTCCCTGATGTTGCCGTTTCTTGCCTGGGTAACATCAACAAGGAACTCAATCTTTGGGGAGGTTTCCATCACCTCTAAAAAAGGACAGTAAAAATCCTAGAATTGGGTTACAGAAAGAACACAGTAAGAAGGCAGAGTTTAATAAATAGTGATGATGATAATGATATTTCCTGAGGTTCTCCTTAGTGAGCTAAGATTTGAGGTAGAGTCTGCATTTTCAGGTTAACCCCTGTGATGCCAGCAGCCTAGATGAGTGCTGGTTCAAGTCCAAGCTGCTCCACCTCCAACCCAGTTCCTTGCTAAACTGACTGGGAAGTCAGCAGAAGATGGCCCAAGTACATGGATCTGTGTCTGGGAGACCTGGATGGTGTCTGAGGCTTCTGAATTTAGCCTAGCCTAGCCCTGGCTGTTAGAACATTGGGGAGTAAATCAAAGATGGACGATTTCTCTGTGTATTTCTGTCTCTCCCTCTCTCACTGTGTAATTCTGTCTTTAAAATAAATAAGTAGTTAAAATTTAAAATCTAAGGGCTTTAATCAAGCAGTAAATCCTCAATCATTCACACATATTCTGTCTCTCGCTTGCACTCCCTCATTGTCTGTCTGTAATACACATACACAGACATGGAACGAGAGACTTTTGCAAGAATACATGCTGCTAAAAATATCTGAAGAGCACCATTCATATAGTTCATATGCACAATAGTAACCATTTATACTTGAAGGGATAAAGCACTTGGCTTAGCATCTTATAAACTCCTTCATATCAATCCAGTCAATAATTAAATGAAGTAGTGCTAGCTCTGTTTTATAACATGAAAAAGTCCAAGTTAGCATTCTCAGGATTGTGTTTGGAATGACAGTGTTGAGAATCATGAATGAAAACAAATCCATTTCATAATGCAACCCTTGAAGGCCATGCAATGTTCTATAGCCAAAGAAACTGAATCACTGTAGGTGGCCTCTCATGGAAATTGAAGCCACAGAGCCTCGTCTTGCTCTTGGATACTTATTTTTATTCCACAATTTGAATAAGACTTCAAAGATGAGAAACTAAGTTTTATGACTCATGGTGGGAACAGGAAAGACAATCCCAGAGCAGCAAAGCAGAGGGAAGAAAGCTCTTCTCTCCTTTCTACCACAACACAGGAAGAAAACTCTCTTGCAAGGAACACGACGCCTATGTTTGTCTCTCTTTGTACTCTGTTCAAAGGGAAAAAACAAGGTGAAACAGAATAGGAGGCTCTGACTGTCCTATAAATCCTAAATACTCTTAGTTTAGCGTTTGCCAGGCTTGTTTATTTCATCTTTTGTTCAGTTTCTCTCATGACATGTGTTGGCTAATGATGAGGCAAGATGCTGAAGAATGATAAATTTTTCTCTACCAGCTGTAAGGAAAAATGGAAAAATAAGTTTACAACCATAAACAGCTATGAAAACATCATAGTGTCATAGACCTCAGCAACCTTGAATCCTTTAATATTCAACCCAGATTTGTTAACATTATAAGGTACAATTGTGCTCCCTTAAATTGAAATTTCCTGCCAGCAACACAGCTCACATATCTCCCAGTGGATTTTTCCCAAGCCTGGGAAGTGAAATAAGGATCAAAAGAAAGCTATTTTCAAAGATAGTTAAACATAAACATTTTGGATTGGAGCAACTCTTATAAATACCACCAGGCCCACCCCAGCCCTGGTTCCTGTGCATGCCAGTATGTGCAGCAGATCTGTCCAGCCTGTCCCATATCCTTCTTTTATGCACAACAATGGTTATGCCGCCTTGCCAAGCCCAATCGATCCCACTACCCAGCCCACACTTTCTTTTTTATATGCAGGAAAAAACAAACAAAACATGAAAATGAGGCCAATATTGTAGAATAGTAAGTAAAGCTACCACATGCAATGCCAACATCCCAGCTTCTCTACTTCTAATTCAAGCTTCCTGTTGATAGCCAAGGAAAAGAAGTAGAAAATGTTCCAAGTGTTTGGGGCCCTGACAGCCAAGTGGGAGACCTAGATGAATCTCCTGGGTTGTAGCTTCAGTCTTTCCATTGTGGCCATTTTGTTTCTCTCTTTCTCTCTCTCATTCTCTCACTCTCTTTTTCTAACGGTGATATTCAAAATAAATATTTTTTTAAAAAGGAAGAAAAAAAAAGGAACAGCAGAAAACTGACCCAATACATTGTGGATTTTTTTTTTAATTCTAAAAACACAATCATACAAAAAAAAAAAAAAACCCTAAAGTAAAAGCATCTAAAATAAAATCTGGATGGTTGTTTATTCTGATCTATATGATGTACCTCTTCAGCATTGTTCAACTCCACTGTACTCAGGAGTGTCACCACAGAGCGTGTGAAGCACGCATCCCTATGTGTACACAGCAGCCTTTTGTATTCTGCATGCTGTAGAGACAACATCATGCTTCACTGCCCCCAAAGAGAGAACAGGGCAATATCTACCTCCCCCCATCAAAGATAATTAATGGTAAGCACAGCACTGAAGTGAATTTAAGACTTCTGAATGAATAGCTTCAACAGCCATAGCAACTCATAGAATTCAAGAACTGTACATGGTACGATTTCTACAGAGCAAGTTCAAAAATCAGGGGGGGGTTTATGTTGCATAAACCTTCATAAACTGAGGGTTCTCTCTCTTTTTTTTTTTTAGGAAAAAGCGTGCCACTTATAGGGTAGCTAAAAATTGTAATTCACAATCTTATAATATGATTTGAAAAGTTAGTTGGTAAATGTATACAAACAAATCAAATATATTGTGAGTTTATGCCCCGATTTTTTTTTTCTACCACAAGTAATCAGCCTCACAGAAAGCCCATCAGGGTTGATAAGGTCCGTGTCCTCGGGTCAGCACTCTGCATCACCCTCAGCTTTGTTTGGCTGTCCCGACATGATGCATGTTGGTACTGCAACAACGACAGCTGACAACTGCTTTCTCTGTTTGAAAAGACTTTGCAATTCAACTTAGACCAAAAACATTTGTCATGTTGTGAGCAGTGGATTAACTATTATCAGTCCACATTAGTGGTAGTACCAGTGCCAGATTAAAAGAATTTGGTGGAACAAAGGCTGGATTTATCTATTTGAGCATTGCTGGGTAGTTTCTTTTGGGGTGGAGGCAGGAAGAGAGAGAGAGAAAAAAAAATTAGAAAACAGGTGGGTTTCCTTCTTGGTAATTCAAAAGAAAATATTAAAATTAAAATAACTTACAAATGTTACAAATTTCACCCAGAAAATAAATGCTTTGATACTGATTAATTACATTTTATGATAGAACATCTTACTATTTTCTGAATAGAAAAAGGAGCTTTCTTCACACATCTTTGTTTTCAGAATTATTTCTGAAATTTCAGCATTTCAGAATTATTAAGACTATATTAGTTTCAGAATATTTTACTAAGTAAATAAAATAGCATATTCTGGCTTTTTGAGCAACTCTTTTTAACATTCTGGAACTGTTTTTAGATCATCTCCAGGGATGTCTTCTCTATGACCCATTCTAGCTTTACAATGTGAAGATATTAAAGATCATATCACCCACTTCCACTTTCTACATAGCTAGACAAGTACCCACCAATTAAATTTTATTAACTTACGAGTTGTTATCAAAGAAAGCATGCAAATGCTTTCAGCATGATATACATAAGTGGCACTAAAACCTACAACACCATCTTAAAGAAACTAAGAAGCAGAGGAAGAACCTTTACGATTTTGTTGAAACACAGACTTAGTAAGGTCTACTGACATCTACCGTTTTGAAGCAATTATTTCAAAACTCTGAAAGCTTTTCCTGAAGCTCTCTAAATGGTCTTAAATAGATTATTATGAAACAGTAAAAGACACATAATATTCCTCAAAGCTTGACCCAGTAAAGGTCAATATGATTTAGTATTTATTAAAAATTTACTATGTATCAGAAATTTTTGAGAAATCAAGGACAACAAAACAAAAATTTCAGTCATGAAGCTTATACACGAGAAGAAAGACATAAAAATAAAAAACACGTTTTCATTTTTTAGTTTCATTTTTATACTGGAACAGAAGACATTAACCTCTTTAGTCTGCTAATTTGAGAAAAGTCTCCAAAAATTCATGATTCAAACTAATGTGAAGATTTTCTATTCACATATTCCTATGGAAAATTTTTTAAATTTCAGAGATCAATGACATTAAAGCAATAGGAAAAGCACAGAATACATGTTCTATTTATATATTCAAAAATGGCTATTGAGGGCCTGGCACAGTGGCCTAGCGAGTAGAAGTCCTCGCTTTGCACACACAAGGATCTCAAATGGGCGCCGGTTCTGGTCCCAGCAGTCCTGCTTCCCATCCAGCTCCCTGCCTGTGCCCTGGGAAAACTGTCAAGGACAGTCCAAAGCCTTGGGACCCTGCACCCACGTGGGAGACCCGGAGGATCCAGGCTCCTGCTTTCAGTTCAGCACAGCTCCGGCCACTGCAGACACTTGGGAAATGAATCAACAGACAGAAGATCTTCCTCTCTGTATCTCCTCTCTGTGTATCTGCCATTCCAATAAAAAATAAATAAATCTTAAAAAAAAACAAAACTATTGAGTGTTTACTATATGATTTTGGTGGCTGAATACACTAGTGAATAAAATGATGCGTAAATGAAAATCCCTGGCCTCAGCATGAAAAATAAAATATTCAAATAGGTATGTACAATAACATGTAGCATATAATTAATACAAGTAGGTGTCATGAGAGATGCAAACCAGTAAGATTCAAAACAAAAATAAAACATTTTAAATTGGAGGATTTCAGTGAATCCTCCTTTCTAAGAACAAAGAAAAATTCCTACCATTTGAATAGGATCTTGAAGAAATTTTTTAAAAATTTTTTTTATTTCTATTGGAAAGCCAGATATTCAGAGAGGAGGAGAGACAGAGAGGAAGATTCTCCATCTGCTGACGAACTCCCCAAGTGGCCACAACAACCAGACCTGAGCTAATCTCTGGCCAGGAGCCAGGAGCTCCCTCTGGCTCTCCCATGCAGGTGCCGGCTACCAAGGATTCCAGCCATTCTCCACCACTTTTCCAGGCCAGCTGGATGGAAAGCGGGGCCACTGAGACCAGAACCGGCAACCACAAGGGATCCCAGTGCATGCAAGGAGAGAACTCCTGCCACTAGGCTACCAAGCCAGGCCCAAAGAAATTATTAAATAGCAGTAATAACCCCTCAAAAAAAAAAAAATGAGAGTGGGAGAAAGCACTATAGGTTTTCTCTGTGATGGCAACATCTAGGGCATCTCAAATTTCTATTGTCTACATTTTCTCATTTTTTTCTGGTTTGCAAATTTCTGTGTTCTACTTGTGACAAGTAGAATTAAATGACAAGTACTTATGTGACAAGTAGTATTATATTGCATGGTGAAATGTGTGGGTAATATACTGTGTCAAAGGGTTTTCCTTTGCACGTTTGCAATATGAGATCCCAAGTCCTCTTCCTTGGCAAAAGTTGCATCCTCCTGGACAGACCACCACTCCAAATTTTATCTCCATTAAAGTGAATGGAAGGGCCCAGCTCAGTAGCCCAATGGCTAAGTCCTTGCCTTGCACGTGCCAGGATCCCGTGTGGGCACCAGTTCTAATCCCAGCAGTCCTACTTCCCATCCAGTTCCCTGCCTGTACGCTAGGAAAGCAATCAAGAACGGCCCAAAGCCTTGGGACCCTGCACCCGCGTGGGAGACCTGGAAGAAGATCCTGGCTCCTGGCTTAGGATCGGCTCAGCTCCAGCTGTTGCGAACACTTGGGGAGTGAATCATCAGAAGGAAGATATTCCTCTTTGCCTCTACTCCTCTCTGTATATCTGACTTTGCAATAAAAATAAATAAATAAATCCTTTTTTAAAAGATTAGCTTTAAAGTGAATGGAAAATGTCAAGTCAAATGAGAAGCAACATGAACACAGGCTCTTCAAAGCTTCTAATAAATTTCTCCTTAATCTTTCAGAACTTCCTAGCTTGTCCCGTTTTCCCCTTATCACATCTTTACAAAACATTCTATTTTTCATAGCAATAAGAATATTAAGTAATTGAATTATATGATTACAATAAGAAGAACAAATCAGGAGAAATACAAATGGGTGTTAGTAGTTATACCACCTCCTTTAATGAGAGCAAGACTACACAGTGGCCAGCAGCCACACAGAGTCAGAACTTGACTGTCACAAGCAGTGTGCTCTCAAGGAGAAAGGAGGCTATAGACCAGTCCAGCCCAGTGACAGGATGAACACTTCCCTGATATGTCATTACACACTAATCAAGCTGCTTATACCCTGTACAAGACTGTTGTGCTTATGAAATTAATCCAGAAACATGTTTCAAAGTCCCTGAGATCCTGAAATTATATTAAATACTATCTCCCTATGTGAAATGATAGAATCAATAGGATCTAGATTTCTATGTTGGGTTGATTCTAATTTAGAGAAGTTGTTTTGTCCATAGATGTCTCGCCGAGTCTTGATTTGACATGGTAGCCTTTGTATCTGACCCTGACCCAACATACAGCTGCCACATTCCTTCCCCCAAGTCGAATTCCCAGCCATTTCAAATTTATAAACATCCTTCAGAACCAAAGACGGAAAAATACATTTTAAGTTCAAAAGGAATATTTTAGCAAATAGAAATGAGTTGGGTTTTTTTTTTTTTGCTTTTCTAAATGCAATCTTGACTCTACTTATTATCTCTGAGGATTATTTCTATGCATCTATTTCCATAAACATGAAACTATCAGAAAATTTAAGACTCAAAAGCATGGACAAACAGAGTTTCTTCACCGCAGCTGACACAGTTAAATACCCATTAAATAAGAGCAGACAATCCCATTGATTATTGAAAATTATACCTTAAAACATACTTGAAAATATAATATGTTCATCATCTAGTATGTAACATATCTAACACATGAAGCATATTTTCATTTTTATACAGAATGAGAATCCAGTTTATTCTCAAATATTAAATTGTTTCTGTAACAAGACAAGATATCCCTTTTATTTTCTTCTTTTAGCTGCTTTACACATCTACTTTTTAGCAACAAAATTCTGTTAACAAGTTATAAACAGAACTATTTTCTAGAAAATGATTGTATTATTCCATTTTCCTTTCAGTGTAGAACTTTAAGTGAAAAGGAAAGGGGCTGAAAGAGAAGTTCCCTAATTCTATTAATGTAAGAGAATGGAAAGTTCCCAACCAGTGGTCCAAATAATCAGAGAGAAAGGAAATAGACCAGACACAAAGAAAGGAACATTCTCATCAAATTTGTATCTGCTAATTAAAAGGAAGGAACAAGCCTCTGTTTCTCTACTACCTCAAAAAAAAAAAAAAAAAAAAAACTACAAATCACTCTTGCAAGTGAAAGTCCACTTTCCTAATTACAGTCAGGAGCTGCTTTCTGGGAGGAAAAGGATCCTCTGGCGTTGGCATTTCACACTGCAGGCATGGTATGAACTTGATATACTTCACCTAACTCCAGGGAAGAGCTTATGAGCTCAAAAGCAAAATTACCAATAATTACTAACAGATAGAATTGTTTTCACGTACTACTGGGTTCCAGTGCTTGCTAACTCTGAAGCACTGGTATATGAACTATAACAAAACAAAATTTACAATTACACAAGTACTTTCCAAAAGATAGAAATGTTTTAAATTTGTCCAAATAAGTAATGAGGGGTGGGTTAAAAAGGATAAGAGGGAAACAGAGATTCTAAAAGTTCTCAGAGAAAAATGAAAAAAAAAACATATTATTTACCATCAGTATCACAATGGTTTCAATTGTGAATTTGCCAAGGTGTTCATTCTAAATGTGTATTATTTATTCTACTTCAATTATATTTCTATAAAACTGTGTGTATACGTGTACACACTGATGCATGCTAAAAATGGGCAATAAACATCACTTTTTTGTTAAAAACTTGCTTTGGAGTATTACAGATGGAATTTTGCTTCAAAATCCTGTTCTTTGTCAACTCTGAAATTCAGAAATGTCAGAGTATGGGTAGAAACACAGGGAAACAGGAGTTAAATGCTTTCTGGCTGGAAATACAAAAGAGGGAGACAGTGAGCAGATGATACAGATTGAGTAAGTGCAAGGAATTCTTTAATTGTAAATAAGGAAGTAACATAAAATCAATGGGGTATTTAGACAAGGATATCATTTTCAGAGCTGTCTCTGTAGTGTTTATTCATATAAACAGTACAGTCATAGGGTTCAATACATATAAAAATATATATGATGGAAAACCCAAGTTATCTACTGCTATGTAATAAATTATCCTCAGTAAATTATGACTTAGGACAACAAGTATCCATCATTCCACAGTTTCTGTGTATCAGGGATTTGGCAGTGGGATGCCTGGTTCTGTCTTAGAGTCTCAGGAAGTTTCAGTGAAGACACAGGCCGGGACCACAGCATATGAAGACATGCCTTGGGGGTGAACTGCATCTAAGATGGGCTACTCCCCGGGTGTTTCTGGAAGCTTAGACCCTCAACACTGAAACTCTCCATAAAGCAGAATTAGAGGTCTCACACCAAGGCAGTTACATGTAACATCTTTAAAAATTAAACCACTTCTATAATCCTATTTAAAAACTCAGTACCTTTACTGAGCTCATTACACTGATTAGAAAATATAATCTCTTCCTCCATAAATCATTAAAAAGAAGAAACACAAAAGAAAGCAAGTAGTAATAATATTGGTTTTGAGCAGCTTGATTTTGAGGTACCAATTGACAGCCAGGTATAGACAGCACAGAGGCAGTATCCTGACAATTGCATAGGCAGATTTGAAGTTCCTGTAGGGGAAACTCATATGTAAACATGAAAAAACTAACAAGCTGAAGGGCTAAAGAGATACTCCAGATTTGAGAAAGAAGATAGGAATATACAGGAAATTTAGGTTTATGCAAATTAGTCAGAGTGGAGAAGTTTGGAATGATTTTAGCAGGTAAAAATCATCCACAGAATTTAAAAAGTAGTAAAGGTAGACAGCAGTAGGTTGAGAGATGACTGCTAGATTGGTAAGTAGAAATGACGAATGCAACCCCAGAACACCACACTTGATTCAATATTCTCGGATTCCTATCTTAAAACCCTTATTCAATCTTTACCAAGCAACCTTCCTTTACTCTTTATTTTGCACTTGACTCTGCTTTTCTGTTACAGACCGTATGTTAAGGAAGTCAAGAGAGATAACGCAGCAGGCAATGAGAGTGACGATGTGCAGACAGCAGGGGGCCCTTAATTGATGTAGTAGATATTTTGGTGGTTGTTGATATTTCAATTTTGAGATGAGAAAATCTTACAGGCTTAAGAAAATGAGGCATGTACAAAGAAAGTGGTTCAAAGTACAGAAGATAAAGAAGATATAAATAGATGATAAAGTAAAATAGTAATGAAAAAGAGAAAGAGAACAATGAAGCTCAGATGGAAACCACATCCTAAGACCAAACAGAAAAAGGTGAAGACACAGAAAAATGAATGAGGCTTTGTTGTGAAGGCCATATTCATCTTAATGGGAAAAAAAATCATCATTGTTTAGAGGAAGGGAAATAAAGCTGGGTAGAGAGCTTGATAGACAAAGAATAATTTGAGCCAGCAGGAAACATGAGACTGAAGATTTATCCAGGTTTGTATCCTTCTGCCTTTCAAATAATTTTGAAAATAACTATTTCAAATTTGTTTATATATTTGAAGGGTTGGCTATTTACTTGAAAGTTACAGAGAGAAGAGGTAGCTCCCATCCATTGGTTCATGCTCCAAGAAAAGAAAGAAAACATAAAGGCCCAGTGCAATGGGTCAGTGGCTAAATCCTCTCCTTGCATGAGCCAGGATACCATAGGGCACAGGCTTGTGTCCCAGCTGCTCCACTTCCCATCTGGCTCCCTGCTTACGGTCTGGGAAAGCAGTAGAGGATGGTCCAAAGCCTTGGGACACTGGCACCAGTGTGGGAGACCCAGAAAAAGTCCTGGATCCTGACTTCAGATCAGCTCAGCTCTGTCTGTTGCAGTCACCTGGGGAGTGAACCAGCAGAGGGAAGATGTGTCTTTCTATCTCTCCTTCTCTCTGTAAATGTGACTTTCCAAAAAAATAAATAAATTTTTAAAAATATGAAGCTGTTCACTAAAAAATAGGTGAAAGAGTTGAATGTTAAACTTAGAGAACTGACTTTATTATGTTACATAAAACCTCAAAATAATTTTGAGTGTGAAAGTTCAGGTAAATAAAGGAGTTGATATTGTATAATTCTACTTTATTATACTTCACCCACAAGTTAATCTATAATGACAACAAGCCATTAAGTATTTGCCTTTGCCTTGGGATAGGGAAGGGTCAGAATATGTCGACCACCTTGATTGATGTGACAGTTTCTTGGCTTATATTTATCTATCAATATCCATCAAATTCCACATGCTATGTATAGTGCATGTAGCTCAACAAGGTTATTAAAAACTTTGGGTTTATTTCAAAATGCTGTTTTTTCCAGTATACCTACAGTGTCCTTTTCATTGATTCAGTGTTATGAATTATCTCCACTACTGTGGAGAGAATGTAAATCAACGATGCTGGACACTGTATCATGTGGCATCTGATGCCAGAGTGCACAGGGAGATGAACATCATGCAGATCTGGCACACTGCTAGGTATACTTTCCCTCTGTGAGGAGAGAAATTCCTCCTTTCTGGCTACAGAATGAGGATTAAGTCCTTTTTAACCTACCAACGGTCCTTGTGCAAGCACTAAGAACCAAAGGAAAGAGCTGAAACCTTGTCCATACAAGCAAGTGGTGCTTTCCCATGATCTTTTGGGCTCTGTTATATCCATTTCTATGTCCACTTTCCAAAGCTTTCTGCAGGTCACAGGCAATAGTCCATCTCATCTCAAACTGAGAGTCTTTACTTGTGGCCTTCATATCATTCACAGTTCTTTTCTTGTTTACTCAAATTCTCCTATATCCTCCATTTACTCCCCCTTTGCCTCTGTAAATATATTCTGCATAAGTAAGGCTCCTTAATTAATCCTATTTTAAGCATGTCAGCTGCTTCTACTGGAATCCTGATTGACACATTGTGTAATCTCAACATACTCTTAGAGTCTATGCAAAATTACTCTAATCTAAACTAACATTTCAAACATACAAAAATTCTAAGTAGGATTCCCCATTTTAAAGGACACTATGATTATCACCATTGTGAATCCTGAAGCTGTTTTTGCTCAGCTCATTTGATATTCTGTTTATTTGATTTACTATCTTATTTTTTAAACATTGGCAATTCATTGATTATACTCACTCAAGAAACCACATACAATTATTTCTAAGATATTGAGCTTTTACAGAAAAAAACGCATGGAATCTTTTTCTTTTATATTTACATTAATGATAAAACAAGAAATCAATGTAATTAGAGAAGTGAACTATAGTTTCTCAAAATTGTTTTCGCTCAATTCAGGTATCACTTGTCACAACTTCTACAAGTTAGTTTCTCTATCAGCAGTCTCTCAGCTCTGCAATTCATACTTCAGATTACCATCAAACAAATATTTGTTGAGCCTTGCTCTTTGCCCCAGGGTTGTAACAGATATCAAAATCACTCCTAAAAGCCTCCACTGACTGCACTGTTAGCAGCACAAAGTCATATTCACTGAAAAGGAATCTCATTTTTATAATCATCTCAGTTGGATTTTTTATACACAGTCACTTCCCACAATTCCTTTAGGTCAGGGCTACCAGGCATTTTATTCTGAGGATTTATCTTTTTACTTATTTGTAAGGCAGAGTTACTGAAAGATAGTAAAAGAGAGAGAGAGAAAGAGAGAGGTGGGGGCTTCCTTCATTGGTTGACTCCCCAGACAGCCACAACGGTTGCATCTTGGCCTAGTTGAAACCTGGAGATTCATCCAGGTCTCTCATGTGAGTGCAGGGACTCAAGCTCTGTGTGTATTTGCACCCCTCTACCTTTCAAATAAATAAAAACTAATTATTTTAGATATGTTTATTTACTTGGAAGTTACATAGAGAGGGAGAGAAAGAATGAAAGAGATCTCCCTTCCACTGATTCACTCTCCAAATGACTACAACAGCTGCAGATGGACCAGGCCAAAAATCAGGAGCCCAGCACTCTGTCCAAGTTTCCCATGTAGGTGGCAGGAGCCCAGTGAGGAGTCATTTTCTGCTAACCTCAAAAGGACACTAGCAAGAAACTCAATCTGAAGTGGAGCAAGCAGGACTAAAACCAGGACCCACATGGAATGCCAGCACTGTAGAAGAAGACTAATCTATTGAATCACAATATCAACCACAAGTCATTTTTATAAAAAGATAAAATTAACAAAATTTTAGTTTTGTTTTATTAAGAAAAATAGATGAAAAGACTCAATTTACTGAAATCAGGATAAAAGGAAGACATTATTGATCTTACAAGGAATAAAAATGTATATAAGAGAATATTATGAATAGTTACAATACAACAAACACCTTAAAACCGAAATAGAAAATTCCCAGAAAAGCACAGCCAATATGGTTCAAAAAGAAACAAAGTTTGAACTCATGCTAACAAAGAGAATCAGTAATCAAAAGCTTCCCATGAAGAAGCCACTCACAAGTCAACACTGTGGCTCAGTTAAAGCATCACTAGCAAAATCAGCATTCCATAGCAAAGTGACCATTAGAAACTGGTTGCCCTACTTCTGATCCAACTTCTTGCTAATGCACTTGGTAAAGCAGCAGAAGATGACTGAGGTACTTGAGTCCCCATCACCCATGTGGGAGATCCCAATGGAGTTCCTGGCTTCTGACTTTAGCCTGGGCCAGACCTGGTTGTTGGAACCACTTAGGAAGTAAATGATACATGGAAGATCTTTATCTCTATTTCTACCTTTTCCTTCCTTTATTTCTTCCTACATTTCTTCATTTCTTCCTTCCTTTCTTTTTACTTAATCCATCAATGTATCTATCTACACATCAATCCATCTATGTCTACATACCTCCTTGAAATAAGTCACTTTGCCTTTCAGATAAGTAAATCTTTCAAAAAAGTAAAACCAGATAGTCTCATTGGGGAATGTTACCAAAGGCTTAAGAGAATATGTAGTGCCAATTTTCTACAAAACATTTCAAAAATAAAAACGCAATACTCCCAAACTCATATAAAGTCTCTGTTTAATCTTGATACTGAACAAAATCGTTACAAGAAGTTAAACAATATCTTAATGATACACATTCAAAAATCTTCAACAAAATATAAACAAATCAACTGCAGTAATACATAGAAATGATTATACATCATAAGCAAGGTGGGATTTATATCAGGAATGTATGGTCATTTAATATCTACAAGACAAATAGTGAAATATTTCACATTGAAGAGTAAAACTTAAAACTTAAAAAATTAAAAGCCAGCTCAGTAGATAGACGAAATGTATTTGACAAAATTCAACACCCTTTCATGATAAAAACCACTCAACCAAGTACAAATAACAGGGAAATTCTTAATCCTGATAAAGAAAAACTGACACCTAACTTTATACTTAACACTGACAATTTTGAACTTAAACAAGGGTTGAAAAAAGTATGCCCTCACAACAACAACAAAAAGTGTACCTCTTTGCAACACTGTCCTGGAAGTTTTAATTAGACAAGAAAATTAAATAAAATGCGTCCAGATTGGGGGAAAAAAAGAGAAAAATTCCTTTTTCAAAAATGACTTCTTATACAGTCATGTGCCATATAACAATGGTTTGATCAACAATGCAATGCATAGATCATGGTGTTTGTGTGTGT
This sequence comes from Ochotona curzoniae, assembly GCF_017591425.1. Classification (NCBI taxonomy): domain Eukaryota; kingdom Metazoa; phylum Chordata; class Mammalia; order Lagomorpha; family Ochotonidae; genus Ochotona; species Ochotona curzoniae. The sequence continues at coordinate 49,384,425 of NW_024467119.1, forward strand.
GTGTGTGGCATATGTCAGATGTGTAGTAGGTTATACTACGTGGTCTATGTAAACATACTCTATAACGGTTACACATCACCAAAATTACCTGCTGACCCCGTTTTTAGAATATATCCCATCATTAAATGACAAATAGCTAGACATGGAAAACCATTAAGAATCTACCTTCCCCCCAAACAACTCTAAAATATAAAAACCTTTAAAGCTAATAAGTAAGTTCAGAATGGTTGGAGGACACAAGATTGGTACAGAAATATCAGCTATATGGGCTGGTGCTATGGTGTATCATGTTAAGCCACCATCTGCAGCTCATGTATCCCTTTCGGGTAACAGTTCTAGTCCCAGCTGCTCTCACTTTCAACCAGCTCCCTGCTAATACACCTGGGAAAGCAGCACAAGAAGGCCCAAATTCCTGGGCCACAGCACCCATGTGGGAGACCTAGATGAAGTTCCTGGCTCCCAGCAATTGTAGCCATTTAAGGAGTGAACCAAAGGATGAAGAATTTCTCTAGGTCTCTTCTTTTTCTCTGTAATTCTGGCATTCAAATAAATAAATAATTACCAAAAAATACCCAAAATTTGATCAAACTGAATATGCATATTAAATTACAAAAGCCAATAGCTTTTATAAAACAAGTGTCAAATGAAAATGCAAGTATATATGAAGGATTAGGAAATATTTTCAAAGAAACTGAAACATGACCTGGCAGAGTTCAAGAAAAAGAAAGGAAAAGAATCAAGATGGTGGTACAGAGTAGGGACACATTTTAAACAGATGGAGAAACATTAGAGAGTGTGAAGCAGAAAGGGCACATTCCAGGAAATAGGAGAAGACAGAACAACAGCAGAAGGGCACCTAGAGAATGACAGAAAGGGAAAGGAGTGGACACAACAGTGTGGTGTTGCAGTGACAGATACCCCAGAGGCATTCAGTGAGCCGCGATCTGATCTGCACCGTCAGCCAGAAATCCACCAGCAACAAATGGAAAGAGGCATTCACTAGGAGCTCAGGAGGTTAACCCAGACAAAGAACTGCCTGTCCTGCTAGTCTGTTTGATTTGACCAGGAGCAGACACAGAGCAGCAAGTCCCCAACAGTTGGTACAAGAGCAGAGTGGATTTCACACCCCAGTTCACCCCCTAGAGCCAAATTAGGCACCATTTTGTGTAGGAAGGGAAAGCCTATGGGACAGGACTGCACATGCCTTGAGCTGGAAATGAACTTATTTCTGGCTCAGTGAACTGCAACAGCACAGCATCCTACAGGATCCACCCAAGACAGATCCACATGACACCCAGACCTTACAGCCAGCAGAACAAGAACTGTAATATTGGCACATTAGGTGCCATTTTGTACTGTGTGACAAAGGCTGTGAGACTGCAGGGACAAAGTGAGCTGCACATCCACTAAGCTTGGAGAGAATTCATTGAACTCAGTGCATTGCATTAGTCCCACATCAAAAATAGTACCGACTTTGGCATAGTATGGGTTAAAATAGGTCAGTGTGGCGCTCAGAATTAACAGCAGCAGGTTCTGGTAAAATCTGTACCACCACAACCTAGCTATATAGGTGTCTCCCTAATCCTGGGAACTGCTAGAAGTGGGAGGAAATTTTTACAAACAGTGCAACCTCAGCACAGTATCACAGGAGGTGGAGAGTGGTGAACCGGAGCTGAGGCTATGGAGACCATGGTGGAAATCTAACATAAGAACCCAGACCTGGAACTCGCTGGAGGGAGTGACACAGTGACTACAAACAAAAAGACATGTACCAACCATAATAACTAAAATCAAATTGTAGACCTGTGGGTGACAGAGCTTAGAAACCTGCCCCAAGGAGAAGAATCTGATAGCCAGAAGTACAATGGCCAAGAGCAAAATAAGAAACAAAGGCACAATGAATAATAACTGAAAAATCCTCCATTACCAACCTCAGAGTTAACTGAGAGATACATTCAGAAAATGCAGGATACGGAATTCAAAAACTTGTTCTAAAGCTTCTTATCACAGGAAATGAATCAAATCAAAGCTGACATATCAAAAATTAAGAATACAGTGGAGCAAATTAAAAGTAAAGTGAAGAGTCTCCAAAATAGAATGAAGGAAGCAGAAAAAAGAATCTCAGAATTGGAAGATATTTCCTGTCACCAGGCACCAGGGGAAAACAAACAAAAGCTGGAAGCAGAGCTAGATCAAGCAAAAAAAAAAAAAAAAGGATTCAAGAATTGAAAGAAAGTCTTAAGAAGCTAAATATAAGAGTTATAGGAGTCCCAGAAGGCGCAGAAAGAGAAGCTGGGCTTAAAAATATATTTAATGAAATAATAAGAGAAATTTTTCCTAACCTGAAGAAAGAATTGGGAAACAACATTCAGGAGGGGCACACAACTACCAACTGGGATGACCAAAAGCAATCTTCACCACAACACCTGATAATCAAGCTCTCCTCAATCAAGCATAAGGAAAACATTCTGATATGTAAACATAAACAAAATCAATTGACATATAAAGGAATGCCAATTAAACTCACAGCTGATCTCTTACTGAAAACTCTATAGGCCAGAAGAGAATGGAATGACATATTCCAGATTCTAAAAGGTAAAAATTGTTGGCAGAGGATAATGTACCCAGCAAAGCTTTCCTTTGTCTTTGAAGATGACATAAAATTTTTCCACAGTGAAGGAAAGTTAAAAGAATATGCCTCTTTGGACGACCCAAAGCCTTGGGACCCTGCACCTACATGGGAGACCCAGAAGAATCTCCTGCCTCCTGGATTCGGATCAGCTCAGCTCCAGCCGTTGTCGTCATTGGGGAATGAATCATCAGACAGATCTTCCTCTCTGTCTCTCCTCCTCCTGCATATCTGACTTTCAAATAAAAATAAATAAGTCTTTAAAAGAAAAACAATATGCCTCTTCCAAACCTACCCTACAAATGATACTTAAATATGTTCTCTTGACAGAGAAAAAGAATAGCACCCACCAAAACCAAATGGAACTATGAAGAACATCCCAGCAAAATACAAACAGAAGACTAAATCTATGAACAATCCATTGCTAAAACGACAGGACCAAATTACTACTCACTCCTATCAACACTGAATGTAAATGGCTTAAACTTATCAATCAAACATCATAAATTAGTAAACTGAATCAAACAACAAAATCCAACTATTTGTTGCATAGAGGAGACATATCTCACCAATACAGATCAGCAGAGCTATCTTATGGCTTCTGATGTTTTTTTTTTTTTAGTTTTATCTCTCATTAAATTCTTCACTGACTCATAGATCATACAGTAACATCATTTTCTTCAGGAATGCTCTTGATTATCTTTTTGTTTCTTCAACGACACATTAGTCATTGAGTAGCATGTTACTAAACTTCATCACAGTTTTTTTGTTTATTTTTCAAATCTTATTTAGTTGATTAGGGTACAAAGGGTCAAGGGCTGCAGGGTGAAAGTGGGTTATACCATTGTTTCCATGCTAATATTATCATTTTTCCCTGTATCTGGGTTTAGGGGAGTAACAAAGGGAAAAGCCTCACCCAACCTCCCACCCATCCCCGATCCCCAACGGGAGGCGTGCTCCAAGGGTCTTGCTCAAACAGTTTTGATAGTTCATCAGTTCTGGATTGCTGCCAATCTCAGAGTTCCAATCGCAATGAAACCTATTCAGAGTCCACTGGCTGACATAGTCTCTTCATGGTTGGGGTTCTGAGATCAGCAGTTCAGTTGAAGGGATCTCCAAAGAAACTTCATCTGAGATGATCCCAGACCTGATTCTTGCGTGAGTTTGCTAGTATGGAGTCCAACACCATCTGTCACACCAATCAGCTTATGCACATGCGGGTTGTTGCAATTGCTGGGTCAGTTCTGTTTTCAGCCCTGTCTTCCTCGTGAACCCAATAGGTGTTGCAGTCCAGCTCAATCCTACCCAATTCATACTTGGTCCTCATGCAAACCAGTGGGAGCTGAAGACTAGTTGGGGCGCCTCCACATAACCCCTACCAGTTCTGCCCTCTACCTGGTTCCCATGCTTGCCAGTATGTACCACAGGCTTGTCCTGTCTGTCCCACATCCCATTTAGCTCTCGCACATGTCAATGGGCATTGAAGCCTAGTTCAACCCAACCAACCTACTATCCAGCCCATACACACACTGGCAGGTGCCTTTCTGTCTAGCCACCCCTGTTCCTAGCCTGGTTTTTGTGCTGTCCAGTGAGAGTGGTAACCCTGAGGGAGGTGCCCACTATTTCCCTACTAAGCCACACCCATCAGAAACTCTCCCAGTGCCAGATTTCACACATACCAGTGGGTCCATGAGCCAGCCCTATTCAGTTCACCTCCTGTCCTAGCAGGAACAGTGGCTTTTCCTGACTGGTCTTCAACCCAATCTGGTTCTTACTGTTCAATGTTTCAACCCAGCCACAGCTTTTCCTTACCCCCATACTGCTCACACATGGTTCAGTAAGGGCTGAGATCTAGCCTAGCCTGTCACACATCTACCCTGGTCCTCCAGAGCACCAAATGGTGTTAGAGTTCGGCCTGGCTTGGTGCTTCGAGTCCCAGTGTGCCAAGTGAGATTACAACTGTATCCTGATCAGAACGCAGCCCCCATTCCAGCCCATGAACTCCTTAGTGGGAAACTCAACCCATCTAGGGTGTCCCCCTTAGATCCCCAACCAGGCGTATTCCCAGTCTTAGATCATGTGCAGGCCAGTGGTTGCTCTGACTCAGCTTGGCAGAGCCCCTGACTTGTCCTGGTCCCTTAGATGTTGTGGCTTAGCATCCCTGTATCACACAGATCAGTAGGTGCAAGGGCCTACTTGGCATGACCTGTGCTCCAACCTGATTTCTGTTGTTTCTTGTGAGTTAAGGTTTATTTGGCCCTGCCCATTCTGCCCCCTTCCAGTAGCAGCCCGGCCCACCCCACATCCTATTTTAGGATGCACATTCAGGTGCTGCTGCCTTGACCTGCCTTGACTATTGTGGGTTCCTTTATCTGTGAGTGATGGCAGATGGCATGGTCACACCTAGCTTAGTCCATCACAACCCCAGCTTGCGAGCTAACCAGGGGGACTTGTATTTCCACAGGGTTGGGCCCACACAACCCCATAGAGTCAACCCCCAGACCAAGTTCTCTCGTGTGCTGGATAGTGTCTTGACCCTGCCAAATATGACCACTCCACCACCCAAAAGGGTAATGGTACCTAACACTGTCAAAGAGGCCCCCGTCTATAGCTTTGCTTGTGAGTGGCGATCAGTGATGCTCTGTGCTAACAGCCCATCTCTGGATTCCTAATTGGGCTGTTGAATCTGTCTAACCCAAATTATCTTCTGGATACTTCCCTCCAAACCACCAGGTCTCAGTCCCACACATGCCTGAAACTTTCATGACCCTGACACTGGGAATCACCCAAAATTCACTTCTCACCTACACTAAAACTGACCTTAGTCATGGGTGTCCCCAGGAAACAACTACATATCTTAAAAACCCCAGAGTTTGCTGCCGGGTAGTGAGCAGGCAAAGCCTGGCACCACTTGGTGGACTGTCTCCCAGCAATGTCTTTAGCGTGAGTCCCCAGCATTGGGTCCGACCCAGCAGGGGCACCCCCCACAGCCACCACACTGCAAGGAGTTGCAGTTGCCCCCAACCTCAAGGACCGAACCCTTCCCAAACTCGCCCAGCTGCAAGATCTTAGCAGCAGGGTGGAGCTAGGAATTTTAACCCAGTTCCCATGTTTCCTCATGGCAGACTTACCCTGAAGGAAGAGCTCTCTTGAATCCTGGGGGAAGCCAAGGACTTGTTCACTGCCTTCCGGCAGTGTCTTTGGTGTCAGTTCCCAGTATTGGGTCCGACCCGGCAGGGACACCCCCGACAGCCATCACACTGCAGGGAGCTACAGTTGCCCCTAATCCCAAGGCCCGAACCCCTCCCAAACTCCGATGTTTTTAATTTATTTCTCTTCCTGTTGTTGATTTTGTTTTGTGGCTTTTCATTTAAGAAGATGTACAGTAACTGTGTAATGGAGACTATCCTATCCAGGAGCATGTTATTTAACTTCATGGCATTGTAAATTTCTATTTTTCTTTCTGTTGTTGATTTTGTATTGTAACTTTTTATATAAGGGGGTGTTTAGTAACTGTGTAATGAAATGGCAGAAAGTCCTCTGCCATTGCCTATGCCCATAATGATGAACATATGACTGTTAATGAAGAGCTATACTATAGTAATATACAGGAACTCAGTGGGGAGGGGGAAGGGACTTGAAGAGGGGGTAGGTGAAATCCCAAAGCCAATGGAACTATATTATAAATTGATAATAATAATTTCAAAAGAAGTAAAATTTTAAAACAGTATAAAATTATGCCCAAACAAACAAAACATGGAAGTTAAAAGAAGCACCTTACAAAAAAAAAAAAAAAGAAGGTTTTTAGAATGTACTCTAGATAACAGCATTGCATGGACCTAGGAAATAAGCCATAGAAATAAAAAATAATTTTTAATTGTAAAAATTATGAAGTAATTGTGGGATCTTAGATTTATCTAAGTTTTCATTAATATGAAAGACTTAATACTAAGATATAACTGCTCTAACAGATCAAGGCTGATAAGCTACAAAGAGATCACCAGTACAGCACACACAACTAAGTAAAAAGGCATCTGAGCATGATCACAAAAGAATTTTAATTAAGTCATAAATCACCTTTAAGAAAAAATTAGAGGGACTAATATGGTGGTATTAGAGGCTAACCCTCCACCTGTGACACTGACATTCCATATTGGCCTTGGTTTGAGTCAGCTGCTCCACTTATGATCCAGTTCTCCACTTATGCAATGAGAAGGCAGCAGAGGATAGCTCAAGTCCAGAAGTCCAAAGACTTGAGCCAACCTCTGCCATTCTACTGTCCAGCTGCAAGTGAAACAACTGAAACACAAATCAGCACCCACATGGGATGATGGTGCTTGCAGGCATGGAATTAGCTTGTCGAGTCACTGTGCCGGCCTCTCAAAAATTGTCTAAATAATTTATTCATCTTTTTTTCATGGATGGAACTGGCAGTGGGTAGAGTGAAATTACTGAAAGAAACCATATTCTTTCTATGTGAAACAATAATACTTTCTGTATGCCCAGAAATTGTTTTTACAAGAGAGTTTAAATAGAAAATAAATAAATAAAGTCCCAGCATGGTAGCCTAGTTTCTACAGTCCTTGGCTAGCATGTACTGGGTTCCTGACATTTCAGCTCTGGTTCATATCCTGGCTGCTCCACTTCCCATCCAGCTCCTTGCTTATGGCCTATGAAAGCTGTAAAGGATGGCTCAAAGCCCTACACCCGCATGAGAGACCCAGAAAGAAGTTCCTGGCTCCTGGCTTCAGATCGGCTCAGCACTGGCTATTGCAGCCACTGGGGGACGTGAACCAGTGGACAGATGATCTTTCTCTCTTTTTCTCCTTCTCTTTGTAAATATGTCTTTGCAATAAAAAATAAATAAATAAATCCTTTTTTAAAATGAGTTAAAAGCCACTCCAACATTATAACTGAGAATTTCTGCAATTATGAGACTGACATAATACAAAATTTCAGAAACAGAGCTTTCACAAAGCTATTTGAGAGGGAAAATGAGGGATGAGAAGACCCAATTTATAAAACTCTGCACTTGGAATTCCTGAATCAGTATGCCTCCGAGAGATTGTGCCTCAAAGGCCAAAGCAGCATGCTCCCATTACTCTCCCAGCACTCGAGGAACCTCCATGATGGCAGCATGATAGCCCACACGTTTTCCTATTGTCAATTCTAACAAAACACGACTCAGCCTTCTACTCCTAACAGTGCTCTCAAATCAAAATGCCATCAGGATAGCACTTGGTTGCACTGATATCATTTCTTAACATAGTAAGTTAATACTTTAAAAAGACCTTTATGGCTTGGCACAATGACTCCGTTGACTAATCCTTACCCTCTCAAGCACCAGGATGCTATATCAACACCTGTTCACGTTCTGGCTGTTCCTCTTCCCATCCAGCTTCCTGCTTGTGGCTTGGAAAAGCAGTCGAGGATGGCCCAAAGCCTTGGGACCCTGTACCCACGTGAAAGACCTGGAAAGAAGCTCTGGCTCCTGGTTTCAGATCAGCTCAGCTCTGGCCATTGGGGCCACTTGGGGAATGAACTAATGAAAGGGAGATTTTTTTTCTCTGTCTCTCCTTCATTGTAAAATCTGCCTTTCCAATGAAAATAAAAGCAAATCTTTTCTAAAAAGATGATTAGAATTCTTGACCATTCAATTAAAACTTAAGTGGTCCTTCTCAAAATGTCATGGTAATCATAGTAGCAAAACATGGCACAGAAACTTGATGATGTGCCTAGATCTGGAAAGAAAATCTTTGTAGAACACATACATGAATAAAATTAATTAATTAAGTTATTAAAACCCTTATCTTGGTCCTCTCTTACCACATCAAAGCTGTATTCTTTCTTCCACAGGTAATTGTTGAGTCCTGTCAGTGCTATTCTACCTAATCCCTGATTTTGCTCCCTGTGAACTCAGCATTTAAATAGGGTTTTGACTATAAATTCCATGTAAGTATAGGAAGGCTTTTAAGGATTTCTATTTTTTACCTTTTATTAATTCCTATACTTACAGTATTTGATTATTCAATTTTCTAACTTTTTTGAGGTCCAAATGCTTTTATTCTAAAAAAATATATGTTTATTTTTCAACGTAAAGGCAGATTTTACAAAAAAGGAGAAACAGAGAGAACGCTCTTCCACCCATTGGTTCACTGCTCCCCCTAGCCCCAATGACTGCAATGCCTGGAGTTGAGCTGATCCAAAGCTAGGAGTGAGGAGCTTTTCCCATGTCTGACAGGTTCCCAGGCCATCAGCAGTGAGCTGGCACCCATATGGTGCGTTGGCATTTGTAATTGGAGGATTAGCCAGTTGTGCAACATGCCAGACCCTAACTTCCAAATATTTCATATTTTTTCACAATGCAACACACAAAATAGAGCTTATGGTTCTGTTCATTACTAAATCAAAAATATATATAAAGAGACTAAAGTTAGCATCTTCCCCAAAATTATCTAACAAAAACAGGACTTTCTTCATACGGCTGAAATTTCTGACTACTGAATTTATTGTATCTTACATACAAATAGAAAATGACCTTTTAATTTAACAGTAACACAGGGTCATTAAAATTTTTAAAGAAAGTATTTGTAAGATTAAAAAAGTAAATCACCACCATTTCTACTACACATAAACTACCATTCCTTCTAGTTTATTTCTCTAATGAAAGACTAGACTTCCACATGTATATTAACAACCACTAAAGAAAATACTATCTCTTAAAACACTCAGGTTTTTTTAAGATGAATCATAGCACCTGGGAGGGAACTAGTGGGATCCTCCCTCTTGGATTACCACTCCTGCGGAAGGGCACGAAAACTAGGACGGGGCTGGGATGGCTAGACAGAGAGGCACTCAACAACATCCATGAGGGCTGGATAGTTGAGTTGGTTAGATGGAACAAAGCTTCAATACCCATCGACATGTACGAGAGCCAAATGGGATGTGGGACAGACTGGACTAGTCTGCTACACATACTGGCAAACTAGGGTAGCGAGCGGGCCTGGTGGGAGTTATTGTAGGTCGCTCCAACCAGGCTGCAGCTCCTACAGGTTTATGTGAGGGCCGAGTATGTGCTGGGCTGAACTGGATTGGACTGCAACACCCATTGGTTCCAGTGGAAGTCGGGGCTGAAGACGGAACCAACCCAGCAATTGCAACCACCAGCTGATCAGGGTGATGGACTGAGCCGGGCCCTATGCTTGCTAGTACATACAAGAATCTGGTCTGGGGCCCAGCGCGGTGGCGGAGTGGTTAAGATCCTCACCTTGCACGCCCGGGATGCCATATGGGCGCCGGTTCTATCCCGGCAGCCCCGCTTCCCTTCCAGCTCCCTGCCTGTGGCCCGGAAAGCAGTCGAGGACAGCCCAAAGCTTTGGGAACCCTGTACCCACGCGGGAGACCCAGAAGAGGCTCCTGGCTTCGGATTGGCATAGCATCGGCCGTTGCGCTCACTTGGGGAGTGAATCATCGGACGGAAGATCTTGCTCTCTGTCTCTCCTCTCTGTATATCTGCCTTTCCAATAAAAAAAAAAAAAAAGAATCTGGTCTGGGAACACCTCAGACAAAGTTTCTTTGGGGATTTCCCCAATTGAAATGCCGGACTCAGAACTCTAACCAAGAAAAGAGAGAAGACAGAACAAGTCAATCAACCACCTCAGCTATATGTTGGCAGCAAAATACTGGGCAAATGGAGCCTCTATGATGGACTATGTCAATCAGTGGATTCTTTACATCATTGTGCTTGGAGTGGCGAGATTGGCAGCGATTCATAACTGATGAACTATCAAAACCACTTGAGCAAGTACTCAGAGCATGCCCTACATCCGGGACCTGGGGTGGGTGAGAAACTGGGTGGGGTTTCTCCCTCAATATCCCCCTTTACCTCAGATACATGAAGGAAACAATATGGAAATAATAGTATTACCCACTTTCCTATAGCCCTTGAACCTTTTTACCCTAGTTAACTATGTGAAGATTGTCAAAAATATAAAAAAAAAAAGCTTAAGAAAAAAAGAATCATAGCATTCTTAAGGAAAAAAATAAGATAGTTTCCTAATCTTATGATGTGAAAAATGAAAACATAATTAAAATTACATATGAAATGACAAATAATTTAATATATTCCAAATATTTCAAAACTGTGCACACCATTTTATGAATAAAAGATATTTTTAGGAGGTGCAAGTACTAAAGTTCCCTGAATTCTCTAAAGTAGGTAGTATCATTCCTGAAAATTCTTTCTGGATCAAACACACAGTGTAAAAAACTGCTAAATCTAACAGCACAGTTGTAAGCAGTAAAATATGTATATTAAGTATGCAACTAATTTTATTTTCATCTAATTTGAAGAGAAACTATCCTTCCCAAATAATATAGACTGAAAGTAGTCTATAATCAATTTTTCTGACTAGTTTTGTTTGTGCTTTTTATAAAACTCTCATTTAAAAAAAAAGAAGAAGAAAAGAAAACACTAGAACTCTGGAATACAGCTGCCCTTGTTAGCATTCCACAAATTCAAGCTCTGATGCCTTGGCTAGAACGCCCTAGAAGCCCAGCTGTCATGAGAACGGTTGAGGTATCGAAAATGTAGCTTAGAACTACAACCTTAAGACAATTTATCAATATCTTCTTATCAACTCTAAAGGGTAATAATTAGTTTCCCAAAATAATGAACTAAATTTACCTGGGGAAAGGCCATGTTCCCTAAATCTGCCAAATACCACAGCACTAAAGCTCTTTGTTCCTATTTTTATAGTTGCATGCTGAGCAGCTGAAAGCCTGTGGAGGACATGGTAACGGCCAGCTTTAACCGGGCAGTAGCTCACGCCAGATATTTTCCTTAACATCATTTATTTCCATACCTTCCCAACTACCTACAAACACTCCCATCACAACACGATAATAAAACTGAGGCAGAGAAGCTAAATAAATTGTCCCATCATTTGTTACAAGGGGCATGAGACAAGATTTGAGCTCTTATTCTTCCTTAAATAATCTGAAAGGGTGTGTCTCTGGTGCAGTGTTTAAATCACCCCCTGGCTTCCTACCAGTGTGGATCCTGGAAAGCAGCAAATAATGATTCAAGTAACTAGGTTCCTGTAGACCTAGTGGGAGTCCCAAAGTGAGTTCTGGGTTTCCGGCTGTTGCAAGGATTTGGAAAGTGAACTGTGGGTTTATGTGTCTCTGTGTGTATCTGCCTTTCAAATTAAAAATTATTTAGCAAAAATTAAGGAAGAATGTTCAGTCATGTATTCCATGTAACTGTGTATCTCTCACTCTTGCTCTCACTCTTGCTTTGTTTGCCTGCCTTAAAAAAATTATTTATTTTATTGGAAAGACAAATTTTACAGAGGAGAGACAGAAAGATTTTCCATCCACTAATCTACTCCCCAAGTAGCTGGAGCTGAGCCGATCCAAACCCAGTAGCTTCTTGCAGATCTCCCACGGGGATGCTGGGTCCAAAGGCTTCCGGCCATCCTCGACTGCTTTCCCAGGCCACAAGCAGGGAGATGGATGGGAAGCGGGGCTACCGGGATTAGAACCTGCATCCATATGGGATACTGGCACGTTCAAGGAGAGGACTTTAGCTGCTAGGCCACAACACCAGGCCCCTGTTTGCTTGTTTTTAACAAAGAAGACTTAGCTGAACTTATGCATATGATAAAACATGCCCACACTGAAAGAAACATCTTTTAAATCATTGCATATCAGGGTTAGAAGCTCTTTTTAGGTCCCTGTGGACACTGAGAATATCTTTACAAGCCATTTAATCCTCTCAAATCCCCTGCACAGAGCCCATTTTCTACAAGAGCTCAAGGAACCAGTCCAAGAAGAAGCAGTCATCTCGTGTGTGACTGACAGTTCACACCACTGCACTGGAAGCCCCTGATTGATTCATCCTGGAGTCCATGTGTTTTCTAAGCTATCGTAGTATTGAACTAACAAAGTTGTGGTTCATAAGGTACCAAGACATCCTTCAGTAAAACAGAGTGATTATATACATGCTTAGCTTGAGTCCAATTCCTACTTTGATTCATACAGATTTGTGAAGAATTTTGTGCTCCTCAGAAATGGGTTTTAAAAATGCAGATTCCTAAGAATTTCAACAAATGGAGTTCATGTGCAATTTCAATCTTTACTTTCCTAACCAGACATAAACCCAAAGCTCAAGTGTAGCTAATTAGGTCTCCAACACACAATAGTCCTTTTCTTTCCATTTGTGGTTTCTCACCCAGATGATAAAAAGCAATCTCAGTTCAAGACTTGTACTTAATTGGCTTGCACCCTCAGAGGGACCTCCTGGGCAACTCCTGCTGCCTCCCACCCCCCACCCCCATCAGAGTGTAGAGACCATTCTTCGCCTCCAGCAAAGCTTAGTTCTCCCAAGATTTATGCATGACTTTCATGTTCACCCATTGAATGAAATCGAAAAGCTTTGCTCCTTTTAGCTTCAACTACCTTCCCTGAGGAAAGCAGTCTTTGGAAACTTGTGCATGCCAAAGGAAGTTTGTTTGCCCTTAGAAGAGTCCAGCAAAATTAACAGTGAAGCAATTCTTTTGTACCCTCTGGCAGTCCCTCTGGCTAAGGGACACAAATCACAATAGCCCCAGTCACCCACCCTTGAAAAGCAAGACTTAGCAATGAAAAAGTAGTAATATTAAAATTGTTATACTTGAAAATGCTAACTGTTCAAATACTCATTAAACACAGCTAATTAAGCAAGTCAGTAACTTCGCAAGCATTGTCTTGTTTAGTAAAATACATGGTGATACAATTTTGGACGCAAAGATACAAAGAATAATCATGTTTTCCCATTGTTTCATTTTCCAGACACTGAATCTAAGGCCCAGAGGGTTCAAGTGACTTTTCCAGTTGCTAACAGGGTGAGTCCAGATGCACAGTTTTCTTAATCATTTCTTAGTGTTCAAATAAAAGCCATTTAAAAAGATTTTTAAAAAATCTCTGTTAGAAACTTGGATCACATTAAATGGCTCTTCTTATTCCAAGGGACTATGTGGACCAGCAAGTGACTAGAAAAGGAAGTACAATAAATGGCATTTTACCAAATAAATGTTGCCTCCTCTGAGTGGAACAACTCTGTAATAATGACACACATCAATATGGACCTGTCTCCCTAGACCCATGTTCCCTCATTGGAGGCTTCCCGTTTGCTGGCATGTATCACCCAGCTGAGGGAATACTACCCTTATTTTGAGGAGAATGGACACAGTACTATTGACAGAACAGTAACTGGCCAAAGGATACATACCTATTGGGCAGCAAGCAGACATGGGTAGAGGAGGTGGAGGACCAAAGCAAATGGAACATGTAACTAAGACATCATCTTTCTATCAGTAGTATCAGTCCTCAAGTCATAAATGTCACTGACTCAGGAAACGAAAGCTTGTATGCGAAACTCTCAACAATCTGACTTGAACTCACCATGAGGATCCCCCAGAAAGTAGCTGTGCCCAGGAAAGGGGGTCACTGGCTGGCAGGGAGGAATGCAGCTGCTCTCACACTACAACACACCCTTGCTCTCAAAGGAACAGAGATTAATTCCTCGGCTTCCAGCCACTGGAACTGGTCACCAACAGATGCTAGGGAAGCAAAAGTGGAGATCCTAGACAGCTTCTCAAGGTTCCCTGGGAGCTGTAACTTCCTTATAGGCAAAGTAGAACTTGTCCAAGCAAGGTAACACAGTGAAACAGGAAAATACTTCAAAAACTCATGGAGATATAGAATTAATTTTTTGCTTTGGTGCAGTAAAACTTGAATGCTACCTATAGCTTTTTAACAATATGTGGATTCCATGAATTTTTGGAAGACTTCTTATGTGTGTAAGTAGCATCACACTCTATTCCTCCTCTTTCCAATCCAGGGGGATTAGGAACATGGCACCATATAAGCATAGCAAGACTTTAAGAGATTTGTTTATTTTTTCTAATTATTATTTTTCATGATATAATTTTGGATGTATAGGGATTCCCCCGTCCACTTCCCCTTCCTGCTTCCCCATCCTCCCCAGTCCAAACACACTTTCCCACATTATTATAATAGTATAGTCCTTCAGTAACAGTCACAAATCCCACATTCTGCTATTTAAGCACTTTGTAGGTATGCACAATGGTAGAAAATCTACTATCATATTGTCAAGGTTATATTTAACAGTTTCTTTGGGAGTCCTCCTTTTATTTGGGAGTCAAGATGTAATTACCTCATCACACAATAATTCTTTGAAACTGTACTAAAGCAAAAGGAAAAAAAATAAATTAATAACTTATCTCTTTGCTTAGCCCAGGATCTACTAAGCCAGGGACTGTGTAAAACCTGGCTAGACAGATTGCTTGTCATTTAATTCCATAGACCTCCGCTGGCTCAGTGGAAAGTGTTAAGGTTTTGTGCACAAGCTTTGATCTACACTGGACAGCAGGTAAGTCAACTTTCAATGCCATCCTTTCCTGAGTCTGCCCCATAGTGACATTTTCCTAAGAAATTGTAGCCCAAAAATGGGGTTGCCCTACGAAACAAGTTGTCTAACACATCTGTACTTTTTGCAAATAAAAGATTGCCGGTAAAGCAGAACTGACACTTAGATTTGTTGAAACATAAAGGTTTCATGAGAGGATGGCTCCCTGGCCTTTGACCATCTGAAGCTTCTGAGAGTCCTGAAAGAATCTGCTCATGGCTGAATAACTAAATAGCTGTGGATTGTGTCTATCACATACAAAGAGTAAGAGTATAGGGGCCTGCGTGTGGCACTGAAGGTTAAGCCACTGCCCGCAACACAGGCATCCTGCACCTAGATGTTCCCACACAAGTTCCAGTCCGTGTTACTCTGCTTGCAACCCAGCTTGCTGCTAATGTGCCTGGAAAGTAATGGAAGATGGCCTAAGCACTTAGGTCCTGCACCTACATGAGAAACCCAGATGGAGTTCTTGTCTGCAAGACTGGTCTAGCACTGGTCATCTCAGTCATCTGAAAAGTGAACCAGTAGATGGAACCTCTCTCTCTCATCGCTGTCTTTTAAATATAATGGTCAAGAAAAGAGAAATTTTCAGGGAAAAAATACAAGAGTTAAATACTCTAAATTATCTTTGTCCTCAAAGCTGTTACTCACAACTCTTGTTTCTGGCAGAATCTTTTTCTTACTCCATTTCCTCTTCTACATTCCCTTTGTTTCAATTATACATTAACTGAGATGGACTGTGAAAAACAGACTCCCTCTGCAACTTTGCTCTAATGCCAATTACTACTACCATATTTGATCTAGTAGGTTAGACATAACTTTAGAGTCAGAGAAGTCTGAGCTGCAGTGTATATAACTTGTCTAAGCTATGGTTTCCTCATCCAAATATCAAAATTTATTTAATAGGCCTGACACGACAGCCTAGTAGTAAATCCTCGCCTTGCACAAGCTGGGATCCCATATGGGTGCCAGTTTGTGTTCTGGCAACTCTACTTCCCATCCAGCTCCCTGCTTGTGGCCTGGGAAGGCAGTCAAAGATGGCCCAAAGCCTTGGGACCCTGCACCTGCATGGAAGACCTGGAAGAGGCTACTGGCTCCAGGTTTCAGATCAGCTTAGCTCCAGCTACTGCGGCCACTTAAGGAACGAACCAGCAGACGGAAATCTGACTTTCCAATAAAAATAAACAAATATTTTTTAAAAAACATATCTCTAAAAAATTATTTAACAACATCTTTGATTACAAGATTGTTGTGAGGATTTATAAAGATAATGTACCAAAAAATTTTACAAGAATATCCATCACCAGTCCCAGCAAGGTGGCCTAGCATATAAAGTCCTCTCCTTGAACACGCTAAGATCCCATATGGGTGCCGGTTCTAATCCAGCTCCCTGCTTGTGGCCTGGGAAGGCAGTCAAAGATGGCCCAAAGCCTTGGGACCCTACACCTGCATGGAAGACCCGGAGGAGGTTCCTGGCTCCTGGCTTCAGACTGGCACAGCACCGGCCATTGCGGTCACTTGGGGAGTGAATCATCAGACAGAAGATTTTTCTCTCTGTCTCTCCTCTCTATATATACATCTAACTGTGCCATTTGAGGAGTGGTAAAGGATCTCTCTATCACATTTGGTATCACATTCTCTGTAACTCTACCATTCAAATAAACTTAAAAACACATATTTTTTAAAAAGAAGTAATTTCTCCTATAGTGACCACAAACCTATACTCCCACTACTCCTCTGTAGAAGTGCCCATTCTTTGCTTTAGGTCCCTATTCCACATCTTACCTGAGCACAGCTCTAACATTGTTCCTGTATTCCGTTACCCTTATGTTCTTATAGATACATCTCCCTCCACTGGAATAGAGGCTCCTGTTTTGAGATGAATTTATTTATTTGGAAGTTGGAGCTACACACACACCTTCACAAAGAGAGACAGAGAGGAAGGAAGAGATAATCTTCCGTCTACTGCTTCTCTATGCAATCAGCCAGGTCTAAGCCAAGAGCCTGGAGCTTCATCCTGTTCTCCCACGTCGGTAAAGGCACTCAAGCACTTGGGCTGTCTCCACTGCTTCTTTGGACCATTAGTTGGGAACTAGATTAGAAGTGGTACAACTGGGGCATGAGTTGGATCCTGTATGGATGGGATGCTGGTATGTCAGTTAATGGCTTTACCCACTATACCACAATGCCAGTCCTGAACCTAGGGTTACTTAGGATAGAAACTGCATCCACATCTTTCTTGTGCCTAATATTACTCCTGGCATATAGTTGGGAATTTTTAAATGTTTGTTTGCTGACTAAATGAATAAATGAATGATACTTATGGTTGTTTGTTTATTGCAACACCATCATGTGGTCATGCCAAGTAATGTCACCATTTCCAGAACCCTAAAACACTACAACAAATACGTACAATTTTATTGTTATTATTTTTATTATTGTTGTTATTTTATAATACAATTCCATAGACTCTGGGATTTCCCTTTCCCAATTCCCAATCCCCCCCACAACACACACATTGAATATGCACCATTTTTCCTAGATTTCTCCTGTTCCCAACTATCCAACATACTCATAAAGAGACTAAATTGATCAGCATGTAGTAATAACCAATCTATTTAATGAGTTTTTTTAAGATTTATTTATCTTCATTGGAAAGGCAGATATACAGAGATGAGGAGAAACAGAGAGGAAGATCTTCCTTTCAATGGTTCACTCCCCAAGCAGCCGCAACAGATGGAGCTGAGCCAATCCAAAGCCAGGAGCCAGGAGCTCTTCGTGTCTCCCACGCAGATGTAAGGTCCCAAGGCTTTTGGGCCATCCTCGATTGCTTTTCCAAGCCACAAGCAGGGAGCTGGATGGGAAGTGGAGCTGTCGGGATTAGATCCAGAGCCCATATGGGATGCAGGTGCATTAAAGGCGAGGGCTTTAGCCACTATGCTATCACGCTGGGCCCATAACTAATCTTTTTAAAGTTTTCTTTATTTTTATTGGAGGGCAGATTTACAGAGAGAATGAGAGAGAGAGAAAGATCTTCTGCCCACTAGTTCACTACTCAAGTGGCCTCAATGGCTGGAGCTGAGCTGATCTGAGGCAAGGAGCCAGGGGTTTCTTTCAGGTATTCCACATGGGTGCAGAGTTCCAAGGCTTTGGGCCATCCTCTACTGCTTTGCCAGGCCACAGGTAGAAAGCTAGATTGGAAATGGAGCAGTTGGGATATGAACTAGAATCCATATGGGATATACAATGTGCAAGGCGAGGGTTTAGCTACTAAGCCACTGTGCTGGGCCTGATAACCAATCTTAAATAACTGAAATTCAAGAACAATAAAAGCTTATCAGATCATCCACTCTAGAGTTATTCTGTATTTATTAAAGCAAACAATTTTGTGGCCATGGGTAAGACAAAAGCTTTTTTCTTTCAGGAAACTAAATTCTGGTAGCTATTTCCAGAGTGCTTGTTGAACTTACAACCACATGTTTTACAATGTAATGAAAAAAATCAATTCAATTTTTCCTTTTTACATATCAGAGACAAACCATTCTATTTTTCATATAAAGTAATCTATAAAATTGCTTTAAATATTACATGCACACAAATATTTCTTTTAAAAACAGTGAGCCCAGACAACAATCTGTTCTTCCATCAAATTCTTGCTTAATATCGTCTGATGCTTTCTTGATGAAGTACATTTGTTATCTCAAGAACAGATTTTTCTCTGTCAATATTCTATTCGTATTCTTGCTTAGAAATCATCAAAGAGGCCTGGCGCGGTGGCCTCGAAGCTAAAGTCTTCACCTTAAACACACCGGGATTCCTTATGGGCACTGGTTCTAGTCCCAGTGGCCCCACTTCCCATTCAGCTCCCTGCTTGTGGCCTGGGAAAACAGTCAAGGATGGCCCAAAGCCTTGGGACCCTGCATCCCCGTGGGAGACCTGGAAGAAGTTCCTCGCTCCTGGCTCTGGATCAGCATAGCACCGGCCATTGCAGCAACTTAGGGAATGAATCATTGAGCAGAAGATCTTCCTTTATGTGTCTCCTCCTCTCTATATGTCTGACTTTGCAGTAAAAGTAAAATAAATCTTTAAAAAGAAAAAGAAATAACCAAGGAAAAGTGTTTTATTATTAATCAAGAGATGATGCTTGCATTCCACATTGGAGTGCATGGGATCCAGGGCCCTCACCACTTACAGTCCTAACTCCCTGCTAATTCACACCCTGAGAGGCAGAGTTGACAGCTCAAGTATCCAAGTCCCTGCTTTTGTGGATTGAGTTCTGTTTTCACAGCTTGTGCTTAGCCCAACCCTGGCTGTTGCAGGCACCTGAGGAGGAAATAAACAGATGGAAGATCTGTCTCTGTTTCTCTCTTTCTGCCTTTCAGATAGCATGAAAATAAAAAATTAAACACATTCTGGCAACAATTAACATCAGGTTGGAAATTGGGCTATGACGATGGACAAGAAGTAGACAAGACATTGAGGTGGACAAGAGGCGACAGTGATTTCTGAATAGAGGTGGCCTCAGGCAACACTGGAGAATGGTTTCCAACACCTCAGGTTGCCTGCATGCTTTCAACATTCACTATTGTGACTGTCTTGGTCTCTGTCTCCTCTCTCATTCCTCCGCCATGGAAGGTTGACTGGATCTGGGAAGCACTGTCCCTTCCTCTCCTCTTCATCTTTGGGTGGTAGTAAGCAGTGCCTTCTGCTCTACTGCACCTTGGCTAAGTCTGAAAATACCATGTTTCATTTTACATTCCAAACAAGAAAACCCATTTTTCGTGAGCAGGTACTATATTCCTCAGTTTCAGCTTTAATGATGCCATTTTGATTTGCATTGGTCTTATCCTTGAGTATCACAGTACTAGTTTGTATATTAGATATGGAGGTTGAAATGAAATAAAACACAAGGGTGCGGATTTGAAAAATTCCAACATATAGGTCATAGCCAACATTAGAGTACAGATTAAATAAGAGCAGAATGGGACAGAAATGAATAACCAAGGAAGAATCAGTAAAGCATTGTGATGCTTACCAAGCAAGAAGACTACCACAAAATCAGGAAGAAAAAAAAAAAAACCTGAGGAATTCTATGAAAAATAAACTATTAAGCTCTGTTCTAGTCAAAGTTCTCCAGAAGCATAGAATCAATAAGACAGACAAATAGATGAGGTAAAAACAAATTTTGTGAGAATTGGTTTACATAATTACGAAGGCCAAGAATCCTAGAATCATCCCATATGCAAACTGGAAACCCTTCACCCTGCATTCCAAACCCTGAGAAGCAGGAAAATCAAGTCTGAAGGCCTGAAAATAGGGAAGTAGAGGAGGCGGGAGGTGAGGGCCATGGAGTCCCCCTTGGAATACAAAGGTCAAAGAACTGAGAGCTCAGATGTGCAAGGGCAGAAGATGGCTGCCCAGCTCAAGGCAATCTGGCTTCTCTCTCCCCCTCTTTGTTCTTTGCTAGCCTGTAACAGATCAGATGATGCCCACCTGTGTGCGTGAGGGCAGACCTTTACTCACTCTCCTGATTCTTCTGGAAACATCCTCCTAAACCTAACCATGAATAATGTTTTAGGCCACTCAGGATGACACACAAAATTAACCATATTGACCAAGTTTATGAAGTTTATATAGAAATTGCAAGTAGATGCCGAATGACAAAGCTAGTTATAGCCAATTCTTAGAAAAATGTAGACACTTCTGGAAAGTAACAGGAAAACTCTAAGCATACTGAACATATTTATGACTAGATAAATACTATTCTCTTCAAAAAATCTGAAGTAGAAATTCACACTGTAGCAAAGAGCTCTAAACTGCCAAATGCAGCACAAAAACACCACATGAACACAGTTTCAATTTGGTTCCCTGGAGCCCGGCAAGATGGCTCAGAAGCTAAACCCTCACCTTGCACACACTAGGATCCCATATGGGTTCTGATTTATGTCCCAGCTACCCCACTTTCCATCCAGCTCCCTACTGGTAGCCTGGGAAAGTAGCTGAGGAACAGCCCAAATCCTTGGGACCCTGCACTCATATGGGAGATCTAGAGGAAGCTCCTGGCTCTTAGCCTCAGATCAGCTCAGCTCCAGCTATTGCAGCCACTTGGGGAGTGAACCAGCGAATAGATCTCTCTCTGTCCTTATCTTTGTAAATCTGCCTTTCCAATAAAAAAACAAATAAATCTTTTTCTAAAATTCTGCTCCCTGCTATTGCACCTAAGAAACCAGCATAAGATGATCCAAGTATTTGGGGCCCTTCCACCTATGAAAGGGACTCAATCAACAACTAGATTGCTGGTTTCAGCCTTTTCCAGCCATGACCATCACAGCCACTTGGAGAGTAACCAGCATATCAAAGATCTCTCCCTTTTTACAACTCTGCTTTTCAAATAAATAATGTTTAAACAAATATACACAATATATTAACCAAACCAGAGAAGTAATGCATATCACATCAAAAGGAAAAATAAAGAGTGACAAACCATGTGTGCCATAAGAGAGCGATTGGAAGTGAGGAAGAAAAAAAAAGAAAATACGAGAGCTGCGGTAGAATTGAGGCTAGTGACCAGCATTGTCGTTAGCAAGTTAAGCCTCCACCTATAATGCCAGCATCCCATATGGATACTGTTTCAGGTCCCAGCTGCTCCACTTTTGATCCAGCTTCCTGCTAATGTGCCTTGGAAAATAGCAGAAGAGAGCCAAAGTGCTTGAGCCCCTCTATTGACATGGTAGACTTCAAAGAAAGTCTAGGCATGAAGGCAGAACAAATTGGACAACTACCCCAGCCAAGAGTTGACAGCAAATATATGGGCAAATGGAGACTAGGGTGGACTTTGTTAGCCAATGGACCTTGGAAGCATTTTCTCATCCTTGCAACAATGAAATCAAAAGCATTTCAAAACTGCTTGAGCAGAACCCTTGGAGTCTGTTCCACATCGAAGACTCTGGGATGACAATGGGTGGCTGTTCCCCACCCCAGGTACTGATGCGATTAGAATGCTGGGTGTGGTTTCTTCCTTTCTCTCTTCCCTTTCCCCAGATACAGGATGAAGAAAAAAAAAAAACTTGGACACAATGATCTCATCCACTTTCCCCTTATCTTCGATCCTTCCCACCCTAACCAGTGGTCCACATGGGCATGCATCCTTCTCAACTATGTAAACATTATCAAAAATAAAATCAAATTAGATTTTAAAAAGAAACAAACTCTGGGCTCCTGGCTCTGGCCTGGCCTGATTCAGACCATTTAGGGAGTGCCCACTCTCTTCTCTTTCTTTCTGTCTCTTTCTCTCTTTCCACTTTTCTCTCTCTGTAACTCTTCCTTTCAAATAAATAAATATTTTTAAAGATTTGAGTGGGTTTACATGACAATTATAGAGGATAAGGGAGAAGAAAGCAAGAAAATTTCAAGAATTCAAATTTGGACAACACCAAGACTGGTAATGTCATGAAAAGAAATAAGCAATAAAGAATAGAAATTTGATGGGGGTTGGGGAATTGGCAGCAGTTGATACTGAACTTGCTTTTGTCACATATACATATGCCCTAGTGCCAAAATGTCCTCTACAAAAATAGCAGATTATGTTGTCAATGCCGAATGGTTGAATACATCAATTTGTCTTACATGTCACTTTTTTGGGACAGTGCCCCACTTTGACTTTGGCATCCATGCCGATACTCCTATAAATCCTTTGTACAGTTCAATAAGCATGGACTATGAACTAGCATCCTACCCCACTGATGCCAAAACAAAACACTGCAGGATAAATGCAATTTTGCAGATTGTTTCACAGTCCAGCAGTTGCTATTTCATGTTCAAAATCAAAAGACTGATCCTTTTTATTACAAAACCTTATATACACACCCTTCAAACTCTTGCTCATTCCTGGTGGAGAGGTAAATGAGAATCAAGGAAACTAACAGACCATTATTTTTCCACTTTAAACTCATTCCAAGTCCATTAAATGCAATTCAGTTTTGTCTTTATTTCATGTCTTTTTTTTTTTTCTCCAGGACCGAGAATAAAAGTTGAGTCAGCCAAGACCCCTAGCTTCAAAGATTCAAAATCCAGCAGGAGAGACAACAACATATATAGACATGCTCATATCAGTTTTATAATAGAAGTACTATAAAATGCTGTTTAACTGGTGACTAGAGAAACCTGCTGCTTCTTAAATTTAGATTGCTCATCACTCATTATAGCTTTTAAAAATAAATATATATGTTTGTTTTAAAGAAATCTTGTCAGAGAGAGCATACAAGTCTTTATCTTTTGTTTATCCCCAAATGCTTGTAACAACCAAGATTGAATCAGGCCGAAATCAGAAGCTAGAAATGCTATCCAGGTAGGGTAGCAGGGGCCAAAGCACTTGAGTCATACTCTGCTGCTTTCCCAGGTGCATTAGCAGGAAGCTGCATTAGAAGTGGAGCAGCTGGACTCAGATGCTAGTATCACAAGTGGCAGCCCAACCCAACACAGCCCAGAAAACTGCTTCTTCATTTAGTATTCTCGCTCTCTCTCTCTCTCTCTCTCTCTCTCTCACATACACAAATACACACACTACAAAATATAAGTGACACATGATAAGGAGAAAAATGACAATTAAAGGCTCTACTATTTCCTCCATTTTTATGTAGACTCTTTTATTCAATCCATTTTTTTTTTTTGGTCTTAAGGAAATAAAAGCCAAGAGGCTTACCTACTTTCAAAGTTCATACTCCTGGTAAATACATGTGCCCTCTAAGCAGTGGGAAGACAGCACATACGCCTGAAGGTGTGGGAGTCAACATGGATTCACAGTGCCTGCCATGTGAGAGACAGGTGAGCAATGCAGAATAATTAGAGGAGGGCAGACTATCAGAGTACTGGCTAAAGATAAGGTTGGGAAAGTCAAATGGGACCAGCTGAAATGGGCCTTCCAATTATAGGTGATATGGATTAAAATCCTGTGGGCTAGCAATTTTCAAACTGCATCTAGAAGGATAATGGGCACACAAGTTTTGTAGTTACTTAATTTTCCTATATTGAACAGGCTTGGGTGGAATTTATTTTAAGAAAAATAATGAGGTTCACTTCTAAAAGTTATATTTAAAGAAAATTTACAATAGTAAATGGAGGGTTATACCAGCCTTTAACGAATGAAATTGTCACACATGTACATTAAAAATGTTAATATGGTGGCATGAAGAGGACAGGTCACCTGAGCAAACAACTCTAAGACTGAAGACTAGTTAATAATCCTCTGACATGGTGACAGAGTTTTTTAGGCTCTACGTAGTTATAGATATTAGTAACAAAAGATGCATTCGAAAATCAAATTGAACTTGGTGAGAAATTTCTGTAGTGATTAAGGTATAAAATAAAATGAAGAACAACTTTTGGAGGCTGGCATGGTGATGCTGCATGTTAATCTTAAACTCTGTGGTGTCAGCATTCCGTATTAGCACCATTAGTGCTCCGGCTGCTCCACTTCCAATCCAACTCTTTGCTTATGGCCTGGGAACGCAACAAAGGATAGCTCAAGTGCTTGGGATTCTATACCCACATGGCAGAACTGGAGGAAGCTCCCAGATCCCAGATCAGCTCAGCACTGATCATTGCAGCCATTTGGAAAGATGGAAGACCTTTTTCCTCTGTCTCTGCTCTGTGTTAAATTTGCCTTTCAAATTAAAAAGAGAGAGAGAGAACTATTTCAGTTTATAGTTTGAGAAACTGGTTATAATATTACTGAGAGAAAGTGGTCAGAGAAACAAACAAGGAAGAAAACAATCAGTTTATTTTGACACACTGAGAATAGGACAGACAGAGACATCATAAACGCTTCAGACCTGCAGAATCCAACACTGGGGCTGAAGGTATTTTTGCCAAGGATAGCTCTTCTTCCTCTTATTTCATAAACTCCTCATTTTTGCTAAGTACGTAGTCCTTTTCCATGTAACTGTATCTTAATTCAGTTTAAACAGAAGTATTATGTACAACTTCCATATCACCACCTTAGGAAAGAAGATTTGAGGGCCCAGCGTGGTATCCTAGCAGCTGAAGTCCTAGTCTTGAACCTGCACACACCAGGATCCCATATGGGCACCAGTTCTAATCCCAGCAGTCCTGTTTCCCATCCAGCTCCCTGCTTGTGGCCTAGGAAAGTAGTCAAAAATGGCCCAAAATCTTGGGATGCTGCACCCGTGTGGAAAACCTGAAAGAGGCTCCTTGCTCCTGGTTTCAGATTGGCTCAGCTCCAGCCGTTGCAGCAACTTGGGGAGTGAATCAACTGACAGAATATCTTACTCTCTCTCCACCTCCTCTCTGTATATCTGACTTTCCAATAAAAAAAAACTAAATAAATAATTAGTTTTTTAAAAAAGGAAAACAAAAGAAGCTTTGAGTGTCATTTCCTGGGCAATGGAGCACAGACAAGATGTTGGTCTAATACTTAATGGTATAGGTAAGAACATCCAGAAGATGTTAGAGAAACAGAAGAAAACTGAGTTGTTTAGTGGGCATTTGGGATACCTTCACCCCGAATCAGAGAGCCAGGCTCACGTCCTGGCTCTACTTCCCATCCAGTCCCCTCTAATGCACACCTAAGAGGCCAAAGGTAATGGGTACTTGGGTCCCCGTCAACTTCATGGGAGACCTGGATAAAGTTCCAGGTTCCTGGCCCCACCCTGGTCATTTGGGGCATTTGGAAAGCAAGTGAAGATAGAAGATTGTCATTCTCATTCTCTCTCTTTTGCTGCTGCTGTTCTGCTCTGCCTTTCAAATAAATAAAAATAAACGCTTTTTAAAAGAAATAAGTGGAACTATTTGCAGAAAATTATGTTACGGATCAAGCTTATGATTTCTTACAGGCTTGACAAAACCCTTAAATGAAGGCAAAATAACACCACTGTGGTTCAAAAGGATTAGAAATCAAATTAGAGCACTTATTTACCACCTCAGTTTGCCTGGACACCACATCACCCCTCTATGAAAAATAAGGAAGGAAGTCAAACTAAACTTTGAAACAACCTCAAAACCTCCAGTATTGAGTATGATGGCACCCTAAAAAAATCCCTGAAATTTAAAGATAATTTGGGAGATCCACATTATATCCACAGTCCCTTCAATGAATTTCTTGCAAAATTGACATTGGTGGTACTTCAATTACATGATGACAAAAGGCAAAATAAAACCCGCACCTGCATACAAGAAGGGAAGTGAGTGGTGATTAATTTCCCAGAAGACATTCTGCTTCCAGTGATCACATCACTGCAGTAGCAACACTCTTATCCAACTTTCCCAGCCCCAAGAGAGGGTTCCAGGTGCATGCCCTTCCTTAATTAGATTTCTAGTCTCACATCTTCCTCTTAGGTCATCACTTTCAAGGATAATTGGTATCTGGGAATTCTCATTAGAGTCAGTTTCCGTCTTAGGAAAAGAAAAAAAAAACTGCAAAGAAAGAAGTATATTATCTGTTTACTTAACTTTGTCCCTGTTGTTCAATCACCAGTCCTTTCTGCTGTATCTAATAGTGACAGACACAGAGCAAGGGGCTGAAGACACATAGGTTAATGAAGTTCATCAACATACCAACCTCATCCTCAGATAACTGATAAAATTTCATGGTTTTTTTTCTATTACTTACAGGAGAAACTTTATACCTACAATAATTTGTAAAGTATGCGAAAAATCACTTGAAAGCCATCTTGCAGCATACTAACATTTCAAGAACTATAGTTTACCCTGTTCCACAACTCTATTCTTTATTTTGGGATATGTCCTCATAATGCTTAATGCTATCAATAAAAACTAAAGATGAATCAAGGTATTTCCCTGAGAAAGGCATTGCTAATGTCCTTCTAATGTCCCCTTGGAGGAAATTCTCATCGACCCAAGTTTCCAGGAATAGTTTTATGTTTCAAGTGAGCAACTCACAACACAGTTTCACATATGCTGAAAATCAAATAACCAACTGCTTCCTTCATTGGCTCTTGGTAAGGTTCAACACCAAATTAATATCCTCCCCTTTGCAAATACATAAAATTTTATGACCTATTTCTTAGAACTAGGCTCATTGTTAAATTCATTTTACTTTCCAACCCTTACCTTTCTGATACCATTGTTTTCTTACTGACTTTTAACATTTTTTCTTTGTCCTATTTTCTGAATTACCTCAAATTTTTAAAGAGAGAAAAAAAATTGATGTGTCTATTGACGGGTTATTGAAATACAAACCTGATTGTGACCAGGATTTCCATTCTAAGCCATTCACTTACACACACACACACACACACACACACACATACATTTTCTACCAAAGGGAAAGTCAGGCACCATGAGGGACATAGTGGTGGCCCTGCGTTCAAGAACTGTGCCTTGGGATGATAATGTGGCCAAGAATGTACAAGAAAGGAATTAAAAAAGGACAATAAAAATCTTATCTGGCAAAGTTTACACGGTCAGCCTAGGTTGAGGGCAGTCCACCCTGGTACTCAGGAGAGAAGGCCAGGACCCTCTTCCCACTACTATTGCGAACTAGCACATGAGTTAACACAAGTTACTAAGTAGCATTCTGGGTCACTTCATAATTGACAAATTCTCAAAATATGGAAAAAGTGAAGACCACTGCTTGAAACACAGCCAGTCCTGTATCACTGATACTATTCATCAGAGCATTATTTTTCACACATGCGAAAAACATTCAAGACATACCCTTCCTTTCCAAAACAATTCTGTTTTTTAAGGAAGAAGTCACAAAATTATCATATGCATATAATATTGTCCTATTGTTGATTTACAGAAATAAATTTTTTTCTTAATAATGGACGTTAGAAAGTTGATTGCTTTAGAAGCCAAAGAAACTTAGTTTCCCATAAATAACAGAGAAAAAAAATCTTAAAGAGGAAATTTCCCATTTGGAAGATATTTAGAATCCAATTTGCCTTTTTTAACTTTTTCTGGGAAAGATAATTAAGTTTAGAATAAAAAACTGCATTAAGGATGGGTCCAGTGCACAACAAGTTAAGCCACTGTTAGCACTGCTGTATCCCAAATGTGTACTGGTTTGAATCTGTCAGCACCACTTCCAATACACTCCATGCTAGTCCTCCTGGGATATCAGCAGATGGCATAAGTGTTTGGACCTCTGCATCCTCATGCTAGATCTAGAAGGAGTTCCAGGTCCCTGGTTCCAACTTTGCCTAGGCCCAGCTGTTATAGTCATTCAGGGAACAAATCAACAAATGGAAAATCTCTTTCTCTCCATATAAAACTCTGCCTTTCAAACAAATAAGGCTTAAAACATATATACACACTCTCTCTAAAGGTAACGTTTCTCAAACACAATATATTGACATCTCTTGAAATAATCATCAAAAAAAGTAGTCTTTTAAAAACAGAAGAAGAACCTTGTAAAACACATTTGGAATCACAGACCAAAAAATAAGAATCATTAATAGCTTTACCAAAAAACTAATATAATAACTTAAGAGGAAGATAGGTAGGGTGACACATGAAATGTTTTCCAATCTTTTCTAAGATTCATGTATTTTCATTGCAAAGGCAGATTTACAGAGGGAAGATACAGACAGAAAATATTCCATCTGCTGGTTTACTCCCCAGGTGACTACAATAGTTGGAGCCTCTTCTAAGTCTCCCTCAGGATGCAGAGTCCCAAGCCTTTGGATCATCCCCTACTGCTTTCCCAGGCTATAAAGCAAAGAGCTGGATGGGAAATGGAGCAGCTGGGATATGAACCAGTGCCCATTTGGGATCCCGGCAGATGCAAGGCAAGGCTTTAGTTACTAAGCTATCATGCTGGGCCCTCCAAGTTTATTGAATCCATAACACTATTAACACAGAGTACCTCTCAACATTTCCTGGCTACTAGAGTTTCAGTTTGGAAAATGTTCCCCTAGGCACCTCCTTTACACCACTGTTTGGGATTATCAGATAAATAAAATGCAAAAACTTAGTGGAGCTTCTCATACTCAGATACAAATTCTAAAAAAAAAGGAGTTGAGGGAGAAGTGCTTAATTTAATATTAATTTCTTTTGCAAAAAAATTCTTTTCAGATCCAAGTATACATCTCTGTGACAGGCTGAATAATGCCAACTCCCAAAAATGTCCACTTCCTAATCCCTGAAAGTGATGAATATCATCTTTTACAGCCAAAGAACTTGGCTGATATGATTTAATTAAGATTTTGTGGATGGGATCCTCCTGGATTGCCCAGTGGGTCTGAGATCATAAGAACCCTTTACATGAAGAAAGGAAAAGCATCCACAAGGGAGATGGTAATATGACCAAGCCAGAGGTTGGAACCATTTATTTGAGTACAGAGTGTGAGGCCAGAATCCAAGAGATGCAGAAGACTCTGGAATCTGGAAAGGGCAAACAAAGAGATCCTGTTCCAAAGCCTCCAGAGAGAACACAGCTTTGCTGACACCCTCGAATTCACTTTGGAAAAACCCAACTGCTAAACTGCTAGACTCCACTCTGCAACACACTAGAATTATGCTGGCTTAAGCCACTGAATTTCTAGAAATTTCTTACAACAGCAATAGAAAATTAGAATAAACTCTTTATATTTAAACATACAGAAATCAATCTTACAAATCACAACTCAACCTTACAAAGATCTAAACTGTCATAATCTTCAAAGAGAATGTTATTTTAAGAGATACTCCAAGGGGTCAGCACACTGGCTCAACTGGCTAATCTTCCACCTGCAAGCACCAGAATCCCAAATGGGCACCAGCCCATCTCCTGGTTGCACCACTTCCCATTAAATTCATCACTTATGCCCTGGGAAATCAGTGAAGGACAGCCCAGAGCCTTGGGACTCTGCAACCATGTAGGAGACCTAGAAGAAGTTCATGGCTTCTGACTTCAGATAGGCCTCAGCTCCAGCCATTGTGGCAATTTGGAGAGTGAATTAGCAGATGGAAGATCTTTCTGTCTCTCCTCTCTGTAAAACCTGCCTTTCCAATGAAAATAAATCAATCTTAAAAAGAAGAGGCGGGGAGAATCAAGATGGCAGAATGGGGTAAGGACATGTTTAAATGGACGGAAAAACATTTAATCGGGATGAAGCAGAGAGCACATATTCCAGGAAATAGGAAAGGACAGAAAAATAGCAGAGGGGTAACAGACCACAGACACAGGAAAGCGGCAACAGTGTGGTGTTGCAGTGACTGATACTCCAGCGGCATTCAGCAAATGGCGATCTGAATTCCACCAGCAACCAGGTGGGAAGGGACTTTCACAGGGAGCTTGGGAGGTGAACCCAGACAAAGAACTGTCCGTCCTGCTGGTCCATTTGATTTGACCAGGGGCAGAGACAGAGCAGCAGATCCCAGATGGGCAGTGTGAGAACAGGGTGGATTTCATAGCCCAGTCAACCTCCTAGAGCCGAATTGGGTGCCATTTTGGGTAAGGAAGCAAAGACAAGGGAAAGGACTGAGCATACGCTGAGCTGGGAGTGAACTCATTTCTGACTCAGTGAACTGCATCAATGTGGCATTTTACAGGTTCCACCCAAGACAGGTCGAGGTAGCCCTCAGACCTGATGGCCAGCAGATCAAGAACTCTAGCAGTGGTACATCGGGCATCATTTTGTAAAATGTGGCAATAGCTTTAGGCCTGCAGGGGACAATAATGAACTGTGCATGTGGTGAGCTCGCAAGAACTCACTGAGTTCCACAGATTGCACAGGTCCCGCAGGAAAATAATACCAACTGTGGCATCGTACTGGTCAAAATGGGTCCATGTGGCATCCAGACCTAACGTCCCACAGGTTCCGATAAGATCAGTGCCACCAACAACCTAACCATATAGGACACCTGGTGTCTCTCTAATCCTGGGACCCACTCCAACCGGAAGTGGGAGAAAGGTTGCAGAGACAATGGTGCAGCCTCAGCACAGTGTCACAGGAGGTGGAGAGTGGTAAGCCAGGAGCTGGGGCTGTGGAGACCACAGTGGAACTCTGACATAAGAACCCAGACCTGGAACTCGCTGGAAGCTGTGGCACAAGTGGCTGCAAGCAAAAAGTTGTGTACCAACTGCAATAAGTAAAATCACATTGTAGACCTGTTGGTGACACAGCTTAGGAACCTGCCCTAAGGAGAAGACTCTGCTAACCAGAAGTACAATGATTAAGAGCAAAAGAAGAGACAAAGGCACAATGAATATTACTGAAAATTCCCCTGCAAAGGAGCAAAACCCTATGCCAACCTCAGAGTTAACTGAGGAAGACATTGAGAAAATGGGGGACACAGAATTCTTTAAACTCATTTCAAAGATTCTGATCAACAATGAGAAACACATACAAAATTTCAAAGAATTTAAGGAAGCAAGAAAGCAAATCAAGGCTGATATATCAGAAATTAAGAACACAGTAGAGCAAATTACAAGTACAGTGGAGAGTCTCAAAAATAGAATAAAGCAAGCAGAAGAAAGAATCTCAGAATTGGAAGATATTTCCTGTCATCAGGGGGAAGCAAACAAAAAGCTGGAAGCAGAGCTGGATCAGGCCAAAAAAAATGTATTCAAGAATTGAAAGACACTATTAGGAGATCAACTATAAGAGTTATGGGAGTCCCAGAAGGTGCAGAAAGAGAAGCTGAGTTTGCAAATGTATTTAATGAAATAATCAAGGAAAATTTCCCTAATCCAGAGAAAGAATTGAGAAACAAGATCCAGGAGGGACACAGAACTCCCAACAGGCTTGATCAAAAGAGATCTTCACCAAGACATATGATTATCAAGCTCTCTTCAATTGAACATAAGGAAAAGATCCTTAAATGTGCACGTGAAAAGCATCAATTGACATATAAAGGAAGGCCAATTAAGCTCACAGGAGATCTCTCACAGGAAACTCTACAGGCAAGAAGAGAATGGAGTGACATATTCCAGATTCTAAAAGAAAAAAATTGTCGGCCTAGGATAACATACCCTTTGAAAATGAAATAAAATTCCTCCAGAGTAAAGAAAAACTAAAAGAATTTGCCTCTTCCAAACCTGCTCTACAAATGATACTTCAAGATGTTCTCTTGACAGAGAAGAGGAATAGCACCCACCAAAACCAAAGGCAAACGGGAAGAACATCCCAGTAAAATGACAACAGAAGACTAAACCAATGAACAACCCATTCCTAAAATGACAGGACCAAAGTACCACCTATGTATATTTAACTCTAAATGTAAATTGCTTAAGTTCAATCAAACATCATAGATTACTAGATTGGATTAAAAAACAAAATCCATCTGTTTATTGTCGGGAGGAGACACACTCCAACAAAGATCAGCGCAAACTATATCACATGGGTTTTGTTGTTTTCTGTTGGTTTCATCTCTTCAAAACACTTTCTTCTGATTAAATCATTTAATGACTTGAAGATCATACAGTGGCATCATTTTCTTCAAGAAGGTTCTTGATTTTCATTTCTTCAGCTACACGTTATACATTTAATAGCATGCTGTTTAACTTCTTGGTGTTGTTAATTTCTTTTTTCTCCCAGAAGTTGATTTTGTTTTGTGGCTCTTCATTTAAGGGAAGGTATAGTAGTTGTGTAATGGACACTGTCATATCTAGTAACATGTCATGGCATTGCAAATTTCTATTTTTCTTTCTATTGTTGATTTTGTATCATGACTTTTCATTTAAGGGAATGTACAGTAGTTATGTAATGGAGACTAACAACCAGATGTGAGGAGGCAGTGTGGTCGGCATCTCTGTTTCCAGACAAAGATGGACTTACAGTGAAACTGTTTATATTATATTTTTACAATAGGATTCTAGACTCTCTGCCATTGTCCATGCTGCAATGATGAACATATGACTGAGTATGAATAACTATATGTTAGTAATGATATAAAGGAACTGAGGGGGGAGGGAATTGGGGAGGGGATAAGGGAATATGGAACTGTATCGTAAAATGATAGCAATAATAATAAAATGTGAAAAATTAAAAAAAAATACTTTGAGGATTAGATGACCACTGTGATTCAGCAGGCTTGGGATACTACTGCTTGGAACACCAGTATTCCATATCAGAGTGCCTAGGGCCAAGTTGCACCTCTGCCTTCCAATCAAGCTTCCTATTGATGCACCTGAGAGGCATTAGATAGCGCCTCAAATACTTGGATTCCTTCTACTCCATGTGGGGTACTTGCATGGAATTACATATTTTTAAAGAATAAAGAGCTTTCATAAACTGGGTTACTCCCCAAAGACAGCAATGATAGGGCTGTGCTAGGCAGAAGCCAGAAGCCAGGAGTTTCTTCCAGGTCTCCTAAGTGGCTGCAGGGCCCCAAACACTTGGGCCATCTCCTACTGCTTTTCTAGGCATGTTATTGGGAGCTGGATCAGAAGTAGAGCAGCTAGGGTTCAAATCAGTGTCTATGT
Source organism: Ochotona curzoniae (assembly GCF_017591425.1). Lineage (NCBI taxonomy): Eukaryota > Metazoa > Chordata > Mammalia > Lagomorpha > Ochotonidae > Ochotona > Ochotona curzoniae. Next base: position 49,417,914 of record NW_024467119.1, read on the forward strand.
CAGATACCAGCAAAGCAGGTAAGAGCTTCACTCACTATACCACAACACCAGTCACTTAAATTTCTTATTCTATTTACTTGAGATACAATCAGATATATAGAGTTCCCATTCCTGGTTTTTTCCTCAAATGCCTGCAGTGAACAAGAGCTGGGCCAAGCTAAAACCAAGAAATAAAAACTCAATCTAGGCCTCCCAACACAGGCAGCAGGAATTCAGTCTCTTGACACATCAGCACTACCTCCAACAGGAAGCCTGATCCAGGTGCTAAAATCAGGTACAAAACCCATGTACCAGGATGTGTACCACAAATGTCCTAGCTTTTGCTATAACCACTAGGGTATACCCCTGCTCCCAACATTGATTATTTTTAATGGAAAATCATTTGCATTAATAAAAATTATCTGAGTTTATAGTTTTAGAAAAGTCAATAGTCATCTCTGATTTATGAGACATCCATTGCTTCTGTCCCCAGCCAAAAAAGCAATGCCTATTAGGAAAGGTATAAGTGCTGACACAGCCAGGCAGGAGTACACAGAGAGGAAGAATAAAGGTTTATCAGCAAATCTACCCTAAGAATGATTTGATCAGTAACACAACATTCCTTGAGTGTAACTCTTAACAAGAAAGACAAGAAACACCCAAATCCTCAAGTCAACAGGCACAATTGTCATGAAATGTTGGGCCTTATGCCACTTGTTCCACAGACTGGAAACAGCCACCTCATAAGCCACTGATTGCCCTCACGTCAGAACTGTCTTGAATCTGTCTGTCACAGGGGACCATGTGGAAGCACAAAACAGAAAAAGAACCCAGGGCAAGTTACTCTTCATGTCAGAAGCTCAGACTCAGTCCTGAAGTTTTACCCCTGTTAATATGTAAACTTATTAACAACCCACACTTAATGAGCATACAACATGATTGTCTTTAGACACCCAACCTGAAATTAAAATTAAAAAAAAAAAAGACAGGGGACCGCATTTTTTTAAAGATTTTTTTAAATTAGAAAGTCAGATATGCAGAGAGGAGGAGAGACAGAGAGGAACATCTTCTGTCTGCTGAACATCTAGTGGCTACAACAGTGGAACTCAGCCAATTCAAAGCCAGGAGCCAAGAGCCTCTTCCAGGTCTCCCACGCGGATGCAGGGTCCCAAGGCTTTAGGCCATCCTCAACTGCTTTCTCAGGCCACAGTCAGGGTGCTGGAAAGGAAACAGAGCTGCCGGGATTACAACTGGTGCCCATATGGGATCCCAGCGCATGCAAGGTAAAGACTTCAGGCACTAGGCTACCACACCAGGCCTGGTGACTGCATTTTGACATAGTGGTTCAGTGAAATTCCAGGTTGTACAGCCCCACGCTTTATAACTATTTGGGAAGTAAGCCAGTAGATGTAAGATTGTGTGTGTGTGTGTGTGTGTGTGTGTGTGTGTGTTCTCCCTCTCTCTGCCTTTAAAACAAATAAATAAATCTTTAAGAAAAAGAAACTAAGGAGCCAGCATGTGACCCAGTGGGTTAAGCCACTCCTTGCAATGTCAGCATTCCATATTGGAATGCTGGTTCAAGTCCTGGCTGATCTACTTTCAATCTAGTTTCCTGCTAATGAGCCTAGGAAAAAAGATGGTTCAATATTTGTGTTCTATCACCAGTTGTGGGCTACTTAGATGGAGTTTCTGGCTCCTGGCTTCAGCTTATTCTAGTGCTGCCAATTTGGCCATTTAAGGAGCGAACTAGCAGATCTTTCTCTTCCCTCCCTCTAACCTTGTCTCCCCTACTATGTCTCTGACTATGCTCTCTCTGCCTTTCAAATAACTAAATTTTCTTCCAAGAAACTGGAAATCTGTTCAGCCTTCTAAATATGCACTGTGCGCTCTCACCTATCACACACTTGTTTTGAGATTAAGATGTTGTGCCTTTGTCTCTAAAAATAGTGCATCCCACCATCACTTCAATCAGGGAAGCAAAGAATCTGCTGTAAGAGGGGATTTCATATGTATGTGTTACAAGGTAACAGCAAGTATGCAATTTCTTTCCTAAAATAGAAGAAATCAATCCTAGGGGGCATTTAAGAAAGCAGCCAGTCAGGACTTCTGGGATGTTTTTGTGTAGCCAGTGGTGAAGAATGGGTAATATTTCAGTGAAAAGATGAAAAAAAATTAATGCTCAAGAATACTGTGAGGGGGCTGGCATTGTAGTACGTGGGTAGAGCCACTGCCTGTGGCATTGGCAACCCATATGGGTGCCAGTCATGTCCTACCTGTTCCACATCCAGTCTGGGAAAGCAGCAGAGGATGGCCCACTACTGGGGACCCTGCACCCACATGGGAGATCCAGATGAAATTCTTAACTTCAGTGTGGTTCAGCCACAGCTATCGCAGCTACTAGGGAATGAACCAACAAACAGAACACCTTTCTCTTTCTCTGTCTCTCTCTCCCTCCCTCTCTCTCTCTCCCTTCTCCCCCAACCACCTTTCAAATATTGTTAAATGAAAAATATAGAAAGTGTAAGTTTAAAACCCCACTGTCCTGATTTTGTTGATTTAAATGATGATGCCTCTGGACACATGATGTGATGGTAATGACCTCGCATCCTAGATCACACTACTTGAGTTGGATTCCTAGCTCTGCTAGGGAACTCTGATTTCTCTGTTTCCTCATTTGTAGAGTGAGGATGGTTGGACTAGTCCTCACCTCAAAGGGCTGCTATTGGTACCAACTGAATTAGCATATGTAAAGTGCTTGGCATAAAACTTTGTCTTAACAAGATGGATGTTGTTTTGTCTCTATATTTTTCCCTCTTTAAATAAATCTCAATAACATTGGCTACCAGCTCTGTCCTCCACTTTACATCCTTCAGGGGCCACGTTATAGCTCCACTAGAGACAGGAACCTTGGCTCTTAACCCCACAGCCACCACTCCCACCGAAGTCAGAATCTGACCATGGGTCAAGGACTATAACCTTCTGGAGTGCAGAATTCGCCTCATTTCCAAAACTTACATGATCCCTTCAGCCTATCCCCTCCAGAAGCTCCTTCATCCAGGCAAAATGCTCCCCTGTTGAGGAACATCCCAACATTATTAATGCTGTGAGGAAAGTTCTTTTTAAGGATCGCATTGCACCGCATGATGGTTGCTACTCTGATAACCATCTTTTTCCTACCATTTATGGGTCTATGCACTAGAGACATTTGATACAAAAGCAGATCCATATGCCCACATGAGTTCTGGGTCAGTTTCTGAGGTATGGATGGCATGAGAATCTGTGAAACTGGTCTACAAACCACTCAGGGAAACCTTGCTTCTCCAGGCAGATACTCAATCTAGTGCCCACTATCAGAAGAAGAGTCCATATCTTAGTCACCTTGGTCCTCTGGACTTGGCCTGAGACTTACAGAGCACAGCGGTTGCTCAATAAATTATTGTTGAATTAAAAATGCCGGGGAAAAAAATCTAGCTACCAAAGGCAGTACCAATATCTGTCCATCAAAGGTAGTACCAACAGTCCATTGCTCAGTGTCAAGAGGAATATAAAGAAGCCGATGTTGTGGCACAGCAAGTCTGACCACAATTGCCAATGACTGGATCCCATGTTGGAGCAACAGTTCTAGTCCCAGATGTTCCACTCTAGCTCCCTGCTAATGCACCTGAGAAAGTAGCAGAGGATGGGCCAAGTACATGGACACTGTACCCAGGTGGAGACTCAGATGGAATTCCAAACTTCTGGACTCACCTGGCCTAGTCCCAGATGCTATAACCATTTGGGAAATGAACCAGCAAATGGGAGAGCTCTCTCTCGCTCACTCACTCTCACTCTTGGTCTCCTTCTGCCTCTCGTGCACATCCTCTCCCTCCCTCTGTCACTACCACTCAAACAAATACAAAATAGATCTTAAAAAATAAAAAGGAGTACAAAGCTGACAAAGAATGATCACATATCAGCATTTTTAAGAAGTTTTCTTTTGAACAAGTCCAAGGAACACACAATGCACAAGACAAAACCACAGTTGCATAAAATCACTTTTAAAGTCATCCTTCAGTCAAAAGATCATTATGTTCAACATCAACTGTAGGTGAGGGTCATTATTGCCTGGAAGCTGAACTAACTTGTTACAGAATAAAATAAAACATGAAATCACTGAAAAAAATAAACAACTTCCTTACTCTCTGATCTTTCCTTTATACTTTTCATTTAGGAAGCAGTGCTATTCTTTTGTGATGATACAAATTTTACTTAAGACAGCAGGTGGCATCAATCTTAATCAAAACACATCACAGCCCTTTAAGAGAGCCAAATTTGTCAAAATAGTTTACAGCATCCATCCTTTAAAATCCAGCACACATCACTTCTCAGCCTTTTGGCTAAGATCAAGTGTAAAATCCAGGACACAGACAGGATAACCTTTCCCAAAAACACTTGGGTGACTGAAAGTGTCTCCTGGTTTCAAGACTGTAATGACAATATGCATGTGCTCCCACAGTCTTGCCTTAAAAAGAGCCTGATGCTGAGCAGCAGGGAGCCAACCATTCTTCCTCAATATGCAGTGCTCTCTATTCCCTTCAACACATTTTTTTAAGCCATTTAATCTTTCTGCAGTCTGTAGGTCAGAAACCTTGAGAGCAATGCTTGCCAGCTATTACCTACGAGCACAGAAAGAAGAGTGTATAACATTGAAGAGAGGTCAGTATTATCAGACAGACAGACAGCATTTTCCAGGGAGGGATGCAATATGTCTCCTAACTTGGTGGACAGATGGCATTTTCTGCGAAGTGAAAGATGATACAATGAGAACTGAGGAAGGAGAAGGCAGAAGCTTCTCTTTCCATAGGAGGAAAAACTGAAAGGGAAAAGTGGACACGGTGTGCTGAGGGCTAAGATGTCACAAAGAAGAAGAGTACATGACAGGAAGAAATACTGGGAGCAAGAGAAACAGGAATTCTCACACAATCTTTAAGGCAAATGTTACGTATTTTCAAGTGATGTTTTATAAGAACAATGATTTGTCATGATTTTAATTTAATGCCTACACTGAGCTTAAACAGAATACTGACAATAATATGGATTTCTTAATATTTTTATTTTTATTGAAAAGGTAGACCTACAGGGAGAAGGAGAGACAGAAAGATCTTCCATCTGCTAGTTCACTCCCCAAATGGCTGCAACAGCCAGAGCTGAGCTGATATGAATCCAGGAGCCAGGATTTCTTCTGTGTCTCACACACTGGTGTAGGGGTCTGAAGACTGTGGACAATCCTCTACTGCTTTCCCAAGCCACAAGCAGGGAGCTGGATGGAAAGTATAGCAGCCAGGACACAAACTGGTGCCCATATGGGATGCCGGCACACGCAAGGTGAGGATTTAGCCACTAAGGTATTGCGCAGGACCTGAAACAATATGAATTTAAAGTCCCATCCAGAGATTAACATGATAACATAGTGGGTGAAGTTGCCACCTGCAACACCAGCACCCCATATGTGCTACAATTCAATTCCTGACTGCTCCACTACTGATCCAGCTCCCAGCTAAGGCCAGGGGAAAGCAATAGAAGATACCCAAGTACGTGAGCCCCTTCCATCCATGTAGGAGACCTGAAAGGAGTTACCGGCTTTGATTTGGCCCAGCTCTAGCCATTATGGCTAACTAGGGAGTGAACCAGTCGATGTAAGACATAGCTCTCTCCCTCTCTAACTCTGACTTCTATATATATAAATAAATAATTTGTAAAATATATAAAAGTTTCATCCAGACAACATTCAAGCCCTAAAAATGAACAAAAAACCAAGGACAAGGCAATAAGAGCAAAGTAGGAAGGACATAGCCAGTGCTATTTCATTTGGTCTTCAAATGTTAACAAAATACAAAAGAAGAAATCACACACAAAAAATAATAATCTAAAAAAAAGTTAACAAAAGGTACACTTTATTGAATCCTTATTCTATGCCACGTGCTTGGCCAAACATTTTGATAGGCATTTATACTTAACTTTTTTTTTAATATTGGTTTATTTATTGAAAAGGCAGATACAGAGAGAGAATGAGAGGCAGAGAGGAAGATCTTCCATCCGCTGGATCACTCCCTAAGTGGTTGCAACGGCTGGAGCTGAGCCTACCCGAAGCCAGGTGCCCAGAGTTTCCTCTGGGTCTCCAACACAGGTATAGGATCCCAAGGCTTTGGGCTGTCCTACACTTCTTTCCTAGGCCACAAGCTGGGAATTGGATGAAAAATGGGGCCTCTGGGACACGAACCAGTACCCATACAGTATCCCAGCATGTTTGAGGTGAGGACTTTAGTCACTAGACTACTGTGCCAGGCATACACATAACTCATAAACAACCTAGGACTTGAATATTATTATTCTTGGTATACGAACAAAAATAAAACTTTACTTTTAAAATGTAGTCTTTTCATTTATTTGAAGAGCAAAGTTACCAAGAGAGAGGAAAAAAGAGACAGCTTAGTCTTCAAATTGGCTGTTCACTGCCCAAATGACTACAATGGCCATGACTTAGTCAGGCTGAAACCAGGAGTCAGAAACTCCTTCTGGATCTCCTATGTGTGTGGCAGAGGCCCAACATTTGAATCAACTCATCTGCTACTTTCTGGAGCACGTTATCAGAAAGCTGAACGAAAAGAAAGTTGCCAATATTCAAATGGGTGCGCCTATATAGAATGCTGGCATCACAGGCAGCTGTTTAAATGGCTGTACCACAACAGTAAGCCTAGTAATGAAATTCTAAAAGGATAGATGTTTCTAAAAAAAAAAAAGTACATACTCAATGTCATGTAATTAACAAGTAATTGATCTAGAGCTTCCTGACTCTAATTTTTATATTTATAGTAAATCAAATTTCACAGAATAGAAAAATACAGTAATTGCTTTTCTATTAAGATATTAATGACAGTAAATCAATAAAATAAAATTATTATGACCCAATGTTGTAAAATAGGATTAAGCCACTGCCCGTAACACTGATATTCCACATTGGAGTCTTATTTGAATCCTAACTGCCCCATTTACAACCCAGTTTCCCACTAATGTGCCTATGATGACTACCACCCTGTGGGCTGCCAGGACAGAGTTGCTGGCTCCTGGCTTCAAGCTGGCTTAGTCCTAGCAGTTGTGACCATTTGGAGAATGAATGAACAAATGAAAGTCTTCTCTCTTTCTCTCTCTTTATTTCTTTCTCTCTGTCTTCCAATAAAGAAAGAAAATCTTCAGGGAAAAATATATAGTGGCCTGACCAAAAGAGCGGCCAGTTAAGCTACTGCTTACAACACTGGCATTGCATGTCCAGAGGACCAGTTCAAATCCTGGTTCTTCAGCTTCCAACAGGAAGGTGAATCAAACACTTCAGGTCTTGCCATCCATGTGGGAGACTTAGAAGGACTTCTGTACTATCACCTTTGGCCGGCCTGAGCCCAACCTCCAGCTATTGTGGCCTTTTGTGGAGTGAACCAATGGTTGGAAGACTGATAAATCTCCATTTCTCTCACCGTCATTCTCTTTAAAATAAATAAGTCTTTAAAATAAATTTTTTAAAATAAAATATAACTATCAAAAATTTCATGGTTCATTATTTCAAATATGTAAGCATACAAGGAAATATAATGAAAAAAAAAAAAAAAACAAATAGACCAAAATCAGAAACACCAAGTATTCATAAACAGGACACAAAAGGTGTGGTGTGGCTTTTAAAATAATAATAATAATAATAATAATAATAATAATAAGCTATTGGGACTGGTGTGGTGGCACACCACAATTACCCACAGACCAGCACCCCAGCTGTTCAACTTTCAATCTAGTTCCCTGTTTACGGCCTGTAAGAACAGTACAGGATGGCCCAGGTCCTTGGGATCTTGGACCTATGCATAAGGCCCAGAAGAAGCTCCTGGCTCCTAGCTTGAGATCAGCTCAGCTCTGGCTGTTGCAGCGATTTTAGGCGTAAACCAGCAAGTTCATTTGTCAGACCTTTCTGACTCTCCTTTTCTGTAAAATCTGCCTTTCTAATAAAAATTAATAAATCTTTTTTATTTTTTTTATTTTTATTATTTTTTCATTGGAAAGGCAGATATACAGAGAGGAGAGACAGAGAGGAAGATCTTCCATCCGATGTTTCACTCCCCAAGTGAGCGCAACGGTCGATGCTATGCCGATCCGAAGCCAGGAGCCTCTTCTGGGTCTCCCACGCGGGTGCAGGGTCCCAAGGCTTTGGGCTTTCCTCGACTGCCTTCCCGGGCCACAGGCAGGGAGCTGGAAGGGAAGCGGGGCTGCCGGGATTAGAACCGGCGCCCATATGGGATCCCGGGGCGTGCTAGGCGAGGACCTTAACCACTTGTGCCACCGCGCCGGGCCCAATAAATCTTTTTTAAAAATCTTTAAAAATTGAAATCAGATACAGTTAAGGTAATCAAATAGCTTGTGAGAGAGATTTCTTTGTAAGATAGTCTCAAGTAGTAAATACCCAAAAAAGGAGAGGATGAGGTAAATGTTTGTCAGCTGCTAATGGAAAAATGGACTCAGGCAATAATAATGGTTAGATGTCAATAATATTGGGTAAGCTATTGATTGAAACTTCATAATGGGAAAATCAAATGGCTACCACCCAAATCCTTTCGAAAATACTTCAATCATTCAAGGTCAAACATCAGGCACGTGCCCCCTGAGGTGATAGAGCATAAAGGACACAGCCAAAACAACCTATGTCTTGCTCAAAGTACTGAGCCTGAACTTTATTGAGTTTCAAACAGAAGGGATAGGAGAACAAGTTGACTAACTTCTGAGGGAACCACTAGCCAAGTCCAGAAGGTGTCTTCTACAGGACAAATATGCTCATTTCTCAAATAAATGTCTGTGTTTTAAGGGACAAAACTTTTTAAAGATTTATTTATTTTTCATTGGAAAGTCAGATTTACAGAGAGTCAGAAAGATCTTCTGTCCACTGGTTTTCTCTCCAAGTAGCCACAATGGCTGGAGCTGAGCTGATCCAAAGTCAGGAGCCAGAAGCTTCTTCGTGATCTGGTGCAGGGTCCTAAAACCTTGGACCATCCTCTACTGCTTTCCAAGGTCACAAGTAGGGAGCTGGACAAGAAATGAAAAAACCAAGATCCTGCCATGTGCGAGGCAAGGATTTCCGCCTTTCCAATAAAAATAATAAAATAAATCTTAAAAAAAAATAGGTTAATATTATGTAATACTCATTAAGATTATAAAAATATTAATGTGTGTTGAAGTTGGATTATAGATAACTAAAGAGTTCATTATGCATTCCAATGTTATATATTTTTGAAATTTTCATTATTCACAAAATTTTTTAAGCAGATGCACACTTCACATGCACTAATAATGGAATAATCTCCAAGATATGTTAAATGAGCAAAGACTACAATACTTAGATGACATGTTATATGTGTATTTCTTTTTAAGATTTATTTTATTATTTTTATTGGAAAGGCAGATATACAGAGAGGAGAGACAGAGAGGAAGATCTTCCATCTGATGATTCACTCCCCAAGTGAGCACAACGGCCGATGCTATGCCGATCCGAAGCCAGGAGCCTCTTCCGGGTCTCCCATGCGGGTGCAGGGTCCCAAAGCTTTGGGCCATCCTCGACTGCTTTCCCAGGCCACAGGCAGGGAGCTGGATGGGAAGCGGGGCCTCCGGGACTAGAACCGGCGCCCATATGGGATCCCGGGCGTGCAAGGCAAGGACCTTAACCACTGAGCCATCGTGCCGGACCCTATATGTGTATTTTTAAAGATAGCTACAGTACCTGGATTTAGAGTCATGAAACCTACAGTTGTACTTTGGTATCTGTGGGCAACTGGTTCTAAAGCCAGCAGGTCCTCAGATTTCTAAGACACAATGGTACAGTGTTTGCATACAATGTGTGTACATCCTTCCACGTACTTCAAATCAGCTCTCGATTACTTGCATATCTTAAAACAATGTAATACTATATAAATGTGTGTCCTGCTGTATTTCTTAGAGAATGATAGCAAGGGGAAAAGCCTGTACATGTTCAGTACCCGCATAATTTGTAAAAATATTTTCCATTTATTGGTTGAAGCATGGATGCTAAGACTCCAGAAGGCCAAATCAATCTGGAAAGTACACATAAATTAAAAACATCTATTGTCTCTGAGGAAGAAAATGGACACATTAGCAAGAAGGAACTTCTTTATCCTTCTGTACCATTTGAACTTGAAACAGCCTATTCTGTAACCAAAAGAAAAAAATCATTCGTAATTAAAAGGAAAATAAACAGTCACCTGGGACATCATGTGTCATCAGATCTAATCATCAACTGCAACTATCAATCACTATATGCTTACCGATTCTCATTTTGGTATCCTATCAATCTATACTGCAAAACTGCTCCCAACCCTTCTAAAATCAAAATTTGTCCAGCTATCCAATCCAATCCAATGTTCTAACTTGCAGCGTTTTCAAAGATTGACATATAAGGGTACTATCATCTCCCCTGACCCCTTACATCATGTCTGACTTTGCCTTGCTAAAACATTTTTCCATTTCTGTATTCCAAGGCTTTGCAAAGTAGTGCTAGTATGAATTTCCTACCCTGTCAGATCTACAAAGCCTCTCCATATTTCCATAGTGATTCAAACTGAAATTAAGACCACCTTTCAAGCTGTATCACATCCAAAGACAATTTGCCTCACAAACCAGCTGCTTTGGGTCATGTCATGTCCTTCCAACCTACTTCCCAGCTAAAAACAATGAGCTAAGACATTCTAGGCTTCCTGCTCACTAACTCTCTTTAGGAGAAATGTACCTCTTCTCCAACTTGAATTCTAAATAATTTACACAGAAGTTTGCCCCAAGACAAGTTTATCACTATCTTTTTATAATTTAAACTTAACCAAAGCACTACATTAGAGTTTATAAAGCAACCATATATATCCTTTTAAAACATTTTTTTGAATTTCTTTTTTCAATCCCAAATGGAAAATGAAACAAGAATTGAAGGCCAAGGAATGTTATTCTCTATGTGAAATTTTAGAGCAATAATTATTTTTGGTAACATCTGGCCCAAATGTTCTTACAGGACTTAGTTTATTCTGAAATCAAATATCCATGATATCAGGATAAGGTATTTAAAATTCTGGAGTATTACTCTACAAATAGCTTAACCATTAGATGGCTCTTCTTTAATACGTATCAACAGACTTCTAGTAGATTATATTATGTACAATATAAGAGAAATAATAGCCTTTTCCAGGTACAAAATGACACAAAAACCTATTTTTTAAAAAAGTTTTATTTATTTATTTATTTATTTATTTATTTATTTTTATTGCAAAGTCAGATATACAGAGAGAAGGAGACACAGAGAGGAAGATCTTTCGTACGATGATTCACTCCCCAAGTGACCACAATGGCTGGTACTGCGCCGATCCTAAGCCGGAAGCCTAACTCTTCTGGGTCTCTCATGCAGGTGCAGAGTCCCAAGGCTTTGGACCATCCTCACCTGCTTTCCCAGGCCACAAGCAGGAAGCTGGATGGGAAGCGGGGCCTCCGGGATTAGAACCTGCACCCATATGGGATCCCAGGCGAGCTCAGGCCGCTAGGCCTCCACGCTGGTCCCATAAAAAACCTATTTTTTAACTCAGTTTCATTCAGCATTTGAATACTTCAACCAAGGGTTCACAATGTTATAAATAAGACCCCAACAATAGATGCAGAAATAATTTACATAATTCGTTTCAATTTTTTAAAAGTCTATTAGGGTCTCCATTCTGATCAATGAATTAAGCCACTGACCACCACACCTGTATCCCACTTCAGAGCAAGTTCCCTATGCTCAGCTTCTGATTCAGCTCCTTGCTGAACATCTGGGAAAGCACCAGAAGATCACCTACATATTAGGAAGTTCCAGGCTCATGACTTCAGCATGGACCAGTTTGACTATAATGGGCATCTGGGAAGTAGACCAACAGACAACATGTTCTTGTTCACTCTTTTTCCCACACATCCACCACCCTTAAAAATCTGCTTTTCAAAGCAATAAAATGGAACTGGCATGACAACAATATATCATGTTAGTCTTCCACCTGCTGCAGTACCAGCGTCTTATAAGGATACCCAGTTCTATTTCCGGTTTCTCTACTTCCAATCCAGCTTCCTACTGGGGGGCTGAGAAAGTAACAGAGAAAAGACCCAAAACTTCTGGCCCCACGTGGGAGACCAACAATGCTTCTGCCTCTCAACTCTGAACCAGCCTAGCTCAGGCCACTGCAGCCACTCGGAAAGTTAACTGAAGAATAGAGGGTCTTTCTCTCTCTCTTTTTCTTGACTTACAAGTAAAAATACATCAATAGTTTTAAAATAAGTAAAAGAACCGTTAGAAAAAGGTGCAAGGAGTAAGATTTGTATTGTTTTTATCTCTTGGTGTATGTTACTTATATGAACTAAAAGCATCTTTCATCCACTACTGTGAGAACGCTAATATAAGTGTGCAGCTAATTACTCAAGTTAGGGAAAAGGAAGTGATGTGCCAAAGTGGAAAATATGACATTGTTCTTTTTCAGATCTATAGTGATACTGTTCTTTTAAAAAAGATTTATCAATTTAAATGGCTGAGTGACAGAGAAAGAGTAGAACAGAGGGAAGGAGATTTTTCATCTGTTGGCTTGCTTCCCAAATGCCAGCAAGAGACAGAGCCAGGCCAGGTGAAGGCCAAGAGCTCCATTTGAGTCTCCCTTGAGGGTAGCAGGAACTCAGGCACTTGAGTCACCATCCACTGTTTCCCGGGACATTATCTGGAAATTAGACTAGAAACAGAGCAGCCAAGACTCAAAAAGGCACTCTGATATGGGATGCTGGTGTGAAACGTGGTGGCTTTATCTTGCTGTTCTACAATATCTACCCCAGTAACATTGTGCTTTGAAATACTTTCATTAGTATGTTAAATTACGTTTTAGGAAGTACTTAATTATTATACCACAGGACAGATTGAGTATATCAGCTGCTATGTTTTTGTTGAAGTTAAAAGGACCATGTTTTTTTTTTCTAGCAGCATTATTTAAAGATTTACTTATTTATTTATTTAAAAGTCAGAATTAGATAAAAGGAGAGGAAGAGAAAGGAGACAGATTCCCACCCACTGATTCACTCCCCAAATGTCCACAATAGTCAGGGCTGGGCCAAGACAAAGTTAGGAGTCTGGAACTCCATACAGGTGTCCAAGAACTCGGGCAATGTTCTGCTGCATTCCCAGGAGCATCAGCAGGGAGCTGGAGAGGAAACAGTGCAGCCAAGACTCCAACCAGCACCCATACGGGATGTCAGTGTCACCAGTAGCGGTTTAACCTGTTAGACCACAATGGCAGCCCCAGGACTGTACTTTTAATCATTGGGTCCTATAATACAAACTTTGAATAAGTTCTGATCATTTCATTAAGAATTTATCATGGTGGGCCCAGACGATAGCCTAGTGGCTAAAGTCCTTGCCTTGAAAGCGCCAGGATCACATAGGCATGCTGGTTCTAATCCCAGCAGCCCCGCTTCCCATCCAGCTCCCTGCTTGTGGTCTGGGAAAGCAGTGGGGACAGCCCAAGGCCTTGGGACCCTGCACCTGTGTGGGAGACCTGAAAGAGGCTCCAGTCTGCTGGATTCAAATTGGCTCAGCTCTGGCCGTTGTGGCCTCTTAGGGAATAAATCATTAGATAGAAGATTTTCCTCTCTGTCTCTCCTTCTCTCTGTGTATCTGACTTTGCAATAAAAATAAATAAACCTTTAAAAAAAAACTAACATTAAAAAAAAAAAAAGAATTTGCCATGGAGAATTATCTTCTATATACCTGCAATAGAACCAATAGAAATTTAAGTATTTCTCATATGTTTAACCATATAAGTTCAATGTATTAATATAATAAAATCTAATCCAAAATAAAAGCTTTTTTCATCAACAAGTCAATAATTCTTCTACAAAATTTATTTGTTATAAACAGGTCCTTACATAAACTCTTTAGAACTGTATAATCAAAACAGTGAAAATAAGGCTTTTTAAAAAATATTTGTTTATTTTCATTTACTTAAAAGATAAGGAGAAAAAGAGAGAGATCTTCCATCACTGGTTCACTTCCCAAATTCCTACAAAAGCCAGAGCTGGGCCAGGCCAAAACCAGGAGCTAGGAACTCCACCCAGTTTTCCTATCTTAATGCTAAGGGCTTAATCATTGCAGCTATCAACTGCCTCCCAGGAAGAATTAGCAGGAAGCTGGATCAAAAGAGTTCCATTGGGAACTGGCATGATGGCTCAATTGGCTAATTTTTCACCTGGAAGCATCAGCATCCCATATGGGTGCTGGTTCATGTCCCCGCTGCTTCATTTCCCAACCAGCTCCCTGCTTATGGTCTAGGAAAGCAGTAGACTATAGCCCAAGTCTTGGGGACCATGTACTCAATATTAGAGATCTAATGGAAGCTCCTGGCTTCTGGCTTCAGACCAACTCAACTCTGGCTATTTCAGCTATTTGGGAAATGAACCACCAAATGGAAGATCGTTCTGTCTGTATCTCCTTCTCTCTGTAAAACTCTGCCTTTCCAGTTAAAATAAGTTACAAAAAGAAGATGACAAGTTGCCACAGCCAGAATTTCCTTTAAAAAAAAGAAGAGGCATTATTTGTACTCAAACTGGCACTCTGATACTAACATCCCAAACAGCAGCTTCATCTGCTGGCACCACGATGCCTACCCTGAGGATGCATTCTAGAACACAGATCCTTAGACTTAGAAATACCTGGCTGGAATTCAATTGACCAGTCATGTGCTTTGGGATAAATTCTACAAACAAGTGAAATGTTAATTCAAGACCTTTGTCCATATTGCAAATCTCCATAATGACCCACCATTCCTCAAATCTAAGCATGAGAGTACACAGGCTTCCCTGTTTCTTTGGGTCTTCAGTCCTGAAGGGACCCATGTTGGTAAAACTTAGATGAAATCAACTTGGTCTATGCTTTTCTTGTTAATCTAGCCTTTCTTTAAAAAGTGCTTCAGTCATTGGGCAGTTGATGTAATAGGCTAAGCCTCAGCCTATAGTGCCAGCATCCCATAATTGCATCTGTTTGTGCCTAGCTGCTCTACTTCCCATCCAGTTCCCCTCTTGTGGCCTGGGAAAGCAGCAGGGGGTGGGAAACCTGGAAGCAGCTCCTGGCCCGTGGTTTTGAATCAGCTCAGCTCTGGCCATTGTGGCCATTTGAGGAATGAACCAGCAGATGGAAGACCTTTCTCTCTGTCTCTCCTCTCTGTGTAACTCTTTCAAATAATTAAAAACACAAATAAAATAATAAAATAAAATCATTTTTAAAAAATGCTTCAGTCTGTGCTTGCTTTGGCAGTGCCTTAGTCATGACCCCTGTTAGCAGTTTGCTAATGCTATTATTGTTATTGTTGCTTTTCTTGTTTAATTACTTATACCCACTTCTCCCCAAATTCTTAATCTGATATAATTGGCACAGCCAAACAGGGAAAAGTTAGATAATGCAGGGTCTAAAATGTCAACAATTTCCAACACTGAGTCTTGAATGATGGCATTTTGTGACCAAAGACAGAAAATAGTTTTCCTAAATTAATATTCAGAACTCTTTTTACACTAAATCATATCACAGGCTGTGTTGCAGTTACACTTTTCAAGTGTAGTTGTTAAGGAGTAACTTTTTTTTTTTTGGCTTCTTTTCCATACTCAAGACCCAGGACAAAAACCCGCTGAAGATCTACATCACGCCCATGTCCAAAAGACAATAAATAAACAAAGTTTTCACAAGGAAGCCTGCCTTCTAAACAGTTTAGACAGCTGGCTGTAAATTAGGCTTAAGAGACTGCTTTTTTAAAAAAAATTCAGCATTAATCAAAACAGATTGGAGTGTAAGACCTAAATACATGATCAGAAAAATCCATCCATAACTTCCAGGGACCCCAAACAGTAATCTCAGATTTCACATTGAATCTGGCTAAGAGACTTGCACAGTAAACAGTAGCATCTGGCTCTTGGCTACATTCACGTGGAATGGTGTATACAATGGGCTGATCCATAACTTTAGTCTATTTTAGACATTTAGATGGATGGGCTAAGAGCCCAGGGTGTTATAATAACCCTGAAAAGCTTCTGGCTCTGGCTGTGAACACATTAGCATTAACTTAAATCTGTTTCTTTGTTTACAACAAGAGATATTTGCTGTGCTTTCTGTCTAAATGGAACCAGTTAAAGGCACCCAAAACTTGACAATGGGTATAGCAGCTATTCACAGTATTAAGCCTCTCTGGAACTTCTTTGCCTTCTTTTTCACTTTTTTCATTTCTTTTTCAAAATATGTCATATTTCTTATTTGGAGTTTTATTTATACATATTAGAAATATTACATTTATTCCTAATTTCCCCTCACTGGTTCTCCTTCCTCTCTCTCCTCCTCCTTAACCTGAATTTTGCAATAAGTAATGTTTTGGAAGGTTTCTTGAAGATGTCACTATTTTGAAATGTCACACATGCAGCTATTTGCTTTTGAGCTAGAGAGTGCAGGCCATTTAGAACAGTGTCCAATTATTCTCATTGAAACCATTCAGAACTACAAGAACTACTTTCTCCCAACATACTGCTAGAGTTTATTATCAAGCACAAACTATGCTCTCCCTAGACTAGCAGAAACTGATTATTACACATCAAGACATAATTAGAAGGCCTGTGTACTGTAAGCAAGGTTTTCAAAAATGTAATTAACAACAGCCAATTTAATTTTATGTTTACAGTTTTTGCAAATACATCAACACAGATGAATTTTACATGACACTTATTCATATTTTTAGTTTGATTTCAAGCAAATATGTGAATCTCGCTGTGACCCAAATCAGACCTAATAATTAACAGACAATTACTCTACTAGAATTATGTAACAGCATTATGTTGGATTATATTTTACATATCGTTATATTCATAAGCATGCATGATGTTCTAATTGTTCAATCCAATCAACACCTCTTGTGGACCTAGTATTAATGTCAAGAGAGAAAAAATTAATTCAAAACAACACTTTCAACTAAACATTTTAAATATTTTTAAAGATGTCACCATGAATAAGCCTGCATTAAGGAAAGTATCATATGACTCCAAAAACAAAATCAAAATGGAATGGAACTTCCAAATGTTCCCACAGTGTATGATTCTCTGTGACTAAACTGCCCCCTCTTTGGTTAGAGTGTTCCCATTCTCATTAAGCCAGGATTGAGACACTCTAGTTACAGCTTTGGAATCTCATCACACAACTACAAAAAATATAGTCATGCTTTTCATCTACGAAAGCAGAACTTCATTCTCTTTTTAAGACTTTCCATTCTCGGGCCCGGCGGCATGGCCTAGCAGCTAAAGTCCTTGCCTTGAACACGCCAGGATCCTATATGGGCGCCGGTTCTAATCCCGACAGCTACACTTCCCATCCAGCTCCCTGCTTGTGGCCTGGGAAAGCAGTCCAGGATTGCCCAAAGCCTTGGGACTCTGCACCCATGTGGGAGACCTGGAAGAGGTTCCTGGATTCTGGCTTCGGATCGGCATAGCACCAGCCATTGCGACCACTTGGGGAGTGAATCATCAGATAGAAGATCTTTCTCTCTACCTCTCTGTATATCTGACTTTGTAATAAAAATAAACAAATCTTAAAAAAAAAAAAGACTTTCCATTCTTTTTAAGATGGTTTCTGGCAACAAACATGAAAATTCAGTGAATTTTCTATTCAACTACTGCCACATAATTGTAGATAAAATGTGAAATATTCTCATTGTAAAGTGTCTAACTCCATAGAAAAATACTCACAGCTGTGTGAACACAAGAGGACCACTGGGAATTAATGGGTGTGGGTTCTGATCCTGTCTCTGACACCCATAAGATGTGTGACTCCGGCCCACTTTTCTGCTCTGTAAAATACAGGATTATATCAGCAGGCCCTGTGCTCTATTCCAGCTCTGAGCTCCTAACTGCTTTCCCTGAAGTATGGGGTGCAGATATTCCTTTGAGTTTAATATGTTCTACCTAGAGTGATGATTAAGACAGACATCATGCCGAGCTCACGAGAGAAATAGATCATTTTCTTCTCTTTATCTGTATATTAATGTATTAAGATTTGAAGAAAAATTCTAAAATCCCCATAAATGGGCATGTTTACCTTATGTGCAGATAAATAGGGGGCTCCCCAGTTTTAGGGCCAAGAAACCATTGTGCCCCAGCATGGGCATCGTTCTACCAAATTGTTCTCCAGAGAGACTGTCTGGCATGTGGCCAAAAAAGGAGGTGTGGTCTAGGGTGGATCAGAAAAGACAGAGAGAGGGTGGGGTCGGGAAGAGGAGCTCGGCAGGCAGTCCGTGCACTGTGCTTGCCTACTTGAAGTGGCTCACATTATCAGCCACTATAGAGACCCTCTCCAAGACAAATCCAGCTCCGTCAACATTAGAGATGCAGAACAAAGTGGGGCGGGGTGGCCAGTAGCTTCGTTTTCTACGGCTTATACCTGTAACATCCAGAGCTCAAATAATGAATTAGAACCTTCTCTGGCATGAATGCAGTCCATGCTCAGAACACTATGGGTGGGGCAAGCACTTGCCTGTTGTTTAGTGTTCTGCAACTGAAACCACCCATTGTAAAAAGCTATTGAAAAATAAGTAAGTAAACACAACAGACCTCCTGCTCCCCTTCCACCATCTTTCCTACTCAAAAGTTTTTACAACACCTAAATATCTCTATAAGGAGTCCTTGGCCTCAAAGCCTACACTTTATGCAGAGACTCAGCAAAACAGACTAGACATTATATTGTAACTACTACGTATATACATACACACACACACATGCATACATATATTCTCCAGTTTTTAAAAATACAACCTAATCTTCTGATGTCTTTGAGGGGGACATTTTAGATATTGATTTAAAATTAAATCATGTGTTCATCACAAAATGCCAAGGCAAATAAACAATCTGCTATTCTAAACCTCCCCTTACCTCTTCTCTCTCCTTCCAACCATACTCACATTTATTTTCAGTCTCTAAACAAATATAGGGTTATATGCCCAGGAGGAATGACAAGATTATTGCTGGATTTATCCTTTTGCTCTCCAAAAGGGCCACACCTAAAACATCATCCAGGTGAGACTCACTCCCTGATGCATGAGTGTGGTGATGGTTACCAGGAAAAAAAATTTTTTTTGTACCTGCATGCACTTCTCTTGGGTTTCTAGAGCAAGAAAAACAATTTGATTAATAAGAGAAGGGAGAGCAAACTACATCATTCTCCATCTGCCAGCACCTGTTCCGCCAGCTGACACTATTTAATATAAATTCTGACCATAAAAAGGCAATCTACTAACAGCACTGCTATTTACCAAAAGCTAATCAAATTTGTTCTCTGCTGGTGCCCTGCTTAATCTCACCACCTACTCAGCCAAAGCCGCTCAGTGCTGCACCGGCACAAACACAGCAAAATAACAGAACACAAGCAGTGAAGGATTTCAACCCAGAGAGCCGCCACCCTCTCTGCCAGCTTGCCTTACGGAGAGTCCCAGATCAATTCACTTCAACCAGATCTAAAAAAGAATCTTCCCTACAGTTACAAAAACAAAAACCAAAAATGGAAAAACATCACTGGTAGAACAAACTACAATCAGGACTGGGGGACATTTGCACATCAGTGCTGCCTTTGAACTCTAGAATCACATGGAAAGCAATGCTGCCCAGCCCAGATCCCAGGAGAGTGTTTTACAAAGGGCTCCCAGCAGTCCCCATCAGCCCCCATTAGCCCCAGCACTTCCTCCCCGCTTCCAAGACGCTCCGAATGAAGATTTTCTTTAAGCACTTACAGGGCGAAGCAGCTTCTCTCTGGTGCCTGTGAGTCACGCAGCAGGAGGGGACCCGGAGCTGAGCAAGTCTGAGAGCTCCCAGCTTCCTTGTCGGCTGATATCTATGAGACAGCAGCCCAGAAACTGACTTTCCCATTGCAGCCTCAGACTGTAATCCATGTGCTTCCCGCGGGCCAGTCCCAGCTGCCCACGGAGTACCACATGATCTGCTCTGACATCAGATCAGCCAGACGTGACAGCCCATCCGCCAGCCTCTTCCACACTCCCGCCTTGCATCATTCCTGAGCCTCAGGCTTGCATTTAAGCAGGTGGTACCGAGTTAGGATCTGTTGTTCTCTCCTAAGACATTTTAGGGGAAGCCTGATCTCTTCTGTTTCTGACAGACAGATAGAAAGAAGCAAGAAAATGCACCGGGATTTGTTGCATCCTGAATTTATCAGATACACAGAAAGAAACTGGAGTCCCACGCCTGGTTCAGGGAAGCTGAGGAATGAGCTACTGTCAAGGTGCCAGGACTGTGGGAGTGATTCCATCTGCAAATACCACCACCACGGCCACCACCTCTCCACAAATCATCTTACATGGGGTTCAAGATGCCTGTATCCTACATCAGAGTTCCTGGGCTCCAGTTCTAGCTCCATTTAGCTTCCTAATAATGCATACTGCATGATGGTTCACAGAGTTGAGTCCTGCTACCCACATAGGGAAACTGGATTGAATCCTGACCCCTGACTTCACCCTAGTCTAACCATAGCTGCTGGGGGCACCTGAGGATTGAAGCAGGGGATGGAAGATCTTTCTGTCTGTCTTTCAAACAAAAAAGAGGGAATTAAAGTAAAATATTGGTAGTTCCTGTGTTGTTTTTGAAGATAGTCACCACTGAGCTCTGTTCATGGAAAATCTCAGGGAAGTAATTGCTACAATCAATGCAAAATACAGTAATCCATTCTGAGGTGTCCCACAGAAACTGTCATGATTGACGCAGGTAAGTAGGAAAAGAAAGCCAGAATCTTGTATTCACACTTGCATTCATTCACTTTATAATCATTTTTTGAGAAGGACAAAACGGGAATATCTAATTTAAGGCATAATTTTCTATACATTTATCAATTCAATTTCAGACATACCTATAATTAGTGTATGAATTTATACATTATGCATTTTGGTGTCATTTTCTTTTTTTATAAGACTTATTTATTTTTATTGGAAAGTCAGATATACAAAGAGAAGGAGAGACAAGAAAGGAAGATCTTCCATCCATTGATTCGCTCCCCAAGTGGCCACAACAGCCAGAGTTGCATCAATCCGAAGCTAGGAGCCCAGAACTTCTTCCGGATCTCCCACTTGGGTGCAAGATCTCAAGGCTTTGGGACTGTTTTCCCAGGCCACAAGCAAGGAGCTGGATGGGAACCGGGGCTGCTCGGATTAGAACCAGTGGTCACATGGGATCCCAGAGCATTCAAGGCAAGGACTTCAGACACTAGGCCACCACGCTGGGCCCTTGGAAGCATTTTCAATTACTTAAACATTATGGCAGCTCAATAAATACTGAGAATAAACTAATCGGCTCTAATATTGTGATACAATAACAAATGAACACATTTGATCTTCATCACTGTTTAGAGTTCCTGAAAACCCTTATAATTCCTTAAGTGACGAAGTGAAATAAGCACATTTTGTTATTTGTTATAATCCCTTTTCAATCATATAGTTTATGCAATGAGGGACTCATGGTTAGAGAAGATGGGCTCACCCTACGTAGCTTCAGGATGGGAGATAGTTCTCCCAGGAACCAACCAGAAATGAGAAGCTTGGAATTTGAGCCTCATTCACCTCCAGGAAGGAAAGGGAACTGGAGATTGAGTCAGCTGTCAATGACCAGTGATTTAATGAGTCATTCCCCCATAATGGAACCTCAGCGGAATACCTACACACCAGAGTTCCAGGAACATCTGGGGTATAAACACAGCCATGTTCCAGGAGGATGGTTCATCACAAATCCGACAGGGGAAGGAGCTCCTGCACTTGGGACCCATTCAGCTCATTCAACACTGCGAACTTTCAAAACCAAGTGAACAGCTGTTAAAAAAAGTTCCAAAACTGGACAGAAATGTGGGTGACCTGGGGACCCCTGACTAATATTTGAGGGTGGGGCAGTCTTGTGGAACTGAGCCCTTAGTCTGCGGTGCCTTAGTTACCCTTGAGGAACTTCATGTCTGCAGAAAACTGGAGAATCTCTTGCCATAAAGAAACTGTACATCCTTACACACTTGTGTCAGGGATGCTCTGTGGGAGAAACATCATAGACAGTTGGCAAACCCAGCTTCATTCCTTCTATGACTTATTTTCAAACAAACATTCTGGTCATATTCTCAGAGGAAAATATCACACACTTGCTACAAAACTAATAGATTGACTTAAATATTATATGTAGAGGTGGGCATTTGGCACTTCAGCATTGCTTCATCTCGCCCTCTTGTTTTCACACAATGTAAAAATAAGCTAAGGAATAAATGTGGTTTTTACAGATTTATTTATTTATTTGAAAGGCAGAGTTATAGCAAGAGAGGGAGAAACAAAGGGATCTTTCATCTGATGGTTCACTCCCCACATGTCAGGCATGACATGGACTGGACCAGGCTATAACCATGCACCAACAGGATCTCCCACAAGGGAAACAGGGGCCCAAGCAATTAGGCCATCTTTAACTGTTTTTGCATGCCATTAGCAGGGAGCAAAGTGCAAAGAGGAGCAGCTGGGACTGGAACTGCACCTATATGGAACACCATATCACAGGCAGAAGCTTAATCCACTATGCCGCCATGCTGGCCCCAGAAATAAAACTAAGGAAAAAAAATGTTTTAAGAAAGAAAACAGGGGCCCGGCACAGTGGCGCAAGTGGTTAAGGTCCTCGCCTTGCACGCCCGGGATCCCATATGGGCGCCGGTTCTATCCTGGCAGCCCCACTTCCCTTCCAGCTCCCTGCCTGTGGCCCAGGAAAGCAGTCGAGGAAGGCCCAAAGCTTTGGGACCCTGCACCCGCATGGGAGATCTGGAGGAGGCTCCTGGCTCCTGATTCGAGATCAGCACAGCACCAGCCATTGCGACCACTTGGGGAGTGAATCACCAGACAGAAGATCTCTCCTCCTCTCTGTATATCTGACTTTGTAATAAAAATAAATAAATCTTTTAAAATAAAATAAAATAAATCTTTTAAAAGAGAGTGAGAGAGAGAAAATACTGCATCCCCACTTTAAGTGCATAGAACAAAAGATTAATGAAAAATAAAGGCTAGAATATTACATAACTAACCTATGAAAAAGAGCCAATTATTAAAGTAAAATCAAGGAAACTAAAACTATATAATTTCTCTACCTAAAGAATATCTTCTTGTTTTGAACTGCACGGAATCTTTCTGACCTTTAATTTAAAAATTATAGGGCCCGGCACGGTGGTGCAGTGGTTAAGGTCCTTGCCTTGCATGCCCAGGATCCCATATGGGTGCCGGTTCTAATCCCGGCAGCCCCGCTTCCCATCCAGCTCCCTGCCTGTGGCCTGGGAAAGCAGTCGAGGATGGCCCAAAGCTTTGGGACCCTGCACCCACGTGGGAGACCCGGAAGAGGCTCCTGGCTTCAGATCGGCATAGCATCGGCCGTTGCGCTCACTTGGGGAGTGAATCATAGGACGGAAGATCTTCCTCTCTGTCTCTCCTCTCTGTATATCTGCCTTTCCAATAAAAAATAATAAAAAAAAATAAATCTTTAAAAAAAATTATAATTAACTTGGGCAATTGCTGCTTTTCCCATGCCAAGCCGGCAAGGGATAGGTATGGGGTTAGGGGTGGCAACCGCTAGCTGCCCAAGGGGGCCTGAGGATGCAGGCTTGAGTGGAAAGAAAGCTGGGAGCATAGTGCTGGTGGGGCATGTGGGGAACTGGGCATGCACCTCTAAGCAAGTGGAGCAAACCTGTGGATTTCCCTATGTGCTTGGTCCTGGGTAAAGTGAGGAGAGAGGAGGAGAGAGCCCCAGGTCAGCACACTGCCCTGGTGTGCATGTGAACCAGGCCTGGAGAACTTCAATGGGCCTGAACTTTGTTATGTGGAGGGGTAAAGCACCAGGCCAGCACAAGTGCCAAGAGCTTGGAACTCTGATAGGCCGGCAGAGCTCTGGATCCACACACCACCCATTGCAATTCTGAAGGCTGGGCTGGAGAACCCATGCACTCCTGGGCACAAGGATTGTAGACTGATTAGGGAAAGGCACAAGGGAAGAAGGTATGGGGCAGGGAGGACCACCATGGGAGTATGTTGCAGGGGAAGAATGACTCCTGAGGGGCTCCCAACAAGAACACTGTACTCGCAGGTAAGCAAGGGGACTGAACATAGTGGTTTAGAGGGGAGAGGCCAGAAGATCTTTATGGGTCAGACCCATGCACCAGCCTACATGGGAGACCTGTGCTGGGCTTATTAACATGGAACACTGCTGATCACCACACACCAGCCCACATGAAAGGTAGGGCTGGAGGCCTGTCTGGCAGGGCTAGGCCAGTACCTGTCAGTGAGTGTTGGAACAGGGACGTGTTTCATTAGGCTGGGACATGACACTAACCAGCATGTAAGAGAACCAGCTCCAGAGGTAAATTCTGTGGGGGATATGTGGGCCTAATCCTGCAGAATTACAAGTCTCACTGGTTAGCTTAAAAGCTGGGGGTTAGTGATGGGCCAATCTAGGCATGAACATGGAACCCACAGACACTCATGGGTACTGGGGTTTGGAAACAACTGGGCAGGTCCAGGCTGCAGCACCTGCATTCACACTCTAAAATAAGGTGTGGAACAGGCCAGATCACAACATCCACCAGCTCACACAAAGGATGGGACAGAGGGGGCAGGCTATGCCAGTTAAGGGCCTAGCACCCACTGGCATGTGTAAGATATTGGTCTGAGAATGGCCTGGTGAGAGAACTTGGGAAATTACTCTAGCGGGCAATATGGCCCACTCCTGGGTGTTGGTCGGGCTGGGTAAGGTAGCTCCACTTATCAGCAAGTGTGGGGGTTGGTTCTAGAAGAGGGCATACTGGGCAGGGCCAAGCAAACCTTAGCCCACAAGTGCAGAAACCAGGCTAGAGTGCAGGTCATACCAGGCTAGGCTATCACACCTACCAGTTTGCATGACGCAGGGATGGGAGCAGACTAAGCAGAGCCAGGTTCCAGCACCCAGCAGAAAGAGTTGGAACTGAGAGCCAGCTTGGTCAGGACACGCTGCAGCATTCAAAGGCAAAGGCCAAGACAGGTGGGGAACGATAACGAGCTGGGTCAGAGCAATCACTGGCACATGCGAGATCAGAGTCTGGGAACAGGCGTGGCTGGGGAGCTAAGGAGATGCCCTAGCTGGACTGGGGTTCCCACTGGTGAGTGTGAGGGCCGGAGTAGGGGCTGCAGTTTGGTCTGGACATGACTTCAGTGTCCTGCACAGGTGTGGACTGGGTCTGGGCTACACCAGACTAAGCTGGATTCCAGCACCCACCAGTACTCATGAGAACTAGGGTGGATGTAGGATGGGTTGGGCTAGGTCTCTGTCCTTGTTTTGCCCTGTATGAGTTGTGTCTGGGTGTGGGCTAGGCTTGGCTGGGCTGTAGCACCCATCAGTAAGAACCAGAATGGGTGAGGGCTGGTCATGAAAGGCTACTGTTCCTGCTATTACAGGAGGTAGACTAAGTAGGGCTGGGCCATAGACCCACTGATGTGCATGAGATGTAGCAATGGGAGAAGTTCTGATGGAGGAGCTTGGGGAACTCCTCTGTCCCTGTAGGTGAGCACAAGGAACATGACAGGGAGAAGCCGAGAGCAGGACAGGTTATGGTACCAACCAGCATACATTTGGCTCAGGTCTGAGGCAAGCCAGGTTGGACCAGTTCATATCACCACTGGCAGATCCAAGAACCAGAATGGTATGTGGGTCATGCAGGGTCAGGCAGCAATACCAGCCAGTTCACATGAGGGCCAGGAATGGGGGATGGCTGGGTTGGGCTGGGCTGTAGCACCCACCAGCATGAGCTGGAACTGGGGGTGAACCGAGCCAGGCCAGTCTACAACACCCAAGGCAAATGCTGAGGTTAGGTGGGGTATGCCAAACTGGGCCACAGTGCCCAACCATCACAGGTGAGACATGGGGGGGGGGTGAACCTGCGGACTATGGTGGGCTCTCTTACTGGGTCACCACTCTCAAAGATGAGTGAGAGAGCTGGGATCAAGAGCAGACCAGACTGGACTGGGCTACATCACCTTGTGGCCTGCATGTGAGCTGGATCAGGGGAAAGCCAGACTGAGTTGACTTGTTCCTACCAGTACATGCATAATCCAGACTTGGTATGGGATGATTGGGCTTTGCCAAAACAATAGCAGGCAGAAGCTGGCACTGTCAAGCTAGACTGAAGAACCATCTGAAGAATTCAAGATCCAGGAGTTGGAGTGGGCACTTTAGGAAACAATAGACACTTCCCTTTTGGGTTGCCACTCTCACTGGTGAGAATGAGAACCAGGACATGGGTAGACAGAGTGTCATTCACCAACACCAGTGTGGACTGGCTGGTAGGACTGGTTGCCTTGAAATAGGCTTCAATGCCCATTGGCATGTACAAGATTAAATGGGATGTGAGAGCTGAGTGAGAATGTGGGAGAGACTGGACCAGTCTGCCATACATGCTGGCAAGCAAGGGAATCAGAGCAGAAAAAGAGACTGATGGGGGTAACTGGGGGTTGTTACAACTAAGCTGCAGCTCCCACCGTTGTACGTGAAGGCCAGTGTATGGTGGGCTGGATCAGGATGAGCTCCAACACCCATTGGTTTGCATAGAAGACAGGGCTAGAGCCAGAACTGACCCAGCAATAACAATCGCCAATGTGTGCATAACCCGATTAGGGCAATGAACTGTGCCGGATCCTGTATTAGCAAACACACACAACAGTCAGGTCTGGGATTACCTCAGATGAGGTTTTTTAGGGATTCCCCCAATTGAACCACTGAACTCAGAACTCCAACCATGGAGAGGATTGCTGGTTCCATGGTCTGACCGTGGAGTACATCTGTCAGAGCTGGACCTCCCCAGTGGCTTAGATGGAGCAGCTGACAGCATATCCAGATGCACATGGGGAATAAGGCAGTACATTGGAGCCTACAGAAGACATCTGGTACCATAACAGAGGACAGAAGACAAAACAAATTGATCAACTATCCCAACCAAGTATTGACTGTGAATATCTGGGCAAATGGAGACTATAGGGTAGACTATGTCAGCCAGTGGATTCTGGAGAGATTTCATTGTGCTTGGAGTGGCAGGATCAACAGCAATTCAGAACTGTTGAACTATCAAAACCACTTGAGTAGGACTCTTGGAACATGCCCCACATTGGGAACACTGGGATGGCATCAAGTGGCTGTCCAGGGTACAAAGGTGGTTGGGAGGCTGGGTGTGGCTTCTCCCCTATCTCCCTCCTTCCCCCACATACAGGAAGGAAAAAAGAGAATGTGGAAACAATAGTCTCACCCACTTTCCTCTAGCCCTTGACCCTTTGCACTCTAATCAACTATGTAAAAATCATCGAAAACAAAATTCTTGAAATAAGAACACATATATATGTATATACACATAATTAAGTTGAAGAATTGGAAAATATTTTCCATTATATGTACACATTTTGATCCCCTACATTTTGATCTTTCACCAGTGTAGTTCTTACCACATAAGCTAAGTGAAATGATGAATGCACAAAATACTCCTCCCAAAATCCAACGTAACAAAGGTTTACCATTCAAATAGCCCATCTCTGCTGTTGCTCACCCTGCAGTTCAAGCTGCCATAGTCATCTGTCTCCTGGACTGCTCATACTTGGCCTCCATACAGCATCCATAACTTTTATCTCAAAACTAATCATCCTTTCTTTCAAACCCTCCCATAATTTCTCACCTCATTTAAAGCCTTATCACAGCTTCTGAGACAATCCCATCAAATGGTACATATGTTTCACATGGTGTTTTTGTCTCCAGTAAGTAGCATAATAAACTTCATTCTCTCAGGCTGCACTACAATTTAGTACTCAACACTTGTTTTCTGTAATTCCTTTATTTCACCAGGAAGGACAGTCAGAAAATGAATCATTGAATCTGAAGATCCAGTCTTACAGCACAGTATTAGTGTTTGGACTAGAAACACAGCTGCCTGCTCAAACACTAGAGCTCCCAACATCTCTTGCAACAAAGGGGTGGTATTGTGAGAATCACACCTTTCTGGTTGAAATCAAAGTAGTTTTCCTACACTTCTTTTTCTCCCCCTCCATGAAAATTGGAGCACAGACTTACCTGCAATCTGCCTTGAACTGTGCAGCTTTAACACTTGAGGAATTTCACAGTCAAGGAAAGGAAGAAGATGCAACTCCTTGGCAATAGAAAGCAGAGCTACCCTTCCCACGGGGACTACTTACTCCAGAATAATTCATTAGACAAAAACAAATTTTGTTTTTGACTGACACTTCATCTTAGTATCTCTGTGTTACCATTGTTTAGGTCTTAGTCTGTATCCCATCACAAATGGTTCCATCTTTTTCATTCCTAAATCATATTGCTAAATCACTTAGCAGGAAGCCAATAACCAAATGACATTTAAACCACTGTGTGCAAGATTAAAGTTTTACTGAATTCTTGTTAGCACTGGAACTTATTTCTTAAAAATAAAATCTACTAATTTGTTACAAGAAAAATAGAATTTGTTCTCCCTTTTTGCTTTTTCTTTTGAGAGAAGGAAATACAAAGTAGGTTCCCAGCCATTGGTTCATTCCTCCAGTGCCTTTGACACCTGGGTGTAGGTTGAACTCCATTTGTAATCCCACACGGGTGCAAGAAATATATTTATTTAAGCCATCCTTGCTGCCTTCATGGGCCTGCACTGGAAGGAAGATTAAAGTAGGTGACAGAGTTGGGAATCAAACTCAGGAACTCTGTTGTGGGATATGGGCATTGTAATTACCAAACACCCAGTTTAATTCTCTTTTTATTATTAGCAAGTAAAATATTTTTCAATAATCACTGTTTATTTCTATGGTATATTTTCAGAATAACATTTTAATTTTTATTGGCCTTTAATATTTTTCTTGTTATTTTATTGGGCTTCATTATTTGCCTTTCAATTTTGGTTTTGGAAAAACACATGGAGACATTTTATTGTCACCATCTTTAACATTCTCATCATAATGTGTTGTATTTGAAACTCTCATAATGTTCAGATTTTGAACCATAAATATTATTCCCCAATTAAAAGAATCAGGATTGCTTAGGGAAAAGGCTGAGTTTTTCATTTACCATTAATTCAAGGATCAAGCTTAATACCATTAAAAACTAACAATGTAACCATTGTTTAGGTCCTGATATGATACAATATGTTGTTCCTAACACCACATATGATACATATTTTTTAATTTATCTATTGAAAGGCAGAGCAACAGAGGGAGAGACATAGAGCTCATTTGCTGACTCATTCATCAAATGACTGCAACAGCTGGGGCTTGACCAAGCCACACACCAGGAGCCAAGAACTTCAACCTCGATCTGCCATGGGTGGAGCCATCGTCCACTGTTTTCCCAGTTGTGATAAAAGGACACAAGATCAGAAAAGGAGCAGCTGGGGCTTGAACCAACACACCTAGATGGGATACTGCATCACAATCAATCTCCTGAGCCACAGCCCCACCATGACAAGAAGGTTTGACCTGACTTTAGTCACAACTTTATGTCAAAACATCCAGTCTACAGGAAATACAGTACAGAGTGAACTGGAATCAAAATGAAGCCATAAGAAACAATCAGATATAATTCTACAAGAAAACAAGTTAAGGCTTTTCAACAAGAAAACATAGCAATAAATAAATAAATAAATGGCACAGAGAGGACAAACTTTTATGGACTGACAGTGGAATAGGAACTACAGCCCTGTAACATCAGCCACACATTAAGAGCCGTGTGGCAGGCCCAGCACGGTGGCCTAGCAGCTAAAGTCCTTGCCTTGAATGCTCTGGGATCCCATACGGGAACCAGAGTTCTAATCCCAGCAGCTGCTTCCCATCCAGCTTCCTGCTTGTGGCCTGGAAAAGCAGTAGAGGACGGCCCAAAGCTTTGGGACCCTGCACCCCTGTAGGAGATCCAGAAGGCTCCTGGCTCCTGGCTTCGGATCGGCGCAGCTCCAGCTGTTGCGATCACTTGGGGAGTGAATCATTGGACGGAAGATCTTCCTCTCTGTCTCTCCTCCTCTCTATATATCTGACTTTGTAATAAAAATAAATAAAGCTTTAAAAAAGACAGAGAGAGTCATTGTGACACCACAAATTAGGTTGCCACCTGCAATGCCAGCATCTTATACAGGATCAGTATTGCGCCCTGGCTTCCCCATTTCTAATGCAGCTCCCTGATAATAATGGTCCCTTTAGGATGTTGGCAGCATCTTGGTCAGCCATGACACAAAGCCAGACTCACAGCTTGATTTTGTTTTTATCCATTTAGCATCTTATATAAATTATCTGATCTTTTTTCCCATTCTTTTGTCTCTTCCTAATCACAGTACCAATCAATTACCCTAGAAAATTTATAAAATAGTTTGTGTCTCACCAGTTTTGCCTTACATGAAGTTATTGATACTTTGTGGTCTACATCCAAAATAAACCTGTTAATTTTTCATCCCAGTGTCAGATAACTGAATCATTACAGCTTCATGCAAAAATATATCAACCTTCTCCTTTCAATTTCCAAAGCCATTATTGCCTGTTTATATTTCTGTAGTCCTAAAATCTCATCATGTTTTTTTAAATTTCTTTTTGGTTTTGATTAAATTGAGATTTATCATCTACAATACTGACAGCTAATATTTAATCCCATTAAATTCTAGGATTCCTACTTGTTATTTCTTTCTTATATCAGGCCATAGTTTGTTTTCTTCAAATTCTCCAACCCACTGGTTTTAGTTCTGCTCTCTGGAGTGACAGAGAATTTATGTACTCACTCTGCCATACAACTGAAGAGAGCAATTATGCTTCCAGTGTATTCAGCCATTTCCGATTTGACTTGATTTTCACTCTCCTTAATTGTCCCACTCACCCACTTCCGATGGCCTCCTCTTTGTCAATGTTTCCTCTTGCAATACAAAGCCCAGATCCAAGGACTTGAACTTCCAAAGGTGTGTGGTCCAAGAATCACAAAGAAGTAGCATTATTATTTCCTTTGCTTTGGATGCTCAGCTATTGCTAATGCAGTCTAGATTTGTATGCACTTATCTTGGCACTCCTCTAAAGCACTGGCTCATATTGAGCTTGCCGTCAGCTAAAATCACTAGACTTCTGAAAACAGATTCTCTTTCTTTTCAAAATGAGTTCTGAAATTATTTGTATGTGACTGGCTATGTGCATCTCTGTGAAATTTCGTGCTTTAAAACTCCATCCATCTTTGCAGCCTAACTATAGACGTCAATTCTATTCCCCAAGGCATTAATAGCCAGTCAACTGCACACTTAATAAATGCATGCCATTTAGGGCCTCATCCACAAAGCAGGAAAAAACAAAAAGTAAGTCTTATAATACAACCAGATGTTGCCTTTTCAGAATTACTGCATGCCAAGTTGTAACACTGAATCTTAAGCATTGCCTTACTAATCAGGAACCTATGAAAAAAAAGTTTATCCTTTTAAAATATTAATTTCTTCATTTGAAAGAGTGACAAGGAGACAGAGAGACAGGGAAACCAAGAGACAGAACTTCCAACTGCTGGTTCATTCCCCAAATGGCCAAAGCCAGGAATCAGGAAATCCATTCAAGCTTTGTGCATGGGTGGCAGAAATTCAAGTACATCATTTACCTCGCAGGTGTTTTGGTGGTACACTGAGGCAGAAGCAGTGGTTTGAGTCCAGATACTCTAGTAAGGAATGATACTGTTCCTAGGGACAGCTTACCCAGCAACATCCCAACACCTGGCTCAGATCTGCCCTTAGTAAACACAGTGACTCCTCATGAATCTCTCCACCAAATCTGAGTGCTCTCAAACAGCAACCTATTTTTAAATTCTTTCAAAGTTTTTCTGAAGATCAATTTTGAAACTAATTGTAAATCAAAATCCAATGTTCAGCATCTGGTGTTGCAGTACCACTGGCCTCCCACATGGGTGTTAATTTAAGTCTTGGTCTCTCCACTTGAGATTCAGCTCCATGCCAATGTACCTGAGAAAGAAGTGGAAGATGATATGGTTCAAACATTTGGGTGTCTGCCATGCACATGTGGGACCCAGATGGCACTCCTAGTTCCTTGCTCCCAACTGGCCCAGCCCTGCCTTTTGCAGCCAAATGGGAGATGAACCATCAGAGGCAAGATCTCTCTCTCTCTCAATCTCTCTCTGTATATATATACATGTATATACATCATTCTCACTATTTTCAAATAAACAAAAACTTTTAAAATTATAAAATAAAAACCATTGTTCTTTAAACAGCCAACATTTATTCTTTCCAAAAATAATGGGATACTTGGTTTGAATGCCAGCCACTCTGTATTTCTGATCCAACCTATGGGGCAGCAGATGACAGCTCAAGTACCCGAGTTCCTTCCATCCATGTGGCAGGCCCAGAAAAAGTTCCAGGCTTCTGAATTTGGCCTGGCCTAGCCCTACTTGTTATTAGAACTTGAGGGCTGAACCAGTTGGTGGAAAATCACTCTCTATCTATCCTTTTGCTTACTAATGAATAAATAAATCTTTTTTTAAGCTTTAAATATTTATTTTGGGGGGCTGGTCAGGCAAGTAAAACTGCTGCCTGCAATACTGGCATCGCATATAGGAGCCAGTTCAAGTCCCAGCTGCTCCGCCTCCTATCCAACTTCCTACTAATGATCCTGGGAACACAGCAGAAAATAGTCCAAGTATTTCGGTCTGGGCCACTCACATGGGAGACCTGGAAGAAGCTCCTGGCTTCTGACTTCAGACCCACCCAACGTTGGCCATTTGGAGAGTGAATCAACAGATGAAATCCCTCTCTAGCTATCTCTTCCACTTAACCCCCACACCCTTTCTAACTCTGCCTTTTTAATTAATAAATAAATCTTTTAAATGTATGTTTATTTTAGAGGCAGAGTGATAAAGGGAACTCTCATCCACAGGTTCACTCCCCAAATATTTACCAGGACTGGATAACAGCCAAAGCTGGGAGCCAGAAATCCATGCAAATCTCCCATGTGAGGTGGCAGGAACCTAATCACATGAGCCTCCAGGGCTGCTTCTTTGGGTCTGCTGCTGTAGGAAGCTAGAATCAGGAGTTCGAGCTGCCAATCAAGTCCAGGTACTCTGGCATGAGCTGTTGGTATCTTCCAGGCTAAATATCCACTCCCTTATGTTACAGTTTATCATTAGAAAACACCAGCCATAATCGCTATCTCAATTGGTCTTCTCATTAAGCTCTTTTGAAATGATAAATTTGGTTTTGCTACCCACATAAAAATGCCACCTCTGGCTCCTTAGTCCCTGTGAAAGGATGTAGCAACTTGAAAAGCAATGCTATTGCCACAGCATCCCTGTCCCTCCAAATACACATATTCTTATAATGCAAAACTGCAAAATAATATCCCCAGAGCTGCTGCTTTTGTCAAAGCACTGTTTAAAAAATGTGAATAAGTTAATTTTCCACCTGCAAGCACCAGCACCCCATATGGGTGTCATGGGTGCTGATTCATGTTCCAGATGTTCCACTTGCCATCCTGCTCCCTGCTATGGCCTAGGAAAGCAGAGGAAGATGGCTCAAAGCCTTGGGATCCTGTACTCACACGGGAGAACTGGAAGAAGCTCTTTGAGCCTGGCTTCACACTGACTCAGCTACAGCCATTGTGCTCATTTGTGGAGTGAATCAGCAGATAGAAATCTTTTCTCTATCTGTCCTCACTGTAAAAATCTGCCTTTTCAATAAATAGATCTTAAAAAAAAATTGGGCCAACTCGGTGACCTAGTGGACAAAGTCCTCGCCTTGCATGCACCAGGATCCCACATAGGTGCTAGTTCGTATCCTAGCTGCTCCACTTCCCTTCCAGCTCCCTGTTTGTGGCCCGGGAAAGCAGTTGAGGATGGCCCAAAAGCCTTAGGACTATACACCCACTTGGGAGACCCAGAAGAAGCTCCTGACTCCTGGCTTCAGATGGGCTCAACTCTGACTATTGCAACCACTTGGAAAGTGAACCAGCAGATGGAAGATCGTTATATCTGCCTCTCCTTCTCTGTAAATATGACTTTCTAACAAATAAATCAATCTTTAAAGCCAAAAGTGAAATAATAACTGTGAAGTTTCAACTGCTTGAATTTCCAAGTGCTCCACTTTCAACCCAACTGCCTGTTCATGCACCTGGGAAACAGGGCTGCCCCTGTAATCCACGTGGGAGACTCTGATGGAGTTCTGGGCTCCTAGCTTCCCCTTGGCCTAGCTCTGATTGTTGAGAACCAATAGATGGGAGCTCTGTGTAACTGTATGTGTGTGACTTCCAAATAAATTGAGTAAATATCTTTAATTGAAAAATTTTAAAGTCAAGTGTTCTTTGCAAAAATATACACTAGCAATACAAAACTATATAAAGTAATTATTTCCCCTCTCCATCAACTAGTCCCATTATCCTAAAAATAAGCATGCCCACAGACATACTAAAATCCCAGTCTATATTTACCCAAATATACATATACAAATTTCAAATGAGCACATTTCCATAAACGAAGAGGAGACATTGTTTAGCAGTTAACAGAAAATATGCTCTTGCCCCAATATGCACCCGGCAAGCAGTAAGCTGTATACTCCTACCTGGTGTATGTTTTGGACAGAGTCCACCAGGAAATAGCTCTAGTCCATAAATTATTAATTTACTTTCCTCTGAAAGACAGATTAGCAGCAACTTTTAGATATTAACAGCTTCCTCTAATCTCCCTCTAGACATCTCGAGCACAGAGATCTAGTTGGGTGGCCCACAGACACTTAAAATTCAACTCATCATTGCTCAAGACTCTACTCCTTCCATTTTCCCATCTCACCTAGCAGCCAAAGCTATAAACCTGATCATCCTATAAAATTTCATTTCCCGGGCCCGGCGCGGTGGCGCAAGTGGTTAAGTCCTCGCCTTGCACGCCCGGGATCCCATATGGGCGCCGGTTCTAATCCCGGCAGCCCCGCTTCCCTTCCAGCTCCCTGCCTGTGGCCCGGGAAAGCAGTCGAGGACGGCCCAAAGCTTTGGGAACCTGCACCCGCGTGGGAGACCCGGAAGAGGCTCCTGGCTTCGGATTGGCATAGTATCGGCCCGTTGCGCTCACTTGGGGAGTGAATCATCGGATGGAAGATCTTCCTCTCTGTCTCTCCTCTCTGTATATCCGCCTTTCCAATGAAAAATAATAAAAATAAATCTTTAAAAAAAAAAAAAAATTTCATTTCCCCTCCCCCCCATCCACCCTACCCTTCCTTGTCATTAATCAAAGAGTCGCTCTGTCTTGGTGATGAGCTCTCAAATTATGTACAAATTTCTCACCACTCCCAGCTTACTGCAAAAACAATTTCAGTCTTTAGCCTTTCACCATCCTCTCCCTTTAATCATTCTCCCTGCCACAGCTGAGGTCCTCCTCAAGCATAAATGTTGTTCTGATACCGCCCATCCTTTTCGTGGGTCTACATTGCTCTTGGAATAGAATCAGTGTCCTCCTAGAAAGAGCTCCTGCAATCTCTCTGGCTTCATCTCTCACCTCCCAGACTCAGGGATGAGCCTAGTCTCAAGCCACACCCACCTTCCCAGATTCCTAGATACACAGGTTCTGACAAACACTGAACTTCATTTGCCAGATCCCATAAGGGTTTTCTCATTTTCTATTTAACTAAGTTCTAGACAGTTAACCAGTGTGAACTTAGTTATTAACTCCTTTAGGAGGCCTCACCTAGTCTTTGTACTCTGTATCAGGGTCTCTTTTACACAGAGGAGGTGCCCCATGCTTTCCCCATTCTCCGTTAATGCACAGCACTGATCACTGTGTACTCACTTGTCTTTCACCATCACTGGACCTCAGAATTAGTTCACCTTGTAATATTAGGAACAAGCATAGTACCAGGCACATGGCAGAATTTCAGTAAATAACTATATAATAAAGTGGATACTCAGGAGCCAGACACTACACATATTTATACTGTTGGGTGAAAGAGAATGACTAGTTTAATCCAAAGTGAGAGGATAATGTCCAAAATGATATCATGGTTATGTATAACATTTTTGTTGGATATTTAGGGAAACTGGCAGTTAAGACAAATTGCACACTGAAAAATGAGCCTAATTCCCTGATCTATGAGATGAAAATCAGTCTATAGGTTAGTTATAAATATATGTCCTCCTAAATCTGAATTAACAAAGAAAACAGAATACATAATGACACTGGTAAAGCTGACTCCTTTAGTGTCCGGCATATTTCTGATTTACTACCACAATTCCATGAGCAGCCCTCAGTTTTACATGAATGGGAGCTCAATTTTATTATTTTACTCAAAAGTTAAAAGCCATTGAGGCTGACTTTCTCAATGAAGTTCTTCAACTGGGCACAGAAATTTTATAAAAATTACATGAGTAACATTTCTCAATTCTCCCAAGGATGACAAATAACCAAGCTTCATTCCAGGTGTAAAGAGAAAATAATTTGTTATACACAGTGGATGCCTTATAGCTTGTATGGCTTATCTTATTCCCAGAACGTCACAGGGTTTGACTCATACGAGCTAAACTACTGGTAGATTTATATAGATATAGATACAGATATGAATAAACATATTGCTATAGATACACTAATTTGTAATAGAACATCCACATTACCAAAAGTAAGCCATAAGATCACTACTAATATAATGTGAATGAAAAAATATAGCCTTAGAGCCAAAAGGGCTGGTATTTTTAAAGGATATTTCAATTGAACTAGCATATCCTGTCAGTTCAACCTTCTTCTCTGAAGAGATCGAACTACAAGCTCTTACAGGAAAGGAACATTTGCCTTCATGCTGCATTTTACTGAAGTTTGGATTCCTTAACAATTAACATAATGCACAGAACATATTCCAGTTCATTAACTGAATAGATGAACAGATGGATAATTATATGATGCTATACACTTGGATTATTTTCTATTGACAGCTAATTTCATTTGTGGTATGTAGATTCTTGTACATTCATTAAACACTAATTTACCATGTGCCTGTATCTTAGAATATGAATCAAGATAGGTTATATATTTTTGTCACAAGTTACATTACTTAAAATTAATCAACCATTTTGTACATATCAGAAGAGTTATTATTACAAGCACACACACACACATACACACACAATAAAGAATGTTGATGAAGATATACAAAATTTGAGCCCAGCTGATAAGAAAATAAAATGAAATAGGCACTTTTTAAAATAGTATAGAGTTTCCTCAAAAAACTAAAAATAGAATAGTTTTTATCATATGATACAGCAATTCCACTTCCATCCTAAAGAATCAGAAGTTGGGAGTCAAACAGATATGTGCATATCCATATTCACAGCAGCATTATTCACAATAACCAAGACAGAACAACTGGAATGTCCCTTGATAGACAAATAAACAAAGTATGGACGGTTAATAGTCTATTATTCAGCCTTGAAGACAAATAAATTATGATACCAATATACCCTGAATGAACTCTTTAAGACATAAGCAAGCAAAATAAACCAATCACAATAGCACCAACACTATACAATGTCACTTCTACGAGATTCCTAGAGATTCTACTTCAGAGATACAGAGAATAAAATGGCGGTCACCAGGGGCTGCCGGGTACATAAGTGTTGTTTGATGAATATAGAATGTCCATTTAGGAAGATGAATACAGTGTCTGAAGATGATGATGGCAGGAGTTGTACAACAATGTGAATGTAGATCAGTCACAGGTCTGCATATGTAAAATTGGCTAAAGTGGTTAAGTTCTGTGCTAAATAGGTTCTTATCACAGTTTCCGAGATTGATCCAGTTGACCTTTCCAAACCTCTCCCTGATTCCTGATATCTAACTAACTGTAGTGTCAGCAGGTCTTTTTTTTATATATTAAAAATATATTTTCCCACTTTAGCAGAACTCTAGGACTCTATGCGCAACTGAGCTGCTCTTGAGTTACCTCACCCTGGAATGTAGGGCGCATTATCATCACAGGAAACTTCTTAATCAAATATCCAGAGAGAGGGCTCCCAGAATTAGATTCCTTGGAATTTTGCACTATTTGCTGTATGAGGGTGGACAAGTGAGATATGACACATTTTGTCACTCATCATAAGGGTCAATGCCATATCAATATAGGTTAACAAGAGAAAAGCATACTTAAAAACTAAAAACCAAATTTGGACCCGCCACAGTAGCCTTCTGGCTAAAGTCCTTATCTTGCACATGCCAGGATCCCATATGGGCACCAGCTCTAATCCCAGCAGCCCCACTTCCCATCCATGCTTGTGGCCTGGGGAAGCAGCCAAGGACAGTCCAAAGCCTTGGGACACTGCACCCATGTGGGAGACCTGGAGGACGCTCCAGGCTCCTCGCTTCAGATTAGCACAGCTCCAGCCATTGCAGCCACTTGGGGAGTGAATCAACAGACAGAAGAACTTCCTCTCCGTCTCTCCTCCTTTCTGTATATCTCACTTTCTAATAAAAATGAAAATAAGTCTTTAAAAAAACCTAAATGTGTTTAATTTATGTTTTAGATGACACAAGAGCAATCAGAAATGAAGACCCAAAGATTCAAGGCAGGCCAATTTTATGCTCAACAGCAAACAGTCATGTAGAAGTACAACTGGAAGACCAATGTGATCTAATTGGAACAGGTTGCACAGGGAAACCCCACAAAGCCTGTCTGTTCAGACTTTCCTAATCTTTCTGTATAACATTCCTTCCTTCAGAGGATGAGGAAGAACTCATCTGGAAGGGGGCTCTTCGATAGAGAAAGAAGTGAGAGTGGCTTTCCTAGTTGCTTTGTGGGTGTAGGGTTCCAGTTTCTATGCCTCCTTCTGGGAGAGAAAGGAGAGCAGAAGATAGAATGGCAGGGAAAGGTGACATAAATATTATTTATGAGGCCCATCTAACATATTTCAGTTCATAGCATTTGTCACGCCAAAGTGACATGCTTAGAGATATCATGTTCTGAGCCACAGCAGCGGTTCCCACTAGCATGAGGAAGCAGATACACTGGCAAATGGCAATCTCAATCGCTCTGTTGCCTACACTGGAAAGTAATGTGTACAGAAAGTATGGCTTGTGCAGTAGGCTATCTGTCATTCTACAGTCTTTTCTCCAAAGCATATAGAAGTGGATGTCCAGGGCATAGAAAGAAAATTAAGAATTATAGAGCATATGCCTGCCATTGGTACTTCACTTTATCTCATTGGATTCTCATAACAAACCTGTTATTATCTTCATTACAAACTAAGATAGTATTTCCCAAATTCATAGGTACTTCACTTTATCTCATTGGATTCTCATAACAAACCTGTTATTATCTTCATTACAAACTAAGATAATATTTCCCAAATTCATATTGCTTACAAGTGCTAGGAATAGATTTAAACCAAGTTGCTTTCTGATGTTATAGTCTAAGACAATTCTAATATTCTGTTGTGCCTCATAGTTGACTCTGAGGTCTCAGTTTCTGTCAATGGCTCCTCCTTGGAAAGGGATGTGTTGCTCTAAAACTAAGAATCTATAGCCTAATTCACTTATGTTGGCAGGCAAATGAGACTCCTGGCAGCAAGTTCATTCTTTGATGGAAGCACTTAAGTCTGAAGAGACAGTGCTTATCTCTGCTTTCAGCATCTACTTTGGCTTAAAAAAAAAAAATGCCATCAACTCATAGATGAAAGAAATCATATCAAATCAGATGCCTGAAAATCCCTGAGTGTAAATTTAGGCTTGGGTGGCAGACTTCCTGACACATATCTTCCTAATTATACTTAAATTGCTTTTCCAAGAGTATTTGTAAAGAAATTAATTTTACTTTATTGGCTAGGAACAGAAAAGCAATAGGCAAAATGATATAAGTACATACTCCACTTCTATTAGTTATTTTATCATTTAAATATCTTCCAACAAATTACTCGATTCTTCATCCAGACAATAAGATGACTTGTCTATAAAAATACTACATTACATATGAAAAATTTTTACAAATAAAATCTTTTTTTACTTTTATTTGAAAGGCAGATTTATAGAGGCAAGGAAAGACAGAGAGAAATATCTTCCATCCACTGGTTCACTTCCCAAATGGCTGCAATGGCTGGAGCTGAGTTGACCCAATGCCAGGAGCCAACGGCTTCTTCCATGTATCCCACATATTGGTGCAAGGGCCAAGGACTGGGGACACCCTCCATTGGTTTCCCAGACCATAAGCAGAGAGTTGGATCAGAAATGGAGCAGCTGTCCCAGGACTATCAGTACGGGCACCAGTGACTACATCCCACCTGCCAAGGAGACCATGGGGAACTGGAATGCCTTCAGAGGCAGAGAACTCAGAGAGCATCCTCCGCCCCCCGCCCCACTTTTGAATCTACCACAAAAGATGGAAGATGCCCGAATCCTTCCTCATAGTATCTTAGGTCATCGGAACAACAGCCAGGAACCCAGAGCGGTCCTCAGAATCAGAAGAACAGTAAACTTCCTTCGGGACTAGGAAGAGGAGCTTTCTCTGGTCCTTACTTAGTTCCAACTTTGGGTCCCCACTCTCTCTGCTATGACCATCAGGGTCGCTCCAGAGCCCACCCCCCAACACACACACACACATACACACACAAAGTAGAATAGATAGGCAGAGAAACAACAAGGAAAGCTTGGTCAGCATGGACTCACATATACCTTACCAGGTAGGACACAAAGAGTAAGTATTCCTCACCAAAGTATTGAAGATTTCTCTGCACACTCCTCCATAAACTGTTTCGCACCTCAATTGTTGAAATATCAACGAAGTAGCCACAGGATGTGGATAAGAACTTGCATTTATTTTTAACATGTTGTTTACTCAATACTATGTCAATTAATTCCACAACGTTATATATTATTGCTGATTTTACGTTGGGGCTATTAATTTGATTGGGATTTTACTCTGTTAGCTCTACCTTCAGACCAGAGAAGGTCTCCCCAAGAAGCCGTGGAACTTATCTGGACAATAAGATGCTGGACTCTATGCTTGGTATATGCTTGCAATGAAGGAAGCTCAATTGAACTTGAACTGTGGTTATGCAACAAGGTGGAGGAATCCACCATGGGGGGAGGGTTAGGGGAGGAGTGGGGGAACTCATAGTACCTATATAACTGTGTCACATAATACAATGTAATTAATAAAAAAAAAAAAAAAAAGGAAAGAAACGGAGCAGCTGAGACACAAACCAGCACCCATATGGGATGCTGGCGTAAAGGGTGAAGGTTAGCCTATTGAGCCACAGTGCTGACCCCTAAAATCATTTACAAAAATATTTATTTATTATTTTGAAAGTCAGAGTTACAGAAAAACATGGAGAGAGAAAGAGAGAGAGAAATTCCACCCACTGGTTCATTCCCCAGAGGGCTAAATAGCTAGCATTAGGCTGGATATCCCATGTGGGTGGCAGGGATCCAAATACTTGGGCCATCCTCCACTGCTTTCCCAGGCCTTAGGCAGGAATCTGGATCA
Organism: Ochotona curzoniae; assembly: GCF_017591425.1. Lineage (NCBI taxonomy): Eukaryota > Metazoa > Chordata > Mammalia > Lagomorpha > Ochotonidae > Ochotona > Ochotona curzoniae. The sequence continues at coordinate 49,459,510 of NW_024467119.1, forward strand.
GAAATTGATCAGCTAGGACTCAAACTGGCGTAACCCTGGGAGGCCTGCCTTGCATATGGAGGCTTCAATTACTATGCCACACAGCCAGCCCAACAAATAAAATCTTAATATACATCAACTGATTTAATAAGACTATCCAGTTAAAAATCTGTACAAATAAACTATTGGTTGATTAAACTTTTCAAAATATTTGTATGACCATTTATTAACATGTCTTAAAGTGAACTTCACTTCTGTCATAGTAACACTTCAGACAGGCATTGTGGTGTAGCAACTTATGTGGTACCTTGGGATGGCCACATCCCAGAGAAGAAGGCCAGTTCAAGTTCCAGGTACCCTGTTTCCTAGCCAGCATCCTCTTAATGCATCCTTGGAGCCAGGAAATTATGATCCACGTTAGGCACCAAGATGGAATTCTGGTCCTTGGACCTCTGTCTGATACAGCACTCACAAGTGCAGACATTTGGGAAGTAAACCAGCAAATGAAAGATTGTCCTTTCTCTCTCTCTCTCCTTCTCTCTCTCTCTTTCCCCTCCCCATCTGTCATATTCTCTCTGTTAATTTACATTTCAAATCAATTAATTTTTTTAAAAGATACAAAAATTTAACTTGAAGACATTGTCACAAGCCGATTCAAAGCCAGGAGCCAGGAACTTCTTCCGGGCATCCCACACGGGTGCAGGGCCCCAAGGTTTTGGGCCTTCCTCGACTGCTTTCCCAGGCCACAGGCAGGGAGCTGGATGGGAAGTGGAGCTGCCGGGATAGAACCAGCGCCCATATGGGATCCTGGTGCGTTCAAGGCAAAGACCTTAACCATCACGCTATTGAGCCGGCCCCTACTTTTAAGTTGTTTAAGAGTATAAACTGAACTTCTCCCTAAGGTAACTGCATCCTTGCAGTGTCATTTTAAAATTCTGGATCGAAAAAACCTACAAGCTCAGATTTTCCAAGAAGGAAAAAAAGAAATCTGACTTTGAGGTAACAGATGGAAAGTCTGAAAATAAAGCACAATCCTTTCCAAAACATTCTATTATAAGCATTTATCAATTTCATGATAAACCAACAATAAAAGAAACAGAATGCTATGCAAATGAAATTCACATCTTTCTTTACATCAGTACAAATCTTTTTTTTAATCTGTTCCATTTTAGAAATGTTTCTGTTTTTATTTTTTATTTTTAAGATTTATTTATTTGAAAGATACAGAGAAAGAGAGTCAGAAGGAAAAAGAGAGAGATCTTCATGTACTTGCTGATTCACTGCCCCCCACACACAACCCTGCATGACTTCATTGGGAAGGTTTAGGCCAGGCTGAAATCAGGAGCCAGGAACTTCATCTGGGTCTCCATGTGAGTGGCAAGGGCCCAACCATTTGGATCCTCTCCCACTGCTTTTACTTGGGCATTAGCAGTGAGCTGACTTGGAAATGGGAATAGGAAGTTAGAATAGGAAACGGCACCCATGTGGGATGCCAGCACTGCTGGTGTTAGCTTGACTGGCTAGGTCACAATACCAGCCCATTTTTTGAAAGTTTCAAAATTGATAATAGGGTAACTAAACAGGGGAGATAGAAACAGTACAAGGTGAAGCATCTCTGTGTCTTTTACACATCTTCTAACAATCCAAATCAATTTCTTTTTAAAAATGTGTTCTTTTTATTTTTTTCTAACATAAAAGGCAGGGAGAAGGAAAGACAGAAAAGAGATCTTCCATCCGCTGGCTTACTCAGCAAATGACCAGAGCTGAACCAAACTGAAACCAGGAGCCAGAAGTTTCCTCTGGGTATCCCATGTGGGTACAGGGGCCAAAGGACTTGAACCATGCTCTGCTGCTTTCCGAGTCCATAGGCAAGGAGCTGGATCAGAAGTGGGGCAGCTGGAACATGAAGCAGTGTCCATATGGGATGCTGATGCTAAGGCAGAGGATTAGCCTTTTGAACCACCGAGCTGGCCCCTAAAATTAGTGCCTTCATACATATCTTGCATCAGATCCAAACATTTTCTATAGTTAACATGAATCATTTGTTTTTGTGAAATCTACAGTAAATGCCAAAAACCTAATGTTAACCATGCTGTCTTGATCATTCAATAATTATTAACAATATTGAACAATATAAACTATTGTTTTTAATGTTAAAAATTCAAATGCTGTAGCAATACTATTTGGACATTAAGATGCCTCCGAATGCTTAAAATGTTTAGTTACTATTAAGTCAAGTTTTGATATTCTGCTCGGATGCTAAATTTACTGCATTGCTTACTAAAAAAGAAACTGTAGGTGAAGAATAAGATCAAATGTAGTTTATGTTCTCTAAAAATATTTACCAGCATCTATTAATTACACACCATATTCATAGCTTTATTATTAATTAATTAGATTTCAAAGACAAATGTATATTCCCTTTATTTCTGTTATTTATGAAGATTAAGCTATGAGGAAAATCTAAGTAGATCCTAGTATTTGTGGTTCTCATCCCTAACCAAGTATGGCTAGCTCTAGAGCAAGAGCTTTCATTTCAGTCTACCTTGATTTTCCAATTCCTCTGCTCTTGGCTCCTAAGGCGCTCAACTGAATAAGGTCAAACCTTTTACAAACATGATGCCAATCTCAAAAAATCTACAGTTTCAGGGGCCAGTGTTGCAGCACAGTGTGTTAACTACAGCTTTCCATGGCAGCATCCCATATTAGCACTAGCTGGAGTTCCAGTTGCTCTGCTTCTAGTCCAGTTCCCTACTTAGTGCCTGGGTAAACAGTGGAAGACGGTCCATGTAAGAGAGCCTGATGGAGTTCTGGGCTCCTGGCTTTGGCCTGGTAGTCATCTGGGGAGTGAACTAACAAATGGAAGGCCTCCCTCGCTTTAACTCTGAATTTCAAATGAATGTTTAGAAACAAATCTACAGCTTCATGTTTCTTCAGATTCAAGAACACCTTGAGGTCACTCCTTAATCACCCTCATCAGTCTTCATCTAAAGTGGGAAACCCTTCTAGAATACCCCTGACAGCCTCTGATAAACAGCCTCTGCTTAAACCTCTCTGAGCAGAGTGACCTGCTTTTCAAGCTATGCAATTCCACTCTCAATCACATTTGAGTGCTGGAAAGTTCTTGATTTAAGTAGAAATTGGTTTCCTATAGCTTACACCTAATAACACAACTTCTGCCCTCTGAAACCACATAGAGTACATTTATCCTTTCTCAATACACTTTTCTTTTCCAATACAGGTACAGTTGTTTTAAAAATTCTTCGCTATTCCTCAAGTCCCATGCTTCTTAGAAATGCTCCAATTTAACAAGTGTCACTCTTTGAAGAGTGAGATTCAGAAGCATTTACATCCCATAAATCTGTCAGTTCTCTTTTTAAAAAGATTTATTCATATTGGAAAGTCAGATTTACAGCGTGAAAGAGAGACACAGAAAGAAAGATCTTCTGTCCGATGATTCACTCCCCAAGTGGTCACAATGGTTGATGCTGAGCCAGTCCTAAACTAGGAGCCCGGAGCCTCTTCTAGGTCTCCCTTGCAGGTGCAGGGTCCCAAGGCTTTGGGCCATCCTCCAATGCGTTCCCAAACCACAAGCAGGGAGCTGGAAGGGAAGTGAAGCCGTCAGGATTAGGACTAGCACTTACGGGATCCTGGACATGCTAGGCAAGGACTTTAGTCACTAGACTACAGCTTCCTGCCTAATTTTGTACTGCACAAAATCAATAATAATGTGTGATATTTTTCTAAAGAAATGTTACTTTTTTTAAGATTTATTTATTTTTATTGAAAAGGCAGATTTAAAGAGATACAGAGAGAAAAATTTTCCATCTGCTGATTCATTCCCCACGTGGCTGCAATGGCCAGACCTAAGCCTATCCGAAGCCAGGAACCAGAAGCCTCTTCCAGGTCTCCCACGCAGGTGCATGGTCCCATTGCTATGGGCTGTGCTTGACGACTTTCCCAGGCCACAAGCAAGGAGCTGGATGGGAAGTGATAAACGGGATACAAACCTGCACCCAAATGGGATCCTGGTGTGAGCAAAACGAGGATCTTAGTCACTAGGCTATCACGCCAGCCTCACAGGAAATGCTACTTTTGATTTCTCCCCATACTTGAAACCTCAATTTAAAAAACGAGTCAATGAGGCCACCTATCCAGGAAGAAAGCCATCTGTCAACCCTTCCTTATTCTACTGGAAACTTTGTCAAGTGGCTCTGAAGTCACAGCATAGAATTCAAAATCAACCCATTACATTGATTATTACATTTTTTTGATACAGAGGGGAAGGGTTTTCATTTGTTTCACCTTCAAGTCCTGCACTCTTTGGCTCATGTTCTCTATGAGTCTATAGCCTCAGGTTCTGCCTGCTGTGCTCCGTATCAGAAAGTGCATTCCTTCCAATTGAAACTGCCTGCTCATAGCAGTAATTCTGCTCATCCTTTACACAGACATGGCCACTTACTGGAAAAGACCCAACTCAAGGGTAGTTCCCCACAGCCTGTGTCTGACTACGCAAAAAATTCCTCCTGCAATATGAAGGAGCCCAGTTAAGCTGAGGCTTCCAAAACACATGACAGAGAATGCAGAGAGGACTGAAAAGAGGAAAGACACCAGAAGACAAAATCTAGGTCCTAGGTATTACAATAAACTTCTTTATCTTAAGTGTATCTGAGGGGCAACGCTATGGCATGGCAGATGAAGTCACTATCTATAGCAACAGCATTCCTTATAGGCTCCATTTCAACATCTGGGTGCACCACTTCCCATCCAGATCCCTGCTAATGTGCCTGGAAAAAGTACCAGAACATGATTCAAATGCTTGGGACTCTACATCCATGTGCAAGACCCAAAAGAAGCTCCTGTCTCAAAAGCAGCTCAGTTCTGGCCATCATGGCCATTTGGGGAGTGAACCAGCAGATGGAAGATCTCTTTTCTGTCTCTCCTTATCTCTGTAAATCTGCCTTTACAATAAAAGTAAATTAATTTTTAAAAAACACAAGAAGAAAGAGACAGTCACTTGGCACATCAGTCAAGATGCCATTTGGACACCTGTACCTCACATCAGTGTGCATGGGTGTGCATGGGTTCAAGACTCTGCTTCCAGTGCCAGCACTCCTGTTAACATGCTGGCATGCACTCTGGAAAACAGCAAGTTAGGATTCAACTGTTTAATTCCTGCCACTTTTACAAGAGATCTGGATTAGGTTCTGGGCTCCTACTTTTGCCCTGACCCAATTCTGTTGTTACAGCCATTTGAGAAGTGAGCCTACATATGAGACCTCTCTATATCTATCTCTCTCTCTCTCTCTCTCTCTCTCTTTGTCTTTAAAATAAAGATATTTTTAAACCTGCCTGGACAGAACGGCACCCACCAGCATGTATGTGGGCTAGATAATGGACCCACGTGGGTTGAACTAAGCTTCAATGCCCACTGACGTATAGAAGAGCTGAATGGGATGCGGGATAGACTGAATAAGTCTGTGGTACGTATGGGCAAGCATGGGAACCAGGGCAGGGAGCGAGCCTGGTGGGGATTATTGCGGATCACTTCTACTAGTCTGCAGCTCCCACTGGTTTATGTGAAGGCAGAATGTGTGCTGGGCAGAATCAGGCTGGACTGCAACACCCATTGGTTCGCATGGAAGATGGCTAGAAACAGAACTGACGCAGCAATTGCAACCAACAGCTGATTGGAGGCGACAAACTGTGCCAGGCCCTATAGTGGCAAGTACACACAAAAATCTGGTCTGGGATCACCTCAGAAGAAGTTTCTTTGGGTATCTCCCCAATCAAACTGCAGGACTCAGAACCCCAACCACGAAGAGAAGTTCAGGTTCCATGGCCTGCCATGGAGTGCAAGTGTCAGAGTCAAGCCTCCTAAGAGGCTCAGACAGAACAGTGGACAGCATATTCAGTTGCACATAGAGGATATGACAGTCCACTGGAACCTGCAGAGGACACCTGGCACCACAACAGAGGACAAAGGACAGAACAAATCAATCAACTACCCCAGCAATGTGTTGGCAGTGAAACTCTGGGCAAATGGGGACTCTAAGGTGGACTATGTTAGCCAGTGGATTCTGCAGCGATTTCACCATGCTTGGAATAGTGAGACTGGCAGCGATTCATAACTGTTGAATTATCAAAACCACTTGAGCAGGAGCCTCGGGGCATGCCCCACACTGGGGAGCTGGAATAGGTGGGAGGCTAAATGGGACTTTTCCCTTTATCTTCCCCTTTACCCCAGATACAGAAAAAAAAAAGCAATAAAGTGGAAAAAAAGTCTAGTGCAAGTTGACATGATAAACAGATCCCTCCTAAATATCTTACTTATGCACAAACATGCTGAAAATCTACCACACTTCATATTGCCCATTCCATTACCTTCTAGGTTTTAATTTGTTTATTTGAGAGGCAAAGGAGCAGATTTGAGATGACATGCCTGCCTGCTAAGACACTTACACATGCCCCTCAAAAAATATTAGGGATGGGTCTGCAGTTGGGAGCTGGGCATTCGATCCAGGTCTCCCTTATAGGTGGCAAGTACCCAATCACCAGAGTCATCATCACTCTAAGGTGTCATCAAATGACCATCCCTACCCCCAGTTGCTGATGTAGTTTGACAGCAAAGAGCAGCTCCCCTCGCTCTCCTCTCCAGCAGACACAGAAAAAAAAAAAAAAAAAAGGAAAGGAAGAAGCATTTGTCAACCTTTCTGCATATCTGACTTTCAGCACCCTAATCAGGGCTCACATGGACATAAAAACAGCACAGTGTGATAACTCAATGGCTAAATGCCCATCTTGCAAATGCCAGGATCCCATGTGGGCTCCAGTGCATGTCCAAGCCAATCCACTTTGCATCCAGCTCCCTGTTTATGGCCTTAGAAAGCAGTGGAAGATGGCTCTAAGCCTTGGGACCCGCAACCACATGAGAGACCCAGAAGAAGCTCTTAGCTGCTGGCTCCTGGCTTTGGATTGGCTCAGCAATTGCATAGCCATTTGCAGAGTGAACCAGTGGATGGAGGATCTTCCTCCCTGCCTCTCCTTCTCTTTGTAAATTTGACTTTCCAGTAAAAAAGAACAAGAAGAAATCTTTTAAAAATATATTAAAAAGAAAATTAAAAATTAAAAAACCTACCTGTGACTTAAGAACACTGACTACTAAGGAGTGCTAACCTTAGAATAAGAGAAAAGCTTACAAAAGCATCACATCAAAAGATACATGATTTCTTTCTTAAGTCAGTCCATCACCTGTTATTTATCTCTATAAACCTGTATACCAATGTCATAGGCGTCAGTTGGAGAATATCTGTGTTATGGATGAAGTGTGGCTTTCTTCACCATGGTATACCCAGTGTTACTACCATATCTCAGGCTTTCTTTCACCTTTTCGGGTTCTGTCTGAGAAAGAGCCCCAACCATTAACCATCAATGGAAATGTCTTATTCAAACTGCCACAGGCATGTCAGGGAAAAGAAGCATGGAAAAGTGAGTAGTAAGAACAGATCAAACTTCCAACCAGGAGTCCACATGTGCAAATTCCACCATCATTTGCATTCACAGCCCACAGAACTTCCTTGAGGGATTTCTCCCTAGAGCAAGCAACTATTTCAAAAAAGCTACAATGGAAGTTACTTGCTGTAAGACAATATAGTTTTAAAGCCTCCCTTCCTGTACTTGTGTTTATTGTGCTCATGCTTTATTGCATCAGCTTGGTGTCAAGTGAGCATTCTGCAGCTCAGCACCATCATCTCAGGTAATGCATGTTTCCAATTGCTCTCAAGTGGAGCCATATTTTCTACAAAATCACATGAAAGGCAACTTGAATTCTCTGACAAATCATTCATAACCTTTTCAGAAGACTCAAATAAATCCCATCAAATATTTTTTAGAAGCAGAATAAGATGGTTAATTTCACATTTAAAAAAATACATATTGGGCCCGGCGCGGTGGCGCAAGTGGTTAAAGGTCCTCGCCTTGCACGCCCGGGATTCCATATGGGCGCCGGTTCTAATCCCGGCAGCCCCGCTTCCCTTCCAGCTCCCTGCCTGTGGCCTGGGAAAGCAGTCGAGGATGGCCCAAAGCTTTGGGAACCTGCACCCACGTGGGAGACCTGGAAGAGGCTCCTGGCTTCGGATCGGCATAGTATCGGCCTGTTGCGCTCACTTGGGGAGTGAATCATCGGACGGAAGATCTTCCTCTCTGTCTCTCCTCTCTGTATATCCGCCTTTTCAATGGAAAAATAATAAAAATAAATCTTAAAAAAAAATACATATTTAGAGCTTGGCATTATAGCCTAGTGGGTGAAGTCCACGCTTTGTACATGCCAGGATCCCATATGGGCACCAGTTTAATCCCAGGAACCCTGCTTCCCATCCAGCTCCCTGTGTGTGCCTGGGAAATCACTCAAGGAGAGCCCAAAGCCTTGGAACCCTGCACTGGCGTGGGAGACCCAGAGGAAGCTCCTGGCTTCTAGCTTCAAATTGGCTCAGCTCCAGCCTTTGTAGCCTTCTGTCTCTCTCCCTCTCTGTATACCTGTGTTTCCAATAAAAATATATAAATCTTTTAAAAAGCCCAGCACGGTGGCCTAATGGCTAAAGTCCTCGCCTTGAACACACCAGGATCCCATATGGGTGCTGGTTCTAATCCCAGCAGCTCCACTTCCCATCCAGCGCCCTGCTTGTGGCCTGGGAAGGCAGTCAAGGACGGCCCAAAGCCTTGGGACCCTGCACCCGTGTGGGAGACCCAGAGGAAGTTACTGGATCCTGGCTCCAGATCGTTACAGCAACAGCCATTGCGCTCACTTGGGAAGTGAACCATCGGACGGAAGATCTTCCTCTCTGTCTCTCCTCTCTGTATATCTGACTTTGTAATAAAAAATAAATAAGTCTTAAAAGTGAGAGAGAGAGGAGGAGGAGGAGTCTGTTTTTTTAAAAAAATGTATTTATGCCTTCTCTTGCTCAGCACTACCTCCTGTGGTGGCAGCCTTCTTCCTGGCAACATGGCCGCCCTCAGACCCTGGATGAAGCTGAGGACCAAGAGCTTCATCCTGCACCAGTCAGACCATGATGTCACGATCAAGCAAAACCCCAAGGCAATGACAACAGGGTGTTGCGGAGGTTCAAGGGACAGATCCTGATGCCCAATATCAGCTACAGGGGCAACAAGACCAAGCACATGCTGCCGAGCGGCTTCTGCCAGTTCCTGGTACACAATGTCAAGGAGCTGGAGGTGCTACTGGTGTGCAAGGAACGTTACTGTGCAGAGATTGCTCACAATGTCTCCTACAGGAACTGCAAAGCCATGGGGGAAAGAGCAACCCAGTTGGCCATCCAAGTAGCCAACCTCAATGCCAGGCTGCACAGTGAAGAAAATGAATAGCCAGCTTGATTTGGTGCACATTTTATTTGTGTTTAAGTAAAACCTTGAAAGCCACAAAATCAAACAAAAATATTTATTTAAACGAGTGACAGAGGAGTAAATTAGTGGAGGATGGCCCAAGGCTTTGACCCTGCACCCACATGGGAGATCTGGAAGAAGCTTCTGACTCCTGGCTTTAGACTGGCTCATCGGGAGGCCAATCCCTGATTGGGGAGCTAGTTGGGAAATAAGGCAACTGCAACATGAAGCGGCACCCATATACAATGCCCTGGTGCTTGCAGACTAGCCTGCTGAGCAGGTCATGCTGGCCCCAAATTAGCTTATCTATCTTATGAAAAAAATTCTAGGTAGATAAGTTAGCTTGAGTTCATATGCTTTCTGTATTGTTTAGGTGCCAGGAAATGTATATATCACAGCACATTTTTAAAACATCACAAAGGGCTCATTGTGATGATTCAGCAAGCAACATTTTTCAATATATTATCTTCAAAATATAAGGATGTTTAAAAATATAAACATATTGTCATCATACTTTAAGAATTAATGGTTTGGGAGTCCAGCACAATGGCTCAGTGGCTAAATCCTCATCTCGCACACTCCAGTACCCATAAGGGCACCACTTCTTATCTCAGCTACTCCATTTCCCATCCAGCTCTCTACTTGAGGCCTCAGAAAGCGGTAAAGGATGGTCCAAAGCTTTGGGACCCTGCAACTACATGGGAGACCTAGAAGAAGCTCCTGGTTCCTGACTTTGGTTCACCTCAACTCTGGCCATTGTGCCTGCTTGGGGAGTGAGCCAATGGATGAAAGATCTTTCTCTCTGTCTCTCCTTCCCTTTGTAAATCTAGATTTCCAATAAATATAAATAAATAGGGCTCGGTGAGGTGGTGCAGTGGTTAAAGTCCTCGCCTTGCACGCCCGGGATCCCATATGGGCGCCAGTTCTAATCCTGGCAGCCCCGCTTCCCTTCCAGCTCCCTGCTTGTGGCCCGGGAAAGCAGTCGAGGATGGCCTAAAGCTTTGGGACCCTGTACCCACGTGGGAGACCCGGAAGAGGCTCCTGGCTTCGGATCGGCATAGCATCGGCCATTGCGCTCACTTGGGGAGTGAATCATCGGACGGAGGATCTTCCTCTCTGTCTCTCCTCTCTGTGTATCTGACTTTCCAATAAAAATAAAATAAATCTTTAAAAAATAAATAAATAAATCCTTCAAAAAATATTAACAATTTGGGGACCATATCTTGGTGTTTCAGGAAAAGCCACTGCCCACAATGTTGACATTCCACGTGGATACCAGTTTAACCTGGCTGCTCCAACTCCCATCCAGCTCCCTGATAATGGCCTGAGAAAAGCAACTGAAGATGGCCCAAATGTTTGGTCTTCTTCAATACAGGAGACCAAATGAAGCTCCGTGGCTTCTACCTCACTCAGCCTGAGCTGTTGTCACTTTGAGAGTGAACAAGCAGATGGAGGAACTCTTTCTATCTGTTTCTCTCTGTAACTTTGACTCTCAAATAAATAAATAAATAAATATTTTTAAAATAGGATTGATCCTGGGTCCAGCACAATGGCTCAGTGGCTAAAATCTTTGCCTTGCGCGTGTCAGGATCCCATATGGGTGCCAGTTCGTGTCCTGGCTACTCCTCCTCCCTTCCAGCTCCCTACTGGTGGCCTGGAAAAGCAGTAGAGGACGGCCCAAAGCACTGGAAGACTGTATCCACATGGGACACCTGGAAGAAGCTCCTGACTCTTGGCTTTGCTTCAGCTCAGCTCCAGCTATTTCGGCCACTTGCAGAATGAACAAGCAAATGGAAAATCTTTCTCTCTGTAAAGCCTTCTCTGTAAATCTACCTTTCCAATAAAAATAAATAAAATACAAAAAATAAAAAATCAAATAAATAGGATAGATGCTTACTTAATATGAAATATCCACGGGCAAAATTTCATTACTGTTTCTCAAAAACTTACAAAGTTTTTGTTTTTGTGAAACACAGTTTTCTAAATATTCACAAGCAGAAGGAAGAAGAAATTAAAAAAAACTTTATCACAGTTTTTGAAAATCAGGAAGCACATAAGGTCATAATTTACAATTGGTTGACAGTATCTTTCATTTTCATAGTAATTACTTAAAATTTTAAACCAACTTTCAAATGATGAAGAATATGAACCTATTCTTATGTTGCAGACAATTTGTATTTTTTTTTTCTTTCTCAGAGTATTTAAACACCTACACTCTTAGCTCTACATTTATGGAAGAAAAAGTCAAAAATCCCATACAGCAGGTCTTATTTTTCATGCTATGCTCTTCAGTATTCACTTTCTGTCCTATGCAAATAGATTTACATAGAGAAATTTTTTTAATGCCATGCAAATTTTAAGGCATAATTGTCAATTAGTATTTTTAAATACAATATAATTGGAAACTTTTAAAAATTAACCTAAAGTTATTGAAATGGAATTCCTGACTTCTGGGTCAACCTCACCCAGTCCTGGAAGTGTCAGGTCCTTAGCAAATAAACCACAAGATGGGATCTCTCTGTCTCTGTCTTTCTCTTCCTGCATCAACTTCTGAGTTTCAAATACATAAACATTTTTGAAAAGAAAGTGGTAATAAATCATTATAAAATCATATATAATTAATCTGATGTTAATTCTACATATACATATTATAAATTACAGTATATAGTAATATTGTTTTGCTATGTAAAATGAGCTTTTCTATAGCTAACTCAATATACAGATTCCCTTTAGATTTGCCTTGTTTCTTTCATAATTATAATTACTTTCTTTCTTAATTACAGGTCCTGCATTACTAAGGCTCCAACCCTTGGTCTAAAGGGAAATGAAGTTGTCTTATTGTTACACCAGCAACAGGACTTTAAAATCTTTAGCCTGGGATATTGCGGTTTTGTAGACCTTAATGGCATTGGCCTTGACTGGAGATGCACAAGCAAATTTGTTTCCTGTCAGTCTCGCTGAGGCTAATGCATTGTCCAGCTGCCGCATTTTCACTGCTGTCTAACGACTTGGTGCCACAGTGGGGAGCTGCGAGGGCACATTGTTGCCTTCTGGCACAGCTCCTGGCAGGAAAGCAGCCTTCAGAGATGCACTGCCCTGCACCGCTGGTTCTGGGAAGGCAGAGCAGCAGGCTCCATCACAAACGGGTTCCTTTCTCCTACGTTCGGATCATGTTCAGGTGCAGGCAACACATTGTGGAAAGGTCTGATATCAAAACAGTAAACACTGAAGTGCACTAAGCAGGGCAAATGCTTAGCTAAAATAACCACCTTGAGCACTCCTAATCCAAGGACTTTAAAGGAAATACTAAACTCAGTGGTAAAATCTGAGTCTGTCTCCCATACATTTAAATGGTTAAGATCACTTTATAAGCAAATGAGAACATAATGAGAAATCTACATCCCATTATACTACAACATCAGTGAGGAAAAGAAAAGCAGAAGTATATTTAAAACTTCATAGTATGGGCCCAGCGCGATAGCCTAGAGACTAATGCCCTTGCCTTGAATGCACAAGCATTCCATATTGGCCCCAGTTGGTGTCCCAGAGGCTCCATTTCCGACCCAGCTCCGAGCTTGTGGCCTGAGAAAGCAGTCAAGGACAGCCCAAAGCCTTGAGACCCTGCACCCATGTTGGAGATCCGGAGGAAGCTCCTGGCTGCTGGCTTCAGATCGGCTTAACACTCACTTGGGGAGTAAATCATCGGACGGAAGGTCTTCCTCTCTGTTTCTCCTCCTCTCTGTGTATCTGACTTTCCAATAAAAAAAACATAAGTCTTTTAAAAAGAAAATAACTGTTGGTACGCGGACATCGCAATCAAGAATACCAAGAAGCCTGGTGCGATAGCCTAATGGCTAAGGTCTTCAACTTGCACACAATGGGATCCCATAAGGGCGCCAGTTCATGTCCCAGCAGCCCCACTTCCCATCAAGCTCCCTACTTGTGGCCTGGGAAAACTGTCAAGGACAGCCAAACGCCTTGGGACCCTGCACCCACGTGGGAGACTCAGAAGAGGCTCCGAGCTCCTGGCTTCAGATTGTCTCAGCTCCAGCTGCTGCAGTCGCTTGGGGAGTGAATTAACAGATCGAAGATCTTTCTCTCTGTCTCTCCTCCTCTCTATATATCTGACTTTGCAATCGAAATAAACAAATCTTTTAAAAAAAAAAAAATGAGCTGTCAGTGTCACAAAAGACCAAGACTGTAGGGGCTTTCCTGAAGATATTGAGATGGGTAGGTAGGAAAAGCAGCCAGACAGTTGCCAGTGTGGCAAAGATTGCTTCTCAAACTGTCAAAATTGGCATGTAGTGTGCTTTTTTTCTATTTGGAATGTGTGTGGGCTATGAAATTCAGCACCTACAGAAAAGAGAGGGGTGGGGACAGTGCAGTGGCATAGTGGGTAAAGCTGCCCCATGCTGCCAGTATCCCATATGGGTCTCGGTTTGAGTCCCAGCTGCTCCATTTTCAAATCAACTCCCTGCTAACGTATCTGGGAAAGCAGCAGATGGGCCAAGTGCTTACGCCAGTGCACACCAGTGGGAGCTCCTAAAGAAGACTCTGATTCCAGGAGCAGCCAGCTCCGGCCATCACGGCCCTTTGGGACACTAACCAGCAGACAGACAGATCTCTCTCCCTCTCTTTTTCTGTCCCTTTCTCAATGCACTCTGCCTTTCAAATAAATATACAAAAAGGAGAAGGCTGCTGACAGCCACACTGAATGGCTCTTCAAGGTCTCACATCATCAACTCAGGACTTCACTTATTTTTGCCTCATTAAATGCTTAATTGATTAATGGAACCATCCGAAAGTTCACTCCCCAAGTGGCCGCAATGACTGGAGCTGAGCTGATCCAAAGCCAGGACCCAAGAACCTCTTCTGTGCCTCCCACACGGATGCAACGTCCCAAGGTTTTGGGCTGTCCTCCTCTGCTTTCCCAGGCCACAAGCACGGAGCTGGAAGGGAAATGGAGCAGCTGGGATTCAAACCGGTGCCGATATGTGATCCCAGGTGTGCAAGGCAAGGACTTTAGCCACTAGGCTATCGCGCCGGGCCCTATTGCTCACCTGTTGAAATTGAACCCCTGTTTTGTTTGTTTGAAGCCCTGTTTTGTATGAGCAGGATCCAGACTTGTCTCCTTTATCCCCAGGTGTCCTTGACTGTCCCTGGTCCCTTAATGGGAAGAATTCACTGACTTGAGGGAGAAGCACAGACAGCCTTGTAAAGCTCCAGCCACTAGATGCAACGAGCCACGGCCAACACTGACCACAAGGGTTTCTTTAGGGAAATCTGTCCTCCCAGCACAAAGTAACTGACACCTTCATGTAGCACCTAGACCAACTGGACTCCATTCAGCCATAAGAAATTCTTTAAAGAACAATGCATTGTGGTTACTGTTGTGGCATAGCAGGTAAAGCCGCCTCCTGCATGGCTGTTATCCCATATGGGAGACCCAGCTGCTCTACTTCCAATCCAGCTTAATACGCCTGGGAATGGCACAAAGGATGGCCCAACTGCTTGGAGTTCTGCACTTATACGGAGACCTGGGCGCAGCCCCTGGCTTCAGGTTAGCCCAGCCAAAGGTGTTGCAGCCATTTGGGTAGTGAATCAGAGGATGGACGACCTCGCTCTCTCTGTTTCTCCTGCTCTCTGTAATTCCTTTCAAATCAATAAATCTTTAAAGAAGAGAGAGAGAACACAATACTGACAATGAAAGAAAGACCATGAATACAGGGACCTGGACGCAAGCTGATTCTGCACCTCTCAGCTGCAGTTCTGATCTGCAAGGACCTTCGTGCTAACTCCTCGAGAAGCCTGGGAATTCAGCGATAGCCACCAGGCTCCTTGCTCTGTGTGCGGCCCTCAGTATCTACTGCCTTCCATCATCCTGATCTCAGCGATTGGATTTCCTTTTTTTAAACCCGATTCTAACAGTTATTTATTTTTAGTGGAAGGTCAGATAGACAGAGAGGAGGAGAGACAGAGAGGAAGATCTTCATCTGTGATTCACTCCTCAAGAGGCCACAACGGCTGCAGCTGAGCTAAATCCGAAGCCAGGAGCCTTTTCTGGGTCTCCTACGTGGTTGCAGGATCCCAAGGCTTTGGGCCATCTTCAACTGCTTTCCCAGGCCACAAGCAGGGAGCTGGATGGGAAGCGGGGCAGCCAGGATTAGAACCAGTGACCATATGAAACCTCAGTGCATGCAAGGTGAGGACTTTAGCTGCTAGGCTACTGCACCAGGCCCTATTTTCTGTTTATTTCAAAGATTTATTTATTTTTGTTGGAAAGACAGATTTACAGAGAGAAAGAGATACAGAGAGGAAGATCTTCCATCCTCTGTTTCACTCCCCAAGCAGCTGCAATGGCCAGAGCTGAGCCAATCCAAAGCCAGGAGCCAGGAACTTCTTCCAGGTCTACCTTACAGTTTCAGGATCTCAAGGCTTTGGGCCATCCTCCACTGCTTTCCTAGGCCATATACAGGGAGCTAGATGGAAGCAGAGCAGCCAGGATACTAACCAGTGCCCATATGGGATCCAAGATTTGAAAGGCAAGGATTTAGCCACTAGTCTATAGTGCTGGGCTCAAAATCTTAAACTTTTAGAACTTTGTTCAGTTTTTTACTTTTTTGGATCTCAACTCTGGATCACTTTTTCAAGTTATCATTGACTAGTTTCTAACTTAATAGCATCCAAAGTATCCCAATGCATCTCCTGACACATGACTCCACAATCACCCTGTGTTGGAATCAACTGTCTCTCTTACCTTCTAAACTCATTACAATTAATAATGTTTTAATGTTGACCATAATTTCATTTCTTTTTTTTTTACTTTTATTTTTATTTGCTTATTTTTTATTTGGAGATTTATTTTTTATTGGAAAGTCAGATTCATAGAGACAAGGAGAGACAGAGAGAAAGATCCTCCATTTTCCGTCTGCTGGTTCACTCCCCAAGTGGCCAAAAAACTCAGAGCTGAGCTGATGCAAAGCCAGGAACTCCTTGCACATCTCCCACGTGCACCCAGAGTCCCAAGGCTTTGGGCATCTTGGATTGCTTTCCCAGGCCACAAGCAGGGAGCTGGAAGGGAAGTAGGGCTGCCGGGATACGAACCAGCACCCATATGGGATCCTGTCGTATGCAATGCAAAGACATTAGTCACTAAGTTACCATGCTGTGCCCACAATTAATAGTTTTAAATCTTCTGTGGAAGATGAGAACATAAGGCTGCACAAGGTATGGTATAAAGCCTGATCAAAACACACACACACACACAAACCAAAAACACATCCATATAACAAGAACTTAAGAAACAGAATACCAAAGGACTGTACAACTCACTTCTCAGTCTCTGTGACCAATATAGTGCATACCACTTCTCTCTCTCTTTCTCTCTCTTTCTCTCTCCTTATCTCTCTCTCTCTCTCTCTCTCTCTCTCTTGCTTTCTCTCTCACACACAAAGTACATGGATGAATGTGTTTGTAAATGACTCAGGAGGAACAGTGGTTCAATTAAGAGATCAATGCATCACAGAAAACACAGGAAACAATAGAAATAATTTCAATGATGAGAGGAAAAGAACATATGGACAAGATCAGAGGAGGATTTTGCACAAAAGATTCCTGCACAGCGCTAGAGTATCAGCAAGAACTTCAAGTTGTATTTCTTACTTTTTTTTATCAGCTCTTTAAAAGTTCACTTTAATTAAAAGTTACAGTGGGATAAAACATCAGAGACAGATGTTTCATCTGTGAATTCACTGTCCAATTGCCAGCAACAGGTAGAATTAAGTCAGGAGAAAGCCAGGAGCTCAGCACACCATCCAGGCATCTAGGTCTGCCATCTACCCGGCAGGGACCAGGTACTTGAGCCATCATCTGCTGCCTTCCAGGTGTGAACTGACAGGACAGATCAGAGGTTCCAATGTGTGATGTGGGCGTCCCAAACAGTGTCTTCCCACTTCCCCAGCTGCCCACTCCTGAGTAGCTTCGCGAGTTCAACTCCTCATATACCAACATCTTTGAACACATGTGGCTTTGAACATATGACCTCACTTTTGTATCTTTCAGTTCCTTATTTGTAACACAAGAGGTTCATAGTACTCCCACCTTCTTAACATCGTGAAAACTTGGGCCCAGCACAATGGCTCGGTGGCTAAATCCTCACCTTACAGACAACAAGATCCCATATGGGCACTAGTTCTAGTCCCGGCAGCCCCACTTCCCATCAGCTCACTGCTTGTGATCTGGGAAAGCAGTCAAGGACAGGCTAAAGCCTTAGGACTCTTCACCCGTGTGGGAGACTAGGAAGAAGCTCCTGGCTTCAGGTCGGCTCAGCTCCAGGCGTTGCAGCTACTTGGGGAATAAACCAGCGTATCTTTGTCTTTGTCTCTCAGAGATAAATCTGACTTTCCAATTAAAAAAATGCATCTTTAAAACATAAAAAGAAATAAAAGAAATAGGGGAATCACCTAAGACAAAAGGAGGGCAGCAACAACTAGGACCCCAACTCACAAAATAAGGCAGTGCAATCGGGACTTGATGGAGAGAGCAAGATACAGACACTAGGGGGAGCCTGCCTCTCAGCAGCCCTGAACCGGGTTAAGCCGGAGTCCAAGGCTGGCCGCTGGTAACCATCCCTCTTTGCACTGAAGTTTCAGGACTTTTTAAAAATATGCATTTATTTATTTTACGTAAAAGGAGTATTTACAAAGAAAAAGAGAGACACAGGTTCACTCCCAAAATGGCCACAACAGGTGAAGCAGAGTCCCAGTTCATAGCAGGGAGCTAGATTAGAAGTCAGGACTGGAAGAAACACCCATTACAGGATGTTAGCCCTGCAAAGCAAAGAAATTTATTGAGATTTTTAAATTACTAGGAGCTATTATTTTCTGCTGCATCCAACTTATCTCTTCTTTATCATCATTTACAAATTTAGTTTTCTCTGAATGAGATGCTAAATACACCCCGATTCTACTGTAACGAGTGATCAAACTTTTTGTGTCATTCTTGGCTCGTGCCACTAGAGGGCTCCAGAAGCTCAGAAGCTAGGCTACAACTATCCAAAGCACTCATAGGAAAAGCATGGCTGCGACTTGATTTGGTTCTTTTCCAATAAATATTTTAAACTGATTCTTAAAGATTGCCACTAAATGTTTGAAGCTCTTACAAAGGTCAAGAGTTGATAGAATTCCATAGGTTACGCTACTTAAATGATCTCGCCTTATTTATATTTGAGCTCAACAATTTTTCCTTAACTAATGCTTCTTTGCATCCTTTTATTTCAATACTTTATTTAATCAAAGAATAAGAAAACGTATCTTTTTACTTAAGTAACAGCCTTAATTCCAAAGAACCAGACTTAGTTCCTACAGGTCCATGTAGTCAATCTCCCAGCACATTGAATCCACCAGAGCAAATTGCATACAGTTTGCATGAAAAAAATCTGGAACTCTCCTTACTTTGGCAATTTATTTGAAGTCTCTAAGTCCAGCCAATTCAAGCATCAACACAAATGTGGGTCCAGCTTTCCCTAATATCACATCACCTGCAGGAAAATTAGTCATTCCTCCCACTCTGCTTCTCTGTATTCACAACACTTGGCGTGTCCAACTAAATGAAATCTATGATGTCTTCATGACGAACCTACCAGTGTCCCAGCTCTTTCCTTCAAGGAGTCTGCATGACAGTAGAATAACATGAGAAATGAAAATGCAGCTAAGGGCCCGGCGTGATGGCGCAGTGGTTAAGGTCCTCCCCTTGCATGCACCTGGATCCCATATGGGCGCCAGTTCTAATCCCAGCAGCCCCACTTGCCATACAGCTCCCTGCCTGTGACCCGGGAAAGCAGTTGAGGACGGCCCAAAGCTTTGGGACCTTGCACCCACGTGAGAGACCCGGAAGAGGCTCCTGGCTTCAGATCGGCCGTTGCACTCACTTG
Source organism: Ochotona curzoniae (assembly GCF_017591425.1). Lineage (NCBI taxonomy): Eukaryota > Metazoa > Chordata > Mammalia > Lagomorpha > Ochotonidae > Ochotona > Ochotona curzoniae. The sequence continues at coordinate 49,478,819 of NW_024467119.1, forward strand.
TATATCCGCGTTTCCAATAAAAATAAAAAAAATAAATCTTAAAAAAAAAAAAAAGAAAATGCAGCTAAATGCAAAAACGGGACATAGTAGGGGAAGCAGGACAGCACAGGAAACCATGAAATGTCATGTACACGTTTGTCCTGCAGACATGTGTTCACCATTGCCTTTACACTCAACTTGGAAGAGAATTCTATCTTTTTCTTAACAAACACCATCTCAGAAGAGGCAAAAGAAATAAATGGCACAGATTTGCGTTAGGGGCATACACACGAAAACCAAAAGGACCCAGAAATTACAATGGCCCTGCACAAGAGGGACCGATTCTTCAAGCAGTCCACATTTTTCCCATAGATGAGGGGTACAACTCATCAAAGGTCTCAGAATAAACATACATTTCACAATGACCGGATGTTCTTTAAATCCTGATTCCAAGTAAATTATTTGGTGATACAGCAAGAAGAAACAAACCCATTTCTAACTAAAGTTATTTCAAACCATCTGAGTAGACAAGACATACACACCTTGAAGTTCAAGACAGAATCAGAAAAACATACATTCAAATGTAACGAACAATTAAAATATGTATTTTGCTCATAAAGAAGGTACCTGTAATAAATACACGTAAAGTACCAACGATTCAGTATGTCAGAAAATAAGAAGATGGAGGACAGAAGAAATTGCTATGTGCCCCAAACATGTATTGGCAGCGAAAATCTGGGCTAACGGAGACTCTAAGGTAGACTGTGTCAGTCAGTGGATTCTGGAGAGATTTCATCGCGTTTGGAATGGTGAAACTGGCAGCAATTCAGGACTGTTGGACAATCAAAACCGCCTGAGCAGGACACTAGGAGCGTGCCTCACGTAGGGGACCTGGGATGGGTGGGAGGCTGAGTGGGGCTTCTCTCTTTACTCTCCCCTTACCCTAGATCTGGAAAAAAAAAGTAATGTGGAAACGATAGTCCTTACCCACTTTGACTCTATGCCCTAATCAACGTAAAGATTAATAATAACCAATGTAAAGTTTATCAAAATATAATAATAATAATAAAAGGTTTAAAAAAAGAAAATAACAAGCTCTATTAAGTCTAGAAAAGAGGACACAAATATTATGCTTGAATTTTTTATTGTGATAGCCGTTTGAATGCAGTGGCAGAATCTAAAAGATTAGCCAGTGAATCAATGGACACGTGGCAATAAATCATATGTGAAGATGGAGAGACGGGAGGAGCAAGAACATCACAAATGCAGTAGCATTGTGAAGCGAGAACATCAGTGCTCAAAAAAAAAAAATCATGATTCATCACCCACAACTCAAGGTCTGAAGGAAGCAAAATACGGGATGACACCTTGGAAACAAACAAAAACTGCAGAAAATGAGGATAAGGAAGAAAAAGGGCTGTGTTTTCACATGCTAATTTACTCACCCCCTACCTCTCTAGATTACTGAGATGGAATTTACAGCCTAGGAGGGAGCCGGGGGAATTCTCTTATTTTTATGCAACTCCCGTCTTTATTCTGCCAACACCAAAACATTGCCTAGGAAGCTAAAGAAAAGAGCTATTTAAATTTGGTAATTAGGAAGATTTGTTATCTTGTAAGGACTGTTCTGATACTAATCTACCTCATAGCATTGTTTTTGGAAGATGCAAAAAAAAAAAAAAACAGAAAAGCTCATTAGGAAGAAATGACATTTTAAATCTTATCAGAGAGTAAAACAGATCTAGGTCTGCATTTCAAATTCAAAACAGACTACATAGGAAGCTGAGTCATTTTTTAAAGGTCGTGAAAAATTTCCAACCTGGGTGACCATGTCACATTATACATTTTGACTTCTCCCTGGAGTTATGACTGTGGGCAGGTGCTTACTCATCCCTGGTTCATTAACAAGAGCAAGGAAAAGATGGTGGCCCAATATTCACATCTGCAGAGATCCATAGCTGGAAACCCACACATCCCTGGAGACAGCTTTCACTATGTGTAAAAGCTGTTGGAGATCACGCATCGGAAAAACGCTTTCCTGACTGAGGAAACTCAGTTACTCTCAACTGCCCTACTGGACACCAGTGCTAGGCAGTGTCCATGTAGTGCTTAGTCAAATCAAAATGAACAACAACAACAAAAAAAAGTTTAAGTAGACTATAAATAGGGAAAATCCCATTTTTCTACCAGTATATGAACTCAAAATCGTACGCCTGAAAACATTTTTTAGAACTCCCTAACACAAAATTATGAAATGATTTATACTGGTCTTTCTTCCTTTACAAAAATCACTTCATGATCCTCAGATTTCATTCCTGCCGCCCTTGAAGGGGACCTGGAAGGAGTTCTGGACTTCTGGCTTCAACTGGCAGAGTCCTGGCTGTTGCAGCCATTTAGGAAGTAAACCAGGGGATGGATGATCTCTCTCTCTCTCTCTGGCTTCCTGAGAAATAAAAATGAATACACATTTTTTCAAAATCTAACAGGCATGTGGCAAGTATTTGACAGAGTGAGTCAACGCACCACTCAAGCCACCACATCCCATATCAAATATTCTGAATTCCAGCCCCAGGCCCACTCAGATCCAGCTGTCTAATAATGAATATCCTGGAAAGCAGCAAATGGTGCTTCAAGTGCTGAGGTCAGTGCACTTGCACAGGAGACCCAGAAAAAAATCCTGATAAGAAACATCACTGCTGGGGTAAGAAACCTCAAGAATGTGCCAGGCTGTTATCAGCAATAAAATGCAAAATTGGGCAATTGCAAGACGCTGTAACTGCAAATCAAAAAGGGGACAGAGTGACACACAGCCCAGCCAAATTTTTCAAGGTTCAGCTTTTTCCTGTTTTTCTAATCTAGCTCTGAGAACTCCTTACTAGAGAGTTTGTAATAACCGCTTTCACCCTTCTCAGATTTCATGACAAACAGCTCCTGTGAACCTAATCAATTCCCCCAAGCAACAGCTATATGATTTAATTTGGTTTCCAAGTATGTGATGCCAGATAAGCATTATTCTAAACATTGGAGAGATCAATCCCCACTGTGACTAAACAGATTGTCATTTTGGTTTTACAAATCAATGTCTTAGGAATTTCAAAGAACACATTTTCCCAAAGCCTAATTAATTCTCTGTGAATTGATGACCAAATTGCTTCTGAAACAACAATACTTAGCCGGCAAAAGGTGAACCCCAGCAAGATTTTATGTCCTGTGATGTTCAAGCTGAGACAGCCAAATGCTCCAAACCCCTCCTTCTAAGCGGCTGGAAAGCTGCAAGGGCTGAATCTCGGAGGTGCGGAGAGGGCCACAACACTGCACTCTAAGTCCTACACAGGAGCTGCGCGGCGCCACTCTATGCTTATTGTGTATCACTGCAGTTGTTAAAGAGAAAACAGAATGCTTATCTTTTATTGGCTACAAACGGCCAGTACTGGGTAGGAAGAAATGAAGGGCATGAATACATGTTAGTGTCACACAGATATGAACTTGGGTCTTCTGGCACAATTACTAGCAGTGAGAGCCTGGACCAGTCGGTTCTCATTAACAAGTCTGAGTTTTTCCTCTCCTATAATCAGTTAACAGATTGGAAGCATAGGGTTATTTACAAATTCCTAATCGCAGCTCACTCAAGAAAACATTTAGCCTCTTTGTGCCTTAGTTTTCTCCCCCATGAGATTGGAATAATAACTGTCTTCCTTGCAGAGTTACAGTGAGAAAGAAATGAGAAAAATCTTCCTAAAGTGTACATTATAGTAACTTTCACTGTTTGCTATTTTTACAATGAACTGCTGATGAGATACAGAAATGCCACCCCAAAATATGGCACTGGGCATTTTGAATGTTTTAAGTTGAAACTTACTGAATAAACTATATAAGCAGACATGTCTTTCTGGACTTCTATCACCTATCTCATGGGAGGGATGCACTGCCAACACCCAGAGACACTGGTACTCAGAGAGGACAGCAAGACTCCAAAGAGGAGCTTGCTAGGTTCTCCCCAGCTTCCTGGCATTTGGTCATGCCCTCCTTTGGCCGAGTCATTTTACATGGCTGTCCATTTATCATCCAACATAAACATCATCACATACAGGTTTTATCCTGGGTCACAGAGCTCGTGAATCCTGAATGATCTTGGGCCCTTTATTTAAATACATCTCCTGTGCTTTCTCTTGTTGATTTATTTTTGCCACAGCAAAATGCCAATGTCCATCTTAGGGAAAGTTAGCACTTTTCCTCTTCTACCCTGGCAACACTGTTATGGGGATCAGAGGCCACATATACACCAAGTGTATATGCACCTGTGGGACATATTCCGGAAGTGGTAGTAGTAATGACTGCCACCACATAGTTAACGTTGGCATTAGCAATGGTGGATCTAACGTCCCTGTCCATCTCCACTTGCAGAATGAACTACTCTGGTGATGACACCCAAAGCTTCCCACAAAATCACCATCTTACACTCCTACTAAAGAGGCTAGGCCTGACAGACTGTGAGAAAAGGACAATTACATGTGACTCTTTTTTCTTAAGATTTTTTTTTTATTGGAAAGGCGGATATACAGAGGAGGAGAGACAGAGAGGAAGATCTTGCATCCAATGCAAGGGGGTGCCAGGATATGAACCGGTGCCCATATGGGATCCCGGCACGTCCAAGGCCAGGACTTTAACCACTGCGTTATCACGCTGGGCCCAAATACATGTGTCTTTTCCCAATTCCAGTTTTATACATTGAATGACACACAATTTTGATACAAAATACATTTCCCCATAGGCATGATGAATGAACAATTTATATTTTCTGCGTATTAGTGACCATTATTAGAATTTATTGTTCCAGAATTTCAACCTCTACTTCCAGCTTTTCTGCTATTTTTTTTTTAACATTTATCTATTTTTATTGGAAAGGCAGATACACAGAAATGAGGAGAGACAGAGAGGAAGATCCTCCACCCGATGATTCACTCAAGTGGCCGCCATGGCAGGAGCTGAGCCAATTTGAAGCCAGGAGCTTCTTCTGGGTCCCCCAAGCAGGTGCTGGGTCCCAAAGCCTAGAGCCATCCTGGACGGCGTTCCCAGGCCACAAGCAGGGAGCTGGATGGGAAGCTGGGCTGTCAGGACTAGAACCGGCTCCCATATGGGATCCCAGCACTTTCTAGCGAGGACTTTAACTACTATGCCATTGTGCCGGCCCCTTTGCTTCTCTTTCTTTTTCTGACAAACTCTCTTGGGCTGCTTCAGAGGGGTTGTATAATCAGTACATAATGGCCAGGGAGACAGGCACCTGGAGCTCAAGGAACCATCTGTTGAACTTCATACCATGTGCAGGAAGCAGTCTCAAGAGAGACTGGTACAAAGCAATGAGAATGCCCCACGCGTTCCGCCATCCACAAGGGAGATCCTAAGAGAGTTTCTCTTAGGAACCCAACTAAAAGTCTTCAAAATAACGAATCAGGGCCTGATGCAGTAGCTTAGCAGCTAAAGTCCTCAGCTTGAACCTGCCAATATGTCATATGTGCATCGGTTCTAATCCCAGCAGCCCTGCTTCCCCTCCAGCTCCCTGCTTGTGGCCTGGGAAAGCAATGGAGACCCAAAGCCTTGGGCCCCTGCACCTGCATGGAAGATCCAGAGGAGGTCCCTTGCTCCTGGCTTCGGGTCAGCACAGCTCTGGCTGTTGCAGCCATTTGGGCAGTGAATCAACGGATGGAAGATCTTCCTCTCTGCTTCTTCTGTATGTATGCCTGACTTTCCAATAAAAAATATAAAAATTCTTTTTAAAAAATGAATTTAAAAACCTACGCACAATAACAGAAACAGAGCCAATTCCACTTGCAAGTTAACACTTAGCTACCTCTATTTTGATTTATAAAAATCTTTAGGCTGCCCGCACAAATTTAGAACTGGAAAAAAATTAGAAGTCATTAGACGAAAGCACTTTGTTTTCTAGCCGAAAGAAACTAAGGCTCCAGTGCATGAACCTATGCTAACTGGAAACTAACTACAGACCATCTCTAACTGCAAGTCTTTCTAATCGAAACCAATTACATTTTTTTTTTTTTTAAGGCAAAGAAATAGAAGCCATCTCATAACCATGAGCCCAACCTCCACTCCTGGCAGCTTAGCTCTGGGCCTATCTGCTACACTGTACAGTCTGCAGCCCCTCCACCTAACCCCAGGTCCTTGCTCCATGAATGTGTGGCAGTTTAACATGGAACCATATTTACAACATAGATGAAAACTGCCAGCATTTATCCTATTATATGGCACTATCTCAGAAACTGGGAGAGGAAAGGAACAGTAGCTGACTAAGCCTTCTCAACAATTAACTCGCTAAGTGACTGGAGTAAATGTATAAACCAACGAGGTTAGACTGATTGGCAATTTACGGTGCTCATAGTGTGGTGCTTCCAGGATTTTTTTTTTTTTTTAACAGACTTTACAGAAGTTCAAAGAAAAAAGATACCATTGTAGGCAGGAAATGTTAGGGAAAACTGGGTGAAAAAGCTGCGGATTAGATTAGGCACCAAAGCACCAGAAGGATTAAGCTGAGGAAGGGGGCAGGACGGTACCCAGTGGAGGAGGGGAGAAGCAGAAGGAGATAGCTTGAGCAAAGGGAAAAAAAAATCAGAGACTGGAATGCAGCAGAGATGTGCTAAGGTGTGGAGGCAGCTCAGGCCAGATGGCAGAGATCTTATCTCTAAGGGAGGAAGTGAGAGCCCTCTGCATAAGGAATCCTAAGGGAGATGTTAAGAACTTAAGAAGTGGAGAAATGTGGGGACCTTTTCTTCTGGGAGAGGGGAGAAAATGCAGACAACCTGCTGAGATCTCCACAAGCAATGAGCAAAACAATGTGGGGGCAGGAGGATGTTGTAGCTGGGCTAGAAAGCCTGCTGAGAGCCGACTGTGAAATTTTGAAAAGTTCCTTTTAATCTGCACACACACACGCACAAAGCAGCAGGAAAAGCAGGCTGGAGGGTGCTCTGGCACTTTTTGCTATGTTCTTAGAACTTCTGAATCCAATAGAAAATCATCACTAAAGCCAGAACTTCTATACAGGGCAAAACCGAACCCTACTTTTAACTACCAGATTTTTTTTATAAGGATGTAAAAACTAATGGAGAAAATCAATCTTTTATTCATTCACCAGCCTTCTACCAATTCCTAACTCTTTTAAGAAACAGACTGGGTTCCTTGTCCTCTGTAAATTACAGACATCACTCTCTGCTTTTTATCATCAGCCCCTGAGACACGCGAGGATGTCTGTGCACCTGACACACAGAGTTGAGACAAGGATGCAATAGGAGAGGCATTGCTTCTCTGTATCATTCATGCTAAGCCACGGACCCCTCTTCATTGCAGCCCTGGGTGAGCAAGCAAGGAACTCAGGACCTAATTGTTTGCTCTTCTCCACACACCCTGGGGCCATGACTATCTCCCCACTACCACTGCCCTCCAACTCTCACCAACGTTGTACTCCTTATTCGTAAAGTAAACCTGGACTCTCTCTTGGGTCTCTTCCCTCCCCTTAGGTCTCTATCCCCATTCTTTTCCTCTAGCCTTAGGTTTTTCTTAGAGTGCCTCGGTGACTCACAAAGGTGTTACTTTGGGGCTTAGGAAGGGATGTTGTTTCATCTACTGCTACTCAACACTGCAGACAGGCACTAGAAAGAGCTTTGGAGAAGTCCTCAAATATATAGATACTATAGTTAGCAATCTAGAAAGACCGATACACACAAGTATATGTATATTTGAGGGTAATTCAATAAATGTATATGGGGCAAGTGTTTGGTGCAGCAGTTGAAACACTGCACAGGTCATCCACATCCCACTTTTGGAGTGCCTAGCTCAGATCTTGGTTCCATTTCCACTCCCACCTTTCTGCTGCTGTGCACCTACAGTTAACAATGGCCCAAATGCTTGGCTCCCAACTGATGCGGGAGAACTGAACTGAGTTCCTGCCTTTTGGCTTGGTCCTTACCTATCCCACCTATTACAGCGTCTGGGGAGGGACCCAGTGGGTGCAGAATCTCTATTTTTCAAATAAAGACAAATTAATTTAGTGTAAAAACATTTCAAATTTATGCATTTTTTCAAAATATATGCCGTTGAAAACCCCTCATATGTACAAGTATTATGTATTATAGTAAAAAAAAAATAGGTATATGGTAAAAGCCAGTGTCTGCTGAAATTCTGGTATGTGGAGATGGTAATTCATCCAGACTTAACACTACAAAAATATATGCAGGCTGGTTTTCACAACTAGGAGTCCCACCACCTGTACTTAGGAAGCCTCCAGCTTTTTCTTTGTTTCTCCTGGGTGCTTTCTATGATCATTGACTCCTCCTATAATTGCTCTTCAATTTCCCTGAGATTTACCCTCTCATACCTGCTTCTTTTCACAGGAAAAAGCTCTTACAAACTAACTATATCTATGTGCTAAAAATACCCAACCTCTACATTATGGAAATTAGCAGATGCTTATTAACTATGGGTCTGATTGAGTTTTCCTCATTTGTATTCACTCAGAATAATAAAAAGTCATTGTGTTTGGAGACAGCTTCCATCAAATTCTAAATCAAAAAGTGTGGAATTGAGAAAGTGTTGTCTCTTGGGAAATACCTACAGTTTAATAATCCTGAAATTAGCCCCTTTTATGTTCTATGAGAAATCTCAAAGCCAAAAACACATTTTCTTGTTATCTACCACTTTCCACAAACACATGATACAATTCTAGAGAACATTATGATTATTGTTTTCAGTAAAACAATACGTATTCTATTCCATAGCAGATCAGATGGCTCATAACTTTTGCAGGATTGGTGACAGCTGACTTCCTGAAGTTTTGAAATGAATAAATAGGCCTTAGTTTTCCATATATTTTCTAAATGTAAATTTTCCCATCAAATTTCAAAGTATATTTAAATTCATAAACAGATGCTTCATAATAATATAATAATGATACCTAGGAAAATGTTATACTTAACTATAAATTAAGCAAGACATTTTACTAGCAGAAATTTGAAATCCATGTGTTACATTAGTAACTTTGTAAATGATAGCAACTGATGAAATGTACAGGTGTCACAGAAGCAGGGAGGTCGGGTCAAAGATGAGTTAGAATCACAGGTCCGTTCAATGACTTCAATTTACAGGACCACCCCAAACCTTAACGGTTATTTATTAAATGGATTATTTGCAATTCTTCATTCACAGCACTTAACAAGCATCGGCAAGTTTCAAAACATCTGCAAAGGGAGGTCATTTACACTTGCCTTGCTTCAGCATATCATGAACTATATATTTAAAAATATTGGAGACATTCAGAACACAACCAGGATAAAATTATACTTGGAGAAATCAGGTCCATTATCTGCAGGGGTAGTGGAGAAATAAAGCAAAACAGGAATGTACTATCTGTGCATCAAATTAACATCAAAGACTTAAAGGTTAACCTTAAGATAAAGATAATGTAACCTAGACAAAAAGATTTTTAAGGAGACAGGAATTTGTCATTGTGAACAAGCCCTCTCTAGGAATTAAGGGCATCAGGTCAGTCACATTCCAAGAGAAAATAAGTTGCAGTACGAGTTACTTATATTTCAAGTCTCACAAATCAGAGTTAGACTAATCACTGCCTTTTGGCCTTCAGTTTGATTTCTGACTTGTGAATAGTTTACAGTGAACATCTTAATTTGCTGTGTAAGGGTTATTACATCGTAAACGTATTTGTCCCTATAGGAAAGTTTAGTCATGCTCAGTTTTCAATTTAAGCGTTCTGTTTTTGCTTAGAGTAACCCTTTGTAAGTTAGTATGAAAATAAAGGAATGAGGCAGTGTTTAAGAGAAGCTCTTGAACAGTAGCCATCACCACATTTTCTGATGAATCTTTTCACTTTGATTACATTGGTGGATGCCTTACCAAAACATGTGTGCATGAAAGCAACTTTTATTACATTTCAGCTGTGATTCTAAGATGACAGCTAAATCGTATCAATGAGAAAAAAATAGGCACTATACGAACAACAGTATTTCAAGAAAATCTCATTTTAAAATAGAATACTGTTCATCCTTTATGCAAAGGTTATTCTGATAATACCAGTAGTTAACACATACTCAAAAATCCTTACAATGTCTACTCTTTATCTGACAATATTTTTCCTTTCCAACCTAAGATTCCGGTGGGTTAGAATCCATTATTTTATAACTTTTGCGACTTCTGTCCCTTCACTCTCCCTACCTTCCTTAATCCGCAATATTTGGAAGACAGCTGGATTCCATTAAGGAGAATCAAAGATGACAGCACTACCATTAAAATAAATCACGCCAGCTAGGATCAATTAGCTTAATTGTCAGCACTTAAAATCTGGGACTTCAATTTGGGAAATAAACTCACTCTTGAATTTAGTGTCTTTATGTAAAACCTTACCCCCTCTCTGCAGAGAAACCGCACAGCTCTGAGGAGAACCCCCAGTCCTCAACAAAAGGCATTCAACGAACCAATTATGCACGTGAACCACTCATTTTCACATGCAAATATCTTGTGCATTATCCTTTTGCAGATTTGAATGTGATCTTTAACATTTCAACACCAGTGGCCAGGCTTCAGAGATCCCAGCCTGTGGGCTATGGATTAAGATTCGCTAATTATCATTTCCTTTTGGTGCTAATGTGTTTGTTCCTTATTAGTGCCACTCACTGGCCTGGATTTAAACCAGCTTAAAGAAATTCCTTTGATTTGCCAGGTTTCAAAGATACAAAAGAATTTCTCACTTTGAAAATCCCCACAGAGTTTAGGGTGAAGAATGTATCACCTCAAGATGTTGATACTTTTCCTTATAATTTAGGCTGTCAGGAATTTCTCAACCTGGCAAGATCTGCTGGGGGATGCTCCCAGCTCTTCAGCACACAGAAGGGCATTGCCTACTGCTCTGAGTTTAATGCCACTGTTAATTTCTCTCAATGACTATATTGGTACATAGAGTACAAACTGAAATTGTCTTAGGGTTTTTACGAATATGAAGCTATAGTGAGAGCCCTAGAACCTGAATAAAGCTGGACATTTGATTTGGATATTTGCAGAAAAATGCCAGTGCACGCCCTTCTGTTATCCAGGGACAAATTAAAGAATAATTTCATCAAATTTCATCAGGCTAGTCCTATTATGCATGATTAAAATTTAATACATCATTCCAACCTTTTGAGGTTTAAAAAATGAGTACACTCCTTTGTATTACTATGTCTTAAGCATTTGTTCCACTTTTACAAATGTTCCAGTGAAATAAAATATTATTTAATATTAAACTTAGTATTTTATGTTAAAGCATTAGCTAAGGAACACATCCTTTTTTTAAAAGATTTATTTATTTTTATTGAAACGTAAGATATACAGAGAGGAGGAGAGACAGAAGAAGATTTTCCATATGCTGATTCACTCCCCAATTGATCTCAATGGCTGGAGCTGCACCGATCCACAGCCAAGAGCAAGGAGCTTCTTACATTTCTCCCACACAGGTACAAGGTCCCAAGGTGTTGAGCCATCCTCAACTGCTTTTCCAGGCCACAAACAGGGAGCTGGATGCGAAGTGGGGCTGCTGGGATTAGAAGGAGTGCCCATATGGGATCCCAGTACATGCAAGGCCAGGGCTTTAGTCACTAGGCTACTGTGCTGGGCCCAGAAACACTTCCTTTCTCACTTTCAGTATAAAAAAGGTAAGGTTGGGCCCGGCGCAGTGGCGCAAGTGGTTAAGGTCCTCGCCTTGCACGCCCGGGATCCCATATGGGCGCCGGTTCTAATCCCGGCAGCCCCGCTTCCCTTCCAGCTCCCTGCCCGTGGCCTGGGAAAGCAGTCGAGGACGGCCCAAAGCTTTGGGAACCTGCACCCGCGTGGGAGACCCGGAAGAGGCTCCTGGCTTCGGACCGGCATAGTATCGGCCCGTTGCACTCACTTGGGGAGTGAATCATCGGACGGAAGATCTTCCTCTCTGTCTCTCCTCTCTGTATATCCGCCTTTCCAATGAAAAAATAATAAAAATAAATCTTTTAAAAAAAAAAAAAAAGGTAAGGTTTGTTTATCTTAAAAACAAACAAACAAAAAACCATGCTAAGAGGAGGTCAGTATTCAAAACCGAGTTTTCTTTTTTTTAAGTTTTTCTTTTTAAACATTAATTTATTTTTATTGGAAAGTCAGATTTACAGAGAGAAGCAGAGAGACAGAAAGAAAGATTTTCCATCTGCTGATTCACTAACCAAGTGGCCACAATGGCCAGAGTCAAGCTGATCTGAAGCCAGGAGACAGGAGCCTCTTCCAGGTCTTCCATGCGGGTGCAGGGTCCCAAGGCTTTGAGCAGTACTCAACTGCTTTCCCAGGCCAGAAGCAAGGAGCTGGATGGGAAGCGGGGCAGCCTGGACACAAAGCGGTTCCCATTTGGGATCCCAGAACATGCAAAGTAAGAATGTAGCGACTAAGCTAGCATGCTAGACCCAAGACATATACGTTCTTTAAACATCATTCTATTATGCTCAAGTTTTTAAAAATTGGCATTATGTTGTAACCAGAAAATTACATATTTTTAAAGAAAAACTGATATGTATAACTGAATGAAAATATGTAAATAATAATTTAGTTAGCCAACAAAGTCATTTACGATTTTTCAATAGTGAATTTTTTCAGATATCAGCGTAAGGGAGCTGGCTGACCTTGTGGATGCTTCTAGAAAGCAGACCCACCGTTGTGGTTCATCTGGTTAAGCTGCCACTTGTGACAAAAGCCTCTCACAGCCAAGTGCCAGTTCCAGTCTCAGCTATTTTGTTTCTGATCCAGCTTCAGGCTGATGCGTCTGGAAAGGCAGTGAAGGATGGCCCAGGTGTTAGGCATCCCACCACCTACTTGAGAGACCAAGGTGGAGTTCCTTGCTCTTGGCTGCAGCCTAGCCTATAGCACCCTGGGTGCTATAGCAATTGGAAAAACAAGTAAGTGAAGATCTCTCTGTGCCTTTCTCTTCCTCTCCTTGACATTCCACTTTCAAATAAATAAGCAAACCTTTAAAAGGGAAAGGTTAAAAAGGCCCTTGTTGTGGCATTGCAAGCAAAGCCTACACCTGAGGCACTGATTGGGGTCATATGGGCACTTGTTCCAGTTTTGGATACTCCACTTCTGATCCAGCTTTCTGCTATGGCCTGGGAGAGTAGATGAAGACGGCCCAGATCCTTGGACCCCTGCACCAACATGAGTGACCTGGAAGAAGCTGCTGACTCTTGACTTCAGACTAACCCAACTCCGGCCATTGTGGCCACCTGGGAAGTGAACCAATGGATAGAAAGAAGTTCTCTGTGGCTCTCCCTCTGCCTTGCAAGTAAATAAAGAAAACATTATGAAATGTTATTAAAAGGGTGAAAAGTCCATTCCCTAATAGCAGGATCATTGATGGAGAGATGAAACATCAGAAAAAGATGTGTCTTTACAGGCTGCAGAACATTAAAATGCCACACCCTTCATGCAAAGGCTGAGTCAATATAGGGGTCTTATCCTTAGGTGGTAGCCACAGTAGCCATTAGAAGATATGGAATGAGAATGGTAACCTACCAAATATTTTCTACTAGGTTGTTATAAAGGAATTTTGTTTTAGTTTTCCTTGGTTTTAAGAAGAAATAAAGATTCTGAATCAGATCCTGTGACTCTTCTACTTACATATCTGCTAAAGGTAACCATTGTCCAAAGGATAATGCCCTAAGTCCTCCTTATCAGAACAAACAAGGCACTTAACATCCTGGCCCCAACTCACCTTAACCAGCCTTATCTACAGGCTCCACTCACCCAAATCCACACCCCAGCTGTACACACCCAACACACACATAGTATTCTGAAAAATTTGATGAGGACCATGTCAATAGAGTACATATCACCTCTCTCGTGAAATTGTCCTCAACTTTACACTGGATTTTTTCACATTTCATTATATTGCTTTAACGAGGGAATCAAGCCCTCTTTGTGGTAGCCCTCAAGTCCCACTTTCCCAGCCTCTCTCCTTTGGCTTCTAGCTTCTGCGTCCTGCTTTTATGATTGTAAATCAACCGAGGACTCAAATGAGCTCACTGACTTCAAGGAATGGGGTAGCCTGCTCTACAAGGTCCTCCACCATGACTGGGCTCATGAGGTCACTTATTTCCCTCACAAGTAACACCTTCATGTTCAGTTTTTGTCTTAGGAGTTTTTGTTTGTTTGTTTGCATGTTTGTTTTTCTGGAAACTTGCAATCCTGAGAAGGAAGTATCCTCTCCCTACACTGACTGCAGCCCACTTCTCCATTATTAAAATTTCCTGAAGAACCTGTATCACGGGCCTGTCAAAGGCTATGAGCAACACCAATCAACCAGGATCTGTACACATGCTGAACATGCATCTCTCAACCGTAACTTCAGTGTTTAAGAACCCTTACCCTTGGGTGCCAGTTCTAATCCTGGCTGCCCCACTTCCCATCCAGCTCCCTGCTTCTGGCCTGAGAAAGCAGTTGAGGGTGACCAAAAGCTTTGGGCCACTGCACCCACATGGGAGACCTAAAAGAGGTTTCTGTCTCCTGGCTTCAGATTGGCCCACCTCCAGCCATTGTGGCTGCTTGAGGAGTGAATCAACGGATGAAAGATCTTTCTCTCTGTCTCTCCTCCTCTCTGTATATCTGACTTTTCAATGAAAATAAATACATCTTAAAAAAACAATAGTAACTCTAAGGGCCCGGCGCGGTAGCCTAGTGGCTAAAGTCCTAACTTGAACATGCCAAGATCCCATATGAACACCTGTTCTAGTCCTGGCAGCCCAGCTTCCCATCCAGCTCCCTGCTTGTGGCCTGGAAAAGCAGCTGAAGACAGCCCAACACCTTGGGACCCTGCACCTGCGTGGGAGAACCAGAAGAGCTCCTGGCTCCTGATCAGTGCAGCACCAGCTGTTGTAGTCACTTGGGGAGTGAATCACTGGACGGAATTCTTCCTCTCTCTCTTCCTCTCTCTATATATATTTGACTTTGCAATAAAAATAAATAAATCTTAAAAAAAAAAACCCAAAAACTCTTACCCTTAAGCACATGGGCAGAGTAGGAATTAAGCTACAGCTGTGCAGCTCCTAGCTCTGGGACTTGCAATAACCACGTGCTTTCATTTACCACCTGGGTGTCAGTGCTTGGCTTGTTGCCCAATCCAGATTTGGGGGCACAAGAGCAACTCCTGCAGCCAATTTTTGGGGTATTCTTTAATGTGTTTATTCTCTACTCCAAAAGAGCGACTGATTAAGTTACGGAGTAGATACTCCATATCTAGTTAGCTGGAACATTATCATAACATGATTACACACAACAATAAAGAAGGAAAACTTTGGAAAAGTGTTTTGAGTTCTATACAAATTTTAATGCTCAACAAGTCAATATTGTAAAGGAATAATCTAATCTAAATGGAATAAGAAAAAGAATTTAAAACTTCAAAAATTACATTCAAAACACAATCTATGAATGGTTACACCAGGTGCAAGTATACCTCAGCTTATCTGAGACCAAGCTGTTGATGGCAGCGGACCGGCAGCTCCAATTCCTGGGGTTAAAATGGGGTCTGCTGATCCTAACCATCCAGTCCTAACCAAAAATGTGGGCAGGGTAGGCCTGGCTTTGTCAAGATGGCCACAGGAAGAAGGCTTCCTGGTAGAGTTAAGGGTATGGGCGCTATGTTTTTGGAATGATATATTGGAAAGAAAAATGCCTGCCTCTTGCCCATTGGCAATAGCAGGTTGCTGAATCAAAAGTTCATCTAATCTCCTTGTCCTGAATGTTTGTGGTTGAGTGAGGAAGGCAAACCCAACCCTGGATAAAAAGCACAGAAAAATGATTGTTGCTAGGGAGAAAGTGGCTGTCAAGTGTGACAATTACCATTATGAAAATGATGATTTCACCCTTGTAATAACAATTGTTTGTCTCCGTTCTGCTTATTAAAAATTTTTTTTTGTCATCAGACAGAATCTTGACTACAAACAACTGACCACATTTAAAAGGAGCAGGTTGGCCATGAAAACAATTTTTTAAGATTTATTTAAAAGGCTGAGTTACAAAGACAAAGGGCTAGACAATGAGATCCTCCATTTGTTGATTTACTCCCCAAATGGTCACAGTGGCCAGGACTGGGCCAGGCTTTAATCGGGAACTTTATCCAAATCCCCTCCATGGGTGCAGAGGCCCAAATACTAGGGCCATCCTCAGCTGTATTCCCATATGCACTACCAGGATGCTGAATACGAAGTGGAGCATCCAGGACTCAAACTGGAGATTATATGGAATGCCACCACCACGATCATCTGCCTAGCATGCTGTACCAACAACTAGCTGGCTCCAGTGATAAGAATTTTAAAAATGAAATAGACTGAAAGAACAAGCGTGCAACCAAGATACAAGACTGCAGGGCCCGGTCTCCCAAGGGTTAACTCCACAGCTTAGCTTGTTTCTCAAGAGGTGTAATAGCGCATGCAATCTTGGCATGACACATTTAGCCCCCAGCTTAATCACAAATTCCTGCTTCCTGTTTGTCAAGTCATGTCCCAGAGGGATTTTAGGGTGGTCACTTGAGGATTGGATAAATACTGGAGGAACTAGGCAGAGTATAAAAGACAACCTGGAGTTTCAATAAATGGCATTCAGCATTCTCCTTACACGAAAGACCCAGTGCATGTTGTCTTCTTTTCAACCCTAGTCCCTCCACTTGGCTTGGGGTACACAGTGATGCAGGTGTTGCCAACACAACACTGAGCTGTAGTTACTGTTGTTGTTGTTATTGTTATTGTTAAGACAGATATTTCCTGTGGCTGGAGCCATGTCATTGTACCTTAAGCATCTGCATGTAGTACTGGTTCCCCAGATGGATGCTCCACTTCTGATCCAGCTCCCTGCTAGTGGCTTGGGAAAGTAGTAAAGGATGGCCCAAATTCTTGGGCCTCTGTACCAACATGGGAAACCTGGAGGAGGCTCCTGGTTTTGGTCTGGTTTAATCATTGCTGCCATTTGGGAAATAAACTGTCAGATGAAAGATAGCGCTCTCCCCCGGCTCACTGAAACTCTGCCTTTCTGATCAATAAATAAGTCTTTACAAATCTTAGAAGGTAGAGGCTGATTGACGCAATTTCAGAGATTCAGGAAAACCTGCCATAGAGGTTGACTCCTAAATTAAACTTAGAGATAGACTGGTTGGCAGCGACAGCGAAGAGCTGAATTCAAACAAAGAAGCTAGGATGGGAAGTGAAAATTCCATGACCCATTTACAGACATGGAGCATTGCTCACAAAGGACCACAGAGAACCTTAAAAGCTTTATTAAGAATTTGGACTTTACCTTAAAGGCAATGAGAAAAACAATCATTGGATAGCTTCAAGCAAGAGAATATCAGGATCAAACCTGTATTTTTGGGAAAAAAAGTCTCCTTGGCAACAAAGTAAAAGGTAGACTAGAAAAGTGTGTAAGACAGCAAAAGAAAGGCATGAAGGGAAAACGAAGAGCAGACAGAAATAAAAATGATGCTAGGTTGTCATTTTAGCTGGGGAAAAAAGAAACAATATTGCAAGGATTAAATTTTATTGTTCATGAATGAAAATAATGCATTGTTCAGCTCCGTTAGTTCTAGAGTCTCACCACGTATCCCAGTTAATTCCATAAGAAAGCACATTGATGTTTTCTACTGTATGAGCATTCATGTTAATTATGCACCTGTCTAAAGTAGACTATGTTTCTAAATGAGGGCAAACTTCAACACTGTGGAAAGAGCTGGATGGGGAAACCATTATTTACAAAAATTAACCTAACAGTGTCCTGGGCTTTCCTGGAGCAAGAAAGAATGCCCTAGAGTCAGCAACGATCCAGTGCATTTGAAGTATGTCTAATTATCACAGCCTTACCAAGAAGAAAGTGTAATGGCACAACTCAGGGGGAAGGGATCAAGATGGTCCTCCTGAGCATCACCAGCGAATCTGTCAAAAATGTTCATTGCAACCACAGTATTTCAAAAGTTTATGCAACAATATATACATTCTCTTTTAGCCCTGTCTGAGTACCAGGGGGAATAAGCAGTAAAAATGGAACAATCTCAAACCGTGTATAATTCCTACTTGAATAAAAGAATATTCTCGCATTATGAGAATATAAAATAGCAGGTCACAGGCAGCCGATTAGCCTCATAGTTAAGAGGTCCATTTCCCACCTCAGAGTAGTTGGGTTTCGCGCTCAGTTCTGATTCCTGACTCCAGTTACTTGCTAAAGCAAACTGTGAGAGTCAGGACCAATGAGGGCCCAAGTCAATGTGTTTTGCCACTCACATGAGAAAACTGGATTGAGGTTCCAGGTTCCTGACTTTGTCCACAGTCATTAAGGACATGTGGAAAATGAACAAGCTGATGGAAGCTCTCTTACACTCCATCTCTGTACCTCTCGGATAAAGTGATAATAATGATAATAATAATAATAGAACTAAATTAGTTTAATTGTATGTCACATGAGTTTAAAAGGTAAATTTAAATCTGTAATTTCTTTCACTAGTATATTTCCTGATTGTACCAAACATTCAGTTATTGTATAATTTTCTAGAGAATTCACTGAGTACAGCAGATTAAGCAGTCTCTGGATTCAGCTCTATCACATATTACATTGCAGGCTATTCTGATTCTGAGCTAGCTCCATGCTACTGAGTCTAGGAAGTTCCAGTAACTGAATCCTCACCTCCACATGGTACACCTGCCTGAAGTTCCTGCCTCCTGACTCTGGCCTGGTGCACTCCTACTGGTACAGTCATTTTGGAAAGGAACCAACAGATGGACAATCTCTTTCCCCCTCTCTCTGCCTTTCAAATAAGTTAGGGAAAGAATAGATTTAAGAAGGACAAGCTGTTACTAAAAATATTTTTCTAAGAATTGTTTAGCATTACTGAATCAGGCTACCTGTTCTATTAGTATCTTCCTCTCCTGACATATACTCAAAATTACAGCTATTTAAAATTGTCTTTATACTAACAAATCTGACATCCAATACAGACTTACTAGAAAGTGGGACTGGAAGTAAGGGAAGGTGCTATCACATCCTTCTCTATGAAAACATCAGGAATTTGGTTCTGCAGCATAAGGCAAGTGGGAAGACAGACTTTTAAAAGCATTCACGTAGGGCTAGGCATTTGGCTCAGTGGTTAAGCCACTGCTTGGGGTACCTAGGTCAGAGTGCTAACAACTTCCAATTCCAGCTTCCTGTTAATGTGCACCGGGAAGCAGCAGGAGGTGTCTCAGACGGCTGGCTCCCTACCACCCATGTGGGAAACCTGGATTTAGTTCCCAACTTCAGACTTCAGTGTCGCCTAGCCTGGGTTCTTGTAGGCAATAGGGGATTAGAAAAGCAGGTGGGGGCCCTGTGATAGCCTCGTGACTAAAGTCTTCGCCCCTGCACCCACATGAGAGACCTAAATGAAGTTCCTAGCTCCTCCTAACTTTGACCTGATCCCAGGTGGTTGTTGGGCCGTGTGAGGAGGGAAGCAGTAAAGAGATCTCCACCACTTTCTCTGTTTTTCCCTCTCTGTCATTCTTTCAAATAATCGGCTTGGTCTTTTAAAAAAGAGACTGAGAGATTAGTAATACTTGAGAGGGGAGAAATTCACAGTAAATGGGGAGACCATGATGGAACCCAAGCTGATTTCACACTTGAACAATCCCTACAGAAAAGAAATGATTGAAGAACCAGTATCCAGGGAATTTAACAGTTACAGCTGTGTATCCACTGTCTCATTTCTTCATATTTGATGCAACATATGAGATTACCCTAGGGAATTAACTTTTAAAAATAGTTTATTTATTTATTTATTTGTTTATTTATCTGAAAGAGTTATAGTTATAGAAAAACAGAGATCATTTATCCATTGATTCAGTTCCCATATGGTCACAATGTCCAGGGCTGGGTCAGACTGAGAAAGGAGACCATAACTCCTCCAAGAGTCCAAATACTTGCACTGTCTTTTGCCGCATTAGCAGGGAGCTGCCCCTGAAGTGGAGCAGTGGGAACTCCATCTGATGCTCCTACAGGCTGCTGGCATTGCAGGCATTGCTGTGCTATAACTCTGGCCCCAGGGAATGAACTTTTTATTGCTTCAATTTCAGATTTGTAAGAACCCAGTAGTATGTATCATTAGTAACAGCAAATAACAGTAATGATCTAATAATCTAAGACAGTTCACAAATAAACAAAAATTAACCCGAACTGGGCAACATGCCCAGATTACTTCCCACACAACCCAACAAAGTACTGGGGGAAAAAAAGACAAATGTTTCACAGTAATGGTGGTTATTTTTGGGTGGTATAACAATGGAAAACTTTTTCTTCTTCTCTGTGTTTTTTTTTTTAATTTCTGCTTAAAAAAAATAAGTACGGATATGTTGAACTGAAAACGAAGGAGCCAACTTTTGCTCAGCTCAGCCAACAAAGTGGGGATTCCAGCGATGCAGCATCAGGTGACCTATCTTTCATTGATTTTGCAAGGATCTTTCAGGATCAGATCAGCTCCAGCCTAATTTCCTGTGGCCTCTCCCAAAACATCCCTGTTCTGGTCACCCAGAACTGCCATGGCCAGAGCTGAGCCAATCCAAAGCCAGGAGACATGACCTTGTTCCAGGTCTCCATGCAGGTGCAGAGTCCCAAGGGGTTGGATCGTCCTGGACTGCTTTCCCAGGCCTTCCAGCAGGAAGCTTGAAGGGAAGTGAAGCAGCTGGGATACAAACTACAGGAGACTCCAGGGCATGCAAGGCAAGGACGTTCACCATCATGACACCCTGCAGGGTCTGGTGTGTCCTTTCAAGGAGAGTCTTAGGAATAGGCTTAAAGTGAAAGTCATACTGTGCACCGTAAGAGGAAAACATTGTTACCAGTTTCTTCTGTTTCCTCCCTTAGAAACTTTATGCATATATATGGAGCTACACACACATACATCACAATATGTAACATCACAGCATATCACTTTACTTCACATCACTGATCTGTCTTCAGTTTTGCAATGCCTTTCCCAGGCAATATGTTGGACCTATGCCTAATGTATTGAACCTTGTTCATTTGAATTAAAGCTGATTTGCTGAAGTTAGTAGAAGAAAATCATGTTTATTCATTCACCCAGATGTTTAATTTGAGAGAGATGCAGAGACTGAGCCAGTAGGGGGAAAAATAGGGTTTCTGTTGAAGCTTAATGTGAAATTGGAAAAAAAAAAATCATGCTATTAGTCTCAATGCTGCTTAACTTTTGAAAAAGTATGTACATGTCTGCAACAACTAGAGGAAGATGACCATGGAATCTAAATGCCCAATCACCAGCACAGCTACAGGCTGTACAGGGTGCAGATGCTGGGTCTCCAAGCACTGGACAACAAGGCAGACCAGGACAGGCTGCGCCTGAGCTATAACTTCCCACCCAGGAGACATTTCCCATGAAATCAAATCCTGGTTCTTTACTGTGTGGTGAAGACCAAGCCTCAGAGGACAATGGGTGCCTTTAGCAGCAGGGAACCTGCAGGTGACCTGCAATAGCCTAGGGTGTCTGCTGCTGAAGACACACAGAATGCCTTAGAAGAGACTGCATTCCACTTTGTAGATAGAAAGCGCTTGTGAGAGAGAAGACCTCTTCAGGAGCAAGAGATAGTAACAGTGTATGGAGTTGAAAACCACGAGTACAGCAGCCTGACTATAATCATTAAAACATCCCTAATTGTAGAACCGAGTGGACTTAATGGCTCTGGACTCAGTTTCCTCACCTGTAAAATGGGAACAACCATATCCATTATAGAGGCATCTGAGCAAAATGATTTGCCACACTCAGAGGGGTGCTGGCAAATGTCTAACATGGTGGGAATACAAGGGTTTTATAACACTTGCTGGCATTTTCTCTGATTTTAAGCCACCAATGTGATCTCAGCCAGCTCACAAAATTCCTGTTATTTTATTCCTGGCAGCACACCAGCAGTTATGGGCAGCTGAAGAGAAGATTAGCAGATGGAAGATCTGTGTCTGTCTTTCTCAGTCTTTTGCTTGGCCTAACTTTAAAACAAAGAAAAATAAACATAGTTTTTAAAAGACCATAGTAAACTAAATTTTGATATTCACATACGGTAAAAATATCCATTTCCCATGAACCACCCGTGATTCCTAAATAAGTAGTTTTACTTTGTTTCCTGCACCTTTTAAACTTATTCTTGCAATTGAAGAATTCTTAAAGCAAGTGTAATTTCTTTTAAGACATAAACATGATATTTATTGAAAATTTGCGAAATCTACTCCTTCAGAAAAATAGCAATGTGAGAATGGGAGGAGCAAGCGCATTGAACAGAGGTTAGGAACTGCGTGTGCCAATGCAAACATCAACAATCAGTTAACTGTGTCGAGTTTCAGAAAGTGAAGACGTGTGTGACTGAAGTCAACATATGCATCTGCTTTCAAACAAAAAGACATGATCTCTACAATTACAGAGATATATAATACTCACAATTTGCTCATCACAGAATGATTTTTACAAACTCAGTCATAACTTGAAATGCGATCTGCCTGCCCTCGCCTCTGAGAACTCACTCTCCCAGTCTCCTTGCTTCTCCAGCAGAGCTACCACTTGCTCTCTCCCTAGTCCTGTAACGCCGTGCCACTTTTGGCAGGTGCGTTTGCTTTAGCATCCGTCTAAAATGCTCTGCCCCTACACGTGCACTTCCTCTATCACATGCTCGGGACCTCAGCTCGACGGTCACTCATCGGAGCAGTGCTCTCTAGCCACCAAACAGGAAGTAAAAGCTGCAATCTCGCCCTATATGCTCAGAACATTTACTATGATTCATCTTCTCCACAGCCCTTTTTACTACCTCGCATTATAAAATGTCTCAATTATTTGTATTTTTCAAATGTGACAAACAGAACATAAAATGCATCAACCTTTAAAAAAAAATTCATTTATTTGAAAGTTAGATTGAGGGACTGGTGCGGTAGCCTAGCAGCTAAAGATCTTGCTTTGCATGCACCGGGATCCCATATGGGCGCCAGTTCATGTCCCGACCATCCTTAACCACTGCACCACCGCGCCGGGCCCCTATTATTCACTCTTTAAACTTGTCACGAGGGACCAGCGGCGTGGCCTAGCGGCCAAAGTCCTCGCCTTGACGCACCCGGATCCCATATGGGTGCCAGTTCATGTCCCTACTGTCCTGCTTCCCATCCAGTGCCCTGCTTGTGGCCTAGGAAAGGCAGCAGAGGATGGCCCAAAGCCTTGGGACCCTGCACCTGCGTGGGAGACCTGGAGGAAGTTCCTGGCTCCTGGCTTCGGACTGGCACAGCACTGGCCATTGCGGTCACTTGGGGAGTGAATCAACAGATGGAGCATATTTCTGTCTCTCCTCCTCTGTGTATGTCTGACCTTCCAATAAGCATAAAATAGATCTTTAAAAAAAAGAAAAAGTTAGATTAAGAAATGAAAAGAGAGAGAGGGAGAGAGATCTTCCAGATCTTCCATTTGCCATTTCATTCCTCCAAGTGCCTGCAACTCTGAGCCAGGCTGAAGCCAGGAGCCAGGAGCCTCCTCCCAGTCTCCCACACACTAGGAACATCTCTGTTGTTTCCCCAGGTGCATTAGGGCAGCTAGATTGGGAGCACAGCGGCTGGACTCAAAATAGAGTATGGGCTGCAAGTGCTGTGGGCAGCAGCTTGACCACTGCACCACAGTGCAGGTCCATATCTTAACAATTTTTGACTGTACAGTTCAGGAAATTCAGCTTACTGTGCAAGCAATTTCTATGATCCCTTTTCAACAAACAGAACTGAAATTCTATACTCATTAAGCATAATTTCCTCATTTACCTTTCCTTCACCCCAACAAATCACCATTGGTTTTTGCTGCTATGAATTTGACTACTCTAGGTGCATCATAGCAGTGGAATAGCACGGTGTTTGTCTCTTTTTCTTTTTAAGATGTATTTTATTTTTGTTGGAAAGGCAGATTAAAGAGAGTAGGAGAGATAGAAAGGTCTTCCACCCACTGGATCACTCCCTTATGGCCGCAATAACAGGGCTGAGCCGATCCAAAGCCAGGAGACAGGAGCTTCTTCCAGGTCTACCACATAGGTGCAGGGTCTCAAAGACTTTGGGCCATTCTTTATTGCCTTCCCAGGTCACAAGCAGTGAGTCGGATGGGAAGAGGAGCGGCCAGGGCACAAACCAGTGCCCATCTGGGATCCCAGCATTCAAAAGGGGGGGAAGGAGTCATTGCGCAGGGCCAAACCGTTTGTGTTTATCTCTTTTAAAGTCTAAATAATGTTTTAAAAGGTAGACTGTCAGAGAAAAAGAGAGACCAAGAGAGCTCAATCTTTCATATGTTGATTCAGTCTTCAAATGCCAAGCCAAAACCAGGAGCCAGGAATTCCATTTGAATCTCCCATGTAGGCAGCAAGTGCTAGAGCCATCACATAGGGCCTTCCCAAATGCATTGGCAGGAAACTGAATTGTAAGTGCAGCAGTTAGGAACAAAACCCACACACTGATATGCTGACATCCCAAATGGTGGTTTAACAATGCACCAAAATATGCACCATTACGTAAGGAAACATCATTTCATCCACAATGATTTGTCAGCATCACTTTCTTTTTTAAGCCTGAAGAATATTTCATCACGTCTACACACCACATCTTATAACCCATTTATCTGGGGGGTTTTGTTTGTTTGTTTTGTTTTCTGAGTTATATTAATTAGCTCTAAGTACTTTCAAACAGTATTAACAGAATTTAAAAAAGCTAGCAAGCAGTTGGATAAGAATAACATTAAGTCCGTAAAAACTAATGCAATAGGCTTGACAGTTGCTCATTCAACTTTTTTCTTTTTTTCCTTTCACTAACTGTTCATGTCATACACATTTTCTATTAGGTACTGTTCTGGTTTGGGGGATTATAGTGGGAGATTAAAGCAAATCTGATCTCTGTTCTTGTGGAGTTTACATACCAGAAGAAACAATTATTAATTCATCAGACATACAACTATTAGGCAACTACTGTGTGTCACTCTGCAAGAGTGAAAACAAGAGATAGGGACAATGAGGTAGAAAGGTATGTGAGAGCAACTGAAAGCAGGCTAATCTAATCAATGGGCTTGAGGGGGCCAAAATGGAAGCCAAAAAGAGATTCTTGCAGACATTGGGCTCAAAGGGTTGATTATCCAGCTGTTAACTGACACTGAGCTGCTTCTACCTTTGGGTTACTGTGCTTTTATGCACCTGAGCATGTAAATATCTCTTTGAGAGTTTTTGTACTATTACTTTGTATTCAGACATAGAAGAATTGCTGGATCATATGGTATTCCTAATCTTAATTTTTTAGGAATTTCCATAATGTTTTCCACAGTGGCTACAGCATCTCACAACCTTGTTAGCAGAACGCGAAGTTTCAAATTTCCTCATAACCTCATCAGCAAATACAATTTTCTGGAGTTCGTTTTGCTTTGGTAGTAGCCATTTTGATGGATACAAGTTTATATCGTTAACTGTATCTATTATGTATGTGGATAGGTAGATAGATAGATAGATAGATAGATAGATAGATAGATAGATAGATAGAGATAGAGCTATATAGAGACATACACAGAGATATTTTTATTTTCATTTTCTCCCAGTACTAAAATGTGAGCTCTAGAAGAACCAGGATCTGAGTTGGTTTTGTTTGTTTGTTTTTAAGGTTTACTTATTTGAGTGTTACAGAAAGAGGAAGAGACACACACACAGAGACAGAGATCTTTCTTTGGTCTGGTTCACTTTCAAAATGACTACAATGGTTGGGGTTGGGCCAGACCAAAGACAGGAGCCAAAAGGTTTTTCTGGATCTTGCACATGGATGGCAGGGCCCAAGCTCTTGGGTCATCTTCTGCTTTCCCAAGAACATTAGTAGGGAGCTGGATCAGAAGAACTGCAGGGACAGGAGTTGAAAGCCACATGTGATGCTGGGGTTGCAGGCAGTGAATTCACAGGCTACCCCAGAGCATCAGCTCCAGGTCTTTGTTTTTTTACTATTGCAATTACTAGAGTTCTAATGCTGCTCAGCATATTTAGCATCCTAGAAATGTTGAATGATTTACTAATACTATATCATTAAGAATCCTATCTCAGCATAACTACCCAAATAAAAGAACATAAAAAAATAGTTATTGGTACAAACGTTATAATAGAGCAGGTTAAGCCACACTTGGAATGTCTATGTCCTATACAGAAGTGACAGTTCAAGTCCCAGCTACTCTGCTTCGAACCAAGCTCTGTGCGAACTTGCCTGGAAAGCAGCAGATGGTGGCTCACATATATGAGTTCCCGCCACCCACATGGAAGATGGGAGTCCAGTCCCTGGTTCTTGACTTCAGCTTTAGCCCTGACTGTCGTGGGCAGTTGGGGAATGAAGAAGCAGATGGAAGATCTCTATTTCTCCTATCACACACTGCCTTTCAAACAAACAAATCTTTAAAAAGAAAGAAAAAGTTGCTGCAGAAATTATTATGTAGACCACCTCTAGCTGACTCCCTTAGAAGTTCAGAATCTAAAATGAAAAGTCATATCTCTACGGGTGACACTTTAGAAATTTAAATTCAGCCATAATTTTAGTGATGAAGCACATCAGCTAAAGAACAAAATCTTTCAAAATACATCCTTGGCAACTGTCAAGCACCTGTTGTTTCAGGGATCATCATCTGTATCCTCTGCTGTTGGGCTCCAAAGGCATGTGCTTGGAAGATAATGTTTTTGATCACCATGGAAACATTAACCATGAAGTGTAGAACAGCAATTGCTAAAAACTTGGTAGCTACTTTCTCTATCACTGAGCTAGGTAAACTGAATACAAGGTTTAGTTTTTACATCTAAGAGGGAAAAATATTGAGTAAAGTAATGACAGGTTCATGAGGCCTTAAATTCAAAGTTCTAGCTGTGTAGGTGTGGAAGATACTGTTCACTGGCTTCGCATTTTTTTTTCCTTCTAATTTCTCCCAACCAGTTGGATGACATTGAATCCAGCATCAATACATGGAATCCTGTTGTTTCATTGCTGAGGATTTTTAATGATGTAGTTAGTTGCACTAATTGGATGAAAGCGTGTGTTTGCCTGATGAGTTCTAAGGAAAGCTATGCCTGTTTGATAGGAAAGAGACCTGAACAGAGAAGGACTTTTTGTCACTATCTGATACCCTCCCCTAAACCTTGTTCTCTGCTTCGAACACTGTCACAGGACGACAGGATGCTTGAACGGGGGCAGCCAACTTGTGACCAAAAAAGAGGACATGTTCAAAAGAGAGGATAGCAAAGTAAAAGATTTAGAGAAGCTTCAATCATTGATGATACTGTTGGATCACTGAACCATCAAACCTGGGACTAACAACTTATTCTGAAGCCAACAGTCACACACAAAGGTTCAAGTCACAATGCACAACTAGTGTAACCCCTATATTTTGTGTGTGTGTTTGTGCATACAGGCACACTCATGAGCATTTATTTATGTTAAATATGTGTTTTAAGTATGTTAAGTATGTGGTTTAGATAGCATAACGCATTAAATAGCTGTGCTTCAGGATCACAGCTTCATCATTTTCAGACAGATAGTGACAGAAAGAAATACAATTATTATTATGTAGTCTAAATTCCAACGCATGGGGGTCTAGAAGTAAGCGTGCTTTAAAACTTGAAGGGGTGGATGTTGTGCTACAGTGGTTAAGATACTGCATAGAACACCCACACCTTATACCAGTTTGAGCTGGAGTTCCCACTGTCATTTTGGTTGCAGCTTCCTGTTATGCACACATTGGGAAGTAGTAGTTGATGGCTTAGAACTTGCTATCCACGTTGGAGACCAAGACCTAGACAGAGTTTCTGGCTCCAGGCTTTGGTCTAGTTCAGTCAGTTACTGTAGGCATGTGGGGAATAAACAAATAAACAGAAGTTTCTCTCTCTCTCTCTCCCTCTTCCAAATAAATAAAAAATGAACTTAACAGAAAATTAAAAACACAAACACAAGATAAATTGCAAAACTTTATCACAATCTCTGCTGAGAGTATCCCTGAAAGCCTTGAAGAATAAATGCTACTGGTTCTGTAGATCTGTGTCCAGTAAGTGGCCATAGACCCATGGACTTGTGCAAGCTAACACAATGGAATTTTTTACATGGTTACATGTTTTTCCTGTTACTTTTGAGAAGGAGAAGCGGGTTTTTGGAACAGTGTCTACGGTGCACTTGCAGCATTCATGTTCAGCACCAGAGTGCCCAGGTTTGAGTCCTAGCTCTGCTTCTGACCTAGCTTACTACTAATGTTTACCGTTTTGAGGGCAGCAGGTGCTGACTTAGGAAATCCAGAATGGGCTCCGGGCTCCTTTGGCCTGGCCCAGTCTCAGCTGTCGCAGACAACTGGGGAATGAATTAATAGATGTAATATTCCTGCCTTTCAAAAAAAATGAAAATAAATAAATAAATGTTAATAATGTTATCGTCAAAATTTTTTATTATTTCTTTTTATTTTACTTGAACACAGAAAGATACACAGACACTCCTCAATAACCAATGTTGGACGATTTCAAAGCCAGGAGCCTGGAATTTATTTGTTTGTTTGTTTAAGATTTATTTACTTCTGCTGGACAGTCAGATATGCAGAGAGGAGAAGAGAGAGAGAGGAAGATTTTCCATCCACTGATTCACTCTCCAAGCAGGTACAATGGCTGGAACTGCGCCAATCTGAAGCCAGGAAGCAGGGGCTTCTTCTGGGTCTCCCACATGGATGCAGGGTTCCAAGGCTTTGGGCCATCTACTGTTTTTTCAAGCCACAAACAGGGAGCTGGAAGGGAAGTGGAGCAGCGGGGACACAAACTGGCACCCATGTGGGATTCTGGCACAAACAAAAAGGCAAGAACTTTAGCCACCAGATTACTGTACAGGGCCCGGAGCTTGGAATTTAATCCAGGCCTGCATGTGGGTGAAATAAGAACCAAGTACTTGAGCCATCACCTACTACTTTCCAGGGTATGCATTACAGGAAGCTGGGATTGGAAGCAGAGATAAACTCAAACCTAAGCATCCTGATATGGGATATAGGCATCCACAGTGCCCTGAGAACTTCACCACAGGTTCAGTCCCCAACTTACTATTTTTTTTTATTTTGAGAAGGATAATAAATGGAATATGATATAATGCCTGAAAGCTATTGAAACTCTGATGTTTTCACTTCGCTCTAGAATACATTCACTTTCAGAGGTTACTCAAGATGCCAACAGTTTATTTTGCTTTTAATTTTTATTTATTCATTATATTCTGTTGAGAAGCACAAAGATACCAAGATAGACTGTCAATCCTTGATTCACTCCCTGAATCTCAGAAAAGCTGAGGCTGGTCCAGGCTGAAGCCAAGAGCCTAGAATTTCATGCAGGTCTCTGAAATTCTGACATGAGTGTCAAGGACCCAACTATCTGAGCCATCACTGTTAGCTCCAAGGGTCTGCAGAGACAGGAAGGTGAAATCTGAAGCACAGCTAGTATTATAAGTGTTCCAAGCAGCATCTCAAGTGATAAACCAACTGACAAAGTCCATGATGTCATAAGCTTCTTAAACACTGAATTGCTGGGTCCGGCGCGGTGGCGCAGTGGTTAAGGTCCTTGCCTTGCACGCCCGGGATCCCATATGGGTGCCGGTTCTAATCCCGGCGGCCCCACTTCCCATCCAGCTCCCTGCTTGTGGCCTGGGAAAGCAGTCGAGGACGGCCCAAAGCTTTGGGACCCTGCACCCGCATGGGAGACCCGGAAGAGGCTCCTGGCTTCTGATTGGCATAGCACCGGCCGTTGTGCTCACTTGGGGAGTGAATCATCGGATGGAAGATCTTCCTCTCTGTCTCTCCTCTCTATATATCTGCCTTTCCAATAAAAATAAAATAAATCTTTACAAAAAAAAAACACTGAATTGCTTCCAATACATATTCATCAATACTCACAATGACATTTCCATCATACCTGCCTATGAATTATAAGCTAGACACTATAAATTCTGGCTCTTTCAATTTGGAATTTAACAATTTCATTATCATTTTCTCAATTGAAACACAGCAGTCAAATTAGAATCATTTCCCACATTCCAATTTGGAACCTCAAGACATGCTGAGACGCCGCCTTCTTCAAAGCAGCCAAACCTCAACCAGCTCCAGGATGATGAAAAGATTCAGTTATGTTCATCACAATGGCAATCGCCTCCTCAGAAGCACATTAGGATTCTACACCTTTTGTTCCTCCCTTTCCTTAGCATTTTTTCTGCCTCCTACCTTTTACCACCCAACTCTAAAAATGGCTTCTGAACTTTGGAGAAGCAACTATTTTATTTTCTCTGCAGCAAGAAAACACCAAAAGGAACCAATGGATATCAGTGGGAGTAGAGTACAGAATTGCCCTAAATAAGAAACATAACCCATAATATTTTTCAGGGAAACAACAGCTAAGAAAAAACTTCAGTACCACGGTATCATTATATCCTTGGTCTTCCCCTAATACTCACGGCCATATGTAAGTTCTTTGTCAGGCTTTTCCATATGCCAGATAATCTCTAGGCAACAAATGTTTGAGTTATACATTACAAAGTCAAGTGCTTTGAAATTTTTTGCTTATTTAAGTAAACTATAAAGTTGATCTCTATGCTTTTCCGGCTATATAGTTCACATATGTAAAACTTGAGTTTCAAATTACAAAGATTAAACTATTCATTAAGCAACTGTTATATATCAGGTAATATGTTAGGGACAGTGTGTACAAGATGTTTTCCATTCTCAACACCTCATAATAACAATTAGGGAAACAAATGTAAAATTGATTTTGTTAGGCAGTGTCATGATCAAATGTGCTGGCTACATAGAAGAGAATGAGACTGATTAGGAAACTATTATAATATAGTCCAGATGAGGCATAATGTAAGCATGAACTTGGGCATTAAACATGAGATTGGAGGAGTGAAAAACAAATGTTGAGAAGAAACCTAAAGCAGTTCATGGTTTCTTAGCAAGGAGAGTAGCTACAGCGATAGCACCATACAAGACAGGAGCAGTAAGAGCAGTACTTAGGGGTGGGGAACAAAGAATGATGTCTGTTTGGATGTGTTGAACTTGAAGGATCTGATGGATAGAAAAAAAAGGAGATTTGCAGAAGTGAAATGAAAGTGTTAGTCAAGAGAAGTTTCAACAGTGGAGATACTAACAAGAAACATCAGCATATTATAAAGGAAGTTATTAGAGTTGGAAAAAACGCAGAAATACTTTGACAAAATCAAAGATGGGAAGCAGAACTTTGATAACAACAAGCAAAGAAAGGGAAGTGCTGGAAAATAATAACACTGGTAGGAAGCACTAGTAGGAAACCAGCTGTCTATAGATGCACCAGTCTATTTTCCTGTGGCTCCTCCCAAAACACCCTTGATCTGGCCACTCAGAACTTCAACAGCTGGAGCTGAGCCAATTCAAAGCCAGGAGACAGGAGCTTCTTCCACGTCTCCCACATGCATGCAGGGGCCCAAGACTTTGAGCCATCCTCAACTGCCTTCCCAGGCCACAAACAAGGAGCAGGTAGGGGAATGGCGCATCTGGAATACGAACCAGTACCTATATAGGATCCTGGGCATGGAAGGGTGAGTATCTAGCCACACGGCTACCATGCACTGCACTTGGGTTGCTGTATTATGAGTTTCAGCCTTACTGCACTTTCAATAATCTATGGAGACAAAATTATTGGAAGGTAAAGAAAGCAATTTCTGGAAGGAACAAAGTCCTCCAATAGGCAGGAGGAGATGTGATCAAGGTCAGGATAATCTGAAGCAGGAAGGAGGAGAAGAATAGTAAACACAAGTGAAGGCATTTAGAGGTGAATGCAAGTTCCTGGCTATCCTTGAGACCTGAAGTGACTACAAAAGAGGTATTCATGAATAAAACATTTTGCACATTCAGTTGAAAGAATTAAATCAGCTGTACAGTAACACAAGCTTTTAGCAGAGAGATAAGATTCTCTAAGTTGGCAAACAAGATTTTTTATTCAATTAGAAGACTGATTTTGTCACCAGCCTGGTACTCTTACAACACTTTAGTTTTTCATATCTACAAATGAAAAGTTTTCTTAATAATTTAAAAAATTGCTTATTGGGCCTGGCGCGATAGTGTAACTGTTAAAGTCCTCGCCTTGAATGCCCCAGGATCCTATATGGGTACCAGTTCTAATCCCAGCAGCTCCTCTTCCCATCCAGCTCCCTTCCTACGTCCTGGGAAAGCAGTCAAGGGGACCGTGCACCCGCATGGCAGACCTGGAAGAAGCTCCTGGCTCTTGGCTTCGGATTGACTCAGCTCCAGGTGTTGCAGCCAGTTGGGGAATGAATCATTGGACAGAAGATCTTCCCCTCTGCCTCTCCTCCTCTCTGTATATCTCTCTGTATATCTGCCTCTCCAATAAAAATAAATAAATCTTTTTTTAAAAAGTTGTTTATTGTTATTTACTTCAAAGGCTGAATAATGGAGAAAGAGTGAGCAATCAAGAGAGATGTTCCATCACTGATTCACTCTCCAAATGTGCACAACAGCTGGGGATGTGTTAGGCCAAACCCAGGAGCCAGAATTATATCGGGTATACAGCACAAGTAGTAGGAATCCAGCTACATGGATCATCATCTGCTGCATGCAGGTACATTAGCTGAATGCTGCATGGGAAGCAGAGGCTATGGGAACAGATCTCCATATGGCATGCAGGTGTCCCAAGTGCAGGGTTAACTTGCTGCACCGCAACATCCACTCCTGCATGTTTTCTTTTTTCTTTTTTAAAATTTATTATTACTATTATTATTTCATATTGAAGATCTTCCATCCATTGGTTCACTCCCTAAGCAGCCACAATGGCCACAGCTGAACCAATCCAAAGCCTGGAGAAAGAAACCTCCTCTGGATCTCACACATGAGTGCAGGATCCCAAGGGTCTGGGCCATTCTCCACTGCCATCCTAGACCACAAGCAGGGAGCTGGATGGGAAGTGGAACAGTCGGAACACAAACCAGCACCCATATGGGATCCTGGCAGATAAAAGGCGAGGATTTAGCCAGTAGGCCACCAACCTTCAACACTACAATGCCAGTATCAGATTTTAGAATTAGAAGTTCATTTTTTAGCACAAGCAAAAGAAATCACACATCAGATAGTATCAGAGCATACATTGTAGCACAATGATGTGATCCTTCCATAATTATTACCTTAAGAGTTGAATAAAGGTTAATGGATTTGAAAAGATGCATTTCCCTGAGTCTAGATTTCAATAATATCATATACCTGGCAAGGCATCAGGCTGAGATAAATAACTTATATGTAAGATAGTGTAGAATAGTCAAAGAGATGTGCTGTTACCTTAGTGAAATAAAGCACTATAAGAAACAAAACCAGCAGGTTAGGTGTTTGGTACAACAGTTGCTTGGAACATCTTCATCCCACATTGCACACATTGGTTCAAGTCCCAGCTCGTCATCTGCTTCCAGCTTCCTACTGATGTGTACCAGAGGAAGCAGCTGAAGATGGCTCAAGTCCTAGGGTCTCTCCATCCATAAGATCCACACTGAGTTCCAGACCCCTGGCTTCTGCTTGGCCTTGCCCTGGCTGTTGTCGGCATTTGGAGTGGGAGCCTGTGAAAAGATCTCGGTCTGTCTACCTGTCTCTTTCTTTCTAAAAACAAATTAGTTAATTTTTACTTATTTAATAAGACAGAAAGGAAAAAAGAGATCTTATATCCACTAGTTCAGACTCTTAATACTCATAATAGCTGGAGCTAGACAGGTTCAAATGAGGAGCCTGGGACTCAGTCAAGGTCTTGGTTATGTGTGGCAGTGAACCAAGCATTTGAGCCATCACTACCTGCTCCTTCCCAGGATACACAAGGCAGAGGCTGGAATTGGAACCCAAGCATCAACTTGGGCCAGTCGCTCTAACTCAGATGCTGTCCCAAGCAGCATCTAAATTGTTGCAACAAATGCTTACCTCTAACTCCTCTGTTAAGATGCAGTCCCCTGTGTTGAGCACAAGAGCCAAGGCTGAGTGCTGCCCAGACCAGGTCAGGTTATAATACCCATTGGCATACGTATGAGTCAGTCTGGGAGTAGGCCAGGCTGAGCCGGTTTGTGGCACCTGCTGACAGATGTGAAGGCCAGGAAGGGGTGCAGGATGGGCCAGGTTGGGCCAGGTTGGGCCAGGTTGGGCCGTAACACCAGTCAGTCAAAACTGGGGCTAGGAATGGAGGCTGGCTGAGCTTGGCTAGGCTTACGCACTCCTCAGCATGAGCTGGGTCCAGCACCTCCTTGTGAATGCTGAAGTGAGGCAAGACACACCAGACTGGGTCACAGCACCTACCAGCACAGTTAAGACACAAGGGCCAGTGGGATGGCAGGAGCAGTGAGTCCAGTAGGGGAGCTGTGGGGGCTACCCTGCTGGGCCACTGCTCCTGCTGGTAAGCATGAGAACTGGGACTGGGGGAAGACCAGGCTGGGCAGGGCTACAAAATCCATCAACCTTGCATGTGAGCTGAGTTAAGCAGAGGCCAGGATGAGCTAACCAACCATATCCATTGGTGCATCCATGAACCAGAGTAAGTGCAGGCTGGCCAGGCTTTGCCACAGCATCAGCTAGCAAACGCTGGAACTGAGTGCAAGTCCTGTCATGCCAGACTGCAGTGCCACCTGGGAAGTCCAAGATCTGGGGCTGAGAATGGGCCTAGTAGGAAAATTGTGGGTGACCCCTCTGATGTGTTGCAACTCCCACCAGTGAACATGAGAACCAAGGCTATGAGTAGCCCTGTCTGGATAGGTGGTAGCCTCCACCACATACTGAAATGCACAGGAACGGGGGCTGGGGTTCAGGTCTGGTGTTTATTGGGGGTCACTCCAACTAGACTACAATTCTTGCTAGTGTGTATGAGGGCTGAGTGTGTGGTGCAGAGGGTTAGGCTGGGCCATAGCATCTGCTGGTTTGAGTATGAGTATGAGATGGGGTTGGGGACAGAACTGACCTAGCAACTGCAACCACCAGTGTGTGTGTGTGTGTGTGTAGGCTGATGTGGGTGACAGACTGAGCCAGACCCCACACTGGCTGGCACACACAGGAAGCAGGTCTGGTGACACCTCAGGAGAGAGTCCTTTGAAGAACCCCACCAACTGGATCACTGGACTCAAAACTCCAACTACAGGGAGAATCGTAAGATCTGTGGTTTGAACATGGAGTACATGTGTCAGAACTGGGCCTCATTAGTTGCTGAAGCCTGTTTCGTGGACAGCATGCCCACATGCACATGGAGGACATAATAGCCAACTCATGGTGGCCTGCAGAGGACATCTAGGACCATTGGAGACAGAACAAATTGGACAACTCTCCTGACCAAACTTTGATAGCAAGTATCTGAGTGAGAAGAGACTGTAAGGCAGAGTCAGCCAATGTAGCTTGGAAGGATTTCTCAACCTTGGAGCAATGAAATCAATAGCTTCTCAGAACTATCAAAACCACTGAAGTAGTACCCTCGAAACACGCTCCACATCAGGACCCTAGGAAGACATCGAGTGGCTGATCCTCATCCCCAGGTACTGATATAGTTAAGGCTGCTAAGAGCAATCCTCTCTCCTCTGCTCCTTTTCTCCAGATACAGAAAGAAAAAAAAAAATTGGAAGCAATTGTCTCATCCACTTCAATCCTTCCCACCCAAATCGGTGGCCAACATGGGCATGCATCCTTCTCAACTGTGTAAGCATCATCAAAAAGAAAATAAATTCATTATAAAAAATACATTTCTAAAAAACAAACGTTAAAATCCGCACCTGTGAATCTCAGATTTTCTAATAGACCTTTCTTCTGATTCACATCCACTCTTCCTAGACACATCTCCCAAGGATCTGCCACTGGTCACCTGATATGGGCAATATCGACAGTGCATGCTCTGCTCCAAAGACCTGTTTTCAGCCTGAAAGCTAATTAAGGAATGACCTGTGAAACTGTAACTTAAAATATTATCCCATGCTCCATTCATCACAAACCAGAAACAGATATCCGAGACAGAAGACACTGGCTAGAGAGAAATTGTCAGGTTTATAGGTGCATAATGATGCACATCTTGCACAGTAAAGCGCAAAAGCAGAGTCCAGCTTTGGGGATACTGGACAAAGCACAGCCTGAGACACTGGTATCCCTTTTGGCTGCTGGCTTAAGATCAGCTCAGTTCCAGCCATTGTGACCGCTTGGGGAGTGAAACAACAGACAGAAGATCTTTCTCTCCACCTCTCTGTAAATCTGACTTTCAAATAAAAATAAATAAGTCTTAAAAAAAATAGATACAGTGCTTTAAATTAAATTTAATAACAGCAACAAATATGATTAATGTACAAGTAATGATTATGGCTCAAAACCAAGAAAATTACCTATCTTAGCACAGATATTGCTGGGAAACAGCAGAGTGCAAGCCAATACAATGAAGCTGAAAATGGAAGAAAGGAAATCCAGGGAGGACTGAACTTAACAGTGAAGTAATGTGAAAACCCCACCGCACAGCATCAGTAACTGTAAGGATATGCTACTGAGTGGCTTTAATTGCCATTCTGTTGTGTATTCTGTCATCCTCTACCAGCTCTTTTATTACTTTCGTGAAGCTCTGAATTAAAGAACCTCTTCTGAATACTGTTGTAAAAGATAACTATGGGCTGGTGTTGTGACATACCACACTAGATTCCTGCTTGTGATGCCAGCATCCCATGCTAAAGACCCTGTTGGACTTGTGGCTGCACTGCTTCAGATCCTAGCTCTCTGGTGATACACATAGTAAGGTAACAGAAGATGGCCACAGTGCCTAGGGACCTTCCACCCATACAGGAGACCAGGATGGAGTTCAAGTCCTGGCTTTAGCTCAGACAAGCCTGGCAGATGAGACCACTTAGGGAATGATGCAGGGGATGGAAATTCTCTTTCTCTGTTTCTCCCTGTTTCAATCACTCCATTTACAAATTTCTGTAATGCTTCTTTAAAATATATAAATAAAAATACATATTTTAAAAATAAAAAAAGCAAGATATCCAGTCTAATACCCAGATGTCAGTCAAGACTCTGGTCTCCCATGAGTCAAGCTAGCATTCAGTCTAAATGCTCATTTGTCTTTCCTTGAGCATTCTAGAATTTGCATTTTTTTTAAAGATTTATTTTTATTATGTTTTTTATTGGAAAGGCAGATATACAGAGAGGAGGAGAGACAGAGAGGAAGATCTTCCATCCGATGATTCACTCCCCAAGTGAGCGCAACGGCCTATGCTATGCCGATCCAGAGCCAGGAGCCTCTTCCGGGTCTCCCACGCGGGTGCAGGTTCCCAAAGCTTTGGGCCGTCCTCGACTGCTTTCCCAGGCCACAGGCAGGGAGCTGGAAGGGAAGCGGGGCTGCTGGGATAGAACCAGCACCCATATGGGATCCCGGGCGTGCAAGGCGAGGACCTTAACCACTGCGCCACTGTGCCACTGCGCCGGGCCCAGAATTTGCATTTTTTTAAAAAAAGACTTTAGCAATAACTATTATCTTGATTTCTTCAACATTTAAAGGAATTATTCCTTTAGGAATGGTGCAGTAACTCTACAAGCTAATCTGCCACCTGCAAACACCAGCATCCCATATGGGCACCAGTTCATGCCTGGGTGCTCCATCTATGATCCAGCTCCTTGTTTAAGGCCTTTGTAGGCAGCGGAGGATGGTACAGGCAGACCCTTTTCCCAGATGGGAGACCTAGAAGAAGCTTCTGGCTCCTGGCTTAGGATCAGCTTAGTTCCAGCCGTTGCAGCCATTTGAGAAGGAAACCAACAGGTGGAAGATTTTTCTATCTGCATCTCCTTCTTTCTGTAATTCTTCCTTTCAAATAAAAATAAATCTTTTTTTAAAAAGTATTCCTTCAACTAACTCCCAACATTTTGTAGTTATAGTTTCAGGATATATATCTTAGAGTGCTTAATGGAGGCAGTTTAATGGCTGACAGATTCCAAGAGGGCTGACATGATGGCAGTGTGCAGAGAAGAAGCACATTGTTCCTATCAGGTTTTATGTTACTGAATTTGGGAAAACATAATGTTTTCTAAAGCTTAACTGGATTTTAAAAAGATGTTTTTGTTTGTTTTTACTTTTTAAAGATTTCTTTATTTTTATTGGAAAGTCAGATATGCAGAAAGGAGGAAAGATAAAGATCTTTCCTACGATGATTCAGTCCCCAAGTAGCCACTATGGCTAGAGCTGAGACAATCTGACGCCAAGAGCCAGGAGCTTCCTTTCGGTCTCCCACGTAAAAGCAGGGTCCAAAGGCTTTGGGACGTCCTCCACTGCTTTCCCAGGCCACAAGCAGAGAGCTGGTTAGGAAATGAAGCAGCCAGGACAAAAACTGGCACAAGGATACTGGGATGGGCCCAGGTTTTTTTTTTTTTTCAAATATTCATTTATTTATTTTTATTGGAAAGGTTTACAGAGACAAGGAGAGTCAGAATTAGCTCCTGTTTGCTTGTTCACTTCCCAAGTGGCTGCAATAGCTAGAACTGAGACGATCCAAAGCCAGGAGCCCAGAGCTTCTTCCAGGTCTCTTATATGGGTGCAAGGGCCCAAGGCTTTGAGTCATCCTCATCCTCAGCTGCCTTCCCAGGCCACAAGCAGGGAGCTGTATGGGAAGTGGAGAAGCCAGGGCATAAACTAGTACTGGTTGGCCCAACGGCTCTTGCAAGGTAGAGTTAGCCCCTGAAGCATTGTGCTGGACCATCAAACAAAGGAGTTACATAAAGAGAGAGACAGAGGAAGAGAAAGAGAGACCTTCCATCTGTTGGTTTACTTCCTAAATGGCCGCAAGAGCCATTGCTGGTCCTGGCTGAAGCCAGGAGCCTGGAGCTGAAGCTGGGTCTCCCATGTGCAGGGCAGGGGCTTAAGCATTTGGACGATTTTATGGATTTTACGCTGTTTTTCCAGCCATATGAACAGGAAACTGGACTAGAAGTAGAGCGGCTAAGACATAAACTGATGCTTATCTGGGATGCCAGCAACAGCACTGATCACCAACATATATCAAATATATCAAATTAAAATTTTAATCACTTCACCAAACCTACTATAATTTCTTCCAGCAAAAATAAACATCTTCGATTTGGCCTGTGATGGCACTTTATATACTATTATTATCCTTATAGCCCATCTATACTACAGCTAGCTATATACAGTGATTGATTTTATATTTTACATCATTGTGGTTCTAATGTCCCCCAATGGCTGCAACAGCTGGAGCTGAGCCAATCCAAAGCCAGGAGCTCTTCCAGGTCTCCCACGAGGGTGCAGGGTCCCAAGGTTTTGGGCTGTCCTGGACTGCTTTCCCAGGCCACAAGCAGGGAGCTGGGTGGGAAGCAGGGCCACCAGGATTAGAACCAGCGCTTATATGGGATCCCAGTGTGTGCAAGGAGAGGATTTTAACCACAACACTATTGCCCCGGGCCTGGTTCTAATGTCCTTTTTTGAAAAAAAAACTTTTTTTTTTTACTATTCTGAGTTCTTTCCAAACTTACCATAATTCATATAATCAAAATTTATCTTTTGAAAGGCCTGAGGAAACATTTTTTAAAGTTACTACCAGGGCCCGGCACAGTGGCCTAGTTGCTAAAGTTCTCACCTTGAAAACATCAGGATCCCATATGGGCACCATTTCTAGTCCCAGAAGCCCTGCTTCTCATCCAGTTATCTGCTTAGCAGTGGCCTTGGAAAGCAGTAAAGGATGGCCCAAATCCTTGGGACCCTGCACCCAAGTGGGAGACATGGAAGAAGTTCCTGGCTCTTGGCTTCAGATTGGGACAGAACCAGCCATTGCGTCTACTTGGGAAGTGAAACATCAGATGGAAGATCTTCCTCTCTGTTTCTCCTCCTCTCTGTATATCTGCCTTTCCAATAAAAATAAATAAATCTTCAAAATACAAATAAATAAAGTTACGATCAAAGGGACAGGCACTGAGGTTTAGGGGGTTAGACTAATGCTTGATGTACCCAAGAATGAATGGGATCAAGTTGTGCTTCAGTTTACAATCCAGCTTCTGCTAAAATGCCTAAGAGGCAGCAAAAATGGCCAAAGTATTTGGGAGTACATGGGAGACCCATATGAAATTTCTGATTCCTACTTTCAGCCTGTCCCCAGACTGACTATGGCAGGCACTTGCGAAGTAAATCAAGGGATTTCTCTTTTTCTTTCTCTCTCTTTCTCTGACATTTGCTTTTCAAATAAATGTGTAAATCAAAATAAACAAGTAATAAAAAAAAAAAACTATCACCAAGTTGTATTACATAGACAACATCTGAAATTTCAAATTTGTTATCTACTTTTAGCAGTTGTCTTCCACAATGTTTCATTGAAAATGTAAGGGACGCAACAGCTCTTAGTGTGTCTTCTAATTACAGTTAAGACTGAAATGTGATTACCTGTTTATTTGTAAGACAGGGTGATAGAGGAACGCAAAGATCTTCCATCTGCTGGTTCACTTCCTATATGGCAACAATCACAATTTAGGAGCTGCCATGTACAAAGATACAAAGGAGAAAGTGCTTCCTATGAAACGTTTTCCGAACTGATCCTTGTGACATCTGTATTCATTCCTGATTCAACAACAAAGACTCTGTTTGGGGGCTTGTTTGATATGAGTTTACTTTGTGTTAGCTTAGTTCTCACTGTCCGTGGTATATTTCCATGGTATATTCAGTAGACCCATATCTTATTCCACATGCTAATCTGACAATGATTTTGATATTCATCCTTATAAGCGGGCCAAGGTCTATGCCTCCTCCCTTTGGATCTGGGTGAGTTCTCATAAGTGCCTCAACCAACAAAGTACGGCAGAGAAAACCTTATGTGATTCCCAAGGCTATGTGATAACAATACCTTTTCCTCATGCTGTGATTTCTTGGGAATCTTCCTCTTAGAGCCCAGCCCAGGGAAGCAAAACACCCTGTGGGAAGGATTCAGATGGATGTTCCAGCCAAGCACCCCAATCAAATTTCATAATCACACATGGAGTGGGAATGAGCAAGTTGTAGCAGATTTTTGCTCCAGCCATGGAATCATCCATAGCATTCCATTCCCTCCAGCCAATTCCTGTCCACACCAAGACCTGCCCAAATTGCTTATTATTGAACAAAACACAAAATTCTTGTTACATAAAGCCATTATGTTTGGGGTGGCTTGTTACACAACAACAGAAAACTGAAAATCAATCTATATATCCTTGCAATAAAAGCTGTTTATGAGTTATTAAACTGAAGCCTGTATGTCACCAGATTAACTCCCTAATATACCACAATCTACACATATAATATCTTATCATAAAAACTTAATCTCAAAAGCTTACAGTAAGTGAAACCTATTTATTTAGTCTTATTGCTCATATTCAGTGTAACTTATTTAGGAACTATTTTTAAAGCCTCTGGAAGAACTCTATATTCATCAAATAGGAAGTGCAATGTAATATATTAATTAATCTTTTTCCTACATTTTATATAGTTGTATTGTGTTCATTTCACTTTCACCAAGAGCTTTTCATGAAATTAGGAGTACTTAGATCTTTCTTCACGTAATGTTTAGATTGGAAATTAAATAAACAATATTTTAAAAAGTAAAGCTTAAGTAAGTAATATTTCAAAAAGCAAAGTTAAGGGTGTTGTGGCCCAGCATATTAATCTAGTGCTTGGAACATCAAAGTGCCTGCGATGAAGTCCCACTTTCACGTCCGATCGAGCTTCATGCTGATATGCACTCTGAAAGGTAAGAGATGATGGCTCAAATAAATTTAAGTTCCTGCCACTCATCTGGGACACTTGAATTGAGTTGCAATTTCCTGGCCTAGCCCATTTGAGAAATGGATCAGTGGACAGAAGGTTTTCTCTCTCTCTGTCAATCTCTCCCCTGGCCAGTCGCTTTGAATTTCAAAACAAATTACTCTAAAGAAAGAGAAAAAGTCACAATGCCTGAAAATCAAAGAGGAAGGCAGTAAATAATAGTGATTGTGAAGTAAAACACTGTTTAAGCCCAAATTTAGTTCTTTGAGTTACAATTTATTTCTATGAACTTGAGTGTATAGTTTAGTCTTCTAAACACACATTTCTCATGCAGAAAATAGGAAGAACAAAATTTCCTTCACAGGATTATTCAGAAAACCAGGCCTAGGTTTGTATAACGCTGGGCTAATTGTAACTATTACATATTAGCAGTTGGGGCTCTATATGTTCACAGTAAAGATGGAGGCAGCAGGGCCTGATGTGCTGGCCTAGTGG
Organism: Ochotona curzoniae; assembly: GCF_017591425.1. Lineage (NCBI taxonomy): Eukaryota > Metazoa > Chordata > Mammalia > Lagomorpha > Ochotonidae > Ochotona > Ochotona curzoniae. The sequence continues at coordinate 49,521,151 of NW_024467119.1, forward strand.
CTAAAGTTCTCACCTTGAAAGCAGTTGAGAATGGCCTAAAGCCTTGGGACCCTGCACCCATGTGGGAGACCTGAAGGAAGTTCCTGGCTCCTGGCTTCAGATCAGTGCAGCACTGGCCATTGTGGTCACTTGGGGAGTGAATCATTGGATGGAAGATCTTCCTCTCTGTATCTCTGACTTTGTAATAAAAACTAAAATAAAATAAATTGGAAAAAAAAAGATAGAGACAGCCCTTCTTTGCTGTAATAAATGAAATGACACTAAAACCCAGAGATTCAAGGAAGAATTGATCAGGAAACAAGAGAAAGAAAATAAATCTTACTGACACTGCTGATAGATGTCTCATAGCTCTTCCAAATCTCACAGCAATCAATGCATGGAAACTCCCATCAGAGCAATCAGAAAGATAATAAGAACCAGAAAGAGGCTAGCAATCTATCTTATACTTCCAGATCTCAGTAAATATTTAATCAGTTGATTTAAATTCTCTGGTAACGGTCAGAGAATCATACGGGTCTCTTAATATGTATGACATACTGACAAGCTATTTTTAAAACTCAGTAGCAAAGTTATCAACCTAATCCTTTATTTTACCAAGTTAAAAAATGAATGGGGGTCTAGTGTTGTGGAAGAGTGGCTTATCACTTTGTGACAACTAGCATATTACATGAGAACACCAGTTTGAATCCCAGTTGCTCTGCTTGAGATCCAGTTTTCTGCTAAAACACCTGGAAATGCAGCAAAGATGGGCCGGTACTTGCGTCACTGCCACCTGCATGGGAGACCTAGATGGAGTTCCAAGCTTCTGAGTTTGGTCTAACCCAGGCCTGGCTATCGCAGCTGTTTCTAGAGTAAACCAGAGGATGGAGGATGACTGTCTCTCATTCTCTCCCTCTCAGAAATTCTGCCTTTGAAAGAAAACAAATGAATAGTTTAAAAATAATGAATATAGATAAGACATGGTCTAATATCTAAGAAATTTGTCTCTACTAATTTCACTTACATGCTTGAAAAAGCAGACGAAATTCTACACATGTGCTATTTTAAATATAAAAATACCTCTCCTTAAAAGGGGGAGAATTTGAAAATATCTATTAGCTTCAAAGCCCAAGAAAGCAAAATATTGATAAATGTTTTTCTCCCTTAACAGAATGAAATTAGAATAATTTTTCCTTGATCTAATTTTTAGCTTCATTGCATGAATATATGGGACTATTTTTGATATTTCAAGTGATATTAATATTTTCCAAAACCTGTGTTCTATAGATCAAGTTGTACAAACATATAACTTTGGGGCAAGCATGGAAGCATAACAAGCTATTCCTCTGCCCTCTAGCTCCAGCAACCCATGTGGGCAAGAGTTTGTGTCCCTGCTACTCCACATCTGATTCAGCTCTGTGTTTATGGCCTGGGAAGACAGCCACGGATGGCCCAATTCCTTGGGGCCCTGCATCTGTGGATGAGACCTGAATGACACTGCTGGCTCCCAGATCCAGATCAACTCAACTTTAGCCTGGCAGCCACTTAGGGAGTGAACCAGCAAATGCAAGACCTCTCCTTCTATCTCTGTAAAATCTGTCTTCATCAAAATCAAAATAAATCTTTAAAAAATACAGAAAATATATGCAAAAATGAATTCAGACACAGTACAACATCCTAGATATATGCCAATTTAGATACACTTTAAACTCATTATCAGAGAAATTATTTAAATGAAAAAAGCTAAGAAATTCAAATTTCAATTAATTTGATGCTTGCATTCATTTAAAAAGAGGTATAGGCCTGCCACTAGTTAAAATTTTTGTCTTAATTTCTCTATTTTTAGAACATAAAACATTACTTTATTGAATAGATGTTTGTTAAATGAATGAATCTCCACACAGCATATTTTCAATGAAGGTGGTAGCTAATACACTGATTGACCAGCTGCATTCATCAAAAGTCTTTCAAAAATATTCTTTTTCTAAATTTTCATTATACAATGAAAACTATGACCAGTGAATTTATTGCTAGAATTTATAATGTATTTAAAATCTCTGTTGCCCCTAGACTACTTTTTCTCCCAATGATGGGAGACACAGTTTAAAACACAATGCGTTTAGGGCCTAAAACGTCTTCACCACTTAGCAGGACACCACGGCTATCCCTTCTGTTTTTCTGCTTCTAGTTTGCTCAAAATCACTTGCAGGCAAATGGCAATGCTGCAGTCAGAGGACGTGAGGACTTCTCTTCCACCTGAGTAGATGAATCAAGTGGACTGGAACCTCTTTCAATACACTATGCAAATTACTGCACCACTCACTAAGAGGGATCTGTAAGGGCCTGTGACTGAAAACCTGTACAGAGGACCCCAGCCAAATGTTTGGATGTTGCAGCATTATGTCATTTCACACAGCTCTCCCTAGCAAACCCTCTGGGTGGAGTGCCTACTCTGCAAAGCAACAATGACCTTTTAATGGAAATGTTTTCCAATAACTATTTTTACAGCACTATTCTTTACATTTGTAAAAGTGTTTTAAGTAAGACACAGGATTTCTGAAAGGTGTTCATGTGTATAACATTGTATCTAACATAATTTGCTTCTTCCATATTTTAGGTGTATATGTACATTTATACATAAATAGCCAAGAAGACAAAAAAAGAATGTTTTGCATAGGGTGTAATTCCCCATGGATTGTAAATAGCAATTTCATTTTCATTTTTAGTTGCTTGACTATCACAAATACAGATCTGTTGATATCTACCGCAATCCTTTATAAATATATCTATGTACATATGTGTGTATATACATATTATATATATATACATATATATAACAGGTTCAATTAAAAGTGCTTTGTGATAATATTAAAATCCTGGATGTTATAAGTATTTAAGACCCAAGCCATTTCTCTGTGACATGGATTTTCATTTTTAAAGAGTACTCATTAATTTTTAGTCACTGAATTAAAAATGCCTGTAAGCAAAGACTGCCTCTAATATTACACTGTCTAGATACACTAAAATTCAATGTCATAAGGACCTGGTTCAGTGTCAATCAAATTTCACTGTCAACTTTTCATAAATTCTGGAGTCCCTGATGTTCTTCAGAATTCCCACACTGCCAGGGAGAAGGCACATTCTTTTGGGTACTCCCACTTTGCTCAGACACCTACTAACCAGTTTTACCCCCTCAGGAACAGGAATCCAATGCTCTTTGGCACAGACATTGCCTAACGGGAGAAGCTGGCTCACGGTCACACGCTGGTACACTATCCCGAACAGGGCAAGTGGACCATGCTACAACTCTAATCATACTAAGGCTGCCGTTCTTGGCAACAGTGGCAAGGCTAAAACAAAAATCTCGTAGACACCAAATCACAGATCACAACCATATGGAGTACTCTCTGAATATTACCAAACAACCAGAAAACAGGGCTTATTCCAACTGTCAGGACACTGTGCGTCCCCCAAACGCCACGCTGTGTTTCTGTCTCTCTATAGCCGTCCTGGGGGAAACAGAGACACTTGGTTTCCAGCACTCCCTGTCCAATCCAGGACTGCCAGTTGAGACCTAGGGAGCAAGCTCCCCGTGAGGGAGTCCTGCAACCCTGTCAAGCCCTCTGAGGAGTGGGGTCTGGGTCTCTTTTCTCCTGGTTGAGGGCACCCCGGGTCCCGTGTAACGGTGCAGCGCTGCAGTGGGTCTTGTGACAGCTGGGTGTGCGCTCCTGAGCTGGGGGTGTTGGGGGGGTACGAGGTCGCGGGTGCGTGTGAGTGTATGTGTGAGTGCAGAAGTTACACGTCTGCTTTGGGAAGAGGGGTGTGTGTGTGTGTGTGTGTGTGTGTGTGTGTGTGTGTGTGTGTGTGTGTGTGTTTGTGTGTGTGAATAAGACTGAGGAAAAAGATATTTCCAGAAGGTCCTGGTCCGGGCGTGGGGGCCAGCCACACACGCCTGTGTTTGTCCCGCTCCGCGGTCAGTCTCCTCACTGGGGGCGAGGTCTCGTCCTTGGGGGAGGACAAAGGGGGTGCGGGCGCCCCTCCCCGTACTCTGAGCACCCACCTGACGAATCCGCGGCGGGTTCACCGGGGTGGAGGCCCCGCCTTCCGGGGCCGGGGAGGTGGGAGAAGCCATCTTCCTGCTGCTCCGGGTTTCTTCCTCCTGTCACGCCCGCGTCTCCCGCGTCCGCGCCGTGTCCTCGGTGCCCGGCCTGCGGCCCGCGCCGCCCACGAGCGGCCGGGAAGCTCCGCAGCCGCCGCGCCCCGCGCACCGCAGAGTGGAAGGGACGGCTGTCTCCTCAGCCCGCCCGTGGGGAGTCCTGGCCGACGCTCCTCGCCCCTTGCCGCGCACACCTACCTCGAGCTGAGGAGACTCGGGGCCATGGCGGGCCGGGGGTCGGGCGCGACCTTGGCCGCCGCGCTCGTTACGCCTGAAGGTGAGGACTTACTCTAGCGGCGGCGCCTGGAGAAAGGAGGCTGCTTCCCTCGTTGCTGCCTCCACCGCCAGGAGAGCGATGAGCTCATGGACAGCTCCCAGAAATATGTCTATAAGCACCACTGGCCGCCAGAGTTCGGGAGGTGGGTGGGGACAAGGAGCTCCGCGGCCGGCGCTCCCGCATCACCCGCAGACGTTCCCGCGGGAGGCCCCCCGGCTGCTGGGGCTCGTACAGCCCCTCCCCTCCGCTCTCCACCCTCACTCCGGCTGCTTCCATTCATGCTGCACACATATTTCCTATTCCACACATTCTCCCCTTGGCGTGGAGGATGGCACCCACCCACTTCCAGCCTCCACACGCGCGCACAGTCTTTGTTCTGCCAACCACTCCCTGTGGGTGAGGGGGGAGCATTCGGGGTGGACGTGGTGTTCAGGTGCTGTCAGGTGTGGACTGCTGCAGGAAATGGCCCGAGCTGCGTGTCTTTCACTTTTTGGGCGTGTCCCCATTCCACCTTCTTCACCTGGCTCCCATCCAGGGTGGTGACTTGGCCCCTTCTCTCCAGCTCCGTCAAAAAACTTAATGACAGGACCTGCAGCTTCTACACACCTTCTTCTGTGGGAGAGAGGTAGAGGCAGTTGGGAAACCCTCACAGAGGTTCCCTTGCTCTCTTCAGATTCCCCGGGATATAGATGGATCACTCATTCCTGTACCCTTTAGAACTAACCTTGGTTTAGTAGAATGCGTGCTCGTATGGGAACGTGTCCAAAAAAGCCTTTAAAAAGGAACAATGGAGTCAATATTCAGGTTGTCTTCTTATCCACGCAAGAAGCCGTGATTTTCACCTCAGCTCAGCCAAAGAATGGAGATGAATATCAAGTCTGGGCAGTTTTCTGCAAAATCTTCATTTGTCCCACATCTCCTCGGCCCTAGCTAGAATTTGATTTCTTTACATTTGTTGTCAGTAAGATCCAGTACAAAGTCTCAGTAGCTCCAATTCTCCTGACTTTGTCTACAGAAGCCTTTATACACAGGCCTTCCCTCACCAGTCCACCAAAGTTCTCCTGATGAGTTTCCCAGGGAGTCCCATGTGGTGACATCTAAATGTCACCCCTCAGTCCTTATCTAGCTTGACCTCTAAATATCATATTTAAAGACCACTTCTCCCTTCTGGGAAATGGCTTCCATCAGCTTTGTGGATGACACTGTGGCTTGGTTGTCTTCTTATCTCACTGGTTACTCCTGCTTCATCTCCTTTATGGACGTCTCATTTTTCTCTACACTTCAGAATGTCAAAGAGTTCAACCTGGTTTCTCATCTTGTCTGTGTTCATTCATTGTTGACCTCACACAGTCCCATGACTGTCAGGAGGATTTGTATTCTATCACTTCCAACTGTATATTGCCATCATCAATCTCCACCTGTAAGCCTAATGCCAAGTGTTAACTGCCTCTTACTACTACATGGATATCTACAAATTTCAACGTTACCATGTCCCAAACTGAACTTCTTCTTCTTTTTAAAAAATGAACTATTTATTTTTATTTAAAAAGTAATTATAGGGTGAGAAGGAGACAGAGAGAGAATCTTCCATCCACTGGTTCAATCCCCACATGACCAAAATGTCCAGAGCTAGGCCAGTCCAAAGCCAAGAACCAGGCATTTCTTCCTGATGTCTGGCATGCGCACAGAGCCAGTTGATTGGGCCATCCTCTGCTGCTTTCCCAGGCCATTAGCAGGGAGTTTGATTGGAAGTGGAGCAGCCACCCATCACCCATAGGGCAGGCAGGAACCACAGGCACTGGGCCCCTGAAGCAACTGCTCTAACACAGCCTTTTTTTTTTTTTTTTTTAAGCTTTGGGATGTTCTAAACTTTTTATCCTTTGCTGTTTGATTCTTTGGCTAGTCCTTTCGGTTCTACAGCATCCAATAACTTCACTTTATTCATTACTGTTCCTGTAGTTCAACTCGCCATCTTCTTTCTCCTGCCTGATAGCAAGTCTCTAGTCTAAATTCCTCAACTAATACCACTCTTAGTCAGCTTTCAACTGAGCAGCCAGCTCACATTCTCTGTCCTCCTGGGTCCTCACTCAGAGGAGTTAGGCCTCTTGATGGTCTACAAGCCCTGTAATCCAAACTCTGTATCTGTTTGTGACTCCTCTGACCCCTCAGCTCACCCTCTGTAGCCTCACCAGCATTGTGTCTATTTTTGGAGCATCCCAGGCCCACTAATCTCAAATCCTTTGTACTTGGATCATTCTTCCCCTAGATAGCAACATGATCTTTCCCTTCCTTCTTTCAGGCCTGTGTGCTTGAAAGGGTGAGGCCAATGGGTGAATGGGTGAATTGTGTCAAGTCCCCCAAATTCATTTATTGCAATCCTCACTCACAGTAACTCATGATGTGACTTTATTTGGAAAGATAAGGCTCTTAGCAGATGTTATTACTTAAGAAGAGATCATATGAGAACATTTCAAAACATTCATAGAAGAGGGAATTAAAAGATAAGCAGTTGGGTGCGAGATTTTTTTTCTTTATAGAGGTTGTGAAGTAGGGCAAGTCTCTCTCTAATGCAGTATGACTAGCACTTTTATAAAAGGGAGCAATTTTGATACACATGTACACACAGAGAGAATGGCATGTGGACATAAAGGCAAAGATTGGGTGGATATCTCTTCAAGCTAGGGAACACCAAAATTTGCCAATAAGCCACCAGAAGCTGGGGACAAAATGTGGAAGTCTTCAGAAGGATCCCTCCTTGCTGATGCCTTAACTTCCAGCTTCCAGACTATAGAACTATGAAATAAGAGTTTCCCATTGTTTAAGCCACTTAATTTGTGATGCTTTGTTACAGCAACCCTAGAAAACTAGCATAGACCATAAAGTCACAATACCCATACCCTCAGTTCCTCTTTCTTTACAGGTATGCTTATCAAGCTTACCATTATCTGGCAGAATTTATACTCACCTGTTTGCTTATGGAGATTAACCTGTGTCACAGGCAGAAAAAGTCCATGACTACAGGGATGTAGTTGTATTGGTACTTTAAACTCACAGAATCTCCGGTCCCTTTGATATGCCAGACAGATTGTTGTTTTTTAAAAAAAAGTTTGGTGCATTAAATATCTTTTGTTGTGACATGAGCTGGAGTTCAAGTCTCAAAGCCCAAACTCTTTTACTATATTACAGTTTCTTAAATGTATGTAAGAATAATTATGTTTATGATTAAGAACTGGATTCATGTTCAAGAAAGGAAAGTATTTTATGATGTGGGGCCCAGAACAATGGTTCAATGATTAAATCCTTGCCTTGTAACTTCTGGAATCCCATATGGGTGCTGGCTCATGTCCTGGATACTCCCCTTCCCATCTAGCTCCCTGCTTGTGGCCTGGGAAAGCAGTCAAGGATGGCGCAAAGCCTTGGGACCCTGCACTCGCATGGGAGACCAAAAGAAGGCACCTGGCTTCAGATCTGCTCAACTCCAGCTGTTGGGGAATAAATCAGTAGATGGAAGATCTTTCTCTCACTTCTCTCTGTATATCTGCCTTGCTGATAAAAATAAATAAAATGTCTAGATTCACAAGAATGAGCACATTGGGGTAGACATTTGACTTAGCAATCTAAGATGCTGCTTAGGATACTCATGGCCTGTATCACAGTGCTAGGGGTGGGGAAGAGGGCTCCATCTCTGCTCCCAAGTTCAGCAAGTCAAAGCTCAAGTACTGGATTCCTGCCGCCTCTTGTGAGAGATCCACAGGAAGTGCCTGTTTCCCTCTGCAGGCATCTGAGCACTGAGCCAGCAAATGCGAGGTCTCGTTTCTCTGTCTGTCTGCCTCTCAAATAAAATAAGTAGATTTTTAAAATAAGCAGAACAAATAACAATGAGTATTAGCATTAAACTTTAAGCAAACAGATAAACAGGACAGATACCTGAAGTTAATAGATATGAATATCAATAGAACGCAATATTGTGAATCAGAAAATGTCCTCATTTTATTGAGATAAATCCTAGTACAGTATCACTTGTCACTTGCCACTTTGGGAAAGGCAACATTTGTATTTACTAAGAAGTTACATAAAAAGGACACAACTGTAGCCATCGGTCAGATGGTCACTATTTGTCTCCCAACAGCATTGGCCTGGCTTTGATCCTAGGATGAGCTTCATGGTTGCTTGAAATTGCTACCACTAGACCCTTGTCCTGTCCATCCCCACCCCCCAAAATCCAAGTCCTTTGAAAATCATACCAGTGCAACCACAAAATCTACTTGTAGGCATCCACATTCCCTGAAGATCTTAAAAACATTTCTTCCATCTTCTCCAGCAATGCGTTTAGTATAACTCTTGTGGGTTTTTTTGTTTGTTTATTTATATTAACTTATAAGGTACAATGACTGAGATCGAGAGAGAAAGAGACATAGAGAGATAGAGAAAGAGAGAGAGAGAGATCTTCCATTCACTTGATCACTCCATAAATTTCCACAAGAGTCAGGATTGGGCCAGACTAAAGCCAGTAGCTTTAGAAATTCCATCTAAGTCTCCCACAAGAGTGACCAGGACTTGAGTACCTGAACTTGCTTCTTCCCAGGGAGCCCATTTGCAAGAAACTAGATCAAAAGCAAGGTTGGTCTTGATCACAGCTTAATCAGCTTTGAAAAATCCAGACTGGTAATAGCTCTGTTAATCACCTCATGTCTTACATCCACTATTCACTTCATGTCATACAGGCATACCTGAGAACATACTATTATTGATAGCTGCACTCTATGTCCTTAGATTTAAGAATTCCATTCTCTGACTATTATGATTTATCCAACTAACTTGCCAGTAACTCCTCAATCCCACTGAAGTCATCAATCCAACAGCTCTACAACCTTCTAATTAGCCCTTTTCCATCTCATAGAACTCTCTCTTCTTACTCAATTTGGAATATATGCACCATTACCATTTTATAAGCCTGGCTTTATAAATGCATCACTTTTCCCCTCTGTTTTGCCTCACTCACTTGACAAAACTAAATTTTGACTAAATCTAGTTATCTTTTCTAAAGCTGCACTCAAGTATTGTGTGCCTGGGAAAAAAATGCCAGTTGGTTTTGGTATTGGTGACCATCAATTTCAAGAGGTACTCATAGTTGATGTATAGTAATCCTAGTCTGTCCCCCTAATTGATTCATCCTCCCAGGATTCAAGAAAATCAACAGTTTCTCTCTCTTTGAACTTCCCTTGAACTTCTTCATGTTAAAATGAAAATTTGGGCCTGGTACGGTAACCTAGTGGCTAAAGTCCTCACCTTGCATGTGCTGGGATCCCATATGAGAGACAATTCATGTCTTTGCTGTTCCACTTCCCTTCCAGGTCCCTGCTTGTGGCATGGGAGAGCAATCGAGGACCGCCCCAAAGCCTTGGTACCTTGCACACACATGGGAGACCTGGAGGAAGCTCCTAGCTTCAGTTCAGCTCCAACTGTTGTGGCCACCTGGAAAGTGAGCCAGCAGATGGAAGATATTTCTCTTTGTGTCTCCTTCTCTCTGTAAATCTGACTTTCCAATAAAAATAAATTAAAAAAAAAACCCTGATAACTGCATCCTGTGGGGAAAAAAAAGAAGGAAAAGAGCTTATACATATTCCCATCACCATTTCTATCACTCCACCTATAGGCATATAGTGACAATGGATGAATTGTGAATGCTTTTATTGAGGCTAAGTACTGCATTTGGGCTGTTGATTTCTTCCCATGAAACTTATTTGTAGAAATGATTCATGAAATCTCTCTCTGTGGTGCATGCTTTATCTTGGTCTTGCATTCCCCAATAACACACATTTTCCTTCATTAATGGATTCTTTATTATACCTTCTTCATACCAATTACAGAGAAACTCCTCTGAAAAGTTTACACTGTATTTGCTATGCCCAAGTTCCTCTTTTATCTCTCCTCCTTTCCCTTCCTTTGTCACATTTTCTGTCTTCCTTTTCATTCATTGCTGAACCTTAAAGAAAAGAAAGATAGCTAAAAAAAAAAACCATGTTAAAGAACTTGCTACATCTTTCACACACACACAAAAAATGCAAAGGGGTGATAAATCTTAAATAGAATTGGCCTCACTTCCAAATAAGCGTCTTAAACCAAGATATAAAGCTCAGGAACAATTTCAGCATTCATCCACTAACAGAGCGAGAGTCTCAGCTGTCTCCAAACCGATCAATAGACCACAATTCAGATCTTCTGGCTCACATGGACCTTGAGCCATTCAGGTTAAATATAAGCTCAATGTAAGGAGGCTGACATTCACTGCTCTCCACAATGCTTCTCCTACCTCCTCTCCAACTCTGTTGCCTGTATTTTCACTTTTTCCGTTGAATCAGTAAACTCGGTCTTACATAAAATCCAAAAGTTATTTCCGTCTCCAACTAAATGCATTATTGGATTTCCCTAGATGCTTGCAATTACCACATCGTCAATCATTTATGAACACTCATTGACTCACTATTCGAATCACATAATAGTCACATAATATAATGCATATATAACAGTCACATTTCACTTATATAACACATATCATATATATCCTATATTGTGTCATTACTTACCTTTTAAACACATAGACAAGGAGTTATTATTATTAACATTTTCAAATCCTATGCTTGCTTGAAACATTAGCACTTATTCCACAAATGGAATAAATGGTGGAAGTTGATGAGATGAGGCACTCATCACAAGTGGAAAAAAAATCACTATCAGTGAGTACATATTATGTAATAACTTTTTTAAAAAGAGCTACTTTTCTGCTTTTCTAATCATTTTGGCTCTTTAAAATAACAAGGTGTGTAACATGTGTGTGTTTTGAAAAACAGCACTGATTTTGTCATGACTGCTCACACATCTTTGCTTGAAGTTACTTGAGATGTTCTTTACCTTTATACTTATACTAATATCACAGTGCTTCATAAACTTTTTTTTTTTAAAGATTTATTTTTATTATTTTTTTATTGGAAAGGCGGATATACAGAGAGGAGAGACAGAGAGGAAGATCTTCCGTCCGATGATTCACTCCCCAAGTGAGCGCAATGGGTCGATACTATGCCGATCCGAAGCCAGGAGCCTCTTCTGGGTCTCCCACGCGGGTGCAGGTTCCCAAAGCTTTGGGCAGTCCTCGACTGCTTTCCCAGGCCACAAGCAGGGAGCTGGAAGGGAAGCGGGGCTGCCGGGATTAGAACTGGCGCCCATATGGGATCCCGGGCGTGCAAGGCGAGGACCTTTTAATCACTTGCGCCACCGCACCGGGCCCAATAAACTTTTAATAAGATTGTAACTAGTTATTGAGTTATAATTGTTTTTGGACAAAATGGTTTTTTAAAAGATTTTATTTATTTTTATTACAAAGTCAGATATATAGTGAGAGGAGAGACAGAGAGGAAGATCTTCTGTCCAATGATTCACTCCCCAAGTGAGCGCAATGGTCGGTGCTGTGCCAATGCAAAGCTGGGATCCAGGAACTTCCTTCCGGGTATCTCACGTGGGTGCAGGGTCCCAAGGCTTTGGGCTATCCTCTACTGCTTTCCCAGCCACAGGCAGAGAGCTGGATGGGAAGTGGAGCTGCTGGGATTAGAACCAGTGCCCATATGGGATCACAGTGCATTCAAGGCATGGAGTTTAGCTGCTAGGCCACTGCGCTGGGCCATGGACAAAATGTCAATTGTAAGAGTGGTGCAGGTTCAGACCGGCATGATAGCGAAACTGTTTAGGTCAAGGATGGCCCAAAGCTTTGGAACCCTGTAACCGTGTGGGAGACTTGGGAGAAGCTCCTGGCTCCTGGTTTCGGATTGGTGCAGCTCCAGCCATTGTAGCTGCTTGAGGAGTAAACCATCAAATGGAAGATATTCCCATCTGTCTCTCCTCCTCTCTGTATATGTGCTTTTCCAATAAAAATAAATAAATCTTAAAAAAAAATCTCAGAACAAAATGTATTTAAAAATTTTTGTTATGTTTTAGTAGCATCCATTTGAATTGGAGAGAGATTATATCCCATTTTGTTAAAGATTTATTTTTATTATTTTTTATTGGAAAGGCGGATATACAGAGAGGAGAGACAGAGAGGAAGATCTTCCGTCCGATGATTCACTCCCCAAGTGAGCGCAATGGGCCGATACTATGCCGATCCGAAGCCAGGAGCCTCTTCCGGGTCTCCCACACGGGTGCAGGGTCCCAAAGCCTTGGGCCGTCCTCGACTGCTTTCCGGGGCCACAGGCAGGGAGCTGGAAGGGAAGCGGGGCTGCCGGGATTAGAACCGGCGCCCATATGGGATCCCGGGCGTGCAAGGCGAGGACTTAACCACTTGCGCCACCGCGCCGGGTCCATATATCCCATTTTGATTTGGATTTACATTTCCATCGATGGCTAGTTAATTGAACTTTTAAAATATATTTATTAATTTCTGTGCCTTTTGAGAAATATCTATTTAGGAGATTGGCCCACTTTAAAATCATAATATTTGTTGTCTTTTTTGTTGTATTGCTTAACTTCTATTCTGCATATTAATCCCTTGTTGAATGAATAGCTCAAAAATGTTTAGCCCGTTCTATATATTGTTTCACATTTCATTGCTTTCTTTGCTATGCCAAAGCTTGGTATTTCATGCAATCCCATTTGCCTATTTTTGCCTTTGTTGGTGAGGGTTGATAAATACGTCATTCCTTTATGCTCTCTTCTAGCAGGTTCAGCGGCTCAGCTTTTGTATCTCAGTCTTCAACCCATTTGCGGATTATTTTTACGTGTAGTGAAAGGCAGACATCTGTTTTCTGGACCTGCACGATAGCATAGGGATTAAAGTTCTCACCTTGCATGCCTGGGATCCCATTTTGGCAATGGTTTGTGTCCTGGCTGTTCTACTTCCCTTCCAGCTCCCTGCTTGTGGCCTGGGAAAGCAGTTGAGGATGTCCCAAATCCATGGGACCCTGCACCCGCGTGGGAGACCCAGAGGAGGCTCTTGGCGCTTGGCTTAGGATTGTCTCATCTCTGGCCATTTGTAGCCACTTGGGGAGTGAGTCAGAGGACAGATCTCTGTCTCTCCTTCTCTCTGTACTTCTGACTTTTCAATGAAAAGAAATACATCTGTTTTCTTTCTTATCCATAAAGATATCTAGTTTCTTCACTACTGTTTTTTGAAGAAAATTTCCTTTCTACATGTACATTGTTCTCTTTGTCGAGCGTTAGCTAACCATATGCTGATTTACTGCCTGTTTTTCCATCTGTTGCATTCACCTATAGATCCGTTTGTATGTCACTACCATGCTGCTTTAGTTAATATAGCTATGCAGCATGTTTTGAAGTCAAGCATTTTAATGCTTCTAGCTTTGTTCATTTTGTTAAGAAAAATGTGCATTCTCCCACATTTTCCCACGTTTTTATATATATTTTAAAATTTATTTTTATTTATGTGAAAGTCAGAGAGACAGAGATCCTTTATTTCCTCAAATGTTTCACTCACCAAATGTCTGCAACAGCTGGATCTGGGCGTGGCTAAAGACAGGAGCCGGGAACTGAATACACGTTTCCTGCATGCCTGAAAGCAGGTCAACTCTTTGAGCCGTCACTGCTGCTTCCCAAGGTTCACATTCACACGAAGTTGGAATTACAAGTGGAGCTGAGCTCAAACCCTGGCTCTCTCTTAAGGGACGTGGATATCCCTCTGTGTCAATGCCTGTCCTGCCCTTCATTTTGATTTTTATTAATATTTTTTGGCTTTTAAAATATATTTAATTATTTTGGGCCTGGCGCGGTGGCCTATTGGCTAAAGTTCTCGCCTTAAACACGCCAGGATCCCATATGGATACCAGTTCTAATCCCAGCAGCTCCACTTCCCATCCAGCTCCCTGCCTGTGGCTGGGAAAGCAGTCGAGGATAGCCCAAAGCCTTGGGACCCTGTACCTGCGTGGGAGACCTGGAAGAGGTTCCTGGCTCCTGGCTTTGGATCAGCACAGCACTGGCCATTGTGCTTACTTGGGGAGTGAATCATTAGACGGAAGATATTCCTTTCTGTCTCTCCTTCTCTCTGTATATCTGCCTTCCCAATAAAAATAAATAAATCTTAAAGTATATATATATATATATATTTGGGCCTGGTGCAGTGGCGCAGTGGCGCAGTGGCGCAGTGGCGCAGTGGCGCAGTGGCGCAGTGGTTAAGGTCCTCGCCTTGCACGCCCGGGATCCCATATGGGCGCCGGTTCTAATCCCAGCAGCCCCACTTTGCATCCAGCTCCCTGACCATGGCCCGGGAAAGCAGTCGAGGACGGCCCAAAGCTTTGGGACCCTGCACCCGCATGGGAGACCCGGAAGAGGCTCCTGGCTTCTGATTGGCATAGCATCGGCCGTTGCACTCACTTGGGGAGTGAGTCATCGGATGGAAGATCTTTCTCTCTGTCTCTCCTTCCTCTCTGTATATCTGCCTTTCCAATAAAATAAATAAATAAATAATTTTTTAAAAAGTATACATATATTTGAGAAGCAAAGATACCAAACAGTCCTTTGATTCACCCTCCAAATGTCGACAATAGCTGAGGCTGGAACAAACCATAAACTCAATCCACATCTCCCAGTTGGGTTTGGGGTTCTAAGTAGCCAAGCCATAGCCTGCTGCTTCCCCAGGTGTATGTCAACAGGAAGTTGGTACTGGAAGCAGAACCAGTTCTCTAACCCAGGTACTCCGCTATAGGACATGGGCTGCTCCAGTATTACCTTAACTGTGATGCCAAATGTCTACTCCTACATTACATTAAATTGAAGTTTGTGTTGAGATAAGTAGATTTCCATGCAGTTGTTAGAAATAATACAAGATATCTTGTGTGCTTTGCCCTGTTTTCCCCATTGTAACATTTTATAAGACCTGAATATATTCTTATAATGTTGGTATGATACACTCCACAGATCCTATTCAGGTTTCCTCATTGTAAGTTGAATTAATTTTTGTCTGTGAATATATATGTATGCAACTCCACAACTATCCCATTTGTTGCCCTTTTATAAATGTCCCTTCCTCAGCCCCTTGTCCTTCATTTCTAAAAAGATGTCATTTCAAAAATGCTGCATGAATAGAATCAGATTATATAACCTTGCAAAGCTGCCTTCTTTTTTCCCTCAATTTGATTCCCTGGAGATTCAGCCAAATTGTTTCATGCATGACTGGATCATTTCTTTTTTCATTGTAGACTAGTGTAAGTTAAAATCTTAATGCCAGTCACTACAGCATTTTGCATCACTACACATTTTAGGAAGCCAAATATATGTGAACTCAAAGACGACATTGGAATAAATACAGTCCTAGTCTTGCAATCAGAAGTACATTTGAAACTGTGAATGTGACTCTGGGTGATATTCAGGACAGTCTAATAGCAGACATGTTGTAAAGGTAGGAAGTATCACTGTGCTTGTATGTCCATGGTCATTAGATCAACATGAGTTCCTTTGACCTTGCAGAACAAGAAGAATATGCTTAGGGTGAATAAAACCTTCAGCAGAGGCTTCTGACCTTCTTCTCCACTGGGAAGATGTCCAGTTCCTCCAGGGCAGTGAGCCTGCTCTATGACCTGGCAGTGTGAGGAGGTCAAAAGGCTAATGTTCTCTTTCACCAGCTTGCTCAACTGCTTGGGACAGCTTCCTATCAAAGCACAAGTGTATTAAGATAATATGATAATATTGCCCAGTCACAGCAGTTAGGAAACTGTGAAGAAAAAGGAAGAATAGGAAAATTGCAAATCCAGGTTAGTTGAATGATTGCTTATAACGGTCAATAATATAATTGCTAAAATGTTATATATAGTTGCATAAGAAAATGTGCACTCATAGCCTGTATAAAAGCACTTTTCTAAAAGAAACTAGAATGCAAGATAATTACACAAATGTAGCTATAAGAATTTGCTGTGTGATAGAATTTTCTCCTTTAAATGGTAAGACTGTGGTGGAAGAAATAGACTTAGACACAGGCCACAGACAGGAAGTGTTAATTTGACCTTTTTTACACTTGATCTTAGCCAAAAGGCCGAGAAGCGATTGACCTTTTTTTTAAAAAAAAATCAATTAAAAATATAATCTACAAGTCTGTAAATAGGTACAGAATATTCATAGGCAACTAGGAAAATTTGAATAGCAAATTTCATTGGTTGGCAGATGGTACATAAATGTGACTTTGCAAAAAATAGATCAGCCAGAGCAGGAGAGAAACAAAGTAATTTATTTCAGTAACAAAGAAAACAATGCCTAGATCCCAAAACCTAAGAATCAAGAACAATTCTGTTTCTGTTGACAGTACCTGATATGTCCACTGATTTTTAAGGTAATTACACCAGTACTTTCTTTACTCTGACACGTCAGTAACGTTTGAGTTTGTGTGCTCGAGAGAGTTTGTTCCCTTTCTCAAGGTCCTTCTTTGTTAACAGTATAAATGATGTTGTGGAGAATAGTAGTATTGAAAGACCATGATGAGGATAAAATGCACTGCATAGGTTACCTATTCAGGCCATTAGGCACATCAACTTCAGGATGTCCTAAACCAGCTTGAGCTGCCCCTTTGCCTTCCCACAATGCAAGCCAGAAATGCAGGGATTATCCTAATCTCCTGCTCTCCCTCCATCCCTCTGCACTTCGGTCATTAAAGTCTCCAAAAACTAACTTCTTCTAAAGAAATCCCCTTCTGTATCTTTGCCATTATCTTATTTCAGGCCATTGTCCCCTGTTTCCTGTTTTTTTACAGGGACTTCCCCCATAGGCCCTTTGGACTCTGATCCTGGGATCCATCCTAGTATGATCTTTCTTAAATAAAAGTCTAACCAGGTAGTATCTCTGCTTCTATTCCTTCAAGGGTTCTTGATGATATTTAGGACGAAATCCAGACTCGTGAGGCTGCTATGCAGGCTCTTCTCAATCTGGTCCCTGCATCATCAAAAGCCATTCCTGCAAATTGCACTGCGCACAGCACCTCAACTAATCCTTTCTCACTTTACTTTCAAAATTCTGTTCCCTATCATTCCAGTACTCTTCTCTTCTGCAAGAAAACACAGTTCAAGGTTCTTTCTCCTACAACAAATAAAAATTTAAGTTTTAGCACTTTATATTCTCTTTTACTTGTATGTCCATTCATTCCTTCAACAAATACTTACTGCATAAATGCTATGTGCCAGAAATGCGATTATGTTGCTATTATCTGTCTCCTCCCCACAGGAATATAAGCTCCTTACATTCTAATTCAGTTTTAGTACAGTGTCTAACAGGTACGTGGACAGATAAATGGGTAGAATGAGTGGAGGGAGGGAGGGCAGTAGTTGATAGTATTCCCGTTAGGCACTAAAATACTTTTTATTGTATGAATTTCATGTAGAAAAAATATCCTACCATGTGTTATAACCCTACCTTTTAAAAAACACCAGGACGATCTGATCTTTCGAAATGATGCTTTATTGCTGTCTCCTGGACTACCTAAGCATTTCTCTTAGCCACTGGTGATGTGTCACTCAATGCAGGCATTTCCCCTGTAACACCATTCTGATTGGTTTCAGCGTTGGAAGTCATATCATGAAAATTGCTGTAACTGAAAAACATAAATAGTTTCAGAATAGAGTTCTAAATGTTCTCTTAAGAAAAATGATCATAAACTCCAGAATGCTGGATACCAGGACAACTACTTCTCCTTCCAAAAATACTTTTGTTATTTCAGATTCTTTGGGCTGTGCACAGATATGGGATCAATGTCTAAAATCTATCACCATTTCAAAAACTAAAACCAACAAAATGGAAGTCACTATTTGTACATACAGTATTACATTGGTGGCAAGCTATGATGTGAAAACCCAAAATTTTTATAAACCCCTAAATTTTATATCTACTTGATTTCAATATTGGACACAATCTATGGTACTGTATTGAATATGTAAAAATGAAGAAGGCATGACAGCAGATGGGAGATTTCTGTTGCTCTCTCACTCTGATTTCTTTGCCTTTCAAATAAGCAAAATATGTATGTTTTAACAAAAACAGCACAAATTTCGGCAACATATAAACCCAGGTTCAAAACCTTGTGCCATCCTGTTGGATGAACTTTGGGTAATGAGCTCTTCTCCCTAGCTTTCATCTATTTTGAAAAATGGAGATAAAAGCACTCTTCTTACCATGCTGTTTGCAAATATAATCAGATAATAATTTAAGAGTAACTGCTTGGCATTTTGTACGAAAGAAATGAGTTCCAAAATAAGATAGTGCCTCAAATCAATTATTAGAGAAAGAACACTCACATCTCAACAAAACCATTAATGTTTTACTAGGCAACTCCGGTGATGCCTTTCAAATGCGTACTATCAGTGCCCCTGTGACCTTTGCTAATTCATCATCAGCCTTGCTGATGCGCCTGCTCTGAGCACAAGTCTGCTCCTCTCTGAGTGGTAACACGCCTCTGCTTCCTATGGATCACCAGGCATGTCCTGCTGGTGGTCATGGAGTATCAGCCCCTCAAAAGAGAAACCTGTCGTTTTGCTGTAGTAAGAAAATAGCGAATGGCAGCATCTCATGTAAGCATCATTTCAAGTCCGGGCTGTTTCAGTTTCAAACTAGCTCCCTGTTAGCAAAAGTGAAAAGTAATGGAGGAAGGTTTGAGTGCTTGGGCTCTGGATACCCTTACGGGAATTGTCCCACGAAGGATAGAGGTTCAATCTCCTGGTTTCAGCCTGGTCTTGCTACTATGGCATTTGGAGAGTAAAGTGCTTGGTGGAAGGAAGATTTCTCTCTCTCTCTCTTTCTCTCTCTCTCTATATATATAGTATATATATACTATATATATATACTATGAGAATAGTTTTGTTTTAATTTTAAAAACATTAAAATTTGGGAAGCATTACTATTACATATATCAGCATAAAGAAAAAAACAGGAGGGCCAGGCGGCCATGGCCTAGCGGCTAAAGTCCTCACCTTGAACGCACCAGGATCCCATATGGGCGCCGGTTCTAATCCCGGCAGCTCCACTTCCCATCCAGCTCCCTGCTTGTGGCATGGGAAGGCAGTCAAGGACAGCCCAAAGTCTTGGGACCCTGTACCCGCGTGGGAGACCCAGAAGAGTCTCTGGGTTCCTGGCTTTGGATTGGCTCAGCTGCAGCCATTGCAGCTGCTTGGGAAGTAAATCAACAGACGGAAGATCTTCCTCTCTCTCTCTCTCCTCCTCTCTGTATATCTGACTTTCCAAAAAATAAATAAATCTTTAAAAAAAAAAGAAAAGAAAAAAAACCAGGAAGAAAAGTCTTGGTTTTAATGCAGCTTAGCTTTTAGCCACATGGGTAGAAAGGAAATAGGTGTCAACTAAATAAATATTATGGCAGGTGCTTATAACGCTTATAAAGAAAAGCAAAGTAAATAGGAGGGCAGAAAATGACAGGCAAGTCAGAGCGGAGTGGTGCTATTTTCAGCAGGAGGCTCTGGGCAGTCCTTTCTGATATGCTGACATTTGCACAAGGACCTAAATGAAGTGATGGAGGCAGCCTGGCAGTTATTTTGGGGATGAGTATTCCAGACAGGGGACAAGCAGGTGCAAATAACCTAATGCAAGAATAAAATGCTCACATGGCTGAAGCAAAGTGAACAAGGATAGAAGATGAGGTTAGGGAATGCTGGGTAAAGTACAAAGGGCTTGATAGTCTACCAGAAAGACTTTAGATTTCAATTAAATTTATTAAAAAGGCGTAATTACAGAGAGAGAAGGAGAGACAGAAACAAAGATCTTCTATGTAGTGGTTCACTCCTGAAATGGCTACAAGAACTGGACTTGGGTTAGTCCAAAGCCAGGAGCCAGAAGCTTTTTCCAGGTCTCTCATGTGGGTGTAATGGCTCTAGCACTTGGGCAAGCTTCCTCTACTTTCCTAAGAAACAAAGGCTTAGCATACTATGCCACCACTCTAGCCCATAAATTTTAATTTGACACTGATAATTATTGGAAGGTGGCTGTTTGGCACAGCATTGGACAGCCTGCTGGTGACACCTGTAGCACAATGAAATTTTTTTTTAAGATTTATTTTATTTTTATTGGAAAGTCAGAAATACAGAAAGAAAGATCTTCTGTCCACTGATTCATTCTCCAAGTGACCACATGCTGGAGCTGAGCTGATCCGAAGCCAGGAGCCACTTCTAGGTCTCTCGTGCATGTGTAGGGTTCCAAGGCCTTGGGCTGTCCTCATCTGCTTTCCCAGACCACAAGTAGGGAGCTGGGTGGGAAGTGGGACTGCTGGGATTAGAACTGGCACCCATATGTGATACTGGTGCACGCAAGGTGAGGACATGAGACACTAGGCTGCCGGGATTAGAACTGGTGCCCATGTGGAATCTAAGCACGTCCAAGATGAGGACTTTAGCTGCTAGGCCTCCTCCTCTCTGTATATCTGCCTTTCCAATACAAATAAATAAATCTTTATAAAATAATAATTAAAATAATAAATCTTTAATAAAATAAAATAAAGTAACACCAACATTTATTGAAAAAAAAAAACAAGAGTGATAGAGGGAGGTAGACAGAGTGAGAGAAATCCTTCCATCCACTGTTCATTCTCCAAATGACCTCAACAGCCCAGGCTGGGCCAGGTATAAAGCAGGAGCCTAGAACCCATCAAGGACTTGCATGTGGGTAGCAGGGACCTGAGCACTGAGACTGCTGCCTGCTGCCTTCCAGGTGCTTCAGCACGATGCTGGATCCAGAGTCGAGGCACGGCTTGATTCTGGGCAGTCTGGTAGGGATTGCAGGGTCTTACGCGGTAGCTGCACGTGTCTCACCACCTGCCCATTCCCCCTCATTTCCTTTTGTTTGCACATTTAGTTTTACTGTAACAAAGCAACTTTTATGCCTTTAACTTATAAAACTGAGTATCATCTCTCTTTTCCTGTGGAAAAAAATTTTTTTTTCAGTTTGCAGGAACACAATTACAACAGAGTATCCATTCCAAATAAGATCCTATAGATTCTGCTAATCCTCACACTGCGGAGTAGGGTTCAAGTCATCATTAAGAGATAGTTTTGTTATTTGTTTAAAGATTTATTTATTTTTATTGTAAAGTCAGATGTACAGAGAGGAGGAGACAGAGAGGAAGATCTTCCACCCATTAATTCACTCCCTAAATTGAGCTCAACGACCGGAGTTGAACAATCCGAAGCCAGGAGCCAGGAACTTCTAGGTCTCCCACACGGGTGCAGGGTCCCAAGGCTTTGGGCCATTCTCCACTACTTTCCAAGGTCACAAGCAGGGAGCTGGACGGGAAGCTAGCCTGCTGGGATTAGAACAAACGGCCACATGTGATCCTGGAGCGTTCAAGGCGAGGACTTTTAACCACTATACTATCGTGCCGGGCCCAATAAATATTCTTTAAAAAAAGAGACTATAAGATGGGCAAGAGAAAAAAAGAGTTATGAGAACTGCAACCCAAGCAACAGTAACTCTTGGTATATCCATTTCTTTTTCTTTCTTTCTGTATGCATATATACATAATCCTTGAATATGTTTTTCTCAGCCTGATTTAGACAACTTACTTATTCATTTCCAAGAACAGGAAACACACAGTGCCAGCAAGTTGGTGCTGGATGTAAAAGATTGAGACCAACCAACTCGAGGTCAAAGAAGCCCTGTGATTCTCACTGGGTCCTCAGCTGCTGCTGCTTCTTATCTTGCACCCTGCCTCCTGCCCAAGACAAATGCCTGCTGCTTGTCCCTGCCCCTCCTGCCCTTGAGATGACAAGCCTAACATCCCACCTGCCCCTATTAGCCCCACAAGCAAATTCCCATGCCATTCCACCTGGTACTAGGGAGTTCCTCCTGATTTCCAAGGAGCACCGCCTGAAGCGAGCTTCCTTGTGTCTGACAACACTTCTGCCTCAATAAACCAAAGACATCTCTGGTCTTAGCAATATACTAAGACAAATAGTTTCATTATGTTTAAAGGCCCACAGAATAATGAAACAATATACAGATTATATGTTTGACATGTATATTGGATGTTTTGTTTGTTGATATGTTATAATGCAATATAATATATAATGTGAGTTTATTTTTTAAATATTTGCTTGGCTTTATAAATCATGCCTTTGAGCTGCCTGACTTTTGCAGGAGATGGAGTGCCCACCACCAGGGGTAGAGGAGATTCTTTTCCTGCCAGGCACATGCCTGGCTGTAGCCATGTTACCATTCATGCTGGTTAAACATGAACTTGAACGTCAGAAAAGGCTGAAATCTCACTCTAGACATGGTCACTTACTAGTTGCGGAAACTTCATGAAAAAACTTTTTACTTCTCTAAGTTACTAGTTCTTCAGGCATAGGGTGGCTAAGGACACCCAACTGCAAGCATAAATGTTACAACAATGCGTTTCCAAACGATTGATAGTGTTTGGCAGAAAGCTTTTTAAACTTTTATTTCCTGTCAGTTCTAGAATGATTTCTCATGTATTTATTGAATAAACTTGAATTCAATTATTTTTTAAAGATTTATTTATTTTTATTGCAAAGTCAGATATACAGAGAGGAGGAGAGACAGAGAGGAAGATCTTCCATCCAATGATTCACTCCCCAAGTGACTGCAATGGCCGATACTGCACTGATCCGAAACCAAGAGCCAGGAACTGCTTCCAGGTTTCCCACATGGGTGCAAGATCCCAAGGCTTTGGGTCGTCCTTGACTGCTTTCCCAGGCCAGAAGCAGGGAGCTGGATGGGAAGTGGAGCTGCTGGGACTTTAGCCACTAGGCTACTGCACTGGGCCCAAATTCAATTCTTTGCCAGTATAGACATGTGAGAACTTTCTAAAGGAGAGAGAAGGCTTCCTGAGCTTTGACAGCAGCAAAACTGTACCCAGTACAGTCACCCATTGACGCACATTCCAGAGTTTATCAGTGGGCATTTCAAACAAATGAAAGGGCAAAGAATTTGCAGGACTGGTCAGTAGTACAGTGACCCAGGAATTTTCCAGAGCACTGCCATAGAGTCTGCACTCTTGGTTGACAGCTGAATTGCATAGAATTCTGTATTAGTCATCAGTTTCAGACATATTCAGTATAAATCTGGTTCCAGCAGAGAATTTAGAAAGAGAAGAGAACTGATTGACCTGCATCATCCAGGAAGGATCCGGAAAGGTTTGCACACAGCAATGCAAGAGTCTAAAGTGCTGAGTTATTCAGCATTTCTTTTTTATTAGACGTTAGCAAAGGCAGGTTCCCTTGTAATAATGGGTCCAATACAAGTGATGTAAGTTCTGTCTGTATTTCTTATATTACCTTTTGTTGCTGAAAGATTAGTTAGTTCCATTCTCACAGCACTGGCAAAATTCAGGGCACTGCTCGGCTGGTCTTGTCTGGAGATGCAGAGCGTGAGAAACAAAGGTGATTTCAGAAAGTCATCCCCTGCCTAAAAATATCTTTCCTGTCCCTGAGATTCTGCTTCAGAAGCTCCTTGGAAAGATTTTATTATAGTGCCTGTACCTATGAACTGTTCACTATAATGCTTTAAAAAAATTGCCATGTATATTATGCACAAGATTACACAGTGCCTTTTCTTTATCCTAACCTCTAAATGTGCTGTCATCCTAGAAAGACAACAGCGTTTGAGATTAAATCTTTCTGTTGTAGAGCCTTCACTGACTTCTCAGCTCTTTCAGAATCAAAACACAAAAGTCTGGGCTGGGCAGTTGCTACAGACGTTAAGACGCTGCAGAGCATGCCTGCATCACCTACAGAGGGCTTGGTTTGGGTCTCAGCTACTTCCCTTCTGATTCCAATTCCTACTGATGCCCACCCTGGGAGACAGCGGGTAACGGCTCAAGTGTTTGGGTCCTTGCCCTCCATGTGGGAGACCAGGACGGAACTCCTGGCTCCTGGCTTTGGCTTGGCCCAGCCCTGGTTATTACAGCTATATGAGAGAATGAACCTGTAGATGGAAGATTCTTCTCTGTCTCTCAAAGAAAAATGAAAATACAAAAGTAAATGAAAACAATAAAGTTCATAAATCTTAAAAAAAAAAACTGAACCAAAAAAATTTTCAGTGAACTCTTTGTCCTCTATCCCTGTCCTTATATCCCATGTCAACGTTTGAAACTGTCTTTCTGTTCCATCCCCCACCACCCCATCCCTGTGGAGGCCACAGCACTGTACTGACCTGAGACAGCTGTGTCAGTGCCGCACTCCTGACGCAGGACCTTGCACTTATTTGCTTGGGGTTGAAGTGTTTCCCCAACCCCCAACTCCTGTCCCAGAAAGCTATATTGCTTCCTACCTCACACCCTTCAGGGCTTTGTGAAATAGTATGTTTTCGGTGAGATCAACACCACGTAACCCAGTCAATATTATGCCTGCACACATTTCACCCTCTAACTTTCTTAAGACTTTTCCTGGCTTTATTTTTTTCCATAGTGAATATCACATACAAGGGTACTTTAAAAAGTTCATGAACAGGCCCGAAGTGGCTCAGTTGGCTAATCCTCCCCTTTTCAAGTGCTGGCATCCCATGTGGACCCAGTTCATGTCCTGGTTGCGCTACTTCCCATCCAACTCCTTGCTTGTAGCCTGGGAAAGCAGCAGAAGATGGTCAAAAGTTTGGGAGCTTGCACCAACATGGGAGACCCAGATGAAGCTCCTGGCTTCTGGCATTGGTTGGACTCATTTTCAGCTGTTGTGGCCATTTGGGGAGTGAACCAGTGGATGAAAGATCTTTCTGTCTCACCTCTGGCTGTAAAATCTGCCTTTCCAATAAAAATAGATCTTTAAATAAATAAAACAAAAAGTTTATTGAAAAACATTATTTTAGTGACATTTTAAAATCTGGGCATAGTTTATTTCTAATTCATATTTTCCATGAAATTTTCCAACATTATATATCTATGTATACATAAATGTACATATATATTCAATTATCATCTATAGTTACCTACTTAATACTAACTCCACATTTATAAATTCAACAAGGGTAGCTATATTATTGCATTACTGATGCTTGGTTCTTGATAGTTGCATAATAAATATTTGCTGAAGAATGAGTGAATGAATGAATGATATATACTTTTATCTTGCAATAATTATTTTTAAATGATTTTTTTTCTTTTTAAAAGTGAAATAAATTGTTTATTTGAAAGGCAGAGAGAGAGAGAGAGGTAGAGAGATATCCTTCTTGCTGGTTTACTACCCAAATTCCTTCAACAGTTAGGGCTAGGTTAGGCCAAAGCTGGAACCTGACAGCTGGGAAGGGAGTCTGGGTCTCCCTCAGGGGTAGCAGGGACTTGGATATTTTGGCCAGTGCTTGCTGCCTCAGCCAGCTGGAAGCAGGAAGGGCTGGCTGGAAGCTGGCAGCTGGAAGCAGGGCAAGGGCTGAGATGTGAAGCTGGACACTCTGAGATAACAAGCATCCGATGCAGCAGCTTACCTATCGGGCCAAATGCTCACCCTTAACTTCTCAATAAAGCAATAGTCATGTTGGGGGGACATGAGCATCCGGTGGGACACTGCCTAAGTAAGAGGGGCACAGAATGGGACAATCTCAGGGCTCTGAAGAAAAGCTTGTTGGCTTGCACTCCTGGCTGAAGATTGCCTCTATTAAATGAGAGAGCATCCATTCCGCTTTAGTCCTGCATGAGGAAAACCTAAACCTCATCTCAGAAATCCCACTGCCTTATTAGAATCCTTGTGTGACCATTTCTCATTCATGTTAATAGATCTTTCATTTCCCTCTAAGAGCAGTAGAGCAAAAAAAAAAAAAAAAAATTGCTTCAAGGGCCAGAAGGGAAAAATACCTAAAAATAGCCATGTTGTACTGTAAGAAATAAAACCGGTGTAAGGCTGCCAAAATGAGAGTCCATCAACAGGGAACATACAATGCTATTGCTAGTTTCAACCTTGAGGTAGTGAAGTTAAACTAGGAATAATTCTCCAGTTGTTATGCAACAGAAATTTTAAATCATTTAGTCTATGGCTCATTTTTCAAAGTGCAACCCGAACACCAATAGGCAGGGACTACGTGCCTCTGGACAGGGATCTACTGTACGATCCTGGAAGCTGTGTCTGCCTGCTCAGCTGCTGCAGAAACATTTGTCATACACTGACAGCTACTCTTCCCTCCTGAGAGCCTTACGCCATGAACAGCATCCCGGCCCTCTGCTACACTTTCTGGAACTTGGCAAATGCACAACCCAAGGAGACTTCTAAGTCTGCTCCTACTTCTTCAGACCATTCCAAAGTTAAGTGCATTCTCAACAGAGCTGAAGAAGAAAACACAGTTTGGGGTAAGAGGCGTGGTGAAACCCAACACTTCACCATGTCTGTGGAGGGTCGCACAACGCTAGGATTCAGCACTAGCTTTGGATGCCAAGTAATAAATAGGAGTCATCCAAAACTTGTTCTGGAAAACTTTTAATTATAGCTCTCTCTCAGGGAAAGTACATCAGACAAGCAGCCTGGATGAAACAGATTCTATTTTAGAAGATGGGAGTCCTTAATACAGGGGGGGAAACGAAGTGTGGTATGTTGGAAGCAAATAACTTACTAGTTCACAAGACAATACCATGGAGGACTTAGGCAGGTAGAGAAATTAAATGATATACAGTAATTGGTTCCACAGAGTTAGCATTAAAGAAATACTAGAGCAGTGATCTTCAAAGTATTGATACCACCTGGGTTTTTTCAGATGTGGAACACTTTTTAAAGACTGATTCATTTGAAACACAGAGCGACAGAATGGAAGAGACAGAGAGGAAGAGGGAGGAGGGAATGAGAGGGAGAGCCTGAGCGAGAAATCCTCCATCCATTGGTTCACTCTCTATGCCCCCTAAAAGTCATGGCTGTGGCAAACCAAAGCCGAGAGCTAGCAGTTCCACGTGGATGGTTCATCAGCATGAATGAGCACTAGAATTGTAAAGACCTGATAGAGACCACAGGACGTAAGCAAGACTATGAAGGCAAGAAGTGATCAGAAGGCCTGGTGCAATGGTTCAATGGCTAAATCCTCACCTTCCGAGCACCAGGACCCCTTATGGACACTGGTTCATATCCTGGCTGCTCCACTTTCTGTCCAGTTCCTGCTTATGGCCTGAGAAAGCAGTACAGGATGGTCCAAAAGCTTGGGACCCTGCACCACATGGGATATCTCGAAACGGCTCCTGGCTCCTGGCTTCTGACTTCGGCTCAGTTCTGGCTATTGTGGCCCTTTGGAGTGTGAACCAATGGATGGAAAAATCTCTCTGTAAATCCTGCCTTTCCAATAAAACTAAGAAAATTAAAAAAAAAAAAAAAAAGGAAGATTCTGGAGTAGGTAGGTGGTAGGTAAGGTAGGTAACAAGCCAAATATTTCAAAGTCTCTGCTCCGAAGAAGGAGGCCTGGGAACTCCAGGCTTCTGGTTTCAGCCCAGTTGATGTAGCACTTGGGGAGTGATTCAGTGGATGGCAGCTCTATAACTTTCTGTTTTTTGTGCGGGGGAGTCATCTTTTAAGTAGACTAAAGTAATAAAGAAACATTGAAAAAGAAAAAAGAATAGGAAGACTCCAGGAAGAAAATTAGTTTGGCATCAACACTGAGGGGAAGTAACAGATACAAAACAGTAGTGGGAAAGCAATTCTAGATTGAGAGAACGGCCTTTCCAAGGGCTGACAGAGGAACTAGCAAGTCATGTGCTGGGTGCTATCTGCCAATGGACTTGGCTCAGGAAGAAGGTCATGTTAGGGAAAGGCAAAAAATGAGGTTGGAGGTTGGAGAATTGACAGCAAACACAGAAAGCTAAACTGGGAGATAGGGAAGTCAGTAAACAGGAGAGTTTAGCCTGAACCTATTCACAAATGAAGTAGGGATATGATGAAAATTTCAGTGTCCAATATAAAGAGTAGACATCCAAGATGGATATTGCTTTGGAATGTGTGTGCATATATTGCTGACAGCAGCATGTAAAGGAAAAATTTTTGTAACAAAAATTTACAACAACTGTTTGCACTGTTAACACTCTTCTGCTATTTACATTTTTAAAAAAGATTTATTTATTTATTGGAAAGTCAGATATACAGAGAGGAGAGACAGAGAGGAAGATCTTCCATCCAATGATTCACTCCCCAAGTGAGCGCAACGGCTGATGCTATGCCAATCCAAAGCCAGGAGCCAGGAACTTCTTCTGGATATCCTACATGGGTGCAGGGTCCCAAAGCTTTGGGCCGTCCTTGACTGCTTTCCCAGGCCAGAAGCAGGGAGCTGGATGGAAAGTGGAGCTGCTGGGATTAGAACTGGCGCTCATATGGGATCCCGGGGCATTCAAGGCAAAGATTTTAGCTGCTAGGCCACACCGCCGGGCCCTACTATTTACATTCTTAAGGATCTTTCACAGTTCTCTGCCCCATTATCCCAGCATTATAGTGTAAAATAATTTTAATACAAATTATTTGTGCTAGAAAATAATCCTTGACACATCAAAGTATATCATGCAAGAATGGTTTAGTTGTTTTAACAAATCTTAATACTTTATCATAAGTTATATTTCTGCACCTGCTATACTTGCATTGGATAGGAAGCGGGGCTGCTGGGATTAGAACCAACATGTAAATGTAAATCATAGCGCGATCAAGTCGAGGACTTTAGCTGCTAGGCTACCACACTGGGCCTTCTTGGTTCTAATCTTTTCCTTGTGATTTCTGTAGTCTACATGAAAAGAAATCTTCTACAATTGAGATAAAATTGTCCTCTCTGGGACGTGTGTAACTCAGGGATATTGTGGTGAGTTTAAATCAAAGGCAAAGCTGATGAACAGCACATTTGTGAAAGAATTTTGCCAAAGGTGTATCGTCCAGAAAGTGACGATTTCTGAACTTACAGTCAAGGACTCTAAGAGCCAAGCAGAGCAAATTATCAAAAAGCAGGGTCCATGGATTCAGTTTAACATTTTTAGTGATTGGTACTAAATTTATTGGATAAAGCTGCTATTTATCAGGAAGTCAGTACTGAGGTTTGGGAGAGGAAGGAATAGATATGGTGAGGAAAAAAGTGCATGGGTTTCACAATGAGTATAAACAAAATTCCCTCCCTGAATTTCAGTTGCTCCAGGCAGGTGCCCATCGCTACAGGAACATGTTGATTCTAGAATTATTCCAAATCAGTGTCTTCCTCAGAAAGAATCTGGACTCGGGATCCTCAATAGAAATGGTTAGCCTATTCAGCCCATTTTGCACAGGGCTCTCCCACCTCTTAAGAGAAGACAGCTTTTACTTCCTACTTAAATCACAAACAATAAAGGATGAAAGTTACATAACGTTATGAGCCCATATAATACATATCAGAGAGGTTTTTCTCAACTGATTGTGCTAGAATTGAGTCCCTGAACTTTTTAAATTTCCTTTTTTGGTTCTCAATAGAAATTATATTGTATCAGGAAAAACACAAGGGGAAAAAAACAAAGTTAGGAAAATAAACTCACACAAAGAACTAAATGACAAAAACTGGAACTAGAAGGATGAGCAAACAAAGACAAAGAAAAAAAACAGAGCAAAATGTGGCAGAGAAGAACAATGACTCATGTTTGCTTTCAGGCCAATCAATAGTCATACATCATTGTTCTCACTGTGCACTTCAAATTACACCTGTTACTTAGGGATCTCAAAATTCTTTTTTTAAAAAAACATTTTATTGGAAAGGCAGAGTGACAGAGACAAAGGCAATGACATCTGTCCCCTAAAAATTGGTTTTTAACTATCAGAGTAATTAAAAATTTGTGGAAGAATAAATAAAAAACATTTGGTTGCAAAAACATTTCTAAATGCATAATTTTTCAAAATATGCTTATTTCATAAATTTTCTGAACATCCCTTTATGCATGGAATTTTTAAAAATTTTGGCACAAAAGTAAACTATGTGTTTCATAAGATTAGTTTATATATTTGAAAAATAGACTTCCAGAAGAAAGACAGAGATATCTTCAGCTTGCACTGGCTCACTCTGCAAACAGCCGCAATTGCTGAAGCTACAATAGGCCAAAGCCAGGAGCCAGTAGATTGGTCTGAACTTGGACCATTTTCCAATGCTTTTCCAGGTGCTTTAGCAAGGAGCTGGACTGCAAAGCAGAACAGGTGCGATTTCAACTGACAGTCATATAGGATGCCAGTACTGCAGGTGATGGTTCAACTCACTGCATACCTTGGCTCAAAACCTATCTTTTAATTTTCCCTTTCCACAATTTTTTTTTTTATTTTGAAAGGCAGAGTTACAGAAAGAGAAGATACACACAAAAATATCTTCAGCTCACTGGTTTACTCCTCAGATGGCTACAAGAGCCAGGGTTGGGTCCCCTGAAGAGGGAGGCAGGAGCTTTTTATTTTTCCCATTTAGGCTGCCAAACATGTGGATGACCTTCCACTGCTTTTCTCAGGCCATTGGTAAGTTGAGCAGCAGGGACTGAATCAGCACCAATATGGCATGGCAGACTCTCCATGAACTTCTCGTGTGTGTTTGTAAAGTCAAGTATAAGTAGTAGTAGTTCTTGGCTCCTGCCCAGTCCTGGCTGTTGGAGGCATTTGGGAAGTGAAACAGCAGATGGAAGAGCTCTGTATCTCTGTCAGTCTGCCTTTCAAATAATGAAGAAGCAAATAAATAAAAACTTTAAAACGGACAGAGCCCAAAAAAGTACTGAGTAAAGATACAGAAGTTAAATCTGGAAGTATTTAAACTATAGGAAAGCTAGAATATTCATAACATCTGACGATAATTACATAGATAAGGGCTAGTTAAATACATGCAAAAATTGTGTTCTTCACTACTTAAGGATTTGGAAGCTTAAAAAAAATGTATGTATTTTTATTGGAAAGTTAGATATACAGAATGGAGGAGAGATAGAGGGGAACATCTTTCGTCCATTCATCTGCTCCCCGAGTGGATGCAATGGCCAGAGTTGAGCCAATCTGAAACGGGATCTAGAAGCTTCTTCAGGTCTCCCATGTGGGTGCAGGGTTCCAAGGCTTTGGGCCATCCTCAATCGCTTTCCCAGCCACAGGCAGGGAGCTGGATGGGAAGCAGGGCTCTAGGGACATGAACCTGCTTCCATATGGGATCCTGGTGTGTGCAAGACAAGGACCCTAACCACTAGGCTACTGCACTGGGCCCCATAAAATGTTTTCATTGAGTAAAATGTTGGCTCCTCAACAGAAAAGCATTGGGTAAATCTTTTTTTTTTCCACTTTTTAAATTTCCAAATTTCCTACAATAAACATGTATTACTGTTTTAATACTTCTCTTTCATTTTACAGTGGCACATTCTTACT
This sequence comes from Ochotona curzoniae, assembly GCF_017591425.1. Classification (NCBI taxonomy): domain Eukaryota; kingdom Metazoa; phylum Chordata; class Mammalia; order Lagomorpha; family Ochotonidae; genus Ochotona; species Ochotona curzoniae. The sequence continues at coordinate 49,552,835 of NW_024467119.1, forward strand.
ATGAAAATAAATGGTTAAAGTACTTGATTTAAAAGTCCTGCTGTGCCATTTACTAGCTGTGTGGCCTTGGGCAACTTTCTTAATCTCTGTAAACCTCAGTTTCCTCATTGGTACAATATAGCTACCTCTGAGAATGTCACTAAACAAGGGAATGATAAATGTGTAGTGTGTTTAATATTATCTGTTAATAATTAATGGAGGTATATAAGGAAAAAAGTGGAAATTTACCCTTTATCCCATTCTTCTCTGCAGATCTTGCCATATTAATACTTCAGTCTATATTTATGTAAGTTTTTATATGCTTATGCTTACTTTTATCTGCACATGTACATAACCGCTTTAGTATCAGTAGGAACATTTTTTTGTTTAATTTGCTTTTTATTGTTTATTCATTTTTGTTTGAAAAGCAGAGTAACAGAATAGAGAACAAGAGAGAGACAAACACATCTCTTGTATTTGTTGTTTCATTACCCAAATGCTTGCAATAATCAAGGCTGGGTCAGCCAGAAGCCAGAACCTAATTCCCCACATGGGTGTCGGGAACCCACACTGTAACCATTATATGGTGCCTCCCAGACTCTTCAGCAGGGAGTGGATCAAAGGTGGAGGCAGAAGTTGATACCAGGCACTAGGATACAGAATGGATGTATCCTAAGCAGTGGCTTAACCCACTGCATGACACAATGCCTGCTCCAAAATTTATCTTATAACCGGAAATACTCACTACATATTGTAAAAACTTAGTATACTATATTGTACATATATATATTATACATATATTAAGGTTCCACACATGCTCTTTCCTCCCCCAACACAAAATCAAATGTGGAAAGGCGGGATGGTTTGCAATAAAAGAAGAGATTCATGATGGACAACATGGTTTATTGTAAAGCTTATAAATTCATTTATTCACTGTAATTAATGGAGGTCAGATTTTTTTTAAAAGAGAATTAGCAGAATTCAATCTAGCAAATAGTAAAGGTTAATGCCACCTCCATGCAAAGATAGGTCCACAGAAGTTCGGAATAGATCTAAAAACTGGAATTGTTGGCCTTTTAATAGGCAAGGCAAATGTATCACAGGATGGCTATTACAAACAGCCAATTCTTGAAAGGTAGTGTTTCCATTCAGACCATTAAAACACTAAATAGGCAATGGGGAAAAGAAAACCATGTGCGAGAGTTCATTCTGGTCGGGATAGAGGGCAACAGTTCATTGGGTGCCCAAAAGCCTGGTTTGTAGGCTTTCCGTGTGGGTTGCAATGGACCAAACACCTAGGCCAGCTTCCTCTGGATATGCTCAGAGTCTAGAAAAAGTTAGAGACTGAGAAATGTCTAGTAAGATGTTCCTTCCAGAAAGCTCCTCCTATTTCACTCTGAAGGTGGAAGGTTAGGTTTTTAAAGGCACAGGAGAGGGACATGACTAGATTACTTCTGTGTATGACACAAATGTCATCTCAACATTTTTTCAGTCAAACCTACAACGACAGCAAGCCTCCTGGAGACCCAAAAAAGCTCCCGTGGCAAGCTTATGGGAGAATCTACTGCCTGAGAAAAGTAGTACTAGGTCCATCAAGCGTATGTTTTATTCTCAGCTGCCCAACATTTGACCTCCTCTACACCCATCCTACATATGCGTGTCTGGCTCAGTCTACTCAGTCATGGTCAGGCTAGTAAGGAATAATCTAAATATAGGTGGCACAAACCATGTCATTTTTATGCAGTAGAGGGAAGAAAGCTTAGGAAGGTTTTTTGACCCTATGTTTTAGGAAATGCATAGACTACCTCCTTTGTATTCCACCCCTTGTGTAATATGAATACTTCTAGGGGTTTCCCCAAAGTACACAAATATTTGGAAAAATTAAAAACCAGGAAAATCATCAAGCAACAAAGGACCAACTAGTACATTATGATAGATACATCTAGCAGCACACTAATCAGCTCTTTCTTCTGTTGTTAGACATAGAAACAGTGAACAGTTGATGAATGGTTACCATCTGCCAAGAGAATACAAGATGGTAGCTACTATGATTATCTCTGTGGACAGATTAAGAACATGACTTGGAGAGGACAGTGGTTTTTGAAAGAACAACCTCTTCAGGATACAGTATTATTCAGTGAGCAAAGGATGTTATCAAACAGTGTAACTGATGCACAGAATTTTGGTGACTTTTATATTCTTAAGATTTTCTGATTTTTATCCACATGGATTTGAGAAATATTATGAGAAGTCATTTCTAATTAAAATTTTAGTCATTTTGATACTTGAATCAGCCTGAAAGAGCTGTAAAGCATGTTTTTATTGCTTTAGTCTGTCTTCCTTCCTATTTATGAAATTTTAAAAAAAAATCTAGAGACAGAGCCAACAGAATTGGTTGCCTTAGTAATCACAAATAAAGCTTCCAAACATTCCTTTCTGTTTGTTTTTTCATTTCTTTAAAAACTGGATTTCCTGGGTCATTGTTATGCATACTAACTATCCAATTTTGTTCTCGGAGCTTCACGATGACGACTGTGAAGATGGCCTGATTCAAAGTTGAAACCAACAATTTTAGTGGGTCACCCTTTCCTTCTAGAATTGTCACTTTTCAACATTGCATTAAGTATAAGAGATAATGTCCTATTGTATGGGAATAAACAAAAATTTTGCCATTTACTGTGAAGATTGTATTTAAACAATTCCTCAACTTTCTATTCACCTTCAAAAGGCTACTTGAATAAAAGTAACACACATTTATTTATTTATTTATTTTACTGGAAAGGCGGACATACAGAGAGAAGGAGAGACAGAGATGAAGCTCTTCCGACCAATGGTTCACTTCCCAAGTGGCTGCAATGGCCAGAGCTGAGCCAATCTAAAGCCAGGAGCCAGGAGCTCTTTCAAGTCTCCCACACGGGTGCAGGGTCCCAAGGCTTTGGGCTGTCCTCGCCTGCTTTCCCAGACCACAAGCAGGGAGTTGGATGGGAAGCATGGCCACTGGGATGAGAACCGGCAACCATATGGGATCCCAGCACGTGCAAGGCAAGGACTTTAACCACTATGTTATCACATCAGGCCCAATACATGTTTATTAAGACTTAGCAACAAGACAGAAGCTAAAAAAATTTATTTGAATCTTCCCTCAAAGGGATCAATGTTAACAATTTCCTGTTATCCTAAACATGCTTAGGCATATAAAAGCACATTTGAGGGTATCTGAGATCTGTAAAAACATGGAATTAAAAGGTGTTTTTATGTAAGCTCTGAAATCCATGTCTAACTTTTGCATGATATATATTTTTCCACGACATTTGAGAAGATCCCCTTTTAAAAATAAGAAATATATTTTCCTTGGTATGCTTTCCAGATAAATTGATAATTCAATCAATAGACTTGCTAATTTGTTTTCTCCATTTTTTAAAAAAAATATGTCAAAGCCATAGCAACAGGAAGAGCAGAGGGGAAAGGGAAGAAGGGAAGGAGAAAACGGAAATGTGAGGGGTGGGGGAGAGGCATCTTTTATCTGTTGATTTATTTACCAAAGGACCACAACAGCTAGGTCTGGGCCAAGCTGATGCTACATTCCGTTCTTCCGCGTGGGTGGCAGGAGCCCAGGTATTGGGCCACCTTCACTGGTCTCTCCAGACGCAGTGGCAGTAAGCTGGATGGGAAGCAGAGCAGCTGTCACCTGGACATGGGATGTCAGCATTGCCACTAGAGGATTAAATCACTGCTTCCCTCCGCTTGGATCTTTAAAACTAACAGATTACTCTATTTTATAACTGAACCCTAATATGTAAACAGTCTGTTTTTGAGGATTTAGGGCTTTTTCTTTTTAGAAACAACACTGGAATGAGCAAACCAATGACGTACATTTAACTGTATGCTTCCATTTATATAAACTACAAACTGGGTGCAAATATTTATGCTGTTCAATCTTTTTATGGGGTAAGGACCAGAAGTGGAGCTGGGAGTTCTTACTACACTGATGAAGAACTATACCAAGTTCTAAGCTTCCAGTTGTGTGGTCTTTTTACATTGTTATAGGCATTGATAATGGATCAGTGGATGGGAGCTGTTTGATTTTCAAAAGAATACTTTCAAAATTAAAAAATTCTACTTCAAAATCTATATGTATTGAAGTATTAATAATCACACTCCAACTCCTCCACAGTCTATCTACTGAAAATCAGGTCTCCGACCTTTTTTTTTTTAAAGATTTATTTTAATTGGAAAGGAAGATTTATAGAGTAGAAATATCTTCATCCTCTAGCTTACTCCCCAACTGGCTGCAATGGCCTGAGTGAAGCTGAGCTAAAGCCAGGAGCCAAGATTTTCTTCTGGGTCTCCCCTACTACAGGGTCCCTAGCTTTGGGCCACCTTCTACTGTTTTCCCTGACCACAAGCAGGGAGTGGGATGGTAAGTGGAGCAGCAAGACATGAACCAGCAACTTCAGGGAATCTTGGTGCATTTAGGCGGAGAATTAGCCAATTGAGCCATTGCCCCAGGTCCTCTAACCTTTTTCTGCAAAATGAAATACCTTGTGCTGACATCATACTTGAAATTTCAGATAGCTATGGCTATTGTATTTTAACTTTTCAGGATATTTAGCTCTTCTGCCAATTCAAGCTTTATTTATTTTATTTTTTATTAATTTTTTTTTTTTAAGATTTTTTTATTTTTATTATTTTTTCATTGGAAAGGCGGATATACAGAGAGGAGAGACAGAGAGGAAGATCTTCCGTCCGATGATTCACTCCCCAAGTGAGCGCAACGGGCCGATACTATGCCGATCCGAAGCCAGGAGCCTCTTCCAGGTCTCCCACGTGGGTGCAGGTTCCCAAAGCTTTGGGCCGTCCTCGACTGCTTTCCCAGGCCACAGGCAAGGAGCTGGAAGGGAAGCGGGGCTGCCAGGATTAGAACCGGCGCCCATATGGGATCCCGGGCGTGCAAGGCGAGGACCTTTAACCACTTGCGCCACCGCACCGGGCCCCCAATTCAAGCTTTATAATATCCTTTGATTTTTGTTTGAACTTCATTTTTTTGTATATTACAATACACATAAACATATACACATTTGCACATCATGTGTGCTTGTGTGCAAATACATATTACTTTGTTGCAACCTTTATTTATTTATTTATTTTTTAAAAGTAATTTTATTTGAGCCTGGTGTGGTGGTCTGGCGGCTAGAGTCCTCATCTTGAAAGCATCAGAATCCCATATGGGCACCGGTTCTAGTTCCCAGCAACCCCGTTTCCCATCCAGCTCCCTGCTTGTGACATGGGAAAGCAGTGTAGGATGGCCCGGGGCCTTGGAACCCTACACCCATGTGGGAGACCTGGAGGAGGTTCCTGGCTCTGACTTCGGCTTGGTACAGCACTAACAATTGTGGTCACTTAGGGAGTGAACCTTTGGATGGAAGATTTTCATCTCTGTCTCTTCTTCTCTGTATATATGACTTTGTGGGGCTGCAGGGATTAGAATCAGTGCCCATATGGGATCCCGGCACGTTCAAGGCAAGGATTTGGCCACAACCTTTATTTATTACTCTAGATTACAGTTAGAGAAGTTTAGACTTCGCAGGAAGAGCTGCTTATGAGCCACACTTGATGAAGTGCAAACGACTCACAGAGGTCAGTTCCTGCTCATTGGTAGTGAGTATTCACTGGAAGGCCATTTCTCCATGACAGAATCACTCCAGTGACTTAACTTTGTTTCACTGAAGCCTGTCCTTTCCTTAGGTTTAAAAACTGGCAGCTTAATTCTGATTTTATCAGACTGATACTTCATATCATTCTCATTATTCAAACATTTAATCATCAGGGTGCGTCGTAGGATGAAGAAATTAAGCTAATGTTTGTGTTTGTGTTAAGAGTGCTGGGATTGGGCCTGGTGTGGTGGCCTAGCAGCTAAAGTCCTTGCTTTAAACACTCCAGGATCCCATATGGATGCCAGTTCTAATCCCGGCAGCCCCGCCTCCCATCCAGCTCCCTACACCTGGCCTGGAAAAGCAGTGGAGGACAGCCCAAAGCCTTGGGCCCCTGAACCTGTGTGGGAGACCTGGAGGAGGTTCTTGGCTCTTGGCTTTGGATTGGTGTAGCTCTAGCCATTGCGCCACTTGGGGAGTGAATTGTCAGACGGAAGAGCTTCCTCTCTGCTTCTTCTCTCTATATATATCTGACTTTTCAATAAAAATAAATAAATAAATCTTTCTCTTAGGGAAAAAAAAAAGAATGCCAGAATCAAACCTCACCTCCATTTTGAATCCTTATTTCTACTAAAGCATATCCTGGGGGGCAGCAGATGATGGCTCAGACACTTCACAGGCCTGGTTGGACTTGTTGGCTTCTGGCTTTGGTATGGCCCTACCCTGGTTGTTTCTGGAATCTAGGAAGTGAACTGATAGATGGAATCTCTGTTTCTGTATTTCAAAAACAAAAAAAGACACGGCTCCATAAAAATATCAAAATTTCATATAATTGCATTATAATCTAATTTGAAAGAGGTTGAAAGGGAATAGCTACAGGATTTTGTTAATATATAAAAGTCTGCATATCAACTCTATTAAAAAAATAACTATACTTTATAAAACCAGGAAAAAGGAATCTAGGGTTATTTAATGAGCATACAAAAAGTACTTAATCTTAAGAGCACCAGGGAAATGTGCCTTAAAACATTAACAAGATGGACTCAAGATTAGCATAAATGAAAAGACTGGTAGTATTTCATATTAATGAGAGTTTTAAAAAGCATATCTTTATATACTGCTGCTGCCATGCAAAATTTGCATAGCACTTTCTGGCTTGTTTGGGACACCACAGCAATTCCTATTCCATAAATCTATCCTGTAGACAATAAAAACACACTTCTTACAAAAGAAGAAATCCCTAATTGCAACAGAAGCACAATTATATGTCTAAAATGAGAGGCAAATCTTTGGAAAGAGGGAAACAAGAACAGGAGTAGGTTGGGGTGAGAGGGAGCTACCAAGTGCACTGAACCTGTGGCCTCTGTTGTTAGAACCGGCACCCACATGGGATCCTGTCATGTACAAGGTAAGGGTTTAGTCACTAGGTTATGAAGCCAGCTCGCACTTTCACTTTAAAAATGGTGCCAAAAAAGGTAATATACTTCACTAGAACACAACTAACCACAAACATTAATAGATGGAAAGTAAAGTTTTTTTATGCATTTTTCTATGCTTTCGCACGGTCCCTATGTCAGACTGGTTTTGAAGTTAAAGAAGCAAATCCAATGATACACACAAAGGAAGGTGCATAGTAGGCACTCAAAAAAATATCTTTTCTATAACTAGATCAAGTGTCTATGTGGCTAACTTCCTGCAGCCATCAATTTAATTCAATTAAGCAAGCTATTTGCTAAGCATCACTATTTGCTTAGTATTTACACACTTACCCCTTTACAATTTCAAGATTCACAGGGACCTGGACAAGCCACGCAGATACGATTCAGCTTTCAGAACTCCCACCGTCAGCAGGAATTGTAACCTCATCACCCAAACTGTTTCACAGTTGTGCAGTTACTTGTCTGCCTCCCCTGTGATATCTTAAATTTTCATTTTCTTTATAATTTCAATGACTGAAGTGTCACTGTTTGATATAGAGCAAGATAAAAAAATTATGGGCTAAAATCAAAGGACTAAAGGATTAAAACAATGAGTGCTTCTTTTCTTTTGCCTTTTTTTGTCGCTAGGAGTCATCACATTCTAACAAACTGTACTCTTCTGTTTACTGCTGGAATATGTGCTACGTGAAAGATGGATCTTTGTTTTGTTCATGAATGTATCCAAAGTGCTGCAAAGATATCCACAGATATTTAATAAGGATTTGTTGAACTGAGTCCATCTTTTAAAAACTACCAAGGGATGAATCTCTGAAATTGTACTTGCAACATTTTCGACTGTCACCTTAAGATATTCTTCACTGGTAACAAATGAACCTTTAATCAGAAAACATACAATCATTTCTGATTTTTGTAGATCAACTATAGCATCTTTAATCATTATCCTTATAACAGGATTTAACAATTATTTATAGCTTTTTCTTCCCCCTGCCCCATGAGTGTTGGATGCTAGATTTGCTTCTGGGAGAGAAAGAGGAGAAAGCTTTCAGTGGTCAGTTGCTAACGTACTCATTGGTAGCCAACAGCTACTGATTTCCCAACACATGGAGGCAGGCTATCTTCTTAAATTGTTCACTAATGCTGATAAACAGATTCCCAATTATATGCTGCTACACCCACTACTCTAGGAGCAGCCAACCCCCTACTCTAAAGCTGATGGAACCAGGAATTGTTTTGCACTCTTTAGTTTAAAAAAGAAAAAAAAAAAAAGTTGAAAAGCACAGACAGGCAGGGCAACACAGAGGGAATTGGCTCTTCCATCCACTGGTTTACTCACTTAGCTTTTCCCAAGTCATCATCTGCTACTTCCCAGGAACAGGAAGTCAGATGGGAAGCAGAACAGCCTAGAATTTATGCAATACTAAGATATGAGATTAGGTCAAAGAGGTGTCCTAACCTGATGTGGTCCATCTGTTCGTGTAGGATATATTCTTGAATGGAAAGCCAGAACGGCAAAAAGCAAGAGAATGTAGCACCACACAGATGTCTGTATGAGCCAACATGAAAGGATACCCAAATCGAAAATAGAAAACGTAACTGAAATCCACTGATATCTACTCTTGAACATTTTTCTAAAGACGTGCATTGTTTTTGCAATGCAATTAAATGCTTCTTTTAATGACAATGTTCAAAACAAATTTATTAGGAAATCACTTGAGGTTAACTCAGATAATTTCAACAAATAAAATGCTTAAAGAAAAATCAAGAGTCTTATTTTTAAGTTGAGGAATAACAATTTTAACTAAAGGTAAATCTTAGAAAAACATTCGTTATGTAGTACTACCATAATACAAATGGATTTTCTATGAATTGGTGGAGAATCCAGTGAAACAGTAAGAAGTCAACTGTAATTATTTTCAGTCGTATTCAGAAAATCTAATGTGTTGACTTGCTTGCTGAGTCTTCTCCAGTCTAATCTTTTCAGCTTTGGTGATTAACTACAGAGAAAAAAATCAGAAAATGGAATGTTAGATACCTAAATGATTATGGTTAGAAAAACTTCACAACTACCTATTTTCATGAAAATTTAGGTGAAATCAATCATAAAAAGAAATGATGAGATTATGGCTTAGTAAGCATAACGGGTAATAAATCTTTGCAATAACCCACTCTCTTCTCTACTTTCGTTCTGTAGTAATGAAAATCTGAACTAAGGACGAGATTGTGGTACAACTGGGAAAGTTATGTCCATGATGCCTGGCACCCCACAGTAGCTGGTGCACTTCCGATCCAGTTCCCTTATAATCTACCTCAAGAAGCCAGGAGAAGATGGCACAAGTACTGGGACCACTACACCCACATGAGAGACAGGAATCAATTTCCTGCCTCTTTGTTTCAGCTTGGCTCAACCTTGGCCTTGGTGGTCTTTGGGAAATATACCACCACATGGAAGATATGTGTTTCTCTCCTTCTTTCTCTTTCCCCTCTTCTAACTCTGCCTCAAAAATAAATACACAAATCTTTAAAAAGAAAAAAAAAAGACTTTTCAATTAAAAAAATAGCTACTCCTGGGCCAGTGTTGTGGTGCAGTGGGCATGGCCAGCAGCCAAAAAGGGAAATGGTTCATAATATCAGTATGGTGGGTCCTCTTATTCAGCTCTGCTTCTCATCTCTCTGTCTTGTTAATGGTCTTTGAAGGAAATTAATCAACTTATATAAGATAAACAACTATTCTACATTGATGGTTTTTATTCTTTTCAGAGAGCTCAGATCTATATTTGTAGTTCCATATCCCCTCGGGCTTGGACAATCATCATCAAGACACCGTGGTTTAAAATTTGAAAATTAAGAAACATTTCAAGTAAGGGTCTACTATTTTAACTCCTCTTAAATTTTAAAGACATTTATCATCTACTTTTGTATGGAGCCAGCACTGTGATGCAGCAGGCTGAACTGCTGTCTGCAACACAGTAGCCAGGGCTAGGGCTAGGCCCGGGCTGAAGCCAGGAGGCTGGAATTCCATCTGGGTTGTCTGGGTTAGTAGCAGGGACACAGGGACTGCAGCCATCACCATGCCATCTAGGATGCTCACCAGCAATAAGCTAGATGGGAAGCAGAGTAGCTGGACTTGAACCAGCCACTCTGATATACGATGTGTGTGGCTAAAGCAGAGCCTTAACCAATGCACCAAGCACCTACTTCCTTACATTATATTTAAAGGCAGCAGATGAAATTACATAGAAGGAAGAAGAAAAGTTAAAAATATATTTAGTTTTGGATTAAGTGCAAATATTTTTCTTTGAAAACCACAGTTATTAGTAAGCATTCATTTCAACAGTTTTTCTTGTTATTGCTCTTCTGTCCCTCAACAGCCCTGTGGAAATGCTGGGCTTGTGGAAATGCCTTGTCAGTAAAGCATTTACTTCATACTTTTGGCAGAATCACTGACACTCTATTTTTTTCTCAGCATTTGCTTTCCACCACGAAGGTTCTGCTGAGTCCTCCCCACGCTTCACTGGTCTTTTCTAGCTCCTGATAATCCTCCCTCAAGATCTGCACTGTTTGTTGCTATTCACTAGATAGCGGTTCCTCCAACTCTGGGTCGGCTTCCTCACTTCCCTAAGGCCTCTGCTTTGTCACCTTCCTAGAGAAATCTCCTGGAAAGCCTCATGATATGAAGTCAGTGCTGACTACAACCTAAACCCATGTTTACCTGCAAGTTTCCATGAACTCAGGAGAGTTTGTTATTCAGGCTTGTACCAATTTCAAGAAAAAGGACATTCAAAACATGTTAGCCAAATTAATTACAAAATAAGTAGGTTAATCTAGTTATAGTTTACTGTCCTCTGACAAGCTCTGTACAGCAGTTACCTTGGGTGGTAGCCTCATTTCATGACATGATCTGACTACTTTCACAGCTTTAGATGTTTCTATGTAACAAATTGACCATGAACAAGTGAATGAAATCAGGGAAAAAGAACTCTCCATATCAAGATTCATCTATTCATTTATGTTTCATCAGTTAATAAAATTCTCCAGCAAATGTTTGATTTTTGCAAATTAAACTGTCAAAGAACCTTTCTAAATTTATAATATTAAATGAGTAATTCCTACTGAAAAAATCAATCTAAACAAAAAAATCCCAGCTAGAGTGTAAGTCTTGATTTAAAAAATGGACCTATTTCAGTTCTGAATTAATGATTTTAACATTCAAATAAAAACAAGCAGACTTTGAAATGAACTCCTCAAATGCCTAGAAGAGTCTTTTAGGAAGGACAGAGACCACTGCATCTCAGGAGGTGCAATCTCATGTGAGCAAACTAAATTAACAAAGACCAGCTGGTGACCTTCCCCTGAATCGCCATAAACTCCAAGGCTGATGAAAAACAATGGATTTAAAAAAAACTTTTTTAAAGATAATTTTGAACACATGAAATCAAATCAGCCATGTTGAAATATGAAAGCATAACTTTTAAACTAGACAGGCTAGGTTTAAGGTATTTTTAGCTTACTAGTATCACGTTCTTCCCCAGAAAAAGGAACAAAGCTCATCATTGTTGTAGCAATGATTATACTTAAAGTCAATATTATCTGTAGAGTCTCAAATCATTATAAGCTGTAATCTAAATACCCTATGCTTGTATCATGAAGGCAGTCTTCCTCCAATCATTTACTGACAAACAAAGCAGAGCAGGCAGAAATGGAGACATTGTAACTTGCAGCAATTTTTTTTTAAAGGGGAGAAAATGGAAATTGTAAAATTATGTATCCCTGTGGGAAAATAATTGTAACTTCATGCATTGTGTAGCCAAAAAAACCACAATATTACTTCTCAAACTAAGACACTATCCTGTGTAGGCCTTTGTTACATAATGGCAAAACCAAAGTTATTTTATGACTACCTGTTATTGACATTCAGAAGTTATTAACCTCCAAGCGCTATTCAGGGTGTAAAAACAAACAAGCAAACACGAATGGATTACCTTCTCAGTGCCTCTTTTCTTTTCCCGAGGTTGATTAAGTTTGGCCTGTCTGTCTACCAAAATCTTCTGCCAGTATCTCTGTTCATGATCACCTTAAAAACAATAAAAACTTTCATCTCTAAATGCAGGATACTTATGGAAAAATGCATTCAAAGCACTGCATTGTAAATCATGGAGCTACACACTGAGACACAAAACACTAGCTTCATTAGCCAAACTCTGAAAATACAATTCGTCACAAGAACTATTATGAAAAGAAATTTACCAGAAAGAATCTCTACTTTCCAGCAGTGCTTTTTCTGGATTTCCGCACATGCTTTCATTACTGCTTGAGCATCCTCTGGAGTTTTAAATCTAGCATGGCATTCTGTATCTCCTTCTAGCAAATCAACATAAACAACTTCTGAGATTGCAGCCAAAGTATCCTGCATTGAAGTTTTGTAGAAAGTATTAAAGCCGTTAATAAAAATGCTTCACAGTAATTCTAAAATTATTCCAGTGGTTAGCTGGGTTATGCGGACTAAACATTAGATATAAAATATATCTAACTATGCACAAATGTTGCTACAAAAGATATGGACAAGGAAGAGAATCAATTAAAAATAACACTACTAAAAACTTACTTCCCTTTGCATTTTAAGAACATACTCCTAAATCACAAGCCACAAGGGGAATATCATTCAACAAGGCAGGACATTAACAAACATGAATGCATTCAATGGTCCTCCTTCACTAAAGGATTCAAGTCAGGAGCCATCAGTAAAAGGAAACAAAGTAAATGGAAAAGAAATTAGAGAATCTGTGCTCTTAACTTACCTGTAGAAAATTACTTACAACTTAAACTATGTGTAAAATTAATTAAACTTTTTATAAAACTTACAGGAAAAAAGTTTCATTATTTTACATCTACAAAACTCCCTATTTCCCCCAGTGGATCCAACAGGGCACAGCTCAACAAAGCTTTTGTTAAAATGCCCAAGTAACTTCTAAACAAGGCAATGAGGGAAAAAGTTTTACATATAATACCTGCTGTGAGGGCAAATTAACAAGATTCCTGCATTCTTAATCAACTCCCCCCCACCCAGCAGGTTCTACAGCAAAAACAAAGTATTTATGCAGGAATGTTATGCTGCTAATTAGGAATCTGACACAAAGGTTCCATTCATAAGATTAAAGAAATAACTGGAGATTCTCCACTGTAAAAAAAAAAAAAAGCCCTATACTACCTCACCTTTAGCTTTGTCTCAAATTTTGTAGAAGCAGATATTTTATATTACTCTTAGATGTTGAATTCCTAGATGACTGTATTATGGAAAGAACTGAAAATATCTAGAAATACTATGTCATCACAGATCAAGAAAAGTCTATTAGGCAATAATTAAAAAAAATAATCTGTGACTCACTCCAATACTTAATACATCATCTACCATAAAACAGTTATTCCACGAATTAGAAAAAAAAACCTGGCAATATACCTTCCATTTTGTCATCAAATAAGTCAGCCCTAAATTTGGACACAAAGCAAGAATAAGTAGAATTTAATTTATAAAATCTGAACGTGTTAAATGGTCGTGATTTTTGTAACTTTTTTAGATGAATTAGGAGATATTTACTAAATATCCATTGTAATGTCAGGCTAATCCTCAGAACTAAAAACCTGAAAATCACATTGGCAAGTCATTGGCAGCAGTAACCACCATCACAGCCCAGGTTTTGTCCCAGTAAAATGTAACTACTAACTTCACTACTGCAGTTATTTTACGATTCTGATAATCATAAATGAAGAATGCACATTATCATTCAGTGATGTCAGTGATTCCAGATTACAAACTCTGAGTAACTTCTGTGTTGAATCTTTTGTAACTGAACCACAGAATTTCCGTCCCTCAAACGTGTAGCCTTTTACCCTGAATTCTAGGTTGCTACCACACACTGAAAGGCAAGATGATAGTTGCATATTGGGATTGTCTAAATATCTTATCAATATTAAGATAGAAAGTTCATGTTTTTAGTGATGACTGCGGGATTTTAGATATTAAAATAGTGTCCAGACATTATTGTGAATGAACAGCCTCAGCAGCTATTATAAAATGTGAATGGTACAGATCTGTATAAAACAAAAACTATATATTACATGGTGCTGAGCACTTAAAATACAGTTCTTAATGCTATAAAACATTCTGTGAATTTAAGTCAAATCCCTAACCTTGGTGACAAGGTTAAGTGTGAGTTACTATGATAACCACACACAAAGGAGGAAGACTGCACTGATAAGAAAAAAGCACTGTGCTAGGATAAATGGGATCAACTATATAAAGCGGAAAAAGATTACTACCAGTAAGGTACAACAATTCTGGCATTACACGTAAGTACGAATTTATCTGCATCAGCATTAAAGAACTTTGAAATAATCTGTGCATGAAAAGCAATCACCATGTATTGAAAAAACTGGGGAAAAAAATGATAGACAAGCTAATTTCCTATAAAATCTCCTGCTTTTCTGTCAGCAAAAATGCTCATTTCTAAGATGGTTTCATTAACAAAAATAAGTCCATGACCGTACATTAAAAATATGCAAACTACTTTTTCTGGGATCTATTGAAGGGCAAGAACACCAAAAAAGCAAACTTAGAAAATCTTAAACATGCTCCTAAATAAGGTAGTATCCGATGATTATAGTATCACAAACAATTTCAGCTAAACTCTAATGATGATTAAATCTTCTAAAAATGTTTTGGTGTCAAGTGTTTCAGTGAAACCTGTTTTCATCAAAAGAAAAAAGTTTTCTAAGAGGTTTTCCTGCTCCTACTGCTTTAATGTTAGAATGGTTACACTCTACTTTCTTATTCAATCACACCGCAGCCATTAGGAAAACTAAAGAAAATATGCACAAGTTGCAATTTTCCTGTAAAGACTGCTCACTATATATCTGAATTAGCAATTTCAGCGTAGATTTTGCTTCACTTCAAATCTAAGTGTTTCCAAATAATCAGAATGCTACAGTAGTGGTTTTACAATACATACACAAATTCTGTTTTGATTTGTCTTGTTTCCCATACTCAAAGCATTTTCACATGAGGAAGAGAAGGGAAAAAACACTCTAGGTGTTCAAAAGCATTACCCGGACTTGTTTCCTGCCAGGTATGGGCTCCGAGCTAACAATCTTCACAATCACTCCACTCACAAACTGTGGTCCTGTGGCAGGAACCTTCTCCGGGGCACCAGGCTCCTCCCTGTTGGCTTCTGATTTCAAATGGAAAAGGGAATAAATCTCTTACACTTGATAGTGGAATACTTAGGACATTATAGAAAAACAATTTCTCATGATGATTTACATAATTTACCTTGAAATAAATACTGAATTTAAATAGTGAAGGCTGTGCCCTGCATCACAATATTTCAGATTAGTATAAAATAAAATGTGCAAAATCTTGTTACTCTAAATGTAAAGTGTTATTGTTAGAAGAACATTTATAAAACTTTACAAATTACTGCTTTTCCCTGAAACAAGGAACAAAACAATACTGCTTAATAAAAAAAATATTATTTAAGAATATTCTAAATAAATATTATTTAAGAATATTCTAAATACTATTATTCAATAGGGAAAATTATTTTTTATATTTTGTGGAAATTTAAAAGAAGATTCTAATTTGGATAAGGTCTGTTACTGGTTTGTGGCTTCTATTATGGATTAAAGTTAGATAAGAAATCAGTCCTTATTCTTACAAACTAAGCATTCATTTCTAATAATGAAAATGGTGGACAATTTCTCATATTGCTAAAAACATACTGTTTAAAAGAATCAATCACACATTTAAATTGAGACTAGAAAAAATTATCATAGTTATCTTTACCATTTTCATTTTTCACGCCTGACTTATTAGGTCCTCCACTGTCTGCATCCATTTCTGACTCTGATTTTATTTGGGATATTGTTTTTTTTAAAGAAGCCATGCTGGCTTTTTGTAGGGCCAAATATTCTTTTTTTAAATCCATCCATTCACTCCTGTAAAAAAAAAAAAGTAACTATTGAAATAGTGACAAAGGATGACTAAATAAAAAAGAGCAGTCCCTAAGTATATATGTTTCCAGTGACTGCAAACACTTCCTCCTCACTCTATTTAACTGTACACTCGGACACTAGGTCCTAAACTCCACCTAGCTGACAAGGAAAGGCAATGCACCCTACCCCACTTTCAGATTAAACTTTTTTTTTTTGCAAGGATAGCATTCTAGATTAAACCTTTTAAAGTTCCCATTTAAATTGTTAAGTGTGCTTCAAATATTTTACATCAGGAAGGCACCATTTAAGAAGCCATTATTTAGTAGCATTCACTGAGCAGTTCACTATTAGGGAAAAGTGAGAAATTAAAACGCAAAGTGGATTTGTTAAACCGCTCCCAATTTGTGAGATAACATTCCTTAGTATTTGCTCAAAGCAAAAGGAATTTCTCAGAAGAAAAAAAAAACACATTATGGAAGCAATTTATTTATTTACATAGACTTTCCTCAAACAGCTAGAGCTGCCCCAGATAGAAACACAATGCATCTCCTAGTTTAGTGGGAACAGTCAATTGTTACTCTAATCTATGCCATCAAACAAGTAGACGGCTTTTTTTCTTGTTTCAGAGGAGAGTATCTAGTGATAGTGGTTTTTGTTGCTAACTGTTGTTGGCATCTGTGTACTTCAAAAAAATCCAGATCCACCAAGGATCATACCATCCCTGAGAGCTGATACATTAAAATAACAAAAGGCTCTTGCAATGATTCTCAGAGATAAAAAGGCCAAAGGAATTTAGGAGTTAAGAACAGTATAAATAGAAGTGCCTGATGTCTTGTCTTCCACCCTTCCAGAGAAGAAAGGACATCTGTGTGTGCTTGCTGAGGAAGGTAAGGAAAAGCTCTTTTTCTCCCCTTTTCTAATTCGTTTTTCTACTCGGCAATCATTCCTTGGTGGGCTCCCTTCAACTTTAACATGGAGGTGCTTTCTTTGATTTCTGCTAAGAAAAGTAAGTGCTTTCATGTTTTAGTAGAAGTGAATTCCACATACTCCTGCAGCCTGTCTCCTTCCTTGTAGAAGCTGAAGGGATCCCCTTTGCTTTAACATGGGGGCACCTGCTGTGTACAACAAAAGTAAGTGCTTCCATGTTTCAGTGGAGGTGTCTCCAAACCACACGATTTTTAAAATTGCTATTTTCTAAAGGAGCTTTTTACTAAAACTTTGTTTCAGGGAAAGCACTTAAAGACCGGGCTTCCCACCACTTAAACGTGGGTGTACTTGCTTTGAAACTAAAAAAGTAAGTGCTTCCATGTTTTGGTGATGGTAAGTCTTCCATTTTCTTTTTCAAAAGGCCTCAAGAGTGCAAAAAGGGCAGTTCAATTCTGTTTCAGCTGTGTTCCAGTCCGTTAAGGTGCCCTCTCCACTTTAACATGGAGGCACTTGCTGTACCACAATAAAAATAAGTGCTTCCATGTTTGAGTGTGGTGGTTCCTACTATCTGCTGTTTTTAAACCCACACTGCTTGCAAGTCTTGGTTACATGCCATTACTGTTGCTAATATGCAACTCTGTTGAATATATACTGGAATTGCACTTTAGCAATGGTGATGGAATGTTCTCAATGGCTGAACAGGGAATTTATACCATGTACTTACTTTGATAGTACTCTCAAAGGTATAACCTCTTCTCCCATTTTGTGTCTCTCTTTATGTTTTTTCTTATGCTTCCTTTTTGTTTTTAAGAGAGCATTATCTTTAATGTCTCCGGTGTCCTTTTCCTCTTCAGTAGAGAATCCTAAATCTGGGGAAATCAGACTTAAAGTAATCAAATACTTATTAACTGATGGAATACAAGGTTAAGCTTATTAGTCATACCTCTGTTTTCTTTGGAAACTTCTGGTGCTTCAGTTTTACTGCTGTCTTTATGGGCCACTTTTTTTACTTTGGTCCTGGGAGCTAAGCTTTCTGCATCTTCAGAGCTGCTTCTCTTTCTCTTCTTCTCTGTTCTGCCTTCAGAGGCTTTGGACAGATGGCCCTTTTCGCGTTTTTTCTTTTTCTTCGAGGGCTGTTTTTGGGGTTCAGTAGCTTCTGCTTCAGAGCCCTCGGATGCGGCCCTGGAGCTTTTCACTTTGCCTTCACTGCTGGTGTCCACCGTGAGTTCCTTGGTCTGCGCATTCTCTTCCTTCTTCACACGCCCTTTTTTCTTCTTTTTCTTTTTCTTTTCTTCTGTAAAGGTAGTCAGTTTTATCTCAGAACACTAAAACAAGTATCAATTCACTGTCCCGTTGGCCAAGGCCATGTGTAACTGTTAAAACACTTACCAGCTACTTGGAGGGCAGGAATGGGCTTGTCTTTCACCGTTTTAGGAAATATGCCAGGTTTTCTTGGTGCTTCTTCCGGAGGGTTGTTAAGAAACTGAACGATTTGAAGATAATTTTACTATGTGTAACACCTGTTTGCTAAATTTTTCAATTTTCTCTTTTTAGGATCTGGACCTACCTCAATAGCTTTTGCTGCTTGTTCTTTGGTTTCAAATTCCACAAAAGCAAATCCTTTTGGATCTCCAGTAGATTTATAGTGTGGTATACTTACATAAACCACATTGCCACATTTTCCAAATACTCTTTCAATCCAGCTGTGATTAACATTTTTTGGAAGTAATTCCTACAATAAATTATAAGCAGTAATGAGTAATAAATAGTAAGTCTTTCACAATATATATGCCAATAAAATTTTAACATTAATAAAGTGTTTCCTTGTCTCTTTGAATAAGAATTTGGTCTCAGAAAATGGCTTACCACATACACTGTTCGCTCATCTTCATCTTTTGGTCTTTCACCCAGAGGTTTTTTCCTCCTGATTTTGGTGCCTTCTAAATCCAGCTACAAAATCAGATGTTAAAATTAGTAAATTTACTCCAGCTTAATCGGCTATATTATTTTTAAGATTTTTAATTACCTCTACAATAGCAGAACTTTTCAATGCTCTGGCTATTAATTTCCCATCAGTAGTAAGTTTTTTCATTTTGTTAAAAGACAGTAGAAGTGATATGTCTACATCTGTTAAAAAAAAGGTGAATATTACAGATAAAATTTATAGCTTTTTCCCTTTGAGTAAGTGAACAGGCCTTTGATGTTTGGGTTAGGGTAATGTAGTGCTCAGCTAAATTGGCATGCTGCTTTTTGGTTTACAGTGAACAAAATATACATATGGTGCATATAAGGTAAATACATATATCTAATTATTACAATATATCTAACAGTTATTTACTTACATCCATCTCTAGATTTCTCAATCTGTTCCCTAAGGAATTTATCTTTGTGGAGATTTGCATCCCCAAACCAGAAGTCCACTTGCTTAGCAATATCTGCAAGCACCTGCTTCACTCTGGACCTTTTCTTTTTTTCTACTTCTTTTTTCTTTTCAGTGCTTTCCTCTTCCATATTCTTTCGATTTCCGCCTTCAATTTCCATTTCTTCCATGTCTGTAAATCACAAGTTATTAACACGGTTAAAATAGGATAAATCATAAAATATTTGGGCTTGCCTTCAAAGGGAAAAAAAATTTAACAGGAACGTTGAAGATAAGCAACAGAGCTGCATTTATTCCTGCTGATTATGCCTGGGAGATGAAAGCCGTAAGCTATCTCCTGCCTCTGCCAGTTAGAATAAGCCAGATTCTGCAATAGACATTTAAGCCCCAATGTTTCACTGGCTGAGGGCTCACCCAATCCTGAAGGTGGATGGGAAGAGTTGGATTAGGTGGCTGATGTGGAGTCTCAAACAGGATGGCTACAAGAGGCAGGAACACACTGTTCTGCGTTTCTTCCTGCTCCACTATCTGGTCTCACTGGGCGCTTCAACAATTAAAATCATACAACTTCACTCATCATCCCATACTGTCACCAGTACCCATCCTGTCTCATTCCAGAAAAGCCAGTCATTAGTGGGTCCCACTGTGCATTTGCAGTTTCCTTTGCATGCTTTCTGTGATGGGGCTGGATCCTGAGCCTCCCTCTTCACCCACATACTCTGCGTGTGGAGTGTCTCGGCCTTACACAGATGCTCCCTAACTATTATTTTCTCATTAGATCCCCATTCTAACATGCAACCGTCCCGATGACACAGCCAATTTACTTAGGTAAAGTAGGTTTTTCTCTGCAAAAGGGCCTCCTGGGTAACTATAACATCATTCACAGGGCAGACAAAATAATCATGTAAAAAAATGAGCCCGACACAGATTTATTACATTCCAGTTCCTGCTGTGGCTGTCTCAGCAGGGCAGAGCATGTGACTTCATGGCCCTAACGGCCCCATGCTCCACCCCTGATCCAAACCATATCTCCAAGTGAACATAGCAAACAGACTCTGCTAAGTGGACAAAACCCTGAAATCATTCCTAATTCCTCACAGTCAATTCATCACTTTGACTGTTAGTTTTAACTATACCCTGAATAGGAATACCTCTTTCACAACCCACCTGATCCAAACAATCTCCATGGTTTGCCTAAGTTATAGTTAAAATCTTCCTTAGTGGTCCGCCTGCCTCTACCCTTTTTCTCTTACATGCAATCCTAAGGGTAAAAATCATTAATTTAACATAAGTGGGGCAAGCGTCATGGCATAGCATTCAAAGCTGCTACCTGCTGCCCAGGCATCCTGTCCAGGTACACATTTGAGAACCCAGATGCTCCACTTCCAATCCAGCACCATGCAATTACACCTGGGAAAGCAGCAGCAGATGGCCTGAGTGCTTGGGTCCATGCACCCGTGTGGGAGACCTGAACGAAGCTCCTGGCTTTAGCGTGTTCCAATTCTCAGCCCAGTATGTTTCAGCCAGCTGGGGAGTGAGGCAGCACACTCAGCACACTCAGAAAGGCCCCTCTCAGTGTAATTCTGCCTGTTAAATAGTCTTAAAAAACAAAACAATTTCTTGCACAACTTCTGCCCTGCACAGGGTTCTTACTATAACTGTATTGTTTATCTACTTTCCTAGAACGTAAATGCTATGAGGGCATGGGACTTTACATTCATCATTACCTGAATATTTGTTGAACAGTTAAGTAAACACATTGAAAAGCACTTGAGAAATGTTAAGCATTTCAACCTCTTTCAAGTTGGTAGACTATAAATTAAATACAGAGGGACAGCCGTGTCTGTGACACCTGCATCCTTATATGGGATCCAGTTCAAAACAATGCAACTAAAGCCTTTCAAAATGCTGCTTTAGAGAACATACTCAGCAACAGGCAACCACGTGCCACTATTATAATTTACCACTCTCATTAAGTCCTATCAATTAGACTTTTTTTTTTAAGATTTATTTGTTTTTATTGCAAAGTCAGATATACAGAGAGGAGAGACGGAGAAGATCTTCCATCTGATGATTCACTTCTCAAGTGAGCACAATGGCCAGTGCTGCGCCAATCCAAAGCCAGGAGCCAGGAATTTCCTCCAGGTCTCCCACACAGGTACAGGGTCCCAAGGCTTTGAGCCGTCCTCAACTGCTTTCCCAGGCCACAAGCAGGGAGCTGGATGGGAAGTGGAGCCACAGGGATTAGAACCAGCACTCATATGGGATCCTGGCACACTCAAGATGAGGACTTTAGCCACTAGGCCACATTGCCAGGCCTAGTTAGACACTTTTTAAAGAAGCCGATGTATAACTTGTCGAAACAGATCTGGTTTTGAGGTGGCTGTCTGAACTCAACATCAGAAATTCTAAGCACTTGTCTGATATGCATTAAGAAAAAAAAATTGGCTTCTATGGTCTTTAAACAAAAAATAAAAGTTACTGCATAAAAATGCCAGGCACTTCACATTGTTCTAAATGCTCACACACTATTAGATATTTTATTTGCTAAAACCAGCGAGATATGTGGGTCCAGGTGTAGCTGGGTCTCACAGGCTTACTTACTAGTTAGTAAGTAATTGTTACTAGCAATCTATGTCCTAACACAGGAATTATTATGACTATAATTTCCTTTAGTTCCCTCTTAAAGGCCAGCAAGAGGGTGATAGAACTCTTCCATCCACTAGTTCACTCATGAAATGCTTGCTGACAGGTAGATCAGGCAAGGTTGAAACCATGAGGCTCTTCAAGCAACATCCTGACTGCTTGACCACACCCCTGCCCATCACTCAAGAGCTCCTGAGAACACTGGGGCATGGTGGAGCACTGGGCCATTATGTGAGTTGTATATAATCCCAATCCTGCGTGCTTCCAATGAAGTCCGGCTCACAGTTCCCAGGTGGGAGCCTCAAGTGGAGTTCCTGGCCCCCATGTTGGGCCTGGTCCAGCTTAAACTTAAAATCTGGAAAGTGAACCAGAGGGTGGAAGACATCTTTCTGTCTCTGATGCTCTGCCATTCACATAAACAAACAAAATTTGTTTACTACACTAAATTATAAGTTTAAACAAAAATAAAAAATGCATGACCCTTGTACAAAAGTAAAATGAAGTCAATGTAGACCTTCCTTAAATAATTAATGAAGGAACCAGCGGTGAAAAAACCAGCTCTAAGGTGAATTTAAAAAGTATACAGGAGGCCCAGCACAGCGTGGCCTAGTGGCTAAAGTTTTCGCCTTGAATGTGCTGGGATCCCACATGGGTGCCGGTTCTAATCCTGGCAGCTCCACTTCCCATCCAGCTCCCTGCTTGTGGCCTGGGAAAGCAATTGAGGACGGCCCAAAGCCTTAGGATCCTATACCTGCATGTGAAACCAGAAAGAAGTTCCTGGCTCCTGGCTTTGGACCAGCTCAGCTCTGGCCACTGCGGTCAATTAGGAAGTGACTCATCAGATGGAAGATCTTCCTCTCTATACCTGCCTTTCCAATAAAAACAAATCTTCAAAAATAATAATAACAGAAAAAAGTACACAGGTACGTACACACATCGATCAGGAAAATGGAAATGAATGTTAAAACTACTCAGGGAAAAATAACTACTTCTCCACTGGACAAACTCAATTTCCACTCTCTTTATGCTGCAGAAGTTACGGTTGTAAAACAGGTCAATGACAAAACAAGAGTTCAACAAGACCTCAAGTAATTTTTTTCCCAATAAAATTATACAGAAAATACTTTGATACACATAAACACATTTTCCTAGGAGGCTGATCCGCAACTGTATATTACATTTCCAAAAGAGCTCTCAGGTCCCAGCCGGTTAAGAACCCTTGTGCTCTGTGTGGTTCCTGTACACCTGGCCCGTATCTTTGCTTTGACTCGTCCTAAGCTGTCTAAATAGTCCTGCTGACTTCTGTTCTCCACCTTATTCATCTCGGACTTCTAGAGCCACATCTATATCGGCTGTGGCTGAATACCTGTGCGGATGCACTGGGGACACAGAGACTCAGCACTTACTGCTAGCTCCCTCTCCTCACAGGGTTGTCAACTCCTTGAGGTCGGGGCCAGAGTCCTGTTAAAGAAAATCGGCTTTTAGAATACAGCGGTTCCCGTTCGCTGCTTCCACACCAACCGGCAACACGCGCCGCCCCGCCCAGCACCAGCCGCGCCCCAAACCGCCCCACGCCGCGCGCGCCCCCACGCCACGCAAACTGGAACTGCAGGACGGCCGGGGGGGGGGGACGCTGCGCGTGCGCACACACAACCAGGCCACGCGAGCCCAGGGCGCGCTCGAGGGACCCCGGACGTCAGACGGAGCTGCAAGAAAAAAACACCCGGACGAATGCACACGTCACGCAATATAGGCGACCTCAAGGTCACTCGTGACTCACTCCGCTCGAGTCTCCAAATACAGCGTTAGGGACGGCGTCCTTCCGCCCGTTCCGTCTCCAGATGCCGAAAGTCGGGGCTATTTCGCGTCATAGGATAAGCGACGCCCCTCTCGCAGGTTTCCAGACCGGGGCCTGCAGGCCGCGCGCCTGCCATGACGTCACACGCGAGAACGTTAGGCAGTGCCAGTCAAGGATCTGATTGGCGGTGTGAATGACGTGTGATTCTAGGGGCGGGGAGGTGGGCGGGCTCAGCGTGGGTCCTTGTCTGCCTGGTCCCAGGGTGATGATGTCACTCGCGTTCGCGGGAAAAATTCGAAAAGCGGATTTTGTGCCGTGGAAGGTGAAGTCGTTTTGCAGGGGGTGTCGAGGGTATGACGGGTGGGTCGTCAGGGGACCTTGGCTGGTTGAGAGCCAGGGGCGGGTCGGGAAGGGTGCTGTTTGAGCCGAGATTGAGGCGGCAGCGGGCGCCACTTGCCTGGACTGTATGGGAACTGCTGCCTCGCCTTCGTTTCTTTAGGTAGCGCCTGAGGAGAAGGGCTCGTGCTGTTTGTTTTCATAACCCAAAAGTCAGATTCCCACTGTGCTTCGGAGGCACCGGGCCAGATTGTCTTGGAACATGATGTGTGGCGTTCCTTTGGTTGGTTGGTAAGGTTGTGTCCTAACAAGATGCCTCTTACTTGAAAGGCGGGGAGCGAAGTCCTGCACACCCACCCGCCGGTGGGGGATGGTCATTCGATGATGCATTAGAGACCTTGATGCGGGAAGAGTATTCTGAGTTATTCTGAGATTGGTTTTGCTAGTTCTGAGAAGTTGTTGGTTTTGTTGCTCCAGGATTGCTTTCCAAGGCCTCTTGGTTGACAGAGTCCACCTTAGTGCATCCACAGACCCAGGAACATGCAAAGCTTGGCCAGAAGAGTGGTGTAACCTCTTCTGCTTTCCATCCTCTAATGAGGCTGTTGACGTCCTCTGTTGGCCTAGCTGAGCAGGCTCTCATGTCCCCCGGGTGCGTGTGGGCATGCTGTCCACAGCCTAGGCATCAGCAATTGAGGAGGCTCACTCCCAGTAATGCACTCCAAGGTCAGACTGTATATATGGTGATTTTCCCTGTGCCTGGGGTCTGAGCCCAGCAGTTTAGTTGGATAGACCCCCAAAAAACCTTGCCTGGAGTGACTTTAGATTTCACTCTTGTGTGCTCCAGCCAGTGCAGGATCAAGTTTGGTCTGTCTCCTGCAACAGCCAACACGCATATTGGTGGATACAGCTGCCTGGTCAGTTCTACCCCCAGCTGCATATCTCACATGAACCAATGTGTGCTGCGGCCCAGTGCTGCCCATTACAGACCTGATCCTTGTGCATACCAGGGATGCTGCAATCTAATTGGTGCAACCCCCAGTTACCTCCTATAGGCCCACCCCTAGTCCTAGTCTTTGTTCCACTAGCCTCTCCTGCAACTTAGGCTGGCCCAGCTCATCTCCCATCTGGCTCTTTTGCATAGCCCTGGGTGCTGTGGCTTAGCTCAGCCTAAGGATGTCCACAGGTGCTGCTGCCTTGTCCGGCCTGGCCCACCCCCAGCCTTAGTTCTTGTGCTCATCAGTTAGGGACAGCCTAGCAGAGGAGTGGCCACAGTTCCCCTGCCAGGCATGTTCCCAGCCTCTGATCTCACAGGTGCTAGTGGGGGCAACAGCCCTGCTTGGCATGATCTGCCCTCTGTCCTGGCCTTTGTATGTGCCGGTGGGTCTGGCAGCCTGGACCTGCCCAGCCTCCTCCCAGCCTAGCTTGCACAAGTGTCACGTGTGTTCCTGTTGGATGAGTTCTGTGGTCCAGCCTGGCTTGGCCTGTCTCTGCCTCCAGCTCTTCACACAAACGCAGGGAATTGCAGTCCTACGGGCAAGTCCACATTTCCCTTACAGAACCTGCCCTCAGATCTAGTTTTCTTGTGTTCTGGTGCTGCAGCCCAGCCTGATGTGGCCCACCTCTTGCTCTGAAACTCATGGGTGGATGCTGTGGTCTAGCCCAACCAGGCATACCCCTTCTGGCTCTAGCTTTTGTGTGCACTGATGGGTGGTAGGTGATATGCCATTTAGCTCAGCTGAGGTCTCCCATGTGGGCAGGTGTCCTGGCCTGACCCAGACATGTCCTCTTGTTTCCCCTCTCTGAACTGCTTCATCTCGGCTCCCTTGCCTAGCTGCAAGTGCAGAGGCCTAGTCTGTGGAAGCCCCTAGAAATCATTGTTTCCCTGTCAAAGATTCCCTCAGCTGCTCCCACTCCAGTGTGTCCCCAGGCCCCTTCCCTAGGCAATCTGCAGTGCCACTACCCAGGGCCCTGCCCTGCCCAGCCTTGGTGCTGGGCTGGTGTGACCTGGACTTCCCTGTTGTCCACACTTATCTTTAAAAAAGGAAAAAAAATGCATTAGATAAAAAAAAGATAGGCATCTATGCTGGCATACTGGTATAGTTAACACAAGCTTGGCATTAACCAGGTACAGAATGCCTGCTAGCTACTAACCACTTTTCCCAGCACTGTAACAGTTGCCTGGATACAAGGCAAGCTACAGCTGGATACTTTCAAGTTGAATTAAGTTTTTCTTTTTTAGGCTTAATCCCAGAAGTTTATTTATGATTTTAAAGAGCTTGACCTTTCTCAGTTGCTTTTTTGTTTGTTTGTTTGTTTTTCCCTCAGTTCCTTTTAACTAATAAACCCCAGAAATGTCTAATGTAGGAAAATAATGAGAATTTATTTTAATCTGTAAGTAGCTCATAAATAATGCTAAATTGTTTGTTGTTGCATTTCTAATCTGTAAATTATGATAACACACTTCAAGATTATGACACTGATAAATGCAAATTATCTTGTTTTCACCTGATATATAGTGGATAATCGAGAGAAATACTGTTTGTGAGCATGTACACTGCTGTTTATACTAGTTGGTTTTAAATTCTGAATCTTCTATTTTTTTACTTTACAACACGGGGCAAGTTGCTTGACTGTTGTGTACTTTGGATTGAAAAAATTATTTTAGTTTGTTTAAAAGAGAAAGAGAGATATCCAATCCTTCAGTTTTGCTGTCCTAATGCTTATTATGGTTGAGGGTGGGCCAGAAGGGCAGGGTCTGGGAACTGCTCATGGTAGGGATCTGAGGACTTGAACCATCAGTCTTGCTTCCCAGGTGGGTATTAGCTGGACCTGGACTTGGAAGCAGATCCAGGACTTAAACCTAGGCTACTGTGATATGGGATGCAGGGGTTCCAAATGTATCCTACCTCTCAGCCTCCTTTGTAAAGTGCATAATGAAAATAGTATATACACTGTAAGATTGCATGTATTGTGCGTGGTATATATTTGCACTTTGTAAGTGTTGTCTGTTATTGTGGTAATTAAGTATTAATTCTGCCACCTGCCAAGCACTCTGTCTACACCGTGATACTTCACCTTCATACCCGGAGTATTCAGCTCGTTCAGTTCCTGGGGACACCTTGCTCCAGAAGCATCTGGGTTGCTGTGGTTCTCTGGACCTCTCTTTTATCTTTATGGTATGCTTAGGCCTCTGGTAATTCCTGGTGGCTGGAGGGTTGGATATGAAGTGCTGGAGTTAGATCTCTGAAAGACAGTACCTCTTAGGGCTAAATCCTGTCCATGGCATAGGTCACTCTGGTTGTTGAGTGGAGAGTGGATAGGATGAGGGGTAGCTGTATGAGATAGGCATACCGTCCCCTCACTACCAGAAGGTGGAAATACTCAGAAAAAATTTCGATCTGTATTGAATGTTAACAGGCATCTATTTTGCATTCATTCCTGAAACAATGTAGTGTAACTGTTATTTACCTATCATTTATATTACATTAAATATTATAATCAATGAAAGCTTGATTTGAAATGTACATGGAATGTATGCAGCTCATAAGCAAAATATGCTATTTTTTAAGATTTATTTTAATTGAAAGAGTTACACACAGAAAGAGGCAGGGAGAGATCTTCCATCCCCTGCTTCGCTCCCCAAATGGCATTAATGGCCAGAGCTGGGTATGTTCGGAGCCAGGAGCTTCTGAGTCTGTAATGGGTGTAGGGGCCCAAGAACTTGGTCACCTTTCTGGCCCTTAGCCAGCAGCAGGGTTGTTAAGTGTTGCTGCTGGAAACTGAGCTGGAACCCCCTTTAGGATGCCAGCAGCACTGCAGGTAACAGATTAGTGTGCCACACTGACACACTGGCCCCAGAACTATGCCATTTTATATGCGGATTTGAGCATTTAGATTTTGGTGTCTTTATTTCTTGAGAAGATCCTGGAATCAATCTCACATTGGCACCAAGGGATGACTGTAAATTGAAAACACAAGGGGGCCATCTTGTGGTGGCTATAATCCTGGCTCTAAGAATGAGTCAGGATTAACTTTTCTGATACATCTTATAGCATTTGGAAAAATGTTGGTACTGCTCATGAGTTTGAATTGTGCTTGGTTGCCTCTTTACTTGATGAATTCTTGTTCTTCCTGAGTCCCTAATGACAGATCCATCTCTTTACATGTCTGTTTTTCTGTTGGTAGTTAGAATAGTCTGAGAGTTCATTCTTTCCATCAAGGTTAATTGTTCTGTCACTTTTTGTTTCAGATGGCATAGTAGTTCAATCAGCACTGATTACTTTCTGGACACAGGAGGTTTTCACTTGAGAAGAAGCGATGGCACACCGAGAATTTATTGTAAGTTCTGCAATTCTCACAGTTCCTTTCTCTCTCCTTCTTTTCCTTCCTTCCTTCTTTGTATAGATGTCTTACTACATTGTCAGATTTGGCAAAAGAAGAACAGGACATCCAGTTAAATTTGAATTTCAGATAAATAGTGAATACTTCTTAAATATAAGAATACCTCAAACAAGGCACTGTATTTGATTTGGCCATTCTGTCGTATTTGTTATTGTTTGTAACAAATTGGGAGCTTGAGACCAGGTAATAATCTTCTCTCTTTGTAAATGGTTTTTATTTATTTGTTTGAGTGCAGTAGCAGAGAGAGAGAAAAAGGAAAAATACTTTTGTCTGAGCATTCACTCACTAAATAACCTTGACAGCTAGCCCTAGACCAGGCTGAAACCAGGAGCTAGGAATCCGTGTGGATGTGCCATCTGGGTGGAAGGGACCCAAACACTTGGACCCATCTTCCATTGCCTTACCGGGCAAGCTAACAGGGAGCTGCCTTGAAAGTGAAGCAACTGGGACTCCGACTGGTGCATCCTATCCTGTGTCTTAACCACTGGGCTAAACACCTATTCCATGAAAATACCAACTTTTCTATATTTTTCAATGTTTTGTTGTTATTGTTATGATATTTATATATCTAAACTTTTATTGGATGCCTTTATTTTTTTATTATACAGTAGAAGAGTATATAAAATAACATAACATTGAATTCAGTAAGAGCCATTTCTTTTGTTCTGTTAAAATTAAGGTCCTGTATACTCATCAAAAGACAAAAAAGTCAAAAGTGTGGCAAGATGGAATTCTGAAGATCCCTCACTTAGGAAACAAAGTAAGTGCAAAGCAATTGATTGCGGTGTCTAAGAATGAGGCATTTGCCTTTTGATTTAATATTAAGAAAACTCCATAGATGATAAAATGTTACTTATGTGCTAGGAAAACAAATTTTCTTTTTTTTTTTTAAAGATTTATTTATTTTATTGCAAAGTCAGATATACAGAGAGGAGGAGAGACAGAGAGGAGGACCTCCCATCGATAATTCACTCCCCAAGTGACCACAACGGTTGGAGCTGAGCCAATCTGAAGCCAGGAGCCAGGAGCTTCTTCTGGGTCTCACACATGGGTGCAGGATCCCAAGACTTTGGGCTGTCCTCGCCTGCTTTCCCAGGCCATAAGCTGGGAGCTAGATGGGAAGCAGGGCCAGTGGTATTAGAACTGGCACTTGTGGGCCCAGTGGCATAGCCTAGCAGCTAAAGTCCTTACCTTGAATGCGCCTGGATTCCATGTGGATGCCGGTTCTGATCACAGAAGCTCCGCTTCCGATCCAGCTCCCTGCTTGTGGCCTGGAAGAACAGTTGAGGACGGCCCCAAGCTTTGGGACCCTGCACCCGTGTGGGAGACCTGGAGGAGGTTCCTGGCTCCTGGCTCTGGATCAGCGCAACACCAGCCATTGCGGTCACTTTGGAGGTGAATCATTGGATGTGAGGTCTTCCTCTCTGTCTCTCCTCCTCTCTGTATATCTGACTTTCCAAGAAAAATAAATAAATAAATTTATTATTAATTTATTAATTTGGAGCTGAGCCATCCGAAGCCAGGAGCTTCTTCCGGGTCTCCCACACAGATGCAGCGTCCCAAGGCTTTGGGCTGTCCTTGACTGCTTTCCCAGGCCACAGGCAGGGAGCTGCATGGGAAACTGGGCTGTCAGGGATTAGAACTGGCGCCCACATGGGATCCCAGCGCATTCAAGGCGAGGACTTTAGCCACTACATTATCGCGGCGGGCCCAATACTGTAACTTTTAAAAAGAAATTTATTTTACTTGAGTTTCTAACAATAAAATGTTATATAGAACATATTAAATCTGTGTCTTTTTGCATGAAGGTCCTCTGTCGTCAGCAGTTAAGGATTACCATATTATGTGCTTTTTCTACTTGTTTACTAAAGCTAGGAGATTGCTATTTAAAAGTAATATTTAATTTATTACAACAAATTAAAAACTGGTTTTGTCCTAAAATCTTCAAGTTAAACTTTGTGATCACTTTTTCTTTTCAAAAATATATTGAAGTGTTTTTGGCTTTTGAGGGGCAGAGTTACAGGTAAAAGAGGAGAGAGAGAGAGACAAATATCCTCCATGCACTTGTTCACTCTCCAAATGGTTACAATGGCTGGAGCTGGCCAGTCTGAAGCCAGGAGCTGCTTCAAAAGCCTCCCATGTGGGTTCATGAGCTGCCTTCCCAGGCCATAAGCAGGGAGCTGGATGGAAAGTAGAGCAGCTGAGACTTGAACCAGCGTGCAGTATGGAATGTTGCGCCATGGGTGGAGGCTTAGCCCGGTGTGCCACAGCTCCAGGCTCTTCTGATTACTTTTGTTGTGGGAGCTCAGCTTAATGTTCAGTCAGCTTAAATTGAAGAAGTACAGTACTTTTTTTTTCCAGAGGAATTTTTTTTTATTTAATTTTTTAAGAGAGTTGTAAAGAGGAAGAGACAGAAATAGATCTTCCATTAGTCCTTTCATACCCAGATAACTACTACAGCCAGGGCTGGGCAAGGCTGAAACCATGAACTTCGTCTGAGTCTTCCACATGGATGCATGGATCCAATACTCGGGACCTTTTTCTGTTACATTTCGGAGCCATTAAGGAGCTGGATCAGAAGTGTAAGACCAAGGATTCAGACCAGGCACGTTAGCAGGAAGCTGGATCAGAATCAAGAGTAGCCAGCATTCAAGGCAGGCACATCAAAACAAGATGTGGGTGTCCCAAGCAGTGGCTAAACACACTATGCCACATTGCCAGCCCCATTAATCTAGGTGATCTTAAAGCCTTTTGAGTGTTCTGATGGTAAACCTAGTAAAACTTACTACTACCACTACTTATTGCTTTACCTTGGAAAGTAGAATAAATAAAATTAATGTTTCAATAACATGGCTTAATCATGAGAATTATAATTTGTAGAATTATAATTTGAGAATTGTATATTTGTACAATAATTCTACATGAAATCGTGAGAATTATAATTTGTATGCTTAGGGTTCCATTAGATTTTAAGGGAGGGGCATCTTCATCTGACTTTAGAAAAGTCTTTACAGATTTATTTTTGTTTGTTTGTTAAGCAGAATTGATAAATTGAGACAAAGGGAACTGAAAATGATGTTTTAAGCGTAATAACTTGGAATTATTAAATGGGATGAAATGTACTGTGAACTAAAGGCAAGTAAGTATGGCTGGAGTGAAGCGCTCACGTTGGGGAAAGGGCAGAATTTAAAACTTTTTTTAATTTTCTAGAATGATCACAAAATAAAATTTAGAGTGGTTTTATTTATTTTTTTAATTTTTTTAAAGATTTATTTATTTATTGGAAAGTCAGATATACAGAGAGGAGAAGAGACAGAGAGGAAGATCTTCCGTCCTATGGTTCACTTCCCAAGTGAGCGCAACAGCCGATGCTATGCCGATCCAAAGTCAGGATCCAGGAACTTCTTCTAGGTCTCCCACATGGGTGCAGGGTCCCAAAGCATGGGGCCGTCCTCGACTGCTTTCCCAGGCCACAAGCAGGGAGCTGGATGGGAAGTGGAGCTGCCAGGATTAGAACTGGCACCCATACGGGATCCCGGGCATGCAAGGGGAGGACTTTAGCCGCTAGGCTATGCCGCCGGGTCCAGTGGTTTTATTTTGAATGCCCATCTTTTTTGTGCTTTTTAAAGAATTGAAGACTTTTGCACAGACAGGAACTGTGTGTGTAACTCTTGAGGAACCAGTTAAGAATTATGAGCAGAAGAGTGACATGATGTTTGTGTTTTAGAAAGATTGTTTTGAAAGTAAAGAGGCTGTAGAATATTGTAGACAAAAAGTGATGGACATTGGGGCCGTGTGTTAGCCCTAGTGGCTAAAGTCCTTGCCTTGTATGTGTCCGGATCCTATGTCGGCACTGGTTTGTATCCTGGCTGCTCCACTTCCCATCTAGCTCCCTGCTTGTGGCCTGGGAAGGCAGCAGAGGATGGCTCAAAGCCTTGGGCTCCTGCAGCCATTTGGGAGACCCGGAAGAAGCTCCTGGCTCCTGGCTTTGGATTAGCTCTTCTTTGGCCATCACAGCCACTTGGGGTGTGAACCAGCAGATGGAAGATCTTTCTTTCTGTTTCTCCTTTTTTTGGTAAATCTGCCTTTCCAAGAAAAATAAATAGATCTTTAAAAAAAAAAGATAGGGGCCCCGGGGTGTGGCCTAGCAGCTAAAGTCCTCACCTTGAAGGCCCCGAAATCCCATATGGGCGCTGGTTCTAATCCTGGCAGCTCCACTTCCCATCCAGCTCCCTGCTTATGGCCTGGGAAAGCAGTCGAGGACGGCCCCATGCTTTGGGACCCTGCACCCATGTGGGAGACCTGGAAGAAGTTCCTGGATCCTGGCTTCGCATCGGCTGTTGCGCTCACTTGGGGCATGAATCATCGGATGGAAGATCTTCCTCTCTGTCTCTTCTCCTCTCTGTATATCAGACTTTGCAATAAATAAATAAATCTTTAAAAACAAAAAAGAAGAAAAAAATAAAAAAAAAGACATTTGATCAAGTTGGTGTTAACATTATTTAGAGAGAAATTGTAAAAATCTTGTAGAATCATCA
Organism: Ochotona curzoniae; assembly: GCF_017591425.1. Lineage (NCBI taxonomy): Eukaryota > Metazoa > Chordata > Mammalia > Lagomorpha > Ochotonidae > Ochotona > Ochotona curzoniae. The sequence continues at coordinate 49,585,915 of NW_024467119.1, forward strand.
GATCTTCGATGTGGTGTGGGAGAGGAAAATCCAAAATGACTTTCAGGTTTCTGTATTTTTGATTATGGTACTGAGGTAAGATTTCTCAAAAAGAAAATTAATGAGACCAATAAATATTTTTAGTCGATTGTGAGAAGACTATTTAAGGTGTCATAGAAATACTCAAGCAGTCGTTAGGGAGCACCTGGGGCTTAGGAAGGAGCTGTGCTGTAGCAGTATAGATTCAAGTCATTTGCATTTGGGTGTTATTGTACTTAGAAGGTATTGGATTGGGTTCATTCATGTAACAAATATGTAACAAATGTATTGTGTGCACCTGTCATTTGTTAGCTACTTTTCTAGAAGAATGCAGTAGAAAATGAAAAATTAAGCCCCCTAGTATTGGAAAAATGCCATGAAGCTGACCAGAAAATTGAATGGATACATATGTCTGTGGATAGGAGGATATCAGTAGAGTTGAAACCGAGTGAGCAAAGGGAGAATGGAGATGAGGATTAAGTATACCTTATTGGCTGTTGTGAGGACTTGCATTCTCTTCTTTGAGAGCTGTGAAGACCTTGGCGTGATTTGAGCCAAACCATAGTGTGATGTGATTTGTGAGGCTGGTACTGTTCAAGGGAGGAGTATAGGATGAAAGGAATAAGGAGCAAAAATAAAGCTCTTGGAAATAACCAATTTTTAGAAACAATAGCTCTTGGTTATTTCGAAGACCTGTATTGAGATATAAAATGCACATTTGTTGATTCCTCTCATTCTGTTGATTTTTATGTAGTTCAGTTTTGCAGCTAACAACAATCTAATTTTAAAGCATTTTTGTCACTTCAGATAGCAATCCTATGCTCAATACCCAGCACCCAAGCCTAAGCAAACTCCAAACTGCTCACTATCTCTAGAGTTACTTATTTTGGGCATTTCACATGAAAAGAATTTTATAATGTGAAGTCTTTTATAAATGACTTATTTAGGATAATTTTTTTTTAATATTTATTTTTTATGATACCATTCCATAGGCTCTGCTCTGGGATTTCTCTTTCCCCTTTCCTCATATCTCCCCTCCCCCGATTTCCCCTATATTATTAGAATAATATAGTCCTTCATAAACCGTCCTAAGTCTGTCATTCTGCTATTTAAGTGTATCCTGACTTGCAGGTGTGAAAAATGGCAGAGAGACTAGCATCCTATTGTCAAGATATATTTAACAGGGCCCGGCGGCGTGGCCTAGCAGCTAAAGTCCTTGCCTTGAACATACCGGGATCCCATATGGGCGCCAGTTCTAATCCTAATCCTGGCAGCTCTACTTCCCATCCAGCTCCCTGCTTGTGGCCTGGGAAAGCAGTCAAGGACGGCTCAAAGCTTTGGGACCCTGCACCCATGTGGGAGACCTGGAAGAAGTTCCTGGATCCTGGCTTCGCATCGGCATAGCATCGGCTGTTGCGCTCACTTGGGGAGTGAATCATCGGATGGAAGATCTTCCTCTCTGTCTCTTCTCCTCTCTGTATATCCACCTTTCCAATAAAAAAAAAAAAGATATATTTAACAGTTTCATTGAAATTCATCTTTGATTTGAAAGTGGAGATGCATACTGTGTTGTATATTCACATCTTATTTCCCTTAAATGAAAAGCCACAAAACAAAATCAACAATAAGAAGAAAAATAGAAAATTTACAGCATTAAGTTAAATAACGTGTTACTGAATGACCAATGTGTTGCTGAAGAAATGAAAAAGAAAATAAACCTTCTTGAGGCGAACGATACTACTGTATAACCTATGAGTCAGTGAAGAAATTAATAAGAAAAAGACTTTTGAAGAAATGAAAATAAAAACAAAAATATTAAAACTCATGAGATGAAACCAAAACAGTATTGAAAGGGCTATTGATTTTGTATTTTAGCATAATGTTTCTGTTAACTGATTTTGTCCCCGGTTTATCCACTTTGATTTAATCCCATTCCAGAATCCTTGTGGTGAGAATTACATTTTTAAATTTCTTTGCTCTCTTGCAGACTGAGTTAATGCACAATAAGTATATTTGAAATCCAAGTTTAAGTGTGTAATCCTTTCATCACCTAATTTACTTTTTAAATTAAAGATTTATTTTATTTTTATTACAAAGTTAGATATGCAGAGAGGAGGACAGACAGAATGATCTTTCGTCTCATGATTTACTCCCCAAGTGGCCACAACAGCTGGAGCTCTGGGCTTTAGTTTGGCTCAGCCCAGAGCCTTCCTCTGCTGCTTCCTCCAAATCAAAAACAGGGGACTCAATGGGAAGTGGAGCAGCCAGGATTCACGCTGGCACCCATAGGGGCTGCTGGTGCTTGCAGGTGGAGCTTGGCCAATGGAACCATTGTACTGGTCCCTACATAATTTGTTTTTAAAACAATTTTTAGTTATTTTTTTTGAAGATGTTTGTGAAAAGCTGAGTTATATTGTTTTTAACATTTATCTCTTTTTGATGCAGGCAACTTTATATGATGACAAAGGATCATGTTTGGAAAGTTTATTTCTTAAGTGCTTTGAGGTACTTTAATGTGTTTGATTTTTAAGCTTCTGTTTAAAGAGAATGCTTCTTTTATCAATGTGTTAATAGTTTACTAATGGAACTGTGATGCTAGGGCTGGGATTGGAACCTATGAATTGACTGTAGAACCTGATTCGGTTGTTGATTTTTTGATTGTCAGAGACCTACAATGAGAAAATTTTGTGAAATTCCCATTTAAGTATTTTTCCTTTTACCTGGTGTTTCTCCATATAGGAAGGAAAAGGGAATTAAAGGGAACTAAGGCATATTTTAATGTAAAGAATAAGAATGTTAGAGTTGGTTATTCTGGATTCGTTTCCCACTTTCATGTTCTTCCTAACTTCTGAGTTCCCAAATGGACAGACATTATGCTTTGTCTGAAGATTAGAGATGATGTACAAAGTACTTAGCAGTTGACTACCATGATTTTGAATGTGTCAAAATGCACATTCTTATGATCCTTAATTCATTTTGCAATTTTGTGTGACATTTATAGTGGTTGTATTTTTATATTCATTAAAAAGTCTAGGATAAGCAGTTAGTAGATGCTTAATAGGTAGTAATTACTGCTATTCTTTCTTAAATTATTTCATTTGTAGAAAATTATCTGATTCAGATTTTGCATGTTTTCAAACAAAGCTAGTAATCATTGAATAGTAGTTAGAAATGAATGCAAGTGTTTATTTAAGTGATTAAAATGCCTTTTGGGATAAGGTTATATAAGTAATTTGTAATATAATATACTTTGTGATAATTGAGAATGTGTGTAATTCATACCTATTTGTGAAGCTTTGTAATTAATAACTGCAAATTTAAAAATATATATTTAGCTGCAAGTAGTCTAAATAAATTCCTTGAGAGATATTATTTCTGTCAGTGTTTGTAATGCCAGTGTATAATAGAGGGCCTTTGAAGGTTCATAGTATGTACTGTTCAGTGAGCAAGTTAAGCTTTTAAACTTGTGTTATGACCCTTTTGAAATGCTTCTACATATTAATAAAGAGTTGATAAATTTAGTTATTCGTTCAACAGGCACTGAATATCTAGTGAATCTTGCTTGGTGCTTGGTGCATAGTGAGCTTATAGGAATATATAGATGATCAAATAATTAGCTGCACAAGATTGTGACACTTATTTTTTACAATTTAGGTGAAACCCGGAGATGACTTAGAAAGTGATCGTTACTTAATCACTGTGGAGGAAGTTAAAGTTTCTGGAAGCACAGCTGTTAAAGAAGATGTCAAAGAAACTCCGCAGGCAAGGAGGTTTGCATCCTCTGGCCGGTCTCTTGGATGTCAGCCTTCTGGCTTAAAACGCAAGTTTACTGTAAGTTTCTCTGTGGAAAATAATTCACCAACATCTATTCATAAAACTGGTTTAAACAAATAATGAATTTGAAGTTATTGTATTCTGTCGTTAAAATACTTTTTCATGTACTTAATTAGGAAGGAAGTAAATTCTAGTCTGGAAAATCTTAACTTCATGAATTTATATTTTAGTTTTGCAAACTTTAAATCTTTTAAAAATATTTATTTTCATTTATTTTATTCTTTTTTCTTTTTTTAAAGATTTCTTTGTTTTTATTACAAAGCCAGATATACAGAGAGGAGGAGAGACAGAGAGGAAGACCTCCCGTCCGATGATTCACTCCCCAAGTGAGCACAACGGCTGATACTGCGCCGATCGGAAGCCGGGAACCAGGAACCTCCTCCGGGTCTCCCACGTGGGTGGAGAGTCCCAAAGCCTTGGGCCATCCTCGACTGCTTTCCCAGGCCACAGGCAGGATGGGAAATGGAGTTGCTAGAATCAGAACCGGTGCCCACATGGGATCCTAGCATGTTCAAGGCGAGGACTTTAGCTGCTAGGCCACGGCGCTTGGCTCTTGTTTTTCTTTTCAAGATTTATTTATTTATTTGAAAGGTAGAATGACAGAGATAATGTGTCTGCTCAGTTCCCTTTCCCATAACAGCTGTGTTTCAGCCAGGCCAAAGCCAGGGACCAGAAACCCCTTTCAGGTTTCCACGTGTCTGAGGCTCATCAGCAGAGTTGGATCAGAAGTGGAGTAACTAGGATTCGAACTAACATTCCAGTAGGATTACAGGCATCAGAGGGATTATTTAACTGGCTGCAACAACATTGACTCAATTATTTTCCTCAAGCCAGTTATTTCACTTTTTCTTTACAGATATTTGTATAACTAATAATTATTTTAATATTTGTAGGGTTTTCAAGCACCACGCCAAGTTCCAAAGAAAATGGTTATTCCAGAAAATGGAGAATCAGCAATGTTGATTGAAGCTCAGAGACCAGGTCCTATGCTTGTACCTCCATGTTACAGCATACCGCCTTTGTTTCCTACTATTGGCAAAAAAGATGTGAATACTCTACCAACGAACCTTGAGAATGCTCTCTCTTTTGAAACCAAAGAAAGAAGTAGCATGTCTTCAGTTGCTTTTACTCCAGGCTTTAAGGTTAACTCGGAAATGCTATCTGAAGAAAATTATTTTTGCTCTGGAAGCAATCATTCAGACCCTTCACTAACCAATGAGCCAAATAAAAGAGATAATTTGACATCTCAGTGTTCAGGAGGTACACAAGCCGTCAGAAGCAAAGCACAGATACTAGCTCTTCTGAAGTCCAAGTCTGCTAATAGGTATAAGGAATTCAATTCTGAAGCTGCGGAACATTTTCCTAAGGTGCAACCACAAGAAAGTTTAAAAATTCCTATTAAGCCGAAGTGCTTCAGTCTGCAGGAAGAGTATGCTGAGATGAAGAGCGAAGGCAATTCCGACTCTAAGTACCCATTGGAAAGTACTATGAGAAACGAAAGTCGGTGGGCTATGTATTTATCTGTACCAAATTCACCTGTGCACTCTTTGATGAAGGATGCCAGTGATACAGAGGTTGATGTAAATATGAATGTGAAAGAACTTTTGTCACCCAAAGTAGACGTCTCAGAAACAAGTACTGAAAAGGATAAAAAGCATAGTGAAGATAAGCCTGTGGGAAGTAGTCACCAATCCTGGAATCAGGAAGTAAAATTAGAAATTCCTTCATTACGTGAAAGCAACAGCTTACTGGTTACCTGCAGGAGAGCAGAAAATGATGGTTTATTATCTAATTCTGACATTCAAGACAGGAATAAAGTACCTTTTAGTCAAAATGACAAGGAATACCTAGGACAGTCTGTTTACATTACAGAAAATGCTCATGTGGCGAATGCTTGTGAAGCACTGGAAGAAAAGTGTGAGCAACCAGTTTCTTCTCTGCCAGAATCAGAACACCTACAAACTGAATCTTTTCTAAATAGCAATTCTGGGATCTCTGATGACATCAGAGACACATTTTCTAAAAGTCATACTGATAGGGGGCATCTAAATAGTATTTGTGAACAGCCATTTTTGGAGATAAATTTTAATCTGAACAATTTTGAGACCAGTGACACTGAGGACGAATCACAGGAAAGCAGTAAAGTTTCACAAAATTCAGAAAGTGGAAAAAGAGAAATTTTGATTAACGATGGCAATTCAAGTGTTCCGAAGAGGTGGAAAGATATAAGCCGTAAGGAAATGGGAAGTGAACATTTGCCATTGCTAACATCTATTGGTGGAAAACCTGCAGAGACATCCCCTGTTAAAGAGATTCTGCCATCACATTTCCTTGGTAAAGCTTGTGTGGATTTTGACACAGGACCCTGCAAAGCTGAAAACACAGAGAAGGGAGTAGACGAAGAATGCAGTGACACATTAAGCAACTTTGACTCATCTTTAGAGTGGACTGATGATGTTTATTTCTGTAATAAAAAAGATGCTAAGAAGTCTCTCGAAAAAGTCAGAATTAACCATGATTTTCCTCTATTCCCAAATGAAGCTAAGAATACAAACATGATCACTAATCAAAGTTCTGAAAGTGGTAGCCTATTTTCTGAAAATGTTGCACGTCAACCTTCTATTTTAGGAATTGACTTAGACAAAAATGATAAACAGGTTTTCCCAACAACCTCTAGCACTGACAGTAATATCCAATTATTAAATGCCAATCACAATCATTCTGGAAGCATTGAGCTTGATAAAACAAATACTCAAGATTCCAGTTCTTCGTTTTACTCTCTGGATAAAAAGAATCCTGTTCCCACAGACATCACGGTTTATGTTCCTGAAACCAAGCACTTGGGAAAGTTAAGAAGTTTACCGAATGACTATAATGAAGTCGAAGCTGCCAGACAAAGTGTACAACATGGGGGTAATCCTAGAAATTCTTCAGAACTTTCTGGATTAGTAAATAGCATTTCCCTTTTAAAGTCACTCTCTGAATACAGTACAGCTTTAGACAGCTTGGAAATGTTGAAGAATAATAGTACTGCCCTTCAACAACAAGAAATTCAGCAGACACGTGAGGCAGATAGAAGTCCTAAAGGTTAGAATGGCATGTTTGTTTCTTGTTACTCTCTTTGTAGCTGAAGGAATGAGAAGATAACTTGTGGCTGCTGCTACGTGAAAGAATTATGCAGGATTTAAGCAGCTAACACACATTCTTGGTAAAATCAGTTTTGTTTGAGGATAATGTAAAGAAAAATAAGTCTCCTTCCTATCATCGCTCCTCAGCTCACTCCTGAGAATTAATTTGGTTTCTGAGAGTATCTTTCTAGAAATCTTCTGTATGACTTAGGAATATATACACGCCTGTAAATGAATGTGTGTGCATTTGATAATTCATCCCTATGTTTTGTTTCTGAATATATCCTGGAAAATACATTGTAAGAAATCTTGAGTACATATTGGTACTTCTAGTTTTTACCTTACTCTTCAGGGTTCTTCCTCTCCTCTGTTTCAATAATTGTACAAAAGGGTATAGGCTTCAAACAACGCCATTTTTTTTTTTTTGCTTCCTGAGGTCTTTAACACATAGCATATAGTTTGTAAATTGTCACACCAGTATTACTACTAATAGCAAAAAATCTTTACATATTTGTGAAGTTCACTGTCCTTTGCAGTTTTGTTTTTAGGTTGTGCTGGGAGTACTTTCGTGTGCTTATGTAATTTCCTGTAAGTGTGGTGTAGTCCATTGTTTAGATTCTAGATAGGGGCTTTTTGTTCACCCTGTTACTATATTTTGTGTTTCACTATGTAAAATAGTAGCTGAGATTAAAAAAAAATCAAAGGTATATAAAAATATACTTAGATTCCTTATACTTCCTACCCATGTGATGAACTCTGTGTTGGACCTTTTTTTTGCAAGAATAAATAACTATATATAAAATTTCATTTTCCCTTACTCAACATAAGGTACCATATTTGTGTGTGTGTGTGCGCGCGCGGGCGCGTGCGCACACACACGCATATGGTTTGTTTTAACTAGTTTTAGTTGAGATTTAAAGGGCAGAGATTGCCATCTGCTGGCTCATTCTCAAATGGCTGCAACAGCCAGGGCTGGGCCTTGCTGAAACCAGGAGCCAGGAACTTCCTTGAGATTTCTATAAGAGACCTGACTACTTGAGCCATCATGTGCTGCCCTCCAAGGTGCACATGAACAGGAAGCTGGAATTAGATTCCAGCCAGAACTCACCAAGGCTCTCATGCATGCATCCCAAGGGTCCACTTAAGAGCAGTACCAAATGCCTGCCTCATCTGTGAATTTTCTAACACTTTTTTTTTTTCACTTAATACGTTTTGGAAATCGCATCAAATCAGTTCACAGGATTAGTTTGCAGTTATATGTCACTATCTGGATGTTGCATCATTTAATTAGCTAAACTTCCTAGGTTATTGTACATTATTCCCAGTATTTACATCTATAAATAAAGTGACAGTAAATAGCCTTGTGTATCTGTACATATTGAGCATCTCTAAACCAAAAATCATTCCAATTTTAGTATATGTGCTGCTGAAGTGAGCACTAAACCAAAAATCAAAGACTCAAAATATACCTGCCTGGGGCCCAATGTGATGGCTCAGTGGCTAAATCCTTGCCTTGCACATGCCAGCATCCCATATGGGCATCAGTTTGTGTCCTGGCTGTTCCACTCCTATGTAGCTCCTTGCTTGTAGCCTGGGAAAGCAGTAAGAGGATGACCCATAGCCTTGGGATCCTGCACCAGCATGGGAGACCAAGAAGCTCTGGCTGTTGCAGCCACTTGGGGAGTGAACCAGCTGATAGAAGATCTTTTTATATCTCTGTATATCTGCCTTTCCAATCAAAATCAGTAAATCTGAAAAAAAAAATCTGCCTTAAGACGAGCCCAGTTCCTGTCATTGTGGTCTTTCAGGGAGTGAACTAGCAGATGGAAGCTCTCTTTCTCCTTGTTTCTCCTTTTCTCTTTGTAACTTTGCCTTTTAAGTTAAAAATAATAAGAGAATAAATTGAAATTAAATTTTGGAGTATTGAGCTAACCATGAACTAGGAGCTTTTGTCTGGAACTGCCATGTGGGTACAGGGGCTCACGGACCTGGGTCTTCCACTGCTGCCTTCCTAGACACTGGGAGCTGGATCGGAAGTAGAGTTGCTAGGACTCAAACCAGCACCCATGTGGAATACTGGTGCCTCAGGCAGAGGCTTAATGAATTATTCCAGAGTATGGATTTTTGGATTAGGAATACTGGTAAAGGCTTTGAAAATGTTCCAGCATCTGAAATCAAACATTTTTAATCACAAATTGGGGATAAAGGATACTCAGCTTTTCCAGAAAAAAAAAAAAAAAAGGTTAGAGAGGGATCTTTCATTATTTGATTCGCTCTCAAAATGGCTGCCGAGCTGGGCCAGGTTGAAGCTAGGAAGTATGAGTTTCTTCCAGGTCTCCCACATTGGTGCAGGGACCCAAGCACTTGGGCCATTGTCCACTGCTTTCCCAGGCATTTTAGCAGGGAACTGAATCAGAGGTGGAACAGCTGGGGTTTGAACCATCCCCCAAGTGGGATGCTGATGCCAGCTTTACAGGAAGTGGATTTATGTGCTAAGCTACCACACCATGCCCCAGAAGCTCTTTTAATGTCTTTTTGTATGCATTTTTTGTTTTCATGTTAAAGCTGTGTCTTAAATTTTTTTAAAGATTGATTTCTTTTTATTCTAAAGTCAGATTTACAGAGAGGAAAACCTCTGTCCGCTGATTCACTCACCAAATGGCCACAATGGCCAGACTTGAGCTAGTGTGAAGCCAGGAAACAGGAGGTTCATCTGGGTCTCTTACAATGGTGCAGTGGCCCACAGCTTTGGTCCATCCTCTGTTTTCTCAGGGCATAAGTAGGGAGCTGGATGGGAAGTGGAGCAGCTGGGAAATGAACCAGCTCCCACATGGGATCCTGGTGGATGCAATGCAAGGACATTTAGCCACTAGGCTATTGCACTGGGCTGTAGAAGATTTTTTAGAAATAGGATTACTGAGTAAATTCGTGTTTTTGTTTTCTTGATGGGAATTATGCAGTCTTTTGTCCCACCAAAAGATGTATAACAGTAGCTGTTTGTCTATAGTCCTGTGAATGCTGTGTTGTTAAACTTGAAAGTTTTAATGTCTGTAATAACTGAGAAACAGCATTTCAATATTTTTAATTTTTTGCTTCTATGACAGGTGAAATTGATGTTTAGTATGTTTAAGCATCATTTATCACATTGTCTAAGGATATAAAAGTAAATTGTATATATACAAATATATAGAATAATGCATTTTATGATCTCAGTGTTTGAAATTGGATACTTACTTGAGTATCTTAAATGATTCTGGAGAAAATATAAATATCAAGATACGTGAAATTAGTTTGATGGCAATTGTTAAGTTTCTAGAAATAAATAAGCTTAAAAGTACATATGGGTACATATAATTATATAAGGCTAAGTATGATTTTAGATTCCTCATGCAAGGGTTTAAGAATCATAGAATTTGGTTGTGATAGTCCGACTTATTCCTATCAAGTTGGAAAGGAGAATTATAATTAATTCTCATTGTTTTTGGCAGTTCTGGTCTGTAAAGTCACAGCAGATTCTAAATGAGCAAATATTGGATGATTGCTCCCAGGGGAAATACAGGATTACATCCTTGGAAGACTTTGGTCAAAATATTTTCAACAGCTCATTAATATAAAACATTATTTTATATGGGTTTGTGTTTAAACACACCTATCTAGCATATATTATTGATGTATTGTCATTGAATTCATGCTGACAATACTATAGCATGTGCCTGAATAAAACTTACAAAAGTATATGTATTTTCTTCATAAAAGATGTAGAAGCTTGTTGGCATTGGGGAACACTAGGTAACCCTTTACACAGTACATCTTAAATAGAGAAGTCCACTCACAAAAAAAATCAAGATGTGAAAATGGATCACTAAATAGACCACCCCCCCCAAGGCATTTATCTACAACACAAACTAAAATAGGAAGGCAGGGTATTTCCTTGTAGGGAATGTGTATTTCTGGCCACTGATTTTTTACTGCTTGTTTAGCATTTGGAAGTGAAAAAGATACCCAGTTAAAGTTTTTGTGAGATGATAGAACATAGATCAGAGTGTTTGGAATTTTATTCTGTATTGAAAGGAGTAAAGGGAAAACATTTTTTTTTTAATTTGTCTTTATTTCAAAGTCACAAAACAGAAGAAGAGAGAGGGAGTGAGAGAGATAGAGAAACTTTGAATTGCAGGTTCAATTTCCATATGTCTACAATACTTGGAGCTAGGTCAGGTGGAAATTGGGAGCCAGGAATTCCTTTTGGGGTCCCACATGAGTGTGAGAACTTGGGCCAACCATCATTCATTACCCTCCCAAGGGACATTAGCAAGGAGCTGCATCATAAGTAGCATAACCAGTACATAAAACGTCACTCAGATATGCTATGCAGGTATCCCAAGTCAGGACTTGATTTACTGCACCAAAGTGCTCACCCTGGGAGGAAAAATTTTTGTCTTGTGCTATTTTGGGTTTTGTTTCAATTGAAAGATGAGGAGGCAGAGACCTCCCATCTGTTAGTTGACACCCCAAATAGCCTCAACAGTCAAGTTTAGGACAGGCTGAACCCAGGAGCCCAAATCTCAACCTAAGTCTTTCATGTGGACCACATATGCTCAAGTACTTGAGCTGCCATCTGTTGCTTTCTCAGGGTATGGAGAACAGGACGCTGCATGGGAAGCAGAGCTTGGGATCAAATCCGGCACTCTGATGTTGGGGTCCCAAACAGCATCTTAACTACTGTGCTGCAAGCCTGCCCCACCATTTATAAATAACATCAAGTTCCAAAACCCATTTGTTTCATTCAATTTATTCTAAATTTTAGCAGGAAAGTAGTGAAACCAAAATTCAGAGTTGCCAAAAATGAAGTTTCCATAAGATACAGTAATAATTATTTTAAAATTATAGATGTGGAACTTTAAAGGATATATCACCAGTATGAGTCCTGACTACTCTACTTCCAATCCAGCTCCTTGCCGGTGCTCCTGGAAAAGCAGAGGAAAGTAGCCTGAGTGGTTTGGGCCCTTTTCACCAGCATGGGAGACCAGATGGAGTTAAAGATGCTGGCAGAGGCTTGACCGAGTTCTGGCTTCTGTGACCAATTAGGGAAGGAGTTAGCAGATCTGTGAGTGTGTTCTTGTTGTTTGTCACTCTGTCTTTCAACCAAATAAATCCTTTAAAAAGTCTACATTAAATATTTTATACTACTGCATTTAAAACATGTTGTATTTCTTGTTTTCTTTAGTTTTAAAATAAATTTAAAATAATTTGTTTTTTAAAAACTTATAAAAACATTTTTTATTTGTATTTGAGAGGCAGAATAAGTGAGGAGAGAGAGAAATTTTCTATCTACTGGTTCATTCCCCAAGTGGCCACAACAGTCAGAGCAGGGCTGGTCCAAAGCCGGTAGTTAGGGGCTTCTTCTGGGTCTCCCATCTGGGTTTAGGGGCCCAAGGAATTGGGTCATTTTCCACTGCCTTCCCAGGTGCATTAGCAGGGAGCTGATTTGGAAGTAGAGCACCTGGGACTAGAACCAGTGCCCATGTGGGATACTGGTGCTGCAGGTAAAGGCTTAGCTTGCTGTGCCATGGTGCCAGCCCCAAATATTTTAGAACACTACCAAATGAAGGGTCTTCAGAAAGTTTATAGAGAATACTTGTTATACTCAAACAACACATGAATGTCAAAATTCTTTGCACCCAAAGAAGCATTTTAAATTCTTTAAAAATCTATTTGAACAATTAAGAGAGAAAGAGAAGGAAAAAGTGGGCAGATCTGTCTTCCATCTGTGGATTGATTCACTCCCCAGTGCCCTCACCAAGTGGGGCCTGGCCCATGAGATGGGCACTTCAATTCGTGTCTGCCCTGTGGTGGCAGGAGTCAGACTACGTAAGCCATCATCTACTGCCTCCTGTGGGACACATTTGGGGGAATTAATTTCAGAAACAGCTGGGACTCACAGTTCAGGTACCCTCGTAAGGGATATGAGCATCTTGACTGCTATGACAGATGTCAACCTCTAAACTTACCTTGCAATTCTGTTTTTCTATAATCTTTTTGAACCAACCTTTTATAAGTGATGAATTAAAAACATTTGATTTTTTCCATTACAGCTAGAAAACCATCTGTTACAGTAATTCCACAGTCTGTACTTAGGTCTCCTCATTGGAACCAGGATTCTCAACAAGTGCGTATATTCTTTCTCTAATAATATTTTGTTTTGAAATGAATGTTTCATAATTTGTGTAGAATTAGAGAGGGTCCCAAACTATCTTAGTTCATGATCCCTTTTGTACTTCAGTAATTTTCCCTGTATCTCTAGTAATTTTACTAAGTAGTTAGTAGAATTTTTTAAGGACTTATTTTATGTATGTGGGTATTTATGTACTAAAAACTTAGTAAACTCTTTATTTGCAAGACAGGTAAGAGACAAATAGTGCTGCTTCTGTATCCGAATGCCTGCAACAGCTGGGGTTGGGTAAGATCAAAGGCAGCCTCTAGGAACTCCACCTATTTCTCCTGTGTGTGAGAGTGTCTCAAGTACTTGAGCCATCAGCTGCTGCTTCCTAGGCACGTTAGTGGGAAGCTAGGTCAGAAATGAAGTAGCTGGGACCCAAACCAGCACTCCGAGAGGCGAGCATCAAAGCAGTGCCTTAATCCATTGTGTCGTAATACTTACCCTACTAACTGGTATCTTATCTATAGCGCTGAACACCTGCCCCAGTTTTTTTTTTTTTTCCCTATTAACACAGTTATTGATGGAGTGTGTGTCCTGTTGAGCACTGCACAGCTTCTCAAACTTTGGAATACATTTAGATAGTACCCACTCTGTTTCTTGTGTTTTTTCATTGTAATTGCTTTATGTCATAAATGTATTTTTGAAAACACAGCATCACAAATCCAAGTGTTGAGTGGCACTATTTCCTTCAATATAAAACATCTCTGGAGCCTCTGCAAGTTCACCTAATACCCCACAGCAGATTGCTGCAGTTTGGGGAACCAGATTTGGCATCTGATGCAGTGATTAAAATGTCACTTGGATTGCCTCTCTTAAGAGTCATCTGCCACATCTGTGTGTCCCTGATAGACAGCAGGTGATGGCTCAAGTACTTAACTTCATGGCACTCGTGGGGGAACTGGATAGAGCTAAAGCTGAGTGAACCGATGGATGAAAGATCTGTTTCATTTATTTTAAAGATTTATTTCTTTTTATTGCAAAGGCAGATCAAAGAGAAGGGGAGACAGGAAGATCTTCTGTCCATTGCTTCACTCCCCAAGTGACTTCAACTGTCGGAAATGTGCTGATCCAGAGCCAGGCTCCTGGAGCTCTTTTGGGTCTCCCCTATGGCTGCAGGGTCCCAAGGCTTTGCTCTTCTCAACTGCTTTCCCAGGCCCCAAGCAGGGAGCTTGATGGGAAGCGGGACCGCTGGGATTAGAACCAGCACTCGTATGGGATCCCGGTGCGTTGAAGGCAAGGACTTTAGCCGCTAGGCAACCACACTGGGCTGTTTCTATTTCTCTCTGCTTGTTCTAATGAATAAAAGCACTTAAAAAAATAGAATGAGCTTAAATACTGAAGTAAATAATCAAGATTAGGGTTTTGTAATAGAGAGTCTATAGTGGTAGCGTTTTGGGGAGGCAATTTATTCATTCATTGCCATTTCGTAGCAGGTGTGTACTCTTTTTCTTTTTAAAGTCCATAACACTGAAGGAAGGGGAAAAAAAGCAACTGTACCTCTACCTCCCAGGCATAATTATTAATGTTTTCAGTTCTCTTTCTATACTTCTTTTTTAAATGGCCGGTTGATGCAAATACTTTCACATCCTTTTCAGTTACTATCTATATCATTATTAAAAACTTTTAGAACTATTTTTTAAGCACTTGTTTGGGAGACGAAGCAACAAAGAGAAACATGCTCACAGATAGATCTTCCTTCCATTGGTTCACTCCCAGATACCCGCAACAGCCAGGGATGGGCCAGGCTGAAGCCAGGAGACAAACTCCGTGAGTCTGCCGTGGAGTTGCAGAGACCCAAGCACTTAGCCACCATCTGCTGACTCCCAGGAACATTACCCAGAAGCTGGATGGGAAGTGGCGTTGAGAGTGCGCTGTTGGTGTTCTGATAATGGGATGTGGACATCCCAAGTGGCAGATGAACTTGCTGAAGCACCAAACTTGCCCCAAGAGCGTTTTTGTTGTTGTTGTTAAAGATTACTTGCTGTCCCATTTTGTGAATATTCTGTGTTCTAGAAGAGCAATTTTTTTATTTTGATCATTTAGGTTATGCCTGCCATTTTGCTGGTATAAATAACATTTTAGTTTCTTAAAGATTTATTTATTTATTTGAAAGGCAGAGAAAGAAAAAGAGCTCTTCCATCTACTGGATGAAGCCAGGACTTGAACCAATGTAGTTCTCCAGTATAGGATGCTGGTGCTGCGGGTGGTAGCTTAACCTGTGCCACAGTGTTGACCCTGTAAATTAAAACAAAAACCATTCTTCCCAATGGCTCTCTCTCTAATTCTGTCTTTCACTTGATCTTAGCCAAAAGGCCGAAAAGCGATAGTTCTGCCTTTCAATAATAATACTGCATTTTTTTTTTAAAAGTACAGTAACTGGAACGTGAAATCACATTCCAGTATGGGATACCAGCATTTACCTACTCCCCCACAGAGCTGAACTCCAGAACAGGTGTTTAGCACAGCGGTTAATACCCATGTCCCATGTTGGAGTACCTGGATTGAATTCCTACAGCTGCTGACGTCACCTACATGTTAATGAAGACCCTGGGAAGCAGCTGTGTGACTGACCTAACTGGGCTTCCACTCATGTTGGAGACCTGAATTGTATTAGTGGCTCCCAGCTTTGGTCCCGGCCCAGCCCTGCTATTGTGGGTATTTGGAACGAGAACCAGCACAGGAGAGCTCTATCTGCCTTTTTTCTTTTGATGTCTCTAAAATAAATAAATAAAAATCTAAATGTTTAACAATTAGGATATTTCACTTTATTTTCACAAGTACTATTAAAACATTGAAATACTTTGCAAGTGAAAATACTCTTATCAACATCCTGGTTTTTGTTATTGGCCTTTTTATGTATAGTAGAAATTTGTATTTTTATTTTATAAACTTGTATTGCCTTTTGGTTAATATCAATGTTCTGTTCCTAAGATACTTGAAGAAAATGAAGCGCTTCCATCACCGAATGAAGCACATCAGTCTTGGCCAGTGAGTTACCTTTCAAAGTATAATGCAGTGAGAAATTTTATTTGTATTACAGTTATGAGCTTTAAGTTTGGTTTATATTGGAGGAGATTTCAGAAAGTTCGTAGGGAATGGAATTAAAAGATAAGTTTATTTTGGTCTGAAGTAATTTTGAAATGCCTGTGTGGATTTTCACAACATGTTTTCCTTGAGAATATTGAAGGTTTCTTATATGCATGCACTTCAAAAATTTTGCCCCAAAATTTATTTTTTAATTCCACTTTTTTGGAACTTTATCTTTTAAATTAATGTATTTATTCATTTACTTATTTTGTATGGTCAGTTTCCAAATGCATTGTAGTTATTTACCCCTTATTTAGTGAACATATTGTTCTTGTACGAACATTCTGTATGAGCAGTAAGATTTGGTTAAATAAGTCCTTTATCATAAAGTTAATTCTGAAAGCTTACATTCATTGTCAGGCTCACAATTTGTCACTGACAATTGTACCTACAGCTCTGTAGCATAAAACAGGAAAATAAAAAATGTGTCTGTATTTTGACCACTTTCACTTCACGATTAGATGTATACAGTCATGAATATTTAGATTACCAATGTTCAAATTTGTGTTTTTTTTAATTTAAAAAAAAGTTTAAACTTTTTACAGGACAGTTATCACCGGGTATCAATTAGCAGATAAATACTATCTTGTTTTTCACCCAGTGTGAGTTTTCACTTAAAATAAATATCATACATTTTCAAAAAACTCTGGCAATCCTAGAGTATGAGAAGTTTTTGTAAACTTTTGCAATAAAAGTAATTTGCATTTGTTTTTAGCATTACAATGGAAATGTACTTACACTCTTTGTAATAGTTTTTTAAAAATTTTAAAATGTGTTTATTTGTAGTTAAAAGGTAGATTTATAGGAAGGTTTTTCATCCTTTGGTTCACTCTCCAATTGGCTACAATGGCCTGGCCAGAGCTGAGTTGATCTGAAGCTGGGAGCCAGAAGCCTCTTCTGGGTCTCCCACATGGGTTCAGGATTCCAAGGCCGTAGGCCGTCCTCCACTGCTCTTCTAGGCCATAAGCAAAGGGCTGGATGGGAAGTGAAACAGCCAGGACACAAATTGGCACCCATAAGGGATGCTGGCATCACAGGGTGAATGATAAGCTGGTTGAGTCACAGCACTGGCCCCATAACTTTTCTTTTTCTGTTTTTTTTTTTTTTTTTTAAGATTTATTTATTTTTATTGCAAAGTCATATATGCAGACAGGAGGAGAGACAGAGAGGAAGATCTTACTTCTGATGATTCATTCCCCAAGCGGCTGCAACCCAGCCAATCTGAAGCTAGGAGCCAGGAGCCTTCTCCGGGTCTCCCACGTGGGTGCAGGGTCCCAAGGCTTTGGGTCGTCCTTGACTGCTTTCCCAGGCCACAAGCAGGGAGCTGGATGGGAAGTGCGGCTGCCAGGATATGAACTTACATCCATACGGGATCCCGGTGCGTACAAGGCAAGGACTTTAGCCACTAGGCTACCGCACCGGGCCCATCATAACTTTTCTTTTTTAAAGACTTATTTATTTATTTTTGTTTGCAAAAAGAGAGTTAGTAGGAGAGATAGAGATGCCTTTCATTCACTGGCTCACTCCCCAAATGATTGCAACATTTTTGTGAAGCTGGGAGCATGGCTCCCATTGTGTGTTCCACACATGTAACAGTACTGTAAGTACTTTAGGCCACATTCCACTGTTTTTGCAGGAGCATTAGTAGGGAGTTGGATAGAAAGTAGAGTAGCTGTGACACAAACCCATGTTCAAATATGATGCTAGTGTCACAGTTAGTGTGTTAACCCACCGTTGCACAGTGCTGGTCCTAGGGTGGTCTTTGAAGGTATCTGCAAAACTATTTTTGCCTTATTTCTGTAATTGACTATGCATAATAGAGGAGCTGTTCCAGTGGAGAAGGCATGATGCTAGTTAATGGGAGATTTTTCTGTCTCTCCCTCTCTGTTATTCCTTCAAATAATTAGTTTTTAAAAAGATTTTATTTATTTTTGTTGGGAAGTCAGATATACAGAGAGGAAGATTTTCCACCTGATGATTCACTCCCCAAGTGGCTGCAGTGATCAAAGCTGCGCCAATTCGAAGCTAGGTGTCTGGAGTCAGGAACTTCTTTCCGGGTCTCCCACGCGGGTGCAGGATCCCAAAGCTTTGGGCCGTCCTCGACAGCTTTCCCAGGCCACAAGCAAGGAGCTGGAAGGGAAGCGGGGCTGCCGGGATTAGAACCAGAGCCAATATGGGATCCCAGTGTGTGTAAGGTGAGGACTTTAGCCTCTAGGCTACCGTTTCAGGCCCAATTAAGCAGTTTTTAAAATAGTATTAAATTGGTAAGTGATTTCTTATGTACCAAACAATTTATCGTAGTGTTGGAAGATTTAATTCAATTTACAGTCAGAATTTTCTAATATGTTGGGTTTTAAAGTTATTGTTACTGTCATGTCTACTAAGAATTCCTTTTCCAGCTGGTTATGTGTGTGTTCAGAGAGAAGATGGAAATGGTGAGAGTATTTTCAAAGGCTAGATTTACCTTTAAGTTTGTGAGCATTTTTCCATCAGTGAACCAACTCTGAAACTATTCTATCAAACTAGATAGATAACTAAGTAACCTTTTTATATTTAATTATAGTTCTTTTCCATGGAATGTGAAGAGGAGAATACTTTTCTAGCTGATATTCCTAATCAAATAGAGGGAAAAACCTGTGACTCTAAGGTAATGTTTATAAACATGAATTTTCTAAGCTACATGCTATTCTTTATATATGTAAGTGTTAGTGTTTTAAAGGCTTAAGGTTAGGGAGTTCAATAAGTTAGCTAGGTCTTAAAACATGAGAAGCTGTCTGATGAATCCTGTCCCATTTTTGGTTGTGAACCTTCTCTGGACTGTCAGTGAGTGAATAAGTGCGGTGTCCTCAGTGTCCTTAGATGCATAGGAGACCCTAAAGGTTGGATGCAAAACCGTGAGCAGTCCAACTGATCAATGTGGAAAATAAAATGAGCCTGTTCATAGCCTTTAACGTGTAGTCTGCTCTCCCGCTTTGGTGTGTTAGTATGTATATAAATATATACATGAAAATATATTTAGATCAAACTCTAGGTAGTGTTACCTTCTTCACATCAAAAGTTAACAATTTATAGCAGCATCTGAGTGACTGTAAATAGCTGCTTTGTTCCTAAAACCATGGTAATCTCTGGAAGAAATCTGTGCAGTAATATCTATTTTCTTGTGGGCCTGTATATTCCCCATAAAATAAAGCAGAAATATATAGAAAGATATAAAGCCCAAAGCAGTTAAGGCTTGTCTTTATTTGGAAGAATATTTTTCAACAAATGTCCTACATAAAGGAACATTTTGATTTTATTTTCCTTCCAGATATGTAATATGGAATCTATATCTTTGAGTAAGATTATATATTTGTGATATATATTATTGTTATTTTATTAGTTCAAGTTAGAAAGCAATTTATCCTTTATGGAGATTTCCCAGTTTCCGTGTCAGTGTGGTTATCATGTGTGGAGCCCTCTAGAGGGCAGCAGAGAAAGCTCTTGGAAGCCTGAAAGCTGGTGGAAGACTGGAACCATCCCCTTAGGCCTTTGCTAGCAGTAGGACCTAAGGCCTACTGGGAGGCAGTGTCTACTATTCATCTTATAGTTAAGATGATGTTACTGTTCATCTTCATGGTCAACAAACCCTTAATCAAAAGGCTTCTGATTGGTTCCTGTATGCCAAGCACTGTGTTAAATACAGATGATACCTAGATGAAAGAGACAGATCTCTGTTCTCAAGGGGCATACAGTAGTTAACATACAGATTAGGAGAAGCTTTGTTATAATAGATAAGTGGTAAGTCTGTAACATATATTAGAAATATATAATATATAATTATGTAATATATAGGAGAAACATACAGAAAAGAGAAACTAAGTCTCCCTGGCTCAGTAAGCCATTAAATGAGTCATAATTTTTTTTATTTATCTTTTATGCTCTTAATGGGAAATTCACATTTATTAATGTTTACCTTAAATGAAGTTAAATTGGTACACTGTGGATTAATTACCCTTAAAAATACTTTAGGACAGGCCAGGCGTGATAGTGTAGTGGTTGGGACCTCGCCTTGCATGTGCCGGGATCCCATATGGTCACCAGTTCTAATCCCGGCGGTACCGCTTCCCATCCAGCTCCCTGCTTGTGACCTGGTAAAGCTGTTGAGGACAGCCCAAAGCCTTGGGACCCTGCACCCGCATGGGAGATCTGGAAGAGCTCTAGGCTCCTGGCTTCGGATTGGCACAGTACTGGCTGTTGAGGTCACTTGGGGAGGGAATCATCAGGCGGAAAATCTTCCTCTCTGTCTCTCCTTCTCTCTGTATATCTGACTTTCCAATAAATAAATAAATCTTTAAAAAACAAAAACAAAACACTTTAGGACAATATTTCCTGGTTTCAACATTAGCCCCTTGATAATTCTTTACATTTAATAATATTTAATAAAAAACTAAATTATATGATTGTTTTCAGAGTATATTGTGAGGATATACACCATACATACTATACTTAATGAAGTTTTATTTTCAACAATTTACTGTAGCCTGTTGAGTTTCAAGGGCACCAGGTAAGAGGATCAGCTGCTGGTGACGTGATGGCCAGAGGCTGCATCTCACAGCTGGACAGCAGGCAGTTTCCAGGTGGCACTGGGTATGAAAACTCGATGAGAAACACTTGTTTTTTCACGCCGAAGTTGCGTAGTGCTTGTATACAGAATGACTTCTCTCAGGTAAAAACCATTCATATTCCTAGGGTTATGTTTTGCCAAATAATTTAATGTTAACACCAAATTTTGTAAGGAAAATATAATTTCTACTGTGCAATAAAGGGTTCTTGTGTGACGTAACAAGTATATCATAGTGCAATGTTGGTTTGAGTCTTGGCTACCCAACTTCTTAGCCAGCAATTTTTCTTTTTTTTTTTTTTTATTTTAAAGATTTATTTTTATTATTTTTTCATTGGAAAGGCGGATATACAGAGAGGAGAGACAGAGAGGAAGATCTTCCATCCGATGATTCACTCCCCAAGTGAGCGCAACGGGCCGATACTATGCCGATCCGAAGCTAGGAGCCTCTTCCGGGTCTCCCACGCGGGTGCAGGGTCCCAAAGCCTTGGGCCCTCCTCGACTGCTTTCCCAGGCCACAGGCAGGGAGCTGGAAGGGAAGCGGGGCTGCCGGGATTAGAACCGGCGCCCATATGGGATCCCGGGCGTGTAAGGCGAGGACTTAACCACTTGCGCCACCGCGCCGGGCCCAGCCAGCAATTTTTCAATGAATGTGTATTCCTTATTGTATTGTCTGCATTAATATATTCCTAAGTGTTAATATTTTGGGGGCCAGTGCTATGGCGTAGCAGGTAAAGCACTGACATCCCATCTGGATGCCAGTTTGAGTCCTGGATGCTCCACTTCTGACTTGGGAACACAGAGGATGGCTGAAGTGCTTGGGTCCCTGCACCCATGTGGGAGATCTGGAGGATGCTCCTTGTTCTGGCTGTTGTGGCTGTTTGGGAAGTGAACCAGCAGCTGGAAGATTTCCCTCTTCACCACCCTCCTCCCACCACTCTAAACAAATTTGCAATTTCTTTCTTTTTTAAATTTCCCCAGTTTAAATTATTTTCATTTTTCTGTTTTTTTTAGTATGGTTTTGATATAAGGTGAATTTTTTTTTGACATATCCCGCAAGTTTTGTGACTTAAACAAAACACATTTATTTATTTAGTTAGTTAGTTATTTTGAAAGGCAGAGTTACAGAGGGAGGAAGAGACAGATCTTCTATCCATTGGTTCACTCTACAAATGGCTGCAATGGCTTCAGTTGAGACCATGCGAAGCCAGAATTTTCTGGGTCTTGACCTGTGTGGGTGCAGGGCCCTGTGGACTTGGGCTCTCCTCTATTTCCTAGACTGTTAGCTGGGAACTGGGTTGGGAATGGAACATCCAGAATGCAAACCATTGCCCATGTGGGATGTTGGTACTACAGGTGAAGGCTTATCCTATTAACAGTGCCAGCCCCTATAAAATACTCTTCAATACAGGAATTACATAAACTTATCAGCTAGTCAGTCCCATCTTTTTTTTAGTGAGGATCACTTTTCTGATTCTTCCTCTTTTTACTCCCAAATGCACTCCAATGTGTATAGTTAACATTCTAAAAATTTTCTTTACCTCTTTCTAGCTTGTGTGACTTGGATACAACATCTTTTATTTTTTTCTTCTTGTTTTGAGTCATATCTGTGAGCATCATTTGTAAGATTCTGCATGTTGGGCATGTTTTTATTTTAGTGTCATACTTTAATTGGCTGAGTGTAGCTATGATGTGCTTATTTTCTTTTTTAATTTAGATATGGCAGTTTCCCCCTCCCCCCCATTAAATTTTAGTTCTTTTTCTTTATTCTGCTGTTACTGGGATTTCACAATGATTGCTTTCCTCAGATTTCATTAATACTGTGTGTTAGCACTCTGAGGTCTTTTGATCCTGTAGGTAGAAATCCACTAATTTTCTGGGACTTTTAAAAAGTCGTCGTTTTGGCAATTTCCTCTCATGATTTTCTTGGTTCTCTGTGTGAAATTCCCTATCAGATAATTAAATTCATTGTATCCTAATTGAGCAGCACCTTGGCATCCAGGTTCTCAACTTCCCCTTAGTTTTTGGGGCATACTCGTATTTCTTATCTGGCTCTCTTGTAGTAGGTACTTTGGTTTGACTTTCTCCATACTACCAAGTCTACACCCTCCCCAGTCACTTAATATTATACACAAGTCAGAGTTATTGCTTCTTGGATGTATCTAAGGTACAACTTTTGATTCCATTTTTCTTTATATTTTTTGAGAGAGGGGTAAATTTAAAGAAGTATTCCGAATTAGTAAATAAGCTCCTACTCATTTGACATTTGAAATCCATGTGTAATGTTTTAATTTTTTTTAAAGAGTGACAGAGGTTGAGCAACTGAAGTCTCTACTTGTTCACTCTTCACATGACCACAGTGGCCTGCTCTGGGCCAGGCCAAAGCCAAGATACAGGGTCTCCCAAGAGGGTGGTAGGTGACCTTCTCCCATTACCTTTCCAGGCCCATAAGCAGAAATCTAGACATGAAGCCAGGGAATCAGGACTGAAACTGACACTGAGGGAGGGATGCCAGTGCTGTCATGTGCAGCTTTATCTGCTGCAGCACACTGTAACCCCCATGGTTGATAGTTATGTCCCAGCTGTTGCCTGTGCTGTAATGTCATGCACTTATGGAGTGCAGCTTACTTCAGAAATGTTAAGATGTAAAAAAATGTGGGCCCGGCGCGGTGGCGCAAGTGGTTAAGGTCCTCGCCTTGCACGCCCGGGATCCCATATGGGCGCCGGTTCTAATCCCGGCAGCCCCGCTTCCCTTCCAGCTCCCTGCTTGTGGCCTGGGAAAGCAGTCGAGGACGGCCCAAAGCTTTGGGAACCTGCACCCGCGTGGGAGACCCAGAAGAGTCTCCTGGCTTCGGATCGGCGTAGCATCGACCCGTTGCGCTCACTGGGGGAGTGAAACATCGGATGGAAGATCTTCCTCTCTGTCTCTCCTCTCTGTATATCTGCCTTTCCAATGAAAAAATAATAAAAAAAAAAAAAAATATGATTTGTTTAAAAAAAAAAAAAGATGTAAAAAAATGTGAATTATAGCAGTTGTTAGAATAATAAAGTACTCTGTTTTCTCTATTGATTTAATCACAGATTTTTTGAATGTCACGTGTGTGCATATAAATATAAGCATAGATATATAAATATAAAATTAGATATGTATGTGCACACATTTTCTTTTTGTTGAATAAACTGACAAACGAATTTCTGTTTTCTAGTTCCCTAAAGGAAACTTTCCAAAAGGAAGTACTGTCTTTAATATTGAAGACAATTTGAAAATGATAGCTGAGTCTGAAAAGGACTCAATTGAAAATAATTGTAAGTAATTGTAAATTAAATATACATTTAAAAATTACTTGACATTGGAACATTTATGTAAATATCCTTCCTTTTTCTTCTTCCAATGACAAAATAGGTTTCCTTACAAATGAATCAGAACATTCATATAATTTTTTGAATTATGATTTTAAGTCAGCAGAGAAGACTCTGTGTGAAGCAAATAAGGTATGATATGAACAGAACTTTAGTAGTTGGGAGTAAGATAATTGGGTAATCGCACAAAAATGAATCTGTTAAAAACTAAAAAGATAAAGTGTGAGACTGGATAGTTTCTTTTTAAAAAGCTAAAAGTTTTTTCAACATTATTTTAGTGATGGAGCTGATTTCCTCTGGAATAGTAATAAAATGTGTGTTTGCATATGTAAAATTGTTTTGATTTTTGAAATGCAGTGTTAAGTGAAAGCTACATATAATTAGGAAGTACACAAAAATGAAAATAAATGAAAACTTAGCAGTTTAGCAATTAGTTGTATAGGAGCTGAAATCAAGAGAAACGTGAAAAATAAATAACTTTTATAAACCAGTTAGAAAAAGAACATGCACAGTAGTGCCACATTATATAAAACACCTGGGTATAATCCTATTGGAAATGTGCAAGACATGTAAAAAATAGACAATGAGATTTTACTGCGAGGAGCAGGCGTGGCATAGATGAGTTGCCTGCATCCCGTAGTGGAGTGCCTGGGGCTGAGTGCCAGCTCCACCTCTTCCTGCTGTTGTGCACCCTGGGAAGGAGTAGATGACAGCTCCGGCACGTGGGTCCCAGCCATCAGCCTGGTATCCATAGTGCACAGCAGACTCTTCTCTATTCACCCTGCCTCTTCCCCACTTTATATTCTCTTTCTATACTCTAAGTTGTTAAAAAATAAGTAAAGATTTTGTTTTATTGTGAAGAATGAAATTCATGAATAGGAATTTGAAAATTCCTATTTAAAATTCTTGTCTACTTTTATTTGGTTTGGCTTCTTTTTAAAATGATTATGCAGTTTTATTTATTTAAAAATAAGAGTGACAGAGAGATATATTGACCTTGCATATTCTGGTTGTTTACTTGCCAGATGTCCGCTGTAGCTGGGGACAGGTCAAGACTGAAGCCAGGGAATGCCATTTGAGTGTCTGGGAGTCAAGTAGTTTAGTCATCACCTGCCTCTCAAGATGTGCTTTAATGGGTAACTAGATTAGAAATGGACTGGAACATGAGCTGAGCATTCTGATAGGGGAAACAGGCATCCCAAGTGGTGGCCACAATACCCATCCCTCAATGGGATTTATTGAGAGCTTTGTAGATATCAAAAGACTTATACCAATAGGTGTTTGGCCTTTCGATTAAGATGCCCTTGTTAATTGCGTATTGTCAGTGTTGGTGCCTGGCAGTGGCTCCTCATTCCAGCTTCCTGCTAATTCAGACTCTCAGAGGTGGCAGGTAGATGGCTCAGATAGTTGAGAGCCTTTGTATGGGAGACCTGGATGAAGATCCCCAAGGATTCTGGCTTCAGTCCAGGAAAAACAGACCCGGCCCTAGTAGGCATCTGGGGGAGTGAGTCGGTGAGTGGGAACTCTTTCTGTTTGCCTCCCAAGTAAATAAATAAAACTTAAAAGACTTTGGAATAGATTGATGACCAATGCTAGAATGACCTATGTCCTAAAGTCCAGCAAGGGAGAGAGATGCTAATCAGGAGAACAAAGCAGCAAAAAGAAATAATTGCTAGGTAGAATGTTGTGCAAGTCCTCTGAAATTTTAGTGTGCAAATGGAAGGCTTCACCAGCTCTGGCAACGGTGAGGAAAAGAGCATACGTGCATAGAAAAGAGCAAATGTTAACACTGTAAGCATGAGAAGAGCTGTGTGGGTTTGAGAAAGAGAGCAAAAGCCATAGTAGCTGGATTGTAATGAGTGAAAGGGAAATGACAGTTGAATGACATTGGATGGTGATCTGATCCAGCCCAGACATACGGTCTTGCAGGTTAGGACCAGAGTTTGGCTTTTCTGTGTGTGCTACAGGGAAGTCACTAAAGAGTTAAGCAGAAAAATGGTATGCTTTGACTTTCACTTAAAAAGGTTTTACTGGGCCCAGCGCGGTGGCGCAAGTGGTTAAAGGTCCTCGCCTTGCACGCCCGGGATCCCATATGGGCGCCGGTTCTAATCCCGGCAGCCCCGCTTCCCTTCCAGCTCCCTGCCTGTGGCCTGGGAAAGCAGTCGAGGAGGGCCCAAGGCTTTGGGAACCTGCACCCGCGTGGGAGACCCGGAAGAGGCTCCTGGCTTCGGATCGGCATAGTATCGGCCCGTTGCGCTCACTTGGGGAGTGAATCATCGGACGGAAGATCTTCCTCTCTGTCTCTCCTCTCTGTATATCTGCCTTTCCAATGAAAAAATAATAAAAATAAATCTTTAAAAAAAAAAAAAAGGTTTTACTGGCTGCTGTGTGAAGGATAGAGTAGAAGAGCACTGTGGTTGAAATAGGGAGACTTCAGTAAGTCAAGAAGAACCTTTGTCATATTGATTTAAAGTAGGGATTGTGGCTGCTGGGTTCAAGTTAAATGTAGGATATGAAAGCGTGGATATTGCTGAATTACATGTAATGAACAGGGTAAAAAGGGAGGAGAGCCTCGGTTTTCTAACTTAGCGATGAAGTCATTGACTAAAGTAAAATGGAAAAGTGTGTTATTTTCCTAAGATTGTTGTAACAAAATACCACAGCCTGGGTGGTTTAAGCAACAGCATTTTGTTTTCTCCCAGTTCTGGAGGCTGAGAGTCCTCCAGGATCCTCACTGACTGGGTCCTGGTGAGGACTGTTCACGGCTTGCAGAGGAGTGCCCTCTCTGTGCTCTTCAGGAGGTGGGGCAGTGTGCTCAGGAGGTGGGGCAGGGGCTCAGGAGGTGGGGCAGGGGCTCAGGAGGTGGGGCAGTGTGCTCAGGAGGTGGGGCAGGGGCTCAGGAGGTGGGGCAGGAGGTGGGGCAGGGGTTCAGGAGGTGGGACACTGTGCTCAGGAGGTGGGGCGGGGGCTCAGGAGGTGGGGCGGGGGCTCAGGAGGTGGGGCAGGGGCTCAGGAGGTGGGGCAGGGGCTCAGGAGGTGGGGCGGGGGCTCAGGAGGTGGGGCAGTGTGCTCAGGAGGTGGGGCAGTGTGCTCAGGAGGTGGGACAGGAGGTGGGGCGGGGGCTCTCTAGTATCTTTTCTTGTGAAGACATTGCCAGATGAAGGTCCTGCTTCTAGGGCTTCGTTTAATGTTGGTGCTTCTCACCACCTCACTCGCCCACGTCAGGGTCTTTGTGGTGAAATAAGGGGGAAACGCATGTAGAGTGCGCAGTGAATGAGGTGTGAGACAGTGAATATTGTGTGTATGGCATAATCGTTTTTAAAAAGATATTGCACACTATTTCAGATGCCAGACCTATGAAAAAACAGGTGGAATTCTGCTCCTGCATTCTACTAAAGGGAGACAAACAAAAGTGCACAGTACCTTGGTGTGTTTTAAATTTTCTGGAGAATATTTAACTATGTCAGGAGGACAGAGGGAGTACAGGCAGAATAAAGTTCAATCTTACATAGATAAGGTAAGGCCTGAAAATGTGACACAGGAGTAAAACCTAAATAAAGGAAAGGAGAGACAGCCATGAAAGTACGTATGGGAAGAGCATACCAAGTATAGAAAATAACAATGCAAGCATCTTTTTAATCTTTTTAAAAAAGATTTATTTTTATTTGAAAGACAGCTGTACAGAGAGAGGAAGAGACAAAGATCTTCCATCCGATGGTTCACTCTCCATGTGGCTGCAATGACAGGAACTGATCCGAAGCCAGGAGCTTCTTCCTGATCTCCCACATAGGTGCAGGGTCCCAATGTCTTGAGCCATCCTCTACTGCTTTTCCAGGCCACAAGCAGGGAGCTGGGTGGGAAGTGGAGCAGCCAGGACTTGAACCAGTGCCTATGTGGTATCCTGGCGCTTACAAGGTGAGGACCTAGTTGGTTTGTTAAGAGCAAGGAGGCTGTTGTGACTTCAGTGGGTGAGATGTGAGTGACAGAACCAGAGTCAGTGGGGAGGTACGAGTCCTACTCAGGTTGGGATGCCGAGGCCACTGCAGGAGCTGTTTTGTACCTTGAGTTTGGGAGCTACTGAAAGGTGTTGGTTAGAGATGCAAAATGATGGAACTTAGACATTTTAGGAAGAATTGTGTTAAGTTTGTGGAGAATGAAGTATGGAACTGGGTGGAATACTAAGTATTGCCTATTTCATTGGAGGGACAATACATCCTAGACTTTCTAGGTTTGACTCCCAACTCTACTACTTATAGAATAGATGAATTAAAGCAAATTTACCTGGTTAACAGTTTTGTGAATATTCTCAGTTATAAAATGTGGGCAATAAGAACACTTGCCTAATATGGTTTTGATAGGAATCAAATAAATTGGGCCTGGTGTGGTAGCCTAGTGGCTAAAGTCCTTGCATGGCATGTGCCAGGATCTGATATGGGCACCGATTTGTCTGCTTTGTGGAGCACTGGCACTGCTCCACTTCCCATCCAGCTCCCTGCTAGTGACCTGGGAAAGTAGTCAAGGACGGCCCAAAGGTTTGGGACCCTGTACCCGTGTAGGAGACTTGGAAGAGGTCCCAGGCTCCTGGATTCAGATTGACACAGCTCTGGCTGTTGTGGCCATGTGGGGAGCAGACATCTTTCTCTCTCTCTCCTCTCTGTAACTCTAACTTACCAATAAAAATTACTACCTCTTACAAAAAATCTAAACACAAAAGAATCAAATATTTTTAAAACGAAGTGCTTAAACAAAAATAGTGGCACATGGTAAGAGCTACATAATATAGTAGAACTTTTATTAACGGTCATATTATAATTCCCTTTTTATTTGTACCTACCATTAAAGTGAAGTAACTGTAAATATTCATTGTCACATCCTTATTTCCTAGCACAATACCAGGAGACTATCACTAATCAAGAAAATTTTTAAGAATTTATAAACTTTAAGATTTTAAAATATTGGGCCCGGCACGATGGTGCAGTGGTTAAGGTCCTCGCCTTGCACATATCGGAATCCCATATGGGTGCTGATTCTAATCCTGGCAGCTCCATTTCCCATCCAGCTCCCTGTTTGTGGCCTGGGAAAGCAGTCGAGGACGGCCCAAAGCCTTGGGATCCTGCAATCTTGTGGGAGACCTGGAAGAAGCTCCTGGCTTCGAATTGGCTCAGCTGCAGCCGTTGCAGCCACTTGGGGAGTGAATCATCGGATGGAAGATCTTCCTCTGTCTCTCCTTTCTGTATATCCGTCTTTCCAATTAAAAAAAAAAATCTTAAAAAGAAACGCTTTTAAAATATTTCTTTATCTTACACACATGGATAGATATCTTATACATATATACACACACATACGTGCAGATTGCACATGTACTGATTTACTCCCCAGTTCTGGAAACAGTGAGGCTGGGATAGGCTGAAATCAAATGTCAGTAATGCCATCCTGGTCTTCCACTTAGAGGACAGGAATCAAACTATTGGACCTATTACTTGCTGCTCCCCAAGTGGGAAGCTGGAATTGAGAGTGGAACAGTGGGATTTGGACCCAGGCATTTCCAATCTGGGATGCAGTTGTACCATGTGGCATCTTCTTTTTTGTTTTAGATTTATTTGTTTTTTATTACAAAGTCAGATATACAGAGAGGAGGAGAGACAGAGGGGGAAGATCTTCCGTCCAATGATTCACTCCCCAAGTGAGCCACAATGGCTGGTGCTGCACCGATCCAAAGCCAGGAGCCAGGAATTTCTTTCGGGTCTCCCACGTGGGTACAGGGTCCCAAAGCACTGGGCTGTGCTCAACTGCTTTCCCAGGCCACAAACAGGGAACTGGATGGGAAGTGGAGCTGCTGGGATTAGAACCAGAGCCCATATGGGATCCCTGGGGTGTTCACAAGGCGAAGACTTTGGCCGCTAGGCCACGCTGCTGGGCCTCCATGTGGCATCTTAACTGCTATGCAAAATGCCCACCTTGAAACCTTTAATCCTTATTGTCGTGTATATACCAGTATACTCATTTTAAGAAGTTCAAACTATTAAGACCAATATGAAGTTGTGAGAGAGCCCTTTCCTTATCCTACTCCCATTAAAAACACATTTTTGTTTGGTGAAATCCTTCGAACTTTTATTATTGTTTTCTATGCTTTTACAAATTACATATATAAAATGCATATGTATGTATGTGTATATATATGCATATACACAGATGTCATCATATGTATATATGCATTATATGTATGTACACAAATATCAAATATACATGTATGCATAGATATACAAATATATATGAATATAAACACATATATTATATGTATATGCACAAATGGCAAATACATATATATGCATATAGACATACAAACATACAAATATAAATATAATACATGTATACAGTATGTGTACATATATTAAGGATATATTAGATTTTAAGATAATTAAATTTCTAGAGGAATTGGCATCAAAATTAAATGCTATTCTAATGAGATGAATAGCAAGTTACATGACTGTTCAGTTTCGAGATAATGTTCTAGCAGTTTGCTCTGGGAAGAATATCTTTTTTTGCAGTTGAGAATGCATAACTAAATATATGATTCCATTTTTAAAGGCCCATATGTGCAAATAAACATTAGAAAATTATTTCAAAATTTAGTTCTCACAAATGGGATCAATGAGGTCGACTATAACCTGTGTGCTCACATTGATACTGTGTGATCACTTAACCAGCATCTGTTATCATAGTTATTGCAGATAAAAACTTCAGCTTCTGGTCTAATAATTAGTAATTTACCACACTTGATCTTAGCCAAAGGCCGAGAAGCAATAATAATAATTAATAATTTAAAAAGAATGATTATCCAAATGATTGTTAGAACATCTTGAAGGTAAGCCCTGTAAGAGAAAACTAATCAGTATTTGAGTATGTGGCATTTAAATCTTCTCAGTTTTATATGTGAAGTCTGATTTCACCTGAGCCTCTTAGACTAGAAATTGATCTTCAGAGCCAAGTCTGTAACCTGATCAGTCTAAGAAACAGAACCTTCAAATAAGTCAAGACTGTACGCTCTGTAGTTTACTTTCCATTTTTCTTGCTGATTTTTTAAGAATTTATTTTTTTTCTCATCTCTTTTTACAGATTTATTTATTTTTATTTGAAAGTCAGATGTACAGAGAGAAGGAATGACAGAAAGGAAGATCTTCCATCTGAGGATTCACTCCTCAAGTAACCGCAATGGCCTGTGCTGAGCCTGTCTGAAACCAGGAGCCTGGAACCTCTTCTGGGTCTCCCACATAGGTGCAGGGTCCCAAGGTTTTGGGCTGTCCTTGACTGCCTTCCCAAGGCACAATTAGGCTGGGCACTAAGGAATTTATTATTATTTTTTAAAGATTTATTTTTATTATTTTTTTTATTGGAAAGACGGATATACAGAATTTATTTTATGCTGTTCTTTTTGGAAGAAGATTTATTGTAGTTCTTTGTTCCCATCGTAGCTTTATAAGATGTTGTTTCAATTGTAATTTTTGTAACATTGATTGCTAGAATTCATTCAGACAATAGGGTAATAATAATAAGATTACAGACTGTAGTTTTGTTTGTTTCTGGACAGGTGACATCATCAGAACACACATTGAGCCCTGTCTCTACTTTCTCTCGGAACACAAGAGATGAAGACTTCATGCTAGAATTCTCTAAGGAATCCTTGAAAGCAAGAACTTTTCCTGGTGACCAGATTGCGTTAATATCTGTCCAAATAAAATGATGTTTTTAAATATGTTAATCAGTGTCATAACTCTTGAGGTCTTTTCATACCATTCCTTCCTTTTTGATTTTCTGCTATAGATATCTGTTGCAAGTATAATACTCCCTTGTAGTTCCTTCTTATTTCTCCCCTCAGCTTTCTCATCTCTGACCTCTGTGTCTTCTACCATTATCAATATATTTTACAGCTGTCACCTTATAGCACAACTCCTATTAGCCCTTTCTTTTACCAGGGGAAAGGAATGTGAAAATCTCATAAATGCCTTTGCTTGATCTTAACATAATCTCTTATCACATACCAAGCTAAAGGCCTCCTTACTCTAAAGGGAACAAAATATTTCATCAGTGTGATAAATATATAAGGGAAGACACAATCATATTGTTATGTAAGTGAACCATGCACTTCAGTCTCTGTTGAAGGGATATTATTCAAAGGTTTATATTCCAAATCCAGAAAGGTTCTGAAGATCTTATTTTGACTCTGCCAGTGGGTAGATATGATACCTTTGTAGTCTCACCTGAAAATGAGAATGATACATACTTTTTTTTTTTTTTCGGCTGGTAAAGTACTTTGAGGGGCTGACGTTATGGTGCAGTATGTTAAGACACTGTCTGTAATGAGGACATTCTCTATGAGCCGCTGTTCAAGTGCTGGCTGCTCTCCTTCTGATCCACATCCCTGTTAATGCCCCTGGGAAGGCATTCCCTGCCACTCATGGGGGAGACTTGGGTAGAATTCCTGACTCCTGGCTTTACCCTGGCCCTGCCTTGTCTGTTGTAACCATTTGGGAGAGAAATAGTGGATGCAAGTGTCAGGAAAGAATCACAGAGCAATAAGACAGGAGGTGGACTCAGAGCCAAATTGGATTTACTGTCAGAGATAAATCCAAAGAGGAGACCAGCTACAACATGAGGACAGAAAAAGCAGGTAATAGAAGCCTCAGTTCCTAAACAGGCCAGACTTTTCATAGTCCTAGGGTTGTGGAATGTTTTTGAGGATTGGGGAAAGGCAGAGAGATAGGGAAATGTATGAGGGCTGCAATGGCTTTTTGATTGCACTTTCAAACATGATAGGTTTTGCCCCCTGAGAAAGCAGAAGGAAATGCAAGAAGGTTAGGGGCATCTTATGAAATGGCTGCCAGATGCAAAAGGTCTGTTGAAAAGTATGCAAAGGGAGTGGGGAGACTGTGCTTGGGAAATCTAATGGAGGAGTCAGACTTGTATCTTTGCTCCATCAGGAAGAACTGTCTGTCTCCCTCTTTTCTGTAACTTTGCCTTTCCAATAAATAAATATTTTTAAAAAACAAACTAAATGCTTTGCAAACTTAAATGTCGTGTGTGTGTGTGTGGCACTTAAGAGAAAAGATTCTTAAAAATGACTACAAATTAGTTGACCTTAAAAGAATTTCAGTGCTTTTACCTGTTGAGAGTAAACCATTGTTATTATTATTTTTTTCAAAAAGGAGATGAAGCTATGTATTATCTGTAGGGGAGAGTGTGTACTTATTTTTTCTAAAGTTCAGGTAATGAAATCATCAGTACATTATTTTTATCAGTATTTTGTCTGCTTTAGGAATGAAAAAGGCCAGTCCTCTGCAAACTGTGAATACTCAAAGGCTCCCATTAGTAAGTAGAACTCGAGTTCCACTTATCACTTTGCCACCTGCTGATGGGCCACCTGAATCAGATGCTTTTCCCTATGTACCTGACTGCGACACACAAGAATCTTCTGTTTCTCCCTTTTTCGATTCATGTGAAGAGTCAGCAGTTCCTTGTAGCTTCGGGTTTGGTGACAAAAGTGAAATTTCTTTCTCTGAAGAATCTAGGGAAATGACTCCATGGGATGTTTTACTTCTTGATAATAAACTTACTCAGAGTAAATGGCTGAAATATCAGAACATATCCCAGTACAACTTGACTATTCCAGAGAGAGTGGATCAGAAAGTAACAGATGGCTTCTTTGCTGAGACGGGTTCTGGGCTGCATTTTAGTGGCACAGATGAAATGCAGAGTGATGCTGTGAATGACATCTCATTAGACTCTGTGCATTTGCAAATGATGAAAAGCATGCTCTATCAGGAGCAGCAGGATGTTAGCAGCCGAGATTTGGTTTCCAGAAAGACAGCACTTTCTTTGAATTTAAAGCAAGCTTCCAGGACTGAGAAAATTCAAAAAATGTTAGGAGGGTCTGCCTGCTTCAACAACAGTGTAAAAGAGTTTCAGGTGAGGAATTATAGCAGTCTTTTGGTGCATTTTTCTCAAATACTTACTGTCTGAATTTCAACAACAAAAAAGTACCAAAATTACTTATGGGGCAAATTTATTCTTGGAGTAAATAGCCCTTTTTACGACTATCAGGGGCCTGGCGTGGTGGCGCAGTGGTTAAGACTATCAGAACTCTAGCTGGGCCCGGCGCGGTGGCGCAAGTGGTTAAAGGTCCTCGCCTCGCACGCCCGGGATCCCATATGGGCGCCGGTTCTAATCCCGGCAGCCCCGCTTCCCTTCCAGCTCCCTGCCTGTGGCCTGGGAAGGCAGTCGAGGACGGCCCAAGGCTTTGGGACCCTGCACCTGTGTGGGAGACCCGGAAGAGTCTCCTGGCTTCGGACTGGCATAGTATCGGCCTGTTGCGCTCACTTGGGGAGTGAATCATCGGACGGAAGATCTTCCTCTCTATCTCTCATCTCTGTATATCCGCCTTTCCAATGAAAAAATAATAAAACTAAATCTTTAAAAAAAAAAAAAAGAACTCTAGCTGTAGTTACGTTGTCACCTTTGAGTTACAAATCTTTATTGACAACTTTGAACATTAAATCAAGTTAACATAAATATTTCAGAGTATATTGTGCAGTGTCTGGCTGAAATAGAAGCTTGCTAACTTGTGATTTTTCTGTTTCCATTGCTACTTCCAATATTCTGTAACTGTAATTGTTTTTATTTTTGACTGTCAGCTCAGTTTTGCTGAGCAGATCATTATTAGGGTAAAAGTACATCTGTCACACATTGGTTGTGATTTTTAAAAAAATTATTTATGTGAAAGGAAGAGAGGGATAGAGGGGGAGGTAGAAAATAAGGACAGGGGTGTTGTGGAGATCTGAGATATCTTCCATCCTCTGGTTCACTCCCCCAGAGCTTCCAACAGTTGGTGTTGAGCCAGACCAAAGCTAGGATCCAGAAATTCCATCTGGGTGGTAGGAAGGAACTTAATTACTTGGCTGTAACTGTGGCCTACCAGGCCCATTTTCAGGACACTAAATTGGAAATAGGGTATTCAGAACTTAAAGCAAGCACTACAATATGGGATGTGAGCATCCTAAATGGCAGCTTATTGCTGATTGTAATCAAATCAATTAAATTTTTGCTTGTAAATAATAAAATATCTGTTCAAGGACAAGAAAGCTAAAATATCTAGAAAAAGGTGCTATACATAACTATTCTTGTTATTCTTGGTTTGCCATTTAAAATTAGAAAATTTTAAGAACTTTTAGAAATCAAAACAAATAGGCTTTCTTAAACACTTGTGAGAAATAATTTGCTTATTAGTGAGCAGTGTGTGGAGTTGTACTAACAGGAATTATTCTGTTTCAGGAGATAAATGACTCTGAGCTGTGTTTCCCAAGTGGGCAGAAGATAAAATCAGCTTATCTTCCCCAAAGGAAAATCCACATACCAGCTGTTTTTCAGTCTCCTGCTCATTATAAGCAGATTTTTACCTCTTCTATCATAGGTATGACTCATTTTGTTGTGATTGACTGATGCTTAATATAAGTAATGCAACTGTGGGAAAAGTATAATGTCTTAAGATTGTTCATATTGAATTCTGCAATTTGAGGTTTATTAGTTTCTGTGTGTATACTCCAGCTTGTGGTAGGAACTTTTATTTTAGACCAAATTTTAGACCAAAATCGAATTTTAAAAATGTAAAATGGCTCTGGTGTTGTGGTATACCAGCTCCCTGCCAATGGGCTGGAAAGAGCAGTGGAGATTGGCTTAAGTGTTTGGGCCCTTGTCAGACTGGCTTCTCTTTTAGTCCTGGCCCATCTTTGGTCATTGTGGCCATCTGAGGAGTGAACCCAAGGTGGAAACTCTCTTTCTCTCTCTCTTTTTCTCTTCCCTTCTGTATAATTCTGACTTTCAAAATAAATACATAAATATTTTTTGAAAGCAGGAATTAGTAAGAAAATCTTCCATATTACAGTTTGCTTGGGATATCTGCATCTCATGTTAGAGTGCGTGACTCTGCATCTGATTCCAGGTTCTTGCAAGTTCGAATGGTGGTGCTGGCTCTTGGGGTTGGTTGCCTGCTCATGTGGGAGACTGGGATTGAATCTGACCTCTACGCTGCAGCCTGCTTCAGCCCAAACAGTTGCAGGCATTGAGGGATAAGCCAGCAGATCTTCCAGAGATAGAAAATCCTTCTCTTTCAAATAAATACAGTAAATGGATTTTTAAAAAATTATATATATATTTTTAAAATATTTTAAAATATATATTTAGAATATATATTTTTATTTATATATTTACATATATTATATATATACTTATATATATTTATATATATTTTAAATATATATATATGTTTTAGTGGAAAATTTTAAGTGTGCTACATGGTTAGGTCTGAAGAGTTTGAAATGTAAGGTTAAAACTTGCCTTTAAAAAAATTATATGTGTGGGCCCGGCGCAGTGGCGCAGTGGTTAAGGTCCTCGCATTGCATGCCCGGGATCCCATATGGGCGCCGGCTCTAATCCCAGCAGCCCCACTTCCCATCCAGTTCCCTGCTTGTGGCCTGGGAGAGCAGTCGAGGATGGCCCAGTGCTTTGGGACCCTACACCCACGTGGGAGACCCGGAAGAGGCTTCTGGTTTCTGATCGGCATAGCATCAGCCGTTGTGCTCACTTGGGGAGTGAATCATTGGACGGAAGATCTTCCTCTCTGTCTCTCCTCTCTGTATATCTGCCTTTCCAATAAAAAAATAAAAATAAATCTTTAAAAAAATTATATGTGGGCCCCAACATGGTAAAGTCCTTACCCTGCAAGCCTGGGATCCCATATGGGCACTGGTTCATATCCCAGTGGCTCTATTTCCCATTGAACTCCCTGCTTATGGCCTGGAAAAACAGTCTAGTACAGCCCAAAGCCTTAGGACCCTGCAGCTGTGTGGAAGACCTGGATGAAGCTTCTGGCTTCTGGTGTCAGATTGGTTCAGCTCTGGCCGTTGTGGCCACTTGGGGAGTGAACCAGTGAATGGAAAATCTTTCTCTCTTTCTCTCCTCTCTGTGAAACTGACTTTCCAACAAAAGAAATACATAAATCCTTAAAAGAAAAAACAATTATATGTAATTGTTGACTTGGTTAAAACTGTTTTAAAGTTTGATTGATAAACAACACATTTATGATATAAACATGAAATTATTCTGTGTTTAATTTTAACTGTATCTTTTTTTTGTAGAACATTTAAATATATTGCTTTTTGAGATGGCATACAGGTTGCACAAGGCTCTTTCAAAAGTTGACATATCATTTTATACATCATCAAAAGGAGAGAAACTGAAAAATTTGGATAATAATATACCCTCCTGCCATCATAATCAACCTGCAAAACTTGTTATGGTAAAAAAGGAAGGTCCAAATAAGGTATAGTTTCTACTTCCTTCCCTAATCATACAAAATATTTGTCTTATAAAAATATTTTATTGCTTTGTGACAATTTTTTTTTACAGATTTATTTATTTTTATTACAAAGTCAGATATACAGGGGAGGAGAGATAGAGAGGAAGATCTTCCATCTGATGATTCACTCCCCAAGTGAGTGCAACAGCCGGTGCTGTGCCAATCTGAAGCCAGGAGCCAGGAACCTCCTCCAGGTCTCCCACACAGGTGCAGGATCCCAGAGCATTGGGCCATCCTCGACTGCTTTCCTAGGCCACAAGCAGGGCACTGGATGGGAAGCAGGACAGTAGGGACATGAACTGGCGCCCATATGGGATCTGGGCGTGTCAAGGCGAGGACTTTGGCCGCTAGGTCATGCCGCTGGTCCCTCGTGACAAGTTTAAAGAGTGAATGATATATAGCATGAAAAATAAATGGCAAATTCTCCATATATTATTATAAAAACAACATATGTTCTAAGATACAAAATCATGATTTAAAATCAATCTTCAAGGGACAGGCAGCATTTGGCCTGGTAGCTAAAAAGCCTGCATGGTTCCCTATTCGGAGTGCAAGTCCCAGCTTCATTCCTGCTTCCAGCTTCCTCTAATATGATACCCTAGTGGGTAGCAGATGAGGGCTCAGGTGATTAGATTCTTGCCACCTGGATGGAGTTCCTGGCTCCTGGTTAACATGTGGCCAGGCCCTGACCTTTGCAGGGTTTTGGGAAGGGAACCATTGGTGGGAGCTCTTTGTGTCTCTGTCTTTATTTATTAAAGAAGTAAGGGGAAAAAAAAATTAACCTTCAGCTTCCTAGGAATTTACTGAATGGTAGTAAGCAGAGGATAACACAAGCAATATTTGTAATGCATTGCAGTCATTGATAAAACAGGAGGGATGTGCACAAACTGAGAACACTTAGGGAATAAATTCCAACTTAAGGACTTAGAAGATGCAGAAATGTGCCTTAAGGAAAAGGTAGAAGCTAGGCTACTAAGTAAATTATAGTACTAGTAACTGGAAAACCTAGTAGACTTATAAAAAGAGAAATTCTAAACTTGTTGATGGTAATATATTTTGGAGGAAGTCAGATTGTTAAACTTTTGCTGATGGATGGCTTTTGCTTATTTGTAACACTATGTTTTTGTTCATAGTAATACAGTTTTTCTCTTGTGTTTGTACATCCCACTTCATCATAAGTTGAGTGTGTAAATTTTAAATTTAATTGTTGGGTAAAATGGAGGAGTGAAAAGGAAAGGAAAATATTGAGGAAAAAGGAAAAACTGAGTTATAGATAAGATTAAGAACTCTTGGTGTTCTATGGGACAGCAGAAGGACCAGAGATAATAATATGCTATGTATTTTTCTTTTAAAATTAAAACCCTAAAAAGAAGTATATTTTTATCATGAAATATTGAAGATTTAGGAGACAGATATGTTTACCTTGATAGGATATTCCACACTAATATACATGTATGGGGGCATCATGTGGTATCCCTAAGTTTATACAGTTTTTTATGTAGCAGTTAAAGATAAAAATAAATTTTTGTAAAGCAAGAATTAAATAATAGTATAATCATAATAAGATCTTTTGTAGTCACAGAAGTCTCTGCTTTTTAAAATAATTTGATGAATGTGAAAAAATACTCATGTTGGATATAAGAGTTCAGTTGCAGAAATGTATTGTTATCTAAGTTTTGTTATAAAATTCTGTTTATATTCTTGTGTGTATGTATTTGAATGTACGTTACATGTGAGGGAAAAGGTAAAATGAAATTTGTAAGATGTTATAGTTGTGTCAGTACTTTTCAAATAGTTTATAATGATCATTTGGCATGAAAAGAATCTTGAATTTGTTGTTAATGTTCAAGTAAGCTTTCATTCTCAGCATAATATGATGTAATGACAGTTTACTTGAGTACATTACTACCAAACAGTCATCAAGAAAGTATTGAAAAGGGGCTAACACTATGGCATTGTGGGTACGGTTTCTGCTTGGGATGCTGACATCCCATATGGGTGCTGGTTGAAGTCCCAACTGCTCCACTTCTGGTCCAGCTCCCTGCAAATGTGTGTAGAAAAGCAGCAATGGAGGGTCCAAATCTTTGGGCTCTGTACCATGTGGAAGATTCAAGGAACTCCTGGCTCCTGGATTTAGACCCTGCTAGCTCCAGTTATTACAGCCATTTGGGGAGGGAACCAGTATGTGGAAGATACCTCTTTCTTTCTCTGTAATTTTGCCTTTCAAATAAATAAGCCTTTTTAAAAATTCTTGAAAAGCATAACACAAAACAATAGAAAAGCAAAAAAGTTATTATTATTATTATTATTATTATTATTATTGGAAAGGAAGATTTATGTAAAGAATGAGAAAGAGAGAAAGATCTTCTATCTGCTGGTTCACTCCCCAGTGGCTGGAACAGCCAGAGCTGAACTGATCTGAAACCAGAAGTTTCTTTGAGGTCTCCCACATGGGGTCCATGGTCCCAAGACTTTGGCCCATCATCTATTGATTTACCAGGCCACAAGTAGGGAGATGGATGGGAAGTGGAGTAGCCAGGACATGAACCAGCGTCCGTAAGGATCCTGGCACTTGCAAGGTAAGGATTTTATGCACTGAGCCATCATGCCAGGCCTACAAAAATATTTTTCTCATTTAATTTTGACTGTTTTCTCTTAGGGTCGTCTCTTTTACACATGTGATGGGCCCAAAGCTAATCAATGTAAATTTTTCAAGTGGCTTGAGGAAGTGGATCCAGGAGTTTCAACGCAGGAAAAATCTAAATCTAGCTTGGTTTTAAGGGATATTAAGAGTATTGGTGTATTCTTAAGAAGTCAAAAGATTCCGCTGTATGAGGAATGCCAGCTTTTAGTGAGGTATGTTTAATGTTACTAAGTGTAATTTTATAAGGCTAGCAACTCGCTCAATTGTAATCATTTTTTTTTAAAGATTTATTTATTTATTGGAAAGTCAGATATACAGAGAGGAGGAGAAACAGAGAGGAAGATCTTCCGTCCAATGATTCACTCCCCAAGTGAGCGCAACAGCCGATGCTATGCCAATGCGAAGCCAGGATCCAGGAACTTCTTCCATGTCTCCCACATGGGCGCAGGGTCCCAAAGCTTTGGGCCGTCCTTGACTGCTTTCCCAGGCCACAAGCAGGGAGCTGGATGGGAAGCGGAGCTGCTGGGATTAGAACTGGCACCCATATGGGATCCCCGGGGTGTTCAAGACGAGGACTTTAGCCACTAGGCCACGCCACCGGGCCCTATAATCAATTTTAAAGGAGGTTTTGTTAGGAAAAATGTCTTAAGAGTACTTTAGTTTCTGTCTGAAAAATTGGTCTTTCAAGTTATAGTTGGCCTCTTCTAAATGTCAGTGTCAGCAATTCCAGAATACTGTTTCTGGCAACCATTTTTATGTGTAGTCTGTGCTATTTTTTCACAATCCTAAGGGAAACCCTAACAAAAAGGCTTCAGAAATAACTTAGCTGTAAGGATAATAGATAAGTAGTTATTTGCAAGTCTGGAATATATAGCTTATAAAATATAGTTGTGCTGTTTTGGAAATATGTCTTACAAAGATATGATTACTCAGGGGCTGGTGCTAAGGCATAGAAGGCTAAGCCTTTGCCAGTGGCACTGGCATCCCATATGGGTGTTGGCTTGTATTCTGGCTGATCCACTTCCAATCCAGCTCGTTGCTATTGTGCCTGGGGAAGCAGGGAAAGGTGGCTCAAGTCCTTGGGACCCTACACTCCCCATGGGGCACGAGGCTCCTGACCACCGGATTGACTCAGTTCTGACTGTTAGCAGCCATTTAAAAAGTGAACCAATGTAGAAGTTCTCTCTGTATCTCTAGTTGTCTCTCCTTCTCTCTGTAAATCTAAATTCCCGATAAAAATGAATGTGATTACTCAAGTACTAAATATAATGGTCATTTGTGTGGTAGTTTAATTAAAATTTATTGGGAGGTTATTGACATTAGGCTCTCTTCACAGCATTTGGCATGTTCTGTTTCATTAAATCACACAACAGGGATTGGTGTTGTGAGGCAGCAAGTTAAGGTACTGCTTTTCATGTGAGCACTTGTTCAAGTCGCAACTGTTCCATTTTCTATCCAGTGTCCTGTTGATGTGCTGGGGAAAGCAGCAGAAGGTAGCTGAAGTGCTTGGGCTCCTGCACTCATGGGAGACCTGGGTGAAGTTGCTCGGTCTTGACTTTGCTCTGGCCCAGCCTTAGCCATTATGGAGAGTAAGCCACTGGATAGATTTTCTCTCTCCCTTTCTGTCTCTCTCTTGCTGTGTGTTTCAAATAAATAAAATGTTTCAAAAACTAGTAAGTAAGTAATAAAATATAATCACAATTTTAAAGAAATGGAGATAATGAAAACTACTATTCTCTTTTTATTGTTACAGAAACTGAGGTGCCCTGGTTTTTAGATAGTTTTGTTGGCTTTTTTGAAATTGATGACAGTACGTGAAATTTATTTTTTCGTTTTGACAGAATATGCTTTAAAGATTTAAAACATAAAGATGTTTTTTTAAAGATTTAGTAAAATTGTACCTAACTATTCTAATTAATTTTTATTCTTTCTTCAGAAAAGGATTTGATTTTGAGAGAAAGCATGGGAAACTAAAAAAGTTTACTACAATAAATCCTGACTTTTATAATGAATCAAAAAGCAGACTTTATCTTAAGCTGAGTAGGAAAGAAAGTTCTTCAGTGTATAGCAAAGGTAAGTTGAGCTGATCATGTTGGTAAAAGCTTAGTTCTGTTTCATTTACCTCTAGATTGTTTATAGTAAAGAAAATTTTCATTTTTATTTTTAAAGATTCATTAATTTATTTTGAAGGCAGAGTTGTGGAAAGAGAAGGAGAAAGAGGAGAGATGTACAGAAATCTTCCATTTGCTTGTTCATTCCCCAAGCAGCCACAGTGGACAGGGCTGGGGCACACTGAAGCCAGGAGCCCTGAATTCCATCTGGGTGTTCCATGTAGATACAGGGGCCCAAGGGCAATCTCCTTTTGTTTCCCAGACACATGAGCAAGGAACTGGATTAGAAATGTAGCAGCTGGGAGTTGAATCAATACTTTTATGGGATGCTGGTTTTATAGGCTACAGCTTAACCCACTATACCACAATATTGGCCTCAAATAGAATTTTTTAAAATATGGTTTAATATTACTATATATTGTAAATTATTATAGAATAAATTAGATGTTTTCTAAAAGGCTTTAAAAATATTTTTAAGACTTAAAAAAAAACCCCATGATTCCAAGAATACCAATGGGGCATGGCAGGGAAGGTTGAGTTTCTGCCTGCAGTGCTGGCATCCCATATGGGTGTTGGTTTGATTCCTGACTGCTGCACTTCTGATCCAACTCCCTGCTAATGTGCCTGAGAAAGCAATTGAAGATGGCCCACGTCCTTTGATTTCAGCCAACTATGTTTGAGGCCAGAATAGAGTTTTAGGATACTTGCTTTGGCCTGGCCCAGCCCTTGCCATTGTAGCCATTGGAAAATGAAGCAGCTAATGGAAGATCAATTTCTCTCTCTCTCTCTCTCCCTCCCTGCTCCCCTTTCTCCCTGCATCACTGTCTCCTATCTCTTTCTCTCTCTACCTTCCAAGGAAATGAAACAATATAAAAATTTAAAAGATTTTTTAAAAAGCTTACTGAAAGCAAGACCTCAGCTTATTTTAATCAGTATGGGAAAGTCAAAGTGGTTGAGCTCATGACCGAGGCAATGGCAGAGGGAGGTTTTGCTTTTGTTCCTCTTGACTGCCACAAGTCCGTGGTTGAGACTGACATCCTATAAAAGTCACAACTCTGGGTTGAAGAAAGCCCTGTTGAAGCATTGCACCCTAAGAGTCCACCGTGGTTCTGGAAATTTCTGTGATGATTGCACGGGAGATTCTTTTGGCGCCCATGACAACTTTGGTTGTAAAGGAAACATCAGTGGTTATGGTGGCTTTGATGGTGATTAAGAGAGTGGTGGTTACAGTGGCAGTAGAGATGGGTGCAGTAGATTCATTAATGTTGGGAGGCAGCTTCAGAGGTCGAAGGTACAGTGATTTTAGCAATTGTAACAGGCTTGAAATTTAGGACCCATGAAAGGAGACAAGTGGAAGCCCAAGTTCTGGCCTGTGTGGTAGTGGAGCCAGTATTTTGCTTGAATGAAAGCATGGTCACTAAGACTGTGCTAGCTAGCAGCAGCAGAAGCAGGAAGGCTTTGTAACTGCCAGGGAATAAAATTTGGTAGGTGAGGAACGCCAGTTGAGTGACAGGGAAACTACAGATTACAACAGATTTTTAAATTCGGTCAAGCACAGTGGTGCTAAAAAGATTTGCTTTAGTTAATCTTCGTATCTGGGTAAAAAAATTTGAGACTATTTGTGACCTATTATATAACAGATTATTTTAGTTTCTGCTCTGTGGAAGGTATGTAGCAGTCTAATGGATTTTTAGTGGTTTTTTTTTAACCCATGCTGTTGATTGCTAAGTGTAATAGTTTCATCATAACTGTGAATAAATCTATGTTTAAAAAGCACCATGCTTTATACCTTACTCATAAATATGCTTTTTTTTTTTCGGTCACTCATACCTCAATAAAGCTGGAAAAAAATTTTGTCTTTGTA
Source organism: Ochotona curzoniae (assembly GCF_017591425.1). NCBI lineage: Eukaryota > Metazoa > Chordata > Mammalia > Lagomorpha > Ochotonidae > Ochotona > Ochotona curzoniae. The sequence continues at coordinate 49,630,186 of NW_024467119.1, forward strand.
GATGATCTTTGGGTAGTTTCCAAAACCCTAGACTTTGAGCAGGATACTTTCATTGCGTGTAGTGCTTTTTTTGGACCATCATCTCTCAAGGAAGTTGAGCTGTTGCCTTTGAAAGGCTATTTCCCTTCTAATTGGCCCACTAACAGTAAGTATTATCACGTCCATTTTAATTTGTATTTACATTGGGATGCATTTTCAGCAAGAATTCTGTGTGTGAGATTATTGGATTAAACCCAGCAGGAATTCAGGTCCCTGAGACTGACAGTGTAATGAAATCGTGAACTACCGCGTATGTTTTTGTTAAAATTGAATTTTATACATTATGTATCTGATTTTTTAAAATATAAACATTTGTTAGATTTATATATTTTATATTATGTTTTAAATATTATTACTATATTATGTCTAATACAGTATAGACATAAAATGAGAATTTTCTCAAAGTTTCTTATATCCAGTTCTGTTTCTCTTAATTTGTTGTATGTTTATTAGGCAGTTTACATTCACATTAAGAAGGTCTTAAAGACTTTTTAAGGTTGAGCAGACCTAGTATGATTTTTGATACCTTATCATCTGTCTTAAGAAATTCTTAGTTAGACAATAACAGCTTTTTCCTTTTTTTATTTTAAGATTTATGTATTTTTATTGTAAAGTCAGATATACTGAGAGGAGGAGAGACAGGAAGATCTTCCGTCCACTGTTTCACTCCCCAAGTGGCCACAGTGGTCAAAGATGAGCCAATGCAAAGCAAGGAGCCTTGAGTCTCCTCTGGGTGTCCCATGCCCGTGAGGGTCCAAAAGCCTTGGGCCATACTTAATTGCTTTCCCGGGCCACAAGCAGGGAGCTGGATGGGAAGTAGGGCTGCTGGGATTAGAACCGGCGCCCATATGGGATCCCCGCATGTGCAAGGCGTAGTGCAAGGCCACCACATTCGTCCCTATTTTTCTTTTTTTTTTTAAACACGGTGCTTTTTATTTTTTTTAAAGATTTATTTATTTTTATTGCAAAATCAGATATACAGAGAGGAACAGAGACAGAGAGGAAGATCTGATCTTCTCTCCACTGACTCACTGATATACTCTGCCAGTGCTAGGCCTCTATATGGGATCCTGGCGCGTTCAGGGTGAGGACTTTAGCCACTAGGCTACTGCGCCGGGCCCCATGTTTTTCGTTTAATTAAAAAAAAAACTTTAGTAAGCTGAATTTCTTTTACTTCTGTGAGTCTATAAATTTCCCTGTTTGTTTTAATCTCTGGGATTAATTTGATGATTAAATTTAATCCATACCTAACTAAGCATTGGGTGTTAATATTTCATGACACTTACAGCATTTTTGCATGTTTTTACTTTTTAAGTTTTCTTTCTTTCTTAGCTGAATATAATGGATCAACCAATCTTACAAGTCCAATAAGAGCCTAATTCAGTAAATATTTGTCACTATATATATTAAAACACTTATTTATTTGTTTCTAATGCAGTTATACAGAGGTGGAGAGGGAGAGAGAAAGGGAGAGATCTTCATCTGTTGGCTCCTTCCCCAAAGGCCGCAGTGACCTAGGGCTGATCAGGCCACAGCCAAGAGCCCAGAACCTCAGGGTCTCCCACAAACACTCGTGCTGCCCTCTGCTGCCTTCCCAAGTGCATAGCAGGGAGCTGGATCAGAAGTGGAGTGAGTAGGCAGGACTTGAACTGGCACTAATATGGGATGCCAGCATAGCAGATGGCAACTTTATATGCCATAGCAGAAAGCTCCACAGGCTTGTCATTTGTCATTTTTTATGTGAATCCTTTCATATTCTGTCACCAATATTTTCTTTGTAATTTTGCTAATACTTCTATTAAAATAATTTTTAAAATACAAGAAAATGAAAATTACCCAAGTACCATTATGCAGCACAAATGCTATGCTGAGTAAAGGAAGATACTGTGCATTTTCTCAAAAATGTTGTTCTTATTCCTTTGATGGTGAGAGTTGTGTTCCACACCCATGGGTTCTGCATCTGTTTCCTAATGAAAAATAGTCAGAAAATGATACTGCGTTGACTCAACATACACAGAGCTTTTTCCTCATTATTGCTCCTTAAACTAATCAGAGTAATACCTGTTTATACATTATTTACATGGTATTTTGGTATTATAAGTAATCTAGAGTTATTTAAAAGTGTATGCAAAGATGTACTTTGGTTATAAGCAAATGCTATGCTGCTTTATACAAGGGAGTTAAGTACAGATTTTGGCATCTGGGGTTCCTGGAAGCCATCCTGTATTTGAAAGTTCAAATCTGAGTTAAGTTGTACAACTTACAGGTACTCTTCGATAAAATGGTTGAGCAAGTAGGAGAGTAGTTGATGGCTAGAAGTTTGAAGACCTCTGCACTTACTTATATGTTCATGTCATGTGACTAATTCACTAGTTGATTTCTGATCTAACATATGGATATGTGAGGCAGGATTTTTATGGTCCGTTGTACTTACATTCAATGAATTTTCTGCATCCTTTCTACAGTTATGGTCCATGCATTACTGGTTTGTAATGCTAGTACTGAGCTGACTACTCTGAAAAACATTCAGGACTACTTCAATCCAGCTACTCTTCCTATAACTCAGTACCTGTTAACAATGTAAGTTATTATGTATGCAAGCGAATGTGAATATGTAATTACAGTGCAAAGATTTTGTAATGAGATAATTATCTTTTTAGACTATGAGATCAGTAGTTAAGACAGGAAAATTTTCAGGCATGGCGCAGTGGCGCAGTGGTTAAGCTCCTTGCCTTGCACACCCGGGATCCCATATGGGTGCCGGTTCTAATCCCGGCAGCCCCGCTTCCCATCCAGCTCCCTGCCTGTGGCCTGGGAAAGCAGTCTTGGACGGCCCAAAGCTTTGGGACCCTGTACCCGCGTGGGAGACCCGGAAGAGGCTCCTGGCTTCGGATTGGCATAGCATAGGCCATGCGCTCACTTGGAGAGTGAATCATCGGACGGAAAATCTTCCTCTCTGTCTCTCCCCTCTGTATGTCCGCCTTTCCAATAAAAAAATAAAAAATAAATCTTAAAAAAAAAGAAAGGAAAATTTTCATCATGACATTAATTGTATTCCTTTGTTTATCATAGTTTGGACTCAAGCATTACCTCAATTTTTTTTCGTTTATCAAGAGATAATTTCTTAAATGATTATTTCAGTGTTGACTTTATTATTTCATCCATTTGACTTTTTATACTTTATAATATTTAACATTGATAGAAAATTTTATCTTAAATTCATTGTATTTATTAATGCTAATTATATTCTTGAAATTGCCTATATCTTACTTTTAATTTCTTTTTAAAAAATTACTTATTTCTATGAAAAGCCAAATACCAAAGAGAGAAAGAGATATCTATGTGCTGATTTACTTCCAAAATGGTGCAGCAGCCAGGGTTGGGCGAGGCCAAAGCCAGCAGCTAGGAAATCCTCCTGAGCTCCCCTGCCACGGGGTGGGAGGGGCCCCAGTGCTTGAGTTGTCATCTGCTGCCTTCCCCGGCACATGTGGCAGGAAAAGCTGGGTTAGCAGTAGAGCAGCTGGGTTGGAACTAACATTCTAAAATGGGATGTTGTCATTGCACTTAGCCAGCTGTGCCACAACACCAGCATCTTATTTCTAATTTCTTAAACACCAAATCCTTTTTTTAAACATGGGAAGTAGTAGTGCATTGAGGATAATAAATGATAGAAAAAACTGTGTTTTCCAATTTCGAATGTTATATATTTCAGAATAGTGAAATTACAGTTCAAATAAGTTGATTCCATTATATGTTTATCCAACTTGACATTGGTTTAACCAGTGGAAATAAGACAGTGTAATTTATTGTACTTTCCCTGAAATAAAGGTGGTGTTGATTATTCTTAATCTACTTTTTTTAAAAAAAATGTTGACTTTGTTTGATAGAATTACAGAGAAAAAGGTAGAGGCAGGGAAAGAAACAGATCTTCCGTCACAGATTCACTCCTCAAATGACCTCAGTAACCAGTGATAAGCCAGCCAGAGCCAGGAGCCAGGAGCTTCATCCATATGCTCCCACATGGGTGCAGGGGTGCAAGGATTTGAGCTGTCTTCCATTGGCCACAGTTAGCTGAAGGCGAAGTTGAGCAGCTGGGACCTGAACTGACACCCATGTGGGGTGCCAGCGCTGCAGTTGCTAGCTTAGCATCCTATACTACAGCCTTGGCCCCGGTCCACTTCTTAATTATGGTTTAGTTTTGGTTGAGAAATTACTATCTCTATTTTCAATTTTTCCTAGTATTACTATGGATATTACATCAATGTATATATAAAATGTTTAATATTGTGCCAGCCCATAATAGATTTTGAACAAATGCTATTTCTATTTCAGCCTTCTTTACACTGGCATTTGTTCCTATAATAAAATGCCCTTCTGCATTTGTATAAAGCCTAAGTTATGAAGAGATCTGAGTCACTTATTTCAAAAATCTCAGAATTTTCTTTGATTTTATTTGCTGCATTATTACTAGGTCTCCATCAACCACAGTCAGCAACAAGAGAATTAATAAGAGAAGATTTATCCCACCAGCCTTTGCAGATATCAACACAAAATTTGAATTACTCAACCAAGGAGCAACGTTGCAGTTAGCTCATGAGTTAATTCAGGTACACAGATTAAATGAGGATCAAGCGACAGCTCTAATTCAAATAGCTCAGATGATGTCTTCCCACGAAATTCTTGAAGAAGTGAAGGAAGTGAGGAGTCATACTCTTCCTATCACAATCATACATGGTAAGAAGCAAAAAAGCAATTCTGGTCAATATACTTTTATGTAAGCTTTTGTAGCTTATTATGGTCCTATGTAATTTCATACGCAGGTATCCAGAACAATTCTAAGGAGATTTTTTTTTAATGTGAGCCCAGAATCCACTTTACTAAACTGTTAAAATATGGTAGAATTCAATGCCCTTGTAGGAAGAATTAACAGTATCTGATGAATGCATGGCATTTTACTCTCATTATTGAAGCATTCAGTATGATCTACAAGACATTGTATTCCATTAATAGTAGACTTCAGCAGAGCAGTGTGTGAGTGCTAGTCAGCTTGTTCTCCCAGCCTCACAGTACTATTATAAACCATTGTTAGTCTCACAGTCCCTTCTTTCCCTCTCTAAAATGGATCCTGCTTCTAAAACAGGAAGTGGAGTTATTCACAGAAGCTCCTTCCAGTGTAGTGCCTGCTCCAGCTTACTGAAGTATAGACCTGTTCTTACCTCTCCCGGTGCTGTGCCAATTTTTCCTTTTCACAGTTAGTATTCTGTCTGGATTTTGTTACCTCTGTAGCTCATTTTCTTGGACAGGCCTTTGGTGCAAAGTAGATCTTGGGTGTTTCCATATTTTGATGGTTTGTATCATATTGACCTTGCAGATCAAACTAGATACTTGATTATTCCTTCTCCCAAGATGAAGTGATTCTCTCTGATTCTTCTCGTTCTTCTTCTTCTGTTCTTTCTTATGAACGGTGGAGCAACAGAGGGAGGGAGATAAACAAGAGTAGCCGTATGATTTTAGATAGATTGCTTACATCTTGGCTTTGATTTCCTTTTCTGTAAAATGGGAATAGCAACATTTACTGATTAGGTTGGAGGGCTAGATGAGTGTACAGAGGTAAAGGATTTACAGCAATGCCTGGCACGTGGCAAACAGTAAATTCATATGGATTATTATTATGATTATGTCATGTAACTTTCTCATTGATTTGCCTTTAATTGTAACTTTCTCCATATTTTGTCTCAAGTAATCTTTCTAAAACGTAATCTGAACCCCATTGCCCCAGATCCTTCAATGATATGGCCTTTTTTAAGATAAAATTTAGACTTGGAGAAATAGCAAGCAGAACTCTTAGGAAATCATGTGATGGTCCCTAGTTACTTCATTGCTGATCTGTTTGCTGTAGGCCATGTAGAAATTGTTCAGGTTCTTTTAACAGCTGCATACTTAGTCACACCTCTATCTAGAGTGATCCTTTGTGTAAACAGTCCGGATATCTGAGAGACAAAGATGGCGTGAGTTTGTTCTGCGCTTTGTTACTTTTAGAAAGCATTCCCATTTCCACCAAAGCAGAAATTCTTCTTGTTTGTCCTTCTAACACTGTGACTCATAATATTAAGTTATCAATAATCCTTTACATAAATTAAGTAGACTATGGTCTTTTAAAGTTAGGGATATTTTGGTTATTTTATCTTTATCCTTTATTCATATAGTGAACACTCAATTTTTGTAAATTAATTAAATGAATAGAAGGAAGTAGGTAGAAGTAATAGTTTTCTCTACAGATAAACAATAGAATATGTATGTAGCAGATGGAAGGGGATTTATTAGGAAATTGGCTTTTGCAATTAGAAGACTGAGAAGTCCCACAACAAATTGTCTGCAGGTTAGAGAGAAACAGAGATGGTAGAAGAGCAGTTCACTTCAAGTTCAAAGGTCTTAGAGCCAGTGGTGTAACTCGTGGATCCTAGCTCAAAGCCTCAGAATCTTAGGAGTCACAAGTGTAAATTCTGGAGTCCAAAGGCAAGAGAGGTTGGACTTCTGATTCCAAGGTAGGAGCCAGTTGTGTCCCAGCTCTCATAGTGGCAGGATAAGGTAGAGGGGATATTTCAACTCACGTTTTATATCTATTATCCTCAGGCCCTGGCTGACTGGGGATCCACTCACACTGAATGGATCACTCATCGCTCACTTAGTGCACGCTAACCTTCTCTGGAAATACCCCAAATACTGACACACTCCAAAATAATGCTTTTCTAGGTTTCTGAGTATTTATTAACTTCTTCAAGTTGACAACTAATATTAATCATCACAGTGGCCCTGAAACTGAGCTTTCTGAAACTTTAAAATTGCTATTGTCTTTGTTTCTCCCTTTCCTTTAAAACAATTAGGTGTCTTTGGAGCAGGCAAGAGTTATTTGCTGGCAGTGGTAGTTTTGTTCTTTGTACAGCTGTTTGAAAAGAGTGAAATTCCTACAGTTGGAAATGCAAGACCATGGAAACTTTTGATTTCTTCCTCTACCAATGTAGCTGTTGACAGAGTACTTCTTGGGTAGGTATGATAAAGGTATTTGAGTAGTTAAAGTTTTAGGTATTTTTGAAAGAGGCAGTCTGGCACAGGCCCTGTCAATGCACTTTGTTGCTTAGTTAGCTAAAAATGGAAGGCCTTTGTCTCTGACCCATCTATGAAATAGTAATAGGCTAATTGTTAGTTTGTAAATAGAATAAACCTAATAATTCTGGGCCAAAGCTATAGTAACTTTTAAATGAGATACTATGTATAACTAGGCTCTTTTTAGCATAAGTATATGATATCTGTTGCTTTTTATACAATTATGTTTTGAGGGCAGTTTTATTTTACACAATTTAAACATTTTAGATGTTTGAGGGCTTTCTTGTACCTAGAATGTGTTTAATAGTTGATCTCACTTTTTCATACTCAGAGAGTGTGTTTTGGCTTTCTATGTTTAAGATTGTACAATTGTTGCTGGGTTTTTTTAAACCATTTTTTTGGTGTGTTATTGAATTATTAATACAAAGGGAACAGATTCAGTGTAGTTCCTAGAATTCTAATATAATACTTCCTTCCTCCCTTTGTTTTTCTTTTTCTCTCTTATTTTTTTCTATAACATTTGTAATTTCTGTTGTAGTCAAAGGCTTATTGCCAAAATAGAGTTCAGTATGTCACATAGCCGAAACGGTTATCTTTTCATTTGATAATTGCTTGTAGCTGTTGTCTATATTCCCAAAGAATAAAGGACTAGATTTATTTATTTATTTACTTGAAAGTCAGAGTTACAGAGACGGGGAGATACAGTAGGAGATCTTCCGTCCACTGGCTCACTCTCCCCCAGGCTGCAATGGCTGGAGCTGGGCCAAGTTAAAGGCAGGAGCAAGGAGCTTCATCCAGATCTCCCATGTGGATGGCAGGGACCTACACTTGGGCCATCCTGCATGCTTTTCCCAGAGTGTTAGCTGGCAACTAGATTGGAAGTGGAGCAGGTGGGACATGAACCTCCATATGGGATCCCAGTGTCTCAGGAGGCAGCTTTACCTGTTGCCTCACAATGCTGTTCCCTCATGTAGAATCTTGTGTTTTTTTTAAGATTTATTTTATTATTTTTATTGGGAAGGCGGATATACAGAGAGGAGAGACAGAGAGGAAGATCTTCTGTCTAATGATTCACTCCCCAAGTGAGTGCAACGGCCGATACTATGCTGATCAGAAGTCAGGATCCAGGAACTTCTTCTAGGTCTCCCACATGGGTGCAGAGTACCAAAGCATGGGGCCGTCCTCGACTGCTTTCCTGGGCCACAGGCAGGGAGCTGGAAGGGAAGTGGGGCTGCCGGGATAGAACCGGCGCCCATATGGGATCCCGGGCGTGCAAGGTGAGGACCTTAACCATGGCGCCATTGCGCCGGGCCCTAGAATCTTGTTTTTAATTGTTTCTCTGGTAATTCTTTCCTGGATCCTTTACTTTGCATAGTTAAGCCCATTTTAGTACCAGCATCCTAGGGTTACCAAGAAAAATCTTTTTTTTTCCTGCATTAAATTATCTTCTAATTATAGCTAAACAAAATGTCCAAGGCTTCACACAGATGCTGATGGACTGCATGATATTGAATTCCATGCACAGAGAATGCTGTCATTGAAAATTTTAAAAGCCGGGCCCGGCGCAATGGTGCAATGGTTAAGGTCCTCGCCTTGCACGCCCGGGATCCCATATGGGCGCTGGTTCTAATCCCAGCAGCCCCGCTTCCCATCCAGCTCCCTGCCTGTGGCCTGGGAAAGCAGTCGAGGAGGGCTCAAGGCTTTGGGACCCTGCACCCGCATGGGAGACCCGGAAGAGGCTCCTGGCTTCGGTCCAGCATAGCATCGACCATTGCGTTCACTTGGGGAGTGAATCATCAGACAGAAGATCTTCCTCTCTGTCTCTCCTCTCTGTATATCTACCTTCCCAATAAAAATAAAAAATGAATCTTTAAAAAAAAATTTCTAAAAGCCTAAAGGGTTAGAATGTGATGAAGATGAGCCTTCCGCTTCTTTTCTCTACTTAATGCCTCCAACAATGCTTATTGACATTTTTATTAATGATAAATGCTAGCGTCACTATTTTATGAACACTTAGTGAGCCCTCACTCTAAGAATAATGTTTAAAGATTCTCTCTGAAACACATAACGTAAGTACAAAAGAAGTCTTTAAATTGCACTTCATTTAGTTTGTGTTTTGGTATTTCATGTTGAATAACCCCCAAATGCTGTTTTATAAAATTAACTTTAATGGCATAAATATTATGGGAAACTTTGTTTCCTATTCAGTTCTCTAACTCATCAGAACCTATTTTTTATTGTCTTTAAAGACTTCTTGATCTTGGATTTGAAAAGTTTGTCCGTGTTGGGAGTATTAGGAAGATTGCCAAGCCAATTTTGCCTTACAGGTAAGACTTTTAATCATTTCACAGAATGTTCAGACAAATGTGATAATCTTATGTCACTATTATCCAGACTTTGTCTTTTGAAGTAAAGAAACCCTGTTCTTATACTTTGTTAACTTTGAAAATGTGCATTTTGCTTTTTTTGTTATACACGAAAAATGTAATAAAGAGGTGTGTATTATTTTATACAATTTTCTTTAGCTTGCATGCTGGCTCAGAAAATGAAAATGAACAATTAAAAGAATTACTTGCACTAATGAAAGAAGATCTGACTCCTGTGGAAAAAGTGTATGTGAGAAAGAGTATTGAGCAGCACAAACTGGGCACCAATAGAAAGCTGCTAAAGCAGGTAAGACAAAGTAACTTCAGTATGAGTCTCAGTTTGTACCTATAGGAAAGGTATCTTCATGCAAGATGCGTATTACAAAAAAACTGCAAGGGTTTCAGTTTTCTCAACTCCACAGAGACATGTCTTGTAATTCCCTTTTGATGTTCTGTTTAGATTTTTTTTTTTAGTGTCATTTCTTTTTCATTTACTTGAAAGAAATAGAGAAAGAAAACAAGGCAGACAAAGGGAGACCTTTTATCTGCTGGTTGACTCTCCTGATGCCCACAGCTGCCCAGGCTGGGCCAGGCTGGCAGCAGCAGCCTGGAGGCTCTGTGTGAGTCTCGTCTAGAGGGCAGGGACGAAAACACTTCAGTTGTCACCTGCCCCCTCCCAGAATACACAGGAGCTGGAAATCAAATCCAGGCCTCCCCAGGCAGAGTATTAACTGATGTACCAAATGCCTGCCCTCAGATTTCCTTCATTTCTATCGATGACAAGAATACTTTCTTCAAATAAAAAAGCAAATGGATGTGATAGCTCAGATTTAAATAGGTATTTGCATATGTGTCCTTGGCTACCCAATGCATGTTTTATGTGTGCTGTGAAGTGTTCTTCAAATTTGTGAGCAGATCTGACTCACCATGTTGGATTCATCCTTTCTCCATCTTCTTATTTGCACATATTTTATCAGCCTGAAGAGAAGAATGAAGAACCTGTAATAGATTCTTAGGCAAGTTAAATGAAGTTAGTTGTGTTCTCAGAAAAAAAAAAAAAAGGAAGAAAATGTCTGATCCTGGGCAAAATGTCAAAGCTGAATTTATCTTTAATACTTTCCTAGAGAGCCATGCCTCTCAAGTTTTGTCTGTGTCCAAAAATGCAGAAGACACAGATACTGGCTTTTGGGCATCCAGAGCCAAGACTGACCACAGCATACAAGTAAGCATCCTGCCCGTTACTAAGTTCTGATATGGAACAGCCTGGGCATCAGCCTGGGCATCAGCTGGTAAAGGAAAGGGAAAAGAAGAATTGATAACCTCCTCTGATGGGAGGAGAGTATGGGGAAAACAAAGGAGGATGAAAGAAAAAAGTTGTTGTTTCATGGGGAACATCGACATCTCTCCGAGAGGTTTGGGACAGGAATCAATTTGGGGCTCTGTATTGATAAGCTATTGCTGAAATAACGTATTTTAACAGATTTGTACACACTTTATATTTATACATGTACACACAGATATGTGTGTGTAGCAAAGCAACTGCTAGACAGTGACCACACTCAATTTAAAAATTCTTGTTTTCCTTTTGTTTATATTTAATTTTAGATTAATTAATAGCTTGTATCATACCTTTTGCCTTAAGAATAGCATTCTGCTGTAATATTTAAGACTTGTAAGGTTCAGATTTATTAAAGGCTACAAGTATATTTTAATTTGCTATTTGGAATTAATTTTCCATCTTGACCTTGCTAAATAATTTAAAATATTAGTGAACTTAAAGATTAAGCACAGGACCTTTCATTGGCAAAATCAGTGTTTCCATGGAGAACGTTGGTTTGTGTTCTGGAATACATATATCATTTATTCAGATTAATCTAAATGGTAAAAAGTACAGGTCATCCTTCTATTTGTAAAGTCTCAGAATCTTTCTTCTGAATATCAAATTGCGCCTTAAATTTTTTCTTATTGGTGGACTGATGGTTTAAGTAACCTGTATTTCATGATTTCCATTTTGTTTGTGGGGATAATAAAAGTAATAAAGTGATCCTTGCTATCTGACTTTAATACTTGTTAATTAATAACCTTTTTGTTGTAACAAAGGTTCGAGTGGTTGGGATTACCTGTGCAGCCTGCCCATTCCCATGTATGAATGATCTTAAGTTTCCTGTGGTTGTGCTTGATGAGTGTAGTCAGATCACTGAACCAGCTTCTCTCCTTCCCATTGCAAGGTAACGTGAAAGATTGTTTCTCCAAACTAGAAAATCTCAGCATTCTAAGAAGTAAAATATTTTTTTAAAAGTTATGCTTATTGATTTGAAAGGCAGAGTCATAAAGAAAGAGGGAGGAAAAGAGAAAAAGCAGTCTTCAGTCTGTTGATTCACTTTGCAGGGGCTTACAACAGTTAGGGCTGGGTCACATGTGGAACCCCATCTGCTTCTTCCACATTTGTGGCAGGGACTCCAACACTTGTGTTACCATCTCCCATCTCCCAGGCACATTAGCAGGAAGGTGGATCAGAAGCAGGGTAGCCTGGACTTGGACCAGGCTCTCTTATGTGGAATGTGGGAGTCCCAAACAGTGGCTTACCCCATGGTGCCACAACACATGTCCCAAACTAACATTTGAAAAAAAATTCATAAGGAAATTTTTATAAGTAAATGTATCAAGCTTGTTAGATTACTGTGTAAGCACTGGGTTCACAGAATCATGAAGCCTTGGGGGCTCTAGTGTTTCAGTTTTATCAGTTTTACAGATTTCTCAACTAGATTGATGCTTTCCTCCTTAGTCGTAGTTTGAGAACTTAACTCTACTATAGAATACCCTTTATTTCCCATATTTTGGTATAATTTTGGGATTTAGGTTTTGAAAATATTTTTTAGGCTATGAAAGAATATTAAGTGTATAAGGAAAACATTTTAAAAATGGATATTGCTTTCAAAATCCACAAGATTCCAGTCTTCAAAGCTTTGCAGCCAACTGAAGCATTGTACGTGTAGAGCATCTCTTTCTGAGCAATCCTAAAGACAATGGGAAGAGTTCGGCACCGAGGTCTGAACTTCAGTCCTTGTGTAGTTCTCAGTCAGTGAGGAGTAGGCCGCCAGCTGTCATGGATTGTGGGGGACTTAGAAAGTTTCTGTATTCAGAAACTTTGTATTTTAAAATAGGATAGTCGTTGGTATGCCAAAAGGAGTTGATTTTCCTTTACAGGAGCAAGAGGGGGAAGAGCAGTAAGGCACAGGGTAAAGCGTGGGAGAGAAATACAGCACCTACCGTATACTAAACACATTACATACTTCATCTAATCCTTACAGCCATCTCCCCGATCAGAATGCTGCAACTTGGAGAGATTAAATAGTTTCTCATGTCCATAGACTACAATAAATTTGAGGTTTTAGGTTTGTCAACAAAACTTGGACTTTCCATATGATGTCCTACTATTACCTATAAAATAACAGCTTGAAACAAAAGACTTCTAAGAAACTTTCTCATTCTGGGAGTTTGTGGTTTCTGAAAATCAGTGTTTCCAAAAATGCATGATACAATAATTGTAGGCAGAAGCAGGGAAGACTTACTAGATTTTATGTGGAAAAACTTAAATTATATGAGAGATTCTTTACTGTGTAAGATTTCAAAGTCTTTAGCATACTTATTAGCACTAGTTTTAGCCTAACTATTCTCAGATACTTGATTGGATTCAAAATTTTTGGAATATGTTATGAAAAGTCCAATAAATGGTATCAGTGCAACATTTTATTTGTTTGATTTTGAAATCCTGCTTTTAGGTTTGAGTGTGAGAAGTTGATTCTTGTTGGAGATCCTAAACAGTTACCTCCAACTATTCAGGGTTCTGAGGCAGCTCATGCAAATGGATTGGAACAAACTCTTTTTGATCGACTTTGCTTAATGGTATGTATTACTAAATTTATATAGAGTTGTGATTTGCCTATTATATATTGTATGCCTGATTAAATTTTATTTATTTGGAAGGGCAATGTGACAGAGAGAAGGAGAGACACAGATAAAGAGAGATCTTCCTTCCACTGGTTCATGTCCCGAATACCAACCCACAGGAGCCAGGGCTGAGTCAGGTTGATATCAGGGCAGAAATACCATCCAGATATCCCACATGGGTGATAGACCCAAATACTTGGGGTGTCTTCTGCTGTCTTCCCAGGCACATTTTCAGGCAGCTAGTTTAGAAGCAGAATGTCTTAAGACAGACTCCCATATGGATGCTCTTATCACAATAGGCAGGTTAAGTTTAATCCACTGTGCCACAGCACCAATCCCTAGGTAAGTGGAAACCCATGATTTAAATGCCCCATTATGAAGCCAAGATTGAAAGAGTTGTATAGTGCAGTGTTGTACAGCCATTATCTGCCCGTTTCTGGTTGTTTTTCATGTTTGACAGACTCTTTTTTTTTTTTTTAACCAAAAAACTGTCTTGAAGAAACGAAAATAAAAACAAAAACATCAAAATCCGTGAGATAGAGTTTTCACTGATCTTTGTTGGTGAGATATGTGTCCTTTCCGGGTCTCCCACACGGGTGCAGGGCCCCAAGGCTTTGGGCCGTCCTCGACTGCTTTCCCAGGCCACAAGCAGGGAGCTGGATGGGAAGTGAAGCTGCCGGGATTAGAACCAGCGGCCATATGGGATCCCGGCATGTTTAAGGGTCCTCCCTCCACTCTTAAGGCTATATGAATGTATCAAGTACATGTACTTTAAATAGTTGGACCCCAGACATTGCAGCCATTTGGGGAGTGAAACAGGAGATGGAAGACGTGTCTCCTATCTCTCTCACTCTCTTTCTAATATTTGCCTTTCAAATAAATGAAAAGTAAGTATTTTGAAACTGTTACATTTTTTTAATTTGTACTGCATTTTATCTTAGTAGTAATTTATCTCCTTATACTAAAAGCGATGTTTTTACTATCCAACTAGCATCATTTTTGTTTCTACTGAAAAAAATTCTGTTTTAAAATCTTGCTTTTCTTTATTTACATTTCTTAGGGTCACAAATCAGTTATGTTGAGAACCCAGTACCGTTGTCACCCTGCAATTAGTGCTATCGCTAATGATCTCTTTTATGAAGGAAACCTTATGAATGGCATTTCAGACACAGAGAGGAGCCCTTTATTGGAATGGCTGCCAACCCTGTGTTTCTATAATGTTAAAGGGCTGGAACAGGTAAAATGACATTACTGTTGATGGGATTCAACGTAGTTTAGTGTCTGTTTCAATTTTATTGTTGTTGTTTTTGTGATTTTACTTGGTCTTTCCATATACCCTTTCTGGGAAGTGTAATTTAGTATCTGCTTCTGATTCCAGATTGAAGGAGATAACAGCTTTCATAATGTGGCAGAAGCTAGCTTCACACTCAAGCTGATTCAATCACTGATCGCAAGTGGAATAGAGGGCTCTATGATTGGGGTGATAACATTATACAAATCCCAGATGTACAAGGTTTGTATTACATACTACAATATTTGTCAGATATTGAATATCACAATTACATGTTATAATATTTGATGGTACATTTGTTGATAGTTTTGGTTGGTGCATGAAAAACTTTTGAGACTATGATTAATATAAAAAAAGGAAACATTCTAATTTCTTTTGGCTTGGCTTTTTGCTATATAATTAAATGTAAACCTAATAAGGTTTAATTAAATTCAGTTTACAGCTGTTGGGGCAAAAATGCAAATAAACAAATTAGAGGGAAGAAAATATGGCGTATGCTTTGTGTTTTGAGACAGATGGGATTGAATCAGTGTTTTTCAAAATGTTCTTTCATTATTATTACATTTTATCAGCAGATCAAGGATAGGTACCACATATTAATGTACACATGAGCCAATTACCTCTAACTAGTTTTTCCTTTTAATGGTTTTTTCCTTCTGTTTCATTATTAGATTATTTCTCAGCTCTGAATTAACATCTCCAAACAAGGTGTTCAGCAATAGACAAATCATCACTTCTGACTTTTTCATAATTGTTATCTAGTCACTTACCTATCATTTTAGAAACTAGCCGGAGAAGCACACACTAATCAGAAAAGAGCACCACCAACTATCCATTGCTAGTTAAATAAAATGGTTGCAGTGAATAGGCTCAGAAGTTTATTTCTTCGCAGTCCCTGTGCTGCCTGACCCCTGTCTTATTTCCTCTGCAGCTGTGTCATTTACTCAATGCAGTGGACTTTGACCATCCTAACATTAAAGCGGTGCAGGTGTCCACAGTAGATGCTTTTCAGGGAGCCGAAAAGGAGATCATTATTCTGTCCTGCGTAAGGACAAGACAAGTAGGATTCATTGACTCAGAGAAACGGATGAATGTTGCATTGACCAGAGGAAGAAGGCATTTGTTGATTGTGGGGAACTTAGCCTGTTTGAGAAAAAATCGATTATGGAGTCGTGTGATCCAGCATTGTGAAGGTAAAATAGTAAATGTCTTCTGTTCACTCATTTTGAGTCAAAATAGACCAGTTTGCATTAATGTTTAGAGCGTTTGAGGCAGGAACAGCTGTGGATTTGCTGCTGGGGGTGATGACTGACATAACAATGTAGAGATGAACATAAAATCAAGAACAGTTGTTTTGTATTTTGTATCTTTTTAAGGAAGGAAAGATGGATTGCAACATGCGACCCAGTGTGAACCACATCTGAACCATCTCCTTAAAGATTATTTTGAAAAACAAGCAGAAGAAAAACAGAAGAAGAGTGAAAAAGAGAAATTTAACGAAAAATCTCAATCATGATAAGATATGGCATAAGTATTTTGTATTTATGTAAATTCAGATTCATTTTGCACTGTATATTTTTGTATTATGCCAAAGCCTTTATTACTAAAAAAACTTATGCTGTTTACAAAGCATGCTAAATATATACATCTAAAATACTGGCTCTTCAAAAACTACATTATTAAGATACACAAAGTACATTAAGATAGATTCAGTGAAGGCAATATCAAATTTCACTAATAAATTTTTTTCTAAGAAGTATGACATCTGTTTGCTAATGAAATGAATTTTGTATGGCACAGTGGAAACCCTTCATGTGGAATATCAATGTGATTTTCTCAAAAACTCACCTGTTAGTACAGTTTTATACAGTTATGCCAGCACACTTCTTTCTGAACTTTGATTCTATCAGAACCTTTTCAAAAATAAATATAAAGCCCACCATTTAAAATCTTTTAAAAGTTCACAATAAAACTTTAAAGAAGCGCAAAAAAGAAAGGAAAGCGCTAAGAATGCAAGCCTGAAGATACAGTGCTTAACACTTGGCCATGACCAGTGCTTAGTACTATGCCCAGTTGCTTAGTAAACAATTGGATGAGTAAACAATGAATGAATGTGATACCAATTTCAGTTCATTTCTTAATTATCTCTTTTCTGAGCATTTATTTGCACAGAAATCATTGGCATGAACAGAAAAATATGTTAGGGGCTAGTCTAGTGGCATTTAGGCAAATTCTCCACCAGCATCCCATATGGGCGCTGGTTCATGTCCCTGTTGCTCCACTTCTGATCCAGCCTCTTGAAAATACCCAAGGAAAGTAACAGAGGATGGCACAAGGCCTTGGGCCCCTGTACCACATGGGAGACGCAGAAGAACCTCCTGGCTTCCAGCTTTGGACCGTTCCAGGCATTTGGGGAATGAACCAATAGATGGAAGAGCTCCCTGTCTTTCTCTCCTTCTCTCTGTAACTCTCACATACAAGTAAAATAAATATATCTTCTTAAAAAAATGTTTAAAACTTTTTAAGTATTAAAAATAATACATTCTCCTTATAGAAAATTTGCAAAATATGCAAACTTTTACAGAAGGAAACAAAAACCACCGAGAAATACACTATTCATGTATAATTAACTGATAGATTATCTTGTCTTTATTTCTATTCCTGACATACATGTGTAAGTTTTAAACCATTTGAGTTAACACTGAATAAAGGACCATTTGTATGTCCTGGATGGAAAAAATGACAAGGGCTTGATTATAGTTAATTTCAAAGTAGTTATCTTTACCAATTTAAAACAAAACTAAACAAAAAATGTAGTGACTCAAGTTACTCAATATTTACTTTAAAGATACAGAAATGTAAGCCTGGCACAGTGGGTTAGCGTGTTAAGTCCTTGCTATGCGCACGCCAGGATCCCATATGGGCACTGGTTCTAATTCCGGCAACTCCGCTTCCCATCCAGCTCCCTGCTTGTGGCCTGGGAAGGCAGCAGAGGATGGCACAAAGCCTTGGGACCCTGCACCCGTGTGGGATACCAGGAGGAAGCTCCTGGCTCCTAGCTTAGGACTGGCACAGCACCAGCCATTGCAGCCACTTGGGGAGTGAATCATCAGATGGAATATCTTCCTCTCTGTCTCTCCTCCTATCTGTATATCTGACTTTGCAATAAAAATAAATAAATCTTTTTAAAAAAATAAATGTGGGGCGAATGCTGTGGTGTACCAAATGAAACAGCCGCACCAGCATCCCCTTTGGGTTCTGGTTTGAGTCCCAGCTGCTCCACTTCTGATCCAGCTCCCTGTCAATGCCCCTGTGTGGGGAAAATTAGTGCTGCGTGAGGCTTTGCTGTTAAATTGTTAAGAACTTCCTCTCCAGGTTGATCTCCGGGGTAGGCTGACCCTGGGAAGAACCGGGACAAAGAAGGTTGCTTTATTTGAGATGCTGCACACACTTCCTTTAGGTTTCTGGCCAGGAGCAAAGGGGATGAGGGTTTGCAAGATTGTTTATGCAAGATAAGATTCCCCTGTCTGAACATGTTCCATTTGGGCCCTCAGCCGGGGCTGGGAAAGAATGTGTGTATGGGTCAGGGAGAAGATACTGGACCAGAATAGCTGGCCCAGTGCCACTTTTGTGTAAAGGATTATATATACAACCAATAGCCAGAGAAGCAGCAGCACGCCCTATTGAGTTGTCCGTGATGCCCAAGGACATGTTGTTGCTGGTCCGGTGCTGAATTGCCCGTGATGCCAGGTGCTGAACTGTTCTCGGTCTGGTGCTGAGGGTCGTGCTGTGGAGAAGGACCGTAAGGTGGTAAATGCTAAAGTGGATGAATTCTGCTTTACCTAATCTTCCCTTTTTCCTCTTACCTTGGGTTCTTTTACCCTCTCTTATTTTATTATCCCTGCTCAATAAATGTTTTATATCTTATCTAAGGAAAGCTTGCAGAGTGTTTTCTTGTGGATTGAGCCCTAAAAGTGAGACTGCACGGCTGGGAGCTAAGAATCTCTTGCTCCAACAACATGGGAAAGCAGTAGAAGCTGGCCAAGTCCTTGGGCCCCTACACCTATGTGGTAGACCAGGGGAAAGCTCCTGGCTCTTGGCTTCAGACTGCCCCAGTTCCAGTTATTGTGGCCCTTTGGGAAGTAACAAGCTGATGGATGAATTCCCTCTGTAACTCTGACTTTCAAATAAGTAAATAAATAATAAACCTTTAACAAAAACAGATGCAGAAATGTTTACTTGAATTGCTACCCAATGAAAAAAATGATTAACCTACTGTACCTCTTTTATGTTAGAAAAATAAATTCAACAAAGAAGACTTGTGGTCTAGTAATTCTCAAGCCTTGTCCCAGCAGTGTTGATTTCAATAGCTCTGGCTTTAAGTGTTCACCAGTCTGTGAAATGAAAGATGTGACTCCAGCAGTTCTGTATAATGAAGAAGGAATAGTTCAAGGAAGTATTCAGGGCTGTGCTTTACCACTGAGCTCTACAATCAGAATAACATACATCTGGACCAGAATCCTGAATTTGGCCACCCAAGCTTCCTCTTCATTCTTAGTTTGTTCTTGGCCAACTGAAACTAGATCTCAGGTAATTTTTTTTTAAAGATTTGGTTATTTAATTTGAAAGGTAGAGTGAGAGAGAAGGAGAGATGAATCCACTGGTTCACTTCCCCGTACGACTACAGCAGCCCAGGCCAGACCGGGATGAGACCAGGAGCCTGGAACTCTCCGTCTCACCCATGCAAGTGGCAGTGGTGATTTTTGCTGCCTTCTCAGACATTAGCTGGAAGTGGGGCACCTGGGACTTGACTCTGATAGAGGATGCTAGTGTTGCAAGCAGTTACTTAACCTAATAAACTACAGTGCTAACCCCTCAAGTAAATTCTTTTAAACCAGAAAGACTTTACAGGCAATATATCATTTGAGTCTTTGTGTATCTTGGGATATAGTTCTGTCACATATACGTCAGAGTGCTGTCTAAACACTAGGAGACTCGTCTTTCTCCTGACATCTGAATGTATCAGGTGGATCATAGTTGAGTCCATTTCTGTCTCAGATGTACAGCATAGCTATCTGGTTTTGTATAGCTCCTGCTCTAATCTTTACCTTTTTTTTCATCTAGAACTGCTCAGATTCTGATATGAGCTTCTGCCATTGTATGTGTGCCATCATTAGTTGTTCCCTTATAGTTCCTCTCCTTTTTTCCACTTTTCCAGAAATTTCAGTTTCTGCACGCTTGAAGGAAAGCATCTATACCTTTTAGGTATAGAGCTGCATTTCTTGACACTATGGGCCAGGTGATTCTTTATTATAGAGGCTTATACTGTAACCCATAGGATGTTTAACAGCATCCCTGGCCTCCACTCATCTAGAACTAAGGTTCTAGATGCCATTAGAAACTTACCTCAAGCTGTGACAACTAAGTATGTCCATACACATTGTCAAGTACTCGGTGAGGAGGATGAGGAGGATGGACCCAGCATCCCAACTCTCTGAAAAGCAGCCACAGCACTTAGAAGTATGACCTAAATCTTATTTTTTGGCTGGTATATATATATTGCCACTCATTCATAGTATCATTAGCAGAAAAAACACAAACACAAACTCAGAATTGCTTCTGGGCCAACTCCATTCTTTGTTTTTCCCCATTATTATTATTATCTCACTATAATTTATTTGCCTATCAGGCTCTTAAAAAAAATGATGGTAACAAAGATGAATGTGGCTTTCTCTCTGTTCTCTTGCTTATTCACTTCCCTTAATCCAGGGTGGAAGATTCACATTTCACGTTTTCTCTCTCTTTCAATAACCTGACTCTGTGCACCTGTCATGAGTGATTTTCTCTGTGGTTTTCGTGTTGGGAATGATTGTGTCACAGAGTGTCATCCCCAGGTACAAGGTCAGCTGCAACAGGCCTGATTTCTCCCTGGGGTCACACCTTCCAATGCCCTTGCCCAGCCCTTTCCATCAGGGCACAGTTTTTGCTTTGTTTTTGCTTTTAAGATGTATTTATTTTCATTGGAAAGGCAGACTTATAGAGAAAAGGAGAGAGAAAGATCTGTCCACTGGTTCATTCCCCAAGCATCCACAATGGCCGGAACTGAGCCCATCCGAAGCCAGGAGCTTCTTCTGGGTCTCCCACACGGGTGCACGATCCCAAGGCTTTGGGCTGTCCTCGACTGCTTTCTCAGGGCACAAGTAGGGAGCTGCATGAGAACTGGAGCCCCATATGTGATCCCAGCACTTGCAATGCAAGAATTTAGCCACTAGGCTACTGCACTAGGCCTAGAGCACAGTTTTCATTTTTTCCTTTGAAGACCCAGTAGGAAAAGCAGGGGATTTGGGGCTTATCTAGTTTATTTTTCTTGAAGAGATGAATAAATCACAACATTCTTCTAGGGGGTGGTATACCTCATTCTACAGTTGTCTTTGGCTTTCATGTATAAACATACTTTTAAAATGTTTATGATGGAGGACAAGGATTTAACCTAGCAGTTGAGACATAGCTTATGATACCCACATCCCATGTGAGAATGCCTGTTGGACTCACATATTCTCTGTATCTTCCTGCTAGTGCAAACACTGGAAGGCAGCAGATGATGGCTCAAGTAGGTCATGCAGTCACTGCTCCTGGCTTTGCTCTGGCCCAGCTCTAGCTGTGGCAGGCATCTGGGAAGTGAACAGAGGATGGAAGATCTCTCTGTCTTTGTCTTGTGTTCCTGTTCCTTTCAAATGAAGTCAGGGGAAAAACTTGGGAAATGGAATTAGAATATAAACAGTATAAAGTATTTTGGTACAAAAAATTAAAAGCCAGATATAGATTTTTTTTTTTTTTTGGAAAATGGCATAAACTCTTAAACTCTGAGTGAAACTTACATTGACCCTGAATATTAATATTTAATAATATAGAACAATTCCCCTATTCCAGCCCAGGCTAACAAACTGTTTTATCTCAGATCCAAAGGTTGGATAGGCACAAATTGAACTTGAAAGAGTAGCTCTTTATGAAATAATCAGAAAATTAAAATTTGTCATGATTTAAGGTACACTTGTAAAAAATTTTTTAAAAAATAAAGATAATTTGATTTGGAGATGCCAAGGCTACATCCTCTGATTATGGTTTAATTTAAAGGCAGCTGTGATATAGCTTTATTCCAATGATATTTTTATATTAAATAAGAATGACCTGGAAATTGGTGATTTACTTGACAGCTATTGGTACTTGGAAATGAAATAATTGCCCTGAAAACATTAGATCAACACTGATTTGAAATGCCTGCTTTGTAATTAGTCCTGAATGAAATGTATGTTCTGTTCAAGTCATGTTTTCAGTTTCCATTAGCGTGACTTGATTATAAAAGGAAAACACAAGCCAAGTATCTCCTGAGTTCTTCCTGAAGCATAACTTAGGCTTTTGTTGGCCCTTCCAGGAGTTTCTAAATTATTGCTTTTCACTATTCTAGTTTCTACTTAGGCAAATCTGATCTTAATAATACAGTAACTCTGTGTGTGTGTGTGTGTACGTGTGTGTGTGTGTGTGAGAAAGAGAGGGGAGAGGGAGGATATTGGCAGTTTGCAGGCTAAATAACTAGTGCAGAGGACTACCCATGTGAAAGTTTTGGTACATCCATAGTACCCAGGCTCTTTATGACAGAAATGGTGCATTTTATCTGCTAAGTTGGGATGGGTTTCTGCCTCCTTAGCACAGAGCTATCTTTTCCTCCTTTGGTGCAGTTAAAATCAGTGCACTGAGCATTTACTCTGTAACTGGCCCTGTGTTCACTGGCACCCATTGGATTCGTGTTTCCATGCCAGGTGTATGCAGTTTGTTTCAGGTGTCACCCAGGTGTAGAGTACAAGGCTTATTATACACCACAAAAGGTGTAGTCCAAAATAGAACTCTTCCTGATAGAGAAACTTGATGGTCTGCTCAAAGAAAACTTGCTTCTTTATCCGTTATTTTTTAATGGAATGTATACTTCTAAATAAGCCGAGAATTAAATTGGCCATGATTGTTCTCAGAAGCTCGAATACTTTGCTTCGTACAACTTTGGATTCCTCATCTCTAAAGTCAGTGTCAGGTTAATTGTGAAACAGATGCTAAGTCTTTGAAGACCAGGTAAGGTAATGAAAGGTAGATGTCCGTGTATGGTCGAGAGTGGTGGGGGACACACATGAGTGAAAAATTTGGAGGGATGAAATATCCCATTTTTTTTTAGCATAGATGTGTATATGTATGTATGAACATAGGTACATAACCAAATAACATCTCCTACTGGTCTGTGACTCCATCTAAGTATTACATGACCTATCTAGTGTTTTCAGTAGATGACTTGCCTGAAATGAATGTGGTATCAGGGTGTAATGCAAAGTAACAAACAGCAAGCAGTGGAGGGTGATTTGCTGAGTCCAGATATTGTTAGGAAATATGCTTTCAAATATTTTGTAGACTGTAGGATCGCTGCCTGAGTGTAACAGACAAAACAGACAGCATAGATGCTTCTAGGGCCAGGGACTCCTCCAAGATAACTTTTAAGTTGGGATCAGCACCAAGGGGACTCCTCCAAGATAACTTTTAAGTTGGGATCAGCACCAACAGAATACGTGTTCAGAAAATGTTAACCGTTAAATGGTATACAATTCTAGAATGCCCGTGTCATGATCTTTTTAGTTTTTCTTTTTAGATATCTTCTATACATTCTTAAGCAAATTAAACCAGGCTTATTTTTCTTACCTTCTAGTATTTGTTCATATACAATATATGCCAAATATATAGACTTAAAGTACCAATACCTTGTTCTGTATTCCTTTAATCAGTGTATCATCAAATATATCTGTATTTACTCTTACTTGGATGAGTATATTGTAGAATACTAGCATTCACCTGATTCAGTATTCAAGCATACCCAAAGGGAATATTGGCTAAAAAAAAAAATCCCCCTCCTGAGTGGCACAAGTGACTGCAAACAAAGAACCAAGTACCAACTGCAATAAGTAAAATCGAACTGTTGGCTTGAGGGTGACACAGCTTGGAAACTTGCCCTAAGCAGAACAATCTGCTAACCAGAAGTGCAATGACCAAGAATAAAAGAAGAGACAGAGGCACAATGAATATTACTGAAGACTCCTCTGCAAAGGAGCCAAAGCCTTTGCCAACCTCAGAGTTAACTGAGGAAAATCTTGAGAAAATGGGGGATACCAAAAACTAATGATAAAGTTTCTTATCAACAATGAGAAACATAGAGGAATTCAAGGAATTTAAGGAGTATGTTACACAGGAAGGTCAGCATTGAAACAAATTCAAGCTGAATTATTGGGAATGAAGAACACAATAGAGCAAATTAAAAAGTCAGGGGAAAGTATAATGGAATGAAGGAGACGGAAGAAAGAATCTCAAAATTGGAAGATATTTCTTGTCACAATGGGGAAACAATCAAAAAGCTGGAAGCAGAGCTGATTCAAGCTTAGAAAAAGTATTCAAGAATTAAGAGACATTATTTAAAGGCCAAATATAAGAGTTATGAGAGGTACAGAAGCTGCAGAAAGAGAAGCTGGGTTTAAACATGTATTTAATGAAATAAGGGAAAATTTCCCTAACCTAGAGAAGGAATTGGGAAACACCCAGGAGGAGCACAGAATTCCCACCAGTGATGACCAAAAGCGATCTTCATCACGACACATAATAATCAAGCTCTCTTCAGTTGAACATAAGGAAAAGATCCTTAAATGTGCAAGTGAAAAAATCAATTGACATACACAGGAATGACACTGAGAATCACAGTTGACCTCTCACAGGAAACTCTATAGGCCAAAAGAGAATGGAGCGACATATTCCAGATTCTAAAAGCAAAAAATTGTTGGCCCAGGATAACATACTGAGCAAAGCTTTCCTTTGTCTTTGAAACTGAAATAAATCTCTTCCACAGTAAAGTTAAAAGCATATGCCTCTTTCAGACCTGCCCTATAAATGATGCTTAAAAATATTTTCTTGACAGAGAAAAGGAAGGGCACTCACCAAATCCAAAGGCAAATGTGAGGAACATCTCAGCAAAAGTAACAACAGAAAACTAAATGAAACAATGAGCAGCCCATTGCTGAATGACAGGAACTATGCTGTTGTAATGCTTTGGAAGGACTTAGCGGGGACAGAAGGGATTTAGTGAGGGGTTTTAGGAGAAATCCCAGGGCCTATGTAACTGTATTATAAATTAATAATAATAAATCTCTCTCCTTTATATTCCTCCCAGGCTCCCAGTTTCCTCATAGAGTTAACCAGTCTCATAAGAGTCTTTTACAAATTATAAAAGAATTAACTTATGTATGTATTTGAAAGGCAATCTTTCAAGAGAAAGATGTATCTGCTTGCTCACTTCGCAAGTGGTCTCACTGGTTGAGTCTGACCCAGGAGTTTCATCTGGCTTGGGTTGCATGGGTCCAATCACTTGGGCCCCCTCTTGTGCTCTCCTAGGCACATTAGCAGGAAACTTGATCAGAACCAGAGCAGCCAGTACTCAAGCCAGTGCCCATATGGCATGTTGGCGTTGCAGGCAACAGCTTCATGTGCTGTGCCACAATTCCAGTCCTGTAAGATTCTTAATTTTCTTTTTTTTTTTTTAAACATTTATTTTTATTATTTTTTTATTGGAAAGGTGGATATACACAGAGGAGAAAGAGAGAGGAAGATCTTCCGTCTGATGATTCACTCCCCAAGTGAGCGCAACGGGCCGATACTATGCTGATCTGAAGCCAGGAGACTCTTCCGGGTCTCCCACGCAGGTGCAGGGTCCCAAAGCCTTGGGCCGTCCTCGACTGCCTTCCCGGGCCACAGGCAGGGAGCTGGAAGGGAAGCGGGGCTGCCGGAATTAGAACCGGCGCCCATATGGGATCCTGGGCGTGCAAGGCGAGGACCTTTAACCACTTGCGCCACTGCGCCGGGCCCAGATTCTTAATTTTCATTCAAAAATAGCTCCTTTACATGAAGGTCTAAGGAAACTTCAACAAAGCAAAAACACCATGGCAAGATAAAAGAATAAATTTTGGAACAAAAACTTTGAAATCCATGCATGAAAGTTCTTCATAGTTTACATTTCGCATGAATTTCTGAATGCTTCGTGAGTACATGCAGATGATTTACTCACTTCACATGAACTTTTGTGTATCTCTCTTTTCCTTTTTCAATGTGTCTTACAGCACATTCCACATTTCTGCACTTTTACAGCTGGTCTTCCAAGATACCTCATCACCCTAAGTTAGTACTGCATGTCATGGAGCACAGCCTCTGTCTCACTACCTCTACAGGTTTCTTACGGTTTCATTGTTATCTTCTCTTTTGATTTCTTATATTCTACTAATCTATCAGCTTACCTTTGCTTTATCTGCTAAGACACCACCCTACCCAACTGCTGTCAACTGCCGTGGTGTGTTGCTGCTTGCCGCAGTTTCTGCCAGTTTGTAAAATTCTACCCATAAAATGGTCCCAATATCCTTTTCTACTTTTTTACACCTGGACTGCTGGGTGCTCCAGAAAAAATTATAATAATGTGCAGATGGGTGCCACATCACATTTAGGATAACTGATCTCAAACATCCCACATGCCCAGAAGTTATTTGTCCCTAATAAGCTCTTCAACTCCTTCTCTACAGTCACTCTTCCAACCAACATGCAAATATGATCACATTACAATTTTGCAATGGACTCTCAGTACCTACAAAACTGTTTCTCAACATGTGTTCATTGGTACACCTGCATCAGTATCATTAAGTTCAAAGTCATTTATCCTAAGAAACTTGCGTTTTTAAAGAAAGTTAACCTTTATTAAGATATAACCAATGCATGTGCCCAATTTGAGTGTGCACGTTAACTGATTTTGATAGATGTATGTGGACCTTTGCAATCACCACAAAGATGTAAACATTTCCACCATCGCCAAATATTCCCCTGTTCCCCTTTAGAATCAGTCTGTCTCCAGCTAAGGTAACCACTAATCCATCCTCATTATAGACTCATGTTGCAGCTTTATGTAAATCAAATCATGTAGTATTTACTCTTTTGTGTTCCTTTAACCAGTATGTTTTTAAACTGTATCCATGTAATCAGATTTTTATTATTCATTCTTTGATGCTGAATAATTTTCCATGTATGTATATGTAGCAGTCACTACTGTTTTATTTTTAAAAAGATTTTAATTCATTTTTGTTGGAAAGGCAGATTGATGGACATAAGGAGAGACAGAAAGATCTTCCATTTGCTGGATCACTCCCCAGGTGGTCGCAACAGAGTTGGGCCAATCTGAAGCCAGGAGCTTCTTGCAGGTCTCCCATACTGGTGCTGGGTCTCAAGGCTTTAGCCATCCTCTACTGCTTTCCCAGGCCACAAACAGGAAGATGGATGGGAAGTGGAGCAGCTGGGACATGAGCTGGTGCCCATATGGGATCTCAGCGCATGCAAGGTGAGAATTTAGCCACTGAGCCACGGCTTTAGGCCCTGTTATTATTATTTTAAAGCTATTCACTTGATCTTCACTCCAAAAATCATGTCATCTTTCCTTTCTTCTCTCTGTAGCTCCCAGGGTTCAGATGACAGACCCACTATTGGACTGATTCTGTTAAGTTTCATATGTTTTTTTTTTTTCTGTATGTATTTGTCCTTTTTCCTACACTGTTAAACAGCCCTTTGATGTTGTCACTCAAGTATTGGATTAAATTTGTAGTACATGTAAAATCTGCATGCATAGTTTCTGGTAATATACATTTCCAAAAACTTCTGAATAACCTGTATATGTGTGGATTTTAAAACTTGTGCAATGAACCTTTGTTTACAATTTAAAGGGTTGTATTTATTTGAAAGGCAGAGAAAAGAAGAGGGTTATCCCAACTGGAAACTATAATGCTAAGGGAAATGAGCGAATCCCAAAAGATTAGATACCACATGTTTGCCTTGATTTAACCTGTAATTTTTTGTTTGGTTGTTTGTTATTTTTTGAACCTGTCATTGATACTGTCTCAACCCAGATGTTTAGAAGAAGGGAACTTGCATTATTTTTAACATATTGTTTACCCAATACTATGTCAATTAATTCCATAATGTTGTATATTGATACTGAGGCCTTGTTGGGGCTTTTAACTGACCGGATCTTTACTCTGTTAGACCTATCTTCAGACCATAGAAGGTCTCCCCAAGAGGCCACTGAACTTATCTGGACAATAAGACGCTGAACTTTATGCTAGGCAAGTATTTGCAAGCAATGAATCTCAACTGAACTTGAACTATGGTTATGCAACAAGGTGGAGGAATCCACCATGGGGGGAGGGGTATGGGAGGGGTGGGGGGAATCCCCAGTGCCTATAAAACTGTACTACATAATACAATGTAAGCAACAATAAAAAAAAAAAAAAAACTTGTGCAATGAACCTTTGTTTACAATTTAAAGGGTTGTATTTATTTGAAAGGCAGAGAAAAGAAGAGGGTTATCCCAACTGGGATAATGACAAAAGAAAAGACACTTTCTAGAAAGCTAGCATTTTAAAAAGTAATTTCTAATTATACATGTTCCAATATTTACTTAGAAAATGCAAATGTCCAGTGCAACGCCATAACAGGTTAACCTCAGTCTGTAACACCAACCCATATGGGCACCAGTTTGGGTCTAGACTGCTCCACTGTATTTTGTAATATTTTCTGTTCATCCCAGGTTTCTTCAGCTTATTTTTTGCCTCTTAAATGCTGAACATTTTACTGCTCTGTTTACTGATTCTTATATTCACTTTTAGGAGGAAGATACTTTATAAATGTATTAGAAACGTCAATGAAGATTTATTGTGGATCTGAGAAGGCTGAATAGGGAAAAGATGTGTTAATTTTGATCAAAAGAAGAAAAGGCAGGGAACCTTATTTCTGGGGGACAGTTGAAGAAAAGTTGGCAGTGGACAACCTACAGAAAGAAAAGAAGCCTCCTGAAGGAGCAAGGGTGGCACAATCACGCAGCAGCAAGCAGGACCGAGATGACTAAGCGGTTGGCTGTGGGGATGCTATCTCCCTGGAGTAGGATGCAAGGAAGCTGAGATGGTAGTTATTGCCTGAGGGCTGAGGGAGAAACTTGCAGTCCCTACAGACTTTGAGTCTGGCCTGAGGCACTTTGCTTTCTTTCCCTCCTTTCTCCTTCCCTCCTCCACAAGCCTGATGATCAACAGGGACTAATCACCATCTTGATGAGACAGAGGCTGCTGCAGTCTGTGTACAAATGGGGCATTTTTCACAAGGATAGCTCCACCATCCCCACTGACTTTAAATCTGACCTGGAGAGTTATTGGGGGATGGGGCATCCACTTAGACCTGTGAAACACTCCCCTTCGCTCGCTTGTCCCTGTAGTATAGGAATCCTGGTCACTGTGCACTATGGTATGGGGTGTGGGTCTTGGGCAATCACTGGGTCTGGCTTTAGAGGTTTAGAGTTAACTGAGCGCTGTGGTAGGTGATTACAGAGGGCTCCAGGCTCACAGCGAGGAATGCACAGATCCTCTGGGTGGTTTATGCACTGGAGCAGATGGGTACATAGGCACTGTGAACTCACCACAGGCAGTTGATTCACTTTAGGAGAGTTGGGGTGAGGCTGTGATCTCACCGTAGGAAAGTCCCAGGAACTGGAACAATGAAAAAGATATAGCCATTATCAGAAATGCTTCTCCAAAGTTTCAAAGCTTGTCTTCTGTTTTTCTCTTACTTTTTGATTTCCCTCCAATGCTTCTCACTGCCTGAACAAAAGAGCCTAGATAATCATTGTTGGCAGAGAAAAGCTGGAGATGAACCAGAGACAAACGATGCTATCAACAAAAGCCAATACAACAGACAACATTTTGCCTATGTAATTTAAAATGATTGTCTATGTAGAAATCTTCAATTTAAAAACCACCACTAGAATTAGTTTGTCCATGTCAGAGGTCACAAACTCAATAATAAACATTCTGTGTAAGTCATGAACAATTAGAAATAGAAGTTAAAATGTAATACCATACTTAAGAATAATTTTTAAAACACTATGTGCAGGACCTATGGATTAAAAACTACAAAGCGCTAATAAAAAATTTGTATAAATAGCAGGAGAGATATTCCATATTGAAGGGTTGACACATGAAATAATGTTGATAGATGAATTCTTCCCAGCCATACCTATAGATTTAATCACTTCAAGAAAACCTACAGCACATTTTTTTGTTCCAATTTTAGTATATGTGCTGCCGAAGCAAGCACCCTACAACACATTTTTTTTTTGCATGTGAGAGCTGAGAAACTGATTCTAAAATGTATGTAGGAACACAAACATCACACAAACATGAGGTCCTTCAGTTTTTGAGATAGGACATCTAGAATACTTGGCAGACTATGTGATAGAAGATGAGCTAAATGTGCAGATGCAAGGATGCATTAGAATATTAAGCTGACACTTGGTAGCTGACTAAATAAGGTGTCGTGCAGAAGGAAATATAACAGTGCTCTGGTGAAACAAAATTGCCAACACTGTCACAGAAATGAGCACCAGCCCATGCTGTATTCCAGGATGCATTCGCAAGAAGCTGGAGGGAAAGTGGAGTAGCCAAGATTCCAGCCAACAGTTCTCTATGGAATGTGCATATACCCAATGTCAGCTTAACTCTTTAGGTTACAAGACCCAATCTAGTAGAGAGATTTCAATGTTGCATTTAAATGTGTTTCTGGTTATTTTGGCTTCAAAGAGTGGTTTAACAGCAACTCAACATTACACAAATACATGGGGAAAGACTAATTACAGGAAAATTCTGATATTTTCTCCCTTTAGTAATATTCTACTTCTTATTTAAAAAGTTGATTTATTTTTATTGGGAAGTCAGATATACAGAGAGAAGGAGATACAGAGAGGAAGATCTTGCATCCTTTGATTCACTCCCCAAGTGGCTGCAATGACCAGAGCTGTGAGATCCAAAGCCAGGAGTAAGGAAATTCTTCCAGATGTCCCACATGGATGCAGGGTCCCAAAGCTTTGGACCGTCCTCTTCTGCTTTCCCAAGGCAGGGAGCTGGATGGGAAGCTGGGCAGCCGGGATTAGAACAGGAGCCAATGTCCCGGCGCATGCAAGTGGTGGATTTTAGCCTCTAAGTTACTGCGCTGGGCCCCCGTTATTCTATTTCTTTAGACAACAATTTTGTCAAGAGTGTCAGAGTTTATCTAAAGCAGGCTTGGGACATCCACAAATTCTGTGTGGTCTAATCAATGTTAAACAATCAATTAACCAATGTATTTGAATTAAAAAGGATCACTTATATTGATAATCAGTTATGCTATTAATTATATTAATTGATAACCAATGAATACACAAAAGAAGAGGAGGAAGAAGTGGTGGCCTCCTGTTTAGAAAATGAAAGCTGATCTGCATTTTGACATGACTGTCTCCACTGATCAGACAACCTCAATAACTAATAATTGTCTGTGTTCTCTAGTTATCTATTTATTTCTTCCTTAATAACAAATCAGAGTGGAATTTCAATTGCTAGCGACTTGCGATTAAAATCGCTCTATTAAAAAAAATAATAAAATCACTCTATTCTCTTCTGGCTGAATGCTTGCAGCCAAGAATTATTCTACCAATTTGAGTAAGATGATATAAGCATTTTAAACTTTATTGTATAGTCCCCATGTGATATTTTATGTCATTTCTATCTTAGGAGAAGAATAAAACATCCTTTTAGTTTTGGGAGATGAATGGGAAGGAAGAAACTTTACTTCAGTGAGACACTATTTCTTAAAGAGCTTTTTGAACAATGAATTATTTCCAAGTGTCAGTATGAGAAACAGATCTAAGACCTGCTGTTTGTGCCAATTTCATGAGATGCTGCAAACAAAATCAAGATTGAGAAAAGAAAGTAAACCCATGTTACTCTTTGGACGCAGTCAGAAATCCACCCTTAGAAAGAATGCACATAGGCCCCAAGTAATTTCCTTACACCTCTTATTGCTCATTTTTCTGAGAAATATCATTGGTTTCAAATCCAGTTTAACAAATAATTTGAAGTATATGTGAGAGAAGTCACTAGACTCATTCAAATACTAACACATTCGATTCTTTAAAACTCTTAAAAATCTCTACTTTTCTGCACAAATTTGCATGGAGATTTTTTTTTAACATTCAAGAGAAATGAAACAGCCTGTGAAGAAAAAGAATTTGCTGAGGAGATTGTGATTATCTTATTGCAAATCCTTTCCTTTTCCCTGTAGGCTCATGCAAAGATAATACCACTAGCTGCATGTGATGCTTGATGGTACAAAAATGCAATTAGATGGAAACTGCTGCCCTTCCTTCTAGTTTGGCAATGGCTTCTTCAAGAAAGCCAAAAGCCTAAGAAGCATAAGGAAAGCAAAACTCAAGACTAAACATTTTCTGGATCTGTTTAATTATCAACGAGCAGCCATGAATACTCTATTTTCAAGTCTAAATTCTGATCAGTTTTAATCATGAGGGAGTGCAGGTCAAGAAGAAAAATCTAGGAAAGATTAGCTATAAAGGATTTCCTGTTGGTGTTATTAAGCAAAGGAATACATTACTTCAAAATGTTGCTCTTGCTTTAATCTTAGTTTAGAAACCCACTGAAGAAACAGAAGTAAGTCCTCGTGCATGAACTACAAGGATGGACTCACAAGGAAATGACTGATAATCTCCTACCTGGTTAGGAGGCATCTCAGTGGCAGCATGAGGGACTCGTTAAAATTCACGAAAGACTGGAGGAGAGAATGGAGGGGAAGGGAGAGGAGGGGAGGGATCTTGAGGAAGGGGAGTGAGACCCCAGTGCCTATTAAACTGCATCATAAAACAATAATAATCAAAAGAAACCCATTGAAAACACTGTGGTGTGATCTCGTCTTCTTGGAAATTATACATCATCTGCCCATCCACACAAAAAATGATAGCAATCAAGGAGTTTTTCTTTTTTTTGCAGTCCCCAAAATTTTGATTTTTTAAAAAAATGAACAAAACTCAAACTAGCATCAGACATTTCTGTCCTCCACAAGGCTTACAAACATAATTCAAGATCAGGTTTTATGTTTGCAGTATCCCATGTCACACAAATGGTTCAATTCCTGGCCTTCCTTAATTTTAACTGTGGAAGAGTCATGATATAACCCACCCCATTTCTTTTTTTTTCTTTTAAATATTTGTTTATTTATTTTTGTATTTTAAAGGCAGATGTACAGAAAGGAAGAGAAACAGAGAAGATCTTCTGTCCGATGATTCACTCCCCAAGTGACCGCAACGGCTGGTGCTGCGCCAATCCGAAGCCAGGAGCCAGGAACTTCTTTCCAGGTTTCCCATGTGGTGCAGGGTCCCAAGGCTTTGGGCCATCCTCTTCTGCTTTCCCTGGCCACAAGCAGGGAGCTGGATAGGAAGTGAAGCTGCCGGAATTAGAACCGGCACCCATATGGGACCTTAAGGGCCCAACCCACCCAATTTCAAAATCTCTGTTTTGAAACGGATTTCCAATTTGTGATGAAAACGCCAAAGAAAAGATAGTTTCCAGAAAGCCAGCATTTAAAAAAGCAGTACTTTCTGATTATTTATTTTGAAAATACAAGTATGGAATCCAGTACAGTGGTATAATAGGTTAACCTTAGCCTATAGCGCCAGCATCCCTGTGGGTGTCAGTTTAGTCTGGACGCTCCATTTACAATCCAGCTCTCTGCTTGTGCACTTGGAAGGAAGCGAAGAATGACCCAAGTTCTTGGGACCCTGCATCCACATGGGAACCTAGAAAGTAGCTCCTGGTGTCAAGCTTTGGATCAGTTCAGTTCTGTCTATTGCATTCATTTGAGGAGTGCACTAGCTGATGAAAGACTTCTCTGTCTCTCCTTTCTCTGTAAAAACAAAAAACAAAAAACAAAAAAAGCAAAAACAAAAAACAAAAACTGCCTTTCAAAAATAAGTCTTTTAAAAAAGAAAATGCATCTCTATTACCAAACAAAAGGAGGACCCCAGCAAAACAGTTAAATATACCTTGATAATATGATACTAGATTTTTCTATCTTTCTCTATACCTACAATGTCATAATGCACTTAAATAGCAGAATATTAAATTAGTAACTATTACTAAAGGATTATACCACTATAGTAATTTGGGGGGGGCAAGATGGGAGAGGAAAATAAGGAGGGAGAAAGTGGAGGGAAAGGGGCAAATCCTTATATCTATAAAACTGTATCATGGAGGGCCCAGTGTGGTAGCCCAGTGGCTGATGTCCTCGCCTTGCCTGTGCTGGGATACCATATGAGCACCGGTTTATGTCCCAGCTGCTCCACTTCGCTCCCAGCTCCCGGCTTGTGGTCTGGGGAAAGCAGTAGAGGACAGCCTAAATCCTTGGGACCTTGCACCCACATGGGAGACCTGGAAGACACTCCTGGCTTCAGATCAGCTCAGCTTTGTCCATTGGAGCCACTTGGGGAGTGAACCAATGGACAGAAGATCTTTCCTCTCTGCATGTTTTCCTCTCTGCAAATCTTTCTAATAAAAATAAATAAATCTTTTAAAAGGGATCATGGAAAATAATAACAATAAAAATAGAAAAAGAAAGTGCAAATATAACAATTTTTCTATTTGAAAGGTAGACCAGCATAGAGAGGGAGAGATGAAAGAGAGAGTATTCTTCCATTATTGATTCTCTCTCTAGGTCACTGCAATAGGTCAGATTTGAATCAGGCTGCAGCAAGGAGCCTGGAAATCCATCTAGGTCTCCCACATGGTGGCAGGGGCCTAAGCACTTGGGCCACTATAGTCTATCTTCCCAAGAAACTAGATGGAAAGCAGAGGAGATAAGATGCCCATCTGTTGGGAGGCCAGAAGCGAGCAGTGGCATAAGCAGAAGCTTAACCTACTCGGCCACAATGCTTTCCCAAAGATAAAAATTCCACTTTCAGGCACTGATGGCAAAAAGAACCACTGTGAATATTTTCCTCCCCAGCATAGATGTACTTAGATGTTTGTTCAATAATTCAGATATAAATATCTCCAAATTGGGGCTGTGCCTACAAGCATCTTATTTATTAATAAATGTGGGCAACTTAAATTGGTTTCAAAGGGCTCGAATGTTAAGTCCTTAGGTTATCCAATAATTTGGCAATGTAAAGGATGAGTAGCTTTTTAAAAAAAGATTTATTTATTTTTACTGGAAAGTCAGATATACAGAGAGGAGGAGAAACAGAGAGGAAGGTCTTCCGTCGGATGATTCACTCCCCAAGTGACCGCAATGGCCGAAATTTCCTCCAGGTCTCCCACGCAGGTGCAGGGTCCCAAAGCAGTGGGCTGTCCTCGACTTTCCCAGGCCACAAGCAGGGAGCTGGATTAAAACCGGTGCCCATATGGGATCCCGGGCACTTTCGAGGCAAGGACTTTAGCCGCTAGGCCACCGCGCTGGGCCCAAGGATGAGTAGTTTTAAGTGCAAAAGAGAAGATAATGGAAGTAGGAAGGAGAAACTGGGGGTTGGAGGTGCGGACTTGAACCCAGGAAATGAAACCCAAAGACAAACGACCCTGTAGACTACCCAGCCCCATCTCTAGCGAAGAGAATGAAATCGAAGGAGGAAAGGGGCAGTCTGGAGATCAAGTCTGCAATTTGGTTTTGGTACGTGAGGACATTTTTCTGTACACACAGAACAAGAATACAAGATCGGCGACGGTGTGCAACTGTGAGAACCTCTGAGCGCCTCCCAACAGTCCGGCTTCCAAGCTTTTCTTCTAGCCCACTGAATCTTGACATCACTTCTAAGCGAACTGCGAAACCCTCCACAGAGGGGCCTTGGATCGCAGATCGGAAGACTGTCACACTTGGCTGCCACCAGAACCAGCAACGGAGGTGTTGTTCAGCTCCCAAGGGCCCAGCACTGACGCTGGAGTCTGAGTGGGCACTACCTTGGTAGAGCCCCTGGTGGAGACTCGGGGAAGCCTTTTGCAGGAGGATGTGCTAAGCCGCAAGCCCAGTCTCGTTTGCGGCGGGCCTCGCTAGGGGGCGTCAGGATCGCGTCCAGCGGCCACCGAGGGCCTGGACCTGGGGCGCTACCTGCCCGCGCTCAGGTGCGCGGGGCGCGGGGCGTGACCTCGGCTGCGGCGCCGGCGGCGGTAGGGGGGCTCAGCCTGCAAGCTCCGGGCGCCTAGGACCCCTCGCCACCGCCCTGGCCTGAGAGGCGGTTTTGTGTTTTGTTTTAAAAGCCTTCTCCGCCCCGTGCTGCTTGAAGGCGTCAATGAGTGAGGAGTGGGAGGGGCCGGAGGGGGAAATGGAGAAAAGAGGCTCTGGGAAGACTGAATACCTTCTTTAAATTACTGCTGACACCTCGGTTCCAGGCCCCTAAAATCTCAATCAACAATCCATTAGAACTCAACAGGAGTAAAACTAAATCCTCGTTTAAGTGTATTTATCCGATCCCCTTTCTCTCTTTCAAATGCTAAAACCATTTCAGCATATGCCCCCTTCTTTCTCTCGCCTTTCTCTGCAGACTGGCAGCCCCTACCACTCTGGTAAATATGAAAGATGCTAATCATATGACATATCACGTCTCCGTCGGGCCCAGGATAAAGCCTTCAGATTTGGGATCATTGCCTCCAGACAACAGCTTCATCAGCCGGAAAGTTAGGGTTTTTTCTCCTTTCCTTCAACTCTCAATCCCTTCTTTGTCTGGAGGAAAATGCGGCCGAGTCGAGCCACCCAGGCCATATGGTTCACTCTGTATTTTCTTAGTTGAATCCTGAATTGTTTCTGTGACTTGCGAGTTTTTTTTTTTTTTTTTTTAATTACGTATAAAGACATAGAAGAGCTACTTGTGCAGGGAGCTGCCCCGGCGCGCCGCGGCCGCCCCCTCCCGGCCTGGAGCCCCGGGCCGCGCGCCCCCGCCCCACGCGCGAGCAGACCTGGGGTAAGAATTACACCTTAGGACCCAGCCGACCCGCCTGCCGCTCGCAGCTCGGCACACAGTAGGGCTCTCATGAAAGAGCCAGGGGTTGGGGACGGGAATCCAAAAGGAGATCGCTCCACGGGCTCCCCGGGTTCGGTTCCCGGTGCGCCCCTGAAGGTAACCCCTCCCAGCGCTTGCAAGGGCGTGCCGCTGCTTCCTTGGGCACCGGACAGAGGTTATATGAAAAGTCTCCGTGTGGGGACTGGAAGCTGTGTAAGGGTAAGGTCGGATCTGGCTTGCGTTTCTGGCGCCAGCACGTTGCCCCACACACGCACGGGGTCCTAGCCCCGAGAAGTTTATTTTGAATGTAGGACGAAGGGGTGACTCCACTAATAAAATTTAAGCGCCTAAGAAACACCTATCCTGTTTCCCAAAGACACTTGCAAGGACTCTGTTCTAAGAGAACTATTTTTCCTTTCTTTTATTCTTCTTCTTCTT
Source organism: Ochotona curzoniae (assembly GCF_017591425.1). Lineage (NCBI taxonomy): Eukaryota > Metazoa > Chordata > Mammalia > Lagomorpha > Ochotonidae > Ochotona > Ochotona curzoniae. The sequence continues at coordinate 49,667,336 of NW_024467119.1, forward strand.
CTTCTTCTTCTTTTTTTTTTTTTTTTGGCTTAACCCCGCCCTTCTAATTTATACCAGCAAGAGCGCAAACACCTCCACATTTATTTCCAGAAGACCATTAGGTGTTATTCCGGTTTTCTTTTTCTTCTGGTTGTTATTTTTCTCGTTAAGAAGACAGACGAAGCAGAGGTGGGGGCGGGGGTAACTACCATCAGCCTTCAAGATCTTTATTCACGCGTCTGAATAAGTTTTGTGTTTCCAGGTTCGGGACTGTCCGCGCACGGCAGCAGGCTGCCAACTTTCCTTTCTCCGTCTAACTTCTTCGACAGACCCCAAAGGACCCTTTCACCAAATCATTAAATTCTACAGAGGTGGTCAAGCTCGCCCTGCTTTTCATGCGACGGAGAAAGAAAAGGGCCCTTGAAGTTTAGAAGATGCCCAAGGAAAACTCCTTGAATGACATCAAAAGAATGAGTTTCCATAGCTGTTGAAGCACGAGGGCAGTGTATGCGCACAAAGGGGCTCGGGGCACCGGGACGGGCCCACCGCTCTGTCCCGGGACAATTGGGTCACTGAAATAGGGAATTAATTACCATTGGAGAGTGGGCAGACCATTCACCACTGGCTGCGTTTTATTAAACGCCAATATAAATAACAAAACAACTCTTGTGGCTGCACTATTCCTACACGCCAAAGGAAGGATTATGCTAGGGATTAACATCTTAAAGTCTATGAGACTTTCTGACTCAAGACTCGGAGCTGGTAATCGTGTTTGTCTCCTGGTTCAGCGATTAGTGCTCTTTCTGGCACTTTCCCCTGGATAGCCAATGTCCCTTTTTGCAGGCACCGAAGAGTAGGGGTGGGGGTGGGAGGAGCGGGGAGGGCGAGGGGCGTTCTCTCCCTAGTGGGCCCCCAAGCGCCGGCGTTCACGCGCCGGCTGTTCTTTTCCCCTTTACCTGAGGAAAACAATTGGCAAGTCGGAGCGGAATGGCAAAAGCTCCTACAGGGAGCGGAGAGAAGAGGGGCGCTAGGGAGAGCGGTTTGCACCAGGGGTGAGAAAGTCCGGTAGGAATGAGGCCTTCCCAAAGCAGATGCGGGAGGGGTTGGGGGGAGGGGGAAGAAAGGAGGCTGCCAGCACATCGGAGACATAGAGGCCCCATCCCCGCGCGTCTGGCTTGGGGACATCTCGGCATGCTGCCCCAGGCTTTCCAGGATGGGTTCCAGGCCTGGGACCAGGGCGGGGACGGTGAGACTGCTTTCCTCTACCTCCTGTCAGATGACAAGAACGAAAAGGGTGGCGCTGCCACGTCGGCACAGCCCAGACTCAGGTTGGAAGCGAATCCTCCTCTCCCGACCGGACCAGGAGAGAGAAAAAAAGGCTAGCCTGAGGACGCGAAGCGATAGCAGCGTCTGGAGTCCTGGGCGCAGGTGGCCTGGGCGCTTGTGGTTTCGCCTTGGGCTGGCGTGCATCGCCTCTCCCGGCCAGGGCGGGCACCGCAGAGTGACCCTCACCTAGCAGAAGTCCGGGGATCCTGGGCCAACAAGGCAGCCACTGTCACCTCGGCCTCTCCTGCTCGGAAACTGCACCGCTGGCCCTCAGCAGAGAGCTGAGGAGTCTGCGGAGGTGCAGACGCGCAGGATTTCCCTCGGCATCCTGGCTTTCTGAGATCTCCCCATGCCGGAGGAAGACCTAGCTCCTGCCATCTCCTGGCCTGTGCGTCCGCGCCGCCCGACGGCCAGACCTGGGCAAGGGCGCCCTCCTTCGCAGCCCCGGGAGACTCCCCGTTTTGCCCTCAAGCCACTTGTGAGGTCGAAGTGTGGTTCGGCCCCCAAGGCAACACCTACACTAAACTTTAGGGCTTTTGGGTCGGCTCAGAGTTCAAGCTTCTTAAAAGCAACAAAGACTTTCTAAAGCTCTCCACCCCTCCCCTCCCTTCACTCTTCAGCTTACACGCACCCGCTCCTCCTCCTCCCCTCACCCTTCTTTTCTAAGGCTTGGGGATGAGTTTAAATCATTGTGCTCCCATTTCTCAGTAACCGCCTGCCTTGAGCTTTTGTTCTCTTAAAGTAGGATCGCGCACTGAAAGAGGGGCTGGAGATGAACAGTTTGACCCTTCTGGGACAGTTCACGCAGTGGCCAGGAGCGGCCCTCGGTCACCAGGCTCGCGGCTGCTATTCACGGGCTCCCCTCCCCCTCCAAGGAACATTTCAGCCTCGCTTCGTCTGGACAATCTTTCAGACCACACAAGTGCCTCTTGAATTGATTTAAGTTAACAGAGTGCTAGAAGAGTCCAGTCCGGGTTGTTTGGCGGCGGTCACGTCTTCACAAAGCGAGTACAAATCGGAATTGCTTACACACACACACACCCCAAGCAAAACGCGGAGCAAATACAATTCTGTTATCCAGGCAACTGAGTGCCAATCGCTGGTTTTTGGTTTGCCCACCTGAGGGCTCTTTGGCATATCCTTTGGGTTAGTTTTTAAACATATTTTCATATGGAAAAAATATTTCCAGAAGTCCTCACTCTTCAAGTGGAAGGCAACTCTTGAAAATGCAAACAGTCCAGACTCAAAGAGGGAATTTTTTTTTTGCATGTGTACTTTGCATGCACCAATGTCATACATCTGAGACAAAACCCTTATTTAAAAAATAACAGTGATACATGTAATTTTGTATAATTCAGTGGATTAGAAAGTGATTTAGCACCATGTTTGAATACATTCCCAACCCTACATATTTCCTAACTGTATGGAACTACTGCGTCCTTTGAAAGAGACTTCTAGAATAAGAATATATGCCCTCTAATGCTGTCTTACCATCACAAAACATCTGCACAGACTATTTGGAGACACACTTCAACTTCTTACTGGCAAGCAGCACAGAGAGTTTGGACTTCAGTGAATTATAATAACACAAATTCCTGGGGGGTGGTGAGGAGACACCAAAAGTGGGGAACCAGGTGCCCAAATACTATTAACCATCCACTGAAGCAATTCATTGTGCATCACCAGCGCTAAGCATTAGACCTGGCTGGATCCCACTGTCACTTGGGATTATACAAGGTTCACCAGGCTTCCCTTTAAACCTGTACTTAATTGGATTTGGATCTGCTCTTCCCCCAAATAGGTTTTATCATTGAACAAACCTAACATCCTGTCAATAAACCCCAAATTTTAAGCAATGGATCCAAAGAGGTGCTTGCATGATGCTTAACTAAGGCTTTTTTGGTTGTCTGTTGCTTGCATCTTTTGCCTTGTCTTTCTTTCCTGTCAGCTCTGGGGTAAGGTGTAGGCGTGCACAGACTGACACCCTTGGCATCCCTGCACCTTTCCTTGGTGCATTCTTGGCCATTTACTATCATTCCCTTACAGTACACCAGTCTCCTCCTTTATTTTATTCAAATCTACAGGCAAAACCACTGCATCCATTAGAATGCACATGTTCCCTCCATCCCTACCAGGGCTACTCCAGATCACACTTTTGGTGGGTTAACTTGTAGGTGGAACTATGAGGAAAACCTGAGCTTGCTTGGTGTCCATGACTGTAACCTACAAAATAATCCTGGTGGTGCAGCCAAAGCATGCAATCTTGACATTTTTCACGATATCAAAGTCACTTCTGATGTTCCGATTATGTGGATTCTGATATAGAGACAGCAAAATGTGAGGGGTGGACCCTGTGCACTGGGCGGGCTGAGCGAGCCTCTCTTCTCAGGTCTGCACAGGTAGCCAGTGAAACCGATCTGTTGTGAAGGCAGTGAGGAGGAAGGCTGGGGAGCAATGCCTTTTAGAGTCAGAGAATGGGTTTTAAAGGAGGAACAGTTGAAAACACATATGAAAAAGCAAAACACGTCATGATTGCTTTGCACACTTCCCAGTTGGGAGACCTGTGGTGACAATAGCCTTTTCACTGGATCTTCATTTTCATTTTCTTTACTTCTGGCCTTCCAATACCATTGTTGGCTCTCTACAAAAGAAAAGAAACAACTTAGAGTTTGTCAAAACACTAACAGCCATTCTAGCCTCCTCCTATGGAACCCTACCGGCTTCTAGTTCCTACAAGCTGAGGGGATAAACCCTTAGATAGTATTCTCTTTCCTTCGAACTGAATTTGCACCAGAGATACTGGAGGGCCTCTCCTGCCTCCTGATGGGGCACCGGCTGCCTCGCGGCCCAGCACAGGCCTCCGGTTCTGCCAGGATGACGAGCTGGTGGGTGTGAGCCTGTCGGGGAGGAGGAAGGCCGGCGGGTTGCAGAACAAGTCTCCCCCCATCCGCCCCGCAAAGTCCCCAAGTCCAGTAGCCCTTCAGCTCTCTCCTTTTTTTTTTTTTTTTTTTTTTTTATCCTCCATTGAACAGTGGCGGCGTCGGGATGCTGGGCCCCTTGTCCCTACAACGCCCCCCAGCGCGGAGCAGAGGTCACGAAGGAGTCAGCGTAGTTCCCACCCCCACCCCAGCTCCCTCGAGTAGAGACAGCTCCGGTTCTGCTCGTTGCCTCCTTCGTGATCCTCCCAAACTCTCCCGTTCCGCCCAGAAGAAAGTGGGCGAATGCAAAGAAAAACCTGCGTGGGCCCTCGAATCTGTTTGCTGCAGGTTAACAGTTCTTTTCAGTCCTAACCTGGAGTTAACCTTCACTCCTCAGAACGCCCATCGACAGCTCCCCCTCTGTCCCCTCTCCTTGAGGCCCTCTTCTTCACGCACCTTTGCTCTCCTACGCCAGTTTCTGGGGGACCCGAACGCGCTCGCCGACGCTGAGCTCGCCACCCATATCTCGCATCTCTTGGCTCTGCTAACTACGCTGAATGCCTTTTTTTTTTTTTTTAATCGCTTACTATTTGATACAGCCTCTAAGAGGCTTTGCCAAGAGACGCCGGTCCACACCACAGGGCTAAACAGCTTTCCCCGGGATTCTGACCCCCATTAACTAATTCCTCGGCTCCCTTCGCCAGGGAGCTGAGATGCCCAGCAGCGCCGGGTGCATCTGCGAGTGAGCGAGCGCCGAGGCGGGGGATGGTGGTGGAGGGAACCGCGGGGGCCGGGAGGACTGGGGCGGGGGCGGGAGCCGGGGTGCCTCCCCCCTCAACACAGTCAGCGCCCCTGCATCGGCCCCCAGCGCCCGGGCCCCTAATGAGCTGCAGAAAGGGAGCGAGCTGCGGTGCGCGTGGCTCGCGGGCCTCCCGGAGTCCGGGGCGCCCTGATTGGCCAGCTGCGCCTCGCGACCTCCATTCATTAATAAATTAGCGGCACGCTCCAGCCGAGCGCGAGCCACCAATCACAATGGACAGCGGCGGCGACAACAGCCGCAGCTTGAGCCGCTGCCGCCGCCGCCAGGGCTTCTGCAGCTCTGGCCGCAGCCGGGAGCTCCAACGGGAGCTTTAGAACCATTTTATGTTGATTAGATAAAGGGGGGAAAGGGAGGCGGGGGTGGTGCTGGGAGGAGGAGGATGGATGGATGGCCGGGCCAGAGAAGGGGGGGAAAGGCGGTGAAGAAAGAGAAAGAAATGAATGATGATAATGCAATGAAAAGAATAAGCCAGGGGAGGGAGAAGCGGGGCAGAAGGGAGGGGTGACAGGGGGGCGAGCGGGCGGCGGCGAGGGTGTGTATGTGGTGGGGGCCCGGGGGCACATCTGATTGTTTTCCTGGTGGTATATAAGGGGTTTTAAGGAGAGTCGTGTGCCAGACACGCAGCCACTGAACCACAAGCAGCTTCGCTTTAACTGGAGTGCCTGGGAGTCGCGTGCCAGGAGCCGCACGGCCAAGGACTGACTGACAGACAGACACGCACCGCCACCACAACACACGAGACTCCGGCGGGCCGCGCTCGGGCTCTTGGCAAACTCCTGTGTCGGAGAGGTCTCCCGCGGAGCCGCGCGGCTGCAGCGCCAGGTCCGCTGCTTTCAAGCCCAGATCGAAGGACGCAGCGCTCGCGTATCCGGCTGCGCCAAAGTCACCTCTCCACGAAGGCGCACTCGGAGCCTAGCAAGTGAGTAACCCAGCATCGGGGTTCGCAGCTTGGTTAGCTGCTTCCTGCTCGCAGTCGGGACCTCTCTGGCACCCGCTGATGGCGCCGGGACAGCAGTCCTTGGCCGGCCGTAACTTGCTTGCACTGTGCCGGACTCTCGACTTTGGAGAGCACTGGCTGGATTCTCCCCCGCCGCCCTTCGGCTACGGCGCCTTGGCAGCCCCTTCTGTTTTCGGGTGTGCGTGGGGGCATGCCCTGTGACACGGGGAACGTGCCTCTGCTTCCGTGTTTACATCTCACTGGCCTCTTCTTTTCTCCCCTATCTCTCCTACAGCATGTTCGTCAAAACCGAGACCTTGGAGTTCAAGGAGGAGGAAGATGTGCTGGTGTTACTTGGCTCGGCTTCTCCGGCTTCGGCCGCCCTCACCCCACTGTCGTCCAGCGCAGACGAGGACGAGGAGGAGGAGATGGGCGCGTCGGGAGGGGCGCGTCGGCAGCCTGGGGCCGAGGCGGGACCCGGGGCGCGGGGCAGCTCTGCCGCGGTCGCTGCCGAGGGCTGCCGGCCCGCGCGGTTACTGGGTCTGGGACACGAATGCAAGCGGCGTCCCTCGCGGGCGCGGGCCATGTCCCGCGGCGCCAAAACGGCCGAGACCGTGCAGCGCATCAAGAAGACGCGCAGACTGAAGGCTAACAACCGCGAGCGGAACCGCATGCACAACCTTAACGCGGCGCTGGATGCGCTGCGCGAGGTGCTCCCCACGTTCCCCGAGGACGCCAAGCTCACCAAGATTGAGACCTTGCGCTTCGCCCACAACTACATCTGGGCGCTCACCGAGACCCTGCGCCTGGCTGACCACTGCGGGGGTGGCGGCGGGGGCCTGCCGGGGGCGCTCTTCTCCGAGGCTGTGCTGCTGAGCCCAGGAGGCGCTAGCGCTACCCTGAGCAGCAGCGCAGACAGCCCGTCGTCCGCCTCCACGTGGAGTTGCACCAACAGCCCTGCGCCGTCCTCGTCCGTCTCTAACTCCACCTCCCCCTACAGTTGCACTTTATCGCCTGCCAGCCCGGCCGGGTCAGACTTGGACTACTGGCAGGCCCCAGCTCCCGACAAGCACCGCTATGCATCTCACCTCCCCATAGCCAGGGATTGTATCTAGAACTGCCGTCTCTGCTCTTTCCCCTCCTCCCCGCCCACCTGCCAGGCCTTACTGGCACCCGTGGCTTGTCCTCCCCTCCTCACCAACAAGCCCACCTCCCGCCCTTACACGCCTCCATTCTCCGCGCTCTGGAAGCCACTCACCCCGCTTCTTGGAGCACTTGCTTTCCGTAGTTGTGGGTTCCTTCCTGCAGATGGGCTTTCGCGAAGATGCCAGGATGGGGACTAGGGAAGATGAGCTGGGAAAAGAGGTGGCGAAGGTGAAAGAGTGCGCAGCGGACGGCCACTCCTCCCTCCCTCGGCCAAGCCACGCCACGCCCGCTGAGTGCGTGTGAATCTCCCAGTGGAGATTCAACCAGTTCTCGTGATCTCTTCACTTTTGCTACCACATAGAGATGTTAATGTCGAGTAGAAACAAATGTATCTTAGCATTTGAATGATTTCACCAGTAATAATGTTATCCACAGATTTGCAAGGGCAAGCATCTGCTTTATTCCCATTGCTGTCTGCAGGCTGTGGGAATTTCACCTGTCAAACCAAACTTTCCCTCTCTGATGTGCACTTTGTTCTGTTTCCCATATTCGTCACAATGCCCATTGTCCTGTCCTTCTTTCTCCTTTCTCTTCACCATTTTGCCATCTGTCTGTTATGATTTATAAGGGGGGGAGGGACTTGTTTTGTTAGAGGGCCAGGTTAGAAGTCATTGTATAATTTGTAGGCTTTGTAATGATTGAATACAAGCGTGGAAATTTAGGCTGAACTCTCTATCAAAAGGAGAAATGTGGAGGAAAAGGGAGAAATCAGGAGGGAGGTTTGCTTCATGCATTATTTATCTCGACCTTTTAGAGAGAGGGAACTCCCCATTCTTTCAAGAGATTAAAAATAAATCAACAGTCTGAAAACCCAAGCAGACACGGAGCGTTCTTGGGATCAGCCACACACGTGTTCCCTTCTATTTATTATAAAGAAAATTTTCATGGGAAAAGTATGTATTTTTTGTATATGCGACAGAGTTTATTCTAGTATGTATTTACGTCTTGAAGAACAAGATTGTTCTTGTGATTAAACTATAATAAAGTATCTAATTTTCGTAAGTGCTGTGTGTTGCATTCTGTTTTTTTCCTGGCTTGTGTGGTTTTTAGGTGCACGAGTTGTGCTTTTCACTGTGTCAGATACAGTACTTGTGTTTAGGGGGGCAACATGTATAGTTTCACAGAAGAATTATAAGAAACAATAGTATTTGAGCCACAAATAAGAATAACTGAATAAAAGACTTTAAGAAATTAATTTCTGAGAAAACTGAACAGAAGGGGGCAGCAAAATTAAAATGATGATTACATCATAATAAACTCTAAGGTTTAATAATAAACTCTAAATTTTTGATTTTAAAAAGTAGGAAAGTGGAAACTTCATGCAAAATGTAGGAATTTGGTGCTTATACATCTTTGGCTTTATTTCTCCCTTGTAACCTAAAAGAACTGAATAGCGGACCCTAGGAGCTTGCTCTTCCAGCTCTAACATCTTTGTCACAACTACTAATAAATTCATCCTTGGACGCAGATTTTGTGTTAGCTGCTTTAACCAATTAGCTCATTTGAAAAGCAAACTCTTAGACGAAAGAATATATTCAGAGTAGATAAAAAAAAATCCCTTGGAAACAGCTCTGCTTTCACATAGTTTTAAAAGTAATTACATAGTCAAAACTTCTATGAGGAAACAAAATGGTTTAATTGACACCACAATTTCCAAAGCACCAATGAAAGACCTTTGATTGATTTGAGGTTAAAAATGACCAGTGAAAGCTGACCACATTCTAGTCTCAAGACTGTTCTCCGTAACTCAAACTAAAAGGTTATGTTTAAAGAAAAGTTAATTTGTTCACAGTCCTCTTCCCTCCTGCTCCTTCCCCTGGATAGCAATGGATAGCATCTGCTTCTAGTTTAGTCAAAATCCTCACTCATCTGCATGACACAATGATAATTTCTCCCCCAGATATCTGTCTGAAGCTCCTCCTTCTTTCCAAACACATGGAACAGCTTTAGTGTTTCCTGTTTTAATTATTTGATTTTTATCTGAGGAGGAAAAGTCTGGCATTTTTAGTTTTTATAGCTGTACAAAAGACAAAACTGTTGTAATTTCCTTCTAACTCTTCGCTACTCCTTCATTATCTGATGTGGTAAGAAGGAGATGTTTCTCTGGTGCATATGGCTAGAAACACATTTATGTTTCTTGTGTACAAAAAGGCAAGCCAGTCAAACAAAACAATTGTAATGCAAGAGCTTGAAAACATCCATTTGTTGTGGAATAGCATCTTGCTCCTTTAATAATATTGGGCATGTGAGGTGCCTCTTCTAGAAACTTGCCAGCAGTTCCAGTTCATGGGATTAGAGTTGTGGCACAGTGTGTTGCCACACAGGATACTGTATCAGGTTGCCAGTGGCAGTCCCAGCTGCTCCACTTCTGACCCAGCTTCCTGTTAATGTGCTTGGTAAAGTAGCAGATGACAGCCAGTGTACTTGGGCCCCTGCCAGCCAATCAAGATGGAGTTCCTGGCGCCTGGCCTTGCCCTGGCAATTGAGGCCACTTGGAAAGTGACTGAACAGATGAAACATCCCCTCCTCTTCTGCAACACAAGCATTGCATTTCAAATAAAATAAAAAGATGAGACAGAGAGAGAGAGAAATCATGCCAAGGAACCACTGCTTTTCCAAGACTGTGAGAATCCTCTTCAATTGGCGAAGTGATCCCTTGAAAGCCACCCTAAGTGCTTAGCTGGAAAGGCAGGGATGGGTAGCCTTGGGGTATAGGACAAATAACTCCCCACCTGGTAAGAAGCTTCCTTCACACAGTTTCTACCTGGAGGTGCCCATAGAAGGCCGCGGGCTTCCTTCTGTCACATACAACCTCAACCCAAGATTTCCCTCCCCACCTAGAGCACGCCTTGAGTCACAGTAAATTGTTGTAGTTATTATTATTTTTAATGCCATCTAATACTCTCCTAGCTGGGAGTGCTCCTGCCCTAACATGGCACACTCCCTAGCCAAACCGTCCTTTTCCTTTTCCGTGGCAGGAATGGGTGCAATTGCAGGGTCTAGCCGCTGCTCCCACACTAGGGGACAAGGTGGTCAGCACTGCGATGAGTTAGCCAAGTCCACCCGGCGCAGGCAGCGGGGTGCGTCGCAGCCGGTTTCTTTCTTTTTCTTTTTCTTCTTTCCAACAGCGCTGCGGAGCTTTTCCTTTGGTGACTCTCCCATATCTCCAGTGGTGCCAGATCGGTTCAGCGCGCGGGCACCTAAGCGTCTCTTGGCTGTCCTCAGTGGGTGTTGCTTCCAGGGGGAGACCAGGATTCCTGCGCTGGTGTGTGCACTTGTTCTGAAAGGTGCAGACCTTGTTACAGCGCATACATATCATAAATGCAGCCAAGGGTCAAAAAGGGGGAGAAAAGAGAAAGAAGGGACAGCCTCGTTCTGGATCCTGCAGGTGCACGGCACCCATCCGCAGCCCCAGCCCCAGCCTCAGGCCCAGCCAGGGGTGGGAGGAGAGGCTTGAGCCGGGTGGGTGCCCTCCAGAACGGAGCCCTGTGCAGCCTGGCTGGGGCGAGGCTGCTGGAAGGGCTCCGGAGGCCTTGACCCTGATGGGGTCATTCCCAGAGTTTTGTCTGACAGCTCATAGGTCAGTTTTAGCGGCGCCCACAGGCCTGTTCTGTGAAGGGTGGCAGGGCACCCGGCTGGGCTGGAGACAGGATGGAGGTTGTGGGGTGAGGCTGGGGGCCGCTGCGCCCCCACCGGTCGGGTGCACCTCCAGCTTGCCCGGCCTCAGGCGGGTTGACTTCTGGGCGCCTGCACCTGGAACCGGTTGAAAGCGCCTCATCCTTCAGCCTAGCCAGCGCCTGCCTCCCTCCAGCGCTTAGGGCTCCCAGGCGAGCTTTGAATGTATTAATTAAATAAAGCGGGCAGCTCTTGAATTGTGCCCAGTGCAGGGCGCTGCCGGGAGCGTAAAAGTCCCGGCCTCCGAATCCGTCAAAGAAATGTGTGAAAGGAGAATTAGTGAAATTAGGTTAGACCAATAAAACGTGAGGGCTCCAAGCACCCCTCCTCCTTCCCGCTCCCCCAGCCCGGGGCGAGTAGGGCTATCTGGTCTGATCTATTGTTTCCCACCCTGGCAGGGGGTTCATTGTGTGATAAATAATTCCCCCTCCATTTTCTTTTACTCTTAAAAAATAAATGGGTATTTGCATAATCAGTGCTTTGAAGTGGCCAGAAATCCTAGGTTTGGTCTCCCCAAGTCCGCTATTGGTCGCGCAGCAACAAAGCTAGATTCAGATCTTTCATTGCACTGACCGCGTGTGGGGCTGACGAGTCAAATCAGCAGCAGCGGCCTTCGGCGGCTGCCTCCCTCTTAAAGGAACCACTTTAATTATTAAAGCTCAGGAATGCCCCCACAGGGGGAGCTGGGGTGAGTTGGGGTGGCGCAGGAGTGTTCTCAACCCCTTGCACCTCGCCCCGTAGTCCAGGGCTCATTGTTTTCCGCAGCTTCCTTTTGAAAGCTCTGGGTGCAGGTGAGGGACACGCTTTCCCACACCCCCTCCTATTGGTGGCGGATGCAGTGGGGGTGCCCTTCTAGGCTCTGGCTGGTTTGCGATCCGCAGGTGTCTCCCGAGCGGAGCAGCGGTGAAATCTGCAGGAACCATCCTGCCCCTTTCCGCCCCCTCCGCCCACCCGTTTTGCTTTTCCTTGCTTAGCCAGTGGAGATGGGGTTCGTTTTAAGGACGACGCTGAACGGGAGTCGCTTTTTGAGTCCCTGAGGGTGCGGGTTCCACAGCTTTGGGGCAGTTTCAAATTCACTCCCCTACGCCCCTGCCCGGGACAGGAGAGGCAAGCAAAGAAGTTCAGTCATCCGGAAAGCGGAACGCGAAAGCCGGTGTGGCCGGAGCTATTCTTTCCCCCAGTGAGGTGGTGTGAGTTGTTGAGAGGACCGAGTGGGAAAAGATCCTGATGGTGTACAGGCTCCCACAAATGACTTTCCCCTCCCCGCTCCGCTATCGATGCCAGGGTCCGGGGAGGGAAGGATGGGGCTCTGCTTTCGCTCTCATTGGCAGCTTCTCCAGCTGCTCAAGAAGCCAACTTAGACGCCTGACTGGGGACACGCAGGCTTGGCGCTCCAGCCTGGGCAGGTGTCACCTGCGGGAGGGAACCCGAACGGGAATGGAGCAAGATACTCAAAGCATCAGGGTCTTCTCCTGAAAGTCCACGGTCTCCTCCCCAGAGAGCACATCACGGATTTGACCCCATCTGGGTCTCGCTCCTGGTGCCCAATCAGCTTTTGGCTGCAAATTTTCAGTCAACAGCTTCAGTGATCCACTCTTGTATTTGTGTATCTTTCGCTTTTCGAGCCTGTAGCCACTTTCCAACAAAATAAGTGATAGGTCTCTGAAGAAATAAAAGGATCTGAGATTTACAGTTCTGCGCAATGGGATCCCGCGTTGAGGTTCCGTTTTGGGGACTTCAGATACAGGCTATTACATGTTACTTCAGAAACTCAGCTTACTGCCTGTTACATTCACGGCTGTTAGAAATTAAGAGACAAGCAGTAAAAAGTCATTTCGAGGGATACATCTCCAGGAGCAGGCTGCTTGGACTGGAGCTGACCTACAAGACTCCCTATGGGCTTCTAACTTCTCATTGACCTGAGGGAAGCAGCCAGTGTCACCAAACGTTTCACCTTCCGTCTGTCCACATGTGCTAGAAGGCTCACATCTCCCTTCCTCCTTGTGACTCAGTAGCTGGAGGCATGCCTGGAAACACGAAATGATGGAGAAAAGAATCAAAACTTCTTGCCTATTTTATTTGATGCGGAAACCAAAGTGCTGCAGTTCCTGAAAAAAACAAAAAACAAAAAACTAGAACCTTTAAACTGTAGAGAAATGGGACTGGTTTCCATGGCAGCAGTTTGCAATAAAGCCTAATTCCATGGGACAAAGAGACCATCTTCCTTTACAAACGTGTTTATGATCCCTTTGTGTATTGTATTTTGGCATGAAAGCTTCTCTGCACTGTCATGGCTCCATGGGCAGCTTTCTGGCTCTCAAGGAGTTTATTGCCCCCTTGGCATAAGAATAGCTTAAAGAAGTCACATTAGTGCCAGGGTGACAAAGAGTAAGACCACAGGCTCACCATTGCTTTCTCTATAATACATCAATCCTAAGATGCACCAAGGCAGTCAAAAATGAAGCATTCTGGGATAATCTTAATTTAACTTCCTTTTTGCCCTCTGTCATTTTCTAGCCACTGAATCATCCCATGCAAACAATTTCAAGATTGCATCAATGTAAGAATTATGCTTAATTTAATTTGTTTTGTTATTTCACTTTTTGAATATTTTGAAAATAAGTCAGGTGAGGTGTAACTGGAGGAACATCTAAACATACTTTTCTTTTTTATTCATTTTTAAATTTTAATTTGAAAGGTGAGTTGACGGAGAGAAGGAGAGACAGAAACAGAAAGAGATCTTCCATCTGCTGCTTCACTCTCCTGCAGTAGCCGGAGATGAACTAGTCCGAAGCCAGCAGCCAGGAACTTCTTCTGGGTCTCCCACATGGGGGAAGGGTCCTAAAGATTTGAGTCATCCTCTGGTGTTTTCTCAGGCCATAAACAGGGAATTGGATCGGAAGCGGAGCATATAGACACGAATCAGTGCCCATATGGGATGCTGGTACTTGAAGTGGAGAATTAATCTGTTGCACCACCATGCCAGACTACAGCCATACTCTTTAGATAAGTGTTGTATTGATTTGTGAATACTACTTCCATAGGATAATGCTAAGAACATGATAAAAATTTTAAGCAAACTTATCTATATTCCTACTGGTTTGTTTAACTGTAAAAATCACTATGGCAATACCTTAGAAGTAGATAAGGAAGAATATGATTTTGCTAGTAGAGCAACTCCGAAGTTTTAAGTTCAAATGTAGTGTTCTGTCTGAATCAGCAGGGAATTCTTTCAGAACATGTCTGTATGACAATGGGTAGGTATATAGGCAAGCATTTCCAGTAGAGTTCTTGCTCCTTTTTTGTTGTTTTTGTTCATTTTTGTTTATTGCTTTTCACTCACTTGAAACACACACACACACACACACACACACACACACACACACACACTCTGAGATCTTCCATCTGCAAGTTCAAATGCCCCAAACTGCCAGAACTGGGTGGATCAAAGCCAACCCCATGGGATGCAGGCATTCCAAGGGACATCTCAAGCACTATGACAAATGATAGCTTTCTAGTAAAGGTCTCCATGCCATCTACAGGCCGTCTACAGCGGAAGCTCTCTTATTTTCAGAACATCTGGGAGACTTCAGTTGTCTTCAGTTTAGAAAGTACCAGAAGGAGTATAATGGAAAATGAATTTTGTTTTTCTGTGAGAAATTAATTTAAAGGAAGGCTCAATTATCTTCAGGTGGAGCTGTTCTGGCGTCTTAGATTTGCTCTCATATACCACAGAGAGGTTCCTCGAGGTTCTAGAACTTTTTTTCAAAGAAGAACGGTGTTCTGAGTGTTAGATTAAGCTGACTTGATAATGGCTCTGGCCAGTGGTACCCTTATCCCCTGACCTCTGCAGTATTTTGAATCTTGCAGACATTTCTATAACTACATATATTGACAGTGAACATAACACCTCACATTAGAGAAAACTGTTATGGTGACAACTCCCTGCCAGAGTTTTTCAGACAACAGCTATTTTACTACATACTTATTTTCATTTTATTTGCAAGGTAGAGACAAAGAGACCAGTATAAAGAGAACTTCTATTTGCTGGATCACTCCCCAAATGTCTGTGACAGGAAGGGATGAACTGGGATCATTTTGGGGGTTGGAAATTCCATCTGAAGCTCCCTCACAGGTTTAGGGACCCAAGTATTTGCCATCTTCTACTTCCTCCTTGGGTACCTTGCCAGGAAGATTAATCAGAAACGTAGGATCTGGAACTCTAATCAGGCACTCCAAAATACGATGTGGGTGTTCCAAGCAATGTCTAACTCCTACTCCCAAGGCCCAGCCCCAGATAACAGTGATTATTATTCTACCCAAGAGAAACCAAAGTTCAATTTTCTTTAATAGCACCTGTTTCTTATTCAAGCCGATGAGTGAAATTCTTTTCAGCGTCATTTAGACTCTGATGTTCTCACATCATTGCTGAAGGAATAGAAGGAGAGTATTAATAAACACTCGTCTTTTTGAACTTTTTGTGTTCATGAAACAATTTTAAGTTCCAGAAATTTTGTTAAAAACTTTGGAGAGATTAAGTATTGCAAAACATTTAAGGAGCTGACATTGTGGCATGGGGCATCAGCATCCTGTAGGTGCACAGATTCAAGTTTCGGCTGCTCGGCTCTTGATTCAGCTCCCTAACGATGAATCTGAGAGAGCATTGCAATATGGTCCAAGCTGCACGCACATGAGAGACGTGGAAGAAGCTCCCAGCTTCAGTCTGGTCCAGTTCTGGCACTTACATTAACCAGTAGATGGAATCTTTCTCATTCTCTCTGTTAATCTTAAAAAAATTTTTTTGTATGTCTCTGTAATTTCATTCAGATGACTTAAGAGCTTGGAAAAGCTGTTGAAGCAATTGATACATAACCTTACTGCCATTATTGGTCTTTTATTTATTTATTTTAAAGATTTATTTATTTTTATTACAAAGTCAGATATACAGAGAGGAGGAGAGACAGAGAGGAAGATCTTCCGTCCAATGAGTCACTCCCCAAGTGAGCGCAACGGCCGGTACTGTGCCAATCCGAAGCCGGGAATCAGGAACCTCTTCTGGGTCTCCCATATGGGTGCAGGGTCCCAAAGCTTTGGGCTGTCCTCGACTGCTTTCCCAGGCCACAAGCAGGGAGCTGGATGGGAAGTGGAGCTGCCGGGATTAGAACCGGCGCCCATATGGGATCCCAGGGTGTTCAAGGAGAGGACTTTAGCTGCTAGGCCATGTCGCTGGGCCCAATTATTGGTCTTTTAATATAAATATACATATGTATGTATACATACCTGTACACATTCATATATAATTGAGTTTGGGGAAACTTAATTTGTATTGTCAACAGTGAGAAAAGTATCCTAGTTGACTATGTTGAGTTGCCGTTGTACAGAAATTAACAGTCATATTGGTCTGGAAACATTAAACTTCATTTTTTTTTTATTTGTACCAGAGCAACACACTCTGTTAAATACATATAGGGTCTTATCTATGTGGGTTTGATTACAAAAACTAATGAAATAGTCTCTAAATAATGAAAAAAATGTAGAAGGTATTTGTTGTAGCAGTTAAGATACTACTTGGGACCCTTGCATCTTATATCAGGTACCCGAGTTTGACTAGTACCTCCACTCCCAATTCCTGCTGATGTTTACCCCGGGAGGCAGCAGTTGGGTTCGGGTAGTTCAAGTGGTTGGTTTCTTGCAGGACCGTGGAGTTCTGGGCTCCTGGCTTTGGCCTGGCCCTGAGCCATCCGTTGCAGGGATCTAGGGAGTGAACTAGTGAACCAGTGGCTGAATGATTTTTCTCTTTGCTTCTGTTCCTGTGTCTCTCTGTCTTCTTGCCTTTCAAATAATACAAAATAAACACCACATAAAAACATAAATAACAACAGCATTAAATAGGGCAGCAGTGTTTGTATCATTAGGACCTTTCTGTAGCTCACAGAATCGTGACATTCATGACCATCAGGCTATTATTCTCTTAGCCTGCAGTCCCATTTCACTGTCTGAGTAGAGCGATCTCTTGCTCCGACAGAGCTATCCCCTGCACACTAGACAACATTCTCATGTGTCTCAGAAGAAACAATTTCCTGGTTGCTATTATTAGACTCTTCCTTCAATCTTACTGTATCATTTCATTCCATAATGTTCAGTGTATTCCATCTAACAAAACGAGACTGCTGGATACTATCCAGGACAATCCTAATCTTCACCTATTCTAAGCCTTTTGGGCAAACTTAGACTCCTTACAATGGCCCCAGAGTGGGACCTCCTCGCTGGTATCTGTCTTCTTATCTTGAGATACTGAGACCTAAATAGCAAAGCTCGTTGGCTTTCTGGGTCCTCAGGAGGCATCTAAACCCACCATCAATGTTACAGAGAGGGAGAAAAAAAATTTGTAAGTTAAGCCACTAAGTTTTGGGGCCTGTTTGTTACTACATGGTAATGTAGCCTACCAACATGAATGTGGATGTTTGCTTATTTGAGGTGAACATAACTTTATTTATTTATTTTTTTTTGAGATTCATTTATTTTTCTTGGAAAGGCAAATTGACAGAGAGGAGAGAGAGAGAGACAGATATTCCATCCACTGGTTCACCCCCAAATGGCTGTAACTGTCAGAGCTGAGCTGATCTAAAACCAGGAACTAGGAGTTACTTCTCGGTGGGCCACGTAGGTGCAGTGGTGCAAGGACTTGGGCCATTCTCTGCTGCATTTCTAGGCCATAAGCAGGGAGCTGGATCAGAAGTGGAACAACTGGGGCAAGAACCTGTACCCAGATGGAATGTTCGTGCCGTGCTGTAGGCAGAGGCTTAACCTACTATACCATGGTGCTGAAATCTAAATGATTTTTATGTGAAAAAGCCTTTCATGCCTTAAAAATGACTTTAAAAATCAGCTTAGCCATTTTAATTGTGCAGTTGCATGATATTGAGTGTATTCTTATCAGTGTGCAATAGTTTGCTAGACCTTGCTCATACAGCAGATGGGCGATCTCTCTGTTTCTCTCTCTCTGTCCACCTTTCAGATAAAAAATAAATTTAAGAAAAATTTAAAAAAAGCTGAAATAAAACTTAACATCAGCTGCTCATTCACTTCCCTGGTAACACCTGTTAACTGCTGTTGTGCTTTCTGTTCTTACGAATTTGATCACTTCTGGTCATATAGTGAAAGGCATTTTTATTTTCAAAGCATGTCCACATTTTTCTTCACCTCCTTTCACAAACCAGAATTTTAACTCTCCACAGTACTGCCATACAAGTAAGCATATGCATAATTCTAATTGGTCCCTTCTGATATCTCATAGGAAATAGCAGTTTGGAGCTCCACCCCTTCTTTTACAGCTCTATTGCCTGGATGAGGGTAATTTTGCAAAAGGGTACCTGTTTTCTGAGACTCTGCCCCCCAAAGGAAGCCATCCACTTTCTTCTGAACCCTCGTTTTGCACTGTTCTTGCTGTCATGGCTGGCAGCAGTTTGGTGGACCTGAAGAGCCCATTGATTCCTGGGACCCTGGGGATAGAATCCACTGTGATGACATCATTTCCTTTTGCTCCACCCAGGCTTAAAGGGGAAGGCATAATCCACATCAAGGTGGAGTCTTATCATAATTTTGATGTAGAATAAATGATGAGGTCTTTTTTTTTTTTTTCATTTTGGGAATAGCCGGAGCATTGGAGGCTCTGAGGTTCAAGAGGCTGTTTGTGACTGAGTGCTTATATGATCCAATGACTACATGATCAAGTGTGAGCCAGCTAGGCCTGAGGCTAGATCAAAGACTTTTGCTTAGAATAATGCTCTCTACTGAGACTTCCAATGTTTTTATGAAGTACACTAGTTTTGCTTCCAGAAATATTTCTGAATGAAACTTAGCATTTGCTCTTGACATTACCTTTAAAAAGATTTCAGTTTTCAGAGTCCATATTATTTTCCAAAATACATGGAGAAACCTATTCTTAAGCTGCTTTTTGTCTTTAGGAACTAAAACTGCAAGCCTGTGGAGAGCAATGGAAATGTCCCTCAAGCTAGGCTGATATTTAACACTGACAGCAAAAACAGCTGTGTGCCTTGGATTCAGTTTTGTTTTCCATTCAGCATTTCCATCAGACAAAAGTCAATCATTTTAGGTGGTGAGGAAAAGTAAGCCTTTCAAAAAGATTTCTCTCTTTTGAGCTGCATCCAGGCACGAGATGGTGATCTGCTTTATAAAGAGATGCGTATTCTTTCATCTGCCTCCTTTCTTTCTGATTTTTAAAGGTGTCTCTTGAATTGGGCATCATAGACATATAAACACATCACACAGTAATTTAAAATTGTTTTGGGGGGAGAAAACAGATTAAGTCTCAGCTCCCCATGAATAGCTCTGCTCTCTTTTTTAATAAAGAAGAGTTAGATTGGACTAGTGCCTATGGCGTATTTACCTTCATGAACTGAAAAAAAAAAAGTTAATTACTGCTCCAAGCAAGTTAGTCTGGCTGTCCTGAGCTGTCTTTTATTAGTTGTCCCCTTCATTAATTTCCCTCACTGGATTTGCTGCTAATAGCTGCCTGGTCCCAGTCAGCTCAAAGCCGCATCTGTGCCATTGACGAGAAAAGTAGGAGCCTGGCCAAAGGGGGGCGGGGGCTGGCGGTGGTGGTTGAGATGGGGAGAAGGAGACGCTATTTACAAATCAGCTCTTATTAATGTGATGATCTGGTGCACTGAAGAGGGGAGACGGGGCTGCAAAGCAGAGAGTTGTTGGGCAGAGGACAGGCAAGGAAATCTGCAGGAGCCAGCACCAAGCACAGGCTTCTAGATTTTTAGTTCACCTCTGTGCAGTTGTTTCCTTGTCCTTGGCTTAGAGCAATACTTCCTTCGCAAAGACTGGGTGAAGTGTACTGCTCTGTTTCTGAGTCCTATGATAACTTGTCAAAGTATTGATTATTCAGTAAGAAGGTTTAATGTTCCTCATGTGACACAGATGCTGTGGGAGACGCAAGTCAATAAACGATCTTTCTAACTTGTGAGTTTAGAGCTTACTTTTAGAGATTAATTCAGCTGAAGACAGCATACTGAATGCACACACAATTTTTATTCTTCCAGTTATAATGTACAATGATTTTAAAAAGATAGTTGAGTTTGTCTATTTACTCATTGTTTTTATTCATTTGAAAGAGAGAGGTGAGAATAGGAGGTGAACAGAGACTCTCCCATCTTTGGATTCACTCCTTAATTGTCCACACTAGTCAGCCCTGGGCCAAGATGAAGCCATGACTGTGGAACTCCATCTAGGTCCCCCACATGTGTGGCAGGGACCAAAGCACTCGGGCCAACAGCCACTGTCTTCCCTGGCTCCGTAGCAGGAAGCTGTAGTAGAAAGCAGGGCTGGGACTCAAACCCAGGTACTGCAATAACCTACTGTGTTCACCCACACCTGCTCAGGTGTGTTACTTTAATAATATTCAGCTATGTTTTCTCATACTTACCACCAAGAAGAGCACTATCTTAATGATCTTGCTTACGTTGTCTGTCCTGATGAGAATATAAACTCCAGGACAAATATGCACAAGTGCATATGTGAGTGCGTGTGTGTGTGTATGTGTGTGCACTTTGTTCGGTGCTGCTATGTCTGGCCTTGTAATGTGCCTCCCACACAATAGGAGCTCAATAAATACTTGGGTTAATGGTGATGGGATGAAAAGATGCTCTGTAGACAAAGAACAGTCACTTCTAAATCTCAATTTGTATGCTGCTGTGGTTTGAATATGGTTTATCTCCAAAAGCATCATCTGCTAGAAGTGTGGTTTTCAGTGTGGTCTTGTTGAAAAGGTGGAACCCTTAAAAGGGATTAGTGGGAGGGTCAACCTGATGGTATAGTAGGTCTGTCGCTGTGGTGCTGGCATCTATACAGGTTCTGGTTTGTGTGCAGGTGGCTCCATTTCCAATCCATTTTCCTGTTTATGGTCTGGGAAAGCAGAGGCAGATGTTTGAGACCTTGGGACCCTGCAACCACAAGGGGGATCCAAAAGAGGCTTCTGACTCCTAGCTTTTAATTGGCTCAGCTCTTGCTGTTGCAACCATTTAGGAAGTAAACAGGAAAAGAAATTTTTTTTTCTCTCTCACCTCTTGGTAACTCTTTGTTTTCATATAAAAATAAATTTTTAAAAATAGGAAGGGCTAGTGGAAGGCAATTAAAGGATTAATGCTCACAATGGTGCCTGTCTCACAAGACTGAAATAGCCCTTCAGACACCAAAGGGTCAGGCCACTGACTATGTGGACTCTTTGGCAGATAGGGAACTGTGTTTCTGTTTTTCTGGGCTGTGTAATTTTCCAGCAACTGAAAAACTGAAATCGGAAGCCAAATAAACCTCTTTTCTTTATCCATTATCCAGAGATGAGTATTCTATTATAATAGCCTGTGACAGGCAAAGTTATATGCACACTCATTAGGACACATCTTAGTGAGCCCCCATTACATTTTGGCAAGGATGAAGTAGTTGTCTTATGTGTTAACACTTTTTCTAATCCCTGTCACACATAGATGTTGTCCTGGGTGGGTCTGCCTTAACAACCATTTTTCTTTATGTGGTTGTTCATTCTTTTTTTTTTTTCTACAAGACTTGTTTACTTATTTTTCTTAAGATTTCTTTATTTTATTGGAAAGGCAGATTTACAGAGAGGAGAGACAGAGAGAAAGATCTTGTATTTACTGGTTCATTCCCCAACTGGCTGTAACAGCCGGAACTGAGCCTCTCCAAAGCCAGGGAGCCAAGAGCTTCTTCTGGGACAGTCTCCTATACCAGGGTAGGACCCCAAGGCCTTGGGCCATCTGCTGTTGCTTTCCCAGGCCACAAATGTGGAGCTGGAAAGGAAGCGGAGTAGCTGGGACACAAACTAGCATCTATATGGGATCCCAGCGGTGTATGCAAGCTGAGGATTTAGCCACTGTTCTATCACACTGGACCTGATTTGTTTATTTGAAAGACAGAGTGATGGAGAAAACAGAAAAAGAGATCTACCCACTGCTTTCACAGATGACCACAGTGGCTCTGGCTGGGCTAGGCTGAAGCCAGGAACCAGGAACTCCATCCAGGTCTTCCACACAGATGGCAGTGGCCCAAGCATTTAGGCAAGCATCTGCTGCTTTCCCAGGTGTAGTAACAGGGACCTGGATTAGTAGCAGAGCATCTAGACTCAAAATGGCACTCTGATACATTATGCCAAAGTCGCAAGTGGTGACTTAGCCCACCATATCACAGCATCAGCCCCAGAACTGCACCTTTTCAAGATGTACCTACATTTTTCCGAATCGGAGACAAGCACACTGCATTAAGTCTGTAAATTAGTGGAAACTAGGGGTCTGGAATATATTTTACTAAAATATAGTTGCTTGATAATACTAAGAGGCAATAGTAGTTTTGTAATGTACTTTAGTCACCATCTACATTGCTCTAATACAAAAAAATAAGTAAAAATTAAGTATTTTGGCTGTTTTCTACCTAAGTTTACGTGTAAAATTGACTTGGATTCAAAACCCACTTTTGATACAAGGTTGCCTTCAGAACTTTACTTTTCCACTAAGTTCATTTAAAATAGATATACATGAACTAACACACGTGAAGTGCTTGTCACATAGTCTGCTAATCCTAACAAGTGGTAGCTATTGCTATTATCTTCCAAAAAAGGATGAGCATCACTTGGACATGGTATTTTAAGTGTAAATATTAGGGAGTATTTAGAATTTAATTCTAAAAATAACATCAATTTTATTAAAGTATCATATTAAAAAACAGATAAAGCAATACTTTAGAATAATTACACCCTGATTTCAGAATTTACCTCAAAGTCTTATGTTAGAAACTCAATCCCCAATTTCATATGTTGATGGCATTTGGAGGTTCTGACCTCCTAAAACTGTGAGTCAAATAATCTTGTTTTTTGGATAAACTACATTGTCAATGGGATTCTACTAAAACAGAAAATAGAAGACAATTCATAAACTACCATATAATTTGATGCTAGTTGTTTTTTCATTCTTCATATTCTCACTGTAATGAAATTAACACAGGGCAAGATTTGCCATTGTAACTAGGTTTAAGAGCAATTCAGTGGCATAAAGTACATTCACAATGATGTCCAATTATCCCTGCTGTCCACTTCCAGAACTCATTTGACACCCATACAGAATCTCAGTATCCACTAAGCAACTGCCCACCTCCCTGCCCCCATGCCCCAGCTCCTGGAAATAGAGATATTTTACTTTTTGTCTCTACAACTTTGCCTATTTTGTTATAGGGTGTTCATTTAAGTGGAATTGTGCAATATTGTTTCTTTTAAGCCTGGCTTATCTCTCTTAACGTTACTATTGTCAAGATCAATCCACTTTGTAGCATGTGTCAGAATTTTGTTCCTTTTTATGCTGAAAAAAATCTCATCGTAACAGCTAATTGTTTTGTTCATCTATTGATCTGCTGATGTGAATGCATATTGCTGTTCAAATGGGAAAATATTTTCATTAAATACAATAAAATCATTGCTCCATATTAGGATTGTCATGAGATTTAAACCATGCAGTTTATTTATCCTTTAGAAGATTATTTATTTGATTATTATATTTGCAACAATTATTTGTTTTAACCCAATGAAAACTCTCATTCTTTCAAGATTTTGAAGAAAAAAACATAAAACTGTAGTATCTAGATTTTTGCTTCTCTGAACTGGGGTTTTCATCATTATAAATAGTTGAGATTTTGAACAATGGTTTGAATCAAATTTTCTTAGATGAGCTGATTGGGACATAGGGCTATTTCATCCTATGCTAATGTTATGATTTTCTTTTATAGGAAGAAATATTTGCTGTAATTCATATCTTAACACTAAACACCTATTGGCATTTCTCAAAATGAATACATAGGTAGCAATTACTATATTAATAGAAATTTGAGAATCAATCCTTTAGGCTTATACACAAAATTTTGTTTAGGGGTGTTTTTTTTTTGTATATTTGTGGACTTGAGTGAATGTAATAATGAGTTAAATACACACACATAACATCACAATACTTTCTTTAGTGAAGTAGCTTTTAGTTTTAGATTGTAATTAAATATTACACCTTCTCTATTTCTCAAGAAACAGCCTGCCTGGAATTTCTCTGCATCTGAACTGATGAGAATGACTTGCTGGTTAGATAATAAGATTAAGGGATCCTTCTCAGGAAACTGCTTTGGAGAAAGCAGTTTGGATTCTGAGTATTGGTTGAAAAGAAGTGCTCACCAAAGATGTAAAAGAGAGTCATTCAACATTTAAATGTGAAAAAGAAATAAGGTGCATTGACAAACACTGATGCTTCATAGCAGCAAAATAGCTATTGAATTTCTAGAATGGAGATATATGTTGAATCAGTTAAATATGGTAGCATGTAAACCCTTCTGCTTAATGTGTGGATGTCAAGCTTCACTTTCTGGCCAATATGATGTGATCTAATGTGCACAAGCAGAAGCTAGAGTCCTTGAGGCACAGAATGCTGGAGGGACAGGAGACTTAACAGCTCTAGAAACATGGAGGGATTTGAAATTGAGAAGTAATTGAAGCAATTAGCTAGGCCCTTAGGCAGAAAGGCTTCCAACTGACCAAGGTTTATTGTAGATGAGGCAGATGATAGCTTTGATCTTAAGGTATCATGTATGATGGGTGAATTTCAACAATATTTGGTTGGAAAAATGAGGACAAAGCAAAGCAGCCTAGCAATGGCTTTGGACTGAAGTGGGTGTGCCTCAGGCACTGGAGTATTGGGGGATGGTTGCTGGGAAGACAGCAGGAGAGTGTTAATTGGGGCAACTGTAGACATTACTTGGTCTGATGAATGGCTAAGGCAAATTATTGCCTGTGTGTTATTGCTATGAAACCTGCTGTTCAAGTAAAAAGGCAAAAATGAATTTGGACACAAAGACAGAAATTTGGTTCCAAATTTAATTATAAATCTCAAAAGTAATTTTCCACTTTCCTTGTATTTTCAAGCTCCAAAAAGTGGGTGTGGTACTCTCTACTTCATTGTTTCTGTTTTATTAATTCACTATGCTATTTATTCTATCAAATGATACCTATTTTGCTTTTATTCTGTGCAAAGTCTTATGGAAGGGATTTGACCTGCACATGGAACACATTGATGTGGAAAATCAATGATTGCAGAATTGTGAAGTATTATTTTAGAAATGTAACAGAAATATTATGGGGCCCTTTATGATTTAAGAGCAGGGTATGTTGGGTTAAAGAATAATTACAAAATGAACAGATGTTCAAGTTCATTTTGAATGTTAAGAATGGGAGTTGAGGGCTTAGGAAGATATACAAAGTTGCTTTTATTATTGAAGAGGTAGAATTTCAGCCACAGCAATCAATGATACAAAGGAAATGTGTGAAATGGAAAGGAAACTGAAGAAACAGCCCTGTAGAATGCTAATGTTTAAGGAGAGAGAGAGAGAAAGAAAGAGAAAGAGAAAGAGAAAGAGAGAGAGAGAGAAAGAGAAGGCTTTCAAGGAGAACCTAGAAAAGTGAAAACAGAATCAGAGCAGGTTGGTCAGGAAAAGAAGTTCTTGAGAAGCAACCTGTGGGCCACAATAAATGTGCTAGTGAAGAAAATAAACATTGACACGATACACTTGATTTCCCGATCCAGATTTCTTCACTGGAAAGGCAGTAAAGGCAATTCCTGTGGCAAGGTGAAGAGAACAGACAATGTGAACAGGAGATGAAGAATATGATATTTGTCCTTTGGGGATTGGCTTATTTAATTGAGTATAATGGTTGGGGCCATTTTTTTTACAAATGGTAAAATGTCTTTCTTTTTAATGGTTGAGTAGTACTTCAGAGTAGATGTACCGTAATTTCTTTATTCGTTCCTCTTTTGACAAGCAAATGTGTTGTTTTCACGTCTTCACTATTATAGATTGTGCTGCTATAAATACAGGGTTGCAGGTTACTATCTCATATGCAGATGTCAATTCCTTTGGATGCATTCCCAGAAGTAGGATAGCTGGGTCATATGGTAGATCCATTTTCAGTTGCCTTAGCACTCTCCATACTGACTTCCATAGTAGCTGCATTATCCTGTACTGTTTATCCACCAGCAGTGGAGTAGTGTGTCTTTTCCCCCAAATTCACACAGCAAGGTGTTAGTGGATTTTGAAATGGAGGCCAATCTCACTGGTGTGAGATGGAAGCTCACTATGGCTTTTATTTGTGTTCTCCTGTGAGCTAGGCAGCCTGAGTAGTTATTAGCTGTTAGAGTTTGTTCTTTTAAAGGACCCCTGCTCATTTCCTTTGTCCATTTCTTCACAGGGTTGCTTGTTTTGCTGTTGTTGAGTTTTTGAAGCTCTTTGTGAATCCTGGATAATAGTCCCGTATAGGTTGTGTAATGTGCAAAGATTTCTCTCCCATTCTGTTGGTTGCTTCTTCATTTGTTGACAGTTTCCTTTGGGGTACAAAAGCTTCTTAGTTTGATGTAGTCCCATTGGTTTATTTTGCTTGGACTGCCTATGCATTGGTGACTCTTTAAAAAGTCTTTACTGAAAATAGTTTTCTAAAAAGATTTCTAAATCTTTCCTATTTATTTATTTATTTAAAATAATCTTACTTAGTTGATTAGGTACAAAGGGTAAAGGGCTACAGGAAAGTGGGTAATACCATTATTTCCACACTAATATCATTTTCCCCCTGTATCTGGGGTCAAGGGAGAAACAAAAGGAAAAGCCTCACCCAGCCTCCCACCCATCCCATGTCCCTGATGTGAGGCATGCTCTGAGAGTCCTGCTCAAGCAGTTTTGATAGTTCAACAGGTCTGAATTGCTGTCAATCTTGCCATTCCAAATACGATGAAACCTATTCAGAATCCACTGGCTAACATAGTCTCTTTATGGTTGGGGTTCTGAGATTAGCAGTTCAGTTGGAGGGATCTCCAAAGAAACTTCATCTGATCCCAAACCTGATTCCTGTATGAGTTTGCCAGTACAGGGTCTGGCACAATCCGTCACCCCAACAGTTTATGCACATGTTGGTTGTTGCAATTGCAGGGTTAGTTCTGTTTCCAGCCCTGTCTTCTTCCACTTTTACCAATGGGTGTTGTAGTTCAGCTCAATCCTACTCACTTCATACTCGGTTCTCATGCAAACCAGTGGGAGCTGCAGCCATACATGTGATGGTGGGTATCTTCCTCTGGCCTGGTCTGGGTTGCTCCATATCATGGTTTTTGCACCCATCTGTAGGGGCTGTGTTCCGACAGAGGAGTTTCCCAAGCTCCTCCTTCAGAACCTCTCTCTATGCCAGGTCTTGCACATGCTGGTGGTTTCATGGGCCAGCCCTCATTGCTGGCCTTCCATACATTTCAGTTCTTGGTGCTGGGTGTTTCACCCTAGTCAAGACTTGTCCATACCCAGACACTGCTCACACATGGCTCAGTAGGGGCAGAGACCCAGCCTAGTCCGTCCTACATCTATCCAGGTTAAATCTTTTCTAAAAAACAACTTTTAAGTGACTTTTCTAAGACTTTTCCTAATTCCTTTATCTTGTAGAATGCTGCCTATGTTTTCCTCTAATAGCTTAATGGTTTCTGGGTACAGATTTAGGTCCTTGATCCATTTAGTGCTGATTTTTGTATAAGGCTAGATTGAGGGTCTTGCTTCTTTTCCTCTTGCTTTCCTTGCTTCCTCCCTCCCTCCCTTCCTCCCAGTTCCTTCAGACATATGGCTAGCCCTTTTACCTGGTGACTTTTTAGTTTTTTGACATGGGCACTAATTGCAATAAACTTTCCTCTTAGCACTGTCTTAATTATGTCCCACAAGGTTTGGTATGCTGTGCTGATACATTGATTCATTGCAAGCAGTCTTTGTTATTTCCTCTTTGATTTCTTCTCTAACTCATTGTTCATTTAGCAGCATGTTTTTCAGTCTCCAGGTATTTGAATGTCTTCTGGGGTATTTTGACTTATTGATCTTCAGTTTCACTCCATGATGGTCCAAGAAAATGAATGGTGTATCTATATTCTGAAATTTGCTGAGATTTGTTTTGTGACCTATAATGTGATCAGTCCTGGAGAAGGTTGCATGCACTATTTTTTGATCCCGTTTACTAGTATGTTTTTAAGCCATTTATATTCAGGGTTAATATTGACGGGTAATAATTTGGTCCTGTCAGTTTAGCAATGGGTTTCTCATTGGTTGATTTAGGTTTGTCATTTTATTGAGATGTTCTACACATTTGTCTTTGGTTTTGGAAGGTGGTATTCATTTTCTGTTTGTAGTACATCTTTAGGCAACATCTGTAGGGCAAGAATGGTAGAATTGAAGTCTTCCAGTGTTGGTTGCTTTGGAAATACTTTCTTTCATTCTCAAAGACAAAGGAAAGCTTTGCTGGGCAAATTATTCTGGGCTGACAGATTTTTTTTTCTTTAGGATCTGAAATACGTCACTCCCTTCTCTTTAGCCTGTAGAGCTTGCTCTGAGAGGTCAACTGTGAATCTGATTGGGGCTCCTCTATAAGTTAATTGGCTTTTCTCACGTGCATATTTAAGTATCTTTTCTTTATGTTCAATCAAAGAGAGCTTGATTATTATGCATCATGATGAGGATTGCTTTTGATTGACTCTATTTGGAGTTCTGTGCCCCTCTGTACTTTGTTTTCCATTTCTCTCTCCATATTAGGGAAGTTCTCAATTATTATTTCATTGAATACATCTTTGAACCCAGCTTCTCTTTTTATGCCTTCTGAAACTCCCATAACTCTTGTGTTTGGCCTTTTGATGGTGTACCTTAATTCTTGGATTTTTTTTTTTAGGTTGACTCAGTTTCTCTTCCAACATTTTGACTGCTTCAGTATTATTGAAGGAGGTGACTTCCAATGATGAGATTTTTTCTTCTGCCTTACTCATTCTAATATTGAGGCTTTCCACTGAATTTTTAATTTGCTTGTATTGTATGCTTCATTTCTAATAATTCAGTTTGATTTTATACTATTTCCTGTGTCACAAATTTCTTGGACTTCCTGAACTCCTATGTGTGCTTCTTGTTGTTTTTAAGGAGCTTTATAACAATTTAAAAAGCTCTTTTTCTGGCAGTTCTTTGGTGACTTTCTCATTTGACTTGGAGATTAACATAGTCTTTTGCTCCTTTTCAGGGGATGTGTCACTAATCTCACTCATTGTGCTTGTGCCTCTTCTTTTGCCCTTTGGCATTGCAACTTTGGTTAGTGGATTCTTCTCCTTGGGGCTGGGTTTTAAGCTGTGTCACCCACAGGTCTACAGATCAGTTTTACTAATCCTGTTCAGTACCATGTTCTACAATTTGCATCAGTTACATTGCTCTTTCAAGTGAGCTTCGGTCTGTGGCTCCCC
The DNA here is from genome assembly GCF_017591425.1 of Ochotona curzoniae. Classification (NCBI taxonomy): domain Eukaryota; kingdom Metazoa; phylum Chordata; class Mammalia; order Lagomorpha; family Ochotonidae; genus Ochotona; species Ochotona curzoniae. Next base: position 49,696,550 of record NW_024467119.1, read on the forward strand.
TGCTATGCTTCTGTCATGGCCTTATGTAGCCTTGGCTGCCAGGTTGTACCTCTCCATGTTCTGTGATCCTGTGCTGAGGCGACATCATTATCTGCTCAACCATTCTCCTGCTCCTGGTTGCAGCAATATCTGGGATTAGGGAGACACCAGCTGTGACTTTAACCTAGGTCACAGGGCTGTGTTACCTCTTATATGAAATTTTTTTCTTTCCTCCTCTTGCTGGAACCTGCTGGCAGTTAGGTGTGGGGACAACCTGAATCTATTTTGGATGGGACCCTTTAGATGCCAAATCAATATTATTTTTCCAGTGGGACCAGTGCAATACATTGAACTGGAAGTGAATTTATCACTGGTTTAGTGCTTGAGCAACTCATTGTTGTCACTCCCCAGAACCTTTGCCACAGAACTCAAATGGTGCCTGATATGGCACTGGTGTGGATCTGGGCCATGCAATATATCCTCTTCCCACACCCATCCACTAGGTCTCTGCCACTGTTTGTCATGATCAGATTTAAAAATTCAGCAGGGCTAACAGTTCTATGGCTGAGTTCACCTGCTGAGTTCCCAGTGATCTCTCCTTTCCACCTGACTAATTGCCGCTGGAGTATCCATTCATTGCAATACCAATTCACTGTTTCTGCTGCCTCCCTGTGTCCAGGGGTCTCCAAATGTCCCTCAGCCATTGACCTATCCTCTCCCTTTTCCTAGGATTACACCCTCTGCTTCTCCTTAACCAATACTTCTCTATCTGTTTTAATCTGTCATCGCCTTATTTTATTTTATTTTTACTGTTGTTGATGTAGCTGAGAAGCATGTATACCCATGGAGGCCATCAATTAGGGGAAGAATGAGGTATGGAAGAAACAAGATGGGATAAGACTTTTCAAATTTTTTCTTTTTCTTCTATATCTGCAGGTGGGAGGAGGTAAAGGACGGTGGCCACTCTTTGCTGTTAAATTATCAGCACCTGGAGATGGGGGACATTTGATGTCATCAAGAGATCCCAATGTAGGGAAGATTGTTTTGGGGTGGTTTTGATAGTTCTGAGATGCTATTGGTTTTATTGCTCCAAGGTTGAAGAAATCTTTCCGTGCCCTATTGGTTTACAAAGTCTACATAATTGCATCCAGAAACTACACACTTTCTGCAAAATTGACTATCGTGGATACTTGCTGCAAAGTTTGGCCAGGAAAGGTGTCCAGCCTGTCCTGTTCTCCTTCCTCTGATGAGGGACTTGATGTACTCTGCTGCTCTAGATGAGCTGTCTGTATGGCATCTGGAGCATGCTGTCCATTGCTTAGGCATCAGAAACTGAGGAAGACCCGTCCTGATATATGCACCCCAAAGTTGATGATTTTCCCTGTGGTTGGGATTTCAGTCCAGCATGGAAAATATTAGCATATTCAAATAATTTCATCTACTATTTATATAATCACTTAAGTTGAATATGTTACTGCATTGATTATTTATTATGCTTTCATGATTTGTATTCTAACTCATGTATTTACTTGAATTTTAATTAATGTTTTTGAAATAGATTTTAACAATCTTTTATTTATCTGAAAGACAGAGGGAGGGAGAGAGATTAGTCTTTCATCCTCTGATTCACTCCTCCAATGCTCACAGCAGCAGAGCTGAGCCAAGTCAGAGTCAGGAATCTGGAATGCTGTGCAGGTCTCCCTAGTGTGTGGGGTGTCCCAGTACTGGAGCTGTCACCTGCTGTCTCCCATGTTGCACGTTAGCAAAGAGACTGTCCATCTGCTGGTTCACTCATCACATAGACAAAATGACCAGAGCTGGGTTGATCTGAAGCCAGGATCTAGGAGCCAGGATCTTCTTTCAGGTCTTCCACATGGTTGTAGTGTCCCATGTACTTAGATTGTCTTGTTCTTCTCTCGCAGGGCGTTTAGCAAAGAGTTGGCATAGGAAGTGGAGATGCCAGGCTCAAACAGGGACCCGAATGGGATTTACTCATTATGCTGCAGCACCAGTTCTACTTTCAAGATATTTATACTTATGGTAGGTTTTGTTTTCCTTCTTTATACATTAAAAAACATTTTATCTGATGTTATTACCTATGTACTTTCTCAGGTGAAATTTATTTGTCAAGTTTCAAAATTCACTGCCATTTGAGTGAGATATCCTAACATGTCATCCTTTTTGGGAGTTTGGGAAATATATCAGATTTAAGACATGGGAAATATGATCTAAACTGACTGAAGCTAACAAGGGAGCACTTTAACTCCAACCATGGATCAAATGGGATCTAAAAATGCAGCTTGATTGGAGATTAAACAATGTGGTCAAGACTCAGCTTTTTTCACCTCTCAGGAGCAAGGACAATTCTCCTGACATATTCTTGTTCTTTGTGGCTTCTGGACATCTGCCAGGGAGCATACAGCCCAGGGCCCAGCTCAGGGAAAGCAAGAGTCTGCATCCATGATTGTTCAAATAGAAGACTAGAAATTGACTATTGTGGATTTGGCTTGGCTTCAGGCTGGTCCTGAGTACAACCCTGAAGCCATCGGCTGTGGTCAGAGAGAGAGAGAGAGAGAGAGAGAGAGAGAGAGAGAGAGAGAGCTACCAACTGATTAAAGAAATTGAAGGGGTTTAATGTGATGGCTCAATTGGCTAATCCTCCACCTCCAAGTGCTAGGATCCCATTTGGATATCAGTTTGTGTCCTGGCTGCCCCACTTCCCACCCAGCTCGCTGCTGTGGCCTAGGAAAGCTGTGGATGTTGACCTAAAACCTTGGGACCCTGCACGCATGTGGGAAACTGCAAAGAGGTTCCCGGTTTCTGGCTTTGGATCTGCTTACCTAAGGTCAAAGTAACCACTGGGGAGTGTTCCAGCAGACAGAGGATCTTTCTCTCTTTCTTTCTCTCTGTTTCAACATAAATAAATCATTCTTAAAAAATAAGAAATCTGAGGTCATCGCTGTAGCTGGTGATGGAGGTGGTTGGTGGGTTCTCCAACTACTTGTTTCAGGGTTGAGTTACCTGCTTGCTGCTGTGGTCCTCAGCTGCTGATAGTTCAGTGCTTGGCTGCCTCTGAGAATTGTCAATTTCTGACAACAACCCATGGTTTAATGTTCTCCCAAGAGGTGGTTGGGAGCAGTGCTGGCTGGCCTGGAGGCACAAAGGCCTTCTTCCTTCCCTCATACTGAGTTGACTCTAAAAGCTCTCATCGGCTTCAGGGTTCCCCTTTGCACACAGTAGAAAGAAGTGCGTTTCTAGTGTTTTACAGCACAGCCGGGAGTATAGGACAGCAAATTACTGAACATTTCAAAAAGCCTGAAGATTTAAATGGTCTCATCTGAAGGCAATGATAAATGTCAGTTGTGATAGAAATGCTAATTGCTCTGATTTGACCTCATTAGCCATTGTATGCATGTCTGAATATATCATACTGTGCTGCTTAAATTTATGCCATTAACATGTGTCCTTTAAAATGCTTTTTTAAAAGGGAGGCAGACTGAAAAAACTTTATTATTAATGGATTTCAACAAGCAAATTAGGGCAAAAACATGGAGTGTTTTTCCCTCAGCAGCAGGGTGAGGGAGGAGGGGTGGGAGGAGGGGTGGGTAGATGTGACCAGCAGAAGTGGGGGCCCTGGAGGGGGTCAGGGTCCTTCCATCTTGCTGCAGGAGGTTGTGGAATGGTAGAGGTTGTGTCTGAGACCTCTTCACTTCGGGATGTCCCACAGCCATGGGTTATGTCTGTGGGAAGGTAGATAGAGTGGGTCCAGGTTGTGACCCATCTACGCCAACATCATGCTGAAGGCTTTGTAGACAGGACAATCATCACAGCAGAAGTGGACAGCTGCTCACCACCTGTGGGGTGTCCTCTGAGTTCTGTGACTTGGGAAAGCTGATGAAGGAACCAGACAGTGACCCAGGCAATCACTGCAGCTTAAGTCCAAGATGATACACACTGAAGATCATGCCTAACAGGTTCATGCAGTCTGGCATCAGGTCATCCAAGGCTGTGTTACTCTTCTCTGGTCAGAACTTGTACCTTAGCACTTTGTTGGCCTCTGTGGCTCCCGACATACTGTGCCTAAATACGACGAGTGGAAGGCAGGGTTGTGTCTCCTCTACTGCTGGAGTTGCCACTCAATTTAAAATGTGTTTAGAGCAGCACATTTAAATAAACTATATTGGAATAGGTATGTAGCCTACTAGTTAAGGCCCCTCCATTTCATATTGAATGAAGTACCTAGTTTTCATGCTTGGATACTACTCCTAATTCTAGCTTCCTGCTATTATATCTCTGTGAGGCTCTGGCAATGGTTCAAGTGGTGGGATTCTTATCACCAAGCTGGGGACCTAGACTGGGTTAAGGGATGCTGGCTTCAGCCTGCCCTAGCCCAGCTAATGTGGCATTTGGGGAAGGACTAGCAAATTGGAGCTCTCTTTCACTCAGTCTCTATCTCTCAAAAACAAAACAGACACAAAATTTTATTGTTGTGCCATTAAATGTAAAGAACACAATCTAATTAGAAGGTAAATGCTACTGTGTGCCAGTTAGAAACAGCTTGTGAATGGAGCAAGACCCCCTGGAGCATTGAACTCTCAGCTATTTCAAACTGACAGGACAGCCTACGTTTGAGCGTTAAGAAGACATTAAGTGGGCCCAATGCGGTGGCTAAAGTCCTTGCCCTTGCACATGCCAGGATCCCATATGGGCACCAGTTCATGTCCTGGCTGCTCTGCTTCTCTTCTAGCTCCCTGCTTGTGGCCTGGGAAAGCAGTCAAGGATGGCCTGAAGCCTTGGGACCCTGCATCTGCTTGGGAGACCTGGAAAAGTCTCTAGTCCCCTGGCTTCAGTCAGCACAGCTCTGGTCATTGCAATCACTTGGGGAGTGAATCATCGGACGGAAGATCTTCCTCTCTGTCTCTCCTCTCTGTATATCCAACTTTCCAATAAAAATAAATAAGTCTTTTATTAAAAAAGAAGACACTAGGTGTCTAGCTGATTTCTGCTTGCTGGATTGTGTGGAGGACATGTCTTCCATGCTCTCCCAGTGGTAAATAGTGTCTCTCCCTGAAGAGGGCTTCTAGTTCTTTGGAATTTAGTTTATATGCTTGCCTTGAAATCCAAGTCCCCTAGAGAGTTCAGGAAAATTTGTAGATATGCTAGCCTTTTCTGGTTGTGAGGGTGGGTGCCATATTTCTCTTGTGAAATTCCACATCCCGAGTGGAAACTGGGCTCTAAAAATTCATAATTAAGTGAAAGAAAAGAGACAATCAGAAAGAGCAGCTGAGTTTCATTATGTGAAATCCCTATGGCAAAGATTCCCCAAGTTCTGCTGTGAGTCCCATGTCTGTCCTTTGGGTTTTTATGTGAGATCATGTCTCTTGTCTCATGTGTGTCCTAATGAACTCGCCTCGAATGGATCTGTACCTTGCAACTGAAGAGCTTAAAACACATATGAAATCAACCAGCCTAGATAAGAGAAATGAATTTACCTATGTGGTACTCACATAGTAAAGTCAAGATGCGCCCCCCCCTCCACCACTGACTCTTTTTGTTTTCAGAGCCTTCTTTTTTTTTTTTTTTTTAAAAAAAAAAGGTTTATTTATTCATTTGAAAGGCAGAGTTACAGAGAAAGGGAGAAGTGCAGAGAAATTGTCTATCTAATTGATTCATTTCCTGATGATGACAACAGCTGGAGCTAGTCCTGTCTAAAGCTAGAAGTGGGGAGATTTTTCTGGATCTCTCCTGTGGAGAAAGGGTCCAAATATTTGGGCCATCTTCTGCTGCTTTCTTAGGAGCATTAGCAGAAAGCTGGATTAGAAGTTGAGCAGCTGGGGCTTGAACTCACGTTCATCTAGGATGCTAGATGGATCACAGGTGGTGGTTTTACTTACAATGTCACAGCCGCAGCTTCAACCAAAGAGTCTAACTTATTGGTTACTCTGCTTAAAGAAATGTTTACGATGCAACTGAAGTCCTGCGTCAATTGACCTTCCAATCAGGATATTACCCAAATGGGGTTGGCTTCATCAGAAGACCCTTTGAAAGCAGAAAGTGTGCAGGAGGTGTCAGAGAGATTTGAAGCATGAGAAAGATTCGGTGTGCTGATGTTGACTTGGAAAGCAGAAAGGCTCTATCAAGAACCACAACATGGATACAAGTAGTGGAGAACAACACTCATCAACAGCCAGAATGAGACAGCATCTTCAGTTTTTTTTTTGTGTGTGTGAAATATTTATGTATTTTATTTTAGTATTTTTTATTTTAAAAAATTTAAAAATCACTATTATTATTTTATTGTACAGTTTCATAAGCTCTGAGATTTTGTTTACCCTATCCCCCAAATCTCTTCCCTGCTCTGATTTCTCCTATATTATTACAATAGTATAGTTCTTCATGAACAGTCATAAATTCATCATTGTGGGTATGGACAATGGCAGAGAGTCCAGCATCTTATTGTCAAGATACAGTTAATAGTTTCATTGGGAGGCCATCTTTGACCTGGAAGTAGAGATGCATATTGCATTATCCTCACATCTGGATATGATAGTCTCTATAACACAGTTACTATACATCTCCTCAAACAAAAAACCACAAAACAAAATCAACAGAAAAAATATTTGAAATTTTCAATGCCATAAAGTTAAATAAGATGCTACTAAATGACTAATGTATCAATGTAGAAATGAAAAAGAAAACAACATCCAAGAGGGGAACAGAACTCCTAAAAGGGTTGACCAAAAGCGATTATCACCATGACACATGATAATCAAGTTCTTTTCAGTGGAACATGAGGAAAAGATCCTTAAATGTGCGTGTGAAAAGTATCAATTGACATATAGAGGAATAGCAATAAGAATCACAGCTGACCTCTCAGAGAAAACTCTACAGGTGATAAGAGAATGGAGCAACATATTATATATTTTAAAAGGAAAAAAAATGTTGGCTCAATATGACATAGCCAGTAAAGCTTTCCTTTGTTTTTGCAAATGAAAGAAAATTCTTCCACAGTAAAGAAAATTTAATAGAATATGCTTATTGCAGACTTGCCTTACAAATCATACGTAAAGATGTTCTTTTGATAGAGAAAAGGAATAGCATCCCCCAAAATCAAAGACAAATGTGAAGAACATCCCAATAAACTTAAGAGAAGACTAAGTCAAACAATGAACAACCTATTGCTAAAATGACTACCATCTGTTCATATTAAGTCTGTAAATAGCTCAAACTCTTTAAGCAAACATTATAGATTAGTCGGCTGGATCAAAAAAACAAAACCCATTTATCTGTTGCCTACAGAAGACATATCTCACCACCAGTGGAAACTATATCTCACAGATTTTGATGTTTTTGTTTTTATTTTCATTTCTTCAAAACAGTTTTTTTCTCATATTCTTCACTGACTCATAGGTCATACAGTAGCATCATTTTCTTCAACATTTATTTATCTTATTTGAGAAGCAGAGCAGGAGATGAGAGAGAGAAACAGAGGGGTTCCATCTTCTGGTGCACTACCCAAATTACTGCAATGGCTGTGGCTGGGTCAGGTTGAAGCCAGGAGCCAGGATCTTCATCCAGGTCTTGCACATGGGTATAGAGGCCCAGGGAGTTGGGCCATTTTCTGCTGTTTTCCTGAGATCATTAGCAAGCAGTTGGGTAGGAAGTGGAGCAGCTATGACTTGAACCAGGCTTGGGCACCAAATTAACCTGCTAAGCCACAGTTCTGACTTCTCAGTTCTACAACCATGTGGAAGTCAATTCTGCCGAATCCAGATCCAGGCATGAGAATAGAAAAGATTCTTAAGCTAGTGGGTAGAGCATGGTCAGTAGAAACCTGGATTCTATGCTTGTGAAACTGACCCTGAGCAGCAATCCCATCCATCCCAGGCAGGTTTGGTTTTTATAAACTAATGAGACACGAACAAATGTTGTTTTAGGCAATTTGTTAAGCAGAACTAGATAATTAATATACATTGATTTCAAGCCAGAGGAATCTTCTGGAACTCCATGGAGCTGTAATCCTGAGTATAAGTAATTCAGTGACATTTTGTTATCAGCATCAGGTGTTTTTATAATCACCAAGCTTTCATAATCAGGATAGGAGATGCTTGACATTGAGCAGAGACTGAGGTACAGAAAATAGGGAAGAAGTGCTATGAAACTGAACTTGAGTGAGTAGGCAGTTGGCTAGATATCAGGTTCCATCACTTGAGGTGAATTAGAGTAAGTGCCATTCCTAAAGGAATGAATGTTAGTGTTAAGGCTTCCAACTGTAGCTCTGCTTTGGTTTCGAGGATGAAAATATGGCGGATAAATAATACTGATGCAACAACATAACAACTGTCCATAGAATATCCTGGGCCAGATGCTGTCTCATCAACTCTCTGTACTCTTTTAATTCATCCCAAACCAGGCTGTTAGTATTAATCCTCTTTTTCCTGTTGAGTGGTGGTAACAAACAGTGGTTGTAAGATGAACCAGAAAAGAAATAGGAAATGGGGGCACCTTTCTGGCGCAGGAAGGCCAAGTGTCTGTTTGTGTTTCATGGTGTACCATTAATCTTGGGGCTTCCAGTAATTCTTCATTGCTTTAGAAAAAGGAGGCATCACACTCTAATTCATATAACTCTTGTTAATCCACTGAAAACACCTGGCTACAGGGCCAGAATTGATGAAGTAAACCATTGCTACTTCTGATTTTTAACATAACCCATGCCTTTTCTGTGGCATATCATGCAATAATGCACACAACACACATGGGCAATGTTTAGGAATCATGTTGACAACTGGGTTATTTATATGTTTTGGGTGTTTGGTAGGGTCCTTCTTAGAGCTAATGACAGCATGTCACTGAGTCCAAGAATATATGGTAATCAGTTTTCCCAATGCTGGTTTGCAGATACATAAAATATTGTGTAAAACAACAGTATGATACCAACAACCACTTTCCCCTCAATTTTAGTTCTTATGCCCCTGACATTTTAATTATCTTAGTAAGCATGAACATAAAAATCATGGAAAATTAAAGGAGACTGAATCTCAAAAACTGATGGAACACTTAAGCATTTTTGCTTTTTTACTCAGGCAAAATACAAAAATAACAAACAAATGAGAAAAACACCCTGTCCACCCAGGAGCTAATCCATTTTCCACACTCATTATCATTCAGATGAGTCTGGGTAAGACAAAGATGTCGGCAGAGCTTTTTTCAGTGTCTGAGAATGCCTTTCTTACTCGGACTGTACAAATAAAGAGGACCCTCTGGATCTAATTAAGAGATTTTTCACCTGCCATCATTCATTCATCCAGTTCACAACCATTTATGGAACACGTGCTATGTTCAAGGCACAATGTTAAATACTGTATCACACTAAGAGTTATGCCACAACGGGCCAATCATAAAACCACACTCTTAATTAATCTTGCGATTTTTAATGATTTAATTCTTTTATTCAACAAGGCCTTATTAACAACCAAGTGCCATGCTAGGCAGAGGGGCTGCCAAAATGTGCTCATGGTTTCTGAATTCACGTGCGCATAATCTAATGGGAGGGAGGTAGAGGCATAAACAAGTAATTACTGTGCCGTTGCAGTTCCTCCATAATGGGTCTTGTGATGGTGTCATGGAGCCCGTGTGTGTGTGTGTGTGTGTGTGTGTGTGTGTGAGAGAGAGAGAGAGAGAGACAGAGAGAGAGAGTGAGTTACTAGAGGGAGTAGCAGGCATCAGAGAAGGTTTCCCTGAGCAGATGATCTTGAGCCGAGCCTTGAAGGATGTTCTCAGGCCTTTCCCAGGATTGAGGAAAGGAGGCAGGTTAGGGGAGGCTGACTCTGATATGGGTGGGGAGATCAGCCCAGGCACAGGGAGGAGCCTTGGGAACAACGGCTGAAGGACAGGTCATAGGTGGGGCACTGCGGTCATGTGTGACTGTGAGGAGGTGAGACTGCCTGGTGAAGAGATGGGAAGAGACACAAAGGAACACACATGACAATTATTTAGGTCTAATCAGATGAATTTGCTGATATTACTAGACTATTCTGAACTTAAAATAGCTTCAACAGCATCCATAAATAACCACGCAGACAGAACTGATTACTCTTCCTACTGTTGTGATGGCTAGCGCCACTTATTAGGGTTATTTGCATTTCCCACTCCACCCTGATCACAAAGGGCTTTTCCCTGAAGCCCAGGTTGTTCCTTATGCCCAGCACAGACTTTGGGATTAGATGAAGTTGAACAGTCTTTGCTGTTACAGTTAAGAGTGAGGACCCAGGAGAATTTCCTCAGTGCTGCCCTGTTGCAATAATGACAGAGAACACAAAGGTATGCCAGCCACTGAGCAAGACACCCATCCTTCCCAGGCATTATCTCTAATCCTCATGAGAATACCCCAGGGTGCATCTTTTGATGCTCATTTTATATACAGGAACATCAAGGTTTTAAGAAGCAAGGGACTTACCTAATTTATATCTAGTGTCACCGGACACTCCTCTCTAGGGAGGTCTGGGAACAGCTACCATAAAGACAATTAGCCAGGACTGATGACCAGCACAGTTAAAAGTTATAAGCCAGAAACCAGCACAGTGCCATGGTAGCTAAGTCTCTGCCTGAGATGCCAACATCCCATATGGGCATCATCTCCCTGCTTATGGCCTGAGAAAGCAATGGAGCATGGTTCAAGGCTTTGGGCTCCTGTATTCATGTGGGAGACCCAGAGGAGGCACAGCTCTGGCCATTGTGATTATTTGGGGAGTGAACCAGCAAAAATTGTCTTTCGAGTAAAAATAAATGAAAAAAATTATTGTCCAGTAAAGGACAAACCAGAAAGTGGTGTTAGTTGAGAAATTGCTTCTGCATGTCAGACGTCTATCTGTCTATCTACACACACACACACACACACACACACACACACACACATGTTTTAGGAAGGGAGAAAGAGGAAAAGGGTGCAGATGATTGGGGTGGAATATGTAACAAACATTAGGTGAGATGGGAGGAAAGTGAAAGGCAGCTCATGCACTCTGATAGCAAAGCACCTGGCTCTTCAATTTCACTTTGTTCACTGTGGCAAGAACAATGCTCATCCTACTTCGTGAAGGTTGTAGTGGGCAACAGGGCAGGGGAAGGGGTCCATGCGTATATCATGTGATGAAAACATTTTCCTTGATTTGTTTTCTTAAAACGTGCACATGGGAAGGAAGATAAGATAAAAAAAAAAACAAATAGGAAACGTGTTACTGGGAGAGCGTTCTTAAACTTTAGATGGCAATTTCATCACGTTGGGATTGCGGTCTATCAAGACCCTGTGGTCCCCAGTGGCTTTGTCAACTCGGAGTCACTCAGCACACTGTAATCCCCACGGGAACAATGCCTGTGGAACCCACACGTCTCATGAGCACAGCACCTTGACTTTTACCCAAGTACCCACTTTTAAAAACAGGTTTTTTCCCCCCCCCACAGTATCTTTCCATTTGATTGCTCTGTCCCACACTGATGACCAGGGTCAATTCTCAACGAGAAGCAGCCATTTAAATTTTCATAAGTGGATGTATTTCATGAGAGGTCACTCTTTAAATTTAGACTTAGGTGCTTAGCTTTGCAATATGCCCAGTTGGTGGGTGAGGGGTGGTCTGCAGGAGAAAATAAACCTAAGGTTCTTTTTCAGAGCAGAAGGGAAGTGATTTTCAGCAGAATGTAAAATCTAACTGATGTTAGAGAAACTACACAGCGAGTAAGCAGACCACTGAACACGATCCTGTCTACTCCCTTGTAGCAAGTTCCCGAGCTGATCGGATCAAGCTCTAAAAGGCTTCCTGAAAATGATGTTTTCTTGATGATATGATTGTCAAAAAATTGTAAAGCACTAACTTTTCTCAAATACATTTTCCGGTTCATCTTTTCAACATTTGAGATATACACAATAGTTTATAGTTACTCTGAGCTTACCATTTTGATACAGCTTCAAAAGCCATAAAGAGGACCCAGTGTGTTTAGCTCGGTAGCTAAAGTCCTTGATTTGCATGCACCAGGATTCCATCCACTTTTCTTACAGCTCCCTGCTTGTGGCCTGGGAAAGTGGTAAAGGATGGCCCAAAGCCTTGGGACCCTGCACCCGTGTGGGAGACCCAGAAGAAGCTCATGGCTTCTGGCTTTGGATTGGCTCAGCTACGCTGTTGCGGCCACTTGGGGAGTGTTCCAGCAGATGAAAGACTTTTGTCTCTCCTTCTCTCTGAAAATCTGCCTTTCCAAGAAAAATAACTAGATCTTTAAACAACAAAACAAAAAGCAAACGAACAAACAAAAAAACCATGAAGAAAATAAAAAGTCTGATAAACACCAAATGACCAAAGTAATCATTCCCTCTTGAGTTGCATTTTAATCTAATTTTAAAAGTTATCGGTGGCCAAATCTGCCCCTCCCTTGACACCAAGGGCAAAAATTTGGGTCTCTCTTATCCCAGTCTTCAGCAACTATGGAGCCACTAAGCAACAACAACAAACTGTTGTTGACCTAAATAACAAGGATCTTAAACAATGGCTTTCTTTTTGACTATTTGCATTTCCTCTCTCCCCTATCTGGTAACCAAGAGTGGGATATAATAAAAGCTGATAACTCGGTAATACAAGATAGTAGAGATGCCAAGTTTAGTCCATCTTTGTGAATGATCATAGTGTCTAAAGATGCTTAAGAGTAAGTTGGTTGGGTGAGTGTGTCCCACTTCAGTTCAGACAGTGCAAAGACTTTGCACAGGGATGGGTGAAGGCCAGGAGTGAGTGGGGATGAGTTCAGCTGTTTTACTACAGGTTGACAAACTTTTGCTGAGCTGTGAAACTCTCTAAAATCAAGATCAGACTCATGTCATCTTCCTAGGTGTCTGTCTGAAAATCCTAGGACTTCAAACATTTTCAATTGCCTGTGTCAGTAGTTTATAGCTTTGAGTTTTCAAAGGACCCTGGGGCACCATTGTTTTTAACCCTTTTCTATGCTCATTGGAGCATTTTGCTAACTTGGCTGTGGTGGGATGAAGGGCTGGCTACTCCTGTGCCCTGTCCTGGTGCCTCTGAAAGGAATGTGCCCCGCAGGCTGGGGAAGCACACAGCTGGCCAGAGCTGCTGTCCCTCATCTCCCATCCTCTCCGACGCAGGTGGCTGGTGACTGCTGCTCAGCCCAAGGGAACCCTGCACATGATCCAGGTGCTCATTCCAGGGAGAATGTTCCCTATTGAAATCCTGTTGGGAACATGGCCCTGTGAAGCCAGTTGCCGTGGGTCCCTCTGTTATTTGGAAAAGACCATGTCAAATGTTGAACAAAAGTGTTTAAATAGTGCCTCTCCATCCTGGTGATTTGTGAAGCAAAAGACTCTGGTGTCTGTCCTTAGTTCAGAAAATCAGCATCTTCCAGGATCGTCCCTTCTTCTTAAGAGTACACAGATAGTGCACATGCTGGTGTTTGAAAATACAATCAAAGTGACAAAAGAGGTTATTCTTGTTTGAAACTCTTTTCACTAGAAAAATAGTCTGTACTTAAAAAAACAAAACCATTTGGCATAGCTAAGTATAGGCAAAATGCAAATAATGACGAAATTTCTAACAGTGTTGTCTACTGTGCTTGGAAACCTAGAAGAAAACATAAAATTATTTCTCCTTCATGTCCTTTCCTATGTAAGATCTAAGATGGGTAAATGCAAAGTAAACTATAAAATTCTTTTCAGTTTTAAAAACATTAACTAGAGAGAGATAGGTTTTTCTTATGCTAATTTTAATGAGTCCCTTGTCTGAAATAATCAATTTTAATACTTATTCGTGCTTTCTTCTTTTTGGAAACTATTCTTAAAGACAAAAATGACAGAGCTGTTGATAGAATTAGATTTTTTTTTTTGTAGCATAAGTATTTGTCCCAGCTTTGTGAACTAAAGGCTGAAGCTAAGTTTTTCACTGTGAGTTCATTTCTACATGAAACAAAATTGCTGTGTGAGCCACACAATGAAATATCAGTGTTAATAACTTGATACTCTAACTGCAGGATTTGCAACCTCTTCTCATGAAGCAGACTGCTCCAGGGCTAACGGCTGCTCATTTATTCCACCATATTTAAATCAATTGTGGAGGTAATCGACAATAAATCGTGTGTCTATCTCTTGTAAGAAAATTGGCATCTCAAACAACACAGACTTGTATAAGATTCTTCAATTCCCTCTTTTGGGATAGATTCTTCCTTGCTCCATCTCATGCAGGGGATTAAAGGATGCTTACATTTGAAATAGCACTCCTTTTCTCTTCTCTTGTTAAATTCTCTGTCTTAGCATCGTATCTTTGAGGCCAAGGTTTTCAGTTTCTGTAAAGCTCCCACTTAACTGCTGGGGGGGTGGGTGGGTGGGGGAGAATTCTTTTGTCTGGACAGCGGAACAAGATAACCGACTTAATCTTCCTAGTAACACGTGAGTTGCCATGTATCATTTTAATCTGTAAAACACTGGGGCTGAGTAGTGTCACATGCTGATTTTACTTTTCTATGAGAAAGTGACTCCCTGGCTCAATGATGGATTGCTTGTTCTCTTTAAACAACAGTCAAGATGGTGAATGCCCTGGGGTGATAGACAGAGTGTGCAATGGGAATGGGGGCAGATCTGATGGCCCGGTTCAAGTTCACCTGACAAAGCTGGAGCAGTCTGCAAGCAGCATTCGAGAAAGGATTATTCACACTTGCATTATATTTTTGAATGCATTTTTCTCCTTGTGCAGCTGCAAAGCTCCCTCACACTGAAGGTTTATACACCATAATAAAGAGATTTATTTTTTTTTCTCTCACTTTTTCTTGCTTCTCACACTTTACACCTAGTTTCTACTGAACTGTTGAGGCAGTGGATATCTGTATATCCAAACTGCCCAGAACAAACATCATCTTCAAGACAATAGCACCATTTAAAGACACAAACAAAAGCCTGACATTTCTGACAAGGGACAAAGATGAAGTCTCCTCAAACTCAACTCCTGGCACGTAACTCTTTAAATATTGCCATTTCACAATTCCACACACACTGCAAGCAAAAAAAAAAATCCAAATTAAAATTATCTAATTCAGTTTAGAAAAACAACAGTGTAGTTTTCCCAAGAGTAAATGGAAAATTTCTCAATATACATTTTGTTCTGAGAAATAGACATTCAAGAATGCAAAGAGAAAATTAGACATTTAAACACATTGAGGTGAAATTAAGTTTCTTTGTAAGTTAGAGGTGAGTTTGAACAGGTTTTTTCTTTCCCTTCAACTTTCCATTCTTCTCTCTTCTGCCCCCATCCCAACTTGTTGCAGGATTCCATACTGAAGGCCACAGAGCTCAGATAGCCTTTCTCGTTGCTGCTCACGTTTGTAGCAAGGTAGGGTGAACTAATTAGTACTATTGGGCATCGAAAAGAGAAGAACTTATCACTCATGCCCCACTTGTTCAGTTAGACATTCATTCATAAAGAGAAGAGGAAATAGAGAGAAAGACCCATCATCCTCTGGTTCACTCACCAAATGGGCATAACAGCTGGAGTTCAGCTGACCCAAGCCAGGAGCCTGGAGCTTCTTCCCAGTCTCCCATACAGGCTCATAGACCTAAGACTTTGAGTCAGTCTCTACTGCTTTCCCAGGCCGTGAGCAGGGGGCTGAATGGGAAGTGGAGCAGCTGGGACACAAGCTCATCCATATTGGATGCTGGCACTTGTAAGTTGAGGGTTTAGCCAACATTGCACTGGACCCAGATTCAGAAACTGTTATGCTTTACTTTCAAACAACTGTTTTAGCCCCAAAAATTTATTTTTGAATTTTTAAAAGAGATTTGTTTATTTTTATTGGAAAGTCAGATTTACAGAGAAAGGGAGAGACAGAAAGATCTGTCTACTGATTCACTTTTCAAGTGGCCGAAACAGCCAGAATAGAGCTGAGCTGATCCAAAGCCAGAGCCAGGGGCTTCTTCTGGGTCTCCCATGTGGGTACAGGGTCCCAAGGCTTTGGGCTGTCCTCCACTGCTTTACCACGTCACAAGCAGGGAACTGGATTGGAAGCGGAGCAGCCAGTGCACTAACTGGCCCTCATATCGGATCCCGGTGCATGCAAGGTGAGGATTTTAGCTGTTAGGGTACTGCATCAGGCCTGATTTTTAATTTTTATTATGGGATTTTTGACCCCTTATACTTTGACTTTTCCCCTTTTTATTAATAGGACAAATTACAGGCCCGCCCCTGTTTCCTTGGCTGGAGTTCTTTAAGAAGCAGATACCAGGAGAGAATTAAGTATATAAATATGTATTGAGAGAAAAATACAAAATGTAGATCAGAGGGACTGTTGAGATGAGGCAGTTTCCATCCTGCAGGACTCTCTGGAGTCATAACTGTGCTTACAATCTCCCTCTGCCATTGTTGACCTTTCCTCAACCTGATCTACCACTAAAGGAAGACTGGCTGGCTAGCCTGCAGGTGGGACACGGTCATCCACAAGGGACCACAAAAGATCCTTACGAAAAAATGAGGGCCAGTCTGACACCTGTGGGAGTATGAGACACGGTGCTGATCGGTCACCTGTGAGAGGAGAGGGCATGAAAAGGAAAGAAAGGGGAGCTGAGCAGGAAGTCACAGACCAAAACAGTTTTAAGTAAGCTTTGGTTAGACCACTGGGAAGACTGTGTGTCGTGGTCACCCACTATGAAAATTCTGATACTAGTCTTATCACGTGTAGGGCATGGCCGAGAACACATTGGGGAGAACATGGCCCCAGTGTAAGCACAGTGAAAGGTACGGGGTTGGGGAGCTAGGACATCATTCAGCTGTGCTCTGCCAACAGGAGATGGGAATGATTCTCCCCTGCATTTGTGAAGAAACCTGTGCAACAACCTCAAACCAAGATGGCTATCACTATCAAGTACTTAGGGCTGGTACAACGCCTCTATTGGCTAATCCTCCACCAGCAAATGCCTTCAGCCCTTATGGGAACTGCCTTGTGTCCCGGCTGCTCCGCTTCCACCCTTCTTCCTGCTTGTGGCCTGGGAAAACAACAGAAGGTGGCCCAAAGCCTTGGGACCCTGCATTCACATGGCAGACCCACCAGAATCTTCAGCCTCCTGGCTTTTGATCAGCTTAGCTCTGGCTGTTGTGGCCATTTGGTGAGTGAACCCAGGAATGGAAGGTCTTTCTATCCTTCTCTCTGTAAAATCTGTTTTTCCAATAAAAATAAATCTTTAATAAAGAAGCATACAAAAGAACAACAACAACAACAAAACCAAAAAACTACTAAGTACTCACACTCCTTATGCATGGTCTTCCTTCAGTGGTAGATCAGATTGAGGAAAGGCCAACAATGGCAGAGGGAGATTGTGCCTCCAAAGAGTACTGCAGGATGGAAACTGCCTCATCTCAACAGTCCCTTTGAGCTACTCTTTGTACCTTTTCTTCAACAGACTTGTGTGATTTGTACAGGCAAGGGAGTAGACTGTGATAGCTATGATAATTGCCATTCTGTCACATCTTTCACAGAATTAAACACACTAGAAGAAAATATGAGAGAATAAAAGGAAAGAAACTCTGACTATAGGGAATATCCAAGTATTATACTTAGCCAAGAGGCCATTAGATGGATAGATTCATCTATACTCATATACAAAATTTCACATGGATAAAAGTTTTACAAAACCCCAAATCAAAAGACATTAGAAAAAAGTTGGAATTCATATCATAAAGGCTGAATTTTTTCATAAAGAACTCCTAAACCAACAGAATAAACAGCAACTCTATATTCTTGATATATAGTGAAAAAAGGCTCCAAAATTTCAATGACTTCAAATAACAAAAGTTTATTTCTCAGTAGTGCTTTGTATGCATCAGGGGTCACTGGGGCCTCTTTTCTACATTACCTCCCCTGCAGGATTTATGACTATAAAGCAGCTACTTCCTGACACATTTAAAATTCTTATTTTATTTTATTTGAAAGGTGGGAGATAGAGGAAGACAGACAAGAGACAGAGTCAGAGAAACAGATTCAGAGATCTCTCATCTGCTGGCTCATTCTCCAAATGCCCACCATGGCCCAAGGTGGGCCAGGCTGAAGCTAGGGCCCAGGAGCTGGGAACTCAATCCAGGTCTTTCATGTGGGTGGCAGGGATCTGACCACTGGAACCATCATCTGCTTCCTCTCAAGCTGGAATCAGGAGCAGTGCCAGTATTCAACTGTAGACACTCCAAAATAGATGGGGGCATCCCAAGTGGCATCTTTGGAATGTAAGCACCTGATTCACTCATGGTACTTTCTTCATAATTGGGGCAGAATGAATGTGTCTCTTTAGGATCTTGCACTGGGAATTCAATGCAGATCTAAACTTGGCACTCCTCCAACTTGACACTCCTTCATAAATCATTGGCCAGAGCCATTCCCGTGGCTCCTGGCAAATACAGAAGGACCAGTGTGGGCCACACTCGGTGTGTTGGAGAGCAGCATGGTGGTCCATCACATCAAAAGGTCACGGTCTGTGATTTGCTTGACTCCCCTGTGGAAGGTCTAGTCAAAGAAAGGCGGTGACAGATTTCATTACATGTTACATGCTGGTAGTTGAAAAAGTAAAAAATTCCTCTCTTTCCAAAATTGGTGGCAACACCTTTCTGATCAACAGAGTGAATCTGAGGATCTGTGAGGTAGATGAGCCCTTTTCCATCACCAGTCACCCATCCTAAAAGAGAAGTGGATACATTTGAGTGCTAAATCCCCTAGAAACATCAGTCAAGCACTTCAGCAAAAATGTATATATGTACACCCTTACAGAAATAACTTCCTGGCCATGCTGACATTTATATTTAGAAAGTTTCTAAGAAATTTGAGCTGCACATTCCAAGGACTAACTGACTAAAAAATGAAAATTGATTATTGCCTAATTATTTTTGTCAGATATGACATACCCAAATCACCAAGGCTTTAGAGAGAAATAAAGCATTTTTAGAATAGTCATTAAACTCATTAAATTGATTATTTCATACTTCAGAAATATCCTTGTTGCCTTACTCCTTAATTCATACGTTTATCTTTTTATTCAATGCAAGTTTGCTCGACGCAAATTCTATGCAAAGTTCTGTGCAAGGCATTAGAGATAAAGCAGTGAAAAAAACTCATCCTAGGTCTGTTCACATACAGCTGCCATTCTTGTGAAGGGGACAGATCAATCTGTCATAAATAAGAAAAACAGGCGACATGAGAGAATGAAAAATGCTGTAGAAGAGGAATAGGGACGGTGCTGGGTGGTTATGAAACCAAGGAGAAATAATAAATCTCAATTTTTTTACATGAACTATAGAGTATTCACTAATAGAAATCGGAAGAATAAAATGCAACATAAAATGATGCAAAATTTACAATGATCCCAATTATGAAAATCAATCATATTTATCATAAAAGTGAAGGACTGAGGAAAAGTTTTAGCCTTTTTTTCCTTCTTTCATAGATCATCTGTTATAAAAGGTGAAGTCAATTAATTTAATTTCAAGTGGTAGCCCATATGCAATCTACTATATAATTAGTTATAAAGGTTTATACTTAAATATGATTAATATTCAAAATAGAAAATCACTCCCCATTCACATACCTTGTAAATCAACCACAACATCTCTATGATTAGAATACTCATAAGAAAAGTGGCCATAAGCCAGGCCATATTCTGTGGCTTTGTATTCTGTTTTCACCACTTTCGCATTATTGGATAATTTTACAAATTCTCCCAGCATGTATGGCTCCACACTGACACACCCCTTTATCGTCCTGCCTTCTAAAATCTGAAAAACAGAAATAGGAGAACCTAACACACTGGTAACAGTTCCAGGCTTTGAAGTTGAGGAGCCATCAATTTGAATGTGAGCTCCTCTTCTTAGGAACTTCTTGTTTTCTTCTGAGACTTCAATCTCCTCATCTGTGAAGTGACTATAATAATTACTAACTTAGGCTTGTTACATGAATTCAACAAGAAAATTCACGTAGAGTGTTTAATGTTGTATGTGGCATATTCTTCTTCATATGTTAAGCCCCCCCCCCCCCACACACACACACACTGACCTATCCTGGAAGCTATCTTGGCAGGGAACACAGGAATAAACCATTCACTAGGATGCAATGTTGAAATATCAGCTCACATATTTATGCAGCATACAATGCACTTTGTAGAGTTGTTTTGGAGGCTGGAGTTTATGCTTGGAAAATGCTTGGAGTTAATGTTTGAAAAATGCTCGGCAAGAAGGCTCAACAATGAATGACAGCCATTACTGTTATGAGTAAAAACAGGCTATTTCTGGCTGGTAAAGAAAAAAAAAAATACAAATGCGTTAAAGGTCTAATACAACTGAGGAAACAAGGCATTCCTGATTTAAAGAAAAGACTCTGTGGGGATATTTGCCTTTCTGTATATTTTAAGGTATACTTTGATTAGATACTAGTCTTACTGGTCCCACAAGGGGACAAGTGTCTTCCGTGGTCTTCCATTGGTAGAAATTGGTGGAAGATAGACTTGGGTGGAATCTAGGAAATTCCTGACAATTAGAACTATTTGAAAGTAAAGTGGTAATATATATATTTTTTGTTATTAAAGATGCTTAGGTTGTAACTTGTATCATTTAGTTGCAAGGGAAGAAAGCCAATAGATATAAAACAGGGGATTTATACATTACATTGAGGGGATAATCTGTACTAAATCAAATCTTGAGGGTTTTGTCACTTTGTGAAAGCAGAGACAACACCAAAAATTTTTCCTTAAAAATATTGATTTGATCATGTGAGGTGATGCTAGAACCGTCTGACAATCAGATGTGACTTGGAAGACCCAAACAATTCATTCCAGAAACAAAGTGGATGAGGCAAATGTGGTAGCTGGTATTCAAATTCATGGGATTTTATAAACATGCCAGCAGAGAGGGGAGCATGACAATATAAACCTAACCTATTATACAACAGTAAATTAGTTTAAACAAACTTTGGTTTTCTTTCATCTTACCAGTAATATTGTGGATGGAATGTAGAATATCTGTGTTGGAATATCCTGCTCATAGAGTCTCTTGTTAAACTCTGTCACATAGTGCTGGGCCGTCATCTGCCTCTCCACATCGGTGAAGTGGTGCCAAAGGCCTTTCTGCTCCTTGTATTCTTTCCCAACATATCTAAGATATACAAAAGTGATTTAACTTACTATCGAGCAAGAGAGAGGAGATAGAAAAAAGGCAATAATACTTGAAAGCTGTTATTTCTTCTTTCTTGGAATATTAATATTAGTTATCACTACTTAGCTGATGATTCAAATAATTTTGTAAGAGCCAGTTCAAATTGACCACACGTTTTGCTGGCTGACTTGGAAGGATATGGCTTAAAAAGGGAAAGTGTCCACTTAATGTAGAAGTTCTCAAGGCTGCTTTGGTAAGCCAAACAGGTCAGCATGGTGTGCTGGAAAATATATTAACCCTGGAACCAAACCTTTTTCCATCTGTCAGTAGTCTTCTGTAGGAAATTCAATAAATCTGTAACAGGCTACTTTTTATGTTTATTTATTTTTAAAAGATATATGTATTTATTTGAAACTCAGACTTCCAGAGATAGAAGGAGACATAGAGAAAGTTGTTCATTTCCCAGGTGGCCACACAGCCAGACAGAACCATAAGCTTCATCTGGGTCTCCCATATGGGTGGCATGCGCTCATGCACTTGAGCTGTAATTTATTGCTTCACAGGCACTAGCAGGTAGCTGGATTGCAAGTAGAGCAATATGGTTCATAAACCAGAATCTATATGGGATGCCTGCATTGTTTTTCTAGCTATTTCATAATGCCATCCTAGGTTGATACTTCCATATGGACTGTGAACGATATAAATATACTAACGATTCTTGGAAGAAAGTCCTCCACTGTGGTTTGAAAGAAAATGTGAAATATGGTTGGTCTGCATCAGGGAGTTATATATCTATAGACAGAAGCTAAATATAGTAAATGGTGAAATATTAAAAAAAATAGTAAAATTAAGCTACCATTCAATGTGTTTTATTCTTGATATGAAATGTCACAAATTTGAGTCATATCACATATTCCCAGGGTGACCTCAAAATCTCAAATGGAACTGTCTGAGTCACACACGTGAATCAGAAAGGCCTTCTCTAAGAATGTATGAATCCAGCATGGAGAGGAGCCCAAGGAGGGTGTAGCTTCGAGCATTCAGATTGCAGAGGATGAGAACAGAAATCTAAGCATGGGAGGTACATAACAGAAGGCTGGGTGATATTGGAAGTCAACCTGCCAAGCAGCACTGGCTGTGGCAGTGAGTGTCTCCCAGCATTTCAGGAAATGATTAATGGAGACCCTGAGAGCTTCTAAGGCATTGAATCAGCTCAGAACTTTGCATCTTGGCTCTGCTCCTGATACTGTTTTCCTGGATCCTGCAAGTCTGCAAATGATGACTCCAGTCACTGGGTTCCTGCCGCTTTTCATGGGATACCTGGATTGAGTTCCCAACTCCCTGCTTTGCTTGTCCCAATCAGTCTTGGAATTTTGGAAGTTGGGCCAGTGGAAGGTAGCATTCCCTCTCTCAAGTAAGTAAAATAAATTAAACATTTTAAAAAATAACTTTTCTTTGCTGATGGGCCAAGAGGTGCACACCAAAGAACAAACCCCATCAATGTTGGTGAGGAAATATCTCCTGAACAGTCTGGCAAAAGACCTCCAGTCAGGGACAGAACATCAGGTTTCATCTCAAATCATCATGGAGGATCATTTTTTTTTCATAAGTATGGACTTGCTTGTGGTAAACACAGTCAATTTTTTTGTTTAATCTGAAAATATCTTTGTCTTTCTCCATGAAAACTGTCTCTCAGTTTGTAACTTGCAATGTCTGATTTCCACTGTTGCCATAAAAAAAATCAACATTGATATCTCTTTGTCCATAATCTGTGTTTTTTCTTTGGTTGCCTGTAAGAATGCTTCTTTGCCCTTGGTGTTTGAAGTTTAACAAGCATAGGTCAGGAGTAGTTCATGATTGCCTTTCTTCTGGTTTCTTTCCTTCTTTTTCTATCTTCCTGAGAATTCACAGCAATCTCTGTATTTAAAGACTAATATATTGTTGGTAATTCTGGAAAAGAACCAGAAATCATCCATTCAAACATCATCATTGCTTTTCTAATTGCTCTGCCATCTTATTCGGACCAGATATATGCTTCACTCTTCCATTCTCTGTGTCTCTTCTTATTTTCAGATCCTTTTTGTTTCAGATCCTCCTGTGATGGATCCTGGTGTGTAACCTCCTAGTGCTGCTAGAACGAAAGACTGCAAATGGAGCAGATTAAGCAGCGAAAAACTGGTTCTCTCCTAGTTTGGGAACTCAGCAGTCCAAGATCAAAGTGCAGCAGGGCCATATTCCCTCTGAAGGTACAAAGGAAGGATCTGTTGCAGGCCATTTCCTGGCTTGTGGTAGGAAAACCACACAATCTTCACTGCACTTCTCTTGTATGCTTGTCTATCTCCAAATTTTATCATTCTATAAGGATAACAGTTATTTTGGATTGGGGTCTACCCTACCGCAGTATGACCTACCTTAACAATGGATTACATTTGCAATGATTCTATTTTCAAATTAGATTATTATTTGAGAGACTTGACTTATGAACTTGGGGGTGAAGCAGGAGACATAAGTCCCCTGACAACACTACCATGAAGTGATGTAGGGAAAGTTTTTCAGCATCTCTGTACTTCAATCCCTTATTTGTAAAATGAAGATCATAACAGTAGCTATATTACAAGATGTTTGAGGACTGAATAAATCAGTCCAGGCATCCTTTAAAGTAGGGCCTGGGCTCCAGTAAATGCAGTTACATGTTTACAATCCCTCAACCTTTTAAAAGATGTGTCTTCACTGCTTTAAGAGTCACCAAAAATTTCCCTCTCCTTTTCAAATTTTTAAAAATGTTATTTGGATCTGAGTAAAGAATATGGAACATTAAAAAAAAATGTTTGGCCTACAGGTCTTTAAAAATACTTCAATGGTGCAAGAGTAGGCCTTCTTTGGTTGCTAATTTTTCAGATGAGTTTGGCTTTAATGCTTTCATTAAGAACTAAAAACCTTCCAGGCATTTTCCTTAGCATAGATGAGATTTTTTATAAATATATATTTATTTATTATTTGCAAGGCAGATTTTTATAGAGAGAGGAGAGATAGAAAGAGGTCTTCCACCTATTGATTCATTTCCTAAATGGTTACAAGGGCCAGAGATGAGCTGTTCCAAAGCTGGGAGCTAAGATATTCTTAGGGGTCTCTCATGCAGGGACAGAGTCCCAAGACTTTTGGCCATCCTTGGTTATTTTCCCTGGCCACAGTCAGGGAGTTGGATGGGAAGCAGAACAGCCAGGATGTGAACCAGCACCCTATGAGATGCCAGCACTTGCAGGTGGAGGTTAGTGTCAACACCATTGTGCTGTCCTGAGTAGCATGAGATTTTTAAAGATAAATGTTCCCCTAGACACGTAGCCATGGCTAAGTCCCTAGGTCATTCTTGAGGGGTCTTTAATCTTTCCCTTTCCTGCGTAGCTTGTGGCTTTAGCTGCTTCCTCATCTCAATTTTCTGTGGAGGGCACTGGACGTGTTCAGTCATCATTTCTGTTCCTGGACATTCTTTCCTAGTCTTAGTTTCTGAGGTTGCGACAATAAAATGCCACAAAAGGAGCAATTTGCAAACAACATTTATTCCTTATACTTCCGCATACTTAGAGGAATTTCCTCTGTGTGTGTGCTTCTGTGTGTGTTTTAAATAGGTACAGTCGTTTATTCAAAAATGTGGCTTTCCTTGTTTAGCATTTTCACCAGTACTGTGGGTGTGTTTAAAGCTCTTTAGCTTGTCATATGTCAGGGAACTCCATTTTCGTTATCTGTACAATGGAGCTAAAAATGTTTCCTGGAGGGCTTTGAGAGCTTGGACACAGAATACCCAGCAAAAAAGCTGATATACTATAATAATAGGGGTCTTTCATATTAGGAAAATGCTATTGACAAATTATTAAGAATGGGAGCAGAAATCTAAAAATGTACATTTTGGCCATTTTTTCCCTAATTCCTTCAAAGTCTTATGAACAATAAGTTAACAGATGGGAAGCTTATTCCATTCTACATTGAGACATAGAGGTTTTCAACATTACCTTCCC
The DNA here is from genome assembly GCF_017591425.1 of Ochotona curzoniae. Classification (NCBI taxonomy): domain Eukaryota; kingdom Metazoa; phylum Chordata; class Mammalia; order Lagomorpha; family Ochotonidae; genus Ochotona; species Ochotona curzoniae. The sequence goes on from NW_024467119.1 coordinate 49,721,700, forward strand.
AGAATTTCATCTTGATGTAGGTAATGAACCCAAAATGCCTTTCTTTGTCTGCCTTTCTTCTTCACATGCAGGTAGTCCCCCAAATACACAGCTGTTTCCTGAGCTGTCCACAGCTCAGAGTTTTTGGAATATTTTAATAAAAGAGCATCTGGAAAATAGATAAAATGACAATGGATTTTATGTTCAAAAGGGTATTACTAGCCATTAGTTAATAAAGTTGAAAAGATACAGGCCCTCAACCGACTCACATGAAGTCTTCAACCTCCTTGTATATTTTCTCAAATTTGTTCTTACTCTATGACTATCATTAGAATGTTAGCAAAATATAATAATAAGGTAATGGCTTACAAATTCCAGGGAACAATAGTTATAGATTCATGAAAACCTCTTATTTGTGATAGCAAGGGATTAACACACAAGATGATTATTTCTATTTGAAGGTAAAGAAAAATAAAGGATTTTGAAGCAATGTGCGCCCTCTTGGGACAAGTGATACATGCTTTCTTCTCCTAATCTGGGCATCCCAGATAACAGAATTTAGTACCTGTGCCAGATCACACTAATAGAAATAAAAATATAGTAAATTCTTTGTAAAAATGGTTATTTCTTTTTAAACACTTATTTACATTTATTTGAAAGACACACATTAGAGAGAGAGAGAGAGAGAGAGAGAGAGAGAGAGACTGGAGTCATTTTGTTTTATCTTCTAGAGTCAGCAGGAAGCTGGGTCAGAAGCAGAGCAGAGACCTGAATCAGACACTCTGATATGAGATGTGAGTTTCCCACCTGGTAATTAAATGTTGTACTAAACACCCACTTATTCTTATTCACTTTTATGCTGTGTTGGGCATTGTGAGTGCGATGTGGGTCTTGCTCAGGCTATCTGCCATGGGAAGTGATATTGAGTTGTATCTTAAGGAAGAAATAGCTTCTGGAGCAAGAATTGAAGTGCTGTGGCCTGAATGTTTGTGTTTGCTGACTGCTTTCCACCCAGCTCCTTCAAATGTGTACACTGAAGTCTTAAGCCAGAGGTGATAGGATCGAGATGGGAAGCGTTTGGTTAGCAATTCGGTCATAGTGGGGGTGGGAGAGTGACGTCTTCCCGAATAGAATCAGTGTCCTTACAGACATTTTGCCCCTTCCATAATGTGAGGACTGCAAACCAAAAATTGGGTCCACTGCAGACTCATGGCACCTTGATTTAGATTCCCCAGTCTGCAGAGGTGTGAAGAATAAATATTTGTTGTTTGCAAGTTGCCCCTTTTATGGTATTTTACTGTAGCAACCTCTGAGAACTAAGACTATGGGCACCGGACCAATCCATTGGCAGGCAAGAAACTGCTTAGATGGACAGGTATGGGCATCTCTGCCACTGGAGGAATGGTGTTCAACCAGGTCAAACTCTGTTCCACTATAATCCGAATGGAGAAAATGCACGGAGCAACCAGCTGGTTGGTGAGGAGAAGACAGATGAGAAGATAGGTGATGTGATGAATGACAAAACATGTAAAGCTGCTTTTAACCCTGGATGACAGCTGTGACTTGGTCCTCCATGATTCTTAAATCTTTCTATACATTCTATACATTCTATACATTTCTCTGGGACTCATAAGACAGAACATTCCTGTTCCAAGCTCCAAGTGATGCACTTAACAAATCCTTCAGAGAGCCTCCCACATGGATCCCCCCCTGAGATTGTACTTACTGTGTGCTTGCTGGAGTTGATTTGGCTTAAAGATTCCTGTATTCTCCAGTCTTTGGAACAACCAGTCATGCCTCACTCCTGCCAAGAGTTTTTCAAAGTCATCAGGCTGCAGGGTACGAGCCTCAAGGATCTCTTGCCTTATGTTGCCAGGCAAAGAAACGGAACCTCCACTGGAATTCAGAAAGGACCACGAGCTTTCACCTTCAGAAGACCCGCTGGAGACTGCAGATGCTCGTAGCCATGGTGTCGTGGGGGAGCTGGGCCACAGGCTGCGAGGAAGCACCCTCCTTGGTGGTCTGTCTTCCTCTGTTGTAGTGCAGTCCTCACTGAGCACTGCAAAGGGACTGTTCCCACTTTCTGAGGAACTGGGGCTCTCTGACCTCTGACCAGGTGGATGCATCCAGGTATAGGATCTGTGACAACCTTGCCTGCCTGTGGGGTGCACTTCCGTGCTTTGAAGTAGCTGGCCCCCTTCATCCACCGTGGAAGCATCGGGATCAATACCTTCTTCCTCATTGGAGCCACCAGATACTCCTGTGTCAGAATTTTGAACAAGCCTATGAGGAGCAAGAGAGCTACAGGCCATCATGGAACTGCCACCCAGAGAACTGTGCAGGAATCTCTGCATGCCTGAATGTACTTCCTCCATACTTTCTGCTGTTTCGGCTTCTGGGTCAGCGCAGCAGGGTCCATCCCCAAAGGCAGGGCCTGTGCTTCTTAGATTGATTGCCTTTGCCTTCTCTTTTTCTTGTGTCTCTCCAGAATCACAGCTGGTTTCTGGAAATTCACCTACTGTTTCAAAGAGCTCTACATGGATTGAAGGATATGTGGCCATGTTCTTGAGATCACTGGAATCAGAAGACCAAGAAATACAACTGTATGAAGGCTTGGAGTGGGTAGAGGTCTTTCTGAGCTCATTGTTTTTGGCTTCCTGGATGTCTTCTGGGACTTGTTCTGACTGCACTGCACCAGAGGCCAGCACGCAGCCTGCTGTGTTATGAGGAGGCAAATTAGCTAAAGGCAAGGATGGGTGCTGCTTGCATTGAGGATATCCTAAACAGTCATCCCTAGCTTCGTGGAGAGGGAGAGCACAAAGCTCTGAAGATAACACATGCACAGCCCTGTCTTCCTGATCTTGCAGCCCCTCAGAGAAGGCTGTGGAACACTCAGTATCCACACAGTGCTCTTCTTTCTTAGTCTCTTTTCTGGCTGACCAGTCATCAACATTCACTTCCTCCCAGCTTGTAGAAGAAGCAGATCCTGATAGCTTGTACCAAGAACCAGAGCTCTGGTTGTCGCTAAGAGATATGCTCAGAACAGCGCCCCCTCCATTGTGGCAATTGGGTGGTTCTGTGTCCGTCTCCATGTTTTGAATCACAGAGCTTGGAAAGGCATTAGAATGGGTCCAGTTTCTCCTCGTTACCTTGTTGAGTTTCTCTAGATCACTGTTAGCCATCTGCAAGGGAGTGCTTCCTGGGCCCTTTTGAGAGCATGGTTTATCTTGAGTTGCACTCACAGTATACATGTTTTCGGTTTCTGTTTTCAGAGCGGTGATGCAGGTTTCTGTTTGAGGGTCTTTCCGTTTATGTGGGTTATTTCTGCAAGTGTTTTCAAAGACCTCACACACAGAAGAGTGGTGTTGTGTGTAGGATTCAAGGATTTTTTGGAAATCCACTTGCCCATACATAATGGGTTTATTCAAACTGTTTTTGAAACTTTCTGGGACGTAACACCTTTCATCTAAAGTCGAGAAGCTTTTAACTTGAAAATGTTCCTTGACCAGGGTGATGACAGACATGATTTTCTGAGATAGGCCTTCTCTATCCTGGCTTTGGGACGAAGTACTGAAAGAGTACAGCTCCCCCATAGCTTCACTACAGAGCTTACTCGCAATACACACTGCCTCAGTCTCCCCGTGGAGTCTTCGGTGCACTGTGATGAGACCATAAGCAGCTTTGAGAAAATTGTGAAGCTCCTGTTTTCCAGTAACAGGCTTCTCATCCTTCTTGGTGAGGAGGCCAATTTCAAAGGCCTCCTTTGCTTCACGCAGATACACATTTTTCAGTCCCGGAGGACAGTCATTAGAACTACTGTAGGACAAAAAGCAGGTGCCACGAATGTTCTGAGGAAAGTACCAAATACAGAATCAGTTACTGAGTTGGAAACTGGAATCAGGACAAGCTTTTTATAGAAAGGAAATCACTGGAAATATTAGAGGAGAATAAGAGACAGCTGTGAATGTTGTAAGGAGAACACACTACCAAACACTGAGTCAACAACTTGAGGTCTTCGTGAATCCAGAGGGCCTGGGATACAAGTGATTGGCATGAAGGGGTGAGAAATTAGCTTGAACTTTCATCCTGCTGTAGCCTTGATGCTTCTGGGTTGAACATGATAGATTCACAGTTGCTGGTGCTCTACATTTTATCTATCTTTACACGGGACACAGATATATCACTTTGCAAATAAAACTTTTCTATAGGCAAACATAGCACTCAGTTAGTGATAGCCAAAACCAATTCATAAGCGGTCTCCAAAACCATCGCTGTATCTGAATGATCTGGTTAATATAGCAGTCCTTTATGTTTCTTGGGGAACTTGTTCCAGGCCACCCTTTAAATACCAAACTCCATAAATGCTCACAGTATTTGAATGCATGCCATGCACAACCTCATGTATACCTGGAATATTTTCAAGCTCACTTATAATATCAACTACTCAGATATTTGACGTTATAACTACATAGTTGTAACATCGTACTGCTGTAGGAATAATGATGAAAGTCTGTACATGTTCAGCTGCATTTTTCCCCAATTATTTTGATTCACAGTTGATTGACTTCTTGAATTCAAGACCTAGGAGTGTGGAGGATCAACTGCATTTCAAAATCTCAGATCTTTAGGTATCAATCCCCAAGAGTTGCATTTAGTGGGTCTAGGTGGTGTCTGGGAATGCATATTCTGCTAAGACTCCTTGGGATATTCTGATGTGCCATCAGTTGGGGGAACTATTGTTCGAGATCAAAGACAGCATGCTGTGCTTGGGATGGATGAGTTTAACTCCTAGACGAGAGACACAAAAGCTATTCTAAGGTTAGACTTTCTCTCCCCTTACTGGCATCAAAAGTTTCCTTTTGCAAGGGGTATCCTTCCCTCCTTACCATTGCTGTGAGCACGAACAGGGGTGTATAGGCACTGAAAACAGCTGCCAGCTTGCAGGCTTCTGCAGCTGACAGCAAGCGGTGGTCAAACTCCTTGAGCAGATCCTGTGGGAAAAGAAGAGGCAAACAGATAACAATTATTCTTCCATTAGCCGACCAGGCTTTGAAGTTCCTTTGCTTTTCTCTCAAGATTCCGAGGGGTGCCTTGCCCCTTCTTACCTTCCATTAAGACCAGTACCAAGGAAAAATGAATGCATCTAAAGATCTCAGGGCATCAAGTAGCCTTGTTCCAGCACCCACACACCCTCCATCCACCAACCGTGGTCCAAAGGGGTGAAGGAAGTGCTAAAGTGTATTACATCTACTGGGACAAAATAAAATTCAAATCAGCTTCTTTTAAAGTTGGTAGCTATTCTTTTTCAGAAGGACTCAGCCAGATTAATCAATCACTTTTACATTGTTCTTGGCTAAAAGCCCTTTAATTGATGTCCTCACAGTAATTAGGATTTATGTATTCAATCCAGAAATACACAGTGAATACCTCCATGTTTCAGGCACTGTTATAGACTTGAGGACACAACAGAGAATAACCCAGCTATATAATTATTTTCTGCAGGGAATGGAGGGACAAGTCAACATATAGAATGCAGGAAAACACATAATACCTAAGACAGCAATAAATGTTCCATAGAAAAATAAGGTGGAAAAACAGCCAGGTCCAGGGAGGGAAGGATGTTTGAAGTTTTAAACATCATTGGGGTCAACATCAACAAACAAGGTCCATTACCCTCTTTCTTTTTTGGAATGACGGAAGAGCAACAACTTACAGGTCAGCTTGTTAGCAGTGAGAGTTGAATGTGGTTACTATGGCCAGTTTGGGTGTTTGACAAAACTGGTTAGAAATTACAATAGCAAAAATCTCCAATCCAGTGCCATGTGGGGAGCAGTTCAATGTCTGCTCCAATGATCCAGGTCTATCAGAGCCCTGTTTGTTCTCCCAATTCTCTTTCTTACTTGTTGTCCAATTGCAGAGATTACTTCACTTTTCTGGGTCTCAGGTTATTTTTCTCTGAAATGGGAATGATATGCTTTGCTATACCCACCTCATGGAGTTTCATGTTGGTGGACATACTTCATGAATTTTAAAGTGACATACAAATATTAGTCAGCATTATCGCTGAAGTTAAGAGCCTGGAACAAGTGACTGATGGTGACTGAAGTTATAAAATAATCGTAGAGATGAGCAGAGTTCAGAAGCTGAGTCTTGTGCTGATTTGAAAGGTCTTGGGATCCCTTTGATATCCATTCATTCCTTCACAGGAAATATCTAATGCTCTTTGTGTGTTTGACATTGTCCCAGGAGCTGGGATAATGAGGCAAAACAGGACACCACAGCTGTCAACCCCAGCATCTCAGGCATGCACAAGGGAGATGCAGCTCCATGACTAACCACCGCCAGGAAGGACGTGGATGGCTGTTTTCCAGGTGACATCCCCCAACCCTGAACCATTTATTTATTTTGAGAAATAATAATTACCAAGTTAATTTGTGGGTTGTTTCTAAACTTTTCATAATCTTTCTTGCTCATGGAAACAAAGATGTCTGCCAGTATGCCTAGTGATGTGGCAATGCCCTGTAAAGAAAACACAGACAAGCCACAGATGGGTAGTTTAGGTTGATCCTAGATCTCTTCTCACTTCCCACAGGCATTGCTTAGCCCTGCATATGCGTCACTGACCTATTATTATCATGACACTAGAGGTATATTTTCTTAAAAATTATTTATTTTTATTTCTTTGAAAGGCAGACAGAGAGAGAAGAAAGACAGAGAGAGAGAGAGAGAGAGAGTGAATGAATCCCTAGTTCAACTCCCAAAATGCCTGTATGGCTGGGCCTGCACCAGGCTGAAGTCAAGAGCTTGGAACTTTATCCAGGTTGGCTACATGACTTTATCCAGGTTGGCTACTACAGGACCCAAATACTGGAGTTCTTTCATGCTGCCTTCCAGGGTGCACTTAAGCAGGAAGTTGGATCAGAAGCAAAATGAGGACTTGAACCATCACATTTCCATATAAAATTCTAATGTCCTAAGAGTTATCTTAACAGCTGTTCCACAGGCTCCTCCCCATGGAGATACTAATAAACCATGTTCCACAGGCTTGGTTAGAGCATTGCTTCTGAGTTATATGGAATAGAGTCACATGTGAATAGAGAGCTTTCCTAGTTGGGTTTCCCTGGGCAATCAATGCTCACTTGCCCATGTTGCTCTGCCTAAGCCATTGGTCTGTGGGACTGTTCTCACATCACATTTTAACCACGTTGTGGAAGTATCACAGGCAGCAAGTCTGCTGACAGAGCGCAGCAAAAGCACTAACCTGATGCTTCGGAGGACAAAAAATATTCCCCAGACTTACAAAGAGGAAGCAAATGATGCTTCCTATTTCTTGAATAAAGATGCAACATGAACAATTAGTTAAGTCTTGGCCCACTCAATTCAAAGAAAATGATTTTATATTAAACAACCTGGTCATCTCAACGTTGCTATGGAATCAATATTTCAGTAAGACTGATGTAAGGAAGGACCAGTAGAAGCAAATATACGAATACATAGTTAGGAAACCAATGAAAGCTCTAAATCTCTGTGAGGAGTCTACCTGCACATAAAGACACAGGAAGAAACAGAACATGCAGAAGACCATGTGCTTCTGGCCATAGGCCCACGCAGAACAAATAAAATCAGCACAAATGAATGCATGATAAACGTGTGCCATCAGGAGCTAGCAGCCAGCCAAAGACAAACACAGGGAAGGAGAGAAACAAGTGCTAAGCCACCTTCTTATCTAGCTGAGGAAGAGTCATGTATCCTATGATGGAGGCCCATATTAATTCTGCTGCTTCATACCACATCCCTGAAAAAAAAAAAAGATATGAGGAGAACAGGGTAGAAACTGCTAATATCTGTTTCCATGTTAAAAAATATCCTTGAAAAATAATAAAGAATAAAAATCCATTTATCTCACTGGGAAAATGTAGGAACTGATTAGGCTGATAAAGTCGTCTTTTTCAATTTGTTTAATACAGATTTTTTTATTTCACTGGAAAAAGAAATAATTATACATAATTCTACTTTAATTGAATATATATTATATAAATATAGCTACTTCAGCTGTTTCCGATGATTTCCTGTTAAATTTTTCAAACCCTTTAGTTTGCATTTAACAAATAATTTAGCTCTGTAACTTTGCTTAAAAATGTCATAAATACGTTAAAGAATGAATAAGTGAGGTACTATGATGGGTTTAGAGCCAGATGTCACCATACCACATAGGATCCTGGTGAACAAGTAAGAAGCTAAACATAATATCAATAACCCTATCGTGAATAGCCACAATGTACAATGGTAGATTTCCCTAACAATACTCAGTAGAAAAAATATTTTGTTTTATTAATATTTATAACATTCCTAGGATATTAAATGCCATTTCTTTTTGATGAGGAATTAAGAAAAGTGAGGATCAATAACATTTAGCCAGCCATTGTAAGAAAATTCCACAGCAAAATCTCACAACCCGACTTTGTAAGTAAGCCTTGAAGAAAGTGATGTCCCATGCAGGTACCTAGCTTTTGCAGAATTTGCCCTCTGATTTGAATACAGACTGACTGCACCAGGATCTTGTCACTTTCGCTCTTGTACTGCCAGGTACCTAAAATAAGAGAAAGTAATTGCCTTGATTTAGGAAGGAAATATCCTGCTAATGCAAAACTATTTCCTTAAGAGCCTTCATGAGCATACATGATACGTTTTTGAGATATTGCTTCACCTCTATGTGTAGGAGAAGGGGAGGATGATGTCATGACCTAGCACACAAAGCCTCCATCCTCAGCGCCAGCATCCCATGTGGATGTTGGTTTGCGTCTCTGTGTGACCTGAGCAATAAACCCTAGCAGAGAATAACCCACATCCTTGGGTCCCTGCACCCACATCTTTTAAAAACTGCCTTATCTGAGGCCAACCAAGTTCCATGATTCCACACTTATATCTACTAGATGACACCCTCTCTAATTAATCAAATTTATTTTTGGTCTAAGTTAGAGAAGGAAGAGACACAGAGACGGGAACTGCTGGACCGGAGCCATTTCATTCCATCAGTGCTAGTTTCAGTTAGTTTGGAAATAGCTGATGTAGAGTAACTCTCAGGTCATGAAGCTGTTGTGAACTAATGCTTCAGTTGGGAAAAGGATAAAGGCCAGTGTGAAGTCTGAAAGCACATACCTGTAGCTCCGTTGTTGCTAATTAGACTGCTCAGGATATACTCTGCTTTTAAGAGCTTTCCTGGAAAGAAACAACCAAATGCCATAAAAATTAGCTGTGAATGTGACCAAGTACTGCAAGTTGCTCATGCTTCAACATTAATGCACTAGAACAGGGAATGTCTTTTCTCTGGAAAACATTTTTTTAAACTTAAACATCAATCACTACACCATAAAGAAAGCTGAAGAAGAAAGACGAAGTTTTCAGAAGTTGGCAAGATGGGAAGTTGTACAGTATCTGAGACTGTACTTAAATTTGTAAATGTACACATACATAAATATATATTTACATACATCTATGTGTGTATGAATGAGCCATATTTTCACATACAGTAGCAAAGCAAAGATTAGTTTCAGGGCACTGGCAGGAAAATGTAGCCTTAGGAACAAGATCAATTCAAAGGTGAGGCTACAAAACTCTGTTAAGAGCTCAGACCTTCCTGAACTGGCAGAAGAACCTCTGAAACCCTTCAGCGTGCTGTTCTATGGCATCTGATTTGTGGAGCTTGAAGTGGAACTCAGAGATAATTGTATGTATTGCCTAATTTAGTATGTCAAAAGGCCATCAAGTATTCATAGGGGGTTATATTATTTTGGCCTAGAAGAGCAAAGATTGTTCAAACTTAAAAGAGACCTGTGGGAATCCAACTTCCAATGGGCAGTAAGCAGGCTGAGATATTTTGCTAAGAAATGTCTACTAGCAAAAGAGAGAATGACTCAGAGAATATGTCCAAGAGTTTGAGAGAGCCAGTCCTACAGAGAAGAAATGAGCTCTAATCAAGGAACATTTCCAGGCCACAGAGAAGGAAGACTTGGGACACATGCCTGGCTGCGTTTTTTGATTGACATGGATGTGATGACTCCTTAGAACAGAGGTGCCTAGTGACGTGAGCTTCACATTGCATGTTGGTTATGCTGGAGGGTGGATAAACTGTGTTTTAGTTCATGCGTTTCTGTACTGTAGAAGCAACATCTGAGAAAACTTAAGATTTGGACTTTGCAATCTCAGAAGTGTTGCCTCTGTAGAGTGCACTCATGCAGGTGCAGTCACCCCTGGTTTTGAAACATAAAACCTGCACTCTTCTTGGATGGTTTTTGCTTGGGATTAATGTAACCAAAATTGAAATGTACATGGTGATCATAGAAGGCAATGTGCAGGGGACTGTGTGGCACGAGTGAGGGAGTTATGGTGAGTAGCATGAGACAACATGAAAATGGTTGACGTGGACCATGGGAAAGAGAGCTATAGGAGAGATGGCTTCACAATGGCAATGAATGCTTTTGGTGGCATGATGCTTGAAGAATCATGAGTGACTTTGAAAACCAGAAAGGAAAGAAGGGGAAATGTTCATGAATCCTTGTTTCTTCAGGTCCCACATCTGTGGATGGAAGAGAGGCTACACGACTCTTGTGGCTCTGGCTGGGACCTCAATGCACCTGCTTCCCTGAAGACACGTGTTCTGGAAAACTGGCAATTGTCTCTCTCACTGAGGAATTAGAGATGGAGTGGTGGGCTAATGTTTGTTAAGGACAGTGGTGGCTTAGTTCAGCTCAGAGAAATCCTGTCCATATGAAGCATTGGATGAAGCCTGTAAACACAGAATTGAGTGTTCCTTTGCTAACAGCACTGGCATCTTGGATATCCCTAAGCAGAAGGCCCTTGTGAAGGCAGTTATAACTGTGTGGCTGACCCTTCACTGTTGTTATTGACACATGCAATGAGTGTTTCCAGTCTGGTAGATCAGGTACTAATTATGATCCAAGTCCAGTGGCAAAGATTCAAATGGAAGTATTGTGGTGGTTGGTGACGGTTACAAAAGAACATATTCAAATAACAAGTAACAGTTAGCTGGGGTGCAGAATTAGCCTCAAATGGTTGCATTAAAAAGGTCAAAGACAATCACAACACAGCTGCCACAACAGCCATGTACCACACTATGTGAGCTGAAGTATGACAGTGGTAGAAAAGTGGGAGCAGCAAGTCTTGTTTTAGCATTGAACAAACCCTTATTATAATACTAATTAATATTATAATACTAATAATATAAATACTTATTATAGTCACTAAAGGGCCAAGATGTACTCTTTCCAGGTCTCCCTTGAGGGTGGCATGGGATGAAGTAATTGGACCATCTTTTGTTGCTTTCCCAAGAGCACTTGCAGGGACCTGGGTTGGAAACAGGGAAGCTAAAACTTGAATTGGCACTTGGATATAAGATGCCAGCATTGTAGGCAGTGGCTTAACTTGCTATGCCACAGCATCAGCCCTAAATTTTCATTTCTGGAAAGGATACTCAAAAGCTTTATTTGTCTTTTAAAGTGGATTTGAATTTGGTAAAAGAAAAAACTTACATGTGGAAACTGTTTTTACTTTATTTCACAGGCAAACAGGGCCTACAGAAACCAAGCAGTATGATTCAGGCATAGTGTTTTCACTCTTGAGTGATGCTTTTGCTGGGTATAAAATTGCAGATTGTTGTTATTTTTAAAAAATTTCTTCTAGATTCCATTGTTTCCTGGATTATATTATTACTAATCAGCTGCTTTGTATAAGTCTAAGAATACTTTCTCTGTGAATAATGCCTTTTCTGATTCCTTAAAAATTGATTCAATAGGTTACTTTAGGTGGTTAAAAAATTATTTATTTTCATTTTATATGAAAGGCAAAGAGACAGATATGCAGAAAGAGATCTTCCATTTGCTAATTTATTCTCCCTATGACTTATTAGCTGGGATTGAAGTTGGGACAGGTGAAAACTAGGATCTTGGAACTCAATCTGGGCCTTCTATAGGAAGCAGGGATCCAGTTATCTGAGCCACCATCTGCTGTATTCCAGGGTGTACCTAACACCACGCTAAAGTCAGAAGTGGGTCTGGGACTCAAACCCAGGTGCTTCGAAATGAGATACAGGCTCCAAGCAGTCTCAAACATTAGACCAAATAACCACTCCCTGTAGTGTTTTTTAAAAATTTATATTTTAATCCTTTTTCCACATGAATTAAAACAAAAGTTTGTCCAGCTGGGAGTTAGAGAGTGAAAGTGAACGCTCCAATGATTTATTCCTCAGTTGCCGAAAATGGGTGTGGCTGAGATGTGGCTGAAACTGTGAACTGAGAACTCGATCTATGTCTCAAAATGTGCCCAGTTGATTCAAATTCTTCATGATGAGGACCAATGGTAACATCCCGTCTGGGCATGCCAGCCCTTACCATACCTTCTCCCAAGCCCATCCCCCAATTCTGCTCACTTGGCATTCCATCTGATACCATCAGAATCAACCTTATTTGTTTTCACTCAGGTTTTAAACATTACAAATGCTATCAGAGTCATCTGAGAGAAGATGGATTTCCCAAGTTCAAGTTTGTCCCCACAATTATTCCTGAAAAGTAAATAAGGCGAGGGCACAACTGATGCCCAGTTGTGAGAACTTGAAAGTGAGTAAAGTTGTCTTTTGAAGCATAAACCTGCACAAACCCATTTCTCACAGGCTGTGCTTCTCTGCATTCAACAATTGTCCAATTTAGTGCAGTGAGCACTCTCCTTTTGCAAAGGAAATGAAGACAAGAGATCTTATTCACTCAAAGCCCAGAATTATTCGCATAACAACAAGAGCTAAAGCCAATCAGTAAGCGTGTGTCAGCTCTGCTTCTGGAAGAGGGGCTTGCCTTCTCTTTCCATTCTCCATCTTTCACTGTTGGGTTCTGGGGCAAGCAGGGAACACTTTTCTAAATCCAGTGGTTACTGGCCATGGAAATAATTCAAGAATTCCATGGGTGCAGCCTTTATTGTAATACATAACAGCCCCCTTCTCACCTCCAGTCCTCTCCATGCCACATCTTAAGCTCGAATGTCAGCCTCATTTTTCATTTCACTCAAAGTGACAAGAAAAAAGGGGGGAAAAAAGATACTTTAGGACCTAATCAGGTACTGTACCGGTGTTCTGAATGATGAAAAAAAAAAACCTCAAATTACTGCAGTGGGTCTGTCAGCTCCATTGTGCTCTTAGTCAAGTGGCCCTTAGAAAGAAGACAGGAGAGCGAAGAGAAAATAGTAGAATTCTAATCTGCTTTTTAAAGGCTCTTGGTCCCAAGTATAGCAATTCAGACATCCCTGTTTGAAAGCAGCAGGACAGATTTGTTAGAAGACAAAAGCTCCAATTAGTATTTTCCACACCCTTTCACAATTTTCTCTCTTGCTTTTGGCTCTGAAACTCTTTATGCCAGGGCCTTTGTGCTGGCAAAGAGGCGGGTGCAAGGGCACGGCGGCGGGGCGGGGGCAGGGAGCCCGGGCGCGGCGAGCTGGCACGCGGGGCCGCGCTGCCCTGCCGCCTGCCCGCCGGGGTCAAGGAGAGCTGAGTGCGCGCGGGCGGCCCGGAGGGATCCTACCTGAGTTGACGGAGATTCGGGCTTGACGAATAACCACCTGAGGGGCGATGGGCGTAGCGGGCTGCAGCCGGTGGAGACCTTTGGCGACCTGCAGGAGTTTCTCGGAGACATCCAGCCCGTACAGGAAACGGTCAGCCAAGAACACGATGGCCGAGGCGGTTGCACAGTCCCGGGCCAGGATGGACGCGCGCAGGGACTTCTGCACCAAGTAAAAGGCAGATCGCACCATTGAACCGGGCAAGCAGAAACTGCTTCCAACCAACCTATTGCTAGCAGAAGCAATATGCGTTATTTAGGTGTCTGAGCCGAAAGAACAAAACATTTTAGAAAAAGCCAAGCTTAGCTGTGGATGAAATTATGCTTTCTTTCTCCTGTTCTCATTCTATTTCCAAAAGTGTTCAAGAGTTCAGTGCACACTCCCTGTTGTTCTAAGGTTAGACACACTTAGGGTAAAATTCAAAGCACTCCAAAGTCTCCTCAATCCTTGCCCTTATTGCTTCCTTTCCTTCCCCTAAACTGATTCCTGTTATTCCTGAGAAAGGTTTGGTCCTTATGCCAGTTTTTCTATCCTTTTATCTGTATGGAGGCCTTCAAAAACTTCATGGAAAATGCATATGATGGAAAACTTAAGGTATGACCTTCAAGATATGTGTTTACGCCAAAATAGCCCTTTTTTATTTCCCTTTGTGTATCACCTTTCTGAAGGAGTTCTATGCTCAGATTCTGATTGCTTGGCTTGCTTCGCCTCCTCCCTCCCTGCTTTACTGCTCTCCCTGCTGGTCCCCTTCCCCTGGTAGCTGAGATCACCCTGGGTGACCTGGGCTGATGCCGCCTTCTTTCATTCTTCAGTACAGGTGGGAAAACTCTCCCCTCACTTCATATCACACGCTTCATTCGTTGCCTACATTCTAATGAAGAAGAAACACAGGATTCTAGGCAACATTTTAAATGTGATTATATTATCAAGTCTGGTTGATGAATAAAATAAGAGCAGGTAGAAAATGGAAGTCTAACACCAGGAATGAGATATAGAGGAAAATATGAGAAATTTTTATGGGATGAACCATTAGCTTTGAGTCTGACAGAGTCTGGATCTAAACAGAAAATGGCTTTACCACTCACACAACCTGGAGTGTGAGTTTATCCCCCAGTAGTGTTTTCTTCATAGGTTGGACTAAATCAAGTAGAATGTTTTCTAGACATGTTGACTCAAAGATGAAGTCTAGAAAGTATTGTGAGTGTTGTCCATTTTCTCACTACCACACCACCACATGAAGAAGTACTTTCTTCACCTAAGTACTAAATCTCTAAGTCCTGGGCAAAATGGTGCCAGATGCTTTATATGCATGCATTCATTCTTTCATTCCTCCAAGCTATTCCAAGAGGCGTGTTTCACTACTGCCTGCAAATAGGAAACCTGTGATGCAGAAACATTACATAACATGGCCAAGAGCACGTGAGCTGGGACTGAGAGCAAGGGTTCAGGTGCCTGGGATCCTCACCCAGAGCCCTGGTTGTACTGACGCGGAATGAGGAAGGTGGGGTTGGGGGTGGGGGTGAGGGTAGGGGTTATGGAATCAAAGATCTGACACTCACAGTTAGACTAGCTCCCACCCTGGCTGCAGTGCTGCTGCAGTTACTGACCTAAACATGGCTTGACTTCACAAAATGAAAACAACAGGCTTGTGTGGACCCAATGGGAGTGAGTAGTTTCTGCTTTTTATGTTCTGCATAGAACAGTTCTTTCAGAGTTTCAATGAGATACACATCTCTAAAGTTGACCTCAAACTTTCTCATTGCCCAATGCAGGATTCTATCTATGGTGTTTATTCACAGTTTGATTTCTGACATATAGTTTTCCATTTTGTTGTTGTTGTTTTATGATCTACAACTGCATATTTAACATAGCATCTATACTTCTTGAATAAGGGAATGCCTATCAATCCTTCTCTTTACAAACTTATACTTTCTTGTTAAGACATTTATTTACACTATCAATGCTTTCACTAAGTATAGAAAATTTCCACTTATGTTGAAACCTTTTGGTCTAAGTCAGTCACTGTTTTTAATGCACTCTAGATGACATTCATTTGACAAAATATCTCTTCTCTTCTCTTAATATTTGCTTCCCTGTGTAGCAAACTCAATAATTGCTGCATTCCTGCCCTCTTTCCCTCTCCCTTACTCTACTCCATGGGAGGTAGAATGACTCATCTAATGAATACTTTTGCTAAGAACAAACAGGGCATACATGGGTGTGCTACCTTCCTCACCTCTTCTTGAAGCTTTCTTGGGAACAAACTATTTAAACTCATAGAGGTAAGGGAACATCCAACCCACAAACCATTTATGGCCTACAACATCATTTGGTCTGGCCCCACCAAGGCAATCACAAGCAGGGCTCCATATCCAATAAATCCACAGCAGGCTAATTTTTAAGTTGATAATTTTGTGTGGTATGCAAATGAAGTCATAAATATTCAAGTGGATCTTGGCAGAGCAGAGGTACCTACCCTGTAAGGAAATAAAGAATCTTTGGGGTTTTTTTTGTTGTTGTTGTTGTTGTTTGTTTGTTTCATAAATCTAGTATACTATGGCGCTTTACCAGAACTAAAATGTAATACTGACTCCATTGTTTCATTTCTCCATTTGCATAGAATCCAGGACTTTGATGTTTATCATTGCTGTTCACAAATATCCTAGAACCACCCCCTCAGCTCCTGCTTCTGAAGTAGAAAATACTGTGTTAACCGGCCTCGACACTTGCCTATAGAGGCCCCACCAGACTGAGGCTATCTCAAGGGCACAGTAGTCATCTGATATCTAGTTGTATGATTCTGTGATCTGGCTTTAAAAAATTAGTTCTTCCCCCAGCTATAGGCAACCACCCAAGTTGCCTTATACCTAGGTGGGTGTTACACAGCTAGGAGAAAAGCAGCCAACAGCTGGCTAGCATTCTGAACCTGGTTTATGCCCAATTTGTGTCACTATATTAGTGTGCTACCATAGTTGCTTCTTTTTTCTTTTTTTTTAAAGACTTATTTTTATTATTATTTTTTGATTGGAAAGGCAGATATACAGAGAGGAGAGACAGAGAGGAAGATCTTCCGTCCGATGATTCACTCCCCAAGTGACCGCAACGGCCGATGCTATGCCAATCCGAAGCCAGGAGCCTCTTCCGGGTCTCCCACGCGCGTGCAGGGTCCCAAAGCTTTGGGCCATCCTCAACTGCTTTCCCAGGCCACAGGCAGGGAGCTGGAAGGGAAGCAGGGCTGCCGGGATAGAACCGGCGCCCATATGGGATCCCGGGTGTGCAAGGCGCAAGGCGAGGACCTTAACCACTGCGCCACCGCGCCGGGCCCTATTTTTTCAAAGATACGTGGGGATGGCAGGGAAAACAGGGCTGGTTGATGCCACCTTAGTCCCCCAGACAGGGGGAGCTATAGATTGCCCAGGGAAGATGGTCTGGGGACACATTGGAGTGGGAATTACTGAGGGTATGTTAGTGGAGGAATGACTTCCAGGGACTTCCACAGACTGGGCCATTATAGGTAGGTGAGGGAGTGGAGATGGCACGGTTTAGAGGAGAGAAATCAGAGGGTATGTCTGGATTAAGCCAAGGCACATTCCCTTGTAGGAGACTTGGGCTTATCACCTAATGCCTGCTGGAACACACAAAAGCTGGGGTTGAGGGGATGCCTTGCTGGGCTAAACCATAGTACCCACATGCAAATGTCAGAACAGGGGGTGGTCAGGTCACGTTGGGTCACAGAACCCTCCAGAATGCAAGAGAAGCAAATCTAGAGCAGATTCTGTTGGGAACTCATGGGCTCACCGCTATGAAACTGCAGCACCTGCCAGTTTGTGTGAGAGATGGGTGTGGTGACGAGCGAGCCATATTAGATCACAGAACTCACTTGACATTTGTATGAGCCAGGACTGGGAGGAGGCTCGGCTGAGCTAGGCTGCAGCACCTACTGGTACATACAAAGGCTAGGACTGAGAGTGGATGATGCTAAGCAGGGTCACAGTACCCACTGACATGCGTGAGAAACAGGGCTGGGAATGGGCCTGGTAAGAGAACTTGAGGAACATTGCTACTAGGCCTCAGATCCTACTGGTGAGCACAAGGGCCAAGGATGAAGGTGGACCAAGTCAGACAAGGTTTCAGCACTCATCAGCATTTGTGTGGACTCAGTCTGGGGTCAGGCTAGGCTGGGCCAGGCCACAGCACCTTTTAGCATGCTCAACAGCTAGGACGGGTGTGGACCACACTTGGCTAGGTTAAGCTGCAACACCTGCTGGTGAGAACTGAGACTGTGGGTGAATGAAGCTAGACTGGGTCAAAGCACCCACTAGCGTAAGCAAGATCTGGGGCTGGGAATGAGCCCAGTATGGGGATTTTGGGGACTGCCCTGGTGAGCTGCAGCTATATCAGTGTGCCAGCATAGTTGCCTATAAGAGCTGAGGCTGTAGGTAGACCAGGCTGGGCAATGCTGTAACACCTACTGGCATGTGTGTGGGCTGCATTTGGGTGTGGGCCAGAGTAAGCTAGGCTACAATACCTACAGATGCTCACAAGAGCCAAAATTGGTGTGGGATAATCTGGACTAGGCTGTAGCACTACCAGGTCATTTGAGAACTGGGTGTTGGAGTGGGCCAGGTTGGGGTAGGCTGTAGGAACTGCTGGTGAGGGCCAGTATGGATTTGGGACAATTGGGCTGGGATGCAGTACCCTTCGGTGGGTGCTTGAATTGGGGCCAGCCATCTTAGGCTGGGCCATACCACCTGCCAGCACATGCAAAAGTCTGGGTCTGGGAGTGGGCTTGGTGGGGGAACTTAGGGAAACTCCCTTCTAGGCTGTAGCTCCTGTTGGTGAGCATGAGAGCTGGGGCTGAGGGCAGGCTATGCCAGGCTGTCATACATGTGGGCTGCTGAGTCTGAAGGAGGGCCAGGCTGAGACAGTTCACAGCGCAAACTGGTATGAGCAAATGTCAGGACAGAGTATATGCCAGGCTGGGTTGGACTGCAACACCCACTAGGTTACATGAGGGCTGGTAGTGGACCATATTGGGCTAGGCTGCTGCACCCAAGAGCTGTACTGAGGGTAAGCTGGGCTGAACCAGGCTGTAGCACCTGCTGAAGAATGCCAAGACTGGGGACAGGCCATCTCAGACCACACTGCAGCACCCACTGGCATGCACAAGACCGGGGACTGGGAGAGGGCCTGGTAGGAAAACCTTGGGTACTCCCCTGCTGGACCACTGGTTCCACTGGTTAGATGAGAGCAAGGACTGGGGGTGGGCCATTGCAGGCAAGACTGCAGCACAAGTCAGCTGGCATTTGGGCCTGGTCTTGGGGAAGGCCAGACTAGGCCAAGTTGCTGAGCCTACTGGCACGAGAGAGTGCCAGAGTAGGTGTGGGCTGAAAAAGCTAGGCCACAGCACCCATTGAAAGGTGCTGGGACTGGGTGTAAGTCATGCCAGAATGGACCGCAGTGCCCCCTAGCAAGTGCAAGATTCAGGGCTGTGAGTGTGTCTGGTGGGGGAACTTTGAGCATTTATCTACTGGACTTTACCTACTGCTGATAAGCATGAAAGCCAGTACTGGGGGCAGGCTAGACTGGTCAAGGTGGCAGTATCCATTGGCATGTGTTCGGGCTGTGTCTGGGGATAGGGCTGGTTGAGCTAAGCCACAACACTCATCTGTGTGCATGAGAGTTGGATGGGATGCAAGACAGGCTAGGTTTGGCTGCAGCAGAGATTGTCACAAGCAAAAACTGGTACTAGGTGTGGTCCTGGTAGGAGTTATTGGGGCTCAATTCAAAAAGGTGGTGGCTACCACTGTTGTGCATGAATACCAGGCCTCTGGTGGCCTTGGCTGGGTTAGACCACAGTTCCCATCAGTTTGTGTGAGAGATGGGAATAGGGACAGAATTGACAAGGGAGTTGCATCCACTGGTATGTGCATTGGCTGGTGCAGGTGACCCTGTCCTGGCTGGCACACGCAGAATCAAGTTTGATGTTACTCCAGGTAAGAAGTTATTCTTGAGTCCCCAACTAGATCACTAGACTTAAACCCCGGCTTCAGGGAAAAATCACAAGATATATGGTCCAATCTTGGAGTGCATGTGTCAGGACTTGGCGACCACAGTTGCTGATGTCTGTGCAGTGGACAGCATGCCTAGAGGCACACAGGGAACCTGTTAGCCAGATCATCTAGGCCAGTAGAGGAATGCCTTGTTAGAGGATGTAAAGTAGAACAGATCGGATCACTCTCTTGGCCAAGCTTTGCTGCAAATATCTAGGTCTGTGAATGCAGATTGAAGTGGACTTGGTCAATCAATAGACCTTGGAAAGATTTCCTCAACCCTGGTGCAATGAAGGTGAAGATATTTCAGAACTATCAAAACCATTTAGGTAGGTAGCACCTTTGGAACACTCCTCCCCACAATGTGGTCTCCAGGGAGACATCAAATAACTGCCCCCTTTTCCTGGGTATTGATGTGGTTGGACAGCAGGGAGTAGGCCCCCTTTTTTCCTCCCATGGACACAGGTAAAAAAAAAGAAAAAGGAAAAAGGACTGAAGCATTTGTCCCATTCATCTTACTTCATGCCTTGATCTCCCCCACCCTAATTGGAGGTCCACATGAGTGTGTACCCGTGTCAACTACAAAAACAATGATAGGGCCCGGCGCGGTGGCGCAAGTGGTTAAGTCCTCGCCTGGCACGCCCGAGATCCCATATGGGCGCCGGTTCTAATCCCGGCAGCCCCGCTTCCCTTCCAGCTCCCTGCCTGTGGCCCGGGAAAGCAGTCGAGGATGGCCCAAAGCTTTGGGACCCTGTACCCGCGTGGGAGACCCGGAAGAGGCTCCTGGCTTCGGATCGGCATAGCATCGACCCGTTGCGCTCACTTGGGGAGTGAATCATCGGACGGAAGATCTTCCTCTCTGTCTCTCCTCTCTGTATATCTGCCTTTCCAATCAAAAAATAATAAAAATAAATCTTTAAAAAAAAACAAAAACAATGATAAAAAGAAAATTAAAAAGTAAAAAATAGGGGCCCTGGGCCCGGCGCGGTGGCGCAAGTGGTTAAAGGTCCTCGCCTAGCACGCCCGGGATCCCATATGGGCGCCGGTTCTAATCCCGGCAGCCCCGCTTCCCTTCCAGCTCCCTGCCCGTGGCCTGGGAAAGCAGTTGAGGATGGCCCAAAGCTTTGGGACCCTGCACCCGCGTGGGAGACCCGGAAGAGGCTCCTGGCTTCGGATCGGCATAGTATCGGCCCGTTGCGCTCACTTGGGGAGTGAATCATCGGACGGAAGATCTTCCTCTCTGTCTCTCCTCTCTGTATATCCGCCTTTCCAATGAAAAAAAAAAAAAAAATAGGGGCCCTGTGTGGTGGCCAAGGGGCTTAAGTCCTTGACTTGAATGGGCTGGGATCTCATATGGAGGCTGGTTCTAATCCTGGCAGCTCTACTTCCTGTCCAGCTCTCTGCTTGTGGCCTGGGAAAGCAGTTGAGGATGACCCAAAGCTTTTGCATCCTGCACCCGCATAGAAGATCTGGAGCAAGTTCCAGGCTCCTGACTTCAGATTGGTGCAGCACTGGCCATTGCGACCACTTGGGGAGTGAATCATCGAATGGAAGATCTTCCTCTCTATCTCTGCTCCTCTCTGTGTATCTGACTTTGCAATGAAAATAAATAAATCTTTAAAAAAAGTACAAAATGAAGATGAATGCATTAGTACAAACTAATGAATGTAGAAAAGATTTGTTTTCTTATTCATAATGAGCACAACTGGGAGTGTGAGACTGTGAGGTCTGGATCTGGATTCCTGTGCTTACTCTCTTGTCTCAGAACGGGAAGAAGCATAAAATGGAGTGTAGTTAAGTCATGTTTATGGACAGCACAGAATTCTAGTTTTCATGGGTTTTGTTCTTGGAGTTACAGGTCTTCTTTTTTGACCCATGCATATCCTCATAACAATGTCACACCCTTTTAGGAATTGACTTGAACTAGCTATTCTTTCATTTCAATTAGGAAAAAAGAAAGAAAGAAAGAAAGAAAAAAAAGGAAAGCCTAACTGAAATGTTTAAAATTTCTTTTGTCACAGTGAAAACAATTCAGTCATGTCAGCTGATACTCCTTCTATGTAAACTCAAAAATGGAAAAGCAAGTTGATGATTCTGTGTGTATGTGGCTCTGATTAAAAAGGGTTGTCGGGCCCGGCGCGGTGTCGCAAGTGGTTAAAGGTCCTCGCCTTGCACGCCCCAGGATCCCATATGGGCGCCGGTTCTAATCCCAGCAGCCCCGCTTCCCTTCCAGCTCCCTGCCTGTGGCCTGGGAAAGCAGTCGAGGACGGCCCAAAGCTTTGGGACCCTGCACCCGCGTGGGAGACCCGGAAGAGGCTCCTGGCATAGCATCCGCCCGTTGCGGTCACTTGGGGAGTGAATCATCGGACGGAAGATCTTCCTCTCTGTCTCTCCTCTCTGTATATCTGCCTTTCCAATCAAAAAATAATAAAAATAAATCTTTTAAAAAAAAAAGGGTTGTCTCTGAGCAAGTGTCCCTCCAATGCTAGGGGCATATACATGCATCCTGCCTTACATCTTTAGTTATTATCTTTAGATGTATCTTGCTGTCTCTGCCACTGTCTGCTTTCCATATGTATTTGTTCTTCTGCTCTCCTTAAGAGTATACTCAGCTAACCCATAAGGGGCCTCTGATGTTGTACTTTCCTGTTTCTCACCTGCAAATTCTAGTGTTCCCTATGCAGAGGTGTGCAATTCAGGTTTGAGATGGTTCTGGCGGCTGCTCAGGATGTAGTGTTCCTAGGCAGGCTGTTTTCCAGAAGTGATACCTGACTCTTTCCTCTGTAACAACGATGGGTTCTTTGTGGCACTATCTTCTTCTTAGAACATATTATCCATATGTTATCTCATTTAAATTTTTAGAAAGGCTTATTTCTTTTTATTAGAAAGGCAGATTTTACAGAGAGAAGGAGAGACAGACAGAAAGATCTTCCATCTGCTGGATCACTCCCTAAATGGCTACAATGGCTGGAGCTGGGCTTCGTAGGGGAGCTTGGGAAACTCCTCTCCTAGGCTGTAGCTCCTGCTGGTGAGCATGAGAGCTGGGGCTGAGGCAGGCCACTCCAGGTAGTCAAAAGCAGGAGCCAGAAATCTCCTTAGGGTGCAGAGTCCTAAGGCTTTGGGCTGTCTTCTACTGATTTCCCAGGCCATAAACAGAAAGCTGGATAGGAAATGGAGCAACCAGGATACAAACTGGTTTCCATATGGGATGCCAGTGCTTGCAGATGGATAATTAGACAATTGAGCCATAGCACCGACCCCATTATTTAAATTTTGTAATAGCTAAACACTCTAAGAAAATTAGAGAGGTTGAAAGTTTAAGTGATTTTGGAAAGCTACAAAATAAAAGATGTTAGAGTGAGGCAGAAATTCAGCCTTCTCTTTTTTACCGTGGTGAAAAACACTTGACATTGGGCATAGAGGTTATGACGTCACTTTGTGTGTTCATCATCTGTGTCTGAGTGTCTGGGTTTGAGTCCTGGCTCTGCTTCTGATTCCAGCTTCCTGCTAATGAGCACTCTGGAAGGCAGCAGCTCAAGTTCTTAGGGTTCCAGCTGCACATGCAGAAAATCAAGATTGACCTCCTAGCTACTGGTTTCAGCCTAGTCTGATCCTCATTGTTGCAGGTGTTTGAGAAGGGCTGGGGGATGTGCCAACAGATGGAAGATCTTTGTCTCTCATTTTCCATGCCTTACAAATAAATAAAACAGAACGAGTAAGGAAAAATTGAGGTAATGCATATCTTGAAATGTATTGTCTTAACCATTTTCAGTATACATTTCAATAATGTTAAATGTATTTATGTTATGAACCAGCTACAGAACTTTTCACTCTGCGTATTTGAAAGAGCAAGCTCATTAAACAATAATCTACCTTTTCTTCCTCTCACTGGCTCCTGGAAACTGCTAATCTACTTATTATTTCTATGAATTTAGCAACTTTGTATACCTCATGTAGGTGGAACTATATAGCATTGGTCTTTTTGTAACTGGTTAACTTGATTTAGCATCATGTCCTCAATGTTCACCTTCACGGCAGCAGGCTACATGATTTTCTTGCACTTCAAAGTTGGATGATACTCCACTGTGTATATAAATCATGTTTTGTTTCTCTATTCATCCGTGGATAGACATTTGAGCTGCTGTAATATCTTGGGCTATTCTGAATGATGTTAATATCTCTTTGATATCCTGGTTTTGGGGGGGCATTTTCAGAAATAGAATTGCTAGACTACATGAGATTCCATTTTTAATTTTTTGAGGACCCTACATAGAGTTTACAAGAGAGGTTGTACCATTTTCCACTGACAGTGCACAGGGTTTCATTTTCTCCCCACATTTTCAACCATTGAAGAACACATGCCTGGAGTGCCAGTTTGCCTTCGGCTTCCTCCCTGTGACCTGATGAAGGCAACTGAAATCAGCATCTCATCTGAGAAGAGGAAGGCTGGTCTTTGGAGTCAGGGCTGAACTTCTCTTGAGTCCCACGTGGCTATCGACCCATAATGTTGATCATGACGAGAAAATTCCAAGGAAAACAAAAGACAAATAAAAGAGAATTCCAAATGAAATGAGGGTTCTTGTTAGTTACTTATTGCTTTTTCAGGTGCATTACTCAGAAATTGGGTTGGAAGCAGAGCAGGTAAGATTCAAACTAGCACTGCGACATAGAATGTGGCTGTTCCGTCTGAGGCAGTGCCTTAACTCGCTGTGCCACAATGTCCTTCCCTAGAAACTAGCTCTGAAAGGATTAAACTATTTAAATTGATTGAGTCCCAGAACAAAGATGAAGAATTTATAAGCATACAAAATTTCCACCATCAATGGCTGGCATCAAATTAAAAGTTACCAAGCGTAAAATAAGCCTGTACTGCACAGAAAAATAAATTTATAAAAAGCTACCTCAAAATGATTATAATACAGTTGCAAGTAAAAATGATGGATATCAAGTAGAGACCCTGAACACAAAAAGAAATTATTCAAACTTTTAGAGACTAAAAAATTATCTGAAAGCAAAACATAGGTTTCTGAGCTTGCTTCTTGGTTTCACCATTTACTAGTAATCCCAAGTTACTGGATCTTTTGAGTCTCAACAACCTCATCTGTGGTGTGTGGATGATGTCTCGTTGCAGTGCTGTTGAACTCAGGTCACTTGTCTAGCATAGCCATGGGCTTTGGGTGCAACAGTTAAGATGTTGCATGGGGGCTTCATTTCCAGCTTCTCTTTCAATTCCAACTTCTTGCAAATAAGCACCCTGGGAGGCAATAGGTGATGACTCAAGCGGTTGGGTTCCTGCCACCCATGTGGGAGATTAAGCTTCTAGCTTTGTCTTATTTCAGCCTTGGCTATTACAAGCATTTGGGGAGGAAATCAACAAACACGAATTTTCTTTTTAAGTTTCTCTCTCTGTGTGTCTTTAAAATAAATTAAATGAATAAATAAAAGTTCAAATGTTTAGCATGAAGCTTAGCAGATCATGAGTGCTTCATAGATAACACGGAATACCATGAAAACAAGTGGGAAAAAGAAATCAGCTACTCATCCCCACTAGCTGTGTGCCACATATCAACAATTTTCAAAGACAGACTCCCAAGGTAACTGTCAGTGGAACTTTCAATGGACTAAGACAGAAATAATAGGTCTTATATACAACATCTATGAGACTTAACTCAGAAAATTGCTACTCCTTTAATTTTTTTTCCCTCTCTCTTTACTTCAGCAACACTAAGGATTGCTGCAGCTGGAAGCAGAGAAAGGAGGATGGAAAAGGAGTAGGCTGTGGCAGTAGAAGGTGGGATGCTGCTTCTTACAAGGGAGGGTTCTCAGCACAGGCAGGCTGCTCTTGCCTGGCCAGCGGAGGATCGCCTCTCCATGCACCTGTGAACTGGCGCTGCCAACACTGTGCTCAGCATCCCGTGTGCACCACCACCCCCTCACCATATCTGAGCTCAGAACGTGGCCTAATCTATTTTCCCCCCTTCTCTTAATAGATTGGATCACAAAAGCCTGAGAGAGAGTGACCTGCCGCACAAAAGGGCCTTTGAGTTCCTTGGAAAAGTAGACTTGGAGGAGGATGGAAGGAATCCAAGTGGCCCTATTATTTCCACTTGCACTAATTAGACATTTTTCTGTCAGCTATTGAGCACTGCTGAGAGGCCAAACTCACTGAATTCATTTCTAAAGTGTTTACAGAAGTTTGCATCTGTTTGTGTCTCTTCAGGAGGAAAATAAGCACTTCAATAGCATTGTGGAAAGTCTAAGAGGAGCATCCCATTCTGGAGGGCCTGGCATCCCCGCAGCTGCATAATTTAGCTCTACTCAGGACCAAAACCTCTCGCATCCCTCTCCAAAAACTAATGATGCAAAATGCAGAGAAGGCAGAGGAGAGGTGCTCTCTTCTTTTCTTTTTCCTCTCCCTTTCTCTCAAAGCAGAGACGTGCTGGGCGTTCCATGTAGGTTTCGGGGGTATCATGCTTGGGCCCCTCTCGCGTGCTCCTCCCGGCTCTCTTAGATACTAATACCCACTTTCATTTGCTGCCAAGGAAAGGGATAGTGCATTCCTGAGCAGCAGAGCCGAATGCATCCCCTTTCCTGGGAATCACCCAGAAATGTGCTCGGGGGTAGGGGATGGGGGTGTACTGACCGCAGCCCACAGTGCGGAGTGAAAGGAAGCCAGAGCTGTGGTCGAGAAGGGCGCTGAAGGGAACGTTTCCCTAACGTGGTAAAAATTGCCTGGGCTGTGCACAATTCGATTAACATGAAAGAGAGCCCCTCTCCCTCCCCTAACCCCCCAAAACAGAAAGAAAAAAAAAAAAGAAAGAAAACAACACAAAAACCCTAACCCACTGACTACATGGGCCGTGCCTTTGAAATGCATATTGGTCTACAGGGAATTTGATTCAGGATTCTTTTTGTTTGTGTTTTCAGGCCCACATCTGACTGGCCGTCACAGAGGACTCAAAAATGGGATCTTCTTAAGCAGTGTCACAGTAACAGAATTGTAGTTCCCCAGACGACCCCTGAGTATCTCACCATCAAAAGGAAAATGCTACCTCTCTCAGAGGCAGAGGCTGATGGGCGAAGTTATTTCTCCGTAGCCACCAAACTGTTTTTTTTTTTTTCTCACTGAATGATCATGTTTTAAATTAAAAAAAAAAAATTCTGGATGTATCATACCAGAGCATGTTGCGTTTCTACAGAGGCTCAAAAATGGATGAGCTCTCTCTCTCTCTCTGTCTCCCTCTCTCCACACACACACACACACACACACACACACACACACACACACTCAGCAGTCATTTTACCACATCTGTTTTTAGGGTGGGAACTGTGGTATTCTAATTGAGTTTAAGGCTCAAAGGGAACTTCATGGTTAGGAAGCCGAGTCAGGTGGTAAAGGAATTAGACTCCACAATGAGATTTAGATAAACAGATGACTGCAAAAAAGCTAAAGAGGTTTTTTTTGAGGGACTTTTGCTCAATAGTAGCAAGAGAAAGTGTGTGTTGCTTTCATGGTTCTTTGCATTAACACCAGCCCCCTCCTGATGCTGAGCATCAAGTTTGGGTCCCAGCTATGGGTTCAAAGCCATGATGTGTTCACAGCAATGACAATGGCAGCTGTTCTCAAGGGGGGCTGGGAGAGGGGGCAGAGAACTGAAGCCATCTGGCAGGAGCACTGTGAAGGGAAATTATTGCTGCATAACAAATTGGAAGATTGGGGTGGGGAGAGCAGGGAAAGATGGAACGAAGGGGAAATATCCCGAGGTGAGAAATTAGCTGAATAAACCAATGAAAAATGATTCTTGCCTGCATGGTTCTTCATCAACAGTAAAAACAGTGGGGAAAGCAGGACCTTATAGACAAACCACAGTCCTGTAACTCAGTGATGACCAAGTCTGGCATATTCCTTTTTGTCCATCCACTAAATGTGAGAGGGAGCCAAGGAAAACATCTTACTTACTTAATGTGTGAAGTTCTGTTAGTAAATATTTCATTGATTTTCATTCATTTTGCCAATGGTGAACCAGGCAGTTTAGGAAAAGAGTAGTAAGCCTTTTCTCTATGTCAGTACCTCATTCCCATCTTCTCAAATGTATTGTAACAACAACTAGAAATGGATTAGGCATAGAGCACAGTAATCTTGCTACTGGGTATCTATCCAAAAGACATGAACACAATGAATCAGGGATACTTGCTCCGCCATGTGTGCATTGTTCGCAATAGACAAAATCTGGGATCAACTGAGGTGTCCATCATCTGACTAAAGGATAAGCAAAATGTAGAAGCAATGGAATATTATTCAACTATAACAAAGAATGAATTCTACCAGTTGCAATAAAATGGACTCAACTGGAGGATATCATATTCAGTGAAATAAGCTAGACCCAGAAAGAAAAATACCACATACTCTCCCTTGTTGGTGGAAACTAAAATTTTAAAAACAAATAAAAAGAAGAAAAAGAAAGAAATTTCTCTATATTTTCAGTATTGTAGCAAATATAGTTTAATCAAGCTTTGGTTTGTGCCTTTATCAAACCAATGGTTAAGAATGCTATATTGGAGGCCCAGCGTGGTGGCCTAGCGGCTAAAGTCCTCACCTTGAACGTGCCGGAATCCCATATGGGTGTTGGTTCTAATCCCAGCAGCCCCAGCTTCCCATCCAGCTCCCTGCTTGTGGCCTGGGAAAGCAGTCGAGGATGGCCCAAAGCCTTTGCACCCTGCACCCGCACAGAAGATCTGGAGCAAGTTCTAGGCTCTTGGCTTCAGAGTGGCTCAGCATCGACTGTTGCTGTCATTTGGGGAGTGAATCATTGGACGGAAGATCTTCCTCTCTATATCTGCTCCTCTCTGTATATCTGACTTTGCCATAAAAATAAATAAGTTTTTTTTTTAAAAAGAATGCTATATTAAGGAAAGAAAAGACATTTTAAAAAAGAAAAAAATATTATACTAGGATAGTTTTAAAGATCTGTGATTACTTTAAAATTTACTGTATATGGATGTAGTGGTCCCTTTCATTGAATTATTGTTTATAGTCATTGCTTATAATCCCTCTTAAACCAAGGAGCTTTTGTTTTTTACTTGTTCAACCATGTATTCTGTGGGGAAAAAGACAACCTGCCACTGATGGAGCTGGATCCATGTTATAGCAAAAACAGCAGCAGCAAAATAGACAACCACTCAACCAGGAGCCTGACGAACTTCATGGTCCCCAGGAACTGCGGATCTGCTTGTCTTCCTGTCTCTAGAACCAAGGATCCTGTGGCCCCTGTGACTCGTGGTGATGTAAAAGCCACATTGATAATTCACCTAGCACACTGGCTTCTCTCTCAAGCTCTTATTCCATACCAGCTGTGGTTTGGATATCTCCAGCCAAAACTCCTGATGAAACATAATCCTCCAAATGAGGTATGAAGAGGGTAGGAACTCCATCTGACCATAGTACTTGGAAGAGGGACCTTCAAGAAGTCATTCAGGGCAATGAGGTCATAAGGGCAGACCCTAATCCAGTGGGACACTGGGTTTATGTGGAAAGAATGTTCTGCCTCACCAGGTGATGCTCTGCACTGCCTTGAACTGTGTGGAGTTCCCACCAGCATGAAGACCTCACCACAAGCAGCCACCTGACCTTAAGCAGCCAAGAGCCAAGAGATGAATACACTTTTCTTCTTCTTAGGTTACCCAGTCATGGTAATCAGTTACAGTGTTGGGAAAGATGAAGACCACACACGACTTCAGTTACCTGTTGCCATGGCCAATTCTACTTCAGTACCTATCAGCATCTCCAGTCCAGCATCAGGTTCTCTAATATTTGTTTCCTATTTTTCCAGTTCCATCCTTCTGCACCTCGGCTTCAACAACGCTGCAATCCTTCTGGCCACACGTTCTGCTCACTTTGCTGTCCTGGACTCCTCACAACAGTCCTCTCTCATCCTCATTCACCTCTTAAAATGCTATGATGCATTGAGATAATGACTTTTCAAGGGTATTTTTTATATGATTTATTTGAAAGTAAGAGAAATGGAGAGAGTAGGTGAATGAGCAATGGAGATCTAATATCTGCTAGTTTACTTTTTGAATGGCCGCAAGAGCAGGCTAAATCCAGGAACCAGGAACTCTACTGTGAACTCCCATGCGAATAGCAGGTACCTCAATGTTTGAGTCGTCTTCCTCTGCCTTCCTAAAGGTATCAACAGGAAGCTGAACTAGGAGTGGAGCAGGCAGGACTTCAGTGACTCTCCAATATGGGATGTTGTCACGAGTAGAGGCTGAATGCACTGTGCCATACTGTGCCACAATAGTAGCCTCCACCACACACACACACACACACACACACACACACACACACACAGAAAGCACTCTTAACCCTCATCCTTTTCTGGTTCTGTGCCATACTGTGCCACAATAGTACCCTCCACCACACACACACACACACAGAGAGAGAGAGAGAGAGAGAGAGAAAGCACTCTTAACCCTCATCCTTTTCTGTTTCCATCATATTTGCTGAAAAATTCCAGTAATGCTTATTGTTTGTTAGGGAAAAGCCATAACCTCAAATTAGAATCTCTTGAGAGGATTTTCAAAAAGCCCATATTCCTGTTAGCTCCCTAGACTAGCTAAGGAATGTACCCAGGCAATGGTGTCTTTTGAGTGATCCCACCACCACATGCAGCCAGAATTGAGAAGCCCAGAGCTCTCCACCTTGCAGCCTTCCTCCCTCTCCCCACCCCTGCCTTCTGGAAGTTGAAGGAGTTCCTGGTCAGGAGGTGGCACATCTGTCTGATTCAGGCCAGCATCTCTCTTCTCCTGCCTTCCTTCTGTCTCCCAATGAGGGCTTTCTGTTCTTCCAGCATTGAGAGGAATGCAGAGTGAATGCATCCCACTTGTCTGGGAGCTATTTACTCCTCTGTTTTGTGGAAGAATAAAGCTTGCTCTTTCGTGCTATATTGTTGTGTTCAGAAAGCTAAGATAAATTTTAATAATTGTTACTCAAGGTTTCAACATTATACCCGTTTCTCTGCTTAACTGGGCTTTCCATCTAGGTGAGTAGATCTAGCAGGATAAAAACACTTAACACTATGACACTTGGAAGAGGTATGGCTGTATCCTGAAATTGGCCCTCAGCACTGGTTGGCAATGCCAGCCACCATTCCACCTTCTGCTCTCCTCTCAAGCTGCCAGAATGCCTCCGTCCTCCTCACTCTTAGCTGATGACCTTGTTTTGTGTTTCACTAAGAAAAATGAGCCAATGGGAAGGGATTGGCCTGGTTCTTTTACTAAAATTTACCAATTTCTTGCCTTGGAACCCATATGTACTACCTGCCTTCCCACTGGTAATTTTCAGGCCCACTTCTTACATGCTGATTTTGATGTCTCTCTACATTATTCTGCCTGCAGACATTGCTCCTCACATTGGCATCATTAAGTTTCTCTTGTCTGTTGGATCATTATTACTGGCATACAAATAAGTTATAACATCTTCTATTTAAAAAAAAATCCTGTCTTGGATCCAGTGTAACTTAGAGGATAAAGCCTCTAAATGGGGATGCCCACATTCTATATTAAGGCAATAGTTAAATCCTGGCTATTCTTCCAATGATACCATTCTCTAATGTTCCTAGGAAGCAATGGGTAATGGTTGATAGACTTGGACCCCTTCTCTCCACGTGGGAGACCTGTATGGAGTTCCTCACTCCTGGCTTCAGCCTGGCCCAGGCCTGGCTGTTGTATACATTTGGGGAGTGAAGCAGTAGGTGAAAGACCTCTCCCTTTCTCTTTCCTCTCTTTCTCCCTTTCTCTCTCTCTCCTTTCATCATCCCCCTCTTCCTGCCTTTCTCTCTCTCTCTCTCTCTCTCTTTCTCTTTTAACGCTCCCACTCCATATTTTAAATAAAGAAATCTTTTAGAGGCTCTTGCAGCGGAATAGTAGGCTATCTGCCCATATTCAATGTGGGCATGTTACTAGAAAGAGACAATATGTACTCTGATTTGGAACCTATTTTCCAACCTTTTTCTATAACCCCTCCTGTCTCCAATTCCTCCCAGGCTTAGCAATAGCTATCCTGTTTATGTTGCTATTTTTAGCTTCCACATGAGGGAAAGCGTGCAGTACTTGTCGTCCTGTGTCTAGCTGATTCCAGTAATCATTAGATTGTCTTCGGTTTACATGTACCTGCAAAATTATATGTGTAGTTTATATCACAAATCATAGACACTCTAGAATAATTCATGAAAAAGGGAGACTGCAACAAGTTCCTTAAGGAACAGCCAGCTGTAAAGAGTATAGACATTTTCCCCCCATATAAAGATGAATGCTGCAAATCTCCCAGCCTTTTCTGCCATGAGGTGCTGATATCAGTATACTACTGAGCATGCATTTTGAAAAATATCTTTCAACTTATGAGGCTTGTGTCTTTCTTGACATACTAAAGATAATGCGTCACATATGAAAAGAATCCAAGACAAATGGGGATATTTTGATCTATTTAGAAACCTTTCAAATTAAGTTTGAATAGGGTTTTTGTCCTCTGTGTTAAAAAATAATACCTTCTGATTAATTTGCAGAAATATGCAGTTGACATTAGGGAAGGTAAAAATTTGCTGACTGTATTTCAACAATGATTTCTGATAAAGGATGAGTTTAATGTAAGTAGCATGAATTAATTATTCCAGACGACTATTTCTATTTGTATACTGTAGTACATAATTTTTCAACAACAGCATTCACTGAAACCAAGTGCTGAGATAGATCATATTAGCCACATTTTCATACGTAGTGCCAAGCCAATATTTTAGAAATGAATTAGGCATTCTATCACAATAATAACATAAAGGATTCTCATGTCAACATTGCCACTTTAAAATAATTACATTATGGCATAGAATATGCACATCATAAATAAATGTACTTGTACATCATGGTGTTCATTCAGAAGCTTTTTACCAGTGGAATGAGCAAATAAAAACAAATATGAATGGACCAATGGGAAAATGGTAAATCTCTTGTGATGCACAAACACAAAATGAAGTACTAGCTCTTTAAGAACCTATGAATTTATTGAGCTTAGAGCTCTTTGGCTTCTGTCCTTGCGACTGGGGTAAGCTCCTTTTATGAGGCAGGTAGGTGGCTAGCCATGATGAAAGAGTGGCAAAGGGAGGGAATAGCTGAGATTCTACTCCAGCTTCACAAACTTTGTAGCATGTCTTAGAAATCTCTCTTGAGCTGCCTGAGCCAATCACCTCGTCTGTAACATGAACATGATAAATTTTGTTTTTGTAGGACTGTCATCAAGATTACATGCTGCCCAGGGTATATCAGTTTGAATTATGAGCCATTGTGAGTATTTGATATTTTTTACCTTACAAAAGTGACATTTTCATATGGTCCAACCTGATATTAAATAGTGCCACCTACATGGAGATGACATTTCTGTCTAAGTTCTTTATGCACTTCCTATGTAAGATTCAAGAGGTGATGCTAATCTTACTTGCTGACAAGAGCAAATGAACACGTCTCCAGGATTTATTCTCTGAAGGTCACTGCTTTCTTTTGTCTGCCCAACACTTCAACCTGTTCATGTTGTGCTAGCATTTTCATCTGTGTCGCTCTGCCCACTTGTCTTAGCTGAATCAACCCCTTGGGACTTGGCTCAGCCTTCAGGCCTCATTATAGGGAGACGTGAAATTCATGCCATAGGGTTAGGCCTCATCAAAGGGATAACTCGCATGCCTGATTCTGTGGCAACCAAAGTTTTGTTGATAGAATTTTAAGGACAAGCCACCATTTTAATTTATCTTTTATTGAAACTTGAAAGTACCGTATTAAAAAGGCAGTTTTTGGCAGAGTTTTCTAGCAGGGTTTAAATCCTTGGTGATTCTAATCATACTCTAAGTCTGAAAATACATAGACCCTGGGACTAATATTTGTCCTTCTGAGACTCCATTATCTTGGCATCTGATTTTCATTTATTCAGTGAGATGTATTGTAAAAGACTATAAATCTTTTATATGGTTTATTTCCCAAACAAGGTAGAATGTTCAGTAGATGATATTAAGCTTCTAAGTGTTGATGATAAAAAATTATAAAATTTCTGTTTTAATTAATTCTGCTCTAAATGGAAAGTCAAATTATATTGACTGAAGGGCACAGAGCAAGTTATGGGGCTGCAGGGACAACAGAAATGCAGCAAGGAAAAGGCAGTCCAGGTCCTAAAATAGCCTGTGGAAAGGCTCGCTGGCCTGTGGATTCCTGTGGCTTTCAAGAGCAGATGCCAAGTGCAGTTAGGAAACCTGGCTGCTGTAGTCCTGTGAGTTCTACTAGCTCTCTATAAAATCATTTCTCATTCTTCGTGGCGGCTAGTTTTCCTGCTATGTACATGAGAGCACTTAAAAAAAAGTGTGGAGATGGAAGTAAAAGATAAGCTAATTTTGGTACAATAATTTTTCAAATATATGCATACATGGTATCTTTAAAAGTTAATTAAAATTCATATTATGTGGGGCTGACCCCAATGGCTCAACTGGCTAATTTTCCATTTGCAAGCAGTGGCATCCCATATGGCTGCCAGTTTATGTTTCAGCTGCTCCACTTCCCATCCAGCTTCCTGCTATGGCCTGGGAAAGCAGTGAAGGATGGCCCAAGGCCTTGAGACCTTGCATCTGCATGGGAGACCCAGAAGAAGCTCCTGGCTCCTGGCTTCAGATAAGTTCAACTCTGGCCGTTGTATCCATTTGGGAATGGAGCCAATGGATGAAAGATCTTTCTCTTTGTCTCTCCTCTCTATAAATCTGTGTTCCAATAAAAATAAGTAAATCTTCATAAAAAACTTGCATGGAAAAAAATCTATGCATGGATTTCAAAATAAATTTTGCACTGAAATAAACTTTGCTTTACCCCTATTTCCATGACCATTCTGAAGTTCATATATTCCGTAGGTGTATATGTATACATGTGTCTAAAATGTCTTTGGAGGGCCCATCATGGTAGCCTTGTGGATAAAGGCCTCACCTTGCAAGCACCAGGTTCCCATGTGGATGCAGTTCTAATCCTGGCAGCCCCACTTCCCATCCAACTCCCTGCTTGTGGCCTGGGAAAGCAGTCAAGGACAGCCCAGGGCTTTGGGTCCCTACACCCACATGGGAGACCTAGAGGAGACTCCTGGCTCCTGGCTTCGGATTGGCTCAGCTCTGGCCATAGTGGTCACTTGGGAGTGAATCATTGGATGGAACATCTTTCTCTCTGTCTCTCTTCCTGTCTGTATATCTTACTTTACAATAAAAATCAATTAAAAGTATCTTTGTAAAAACATGGTCTTTAGAAATATAGCCAAAAACCAATATTTGGCTTCTAAGAGACCATGGAAAGAGAAAAGATTTGGAAACAAGAGCATTGCATTTATAATTGTATATATTCAGTGAAACAGTGTCTTGCTTGAGTTAATTAACAACTTCAACTTCACCATTGTCAAGGTACGTGCACTTTGGTGTTCATATTTACTCTTGGAGAAATGGTGGAAAATTCATGTTTCTTGCCCTGTCTAGATTCAAGGATGGCTGTTCAAAGGCACTCTTGCTTCTTCCTCCTTTCTCTTCTTCCTTTGTTATTATGGTCAGAAAGTTAAAGTATAAAGAAAAATCAAAGCACCACAAAGAAGAACTTGCAATCCCACCAATGAATTAAACATGGTTATCCACATTTGTTTAGAAGATTTCCTTGTTCAAGATTAATTTTAAGGGTTTTTTTGTAGGATCTATTTTTTTAATTGCTACTCACTCCACTGCTTGAACAGGAAAAATGTCAAATTGTTACTTTAGAAGGACCCTTCTGTTGCTCTGTGGGCACCATCTGCCCGTCTTCTGCATCTTATCCTGATGGCCAGGATAGGACTATATTTCTCTGGCTCCTTAGAGAAAGGTGTGGTCATGGGACTTTTCTTAACCAATGGTCACCTCTGTATGGAAGCACTTCAGATGTGCAAATCCTCATTTCTCATTCTCACTTGATGCCAGTGATAAGTCAGGTGGGATATTTTGCATCCCTCTGGATCCCAAATGACAAAAAGCAGAGACCTCCTATTGGCCTCAGGTATCAAGAACAACAAATAGATTTCTATTACTCTAGGTCCCTCAAACTTTGGAGCATATAGCTGCTTTGTCTGCTGTGTAACCTTGCTGATTCTTCTCCAGTGTGAACTTATTGTCTTCACCAACTCAGGGAACATGATCTGAGAGGTAGACAGAGGAGCTGGATATAATTTAGGAAAGAGTTGATAGGGTCTGAACTAGAAAGTGTGTATCAGAACCGGAGAAAATGGGTGTACCTGAAAGACATTTAAGAGGAAACTTAGCTGGGATTGGTAATGAGAGAGAAGGAGCCTTGAGGGGCAGTGGCAGGATAGAACCAAAGATGATCCTTGATTTGAGTAATGGGATGACTTACTATATAATTTATGATAGAATGGTCATTGGAGGAGAATAAAATTTGGCTGGTACAAGGAGAAGAGGTTGACAATGATGTGTTCAGTTTGGGGTTTACTGGATTTGAGATATTGAGGACATCTAAATAAAAGTGTTTTTCAAACTCTTGATGGTGCTTTGGTCCCCAAATTGAATGAAGTAGGAAGATGATACATTTTTCTTTTTTTTTTTTTTTAAGATTTATTTATTTTTATTGGAAGGCAGGTTTACAGAAAGGAGAGTCAGACAGGAAGATCATCCATCTGTCACTCACTGTTGTGGCCACAGCAGTTGAAGCTGAGTTGATCCAAACTCAGGAGCCAGGAGCTTCTTCTGGGTGTCTCACGTGGTTGCAAGGTCCCAAGGCTTTAGGAATTCTCTACTGCTTTTCGGGGTTATAACCAGGGAACTGAATGGCAAGTGGAGAAGCTAGGACATGAACCAGCGCCCATATGAGATGCTGATGCTTGGAGACATTTAGTGGATAGCCAATTGAGCTATTCTTAATATATTTTCTTCAGTAATGTTTAAGTTTCAATGCAGTGGATATTGGAAATCTCTATGTTTTTCTTTGTAGAAATGGTTTCTGTTGAACAGATTCTGCTCATTACTATGGGCTGGGATTTTCTTTGCTTTCTATCCTATAAAGGTATCTAGGACAACATGCTGAGAGTCTGGAGGTCATTTGAGAGGTTTTTTTTTTAATTTTCAAAATATGCTCCATGTTTTCATTTCCTATTATTCCCATAACAAAACATTAAAAACTAGCATGTCTTAGAATAACAGCTATACATTGTTTGGTACTTTTAGAGGTGAAATCAAGGTGTCAGTACAAACACACTTTCTAGAATTCTAGGGAAGAACTTCTTTTATGTTTTTCTCTAAACTTCTGAGTTTCCCAGCAACCCTGTGGTTTCTTGGTCTGCAGCAGCGTAGCTTCATTCTCTACCTACATCATCACATGGTGTTTTCCCTGTGCCTCTATGTCTTCATAAACCATTTTCTTAGAAGGACACCAGTTGCCTTGGATTAAGTTTCCATCCTGCTCCAGTGCGGTCACATTTTAGCTTAGTTGATTACATGGCCATGAATCTTATTTTCAAATGCAGTCTCATTCAGAGACATTCAGGGTAACAGTTCTGTGTATTTTGGGGAGGAACAATTTAATCCACAATAGTTGGTAAAATCGTCAGTATCTTAAAATTTCATTGTTGCTAATGTAATGACTAAGTTTATTGGTGGGTGTCCTTACATCATGTTACGTGTAGGTTAGATGCAGTTCTGAGATTCTGCTATACATATTTTGCAATTTTTAGGATCCAGGATGAGGGATTAGCCTTTAGTTATTTTATGGAGCCAAAGGAAACTTCCAGTGGCTGAATCACATGATGGCTTGGAACTAGCATGGAATTGGCTTATGCCACCTTTGGCACACCTCTTTGGCTGAAACAAGTTATATGGCTAAGCATGATAGCTGTTTGGGAAGCTATGCTCTTTCCAAGGGAAGGCAGGCAAGTTACATGGCAATAGTGAATACAAAGGGAAAACAATGCATTCCACTGCATCTCATTAACCATCACATGCCTCTGGCTGTCTTTCTGTAGTGTTTTCTAGGTATGCTTCCTCTCTTTAGCTCTCTCAAGCCCAACATTCTCCTGGGTCCTGCATAAATTTACTCTTTCCAGGGCAGGTCAATGTACTTGCTAAGATGTACATTTTTGTTTATGCTATGCATGATTCATTTTACACACAATTAAAAAATTGTTGTCTTCAGTTACAACACTTATTTGGAGTAGGGTCTCTTCTGTGCCAATCTTTCAGTTAAGTAATTAATTATATTTATTCAGGGAAGGAAGAGGAGAAGAGAGAAAATTTTGCACATGCTCATGCATTCTCATAAAGCTTTTTTTCCCCTTTTAATCCAAGATAACACAAGAAAACAACTAAACATTATGTAGATACACACACATACACACAACTTTTCATTTCCAAGTCACTCCAAGATCACACAGACATTTAAAAAATATTTGCAGGGTTTGCATTAGGCACTGTGGTTGGATCACTGTTTTGGACACTCACATCCCACACCGAAGTACATGTATTTTGAGTCCTAGTTCTGCTTCCACTCCAGCTTCCTGCTAATGCACACCTTGGGGAATAGGAGTGATAGCTCAAGTACTTGTATTCCTGTCACCCACTTGGGAAATCCAGATGGAGCAGTTCCTGGCTTCAGCCTGCCCCAGCCTTGGCTATTGCAGGTATTACAAATAAAAACATAAAACAAATAAAGGTTATGCAATTTACATATTTTCATAGTTGTAGAGCTGAAAAGGAAAGGGGGAAATTTTTCCATCCTGAGTCTCTTTTCTGTGAACTTATAAAAAGCACCTCATTTGTCCCAGAGGAGGAGGCCCAAAATACTCAGAACTGACTCCAAGCAAGTCGCTCTCTATGGAGGCAGGGCTGGGGACAGGCCCTTCCCCACCAGCATCGGGAGTCCAGTTTCTCTGCAGGAAACTTCAAAATCAAAGTCTATCAGAAGAGTCCTGGTTTCACATCCCAGTCCACTCCTAATTATCACCAACATGGAAATCTGAACACATTCCTTCATTTGTCTGAAAGGCAGAGTGAACACACAGAAACAGCAAGAGAGAACCCATCCATCAGTTCACCCCCCAGGTGTCTTCCAGAGCAAAGGCACCTAAATCGAGTGCAGGTCTCTCATAAGGGTGTCAGGGACCCATGCACTTGAACCATCAACTG
This sequence comes from Ochotona curzoniae, assembly GCF_017591425.1. Lineage (NCBI taxonomy): Eukaryota > Metazoa > Chordata > Mammalia > Lagomorpha > Ochotonidae > Ochotona > Ochotona curzoniae. Next base: position 49,760,569 of record NW_024467119.1, read on the forward strand.
CTACCTCTGAGTGCAGGTGAGCAAGGAAACTGGATTAGGAAGTAGGGCCAGATCTCAAATCCAGACACTCCACCACAGAATGTGCCAAATGCTGTCTCAGTCTCTTTTTCAGGAGCTTTATTTTCAGATGGTTTTAATTGTGTCCCAACTGTTCTTTCTAGGAGAGTGCAAGTTACTGAAAATTTTGTAAAAGGCAGCAGCCGCATTGAGGCTGCTGCCTGCATGTCTGGGCAGCTCTGGACCAGGGACAGTTCAGGGCGTCAGCACTCCACTGCGCCAGCCCGAAGCTGAGCGGAACAGAGGCTACCGCTAAATGCCTTCAATACCTTTTGAAAAATCCATCAAAGGTTTTGCTGCATGATATTTATAAGAGTCTTACTGTTCTCTTTCAGACATCGAAATGCCCTTCTCCGGCACTTGAAAAAAGTTGCTGGCGCTTTTCATCTACGCTCTCGGAGTGTAAACATTGTTTGGAGTGAAAAGAGCTGAAGGCGCGCATACTTTCCCTTGAAATTTTATTTTCAAATAAGAGAGGGAGAAAATCCTTTTTCTGACTAATACTAATAATACAGGTCAAAGTGTCAGACGATATACAATTAAATGGAAAACAAAAAAGTGGCCCCTCTTTTTCCCACAGCACAATGGCCCTGGAATATAAATTACCGATGAAGATGAAATAATACTTCAAAGCGTGTAGGGCAGGGCAGGGCGGTGTTTACAAAGTATTTTCTATGCAGGATGAGACATTAAAGATGATGGTAACCCATGGACTTGGGGGCGTCAATGAATAGACCCAAACTAGCATGAGGTGGGATTGTAGATCCCTATACCCGTGACCCCATGATATGCTTTGTTTTACAAGGGCAGCTGCAGTTATCAACAGATGTTTCAGCAGTAAATAATTGGTATCATCTCGGGAAAGACCCATCTACCTGGGGAGAGGGCATAATACAGAAAATGCTGCCCGGCTATTACAGCCACATTAATCTCCCATCTCTCCCAGTCTCTCGGGAAGCATTCTGCAGGTGTTTTTTTTCTGGGAGAGAGCAAACTCTGTCAAGTCAGCAAGCTTTGTGTGGAGTGTAAAAGAGCTTGGCCCCTGCCATAAATTTCTGTCTGTGACCACCAAAGGAAAAAGGCTCCGGGAATGGGGGCCTGGGAGGGGAAGGAAGGAAAGAGGTGGGGAGCAGGGGGAGGCAGTGGAGAAGAGAAAGCAAAAATGCAAAACACATAGCACTTTCTTGAAGTTCAGACTACAAGATGGGCATTCTATTTGGCTCATAATTTTACCAACTCAGAAACTACGGAAAATGGTTGCTTATGACATATTTTTAAAAACATTCTATGCTTAGTTTTGATAGGTTTCTATGTAAATATCAAAGTACAGTGCTAATTCAATGAATGGAAAGCTTTATGGAAATGATTCGTTTCAAGGTTAAAAAAGTTATGGAGAGTTGATATTTATGGGTAAATTATGTGAAGACAATAGTAAAAATTGAAAGAGAAATTCAGCAGCCTTGAGCTATTGTTTCTCGTGATAATGCAATCCCACAGTGAATCTGTTATAAAAACTGGACTGTCAGTTTCAGTCAATTCTCATATTGAAACTGACAGCATAGTGGAACCAAAAAAAAAAAAAAGCATTTACCAAGCAGAGATATTGAAAGCAGTGAGGTTTGGGAGAGCCTGACGCCCACAGCAATAACAATTCTCCACGTTTACAAAGCAGAGTCAGCAACTGTACATTGAGTCTGGCATTGGAACTCACCCTCAAAGTCTTATGGAGGTGTGGTTGCTGAATTTGGAGATTGCTAGGTAAGCTTAAGAGAATAATGCTCTGGGTTCAGAAATCTCTCAGATTAAATGCGCAGGGGACTATGGAAGAGTGAGTGGACTGGCTCTCAGAGCCGCCCCTGAGGGGTGGTTCTCAAATGTCTTCACACTTCTATTTCGCCCACTGCAAAGTCTGTTTGATCGGAGAACAGATTTTAAAAAATCTGAAATTAAAATATAAGCTATTTTGATGCAAAACACTTTTGAAGTCCTTGCATAGATTTTAAATCACATGTGTTTTTCATAAACTCCCTTAAGTTCCCTTGTACAGGCACACAGCAGGAGGAATAATAAATGGACTCTGAAAACGATTGAGCAACTGCGAGTGGCCTGTGTGCTAATGACCTTAGCTCCCCAGTGCATGGGGACTTGAACTGTTAAAACTCATTTGTCTTCTGTTTATCAGCTGATGTCACCAGCAGCTTTGAATGCAGCGAGGGTATCTGATGACTGTGGGATGGGACAAGATAAGGGGAGCCTTGGTTCCAGTGATGTGTTACTGCTTCATCTCTTAGACTGTTTTCAAAACTCAGAGGAACCTAGAAGCCAAAAAGTTAACTCACTCTCTGTGAGGCTATTTTTCCTTCACCTTCATAATATACATCTACTCTCATCCCAAATGGCAAATAGAACAACAGCAGCTGTTCCAGGATGGCTCCGGTCCACACAACAGTCCTCAGAACAGATGAAGGACAAAGTTCTTTTCTGGCTGGACTCTGATCTCCTTCACATTGGCTTGCCTTCCTAGTCATCTCTTAGAAGAGTGGCCCACAGACTTTTGCATGTATCAGAATCATCCAGATGGCGTAATAATCCTTGCTCAGCTCCCATCTCTAGAGTTTTTGACTGTTGCCCAAGACCATGAATTTTCAAATAGTCCCTGGATGATGCTAATGCTGCTGTTGGAAGGTCTCACTTTAAGAACTACCTCTTTATGTCATTTTTCAAAAGAACAAATTCAAATGGCTAATAGATATATGAGAAAAAATGCTCAGACTCCCTGGCTATTAGGGAAATACAAATTAAAACAACATTGAGATTCCACCTAACTGCAGTGAGAATGGCCTGCACTCAATCTACCATCAATAGCTGCTGGTTTGTGTGTGAAGAAAAAGAAATCCTATTCCACAGTTGGTAGGAATGTAGGCTAATGCAGCCATAATGGAAGTCAGTATGGAGAGTTGTCAGACAACTGAAAATTTATCTACAGTGTGATCAAGCTCTTGCACTCCAAATTAAGTAAATTCTATATTTGAGAAAGGGATCTGCAATCCTGTATTTATTGTGGCATAATCCACAGTAGTGAAGATATGGAAACAACCTAGATGTTCATCAAAAGAGGAATGGATAGGAGAATCAAGGTGGCACAATAGCGTAAGGACACATTTAAACGGTTGCAAAAACGTTTAATCGGGATGAACCAGAGAGGACACATTCCAGGAAATGGAAAAGACAGAACAACAGCAGAAGGGTACCTGGAGACTGACAGACATAGGAAAGCAGTGGACACAACAGTGTGGTGTTGCAGTGACTGATACTCCAGCGGCATTCAGTTAACAACGATCTGAACTGCACCAGCAGCCAGAACTCCACCAGCAACCAGGAGGGAAGGGACTGTCACCGGGAGCTTGAAAGGTGAACCCAGACAAAGAATTGTCCATCCTGCTGGTCCGTTTGATTTGACCAGGAGCAGAGACAGAGCAGCAGATCCCAGATAGGCAGTGCGAGAACAGGGTAGATTTCGCAGCCCCGTCAGTCCCCTAGAGCTGAACTGGGTGCCATTTTGTGTAAGGAGGAAGGGGCAAGGGAAAGGACTGAGCATACACTGGGTTGGGAGTGAGCTCATTTCTAACTCAGTGAACTGCATCAACGTGGCATTCTACAGGTTCTACCCAAGACAAGTCTGGGTAGCCCTCAGACCTGACAGCCAGCAGATCAAGAACTCTAGCAGTGGTATTTCAGGTGCCATTTTGTACAGTGTGGCAACAGATGTAGGACTGCAGGGGATAACAGTGAACTGCACATGTGGTGAGCTCACAAGAACTCACTGAGTTCCACAGATTTCACTGGTCCCACAGGAAAATAATACCAACTGTGGCATCGTACAGGTCAAAATAGGTCCATGTGGCACCAAGACCTAACATCCAACAGGTTCCGACAAGATCAGCACCACCAGCAACCTAACTATATAGGACACCTGGTGTCTCTCTAATCCTGGGACCTACTCCAACCAGAAATGGGATAAAGGTTGCAGAGACAACGGTGCAGCCTCAACACGGTATCACAGGAGGAGGAGGAGAGTGGTAAGCCAGGAGCTGGGGCTGTGGAGACCATGGTGGAAATCTAACATAAGAACCCAGACCTGGAACTCGCTGGAAGCTGTGGCACAAGTGGCTGCAAGCAAAAAGTTGTGTACTAACTGCAATAAGCAAAATCAAATTGCAGACCTGTTGGTGACACAGCTTAGAAACCTGCCTCAAGAAGACTTTGCTAACCAGAAGTATAATGATCAAGAGCAAAAGAAGAGACAAAGGCACAATGAATATTACTGAAAACTCACCTGCAAAGGAGCAAAACCCTATGCCAGTCTCAGAGTTAACTGAGGAAGACATTGAGAAAATGGGGGACACAGAATTCATTAAACTCATTTCAAAGCTTCTGATCAACAATGAGAAGCACATACAAGAGTTCAAAGAATTTAAGGAAGCAATAAAGCAAATCCAGGCTGATATATCAGAAATTAAGAACACAGTACAGTAAATTAAAAGTACAATGGAAAGTCTCCAAAACAGAATGAAGCAAGCAGAAGAAAGAATCTCAGAATTGGAAGATATTTCCTGTCATCAGGGGGAAGCAAACAAAAAGCTGGAAGCAGAGCTGGATCAGGCCAAGAAAAAGTATTCAAGAATCAGAAGACACTATTAAGAGGCCACATATAAGAGCTATGGGAGTCCTGGAAGGTGCAGAAAGAGAAGCTGAGTTTGCAAATGTATTTAATGAAATAATCAAGGAAAATTTCCCTAATCTAGAGAAAGAATTGGGAAACAAGATCCAGGAGGGACACAGAACTCCCAACAGGCTTAATCCAAAGTGATCTTCACCAAGACACATGATCATCAAGCACTCTTCAATTGAACATAAGGAAAAGATCCTTAAATGTGCACGTAAAAAAAAATCAATGACATTTAAGGAATGCCAATTAAACTCACAGGAGATCTCTCACAGGAACCTCTACAGGCAAGAAGAGAATGGAGTGACATATTCCAGATTCTAAAAGAAAAAGATTGTCGGCTTAGGATAACATATCCAGCAAAGCTTTCTTTCATCTTTGAAAATGAAATAGAATTCTTCCACAGTCAAGAAAAGTTAAAAGAATTTGCCTCTTTCAAACCTGCCCTACAAATGATACTTCAAGATGTTCTCTTGACAGAGAAGAGGAATAGCATCTACCAAAACCAAAGGCAAATGGGAAGAAGATCCCAGTAAAATGACAACAGAAGACTAAACCAATGAACAACCCATTCCTAAAATGACAGGACCAAAGTACCACCGATACATATTAACCCTGAATGTGAATGGGTTAAGCTCAATCAAACGTCATATATTAGTAGACTAGATTAAAAAACAAAACCCATCTATTTATTGTCTAGAAGAGACACACTTCACCAACAAAATCAGTGGAAACCATATTGCCTGGGTTTTGTTGTTTTCTGTTAGTTTCATCTCTTCAAAACACTTTCTTCTGATTAAGTCATTCAATGACTCATGGGGCATACAGTAGCATCATTTTCAAGAAGGTTCTTGATTTTCATTTCTTCAGCTACACGTTTGTCTTTTAGTAGCATGTTATTTAACTTCATGGTGTTGTTAATTTCTTTTTTCTCCCTGATGTTAATTTTGTTTTGTTGCTTTTTCATTTAAGGGGATGTATAGTAGCTGTGTAATGGGAGACTGTCATATCTAGTAACATGCCATTTAACTTCATGGCATTGTAAATTTCTATTTTTCTTCCTATTATTGATTTTGTATTGTGACTTTTCATTTAAGGGGATGTACAGTAGCTGTGAAATGGAGACTAACATATCTGGATGTGAGGATACAATGTAGTATGCATCTCTACTTTCAGACAAAGATGGACTTACAATGAAACTGTTCACTATATCTTGACAATAGGATGCTGGACTCTCTGCCATTGTCCATGCCCGCAATGATGGACATATGACTGTGTATGAAGAACTATATTTTAATAATGATATAGAGGAACTAGGTGGGGGTGAGGGAATTGAGGAGGGGATAAGGGAAATGCCAGGAGCCTATGGAACTGTATCATAAAATGATTAATAATAATAAAATATTTTTTAAAAAGAAAAAAAGGAATGGATAGAGAAATTGTTGTACATCTACTGCATGGAATATTACATAGCCATGAAAAAAATAAAATTCTATTATTTGCAACAAAATGATCCCAACTGCAGATCATTTTGCTAAATGAAATAAATCAATTCCCAAGGGACAAATATGTTCTCTCTGATGTAAGCCAACCTTTATGTAAATTACAATACAAATAAATACATAGGTGAATGAAGATATATTGCAATAGGCATCTCTACTCCAGTACAAAAGGAAGACTGTCGGTGAAACAGTCCATTGCTAACTGACAATACAATACTAGGTTTTCTGTCTTTGTCTATACCTATAATGTCATGATGTACTTCAATAGCAGATGTTAAATTTGTAACTGTTGCTAAACAACTATACTTTTGTAATAATATGCAGAAAAATGGGGAGGGAGAAAAAGAAAAGTGGGGAGAATCTCTATACCTCAAAAAATATATCATAGAGAATAATAAAAAAAATTTTTTTTGAAGATTGGGGGAAAAAAGAACCACTGTTTAGAATTATATTGCCCAATGAAATGCTAGCCCTTGCCAAATATGGCCAGTTATATAGAAATCAAACAAAATCATTAAAACTGCAATTTCAGTTCTTCAGTCACACCTGGACCAAAGAGGCGGTTGGGGGAGCTACCAAATTGGACAGCACAGACACAGCAATTTTTTTTTTTTTACTGTCACGCACAGGTCTATCAAGTGGCCACCAGCTTGCTTTTAAGAAAAGAATTCTCAGAACATTCACTTGTGCTTTTAAGTTCTTCACTTGGGGGTTCTTAGTGGCAACTTGTGGTTGGAGGAGGAGGCAAAGGCACAGCTCCACTGTTCGTTGGTCTTTTCCCTGGGTAAACTAATATCTCTGCTGTTTGACTTCTTTATAAAATGTGAGAATACCCTCAGAGTTAAACAAAATGATTTATGTGTAAATATTTTGTAAACTCCTCAGTTAGATACAAATTCTATTTTTTTCATTTTGCCTCTCCACAAATACTAACCACATTTATTAAAAACCTCTTGATCTCCATGGTTTTCAGTTTAAATACTCACTATCCTTGGCCTGCAATCCCCAGTCTGTTTCCCATGCTGTGTTTATTTTTCTCAAGACTTTGAGAGAGATGGAAATTTTATTGCTTCTGGCAATCCTCTAAAGACGCTGTGGAGTGTCCTAGATTTTTGTTGCAATAAGCAAAGACAATGTCTTTACATTTATTTTAAGATGACCCAAATATTATAATCTGATTATTTTGATACAGTAAAATTTTTGGATATTGTCACTACTTCTAATGACTTTAGACAAATATGCATTTTTTTTAACCCAAGAAATAAACACACACGAGTTAGTAGACATTGGGCCCAATGGTTTAGATGCCCCTTGGACAAGCTACATTCCAGTTCAGGGAGCCTGAGTTTGAGTTCTATTTCCACTTCCTTTTCCAAATTCCTGCTACTGTGTACCCTGGGAGGTAGCCATAATGACTTAAGTATTTAGCCATCCTGCTATCTGAGTGGGAGACTTGCATTGAATTTTTGGCACTGGCTTCAGCCTGGCACAGCCCTGGCTATTGTGGCATTTCAGGAGCGACAAAGATAGGCTCTCACTCTCTCGAGCTTACTTTGCCTGCCTTTCTATGCGTGCACCTTTTTGCCTCTCAAAACCAAAGCCAAAACACAGATAAACTAGTAGATTCTCTCCCCTGCGAGCTGTCTGAGAGAACATGAGCAAAAAGTAATGCTTGCATGAATGGGAAATGCACCATTCTCAGGCCTGGGGCCTGACTCCAGAGTCCTCATCCAAATCGCTGCACCATTCTTGGGACTGTCTCATGTTGAGGATGGAGACACAGAGTTGACTCCTTTCTGGTGAGTTAAGGCACATCAACAAGCTTTTCCTGATGTTTCCCCAAAGTACCTTAATGACAAAGATCCTGGGGGGACACAGTGAATGGCTATGCCAGATCTCAACAGCTTACCTCCTAAGCCATATTGATGAAACAGTGGTGAATTCATGTTTTTAATCAACTCAATTTTTCAGAAGCAGCATTTCAAAAGAAACAGAATATGAGGCATAGTGGGATCAAAACTACTTCACTCACCCTCCCAAAGATATGTAAACATTTTGGGGTGGCAGGCATCACATTAGTCCCACTGACCACACTTTTCTCACTTTTACTAGATGAGGCTTCAACACAAGAAGCTATGGGCAAACGATGCTTTTCAAACAGCTACTTCCCCCCACATTAGTCAATCTGGCATGAGTGAGCATTAGGGTAGCGGGATGCCTAGTGCTTCAAAGAAATTGAATCTATTAGGACCACTTAGAGTCTAACTGCCTCATTTGCGGATGTCAGAGGGGACAGGTGGTATGGTTCATCCTACCAGTAACGGCTGCAACCCGGCGCCAATCACATCCTGCAGGTTTGCTTTGTCCTCTGGGACCACGGTTTGTTTGTACTGCCACTTTTCAGGCACGAAGGGCCACTTCATTTCCTTTGCCTCCTGGAGCAGGATCCTTAACTCCCTGGGGAGTGAAGCTGAAAAGGTCAGAGTTCAGTTAAGGAAATTGTAGTCAAAGAAAAGGCTGCTACTTACCAGTGTTATGGTGAAGCACCTCACCCGACCAAAAAAAAAAAAAAAAAAAAACCCAAAACAAAGCAACACTTTTCCTTACCTCTTGCTGATCTGTTGCTTCTGATGCAAAGAATAATAATGAGGGGGCTCTGTTCGGGGTGGCCCTAGTCTTCTTTGCCCTACAGGTAAACTGGGGTAGTCAGGCATTGAGAAAGGAAGTAAAGCACTTTAGTGACCATCTCTGCATGAAGAATCAGAGAAAGGGATGAAGGAAATATTATTTTCCCTGTAAAATGAGACAGGGACTGGAATGGAATGGCATTTGGGGCCTATGACAGCTGAGTAATGCAGAGGTTATTTGCACAGCCTCTTTTGCTTCTCTAAGACCTCACCTCATCTCATCCTTTCACTTTGGACCTTGAATCGCAACAACAGTTACAATGAGCACAAACAGGATTCGGAATGGGCTAATTCTTTGTGCAATGGCTTTGCTCCATGTGAGTAGCTGTATTATATTGCTTATAGGGCACCAGAAATTTGAGTATTGACATGCAATCTCCTGCCCCACGTTTGGAAACCAGAATGGTTCTGGAAGCTGAAAGCTTTTCAGTAGGTTTGGCACCCAAACTAGAGTTGAGTGGACTAGAGGCTTTTTTTTTTTTTTGTTCTACTTGGTGAAATAACTTGGAAGTTTTACAAACACAATTTTAATGTTGGAGTATAATTGCTGCTCCACCTTCTGCTAGAGAATAGAGGTCACATATAATACAAGTACCTCAAGATGCTTTTAACCCTGGAAAATTCTGAATTTTGGAGTGACTCCAGGATTCTGAATGAAGGGTACTGTGTGTATGCCCACAGGCTTAAACAGCTTAAAACATCTCCAAACAGCGTAAGCAAGCTTCTCACATTTAACATATCTCAGATTGAACCCATGCACTGTTTTCTAAGTCTGTTTTCCCTCTATAATCTCCATTTTGATGCATGGCACCACCATTTACCAAGTTACCCAATCTGAAACCCAGGAATTAGTCTCTTTCTACTCAAATCTAGTTGCTCATCAAATCCTGTGGCTCCTAAAACCTACCTACCTTCTCCTCATCCTTTTCGGTAGTAATTGCCTATCTGTTTTTACTGCTCCACATGATTTATACCCACCCCCCTTGGTTTCTTCCCCTAACAACAAGATGGTCTGGGACATTGCACTACATGAATTCTTGCATGGCTTTTGTTTCCTGTTCTGTATTGCTCTCTGCCAGTGCCTTCAAGATCAAACAAGCCTACCACCTTCAGCAAACATAGCCACTCTTGGTCAGCCTGGCATGACCTCATAGTGGAATCGAGATGTTCTTTTCCAAGTGCCCACAAGCCAATCAGATGCATGCTTCTTTCTGTACACAGCCCACGGCATACAGGCTCACTAATGACACATGTCATGCCTCATCATTTTCATAAATCACATCACAATGGGTAAAAGACCATCATGGCTAAAAGAGCCGCTTAGTCTTATATCTACATAAGACATGTTACATTGTGCAAAATACACATGACAGAATGAAAAACAAAAACAAAAACAAGGTGGAAAACCTAACTTGGCACTGGCCTGCAATTTCTTTGTGTGAACATGGCCCCAACAGCGTAAACATAAGGACGTTTCCTGAGGCAGAAGGACTGCTTGGTATTGTGGGGATATCACAGGGGTCACATCAATGGGTTACCAAGGATACCCTGTAAGGATGATACTGCAATCATCGGCCCCTATTCAGCAGCCCAGAAGTACTGGCACCTGCTCCCTAAGTTATTCCAAGTGAAGGCAGCATCACAGGACTAGGGACTTGTGTGTTCAGAGTCTGCTGGAAAATCTGACACCATGACAACCACAAGCCTGATTTTAAAAAAATGATTTACTTTTATTGAAAAGATTTAAAGAGAGAAGGAGATATAGAGAGAAAGATCTGCCACCCACTGATTCACTCCCAAAGCTGGACTGATCTGAAGCCAGGTGCCAGGAGCTTCTTCCAAGTCTCCCACATGGGTGCAGGGTCCCAAGGCCATATGCCACCCTCTGCTCCTTTCCCAGGTCACAAGCATGGAGCTAGATGGGAAATGGAGCATCCAAGACATGAACCGGAGCCCATATGGGATCCCGGCGCTCACAAGTTGAGGATTTAGTAGTCGCTGAGCCATCATGCACAAGCTTAATTTCTTTATCAAAATTTTAGCAAGTTATTAATAAGAGGGAGAAAGACCATGTGCCATCTGACGATTCATTTCCCAAATGCCTGCAACAGACAAGACTGGGCCGGAATGAATTCAGGACTCCGGAATGTTCAGGCCAGGTTATGCCCTTGGGTGGCAGGAAATCAAATCATTGAACTTTACCTATTATGTCTCAGGAAGCCAAGGTGGGACCCAAACAAGGGCACCACGGCTGCTTGGGACTTAGGCAAGCAAACGCGGGACTTAACCTACTGGGTAACAATGGCTGACCTTCAAACAGGTGTTTGGAACACATCTCTCCGGATTTCAGCTCCTTCTCAGCCTGGGGGGAGGCGGGGGGGGGGGTGTCAGGGGAAGTTGTTAGGTGTGGTCACCTATGCTTAGCAAGGACAATGAATAAAAACCACAGGGCTTGTGGTCCTAAATCTTTGACTCGCTCTGCCTCCTAAAGGACCCTGTCCTAAAGCTACTCTAGGGGCACAGGCGGCGACTTCCCAGGTGGCTAGGTTTGCGTCCAATCAGCGTGCCCACCTTGCGTTCCGGGGCTGGTGCAGCCGATTACAGCGGGACCGAGGCTCTGCGGAGGAGGTTTCCTCCCCCATGGCCTTATCCCACTCAGCCAGCCCCTGGCAGAGTCCTCTGCCTTTCTGATCCTAACTCCCCTTCCCCCCACCTCCCACAGTTTACCTGCAGGGCCGTGTCCAATTTAGTGATTTTACAGCCGTGATTTGCCTTATCTGGAACTAAACTGATTATTTCCCCTATTCTGTGGCATTTGGGAAGAGAAAAGGAGAAAATGCTTCCCAATTGGGGGCTCAGAATCTTCAAGTGGGGGGAACACAAAGCTTAGAGGAATTTGTGCTTAGAGGACAACAGGGGGTGATGTAGCAAAGGACCAGAGCAAACCGTCAGAAGAGACACGGAACACATACACACAGCTCCCGCGGAGAAGCAGGACCAGCCAGAGGTCGTGAGCTGGGCCGGGATCCCATCGCTCCGGCAGAGCTGACCGAAGCAGGTCTCCAGCGAGCAGGCACACGCTAGAGTGTGGCGGGCAAAGGGAGAGGAGCCACTTGGTGGATTGACTAGTTTGTAGGGGAGCTTATCTTGGAAGGAACACAAGTGACAGGTTAGAGGGAACCAAGACTTCCCTGTGCGTTCAGAAGGGCCGCTGAAAAAGGGTATGGGCCCATACACCAGAATGGGGCATACCCTAGTCTCCCAGAACCTTTCCCCATTATGTAACTAGCAGCCATTTAACAGAAGGGGCTCTTACCTATGTAAGGAAGGGTAAAACACCAAATACAAAGAAAAATATTAAAATCACGTGGAAATGACATATTTTAATGGAGGACATTTTAGTCAATTGATGAAACCAGATTAAAGAAAAGGATTATTTCACTCCTAAGATGGTTAAAGAAGAGCTAAAATACTGTAACAATTCTATACTTTGTATCCAAACTTCCCAAAGTAATGACTTATTTAAAAGTATGAACAGCACAAGTATGAAAGTATGAAAGAAAGAAAAAGCTGAATATTTAAACCCTGATCATGGTGCAATCGATATATATTGCAATGAGTAAATTTAGTTTGCAAACGGTGTGAGAATATAGAATGAGAGATGTATGGGTTATCTAAAAGGAGGGACTGGGCTGGTGGATGACATATTTATGAAAACCATAGAAATCTATAGAAACTGATGAGGCACAAAATTCTGATTTGAAAAAACGTATGTGCCACCATTCAGAAGTTGCTTCAATTTTTTAATAATTGAAATTTATGTGCACCAGCCAACTTGGACCCTTTGTTCTCCTTGAACTAAACTGTTGCTTGTAGCCTCATGTTTACTGAAGCCTAAAATTAGAACTGACAGCAATTCAGTACAACAAAGTGGGCTTCCTCCCCGGCCCGTCCGCCAGCAGCCCATGTCCCATTCATGCCCTAGAAATCCACTCATCTCTCGGTGGTCATCTGCCAAGAGAAGAAAAATAGGGCAGAGACGAGAGCGTGTTGTTCAGGCAGGGGAGCGGAGAGGGAACTGGCTGGCTCACCCCCGGTGCCTCTCATCAGAAGCTCACCTCTGCACCGCTGATCCTCTCGCTTGTCTTCTTCTGACACATCTGGGGCTGCCTCCACCAGAAGATGATCCAGTACTTGCTTGCACTCTTGCAGGAGTGCCGCCACAGCTTTTTGATTATTCATGATGGTTTCCCTCCCTCTACGATGAATCAGGCGTCCCTGGGTCTACAGTGATCAATTACATAGGAGTAGACATTGATCCTCAATAAAGGAACCCCTTGAAGGCTGAAATACCTGGTGAACAAAAGAGAGGCAAAGATGATTAACTGAAGCATCATCAATTATCTCTAAGACTCAAGCAGGGAGAGATAATAGGGCAAACCCATGAAAATACATGCCAGCCCCTGAGGATGTTATTAGGGGAGTATGTGAAATGATTGCAATGCCTGCTCTAGCCAAGCAGCACCTCGAAGGCATCAGAGTGCAAAATGGAGAGGGTCTTCGTGCAGACCCTGGTTACCCACAGCGACACGGGTGGAATCACATGGGGGCCAGACAAAATGAACATGCCCCCGTGATTTATCTATCTCCTCAACACTTCACATCAGTCCCTCTGCACCCCAGTCTCCATACTTGCTACCTCTCGGAAGTCCAGGAAGCATCTAGCTAACAGTTCCTTCATCTAGACACAATGCATGGGAATATGAAGTCTACCACTCTCACAACCCACTGATGAATTCCTTTGCACAATATTCTTCATGGTATGTAATACAATATAATTTGGACCAGATAGGAAAAGGCAGATGCCAAAGTTAAACCTCTTCAGAGCTGTGGCCTGGTAGGAGAGTTCTCCAAGTTCCCTTATCAGGCCTGCTCCCAGCCCTCGATCTCACACATGGCAGTGGAGGCAGCAGCTGTTTGGCATGGTCTGTCCTCAGTCTTGGCCCTTGCATGTGCTGGTAAGTGTTGCAGCTTGTCCCATCCCAGCCTCCTCCCAGCTGCAGCTCCTGCAAGTGTCATGAGGGCTCCTATCACATGAGTTTTGTGGTCCAGTCTGGGTTGGCCTGCCACTGCCCCCAGCTTTCTGTGCAAACTGGTGGGTGATGTGGTCCCACAGAGGTGAGTCCACAAATTCCCTACAGAGTTTGCCCCAAGATCCAGTTTTCTCATGTTCTGGTGGGTGCTATGGCACAGTCTAAATTGGCCCACTCCCTGCTCTGACATGCACAGGCAGGTCCTGTGGCTTAGCCCAAACAGGCATTCCACAAGCCCTCACTTGTGTGTGCACCATGAGTGGCAGGCAGTGCTATTTAGCCCCACCCAGGTCTCCTCTGGAGTCAGGTACCTTCATCTGATCCAGACATGCCCTACAGTTTTTCCTCTCTCTAAACTACTTCATCTCTGTTCCCTTGCAAATTCAGTGAGGAGGTGTATGGAAGCCTTGAAGTCATTCCTCCCTTGTGAAACATGCCCTTAGTCGCTCCCACTAAAACAACCCTAGATCCCCTTTCCCAGGCAATCCACAGACCCTGGCCTGGGAGCCACGGTGGCATGCCATGGTCTACCATGCCCTACCTTCCCCACATATCTTTAAAATAATAATAATAATAAGAAGAAGAAGAAGAAGAAACAACAACTCTCTTGGCACACTAGTACAGTTAACCCACATTTGGCATTAACCAGGCCCAGAATGCCTACCAGGTACTAGCTGCTTTTCTCCCAGCAGTGTAGCACTTGTATACATACAAGGCAACCTAGGCAGTTGCCTAGTTGGGTGGTAGGATCCAAGTACAAGAGCCAGAGCAGCTGCCGCCCCGGCGTTAACAAGAAGCAGAGTGAGAAGCAGACAGGCTATCTGGGACTCAAAACAAGCACTCTGACCTGGGATGCCAGCAATCCCAAGGAACTACTCCACTGCTGGGCTACCTGCCATCTCATGTAAAATAGCTTTAATAACACATCATTGCTTTGTCAAAAACTTATAGTAATGTTTTACCAGTGCATCATTCCCTTTGTGCAACAAGTAGCTGAGTGGAATGGTGATTGCGAGAGGCCAGGGCATGGAGATGGGTTTTAAGATATTTGTCAAAGGCTACAAAATTTTAGGTAGACATGAGTTATGAGTTCAGGAGATCTATTAAACATCATGGTGACTCTATTAGTTAATAATAATATATTAGTATACTTGAAAATTGTTGGGCCAGCACTCTGGCATTGTTGCATAAACTTTGACCTGCAATGTTGGCATCCCATATGGACTGTTTCGGGTCTTGGGTGTTCCACTTCTCATCCAGCATAATGTGCTTGGGAAATCAGTGAAAGATGGCCCAAGTATTTGTGTCCCTGCACCCACACAGCAGACCAAGAAGAAGTCCCTGGCTTTGGACTGGCCCAACTCTAGTTATTGCAGCCATTTGGGAAGTGAACCAATGGATGAAAGATCTTTCTCTCTCTCTCTCTCTCTCTCTCTCTCTCTCTCTGTGTGTTTCTGCCTCTCCTTTTCTCTCTGTAAAATCTGCCTTTCAAATAAAAATAAACATTTTTTAATTACTGAGAGATTTTAAGTGTTCTCACAACAAAAATATTGAAGGTGAATATGAAGTAATGCAAATTAGTTTGATTTAACCATGGCACTATACACAAACACATGCACACACACACACAAATCACATAAACATCATGTTGTACACCATAAATACAACTTCCATTTTGATTTTAAAAATAAAGTGTAAGAAGCAGTATATATTGATAAATCAGTCAATTTTACTTGTTTAGTTTCTGTTAACGATTAGAACAGACACTTTGTTGGTAATGAAAGGAGGATCTAGAGATAGGAAACTAGTACACTAGCAGTACTCAACTCAACTGTTGACTAATTGCATTTCATGCTGTCTTATGAACTATTTGTGAAACCTCTGAGGTTCAGTTGTCTCATCTGTATTTTTATGAAGTTTGTTGGAATGATTAACTTACTCCTAGTCCTTGAACTACACTCTTGGCAGCTGTCTGGATAAACCTGGTTGTCTATACATGATATTTGTTTCTTAAACAGTATTCAGCTTTTTGGAGATTCCTTAAATATAACATTTTATGTATATTTTACTCCATGACTTTTGAAATATTAGTTTGAATTTTAGAAGTTGATACCTAAATAAATGTACCTTATGCTTCTGTTTCCTCACTTCCAACCCTAAGTCCTGATAGGTAGGATCGAAAATGTCTTCCTTTTGTTTCTATGAACTAGAAAGAGATAAGATCCCCAGTCCTAGAAAGGTGAACAACGGTATCGACCTTGTCATTAAGGCAAAGTTAGTGCTGGTCAAAGGAGGCTTCCCTGAGGATGTGAGCCCTGAACTAAACACTGAAATAGGAACAGGGCTTAATGAAGTTACAATGGTGGGGACGTACATCCTTATGCAGAAAGTGATGCAGAGAATATGAAAGAGGTACGTGGTGTCTCAACTAGAGTTAAAAGGCAAAAACTGATAGGAGGTGAAGCTGGGGAAATTGGCAAGGAATTTGTAGGTCTGGATATGCCAGATAAAGAAGTTTGTCTTGTCCACAACAATAATAGGAAACTGCTATCACAGTGGTGCCATGACTAGATTTGCATCTGGACATGATCATTCTGTTTCAGATGTATTATATATTGGGAGATTCAGGGATGGATGGAGGAAGCTAACCACAGGTAGATCAGTTAAGTATTTACTGCGTTAGTCCAGGAAAGAAATATCAGAACTTTGAATCAGAAAGATACTAGCAATGTAGAATAATGGATGGATTTGGAAGCTGTTTTGAGAGAAAAAGCAGTATTGGTTTTGGTTCGTTAAGAATGAATCCCAAAGCTTCTTTGGTAATACAAACTTTAGGTATTAGAAGGGGGTGGTTCAAGTAATTCGGCTCCTGCTATCTATATGGGAGATCTGACTTAGTTTCAAGCTCCCAACGTTAGCCCCTCCAGCCCTGGCTATTGTGGACATGTGGAGAGAGAACTGTCAAACCAGTGGATAATAGCTTCTCTCTCTCCCTCGCTCCTCAACTTTCCTTTTTCCTTCTCTCCTTTCCTTTTAAACAAAGATAAAGTGTGAATTCCAGTTTCTGCTTCACCACAGATCAAAAAATTGAATAGATAATGGCATCATATTGTAAGTAAGAGATCACTGAGGATGGGAGAAGACGTAGGGCATGAGCACCTGGCTTCCACCTGTGCAGGTGGACTTACGGGGGTCTTGGGGTGTGGGCTTGCAGGGGAACTGGGGGATGGCACTGGAAGGAGGTGAGGGGACCTGGGGGCTTGTGCCCAGGCATGCGGACTGACCCTAGGGTGGTTCATACTTACTTGATCTCCAGCTAGGATCTGGTGGGAGGGGAGAGCCCTAGGTTAGCATGCTGACAGGGTGTGCTGGTGCACCAGGTTTGAAGAATTGTGAATGTTCATGGAGGGGAAGGGTCCCAGGCCAGCACATAAGCCAGGAGCTCGGGTTGCTGGCGGGCTGGCAGAGTTCCAGGCCAGCACATCACCCCACTCTACCAGAAGATTGGGCTTGGAAATAAGGGGTGGGGGAACCCATGTACTCTTGGGCGTAGGGACTGTAGATTGCTCAAGGAAAGGGGTACAGAGATGTGTGGGAGAGAGAACCATTGAGGACGTGCATTGTAGGAGAGGAATGATTTCTGGGGGACTTCCACTGCTAAGTCCACTGTAATTTGCAAGTAAGCAAGGGGGCAGAGACAAAGTTATTTGTAGGAGGGAAGCTGGAGGACCTTTCTTGTTTAGACCGATGCACCTGTCCCCATGGGAGACCTGAGCTGGGCTAGTTAGCCTCAATGGCCTTTCACGACCAGCCAACAGTGCACATTAAAGATAGGGCTAAGGGCTAGACTAAGGGCAGGACTAGATCACAGTACCCACCAGTAAGAGTCAGGCATGGGGTGGACCATGTCTGGATGGACCATGACACTAACCAGCATGCCAAGAGAATCAGGTCTTGGGGCAGATTCATGGTGGTCAGGGCATGTGGGCCCACCCTTGTGGAACTGCAATATCCATTGGTTTGCTGAAGAGCTGGGATGAGTGACAGGCTGAGTTAGGCGTGACCATGGAACCCTCTGACTCTCATGAGTACTAGGGATGGAAATAGGCCCAGCTGGTCCAAACTGACGCACCCGTAGGTACATCCAAAATTATGGCATTGCGCAGACCAGATTGCAGCATCCACCAGTTCATACAAATGCCGAGACAGAGGGGGCAGACTATGCCGGGTAAGGACCTAGCTCCCACTAGAACATGTGAGACCTGGGCCTGGGAATGGGCCTGGTGGGGGAACCTGCATGTGAACTGATTTAAGCCCAGAGCCGGGCTGGGCTAACTGACTATACTAGCTGGTGCAAGGATGAGACAGAGTAAGTATAGGCTGGTTGAGCTTTGCTGCGGCATTAGCTGGCAAATGCTAGGAATGGGGGCAAATCCTGTCAAGCTAGGCTATAAAGTGCAAGACCCAGGATTGGGAGTGGGTCCAGTGGGGGAAATTGTGGGCACCTCTCTGATGGGCTTCAGTTTTCACTGGTGAACGTAAGAACAAGGGCTGGGGTGGACCTGGTTAGATAGGCAGTAGCACCTACCAGCATGAGTGTGGGCTGGACAGTATGTTGGTTTGGACTGAGCTCAGTTGCAGCATCCATTGGTGGGTACAAAATCTGAATGGGATGCGGGACAGACTGGACCAGTCTGTTGCATGTAGCAGCATGCTCAGGAACTAAGGCTAGGGGTGACCTGGTAGGGTTATTGGGGGGCCAATCCAACTGGAATGTTGGAGTACATGAAGGCTTAATGTGTGGTGAACAGGGTTCGTTTGCCTACAGCATCCATTAGTTTGTGCAGGAGATGGGTCTCAGACAAAACTTACCAACTCCAACCACCAGTGTATACATAGGCTGATGTGGGTGACAGACTGAATCAGACCCCTGTACTGGCTAAAACACACAAGAATCAGGTATGGAGTCGCTTCAGATGAACTTTCTTTGGAGACTCTGCCAGGTTGAACCACTAGACTCAGAACTTCAACCATGGGAAGAATTAATAGGATCTGTGGTCTGATAATAGAATGCAAGTGTCAGAACTGGGTCTCCTTTATTGCAGAAGATGGAGCAGTGGTGGCATGCCTAGATGCCCATGGGGACATGACAACCAGTTCACTAGGCCTTCAGTGGACATCTAGTACCATAACAGATGAACAAATTGGACAATTCCCCTACTGAGTATTGACAGCAAGTATCTGGGCAAATGGAGACTCTAAGAAGGACTATGTCAGCCAATGGACCTTGGAAGGATTTCCTCATCCTCGGAGTGGCAAGATTGACAGCATTTCAGAACTATTCAAACTACCTGAGCAAAACTCTTGGAAAATGTTCCACATCAGGTGACCCTGGGATGACACTGGGTGACCATTCCCCAACCCCAGGTATTGATGTGGTTAGGATGCCGGGTGCAGCTTCTCTCCACCCCCTCTCTCCCAGAAACTGGAAAAGGAAAAAGAAAATTGGAAACAATTGTCTCATCCACTTTCCCCTATTCCTTGACCCTTTCCATCCTAGTTAGTGGCACACATGGGCATGCATCCTTCTCAACTATGTAAAGATTGCAAAAATAAAATTTAAAAAGGAAAATATATAAATATAGTTTATATGTTTTATTTCTAACTATAAATATGAGTGATATTACCCACTGTAAGAAATCATGTTTTTCCAAGAAAGTATTTCTAGACTAGAAAGAAGAGAGTTTCAGGATAAATTTTGTTTTGTACTTATAACTCCTTAAATGAATCAAAGACATCTTTTATACTTTTTGAAAGTTTCAGCATTTTCCCTTTACCCTGTAGAATTCAGGGGAGATAATAGGAAGAAAATAGTGTAACATGAGAAACACTTTGGACTCTAACCATCTGTCCAGACTTGTGTGGTTCATTGTTAGGCATAACAGAAGCAGAGCCCGGAAACTTCCCTTCAGGCTATGGTCCTGCTTGAAATTTTGGTCAACTTCATTTATAAAAGAATCATTACTCTCTTGAACCATAACATTCTGTTAGCTGTACATGGTTTCTAAAAAATTGAACAATGGACATTTTCTCAATAAGTTTTTGTAAACTATAGATACTATTTTGTTATTTTACCATCTATCTATGTAGTTTTCTTCAAAATAAAAGAGAATGTGGGCAAAGAAGAGCAGCCAAACACACAAATAGATAACTCTAGAAAGACATTAGATAACCAAGAGAGTGAGAATCACACACAGTAAGTTACGCATGCACATACATGGCCAAATGTCTTGTTTGATTTTGATGTATGCATTTGTCTATTCTACCGGTTACCAAAAATGTAATTGAATGGCTGAGTTACAGGATGATGGACAAGTAAGCCATCATTAGAATTAAGCAATCTAATCGATTGTTCAAAGTCCCACCCCCTTTGGCACCTGTATTTCAGTTGTTTTTCCTGGAAAACTAGTACCTCTATTAGTGGGTGGGTCAAGGGAAGTAAAAGAATTCCAAGGACATTCTGTCATCTATTGGATTCCTCCTCCATAAAAAAATGTTTGTTCAATTACTCGTAATCTCAGCTAGAAGATGTGGGGATACATGAATAAGTCTACCAGATGGACTATACTACCTAGGGCTTTCCAATACAATAGTACTTCAAAAAGTTCATGAAAAACATACTTTGAAAAAAAGGTTGACTTCTGTTCAAAACATTTAAAGAATTCATAGTTTTCTCATAATATGGATTTCCCATGAGCCTTTTGAAGACTTAACATGTAGCCAGAAAAATAACAAATACACAAAAAAGTATTAAGTAGTTAACTCAACAAAGCATATCATACACAATAGGATTTCAAAGACTCGATTTATTTATTTATTACAGATTTATTTATTTTTATTGGAAAGGCAGATATACAGAGAGGAGGAGAGACAGTGAGAAAGATCTTCTGTCCAATGATTCACTCCCCAAGTGAGCGCAATGGCCAATGCTATGCCAAGCTAGGAGCCAGGAACTTCTTCCAGGCTTCCCACAGGGTCCCAAGGCTTTGGGCCATCCTCAACTGCTTTCCCAGGCCAGAAGCAGGGAGCTGGATGGGAAGTGGAGCTGCCGGGATTAGAACCAGTGCCCATATGGGATCCTGGCACATTCAAGGAGAAGACTTTGGCTGCTAGGCCACGCCGCTGGGCCCCAAAGACTCAATTTAAAGGGTCTGTGTTGGAATTCATTTAATGGTTGGTAGCATCATAATTGGATACAGCCTATCTAATTTAGATGTACAGGAATAATTTATTTTCTAAGATTTATTTTTTACTAGAATGGTGGAATTTTGGAGAGAAGTGACAGAAAGAAATATATTGGCTGGCCACGGCAGCCAGAGCTGAACCAATTCAAAATCAGAAGCCAGGAGTTTTCATCAGGTCTCCCAGGTGGGTGCAGGGTCCTAATGACTTGAGCCAACCTCCGCTGCTTTGCTAGGCCACAAACAGGGAGATGGAATGAAAGTGGAGCAGCCAGGACACAAACAAGTGCTCCTATGAGATCCTGGTGCTTGGAGGCGGAGGATTAGCCAATTGAGCCTTTTGTATCTTTTTCACCTTTCCCTGAACAGCCTATGCACAGAAACTCTCACCACACTGTCTCTTGCATTGATAGGTGATAGAAATGGGAGAAGAAAGAGAATTCTGATTGGATAGCAAGGCAGTTGGGGGTTTTGGAGCAATTTCTAAGCCCCCAAAGACCGAAAGAGATGTCTGTTTCTGGTAGTACGAGAGATTCTTTTATCAACACTTCCAGAGAATCAACTAAAAATATTGGGAAAATGTCCCTTTTTTCTTAAGTCTCTGAAATGTATTACTGAAATGGCTTGAACGGAAGGATCAATCAGAGAACAAAAAATAAAATAAAATCAGAAAAACACTAACTTAAGAAAGATGACATGTGGCTATGTTACTGTCAGACAAAATAAACTTTCAGGCAAAGAGCACAGCAAGATGGCTTAGTTCACCAGAAGGGCACAGACATCCTCACCTAGTGTATGTTCAGTAATATAACTCCAATGTGCATGAGGCAAAATCAGAAAGAACCATAAAAAATTTGCAAATACATAATCACAGTCAGAAAAATCTCATAGAAATGAATATATTAATCAGACCAAAAAAATCAGCAATCTAGTTGATTTCATCAACACCATTAGCAACTCTCAATTAATAGCTATTTATGAAACAACATCCTCAACAATTTAATAAACATTTTGAAGCATACTGGGAACATTTATAAGAACTTAACATCTATTATTCCATATACCAATATCAACACATTTCAAAGAATCAATTCCTGCAGAATCATGCATGACCAAAAGGCAATTAAGTTGATAACCAAAATAAAAAGATGCCCAGAAAAAATTTCTCATGCAAGGAATTACACAAAATAAAGTGAAGTAAAAACATTCACTAGTATGATCAACATAATAAATTATTGCTTGTATCAAAAGTCAATAAAATTATTAAACTTAAAAAGAAGAGAGAAAATAAGCTAGAAACTAAAATTTGGGGAAAGAATTACAAAAACTACAAAGATATTCAAAAAAGTAAAAAAAGAAAATTAAAAATCAAGTTTTCAAAGTTGGTAAGATCAGCAAGCCCTATAAAACATATAACCTACAGAAAAGAAAAATAAGAAGAAATACAAAGCCTATATTGTTGTATATTCTTAAAGGAATGTAGATAAGAGTTGAGAAATTTTTCTACCAAAAAACCCTAGAAGCATAATTTTACCAACAAAATCTTACCATTTAGTGAACGGATTAATCCAGTCTTAGGCAAAACATCGTTTACATTAGCATCAAATGATCAGATAGCGTAATTAAGTAGAAATGTTCAATACCCATATCCCGTACTAACAGGTTTGAGTTCTGACTCTGTTTTCAATTCCAGCTACCTGTTAGTGTGCACCCTGAGAGGCTACAGGTGATGATGGCTCAAATACCTGCCATTCATGTGGGAGACAATCTACTAGTGTCAGGCTCCTGGCTTCATCCTGGGCTCGCCCCAGCTCTTGTGGGCATTTGAGGAATGAAAATTAAAAATGGAAGATATCTGTCTCTACTTCATTGCCTTTCAAACAAAATGAAAAAAGTTTTTAAAGTATCACTTATATGGCATGAGGTATGTAAGGTATAATAAAATAATAGATATAAAGTGTTTAAATAGCTATAATAATAAATGTACATGATTATTGAACTTACTGTATTGAAGACATTTAGGATAACCTAAATAAACAAGAAGACAGTTCATGCTTGTAACCTGAACAGCATAGTATTGCTCAGATTTGTTCCACAAATTAATATGCAATTTTAATGCAACCCTAATCAAACATGTTTAAGTTGCGCTTCAAAATTTCATGGAAGAATATGATTTTTAAAAATTTTTATTATGGTGCAAAAATTTTTGAAATATGTGCATAGTTTATTAGGTATTTTCTGTGAATATTTGAAGAACCCACAAATAGATGATAGACACATTTATCATACAGTTTAATATATAGTGTTATGGGGCCCAGCATGATAGCGTAATGGTTAAGGTCCTCGCCCCAGGATCCCATATGGGCGCTGGTTCTAATCGTGGCAGCTCCACTTCCCATCTAGCTCCCTGCTTGTGACCTGGGAAAGCAGTTGAGGATGGTCCAAAGTCTTGGGACCCTGCACCCACTTGGGAGACCTGGGAAGAAGTTCCTGGCTCCTGGCTTCCGACCGGCACAGCACCAGCCATTGTGGTCACTTGGGGAGTGAACCATCGGACGGAAGATCTTCCTTTCTGTCTCTCTCCTCTCTGCCTTTCCAATAAAATAAATAGATCTTTACATATATAGTGTCATGGTAATTTTTTCAAGATTTATCATTCTTTTTTTATTTAAACAGTAGAGTTACAAAGAGAGGAGAGAGAGATCCTCTGTCTGTTAACTCCCTCCCCAGATGGTTACAATGGCTGGAGCTCTGTTGATTGGAAGCCAGGAGCTTCTTCTGGGTTTGCAACATAGGTGCAGGGAAGACTCAGCCTTTCTTCACTGCTTTTCCAAGCACAATAACAGGGAACTGGATCAGAAGTCGAGCAATTGGGACTTGAATTGGTGCCCAGATGGCATACCAGCACCACAGGGAGGCTAAGTTTTTATTTATTTATTTATTTATTTATTTATTTATTTATTGTTGAAAGGTAAACTGAAAAAGAGATTTTTGCATCCATAGATTCATCCCCCAAAGGTATGCAAAGCCAGGGGCTGGTTAGGCTATAGCCAGAAACCTAGAATTCAATCTAGGTCTTCCCCAGGATGCACATTATCACGAAGCTGGAACCAGAAGCAGAGGTGGGACGTGAATACAGGCACTCAGATGTGAGTTGTGGGCATTCCAAGCTGCATTCCAAACCAAGGAGCTTAACACCTGCCCTCAGAAATGCGCAGAGAGAGAAGAGGGTGAGAAGGAAGGGATTATAGGAGACCCCAAGGCACGTGCTGCATTCTTTCATTTAAATTGATTGTTTGGTCTATGGATACTCATTGTGTTCTGCACATCTTATATCTATTTTATCATTTCCTGACTTCTATTATCTATTTGACATTTAATAAAAAAAAAAAGAATAAACATGAAAACCAAGCCTAACAGTATTGAACAGATAGTATCAGTTTCTGGCCTAAGGGTTGAAACAGTGATTCCATTGAAAGAATTGAGACACATAGTGTTTCAGACCAGAGTTTGGTATAGTGAGAGCAGGAAGTGAGAAAATCCATTCTAACTGGGAATAGCAAAGACAGAAACTGTGAGGAAGAGATCCTTTGCTCCTGTGGGCATTCTGAGCATGCACACAATATTGAAATCATCACTCAGATATGCAGTTGAACCATGAGTGTCATACCCTTTAGATGACTATGAGCTTCACCTTTGATTTCATTTTCAAAATAAGGTAAAGGCATTATTATTATGATTATGATTATTATTTTGGCCCTAATGTGAACTGGCTGTTGTGGCAGCCTGTCCTGCACCCCATCCTGGTTCTCAGATCTACCATTGGGTGCTATGAACTGGCTCAGTCTGATCCACCCCCAGACCTGACACATATGTGTGCTGGTGGGTACTGTAACCTGGCCTGGTTTGGGCTGCTCCCTCTTTTGTTTCTTGTGCTCACGTTCAGGGACTGTGTCTCAACAGAGGAGTTTCCCAAGCTGCTCTATCAGGTCACTTCCTAATGGCAGCTCTCTCACATCGTGATGGGTCCTTTGCACAGACTGACTTAGTGCAACTCCTGTCCTGGAAGGAACAGTGGGCTTGCCCAACTGAGCCATGCCTATTCCAGCTCTGACTGTTGGGTGTTACAGCTCAGCCACACCTGTTCCACATCCAGACATAGTTCTCACATGGTTCAGTGGGCCAGAGACTTAGCCCAGCCCACCCAGGTTCTCACAAGCACCAATGGGTGCTGGAGTGTAGCCTAGTCTGGCACATCCCAAACACAGTCTACAACCATGCCGAGGAATATTCCATCCATGTCCAGCCCAGTTTGCTACCCCATTCTGGCTTTACCAGTGCTCAAAAGTGGGAACCACAATCCAGTCAGGGTGTCCCCTTAGCTCCCAACCAGGTCGTTTCCCAGCCACAGGTCTTGCTTGTGCTAGTAGTTTCTCTGGCCTGGCCTAGCATAGCCCATCCTCCATCTTGTGTCATCGGATGCTATAGCCTGATCTGTCCCAGCCTGCCCATAGTCCAAATTGTCACTTACAGGTGCTACAGCCTAGCACTGTTCAGTCTGCTCCCATCCCTAGCTCATGCAAACTGGTAGCAGTGATAGCCTAGGTCGGCATGGCCTATACTCCATCCAGGCTACTGCACTTGCCAGGGTGCTGAGGTTTGGCTTGACCCTGCTTGATATATCTCCTTCCAGAACCAACCCACACACTTGCCAATTGGTGGAACTATTTTGTCTGACTGGCACCCAGACCTGATTTACATATTCACCAGTGGGAGCTATGTCCCACCAGGAGTTTCCCAGAGTCCCCATCAAGTCCATTTCTATATCAAGTCTCACATATGCAAGCAGGTGCTAGGTCCTTGCCCGGCATAGTCTGCCCCCTCTGTCTCAGCATTTGTATGAACTGGTGGATGCTGCAATCTGGTCTGCGCAATGCCATAATTTTGGATGCACCTATGGGTGCTTCAGTTTGGACCAGCTGGGCCTATTTCCATCCCTAGTACTCATGAGAGTCAGAGGGTTCCATGGTCATGCCTAGCTCAGCCCAGCTCTTCAGCAAACCAATGGATATTGCAGTTCCACAAGGGTGGGCCCACATGCCCTGACCACCATGAATCTGCCCCAAGACCTGATTCTCTTGGCATGCTGGTTAGTGTCATGGTCCATCCAGACATGGTCCACCCCATGCCTGACTCTTACTAGTGGGCCTGGGGGGAGGGCCTAGTGAAAGTTATTGGGGGTTGCTCTGACTAAGCTGCAGTTCTGACTGATGTATGTTAAGTCCGAGTGTGTAGTATGCTGTGCTGGTCTTGGCCTCAACATCCATTGGTTTACTTAGGAGATGGGGCTAGGGAAAGAACAGACCAACCACCAGTGTGTGTGTGTGTAGGCTAATGTAGGTGACAGTCTGAGACAAATCCATTACTGGCAAGCACATACAAGAGTCATGTCTGGCATCACCTCAGATGAGGTCTCTTTTGGGATCCTACCAACTAAACCGCTGAAATCAGAATTGTAACTATGGGAAGAATTGCAGGATCTATGGTTTGACCTGGAGTGTATGTGTCAGAGCTGGGCCTCCTCAGTGATTTAGATGGAGTAGTGGATGGCATGTCCAGATGCACATGGAGGATATGGCAGTCCACTGGGACCAGCAGAGGATATCTGGCATCATAACAGAATATAGAGGGCAGAAAAATTGGACAACTATCCCAGCCAAGTATTGACAGCAACGATCTGTGCAAATCAAGATTCTAAGGTAGATTGTGTCAGTCCATGGACCTTGGAGGGATTTCCTTTTCCTTGGAGCAGCAAGATCTGACAGCATTTCAGAGCTATCTAAATCACTTGAGCAGAACTCTTAGAGAACGCTCCACGTCAGGTGACCCTGGGTTGGCTGTTCCCAATCCCGGGTATGGAGGCAATTGTGAGGTTGAGTGTGTCTTCTTTCCTTGTCTCCTTCCTTTCTCTGGATACAGGAAGAAGAAAAAGAAAATTTGCAAACAGTAGTTTCATCCAATTTGCCCTAATTTTCAGCCCTTCCCCCGCCTGATCAACCAGGTAAACATTATCAAGAATACGGGCCCGGAATGGTGGCACAGTGGTTAAGGTCCTCGCCTTGCACGCCCGGGATTCCATATGGGCGCCGGTTCTATCCCAGCAGCCCCGCTTCCCTTCCAGCTCCCTGCCTGTGGCCTGGGAAAGCAGTCGAGGACAGCCCAAAGCTTTGGGACCCTGCACCCGCATGGGAGACCCGGAAGAGGCTCCTGGCTTCGGATCGGCATAGCACCGGCCGTTGCGCTCACTTGGGGAGTGAGTCATCGGACGGAAGATCTTCTTCTCTGTCTCTCCTCTCTGTATATCCGCCTTTCCAATAAAAAAATAATAAAAATAAATCTTTAAAAAAACATTATCAAGAATAAAAATAAAAATAAAAAAGGATATCCTGATTATTTTAAGAGAGAAGCTAGGAAATTCCATAAATGAAAATGAAGTTCTTTGCTGCCTCCAGGGCAGGATTTCCAGCCTTTGGACCACCAGATCAACAGGAGGGAAACTGGATGCCCACACTTTGTCTTCTCTTTGCCTCTCTTGCTCTTGTGCTCCACCCTGTCCAGTTCCCTGCAGCTGCATGTGTTTACCAAACCTGATTGTGCAAGAAAGTGCAAAGAGAGTGTTCCGGGTCATGAATGGGTTACCTGCCGGTCTCAGGAAGAAAGAGGAGGAAAAAGAAAAGGCCTTCATCGCCAGGACTGCTGCACATACTCTCCGGCTACAGTTACCCACTCCGTCAGCTACAGTGACACTTGACTCATTGTGAGGTTGGCCCCCTTGGCTACAAGAGCCACATCTCAGGTCAAGGTGAGTCAAGCCTGCCATCTGGTATTGGCTCCAGGCTTCTGCACTGATTACTTAAAAGTGGTAGTTCCAAGAGAGTTTTCCATGCATTTCTACACACCAGGTGAGAGATCACTGACATACCCAGTCCATATGTTTCCCAGATCCAGAGCCAACACTATGCTAGCAGGCATTTGTAGCGCACGAAGAAAGATTTTGTAAGCTTTCAAAGGCCTTCATTTTGTTTTTACAAAGACTTATTCTTATATTTGAAAGGCCAGGCTTGGGCCAGGCTGAAGCTAGGAGTGTGGAACTTTATCTAGGTCTCCTGTGTGGTTGGCAGGGACCCAAACACCTTGGGTCATTTTTTGTTGCTTTGCCAAATGCATTAGCAGGGAGCTGGGTAGACAGTAGGGCAGCAGGTGCTCCAACTGGCATTCAGAGAAGATGTGGGTATTTTGGACAGTAGCTTAACCCACCACACCTCAGCACTAGCCCCAGGGCCTTCGATCTGATGTGTGCTCTCTAGGATACAGTTATACTGTGCCCAAACTTAAGGTAAACAATTTTAGTCACAATGGTGAAGAGGAGGGAAGCAGCTGACTCCCGAAGACACCTATGCAAGAGATTAGAATAATAGTTTAGGGTCTCAATTTGTCCTCAGAACATGTGGTCACTTGGTTTTCCCTTAAATCATACCAGAATTCTGGAGAAATGCTTGAGAAGAATGATGTCATTGGAAAAGAATGCATTCATCTTCAGAAGCAGATACGTAGACCAGCACTTCAGACAGCAGTCAAGGCGCTGCTTGATTGCCTGATTCCTCTGTTAGGGTGCCTGGATCCAACTCTAGCTTCCTGCCAATACACATTCTGGGAGGCAGCAGGTGAATGCTCAGTAGAGTCTTTCCCTCTCGTGTGAGAGGCCCTACTAGAATTCTTGGGTTTGGCCTGCTCAGGCCCATCCAGCTGAGGTAGCATTTAGACAGTGAACCTGGAAGACAGGAAAATATTCTTACTTTCTCCTCATTCTCTCCCTCTGCCCTTTTTCTCCATCTTTCAGAAAGGCAAAAAATTTAAAAAGAGTAGAAATGAAGCCACCTTGATGATTTGGTCTGCTCAGTTTCCTCTTCTGACAGAGGCAGTAGTTAAAGGATGACTCTCCCAGGGTTTGGTAACAGTCAGTAATCTGTGTAGCATGGAATAAATGCATCACAGGTAACAGATATTGCTCCCTAAATTCAGAAATAAATTTTAAGTTTTGAAGTCCCCACAAGGTCTTATCTGATTTGAATTACATTTCGTTGTTAGCGTTGTATACTGTTCAGCTTTTTAAGAAGGGACATTGCTTGGCCACGCAAAGCCTTCGGGTTCTTGATATTTTTCCCAAAGTTGTGTAATCATGGGATTATCCTCCATATGATTCTTCAGACCCACAGCCCATTAGTGAATAGAAATCAGCTTGAGGATTGGGCTATTCTAATCAGTTAGACATTCTCCAGGAAAAAAGGGGTGAATTTTATTTTATTAGTATTATTTTTTAAATAAAGAAAGAGAACCTCAAGCCCAGCCAAGAAAGTTCAATCAGCTCTTTGCCTCCAGGCAATCAGCTGGGTTCGCAGGGAGGTGTCGGAAGCAGCAGGCCTGAACCGGTGGAGAGGCAAGAGTGTCTAGCGATTAGCCATCCGACAGAAGCAGCCACAACCCCTCATCTTCTCCTTGGCGCTGAGACACACACAAAGCCCTTTATTTATTTTATACTTAAAATGTCAAAGGCGCCCAGGGGGTGGGCCTCTAGACTGAGGATTGGCAGACCACACTTCAGGGCTGACATAATAAAAGTCCACCGTGTGGCTGTGTGATCCACACAGCGTGTGCTTGTCACCAGCAGCCGACGGGCCTTGGCAGGGAGCCTCCCGCTGGCTTGGGAACAAACACAGACCTGCATGTCCTTGGGAAGCTGCCACTGGGCTGAAGAACGTGCGATGGCTACCCTTGGAGGGCGCCAACGCCGACATGTCCTGCACGGGACCACCATTCTCACACAAACTACTCCAATACCCTGGCAAGCCGGCAGTGCCCAGCCACAATGAACAAGGATCCTCTCACACCTGTGTGATCTTTAGGAGCCCCAACCACCAAGGGGTCTCCTAAGAAAAGGCAGCCTGGTTATTTGTTGGCTTGTTTCTTGAGCAGACTCCTAAAACATCCCAGGGTGTGCACAGAGACACAGAATTTTGACCACAGCTGTCTTAACAGCCAAAAAAAGACTTGCTTAGAAACCCAGGCCGACCCCTGCTCGCTCTTTCTCCGTCACCTGCAGCTCTCGGGCCTTATTTCATAAGACTGCTTTGGAAAATGAGTACAGTTTGAGACGGGTAGGATTCTATACTTTCTATAAGAGTTCTGTTACCGAGTAAAATTTGTTCAGTCACGGAGCAAATGTGCTCAGAGCATCAATCACCTGATTGGGGCGAGGACTCGATTGTTTTTCAAGCTACCCCACTTACTTTCTTTGGTAGCTCCTCAAGCGGAAGAACTCTCATTTTCTCCTTTCTCTAACAAGGAGGGTGGTGATCGGAGACTCAGTGTTAAGGCTAGTCTTTGCTTTTAGCTAATGAAGGAATAGTTGCCAGTGTGAAGCTAACAGTGATACTGAATATTTAAGAGAGAGAGAGAACTGAAACAGCCAAGTGAAACATTTCAGCTCTATTTCTGACCAGAGTCATTTGTTTTTTACTCTTTATTTTCAACTTAAAAGTTTAGAACATAAAATAGGATGTATTGTATTTGCAAGCTCCTCAGTGGTGGTTAAGCATTTACTGAGTAACCATCTCACACGGTACTTGGCATTTTTGGAAGTTACCAGAGAAACAGAGCAAATGTTTCCAACCCTAAAAGACAACCTCTCCAGGGAAGCAAGTGTTAAGTAACTTATGAAAAATTCCAGAGCAGTATATTGACCCGCAAGAACGAGCTCACTGAAATCTAGACAAGTTGGAGAATTCATCCTGCCTTTCCTAGAATTATAGAAAATAAACCATTGATGATTTGATTGACAACAAAAACAGACAAACTGGAATGATTGTCTTGCTTTTGCAAGAGTATAATGAAAGTAGCAAGAAATACAGTCTTCATGTTAAGATAAAGAAAGTCAACTGTTGAATGATTTCTTCAAAGTCAAGCATCAACTCACTAAAATTATGCACCAGGAGTTGGACACAAGCCTGTCAACATCTAATCCATTGTGATTTTATATAACACAACTCTGTGTCTTGGTTTTTGTGTGAAAGAAACTAACCACCACAGCGTTGATTGTATGGCAGAATATCACACAGCGGTCTATTTAAAAAACACACAGCCAACAACTCTTAGGCTTCATTCTCAAATTTTAATGCATTGAAGTAGCAGCTGCTATATTTTTCTAAAGCCAAAGCATACCAGTTTTGACCTTATTCAAGTTATACTGTAATTCCAGAGGGACCAGTGAAGGGGAAGGAGAGAAATGATGAGGTCTGAGATGATTACACTTACAGATTAATCCTGACAGGAAGCCAATGTAAGTCCTCCCAGGAGGCCTGACATAGTCAGCTGAGAAGTGAGGTGGTCATGTATGAGCACAGTGTATTTTTCCAGTTACAGTCAACATTTTAATAGCTTTAAATGAAACACTCTTTTCTTGGTAGCAAGGTTGTGTGTCTTTTTTTTAAAATAAAAACTGTTGTTATCTCTTCCTCCCATGTTGGTTACATGTGAAATTCTCCTCTACTCTTTTTGCTGCTAAATGGAAGCTTGTCTTGCTTTTATATCATAATGGAAAAACAGTGGGCACTTGTACACAAGCATTTTCGGTACTGAAATCTTCAGCATCCCCACCTGGGCAAAGATGCACCAAAGTTGGTGTCATGGCCCCTGAGCCATTTCATTTTCATCTGTTATATCTGGTGACCTTCCACATACAATTTCATGTGGGCCAATCAGTTTGAAAACACTTATCTAAATGAACCAATGAAAGTGGAGTAGGAGTAGAATCCTGATGGTCTTTTAATTTTCAGCAAGGTGACAAATTTTCATTTTCAAAGATAATATCACATGCCATTATACATGCCAATCACATATATCCACTGTATTGTCTTCACCGAAGATTCTTCATCAAGTTGATATGCCATGAAAGCAACACAGCTAACGGGTAACATGAGAGCCAAATCATAACTTTCCCTTAAACAGAAAAACATGGTCTCTGTCTTCCCATCAGTACTGTTAAGTCACAGTAAATGACACTAGAGAATCGGTGGTAACTTTTAAGGTGAGATTCTGGTATTGTGTCTATACTTAAAAGGAGTTCAGATATCTTAGGATGCACTCTGAAGTATTTACAGATGAAATTCAATGAAGCCTGAGACTTGATGCAAAATAATCTGAGGCACAGCAGTGGGGAGAAAGGAGAGGAATCAATTAGACAATACTTGCTATGGCTTGTTCAGTGTTGAGGCTAAGTGAGAGTAGATGAGGATTGTTTTTTTCTGTATACTTGGTGCTTTTGCACATACTTGTAATTTTTACCAGTAATTTTTGTGAGTATTCACTTTTCAGAACAACAAGTGAAAAAGTGTGGTCTCTGATGACACCTACGAAGCAAAAAAATTCTTCTAAAACGATCCATCTGGTCTCTAGTGCAGATTGCCAATAAAATCAGGCTTTAGCCTCCTGAAGGTGACTACTGTGCTGAGGAGTGAAGCTACCGCTTCATTCAGTTCTGTAATTAAGCCCTGGCTCTGCGCTTTTGAAGTATCTGCTTAATGTGCTCCCAACAGCACATTGTGTTTTAATCAGAATCCCATTCCGCCTGCATCTCCATCATACAGTGCTTCTCAGAGTAGCCTGCGGCTTTAGCAGTCCTGTTAGCAGGGGCTGAGAGAACATAACTCAAGTTTAATATTATAAACAAGGTGCTAGCAAAAAGTTAACTGTGACGCAAAAATAATCATATCATATACTTCAAAGCCATCACTACGGGTAAATAAGCACTGTCTGTAAAACCTCCGAGGAGCACGCCCCCTATTAACACCGCCATGGAAAACGGGATGCTACAGCAGTGAGGGTGCATGGCAGCCATGCCTGCTCGTTCACCAACTAACACAATTCTATTATTCCACTCCTGACGGGAAAGAAAGTTAAACAACTGAAAACAGAAACTCTAATCTGTAGGGAAGAAAAATCTCCAGCCTCATTTCTCCTTAAAAAATTTTTTTTAAACCAGGAAAATTTAAGCTGACTGAAATGCTACAAGTTTCTAAACCAAGTTTACCAGTATTTTAAATCCATAGTTCATGCTCACAGATACAACCGAAAAGTAGGATGAGGAGGAAAAGCAATATTTGCATAAATGTTTCTATATTTTAGGCACTACGCTGGGAACCTCATATGCAAAGCCTTAGCACGGAGGTTTTATTCCCACTTTAGAGATAAGTAAGTTGAGGGTTATAAGCACATGCTAAACAAGACGTGTATTTAGAATTTCAAAGAGATCTTAGACCTTAAAAAGATTCCTGGAAGACCTTGGTAAAGCTCTCAGATTTCAAAAAAAAAAAAAAAATCATAGATATCTGAAGGTATTTCATAAAGTTTGTAGGGAAATGGAGTTAAGAGATCAGTTTTCTTGGTCCAAAAGTTTTGAAATGCATGCATGCATGAAGTTCACAGAAAATGGGTGTTATGAGAAAAACCATGCATGAATCTCAAAATTATATGTGTACACTACACACAAACTCTTTCACTTTCCTTTTGAATCAAAATTTTAACCTAGTCTGGTCTAGTAAAGTAAATTGAATTTCAACATTTAACTGTTCCAGAAAGAGACAGCTGAAAAGTCCAAAGGCCATTTGCGTTGGCCAATCTGACTATTTTCCTGCTAGAAAGCACATTGGTTACTACCGAATTCTCCCTGGACTTCAACTAGCAGTAATGCAGGCTGGAACAAGCTTTTCTGTCCCGTCCCACCACAGCTTCTCCAAGTGCGGGGGAGTTTTGTCTTATAACAGATAATTAAAGACATGGCCGTGCCACTTGCTAGGATTTCAGTCTTTCTCTTTCACCTCATATAAAAGAAGAAACTTTAAAGATTAGATTTTTTCCCCTTCTTTTTCTAAAGCTGGATGTACCAACTGGCATCGGCTGTATTAAAATCGGGAGAAACCTCAATGAAAAAGCCTCTCTCGGAAGGCAGGCTTTCTTGTTAATATGCACCAACATGAAAGGCTTTCTTTTCATCCTATACAACTACAGTGTGTGTAAATTGCAGGGGGCTCATTGGCATAAACCTCTGCTGCGACCTCTGAGGTAAACTGGATTTACATTACTTTCTGACAAGAATTAAATGAAGGCCTTGTGGATATATGAACAGCCTTCTAGGCTGCAACAGATGGGCATCAATGTGTTCCCTAGGAAAACTATCAGTGACATCTGGGTCCTCCAAATTCTGGTGGTCTCAGCCAATTACCGGGGGAGGGTGGGGGGGGGGTCGAGGGAGGCCACCGCACAGCCCCCAGCCAAAACCGAGGCAGAAGTGTTTGTGTTTGGAGATGGGATCAGGCTGGCCAGGCGGCAGCGAGGTTAGCACTTCATTGTTATCATTCAAATGGAGAATGTGGCTTACAAGCTATTTGTATACCGCAGTGAGGGTACTATGATTTTTCTCATTTGACCGGAGGAGATGGCCCTCTCCTGCAGCTGATATCATATTTCAGGGCCGTCTCTTTGGGACTGGGGTTTGCTTTTGTCTCCTGCAAGGCGGGCGGAGGGTGTGCTGTCTGCCGGTTTTCTGTAGCGCATTCATATGTCGCGGAGCAGGTGAACTCTAAGACAAAACAAAACTCGTTCTCCAACATGCTGTTCCTCCAAAATCTATCGCTCTCCTCCTCCACTGTGGTGTTTACTGACTTCACAAAGAAACCAAAAACCGAGGCTTCCTGGCTAAAGCAAAGGCAACAGAACGTCAGAGAGCCTTAATGAAGCAAAGGATGGAGGGAGACGGCATAGCCGGTGAACCGTGAACTCCACTTCTGAGCTTACCCGGTTAAGCTGTGTCTAACATGCAAGGCAGGGGGAAGCTGTGGAAACTGAGGCAGAGGACAAGATTCCTCTTTGGCAACTCTCTTTTTCTTGGCTGTCTTGGCCCATTTGCTTGGACTGTGTAGGAAAAGTGACCAACCACGGGGAGACTAACGGAATGGGAGCGGAGCTAAGAACTAAGTTTCACTTTTTCAGGTACCAGGAGGAACCAGAAGGCCTAGTCAGCTACTTCAAATCCTAAGTCTTCTAGGTGCTAGCACTGAAAACAATAGCCTGGCATTAAGGTAGCCAAGTATGAATACTGGATGTATCACATCATGAGATAATGCACAAATCACTTAGCTTCTTTTAGTCTCATTATCCTTGTCTATAAAATGAAGCTAACAATGGCAGACCGAGTGAGGATGTGATGGCAGCATGGAATATGCTTATCCTGGGTTGATGGGATGAATGTTGATTACCTAAGGATAGAGTTCTGATCTTCTCAACTAGTGTTTCAAAGTGAAAGCGATTGTACTATGCTAGTTTTTGCAAAATCAGAAAGTAATTATCTCAAAAGCAATCTTTATTACTTTTAAGAGCCTAAGGTTGTACTTTAAAATTATGATTTCCTCCAATGTAAAGGAGTCTGAAATTATGATCTGCTGAAATGAACTTACTATCAAAAATATCTGGATATTTATAAATTACCAACTAGACTCAATAAACAGGCAAAATAAAACATCCAGATTCTCTTTCCCTGCCCCCCCCCCCAACACAATGAAATTAGGATGTTTGGTTTTATCGCTTTTTCTAATTGCGGAACTGTTATTGATCTGCCTTACAGGGTTTTGTACGTGGCAAGCTTTAGAAAGCAAGGTTAAGGTGACACTTTGGATGCCAGCTATCCAGACTTTGTGCTAAGTGTTATCACACTGTGATCTCATGTGAGTTGTTGCTGTTGTTGCTTTTAACACCACAGCACCAAAGGAAGGTGAAAGGGCAGGTGGATTTCCTACCAAGAGAACCTTTCTCCACGCCAAGGATGTTCCTCCAACTACATTTTAAAAGTGCGTTTAGGGAATCTTACCCTATGACTTTCTGTGCCATTTGCTGGTCTAAAGACTCACTTGTAAGACCTTCAGCAAGCAGAGCCCCCACACAGTGTAAGACTGCTCCTAGAGGAAGCCAGACTGTTGTTCCACGAAGAAATCTCTTGGTCTTTCACCACAATCTTCCTTCACTGGCCTGGGAAACCCACCGACCCAAGGTTGAGAGTGAAGGTCACCCCAAGCCCCATTTTTGTACAAATTGTGAAGGTTTGTCTTTCTTAAGTAGCAAAACCAAGTATAACTTTGTCTCCTGTTGGTAGCAGCATAGCTGTGTTGAGCAATACACAGCAGAAGGGCCTTTGTCACACAGAGATTCAGAAAAAACCAATGGCAAACAAAAGCACCTGTTGTTTCCTTCTTGTAATGACCTTAGAAGTGACCAGTTGTCTGCATGTCGCCCACACTCCTCCTGAGGCCTTTCCCAACATACCAGCTCACACATCATTATTGGATGTAAAAGGAGAATAATTGAGGAGAGATCAATAAATTTAAAAGCTCTTTAAGGAAAGACATAATGAATTTGGTACAGCACATATTTTTAGATCAAAGATGCCTTTGAAGTGACAAAACCCTAATCCATAAACTACCAAAGCACTTCCTTTCTTTCCCAAACTGCTTGTTGTCAAATAAAATGGAAGTTAAGGAAATTATCTTTATCTGAAAATGGCCAAAAGAAGCCATCACCTAATGACAGCCTTGTCACAAGTGACAATTGGGGAAATTGTCAGGAAGGCCAGGCCTAACAAGCAGAGGAGTGGGCTTGCTGTTTGCACTAATCTGGCCGTGCAGCCCCCACACACAATCCCAGTCAGCTTGCTGAGTGGAACAGCGAGGGCTTTGTCAGTGTTAGCAGAGACTGGAAAGACTGTTCTTTCATGAATATGTATTGCCATCCCTCCGTGTCCACAGAGACAAACCACTCCAAACCGAGATGTAACACACACACACACACATACCTCTGACCAACAAAAAAACCCAAGAGGGCCTAAGCTACTCAGTCGAGTGTAGTGAAATGCTGGTAACTAATGAGAGATCACGCGTTGGAAATGGAGCCAGAGGCACCCTGCTCCATGTGTTTGCTGGGATCTTTATTTCCCAGCAATTGAGATGAAATCTGTAGGGAGCTTTCAATCTTTGGGAACCACGTGCGTAGATTCAGAGATGCTACACCTCGTTACATGGATTGCAAATCACATGCCTTACAATGGACTCATCGTCCCAATGCCAAATACGCTCCACAGCTCTAATTCTCAAGTGAAAACAACTCTGAGATGAAGTGCATGTGCAGTTTTAAGAAACGAATCAAAGCTCATGTCGGGTTCTGACCAAGTGGCAGAAACACCAACCAGCTGATTACGATCCTGACAGCATTTTGCAGTTTTGGGCAGATGAACCTTGTGGAGGCTGAAAGTGAAAACTGTAAATAAGGAATCTAAAGGGAAAAGAACCAAACACACTCCCCTTTAAGATCCTAATAACAGTCTCATTTTCAAAAATCCGTATTACATGAATAAATGCTATGACTAGTCTTGGGTGTAGGTCTGGTAAAATATATAGATGCATACTTTTAATTACCGAACTTAGAGTTTTCTGCTGTCATTGAGAGTTTAGACTGAAAGTGCACCTGTGTGTGAGTGTATACAGATCTGTACTCAATTTCCCATTTTATAGAGGCAGATATGTAAGCAGAAAAGTATAAGGTTGTTGCTTTTTTGCCTTTCCTTCTGATATGATAAAGTTGGCTTGCCCACTGTGCGAGAGACAAAGCTGAGTTTTGAAGGGTTTTGATATTACGCAATGTTTGTCATAGACATTAGCATTTCATTAGCATAGCCTGCTCTACATGAAATCCAGCGTTGAATGGTCCCAGCACACTAAAGCTAATCCTCTTTAAAGAGCTACAGGCTATATTACATGTGGTCACAGCAGCCGCCTTGCCATTGCTGCCTCGCTTTGAAGACGATGAACAGAGTTCTGTCTGTACTCGGCCTCGTAAACCACTGCTCTCTGTGCTGTGAGATTCTTCTGTTTTCATCAAGGAGGCCGCACTCCCCGTCAGCGCTCTGAAGGCTGGACTGCACTTGAAGGCGCGATGTTATGCTGCTTTCACTTGTTACTGAGTGTCTATCCAGTCTTTTCAACTAAGATGAAAATGAACTGTATCTAAATATTTTTGGTCCTTTGATGAGGATCAAGTGCTCGCTGTGTCTTCTGCCCAAGGAATCGGATTCTGGATACTCAGGGAGGAGAGCCGATGATTGTCACAGGCCTTTCTTGGCACCCGCCTTATTTTTCTGGGATGGCGTTAAACATTTAGAAGCAGGATTCTTGGGCCGTTCACTTTCCCACAAGGATAACTAGGTTGAGGCTATCTCAATCAGCAGCGGATAAATAATTCAGGGATCTGGTTTCAACAAAAAAAGAGCAGCCTAATTTTTTTTTTAAGATTGAAAATGTAGGCAATTTAAAAAAAATCAAAGAAAAATAAATGGAGTAGTGACATTCCTAAAGTATTTTGATTTTTTTAAAGGACACTGTTACATTAGAAATAAAATTGATTTTGCCTTTCTCATTTTATGGTAACTAACTTACAAACAAGTAATCAGTTTATAAATTGTTTGTAATTTACTTTAAACCCCATGTAGCAAATTATCCTACAATTCCAAAGCCAGAGACACCTTTCTCATGCCAAATAATAACTTTTTATTCAATCACGAACATCTAAATCTTATCATATTGTTTATTTTTGCCTTAATTCCCAGGAAACTCAGCCAGGCCTTGTGCTTAGCTCCCACAGGGAATCCCTTCTTTGCATAATATTCTAAAAGTCATCCAATATAGACCGACCCTCCGTTACTTGGCCCCTGTTCTTTCTTCACGGTGTGACAGTTTGAGACACATCTGCATCTCTTGTTGTAGAAACGTGCACATGCTTTAAAGATAGGTTAAAGTATATTTTCAAATAATGCTCCTTACTTTATTTGCTCTTTTCGTCCCTCATATTTGTTACAGACGCTTAGTGGCACAATGGAGAGCACTCAGGCTTGGGACATTTTTGCCTACTTTGCTGAGGTACCGATGAGCTTCACTTCACTGCTTGCTGAAGCTTCACCAGCAGCCAGGTGGGAAAGGGACTTTATTGGAAATTCAGGAGATGAACACAGGCGAAGAACTGCCTGTCCTGTTGATTTGTTTGATTCAACCAGGATCAGAGACAGAGCAGCAGACCCTAACAAGCAATGCAGGAACACAGTGAATTTCACAGACCAGACCTCCAGAGCTACATCAGGCACCATTTTGTGTAGGAAGGCAAAGGCTTTGGGTCAGGACTTGCATGCAGTAAGCTAGGAATGAATTCATTTCTGGCTCAGTGCATTGCACTGACATGGCATCCTACAGATTCCACCCAAAATAGGTCTGGGTGGCCCCCAAACCTAACGGCCAGCAGATCCAGAACTCCACGAGTTAATCAGGTGAGGTGCCATTTTGTACAGTGTGCCAAAAGTTTTAAGACTGAAGGGACAACAGTGAGCTATGCATGTGCTGAGCTGGGGGTGAACTCACTTCCAGCTCAGTGCATTGCACTCATCCCTCCATGAAAATAATACAGATTTTGGCATCCTATGGATCAAAATAGGTCTGGATGGCCCTCAGATCTAACTGTGATCAGGTTCCGGTAAGATCAGCACCACCAACAACACAGTTATTTAGGACACTTGGTATCTCCCTAATCCTGGGAACTGTTAAAATCAGAAGTGGGAGAAACGTTGTACAGACAGTGGTGCAGCCACAGCATGGGGTCACAGGAGGTAGAATGCTGAGTCAGGCACTGGGGCTACAAAGACCGTGGTGAAAGTCTAACATAAAAGCCCCAAAATGAAACTCACCAGAGGGAATGGCACAAGTGATTGCAAATAAAGAACCAGGTACCAAACACAGCCAGTAAAAGTGACCTGTGGGTGACACGGTATAGAAACTTGCCCTAACAAGAGAAATCTAATAACCAGAAGTACAATGACCAAGAGCAAAAGTAGAGGTGGAGTCACAATGAATATTACTGAAGACTCCCCTGAAAAGCTGCCTTTGCTAACCTCAGAGTTAACTGAAGAATACATTGAGACAATGGCAGAAATAAAATTCAGAAAACTCCTTATAAAGCTTCTTACCAACAATGAGAAGCACGAGCACGTGCAGGAATTTAAGAAGTATGTCACACAGGAAATAGCAACACTGAAACAAAATGAAGTCAAATTATTAAAAAATGAAGGATACAATGGAGCAAATTAAAAATTCAGTGAAGTCTCTATAATAGAATGAATGAGGCAGAAGAAAGAATCTCAGAATTGGAAGATATTTCTTGTGACAATAGTATACAATCAAAAAGCTGGGAGAGGAACTGAGTCAAACTAAGACAAATATTCAAGAATTAAGGGACTGGGCCCGGTACTACTGGCTAAAGTCCTTGCTTTGCATCTGCCAGGATCCCATATGGGTACCAGTTCTAATCCTGGAAGCCCTGCTTCCTATCAAGCTTCCCTGCTTGTGGCCTGGGAAAGCAGTTGAAGACAGTCCAAAACCTTGGGAACCTGCACCCCTGTTGGAGACCTTGAAGAAACTTCTTGGTCCTAGCTTCAGATCAGATCAGCTCTGGGTATTGCAGCCACTTGGGGAGTGAATCAGTGGATGGAAGATCTTCCTGTCTCTCCTCCTTTCTGTATATCTGACTTTCCAATAAAAATAAAAATAAAATAAATCTTTTTTTATTGTTATTAACATTGTATTATGTGATACAGTTTTATAGGCACTGGGGATTCCCCCCACCCCTCCCATATCCCTCCCCTCATAGTGGATTCCTCCACCTTGCTGCATAACCTCAGTTGAAGTTCAGTTGAGATTCCTTCATTGCAAGCATATACCTAACATAAAGTCCAGCATCTTATTGTCCAGATAAGTTCAGTGGCCTCTTGGGGAGACCTTCTCTGGTCTGAAGGTAGAGCTAACAGAGTAAAGTTCCGGTCAGTTAAAAGCCCCAACAAAACATCAGCATCAATATACAACGTTATGGAATTAATTGACATAGTATTGAGTAAACAATATGTTAAAAATAATGCAAGTTCGATTCTTCAAAACATCTAGGTTGAGACAGTATCAATGACAGGTTCAAAAAATAACAAACCATTAAGCAAAAATTACAGGTTAAATCAAGGCAAACATGTGGTATCTAACCTTTTGGGCTTCACTCATTTCCCTTAGCATTGTAGTTTCCAGTTGGGCCCCTTTAGCCACAAAGAACTGCATTTTGTTTTTTTTAATAGCTGAGTAGTATTCCATGGAGTAGATGAACCAAAGCTTTCTTATCAAATAA
Source organism: Ochotona curzoniae (assembly GCF_017591425.1). NCBI lineage: Eukaryota > Metazoa > Chordata > Mammalia > Lagomorpha > Ochotonidae > Ochotona > Ochotona curzoniae. Next base: position 49,802,239 of record NW_024467119.1, read on the forward strand.
ATCTTAAAAAAAGAATTAAATGACACATTAAAAGGCCAAATATAAGAGTTATGGGAGTTCCAGGAGGCACAAAAAGAGAAACTGGGTTTAAAGTTGTATTCAACAAAATAATATAGGAAAACTTCCCTAACCTGGAGAAAGAATTGGGAAACAGAATATAGGAAAGGCACCGAACTCCCACCAGGGTTGACCAAAAGCGATCTTCACCACAAAACATGATAATCAAGCTCTCTTCAATAAAATCAGGTATTAATAACAATGTAGCATAAGCCTAATAAAATGAAATACAAGAAAAAGACCCTTAAAAGTGCAAGTGAAAAAAAAAAATCAATTGACATGTAGAGGAATGGCAATCAGGCTCAGACCGCACCTCTCAGAGGAAACTCTACAGGCCAGAAGAGAATGCAGCAACATATTCCAGATTCTAAAAGGAAGAAATTGTCATCCCATTTATAAAGGAATTTAAGAATGGGAAAATCATTAATTTAAGATGAAATGATGTCAACCCGAAAAATAGTACCTGTAAACCGTAATATTATTTCAACCCCAAACAGCCTGTATCACATGCAATAAGATATTGTGATGAAATCGATGAATCAACAATCAATGGGAGCCAGACTGCTCAGGATCTACATCAAAGCATTGTAAAACCTAATATACCTTTATTGCCCTATGTTATTCCATAATGGGGTGGGAGAACAGAGAAATCTTCCACCTTCTTAGAATGTGTGAGGAAAACGTTAGGTATAACCTATCAAGAATATAACAGATAACGTACAGATAACAGAATGAAATCTGCAATAGACAGTAGCAAAATTATAAAGACATACAGGGGGAATCAAGAGTGATCCTGACAACCTCTTAACAGTAGGTCATATGCACAGAGCAGGGGGAGGACCCCAGAGAGGAGCAGGAGGACAGGAGGAGGATTGTATCCCAATCCTGAAGACTCCTGGATCCTCACTCAGGACTACCAATACGGGCAACCAAGGGCTACATCCCAACTGCCAAGGAGACCACAGGGAATTAGAGTGCCTTCGGAGGCCAAGAACTCCGAGGTCATCCACTCCCTTTCAGATCTCCCACATGGGATGGAAGATGCCCAGATCCTTCCTCACAGGATCTAATGTCATCAGAAAAATAGCTGGGAGCCTTGAGCAGACCTCAGAAACAGAAGAACAGTAAACTTCCTTCGGGACTTGGGAGGGGAGCTTTCTCTGGTCCTTGCTTAGTTCCAACTTTGGATCTCCACCCTCTGTTGCAATGACCATCAGGGGTTGCTCCAGATCCCTCCAAAATTTAGATTAGATGGACAGAGACCAATAAGGAAAAGCTTAGAATAGACAGGAAACTGTCATCTTGGACTCAGATATACCTTACTAAGTAGGTCACAGAGATTAGTTACTCCTCACTGAGGTATTAAAGATTTCTCTGCACACCCCTCCTAAAACTGTTCTGCATCTCAACTGTTGACATATGCCTTGTTAGAGTTATAAGCCAGTTTAGACTATCCTAAAATCTGCCAAGTTCAGTAAAATTATGCTTCAATACCATAAGCTGCTAAATATAAAAATGAAAATCGACACAAGACAGCTGAATAGTACCCTATAGCTCTTTTAAGGTGTATAGCAGATGGTTGAGTATAAACTAAAATTGCAATGTCAATGAAGTAGTCACATGATGTGGTTAAGAATGTGCATTTTCTAACACTGGTCACTTAATACCATGTCAAATAACTCCATAATGTTGTAAATGTTGTTGATGTTATGTTTGGGTTTTTCATTGGAGGGGATGATATTCTGCCAGCTCTGCTTTCAGACCAGAGATGGTCTCCCCAAGAAACTGTTGAATTTATCCGGACAATAAGATGCTGGACTCCATGCATGGTATATGCTTGCAATGAAAGAATCATGACTGGATATGAACTGTACTATTGCAACAATGTGGAGGAATCCACCATGGGGAGAGGAGTTGGGGGAATCCCAGAGCCTATGAAATTGTGTCATAAAATGAAATAAATTTTAAAAAAAAGATATATGATATGTTCACAATTACATGAATTGATTTATTCTCATTGGATTTTGATCAAAAGATAAAAACTAACTTTAAGAAATTGTGAAAAAAATAACAGGTAAATCAGAGACAGAAATTAGTTTGGTTGGGTGGGAATAGTTGCAAGAATTAAGTGCATATAATCATGAAGGATCTTGTTTCGGTAATTAAAAATATTCTAAGCTTAGGTTTTTAAAAGTTTTTACAACTTCATCAATTTTCCAGAAAGTTTAATCATACATTTAAATGTCTAAACCCTTTGGTAGGTAAATTATACTTCAATGAAGACATCAAAAATATATTTACTAAGTTGTATTCATTAATGTTTGGTCATTTCTATTCACAAATAAGGCCAATGAAACTCCAGAAGATTGAACAGTTTGCTTCAACTAAGCTTCTTTAAAAAATTGAAATTCAAAGCTCCAATGGTCATTTTCACCTGCCTACCCTCCCCTTGATATTAAATCCTGTCTACCTGAGTTTCATTTCAGTCAGGCTATTAGTGAGTTTACTTTCTGTTGCCCGAGGTACTTGCATATCCAGTGTGAGTCACTGCTCAGTTGAATGTTTTTCTACTGGTGCTGCTGTATCTAAAAGAAACACATGAAAATCACCACCTTAAATTCATTTTCTCATTCATCAATTTGAATAATCATGAAATTTTTATTGAGCCCTTATTATGTTTCAGACACTATGCTACATACTAGATATTGCAGTAGACAAAAGTGGATTTATCAGTGTGAGAAACTGACTTAGGTCTAGAAAATGAATTTGTCTTTTGCTTGGTTTTGCATTTGTTTATTTAAAATGCAAAGCTCCATGAAGAACTCATGATAAAGGACTATATTATAACAATATGCAGACTATATTATAACCACATTCTTATCTGTCACTATCCATTCAGACTGGATAAAGGTCACAAGAATTCATGGGATGAAGCAGGACTGCTCGGTCACAGTGACCCCTCTGTGAATGCCCTGCACCTGTCATCTACAGAATTCCAATAAAACTCTGAATTAATGGGGGAGGGAAGCAGATTAATATAATGTGTATGAACTTGAGTAGGTTCGGCTTTCCTTTACCAGAGGGAAATGTCATACTGAGATACAAGTTATACTGCTCTTGAAAAATATCAAATCATATTTTTGCTTCCTAATTATGTGTCTTGAATATATTATGTCCACTGCACAGATCATGCAGATTTTAGTCTGCTTTATTCCATCTCTTCAAATAAATTTGCTCATTTCTATCCTAAGATGGCTCCATCTTTCACTTCCTCTTCAAAGCACCTAAGATTACAGAAGCCCAGGAATCCAACTGGTCTACCTAAAAGCACTGACACCTGCCTTTTGCAGAACAATTTGGTTTATGTTTTCCTTCAGAGAAGACTTTATCTCAATGATTAGAATCTCAATAACAAATCCCCAAAAGCAAATAGCTGCATAGCTCCGATTCAAAGAGTCTTCTCCCACTGTTTAATTAGAAAGGTACAGAGAGAGAAAGAGAGAGAATCTTTCACCTGCTGGTTCACTCTCCAAATACTGACCATAACTTGGCTGGGTCAGACTAAAGCTAGAAGCCTAGAACTCAAATTTTGTCTCCCACATGGATGTTGGAGACTCAAGTACATGAACCATCAGCATTATCACGAAGCTGGATTGGAAGCCGAGTAGGCAATGCAACAAGTCACTTTGGTATGGATGTTTACTTTAACTGCTACAAAGAATTTCAGGAGCTGGAATTGTGGCTTTGCAAGTTAAGCCTCTATGTATAATGCTGGCATCCCATATGTGCACGGTTCCAGACCCAGCTGCATCACTTCCAATCCAAAGCTGATTTGGTTGGGAAAGCAGTGTAAGATGGCCCGAGGGCTTGGATCCCTGCACTCACATGGAAGAGTTCGAAAAAAATCTGGGTTCCTGCTTCCTCCTGGCTCATCCCTGGCTATTGCAACTTTTTGGGGGAGTAAACCAGCAAATGAAATTTCTCTCTCTTTCTCTCTCAGTCTTTTTCTTTGTCATCTCCCTCTTCCTTTCCATTTGTAAAAAATAATAAATCCAACTTTATCAAAGTGTGTTACTATAACTACTATGAAGTCCCTCCTAGAACATGCTTGGATGGTTCTGGCATCAACTATATAAAAACAATAAAAGTCTTATAAAAAAATCACTGTGATATTTCTTCATGGAATTTTCAGGATTCAAAGGGAGACTATGGGGCAAGGAACTGAGTGACACTACAAAACCTCTGAGTGAGGAGAATGTTTGACTCAATGATGAAGATATGATTTGTGATGCCTAAATCCTGTATCAAAGTGCCAAGTCTGAGTTCCAGTCCTGCTTCCAACACAACTTGCTGCTAATATGCACCCTGTGAAGCAGCAGATGATGGCTCAAGGACTTGGGTTTCCATCACCATGTAAAAAATAGATTATCTTGCAGGCTTTCGGCTTCAATCTGTTGCTGAAATGTGCTCCAAGTTATGCTCTCTTCATTACAGAGAGTTTAGCAAAGAGGCATAAGTTATGGCCCCTGAGAGGCAAGATGGACATGGTAATGCAGTGGGAGGGCCAGACCAGGAATCAGGAGGGCTTAAGCACTGGGACCTTTGGCTTCTGCTGAAATATTTGAACAGTTCCTTGGGCTCTTGGGCTCTTGATTTATAGGATTGCAAATCCTGGGACTGGCAAATAGAAGTGCAGCCTAGTGACCATAGTCTCTGAGTTACTTTTCTAGAACTGATTTGGTTCACAGATCCGAGTCCTTTAACCACAAAGCAATCTATGTAACCTTATGGAAATTCTGTGAAATAGCATCACAAGGCTTTCTCCTTGCATTCCTGAAACTGATGTGTCATAACCTTTTAAGGCAAATGAGCATGGGTAAAATAAAATATCAGGACTTATTTGAGTGGTCCCTGAGCTATGTACATGTAGGGACATGTAAGTACAATATTTCTACCATCTAAAAGTTACAAAACAAACAAACAAACAAACAAAACACCAGCCCAACAAGGTTGAACGGCAAGCAGAGTTGTGGTCCAAACTCATCTTAGAGAAGTGTTTCTGAATCCAAACATTCATCCTGTGTTTATCTTCCCCGGTTCCTGTGAGTGGAATTAGAAAAAAAAACCCCACTCAGCAACCGGTAGGATTGCTACACTGCTTGTTTGACAGCACTGTGTCATGATTTAGTGCTCAAGGACTTGATCGTTTCATAGACTCACAGGACATGCAGCACAGCATGTCGCTGATGACAGAAAGCCAATGGATCTGCTGCACAAAAGCTAGTAACCCCCCAGGAGGTTTTGGTAAGACATATAGGGGACTGAACGTAAGATAAAGCCCATGAAAAGTCAGAGATGTGCTAATTCCCTGATGTTTCTGCAAATCTAGATACATGGGCTAGCCTGAGATATTCTTACCAAAGGCAAAGCCAACCTTGTGTCAAGTTTCATGACGAAACAGAAAGAAACCTTCAGCAAGTTTTTATTATTTATTACAAAAGCAAACAGATGACAGCGACGCTGCTTCTTTCTACTTGCCAAATAAGATGTTTACTTTCTACATTTGAGCAAGACTCCAAAAAAAGTATACACAGACACTTGAGAAGGTGCGGAAATGAAATGTACATCAGCTCTGTGTCATCTAGATGAAGTGAAATATAGAATGTCATGGTAAGGTAATTCCCAAAAACCCAAGAAAGCTTCCTAAGCTAGGGGGTTCGACTTTTCACAGCACCTAATCTTGCTGCAGTACCACCTCTCCAAACTGTATGCATAAAGCCTCATGGAGACTTCTCTGTGGCCAGGCAAGAAGACTCAAGACTTAGTTACTGATGTTTGCTTATACATAACATCATAAGCAACTCTTTCAGCACTGAAGCAGTCTTCACGGTTGGCCGTGAAGCTCGAGCTCATGAGCAGAACTTTGGGTAATAAATGTAAGTGCACCACTTAACTATAAGCAAAGATACTCATAGAGAAAACTCATAGATAGAATCTAAATAAATGGGCAGATGGTGAGGAAATTGAAAGGAGCAAGATTGAAATACTGCTAACAAAGGACATCGGGCATATTATGGACTTCTTAGAACAGATTCACGGGGTTGGATATGTGTGCCCCATGTGAGTGTTCACTGAAGGACTCTCCCTGCAGAGGACATCAACCACCATCTGATAGACAAGAAAACCAGGCTGCAAGTGTGAATTTTCTTTATTTTCCAGCCTCACTGGTGCTTCTCGTTGCAATCAAGAACAAAGTGGATGTGTCAACGACAGAGGTTACACATGGGCTCAATTACATGACCTTTTCTTTAGCAAAGTACACTTAGCTGCCGCCACTATGGATGCTTACGAGACCGATAGCAGAGATCAACACTAAAGCTTCTATGCAGCTCTGGGGGATGGGAGTGGCATGGCCAGCCTCCCCATTGTCCTGAACCCTTTTCAGTATGAACATGGTAGCAATTTATCTCCTTTGAATGGATGTTTATGTGGATGCAGATTTTACTTTCCTGCTATGACTTTTGTTAGCAACAGCTTCTGAAAATTGAACTCACCCGTAACAATCCATATCACGTTGCTTCCAGTTTGGAATGTTGAAGATCATTTCCCACAGGGTTCACTGGGCTCACTGTAACCCAGGAGTGGCTGCACTTAACCAGCAACTTATCCAAATCCAATCTTAGATAACATCTCGCCATCTAAAAATGTTAGGATAACTCTCGTACTTATCATACTTTAGATTCACTGTATCCTTGTGAAACAGAGGGGCAGGGAATTCTCTGTTTTGAAATAAAGATGTGAAATACATGGATTTGGCCCAGGAATGTGCTGTAAAGGAGCACAGATATTGCAATCTCTTAAAAGATATTTTCTGTACTGTGAATAGTGGGCTAGGACAGTCTCTTGAGAGTTTGGTTTTACAAAAAAGGGTTGGGCTGCACACAAGCTACTAATCTTTTCCTTAGGAAAAGTGTTTGTCTGATATAGGTACAATATGTCTAAGGAATTGCTTATCTTCCTGTATTTTCTTTTTAACCTAGATTGATCTTTCCTCATTTCTGCTTTCTTATTTTTTCCTGAGTAGGTATGTTTATCCTTTTCAATCATATAACATTCCCATATGCACCTACTGTCTGCCAGACACAACGCTAAGGAAACAGAAGAATGTGGTGCCATTTCTAGACTCCAGAAGCACAACATTTGTGGGAAAACTCATCTGTAGATAACAATTACAGCCTTGTGACAAATGATGGGGCTGAGGCCCGGTAGAAGCAGGGAGATGTCCCTTCACCTGACCCACAAGCTGAGTGGCTCTTTGGGGACAATGAGGCTGCTGTACAATGCAGCAGAGGTCACCAATCTATCATGTTGGGGGAGTTGCTGAACTCTGACCACTGAAAGGACCAACAAACCCTCGCTGGCGACTGCACGAGCAAGCACAGTTTTGCAAAGTCTGAAAACTCTCACACAAATCCACATGTGTACTGGGATAGTAAAGCTTGTAGCCCAAGGTACAAGTTTAAGGGGGAAAGCACACATTTTTATGGAAGGCGCATAGATCATACAAAGCTAAAGACCTCCCTTAGGAATCCTGAATATCCAGCATGGAGCTGTAGAAATCTCCATCAGCCAGTGAAATGATGTCAATAAAGAATGGTAATTGGTCCCCAAAGGTTTGCCTTGGGGAATATGAAGAACAAATATTCCACAGTGGCAACGCTCGAGCAAAGGAGGATAGAATTATTTATATGGATAAAAAGAGGTGAATACTTTCAACAAGCAAAATAGGTCCAGATATTTAAGCAGTGTTGCATGTGCGTATCCCAAGACAGTAACATTTCTATACCTCTCAAGAGACTTCCAGAAAAACTAGCTTGTTCCTTACTCAACATGCCTTCCTGATATATGAGTGAGTAGCTGCCAGTGTGAACACGTAGCCAAAACATCATATGACAGCAATTGCAGTGTTGTCCCTCAAGAGTGCCTGCCATGCGAGTGAGGGTGAGCTCGCTTCACCAGACAGAATGAGGGACGCATCACAAGAAGCAACCTTGGGAGGTAGCAAAGAAACTTCTGGCCTTGGTATCACAAACAGCTTTTATTAATGTATCAGCTTTACCGCTTTATTTAGTCTCCACCTTCAACATAAGGGAAACCACAACTTTCTTCGCTTAGTATTCCGCCTATCCAAGTTCGCCATCTACAGGTCACACTATTTATACATCGTGCTGAAGGCCCCATGCGTTGCATGTGAAAATCCACATGTGCTTCCTATGTACAAAGCTTATTCCACCAATTCTTGATTGTTACCGCAAACTGAACTGTAAATCACTGTATTATTCAATATTTATAAAATTACAACTCTCTGCTGCTTAGGGATTTATACTTTACTTTTTTTTAAAGGTAGCAGTAAAGAGCTCGTATGGATGCTTAAGTACAGCATTTTTTGACATAATCTTAAAAAATAACTCACCCTTCAGGTTCACATAAAAATATCGCACTTTGGGGCCACAATTGTTACACTGCAGTTAAGTCACAGCCTGTGATGCTGGCATCCCTTGTGGCTACCCTTTCAAATCCCGGATGCTCTACTTTACAGTCAGCTCCCCACCAGTGCAACTGGTAAACCAGCAGAAGATGGCCTAAGTGCTTGGGCTCTTGCCATCCATGTGGCAGACCTAGATGGGGCTCTAGCCTGCCGCCTCCAGCTTGGCCCAGCCCCAACAGTTTCAGTTATGTGGAGGGTGAGTCAACAGCTGAAAGATCTATCCCTGTGTCACGCCTTCTCATACTTTGCCTTTCAAATAATGAAATGAGCAAATCTTTTAAAAAATCTATACTTTTATTGATGTTTATGTTACAAAAGCACTGATAACCCTAAAAATAACCACACATGTCCTGAGCACTTAGCACAGCATCATTGAACTAAGAGCTCATTGATTTCCAAATTAGCGCTTATAGCAAACTTATGACCTATTGCTATTCCCATTTCACAAATGAGAAAACGCAGGCTGCATGAGATTAGGCAGCTTAGCCTCAGACACAGAACCAATTAGTAAGCTATAAACTTGGTGTCGAAACCTAGGTTTGTGTCACTTGAAACCTGTGCCTGGAAAAACCCACCTTATGGCCTCCAAATACTTTATTTTTCAATTTTCCAGTATAGGTGCTGATTTAAGTCCCACCTAAATGTTTTAGAAGAGAAAGAAGAAAACAGAATGGTCTTCCCCTCAATGCTACACAATCTCCAAGTACAGTCAGAATATGCACAGAGGTCTCGTGAAAGAAGTGGCCCACGAGCACTCCATAAGTCCAAGATGAGACTGTCACTGCTTCCCCTCTTACCAGGATTTTAGTTGGTGGACACATCCTAAGCAAACCTTGTCTTGGTTACGAATGGCAAATGAAGCTACGTTCAGCTGACAATGCCTGGGAGTCGGCTCACAGATGCCGAGGCCCTCGATGCCGAAGAACCTCTGGGAGGGCTTCTGTAACACTTTCTTTCAGGGATGCCCTTTGTAAAAGGTCAATTCCATTATTGCCATGGAACTTGAGTTTCCCTGCCTCAGAGAGAAAAGCAGTCATGTCCACTTCTAGACTTGAGTGATTGCTGGAGAGGTCACCCAGATTTCAATGTACAAAAAGATTCTAGTCTCTGGGGACGAGGCTTTAAGGATTTATGATTGAGGCTTCTGAATTAGGAAATTATTAGATTATCAACTATGATGTTCCATGACCCTGTGATTCAAGCCCTCAACAAACACTAACCCAGTCTCAGTACCTTTAACTCAAAGATAAAAATCTTAGCCTAACATATGGTTTGTTACTCCCCATGTCAGCTGTTCATTTCTGGCCCGATTAAGTACACCAAAAGGGGGGCTGGTGATAAGGGGAGGTTTGCATGAGTTCAGGGAGAATCACTTGTGTGAAAATGAATGCTGTAAGAAGGAGATCACTGATGAAGGGAATGGAGATGATAATATCTGATGCAAAGGCTTTCAAAGAAAAGGATATGATCACAGCATCTGTAAACTTGATTTTTAAAAATGGGGCCTAAGGAAGACTTGGCTCTTCACTTGCTGTAGGAAAGGACTCTCAGACAAGACACTGTGTCTACATGAGGGCTTTGAGTAAGGCACTACCCACAGAATTCCCTCCATCTCAGTTTCAGGGAAGCCTGGGTGAAATCCCTTGGGAGGCAGAGAAGCGAGGACAGAGGATTACAGATCTTAGAGATCAAAGCCATTCCTGGAAAACCAAAAAAAATCTTTCAGTTACCTTAAAGCTTAAGTTATTTAACATTGCTTTAAACATTAGTGAGCCCTGGAGTTAGTCAGTCTCCACCTCTGACAGCAGCAGGTGGAAGGCAGTAAGAATGCAGTGGCAGTCCACAAAGGCCGGAAGTTCAGGGAAAGTGGGGTAGGGCAGCTGAAAGCTGAGAAGGGCCCTAACCAAAGTGTGACTGTGCCCTACATTTTCTAGTTACTATGGCTAACACGATCTAGGGAAATGGCAGTTATAAATGAACTTTGTTCAAAAGTCTGGATTTCCAACTTGAATATCCTCATTATGTCCCAAGCACCTCACTTCTAATACTGATCACCCCCCAAAATAAGTCCCATCACAGAGTAAAGTCATAATTCCCTAAAGGTCCATCTGAACTAAGTTACAGGTGAGGCAAAAATCTACTCTCTACATTATTCCAAATTTGTATCCTGCATAGTTTTAATTTCATACTCTTGAAAAGCAGAAAGTCTTAAGAATGAAGATTTGTGGTAATTTTCTTCCACTAATGCAGAATCACAAAAAGCGCCTGGCACCTGGCACATGCCAGGTGCTGTAGAGTGGAAGTGACCCAGCCACAGCTCTGGACATTCAGCTTTTAGGCTTGATAGGGATGTCAGACACGACTATGAGTCATAACTATAAGATTGAATGTGACCTGAAATAGTTGATTTCTAAGCTGAGAATGGGAGAAGCAGGACTCATCGTTCAGAGAAGGGGAGAGTTAAGATTGTTTTTGGAAACACCAGATAGGAGATAGACCTTGACGGATAGAACTCCAAGCAATGGGAATGTAGGAAGCAGCATTTGGGGAGCAAGGAGAGAGGTGCCAAGTGGTATACTTAGGGAGAAGCACTGACACTCAGTCTGTTGAACACCTCCTAGCACTTTGTAGAGATGGATTTTCCTGTAGTAAGAAATGGAAAAAAAATTGTCAAACTCAAGAAACAAACCTGGGGTCACCGACAAGGAAGTAACAGCTGACATTAAAGCAGATACAGAATCTGAGGAAGAATGGGATTTTCTGAGAATTCCTGCACTCATAAGCCAGCTAGCAGAAAAGCAGTCTACTGAGAAGCAGGGAAAATTAGAGAAGCAGGGAAGTAAAAGTGATAAATATTGTTATTTTTAGATGTGTGGCTGCTATAAGGAAGGCAAAGATGGTGTAAGTCTCAGAGGAAGTGAATATTTCACAAGAGTTATTGGGTTTGAGCATGTCTGCACACAGAGGGGAGGGTGTCAGAAGTCAGAGGAAGGAAGGCAGAGGGAAGAGAGAGGGAATTGGAATAACAAAAAAAAAAATCACAAAAATAGGTTAGAAGTCTTTGACTCAAGAAAAACAGAGAAGGAAACAGATTGTTCTCTGAGGGAAGAGAAAGGAGATAAGAATGGCTAATGATACAGAGAAGACCTGAGTTCACCCCAAAACTAACAGCATCTTCTGTGAAACAGATGGAGATCCTCAACACAAGGAACGCAGCTGGGTTAGGCTGGACAGTGGAGATCCTGGATTGAAACAGGTACTCGGGAGAATGCCAAAGAGATCGAGTAAACATGCAGAAAAGAACTGGTGAGCATCATTGAGAACCCACAGTTCGCTAGGGAATGTCTTGGCTTTGGTGTGGATTTTATAGTCAGCCCCGTCTGGGAAGTGCATATAATAAAAACTTAAGGACACAAGTCTTAAGTGCTTGTAAAAATACAAGTAACCTAACTATCCAAAAGATAAATATCTTCTCATCGGTCTTGTCAATGATTTCCACAAATACACGACCTTATGAAACTACAAGCACACCATTAGATTTTGCAAAAATTCTCTCACAATGTTGACACTATGATTTCTGGCCTACAAAATCTCCAGTTCTGGATGTTAAGTATAGCATCGGCCGCAACAGACGTTGGCTTCACTCCCACACCCTCTCTGGTTTGGGCCCTTCTACCATTCGAAAAGCCGTCAATGGTTCTTCTTCCCCATGCCTCACTGCTGCCCTCTTCTGGTGCCATGAGTCACAGTAAGACATACCACTTATCAACTGTATTCATATTTTTACTTATTCATGACAACAATTGGAGCACTTTTCAGAGCAAAATGGGCCACACCTCAAGACTTAGTAATAAGGAAAATAGTTTTTTTGTGAGGCATTAAAAAGTGATGCATATTATTCACCTGACAATCTTTTCTAAACTTCATTTCAATAAAACTATATCAATCACTGTGAATTCCCTTTTTTAAAATCCATCAATTTATTGACTTAAAATCTATGATGTCTTATTGTGACGATGATAAAATTACAGTTTTACTACACATAGAGAAAGAACTTACAAGAACAAACTAATAATCCACCATGGGGGGAGGGCTGTGGGAGGAGCGGGGGAAATCCCAGTGCCTATAAAACTGTATCACATAATGCAATGTTATTAAAAATAAAAAAAGAACAAACTAATAGTACAAATAGCATAGTAGGATGTGTTTGGTTGGCAGAAGGGGGCAATCTATTTAAGCATTAGAGTATTTTAGGAAAACTAAAGTTGTAAGGAAAATATTGATCATTCAATAAAGGTTTACAGGCAATTGGTAGTACAGTTTAAGTTCCTCCTTGTGCAAAAAGCCACTGTGCAGCAAAAGAAACCTTAAACAAGATGAAGAAAATCAACAGAATGGAAAAAATGTTTGCATAGTATGCAAACATATAAAGGATTGATATTCAGAATCTATAGAGTTCCAGAAACTTAACAACAACAAAATAAACAATCCAGTTGAGAAATAGGCAAAGGGGGCCCAGTGTGGTAGCCTAGCAGCTAAAGTGCTCACCTTGCACGCTCAAGGATCTCATATGAGCACCAGTTCTAATCCTGACAGCCCTGTTTCCCATCCAGCTCCCTGCTTGTGGCCTAGGAAAGCAGTCAAGGATAGCCCAAAACTTTGGTACCTTGCACCCCCTTGGGAGACCTGGAAAAGGCACCTGGCTCCTGGCTTCAAATTGACTCAACTCCGGCTATTGCAGCCACTTGGGGAATAAATCACTGGACGGAAGATCTTCCTCTCTGCCTCTCCTCCTCTCTGTATATCTGCTTTTCCAGTAATGATAAATAAATCTTTTTAAAAAGCAATAAATTCTGTAGAGGATGTAGGGAAAAGGTATCCTAGTACACCTTTGATGTGAATGTAAACTAGTCCAGCCACATGCAGCACAGATAATTGGTCAAGTGCTTGAGTGCTTTCCAACCGTGTGAGAAATCCTGTCGAAGTTCCTGGTTGCTTACTGCAGCTTATTTGGAGACTAAATCCCGAAATCAAAGATCTCTTTTAGTCTGTGTCTCCCTGTCTGTCATTCTGTCTTTTGAACCAATCTATCAATCATTAAATCCTTAAAAGAAAGAAAACCTCTTATTATTTTCACTGGCCAAAAAATGATGCGTTTCTGACCATGCCGGATTAAAGTCTTTGTTCACGCTCTGCGTCTCCTCCCCTATCTTCCACACACATGCTGCGGTTGACAGTCTGGCAACTGCGCCTCGCTGTCTCTATTATCTTTCCCTCTCTCTTACCATCTCTAATTCAGCCTCCACACCTGCCTTCCACTACTGTTCTTTTCCAGTTTCTCTCCTCTGTGTTTCACCTGAAGTCAGATAGCTTCTTAAAGGATATGACATTGTGTGTCACTTCCCAGTTTGAAAACACCTGTTGGCTTGATGTTGTCAATAGGATGAGATCCAAACCCCCGAGACTCGCACGGAGGGTCTGAGCTGCTATGATAAGCCTGCCATCTGTGCACCTTCTGCCTTTGTGAATTCACCCTTAGTACCTGCAGTAGCATCTCCAGCACTTTGTTTTTAATCATGTGACAAGAAGTTGACACCAGGCTCTGTTATGAACTAGTTACCTAGGTATGTCCCTTCTGGGCATCATAACTCTTGCAGGATACCCCAGTGTCTTGCTCATTCTTTTCTACATCTCAACATCTTATTATGTGAACTAGCACACCACAGATACTCAGTTTGGGCTGTGAATGAACAAAAGAATGAATGCTCTTACCATTTTTACCTAAAGAAGTTCTGAGTTTTCAAAGCTTCTGTCACAATGTCCTTTTCTAAAGCTTTTCTTGGTGCTAGTATCGAAGACTCAATTACTAATACGGTATTTGTTCACATTGTGTTAAGTCCTGAGTTACAACAGCTATCTAAAAGAGTGAAAATGGTACACATTTTAGAGGCAGACAACCCTGCACTTGGATCCTGGTCCTACCACTCCAAACTGTGTCATCTCCTGTGGCCCAGCCCCTTCCTGACATGGATGGACACTAATGTCTTCATCGCAGATGGAGGCAAAATAAGAAAGTAGGGATTGGTGCTGGGGCCCAGTGGGTAAAGCCTCCACCAGCTGTGTTGGTATCCTTTGTAGGATACCTACCAAGCCTGGATTGCTCCAATCTTGATCCAGCTCCCTTGTAATGACCTGGAAAAGCAGTGGGGAATGGTGCAGGTCCTTGGGTCATTGACCCATGTGGGAGACTTGGAAAAGCTCCTGATTCCTGGCATCAGAATGGCTCAGCTATGACCACTGTGGCTATGTGAGGGAAGGAACCAGCAGATGGAAGATCTTTCTCTGTATCTCCCTCTCTGTGACTTTAACCTTAAATAAATAAATGACTCTTAGAAAAATAAGAAATGAGCCAGCACTGCGGCAGAGCCAGCTAAGCTGCCACCTACAGCACCAACATTCCATGTGGGTGCTGGTCCTAGTCCCAGATGCTGCAAGCTAATGGCCTGGGAACAGAGAGGAGGATGCCCCACATGGGAGGATGCCCCACGTGGGAGACCTGGAAGAAGCTCTTGGCTTCAGAGGGGCCCAGCTCAGGCCACTGAGGCCCTTTGGAGAATGAAACAGATGAGATACCTCACTTTCTTTTTCTCTAACTCTTTCTCTCAAGTAAACAAATCAATAAAAAAGTAAGAAAGTAAAACTTAACGACACATACAAGACTTTCATTAAATTATAGTGTTTATTCCCTTTCCTTCAAGGGCAAAGACTATATTTAATTTATATCTAGGTTTCTAAGACTTCAAATAACTATAGGCACCCAGTAAATGTTTGTTGGGTAAACAAATTAACCCCACAGTTGTAGTTAGTTGAAAAGTAATACTGTAAGTTTGTGCTTTGTTTTAAAATAAGTCTTCTAAATTAATAAAATTGTTTATTATTCCTTCCTACTTGGTATAAATATTTGATCTTAATGTTCTGAGATTTTTTATGAAGATTCTTATCATTTATGAGTATAATATTTAAGTTTCACACAGGTCACATAGTTTAAAACACAATGTCTCAAATCTATTTGTGCATTTACTCTATGCTGTCATCATAATTTACCTTTACAAATTATTTGAATAAAATTAATAAATTGCAATGGTATAAGTATATAATAATGTTAAGTAAAAAAATTTTAAATTCCCCATACAGTATGATAGCAATTACATTTAAAAACCAAAGATTGAAGACTTTTTCCAGAAATAAAAAAATCCATATGAAGAGTCACATGGAATCTTCAGGAATGCTGGATGGCTAAAACCATTGAGAAAAGGAAGAACAACGTTGGAGGAACTGTACTTCCTGACTTAAAATGCATCACATAACTATAGCAATCAAAGGAGTGATACCGCCATAAAGGTAGATGTATTGACCACTTAGATGATTGATTGCATTTGGTAAGAGTGCCAACACCATCCAATGAGGAAAAGACAGCTCTTTCAGTAAATGGTATTGGGAAAAGTAGACACATGCTTGCAAGAAAATTAGGTGGATCTCCAGTGTATAACATATAGAAATCAGCTCAAATAGATCACAAATCTAAACACAATGCTAAAGCTACAAAATTCTTAGAGTACATGGGGAGAAAGTTTCATGACTTGGATTTGGCCCTGATTGATAAAACATGGAAAGCATGCATAACAAAAGGAAAATAGGCAAATTATACCACACCAAAGTGAAAAACATCCATATAGCAAAGAACACCATTGACAAAGTGAAAAAGAGCCTGCAGCATAGACAAAACATATTCAAATAATGCCCAATAGGGAATTAATATTCAGGATACAGGAAAACACTACTCAATGACAACAAAAGCAATTTTAAAATGAGTCAAAATCTGCAATAGATATTATCCAATGATGATATACAAATGGCCAATAAAACATTAAAAGAGCCTCAATGTTACTAACATTGTAGGAATGTAAGTCAAAACCACCGATGAAGATGGTTACTATAAAAAAAAAGGGCTCGGCACAGTAGCCTAGGCTATAGTCCTCACCTTGCACGCACCAGCATCACATATGGGCATCGGTTCTAATCCCAGCGGCCTGGCTTCCCATCCAGCTCTCTGTTTGTGGCCTGGGAAAGCAGTCCAGGACTGCCCAAAACCTTGGGACCCTGCATCTATGTGGTAGACCCCGAAGAGGTTCCTGGCTCCTGGCTTCGGGTTGGCATACTTACATTCTTATGTTCAGAGTGGCATTGTTTTTAATAGCCAAAATGTGGAACTAGCTGATACGTCCAGTGATGGAGGAACAGACGCCAAATTGTTACAAACATACAATGGAATATCATCCAGCCTTGAAAAGGAAGGCGTCTCTTACACTACAGCAAGGATGAAGCTTGAGGACAATGTGCCACGTGAGAGAAGCCAGTCACAACAGAATATACTACAGCTCCAATTACCTGAGGTGCCTAGCATAGCCAAGTTCATAGACATCTAAAATAGAATGATGACTGCCCTGGGCTGGAAGGAGGAGAAAATGAGAAGCTACTGCTAAGTGATACAGACTCTCAGTTCTGCAAGGAGAGGTTCGTGAAGGCAGTGACGGTAGCACTGCAGCGTGGACATCCTGACACCACTCAGCTGCAGACGTACGGATGGTTAAGACTACACCTTGCATCTTATGTGAATTTTACCACAGTATTTTTAAAAGCACTCAAGAAAAATCAGAATGACAACGAAGTATTTAGAGTGTTTGCTTCTAGGCAGCACATTTTAAATATTTTTTCATATCCCTTACAAAGACTATGCATTTCTATGTACTTACGGCAGGGAAAACAATTGGTCAGACACTTTTATATGAAAACTTACCCAAATTTGTATTCATTAGAGTTCAATCCATTTCAGGTTTAAATTTCTATTAAGAGACATTGAACAGAAGGTTTTATTAGAATATGAGGATTAACTAAGCAAGGGGCTCTCTTAAAATCTATCAGGAGCAACATGGTGTGCTTGCTTTTTGAGACCTGATGATTAAGGCAGCAGGAAGTTCATGTTGGTGAGCCCCATACGAGAGTGATACCGAGAGCATCACTGCCAACCATTTACATCCGCAGGAAAGAGGAACGCCACATCAGGCGAGGCAAGGTGCTGTTCAAGGTACTTAACAGAAGACAGATTTCTTTTGACCTCCTGTTTCCTTTCGGATAGGAGATGGGCTATTGTAGTTTGAATAGGATTTGGCTCCCCAAACTCATGTAGAGATTTAAGCTTTGTGGCTGCTTGGGGAGTGGAACCACTGGATTGAAGACCTTTCTCTCCTTATCTCCTTAACTCTGTAAACCTGACTTTCCAATAAAAATAAATTAATGTTTAAAAGAAAAAAGTTAATGGTTAATGAAGAATAAAGAGGGCTTTGCACAATTCATGGTGTTTGAAGGCGTAGCCTTTAGCACATGATTGGATTGGATGTAGTTGTTAAGGTGCAGTCTTAGGGTAGAGATGCGAACATGGACAATCACTGTGCTCCCTGGCTCTCTACTTCCTGGCAATCTACACACTGCCTTCCCATGAGCTATCAGAGATGAACAACCACAGCATTGCCTTTGTGCAGTAATTTCATCTCTCTCCAAAGATAAGGTTGCAGTTTGCTCTCTCCTCTCTCAATCTCTTGTGTCATCCGAGTTGTTGCTCTCCCTGGGCTCATCCCTACCTCTTTTATAAACCTTCGACTATTTCCTCCATCTCACCAGTAAAATTTCTTCATCTGATTTTTATCATTAGATGTTGTCACATTTAGTAAAATTCCTAGAAAGAATTAGTTCTCTTTCTTGGAAAGAATTATTCCTACTCCAATTTGTATTTTCTCATTTTCTCTTAAAAGCACTCCAATAAAACTCTTGCCACTTACCTCACTTAAACTGACTTTGTAAAAGTCATGGATCAATACCACTTTTCTAAATGCAGCAGGTCAAGTCTCACTTGTACTGCTTGTTCAGCGACAGTCATGTGACAGGGACCTGAGCTCGGGTTCTGTTCCACCACAGTGCCTTACGCCCTGTTACTGTTCTCCACTCATCACCTCTTAGGGTCACCCCTTAGCATTTTCAGCTCGTCCTTCACTCTGAACTTCAGATGCCAAATTCAAATGTCAGCTTGATATCTGCATTTGGGTTTCAGTCAGCATCACATTCTCAACACGTTCACATTGACCTTCTCATCAGTCTTAGATCCAGCTTTCCAGCAGGGTGAAGTGAGAGACTGAAGCTCAGGACAGGCTGAGGACAAGCAGAGGGGGTGGCTTGAAGAAACACAATGTGTGGAGGAATGTGGTCATGGGCAAACTTTCGTTTTTGTTGTACACTCAGATTTTTATCACAGCATTGTGCAATTGTAGCTTTAAAAAGCTTGTCATCTGACAATTGTGACACCTGTGAACAGGAGAATAACCATTAATTCACTGAGGGACTTCTCAATCTGCCTGTTGTATTATAATAATGCCTTTTCCTTCTTTCCTCTATTGCTCCCTTTCTCTTACTTGCAAGTGAGAGATGCAGCCAGCCTCCTGAGTGCTCCAGGTTTCTGAGAATGGTGAGCTCCAATACTCAAGCTGGGAAAGACTGGAAAATTCTGTGTGCCACAGTTGTCTTTGATTTTTTTAAAGGAATATAGATTTCGATGTATTACTATAAAGGCAAAGCAGTGTTACAGTAGAAGACATAGAAAATCATATTAAAAATATTAAGAACTGCCTTTGATCTAATCAAGAAATAAGCACTGCAAATACTTTTCTATCATCATTTTTCTGTATAGCTATAATATTTACATTTTGGTGGCCAGTGTCGTGGCATAGTAGGCTATACCTCCACCTGCCACTTCAGCAT
Organism: Ochotona curzoniae; assembly: GCF_017591425.1. Taxonomy (NCBI): domain Eukaryota; kingdom Metazoa; phylum Chordata; class Mammalia; order Lagomorpha; family Ochotonidae; genus Ochotona; species Ochotona curzoniae. Next base: position 49,821,713 of record NW_024467119.1, read on the forward strand.
CCCATGTGGTGGTTGGTTCAAATTCCCAACTGCTCCACTTTCAATCCAGCTCTCTATTCATGGCCTGGAAAAGCAGAGGAAGATGATCTCCCCGACAGCCACATGGGAGACCAGCAAGAAGCTTGTGGCCCCTGGCTTTGGGTAGACCCAGCTCTGGCTGTTACAGCTATTTGGGGAGTGAACCAGCGGATAAAAGAATCTTTGTCTCTCCTCTTTATGATTCTCTTTCAAATGAAAATTAACAAATCTTTTGGAAAAGTTTATATTTTAAGAACCTAACTAGGCATTCTTTGGTAACAATTGATCAGTTTGGTTTTCACCAATGGACTGAGATGCCGAGATATATCCAGGATTGATTTAGTGAAAATGCTGTGACCATCGTGTGTGTGCTGTTGGTACTTCCTTTGTCTCATGTCTCTGGCTAATTCAGGGTTGCTGTTTGCATGTTATCTTCCATTTTTTTCCAGCCTTGTTTTAACATTGGACATTCTCATTACTGTGCTTGCCTCCCAATTCCTTCCTAACACAAATGGCTAACACTAAAGGCCACAGAGTGTTAACCTTTTTCAGAAGTGTTTCCTGGGAAGACATCTGTCATGGCTTAGTATATCGGAGCATAGTATCATTCAGAGTGGGATGGAGGAGACAAGGGCCTCTTCGCCGTTTAAGTCTTTGAAAGGACAAAGCTGCAGGAGCTGGGGGAATCTGGTCTGGCGGGTATGTCATCCCAGCCACAGGAAATGCACACAGGTGACTGATGGGCAGGTGCTGGGGCTAGAGACGCAGAAAGCAAGCAGCGTGAAGTACTGTAATGGGGTCAGGTTAACAGTGGAGCACAGAAAGTAGGTGGAGGTAATGATCGTTACCACTTAGAGCGCTAACAATAGCATCTGACTCAGAGAATTAGGGTGAGTAGCAAACAACATAATGTGTGTTCCCCTTGTAGCAGAAAGGCCAACATGTAGAACAGGCTTGACAAATATTCGTTAATGAATAATATGTGCTGCTTATTGCTATTACTAGTCATAATTATTCAGCACTGGAGACCAGAATGGGAGTGCCATTTCAGGTGGGAGAAGGAGGCTGCTGCTTCTGAGATCTTCATATACGATCAGCCTGCTCAAGAATTCCCTCCATCCTCTGCTCCCTCAGTGTAAGTAGTCTGAGCACTGTTCTGGGGCAAACGCCAGGCTGCAGGACTAGAGGGCAAGGAGGAGGTATAAAATGGAGAGACAGTTTTGTGGAGAAACACGGCTATAAAAGAGAAGGGAGAAGTGGCCCAGGTGGGATGCAGCCATGGGGACGGATCAGGTTGGTTGTTTTTCTTAGCTTCTTCCCACTAATTTATATTTACTGACTAAAAACAAGTGATGGGCAGGAGGGGATGGAGAATCAGGATTTTTCTGAAAAAAGGAAAGAAAAGGAGCATGTTGTTTACTGAGACTGACAGGGGAGGGATGGAGGAGCTGCTAAGGCTGTTGGGTATTTCAGCAGAGGGCATGAGTGGCAGAGATAAGATCTAAAGGAGTTCTTTCATTTTCTGCTGAGAAATGAGAGGTGGGGAGTGGACCTGGGGCCTGAGTAGGACGATAAACTTGGGAAGGGGCTTCTGAGGAGGATACATGGGAATCTATCAACAGGTGGAAAGTCTCTAGGTGACAGAAAGAACCCAGTGCTTTTTAGTGGCATCACATTTGTACTGTTCTCTCCAGAATCACTTAGGCACCCAGATGTAAGAGAAAAGAAGGCATTGAGTTCATTCATTTAGAACTGGTGTTCACTGGATAGGTTAGGGAAAGAACCAAGGAGAACTAGTAACGATGCAGCATAAGTAGAAGTTGCAGTGAAAAAATATTACTAATGATGATGGTAGCAGTGGTGGCAGTTATAGCATTAAATACAACTTTTAAACCTTTTCAATTGTAAGCTCAGTTAGCCAGTCAGCCTCAACAGATGAAATAACAAGGACTATAAACAACAAGTTTTTTTGGAGTTGGGTATGAGAGAAGGAGATCTAATAGCTACAACATGTGGTTGTAGGACCTGGAATAGACAGTGAGGAGTGGAGAAGGATATTGGAATTAAAAAGGTTAAACAGTGAAGTTTAGATTGTCCAGCTGGATGTGAAAATGTGCCTATGGGGTGACGTTTGCCCTAGTGATGGAGACACCAATTGAAATGCTATATCCCCAAGTAGATGTCAGGCTTTGAGACCTGGCTGTAACTCCTGACTCCAGCAACTCCAGCTCCTCTGAACCCTGGTTGGGCAAAGCTCATGACTCACAGTTGGGTTCCCACCATCCATGCAGGAGACTGAACATCTGGCTTTTGGTGAAGTCAAAGACATTGCAAGCATTTGGGAAGTGAGCCAGCAGATGGGAGCTCTCTGTTTCTGTTTGTTCTGGCCTCTCAAAGAAGGATAAGGAGAAGTAAAGAGAAAAGGAAGGCAGGAAGGAAGAAAAGGAAGGAAAAATAAAACAGAAAAAAAGAAGAAAGAAGAAAATGCGTCGACAAATCTAGTATTCACATGCTTGAGAAACTTTCTGGTGAGAGGATTTGCTTGAGCATAAGGCAATGAAGAGGACAATTTATCAAATACAAATACATTCAAAGAATGTGACCAAGGGGGTCACAGAACATCCAGAAACAGGAGATGCCCAAGCCTATCTGGATAAGCAGGCTGGAGTCTGTTTCACAATGAATTAGTGTGGTACAGGTAGTTCTGATCAAGGCTATATTTCTCTAGCAAGCCCAGACCCTAGAAGCCTACAGCCACTTCCTTGGCCACTGTGGTAGAAAAAAAGTTTGAAGAAGAAGGACTCAAAGTACTTCAACTTTTTTATTGTTATGAAACAGCCTGACAGTTTTATAAATGTATATCAACCCTTAGACATTAGTATCTTGAAACAGAAATTATTCAACCAAAGTTTACCTGAAGAATAATGTAGGAAAATTAAGTTGAAAGGTGTATATAAAACATAATTTGTTTTCATGTTTAGGCCTGGGTTCTATCCACAACATATCTTTTATTATATATAATGCAACTATACAAAAGCAAATACCACACCTTCTCCAGTCATAAATCTGAAACACTCCAATCCCAATTATTCTGGATAAGGAGTGTTTGGGTGGACATTTCCTTTCCTGCTCTGTGACTGTGCCGCCCCTGTATTCCCAGCACTGAGACCAAATCCCCTTTTTCTTCTTTCACATGGATGTCATCATATGCTAAATTAAAAGATGGCAAAGATTTAGCATCCAAAAGCTACATAATTTTATACTACATAGCAACCTAATTTTATACTGTGGTTTTATTTAATGCATTCTATTCACTTTCTCAGAAAGTTAAGATTGTATAATAACATATAAATAAGGTAATAATATCAAGGGAAAAGAAATAATCTGTCACAATAAGATCACATTGCTCTAAGAATATTTGTGAATTTATGCCCACATCATTTTATGTAAAATTAAAGTGCAACAGTTATTCTGTCCTGACTTCTTTTTTCCTTCTAATTTAACTGAATTGAGGGCATGGTAGCCTCACAGCTAACGTCCTTGCCTTGCACACACCGAGACCCTATATGGGCACCGGTTCTAATCCCAGCATCCCTGCTTCCCATCCAGCTCCCTGCTTGTGGCCTCGCAAAGCAATAGAGGATATCTCAAAGCCTTGGGACCCTGCACCCCTGTTGGAGACCTGGAAGAGGCTCTGGCTCCTGGCTTCTGATTGACACAGCCCCAGTCATTACGGCTACTTAGGGAGTGAATCAGCAGAGGGAAGTTCTGTCTCCTCCTCTCTGTATATCTGGCTTTCAAATAAATAAAAATAAATAAATAAACAAATAAATAACAATTTAACTGAATTGAACCAAAAAACAGAGAGAAAATCTCACATCTGATGGTTCAGTTCCCAAATACCTGTAGCAGGTATGTCTGAGTCAGGCTGAAACCAGGAACCCAAAGCTCCATCCAATTCCTAATATGACGTGCAGGTGTCCCAAAGGTGACATAACCTTTGCACCAAGGTTGGTTGGTTTGTTTTTTTTCACTGAAGTGTTTTCCTCACTGACATTGTTATTCCTGATTTCATCATGTTTTAAATTTACACAACATCCTGCTTGAACTTTCCCCTCTGCAAGAGTACTTAGAATTCTTGATTTTGAACATATGTCTGTAATGATTATCTTTTTTTTTTTAAGAAGAATTCATTCATTTGAAAGTCAGAATTACAGAAAGAGAAGGTCTCCCTCTTCTGGTTCAGAGACATGTGTGTGTTTTAGTGAAAGGGCAGAACGGAGCTACAGCCCTCACTCAAGGGCAACTCACTCTTTCTATGAGTCATGTTTTTAAAATACGGGCCATCGTCTGTTCCCTTTCAATGTCATCATAATTCACGAGGAATATAAGGCATTTTAAGTCTGATAACAGTTTGACGAAACATTTAGGAAATAGTTTGTACATCTATAATTAGAAAACTCAACAGATTGTAATGTTAGTTGAGCTCTGTAAATCAGGGTCAGTGAAGTTCAAGAATACTTCACAGGAGGTGGCAACAAGATGGCAGCGGAGTGAGAAACTCCACTGGTCACCTCTGAAAGGGCAAGTGGAATAGCTGCTTGTACACCAAGTCACCTTCCCTGGAGCTAAGGAAGCCAGGAAACCAATGACCAAAAAGCACAGAAACACTATGGTGTTGAGAGAACAGACGGACACACTATTGCGGCCACCCTAATGGTGGCTGCAGGTTCTATCTTGCCTACTCCAGGGACAGCTTTTCCTTTAGGGAAAAGCACTATGATGACAAATAGCAAGATGGATGAAAGCCCTGGCTGTAAGAGAATCCAGCAGGCCCCACCAGCTCTAAGTCCTGCCTAGAAAGCTATTTCTATATTCTATCAAGGCAGACTGCGTCCCAGCAATCAAGCTGGGCCCAAGATGGCACAGCAACTCCACAACACAGACTCACATGGTACTCTTCGCTGTGCAGTGGAGACTGTGACTGAATACCCTTAAGACTTTGGAAGAAAGAGGTTTAGTTAGTCAGAATTGGAAGCCATACTCTTTCCCTACCCAAAAACTTGAAATCTGCTCTGATTCAGAGAATAGTGGACAGTCCTGCTACTGCTGGCGATTGCTGGCCTGGGCTAGGGCAGCTGGGAGGATGAAGACCAGAGACCCTGCACCCTGGACTGTGAGAGTTCGGTTATAGGACACAATGCTGAGAGCTTGTGGATTGTGACTGAATACCAGACACCCACCCCTGTCTTTAAAAATTCAGAATCCCCTGCATGCTAGAGACTGATCTCAAAGAGGGATTGAGAACAGACTGCAAAGCGGTGCATACGCATGAGAGGGTGAGGTTGGCTGGCACTGTGAGCTTGCTATGGACTGTGTGTGAATCAGCTGGTTCACCCTGCCATCATTCCAAAGGATGGTCACTCTTACCACTGTTACTCAATATAGTTCTGGAAGTTTTAACCAGAGCTGCAAGACAAGAAAGAGAAATCAAAGGACATATGTTGGGAAGAAAGTCAAGGCTTTCCTGAACGCAGATAACATGATCCTTTATATAGTATAATCACACCACTCCATTAACAGGCTATTAGAACTCATAAGAGAATTTGGCCTAGTTTCAGGATATAAAATAAATACACCAAAACAAATAACATTCTTATACACCCACAATGCTCTGAGTGAGCAATTACTTGTAAGATCAGCCCCATTCACAATATCAACAAAGCTTAAATACATTGGGATAAATTTAAACAAGGATGTAAGAAATATCTACAATGAGAATTACAAAAGCTTAATGAAAGAAATATAAGATATCAAAAAATGAGAGAATAACTTTCTACGATCATGATTGGAAAAACCAATATAAAAGTTTTATATTACCCAAAGCGACTTAAAGATTCAATGCTATTCCAATCAAAATTCCAGAAATATTCTTCACTAATTAGGAAGAAAATCCCAAAATTCTTATGAAAACCAAAGAACTCTGAAAAGCTAAAGAACTCTGAAACAATTTTTAAAAGGTCAGAAATATGCTTATATCAAATTTCAAGACTTAATATAACACTGTTATAGTTGAAATAGTCTGGTACTGACACAAAAATAAGCACATAGATCAATGGAACAAAATAGAAACCACAGAAATTTATTCACCTACCTATATAACAAGCTAATCTTTGACAAATGAGTTAAAATCATTCCCTAAAGAAAGGACAGTATCTGCAAAAAATGTGCTGGGAAAATGGATCTACATGTGCAGAAGTATGAAACAAGATGCATATCATACATCTTATACAAAAATCAACTCAAAATGGATCAAGGATCTGAATCTATGCCCCTAAACCATCAATTATTAAGGGGAAACTCTAAAGACAGACATAGGCAGCGATAAACAATTAAAGCAAAAATAAACAAATGGGATAACATCAAGCTAAGAAGCTTCTGCTTTGCAAAGGAGGCTATTAACAAAGAGGCAAGCAATTGAATAGGAGAAAACACTTGTAAATTAAATAACTGATAGAAGATTAATGCCCAGGATATATTAAAAGCTTAGGAAGTGCAACAACAACAAAACAAATAATTCAGTTAAGAAATGGGCAAAGATCATGAACAGGCAATTTTCAAAGGATGAAATATAATGGTCATTAGATGCATTAAAAATGCTCAAGATCACTTGCCATCAGGGAACACAATGAGATTTCACCTTATTCCACATAGAATGACTATCAATCCAAAATCAAAAAACAGTAAATGTTTGCAAGGATTTCAAGGAAAAGGTACCCTAATCACTGCCTGTGGGAATTTAAAGTAGCATAGCGATTATATAAGATGGTAGGGAGAGTTCTCAGAGAGCTGAAAATAGATCTACCACATGACCAAATCATCCCTCTCCTAGGAATTTACCCAAATAAAATAAAATCAGCAAATGAGAAAGTTATTTGTATTCCCATATTTATTGCAGCTCAGTTCACAAAGATATGGAATAAACCTAAATGTCTACCAGCTGATGACTGGATAAAGGAATTGTGGCATATAAACATTTATATATATATTAAGGATAAAATCCTCTGCAAGAGAAAGAGTTCAGAGACATTCTTTGAGTTGAGAGCAATCATGGAACTTTGAAAGTATCTTTTAATTCACACATCCTTTCTCAAGGAAATTTCCAGATCCCAAATGCAAACCTAGATCGTAGAACACTTGCTGGGGAATGTCTTCACAGCTTGACACAGTAGGCATGTTTATTACACAGCATTATTTTATAATATTTTTGTGATATCTATCATGGTTTATATACAACTCTTACTAAAAACTTTAAACACTATTTAGGAGTTAAATTTTTTAAGCATATTTTTTTTAAAAATTATCGACTTCTTAGAGAGCAGTGAGGTTGGGAAGGACATAGGAAGAGAGAATTATTTGGATCTGTAGCCATAAAGAACTGACTTAGAATTTGCACAGGTCTAGAGTGACTCCCCAATAGTAAATAGCCCATATTCAGCCCTACCTCAAATCATACACAGCTTCCAGACTTAGAACTTGCTGGAACTTAACCTAGACTTGCAGGCATACAGGCCCATTCTGAGATAAATCAATGCTGTACATAGTGCAAGCCTGTGTGAACTAAGAGAACAAGGGAGACGCCAGACCATGGAGACAGTGCGATAGCTCATGTGTAGAGCTGAACAGCAATAGTGAATCCATGTGAAAAACTTGAAATGTTCCTAGCCACAAGCTATTAACCAGCAACAGTGGATATTGTTGCTTCTTACAAGAACACTAGCAGCAATAAGTAAAAGGAAAATAAAAGGACAAGAGGAAGATAGATGCCAATATTGCAAACAGACATATTGTTGTATTGTGGCATAGTTCTATCCTGTCCAGTCATGCCTACTCATGCCTTTATCCTCCTACAAATCCTAAATATTAAAGGTCTTAAATTATAACTTTCCAGAGTAATCTAAAGCTCTCATTTCAAATGCTAACATTTCTTACTGGAAAGATTCTTATAACTAGTCACATGAAAGAATTTAATTTTCCTAGATGCTCCCTCTTTAAAACTTACTTATTTCTCTACACCCCCCGGTATTCCTACCAGTTCTTCCCATATTATCAGTCATTCTTATCTGTTTCCTGGTAGTCCTTCCACTATTTTAAGAGTCATTTTTATCTTTTTCCTGATTTACTGATGTTATAATAAAAGTGATATCACTTTCTGTGTGCTCCAGAAAATATCCCTGAGTTAATTTTTCAAATAAGTAATCCCAACAATCCATTAGTCACACATCTCTGGTCAAAAGCATGGCCAGATGCTCACAAGCAAGTCTAATAAGCTCTGAAACATAAGCACTTTGTTATTAACACTTTATTTTTAAAATGGATTCATTTTCTTCGTAAGAATTGCAGGAAGTGCTTCTTCTCTTCCCACGGCAACTCCCTGCCTCTTCCAATGCTCACTCTTCCCTTTCCAGGGAGTTTCTACAAATAAAATAACCTTAGGTTCCCCAAGTTATTTACTTGTACAGAAGACTGGGACAGGGAGACAGGATCACCATTTACACAGCAATCTACAATTTAAGAAGTGTTCTCTCTCATGCAGGATGCCATCCTTTGCACCCACATCTCCTGTAAACTGTCATTTAAAAGCTGATACTCACTTTTATCTTGAAGGCGACGAAAAACCTGGAATCTGATTCTGAAAAGAGTCCCAGTACAGTCTATCCGAAATGAACAATTTCTCATAAACAGTTGTGACTCAGGAAGTAGAAATTGGAAAGAAAGCAAGCATTGTTACTGTCTCAGAACAGAGTTGTGCAATTCAAATCCGGAGTTTCCAGCAGTTGTGCACCACAAGGCACACCCCTTCAGGGGCTGCCTCAGTGAGAGGCATTCTGGGAACTGTATTGCCTCAGACAAGTTCCTGCTCTAAATGAAAGTTCAAGAAAACTCCTGATTTGTACTGAATCCAAAGACAGAGTCATCTGAGAGCCAAGAAAAGAGAATGTTAGTACGAAACAATGACCATGACATTGATAGGTTGTATTTCTAAAAGACAAACACATGTTGTGGTTCCAGTCTGTGTTCCGTCTTGGCAGTAGAGTGCTGAAGTGAGCTTGTTACCACAGAGACATATAAGCATGTATTACTAAGCTTATGGTAATTAAAATTGGAATGTTCTTGCCAAAAAGTCTAATCAGCCTGACTGGTCTGACCACGAGAAATGTTTAGTTATGTGGTAGAAATTCTCCTGCCCCTAAATTTGCAGCTCCCACTATTGACCAGAAAAAAAAGAAGTGTATGAGAGATTTCATGTTTATCAAAATACATTCAATTGGAAAAGTTGTTGGAGTCAGCAATATTTTAACTTTCTCAATCCTTTCTGAACCTACTGTGTTAAAGTTTCCTATAGAGTGAAGCAGAGTTCATGAACGGTAATATAATAGCTTTGGTAATGCCTTTTTGGTGTGTATCCCAGAAGCTGAATCGGTGAATGACTCTAATAACAGGGCACATATCCTTCGGTGAGTCAGATGGTTTCCAGTTCTGCATCTCAACAAATAGAAGGAAAAAAAAACCCAAGTAGTCATCAGTTAAATCACTAAAAATCCATTTATGACAGATCACACTAATTATTAATATAGGACTAGATTAAGTTGAAAGAACTAGCATTGCTATTGGCAAACTACTGTGAAAGTATTTTCTTCTTCTTCTGTATGTATATATGATTTTGTCTTACTCTAGATTTAAGTGACTTTCATTTGCTAACTAAATTTTAAACCCCATAAATCTCGTTAAAATGCATTTTAAATGAATTTTGTTTAATATTTATAAAAGTATGTTGTTTAATTTTTCTTTTAATCAGTTATAAGTGAATAACACTTTTATATAATCAATTATTTAAAAATTTTTTAAATGTAGTAACTAGAGTCACGGGAAAAATTTCAACTTCAATATTTTTGTGTTTTTATTGCAAAGCAGTATGATAAACCTTTCTGAGCCTATCAGATATTTTATGTTAGAGAAATAGCTATGGACAAAGTGAAGCAGAAACAAAAGTTTAAGGAGATAAAAAAATAATGTAAGATTTCTAAAGATTAAAAATCATACATATGTTTTTAAGTGAATTCTAGGCAGTATCTAATTAGAATATATACTTTTTGTTGAATACATTTAGGAGAATAATGTAAGAATCTCTATTAAGCATCAAGCTTATATTTGTATTACCATTTAACGTTATGTTAAGGATGAGTATCAACTTAATTTCTGATGGAGTTTCTGTTTTTGTGAAATTCTATTGGGGTTGGTGAGTTAAGATTTTAGAAATTGTTTAGAGGGGAAGGACTGAATATTCTAGAACCTGAAAGAGTCAGGGATAATGAGGATGGAGAGAGAGGAACAAGTACTTATAAGAAAGGAGGGATTTGGGCCTGGCTAAAATCTTCCCTCACCTTGCATGTGCCAGGATCCCATATTGGTGCCTGTTCCTGTTCTATCTGCTCCACTTCCCATCCAGCTCCCTGCTTGTGGCCTTGAAAAGCAGAGTGCCTGGGAAAGCAATAGGGAACAGCACAAAGCCTTGGGACCCTGCAACTGCATGGGAGACCTAGAAGAGACTCCTGGTTTCTGGCTTCAGATCAGCTCTGGCTGTTGCAACCAAGATCTTTGTCTCTCCTTATCACTATAAATCTGACTTTCCAATTTAAAAAGATTCTTTAAAAAGAAAATAAAGAGGAGGGATGTAATTAACAGACATTTATTTTCCTTCAGTTTTAACAATGGCCAAGTTTGTCTCCCATAGGGATCACTTGTACACACAGTCATGGAAACCCAAGTGTTTGATTTCTAATTATAATGCTGAGTCTTAAGAAGATTTAAAAAAGGAACAAAAAAGCAAAATAAGTAGAACTTAACTCTAATATGAACTTTTCATGCTTCCTTCTAAAGCATTTGGACATCTATTGGGAAAACACTGGAGAAGTACAGCACATGAACAGGGATTTGGTAATACAAGCATACAGCTGTTTTAGAAATGAGAATGCTGAATTACGGAGCAAGATTTACATAGGTGAGTGGATTAGAAAGCAAGACCGGAGTTAGGAAAAGGGGTTACAAGGCCACTGCAATGAAGAAGTGACGATGACCGATTAGTTATTGAAAGTAATAGTGGAAATAAACATGAAAGGAAGTGTTTAGAATATAGCTTTACAGGTGTGTGTGGCAGATGTAAAAATATAGGTCAATGACAAAGGCAGTCAAAAACCTGACTGTAGTCAGAGATCAGCAAGGGACGGAAGCACCATGGAGAGGAAACTTGGTAATGTTGGAATTCATGCAGAAAAAAGGGGCTCTTAATGAGATGGGAAAATCAAGACAAAAGCATGCCCTAAGTCCAGGGCCAAGCAACATAATTTGCAGCTCTTCTGATTCAAAAGCTGTTAAGAATTTCAAGAAGGCAGGATAGACTCTGAGCAACGGACACTGCGTAGAGGTCACACAATCAGAAATCCAGTCTTCTCTAAAAGCCAGGAGAAGTGGCCAGAGTGTTGGAGAGGAATTGATCAACAGTGTTATGGAACGCAGAGAAGTAGGAACGGAAAACCAGAGGTGTATGAGGTGGGCCAGAGGCAGCTTTAGTGTGAGTAAAACAGTGGAGTGGTGGCAGGGATAGTTTTTAAATTGTAATAAGACAAAGAAGCTGGGTAGAAAGAGAATATCTCAATCCGAAATAGGTTACGTATGCAGTTGGAGCACACTTGGTGGAGGCGGGGATTTGCTCCTCTCAAAGGCCCTTCAGGGTTGGAGCAAGATGATCTCAAGAACACCACAACTGTTTATTACTCAATCACATCATAAATGCAAAGGCCACAAATTGCAGAAACTAGTGATATTTAATAATGACCAGAATGGCATGTTGAAGCTTTCATCTGAGAATGACATACGTTGTGGATAGAAGATTGATGAAAAACACGAAGAGAACCAAAAATGAATTATAAAGACCTGTGAAGTTACCATAAACTAGTATTCTTCCTTTCCATTTGGGGATAGCATTGTTGTACAGAGGTGAAGCTGCGTCAGGCATCAGGTTGGAGTCCCGGCTGCAGGTTGGAGTCTGATCTAGCTGATGAAACTAGGAAAGCAGCAGACGATGGTTCAAGTGCTTGGGCTCCTGTTACCCATATGAGAGACCCAGATGGAGTTCCAGGCTCCTGGCTTCAGGCTGGCTCAGCCCTGGTGGGTATAGCCTTTACGGAGTGAGCCAGTGAATGAAAGATCCCTTTTTAATCTGTCTGTTCCTCTGCCTTTCAAGTAAATAAATCTTTAAAAAAAATGAGATTGTGGCCCGGTGTGGCAGCCTAGTGGCTACATCTTCATGTTACATGGATGGATTCCCATGTTGGCACCAGCTCCTGCCCTGGTTGCTCCACTTCCCATCCAGCTCCCTGATTGTGGTCTGGGAAAGCAATGGAGGATGGCCCAAAGCCTTAAAACCCTGTACCTGCGTGGGAGACCCAGAAGAAGCTCCTAGTTCCTGGCTTCAGATCAGCTTAGCTCTGGCGATTGCGGCCCCGTGGGGAGTGAAGCAGCAGATAGAGGATCTTTTTCTGTATATCTCCTTCTCTCTGTATATCTACCTTTCCAATAAAAATAAATAAATCTTTTAAAAATGAAATTAGTGCATTGGAAGTTAAATACTTATGTCTTATGGTTCTTTCCTAGTAGGGTAAATTGTTACTTGTTAGGATGCCAGTAGTTCAAAGATTTATGAAAATAATGGAGAGCTAACAATAAAATTCAAATACTTAAATATGATATTAAATAAGAGGAGAATTTTTTGTCATGTTTTACTAAAATTTGTACTGACAAGCAGTGCTATTCAGAAGGTTAGGTTCAAAGAGGAGAAGCGTGAGCCACTGTCGGCCATTCTCTGTCCTGTTCGCACGGACTTTGTCTCTCGTGTTGGATGCTTGAGACCCTAGGCCAGATCCCACTGGGGCCTCTCATAGTCCTTGGACAAAAGTAACTACAAGTGTGTTACTTTTCTACTGGATGACAAATGACCACAAATTCAGTAAGTTAAAATAGAATTCACTGGGCTTGGCACGATGGCTTGATTGGCTAATCCTCTTCCTTCAAGTACTGGGATCCCATATGCAAACAAGTTGATGTCCCAGCTGCTCCACTTTCCATTTAGTTCCCTGCTTGAGGCCTGGGAAAGCAGCAGAGGATGGCCCTAAGCCTTGGGATCCTGCACCTGTATGGCAAACCCAGAGGAGGCTCCTGGCTCCTGAATTTGTATTGACTCAACTGTGGCTGTTGCAACCACTTGGGGAGTGAACTACAGGATGGAAGATCTTCCTGTCTCTCCTTCTCTCTATAGATCTGCCTTTCCAATAAAAATAAATAACTATTTTTCAAAAATAGCACTAATTAAATTCTCTATACTATAGAGATACATTTTAAGTGTCTGCAAAAGATGCCATTCCTAAAGCCATAGGTGTGATTTTTCTTTAAAGAAATCAGAGGAACAATAAATGTTCCCTGACATGTAAAAAAACAAAACAAAAAAATTAGAGCGCATTGGCTATTTCTGTTGGTCAGAAGTTCGAGCACATCTTAGCTGAGACTACTACATTCTATGATGTTTGGGGTTCCTTCTCGGTTCATGGGGCCCATGGGAAGAACTGGCAGTTCTTAGACTAAGTTCCCCTTTTCTTGCTAACTCTAGGAAGGGCTACTTAGTTAGATGCAACCTCGGGTTCCTTGCCGTTTGCCCTCGTTCTGGTGTGGACGTTAGCTTGCTAACGGGTTAGCTGCAGCATGGAAGAATTCGGGCCCTTTTGGAGCTCACCTGATGAACTCTAGCCCAGATAGATCATCTCCCTCCAGACGAGGCAAGACAACTGACTGCAAGTTTAGTCACAGTGGGGATATCCGGAGGTGGTTGCAAGTCTGTCCCTCCTCTGGAGCAGAAGTTTGTAAGGTACTGTGTGCCCCTTGGGCAGGAAACCTGGGAGCCATCTTAGAATTCCTTCCCAGGGCAGCTTTCCCATGGGGAGGGGCTAAGCGGATGGAGTGAGACTGGATGACAGCTTCCTCCCTACAGCCTCTAGGCCCTCCAGGGAAATCATACAGGTGTGGGGCATTTCTCTCTCTCTCTCTCTCTCTCTCTCTTTTTTTTTTTTTTTGGCTCTTCTTTAAATGAATCCTGAGAATTAATCAATATCATTTGAATCCATTTTTTGAGTCTTCTTGTGGAAACTCCTTTCTTACCAGTGGCAATTTATTCTCTTCCATACCTTTTTTCCACTGTAATGTATCCTGCAGATCTTTCCAAGCATCTCTTGATTGTCTCTTTAATAGCAGCCACTTGATTCCAGGAGACAGAGGAGATGTCTGCACTAAGGTTTCCCGGTGCCCACCTGGACCCTTTGTGGGCGATGTCCTCCTGTCCATCCTTTGGGGAACCATGGGGAAAAGTGCTAGCTCAGGTGATGCTAAACATTCTCAAAGACTGTCAGAGAGAGTGGACTGTGAGGGGAGGTCACACGGAATCTTGATGTTTAAGTCATTCAGGGCAGAGGTAGATAAGCAGGTGCCACTTGTGCGGTCAGAACACCTTGGACATACAGCGGGTAGAATATAACCCACTCACCAGCAAGTGATACAGGCAGACAACTCTTTCATAAATGGCAGTGACCTGAGCAGCTCCCAGGCACGTCAGCAGGGAGAAGCAGCTGCGTAAGAAGCAGAGGAACCAGCACTTGAATGAGCCGCTTCACCAGTTGTTGGTGTCCAAGTGCTAATACAAGCTTCCTTGTCAAACTCCAGCCTCTGCTTAGTAAATGACATACTATGGGCTTAATTATGGGCTAAGGAAGGTAGCTAGAAACTGTTCAGGATTCTTTCAATGGAAAAGTGTTTTGGCAGTTCCAAACACTGAAGTCATCTAATTAGATATTATTTCACAATCTACATCATGGGGTTGAGGGGGTGATCCCTGGGGAAACAACTACTGATGGGGCACTATCCACTGACCAGAGCGCTGTGACAGAGTTTGGGATTTTTATAACCTCAATATAATCTAGAAATGTCAAACTGCTTAAAGCTAGAGGGGATATGTTAGATTGTGTACATTTTCTGCTAAGTTTTGGAAAATATTTATGTATTCATTTGAAAAATAGGAAGTACACAGAGGAAGACAGAGAGAGAGAGAATGAATGAGAATCCTTCCATCCTTCCACTGGTTCACTTCCCAAATGGCCACAAAGGACAGGGTTGGGCTAGGCCAGAGCCAGGAGCAGTCAGCTCTGGCTGTTGTGGCCACTTAGGGAGTGAGCCAGTGGACAGAAGGTTTTTCTGTCTCTTCTCTCTGGAAAACCTGACTTTCCAATTAAAAAAAGAAAAAGAATAAGAAGAGACTGGCAGCAGGCACCTTCTCATCAGCAAACTCGCAGGGGAGGCTCCCACTGAAGCCTTGCCATTCTCCATTCCAATGTTGCTCTGCCCAAAGCATCTCCACCCTTAAGAATCGAGAATGTTTATAAAACCTCACACTGAAATGACTAGTATCTTTTTATTGCATAATTAAAGTACATTGTTCCGTTAGCAGTAAAGGTATTTTCAGGACAGGTTTCATGGAGTAGCTTGTAAAGCCGAAGCAGGAGAGGCTGGCATCCTGTACGAGCCCCACCTTGGAGTCCAACTATTCAACATCTGGTCCAGCTCCGTGCTATGACTAGGAAAACAATAGGAGATGGCCTATGTATTTGGGTCCTTGCCACCCACGTGGGAGACTGGGGGAAGCTCCCAGGACTGGCCATTGTGGCCACTTGGGAGTGAGCCAGAAGGTGTAAGATCACACATATTCTCTCCCTCCAACTCTCAAATGAATCAATCAACCAATCGATCTTTTTTTTTAAAATAAATTCTCATTATTCATGAATGATGCCCATGTTTTTCTCTAAAAGCTCTCCTTACTCTATTTGGTTGCATTTTGACGTTGAGTAAAACTAAAATAAGGCAGTTCTGCAGGAAAGCTGCAAGAGACTCTTCAGCGAGCAGGATACAGCCAATTTCCTCCCAAGCCTTTAAGGAACAGAAACTGCTTAGCTGTGCACTCTCGGCTAGTTCTGTTTCCACCGACCATTTTCAGGTTGCACGAAGCTTCTAATCATTTGGTTGGAAGAAGACAGCTGCTATTGAGATTGGATTTTAATATAAGAGCTAAAGGCTTACAATCCTCTCCAGGGTCATTTGGTACATCAAGAAAGTCAGCACTTACAAGGGAAACAAAGAAAGAACAGTCTCCAACATCGTGACTCTGAACAGTTCTATTAGGTTTAATATCATCCACCGAGGCAGTCCTTTGCAATTGATAAAGCATTTTTATTTCCAATTGGCTTTAATTTTTTTAAACAGTCTTTTTTTTATTGTTAATAACATGGTCTTATGTGATACAGTTTTATAGGCACTGGAATTCCCCCCACCCCTCCCACATCCCTCCCCCCATGGTGGATTCCTCCACCTTGCTGCATAATCACAGTTGAAGTTCAGTTGGGATTCCTTCATTGCAAGCATATACCTAGCATAGCGTCCAGCATCTTATTGTCCAGATAAGTTCAGCAGCTTCTAGGGGAGACCTTCTCTAGTCTGAAGGTAGAGCTAACAGAGTAAAGTCCCGGTCAGTTAAAAGCCCCAACAAAACATCAGCAACAATATACAATGTTATGGAATTGATTGACACAGTATTGAGTAAACAATATGTTAAAAATAGTGCAAGTTCAATTTTTCACAACACATGGGTTGAGACAGTATCAATGACAGGTTCAAAAACAAACAAACAAACAAACAAAATTACTGGTTAAATTAAGGCAAACATGTGGTATCTAACCTTTTGGGATTCACTCATTTCCCTTAGCATTGTAGTTTCCAGTTGGGTCCCTTTAGCCACAAAGAACTGCATTTTGTTTTTTTTAATAGCTGAGTAGTATTCCATGGAGTAGATGAACCAAAGCTTTCTTATCCAATCTTCTGCTGATGGGCATTTCGGTTGCTTCCATGTTTTGGCAATTACTAATTGTGCTGCTGTGAACATAGGGGTGCATGTTGGTTTGTCGTGAAACAGGTGTTTTGGATATATTCCTAGGAGTGCTATTGCTGGATCATATGGTATGCAGATTTTGAGTTGTTTAAGTGTTCTCCATACTGATTTCCATAAGGGCTGTACCAACCTGCAGCCCCACCAGCAGTGGAGTAGGGTTCCCTTTTCCCCACATCCTCGCCGATTGGCTTTAATTGTAATGATTTGAGATTAGACACTTCCATTATGCTAATACTACCTGGTTCCATGTGTTTATTGGTGTAACCAGATTGCACGCCTTATCATCCACCTGCTCTGATGTTCCTCGACTGCATAACACCCTGAATGTCTCTACCGGCAATAAGAAATCATCAGTATTGATGATTAATGAACAAAACTAGAGCCCTCACAAGATCCTGCCTCACGTTTGCTTCCTCATGCTTTCTGCTGTTTATGATACATACCCTCAGAATTCAGCGTGTGACTCCTGGCACAGAACGTCTGGATTAGATGAAATAGTGAATAATCCCCCTCCTGCCGGCACCCTTCGGGCCACGCTCGCCAGGGTGGATGAGGAGGAAGTCGCCCTTAAGGTTGGAATGATCCGGGTCCCTTCTTTGTAAAATTCAGCCTCCAACTCCCGGGCTCTCCAGAGAGGCCACCTGCTGGGAAGGTGCGACCCGCAACAGAGCCTTGCGCATCGAACTCGGCCAAAGTCCGGAAGGCGATTGCGGGATGTGGCTTCTAACTAGATATTATATTACAATCTATATCGTGGGTTTCAGGGTGTGATCCCTGTGGGAAAGGGTTTCAACCACGGCGGCGAGACCGTGTGGCCGGGGGCGGGCACTCGGGCGGGCGGAGCCTGGGGAAGCCTGCGCCTTCTGGGCGGGAGGTCGCGCTCCGAGCAGACTGCACGCAGCGCATCGGCGGCTCGCCAAGCTCCCAAGCGCCCCTCCGCCGCTTCCCAAGCGCCCCTCCGCCGCCTCCCAAGCGCCCCTCCGCCGCCTCCCAAGCGCCCCTCCGCCGCTTCCCTCCGCCGCTTCCACCTGGTGAGGCGAAGAGCTGCCGACAGGGACGCGCGCGCCGCCGGGTCCAGTGCGGACGCGGCGCTGAGGGCGCTGGCAGTGCGCGGACCCCACATCTCCCGTTGCTGAGCCCGCTGGGAAAACGGAGCTGCTACGGAAAGGTCACGCGACTTTCGAGGCCCAAGGTACTTGCATGGCGGCGGTTTAGGGGGTGAGGCTGGGCAGATTTCTGTCTATCCCCCAAAGACGCCAGTCCCTACTCTACTAGAAAGACTGGAGGAAGTCGTTAGTACTCTCCTGATCCCAGCTGCGGGAAACAGGTGGGTATTGGGAGAGGAGAGGCACAGGGGAAAAGATGGAGATGGGAGGACTGTGTTTCCTTCGTGCTTTCCTGTTGCCGACAAAACGTCATTACTCAGAAAACTACGGAAAGTTGGGGGCGCGCGGAGCGTTTGCGCGGGAGCCCCCGGTCCCGCCGCGTGCTCGCAGCCGGAGTTCCTTCTGAGCTCCCGGGTCCGTGAGATCGAGCAGGATTCATCTCGACCGGCCTGCCAGCCCGCCTACTTAAGTCCGGGAAACACAGCTATTTATTGTTGTTAGAGACTTCCCGCAGCTTTCAAACTATACAGGGGGAATTTTTCAAATCATTTGGCAACCGGAACCCGTCACCCCCGGTGAACCTCGCAGCCGCGTCCCGGCCCGCGGGGCAGCGGACTGTGCACGTCGCCCTGGGCAGGAACGCTGAGCTTCCCCAAAGCTTCCCTCCCGCCGCCTGCTCGCACAGCACTCTGACGCTTTAGGGAGCGGCGCAGCCTCCCGGTGGCTCCCGCAGTGGAGGCCACACAAGGCTTAAAAGCCACCCGGCGCCGAGTGGACCGTGATGCAGGCAAGTTAGGCCTGGAGGCGTGGACAGCGTGGCATTCCCACCCCCGGACTAGCTCTGCAATTGGTGTGTTGACCAGGAAGAAATGCTTTTCCTTGTTGATCGCCCCGCAGACCACTCTGGGGACAGTGGATGGGAAGTGAAAGCGCTATTTTCAGAGGGAGCACCTCCGCACCCATCATGCAGAAGGATCTCGCCCTTTGGAAGTGTGTGTCACAAGTTACCATGCTCCTTAGATCCTGTTTTGAAAATCCATGTCTTGACGTGTGGAACACTATGTTGGCAGGCATGGTAGCTCGGGGACTCCCGAGTTTCTCCTCCTCTTCTTTTTGAAAGATGTATTTATTTTTATTAGAAAGGCAGATTTACAGAAGGGAGAAGAGACAGAAACATCATCCACCCGCTGG
This sequence comes from Ochotona curzoniae, assembly GCF_017591425.1. Classification (NCBI taxonomy): domain Eukaryota; kingdom Metazoa; phylum Chordata; class Mammalia; order Lagomorpha; family Ochotonidae; genus Ochotona; species Ochotona curzoniae. The sequence continues at coordinate 49,841,126 of NW_024467119.1, forward strand.
TTCACTCCCCAGATGTCCCCATCGACTGGAGCTGAGCCTGTCCGAAGTCAGGAGCAAGGAGTTTCTTCCACGTCTCCCACACGGGTGCGGGGTTTCAAGGCCTTGCACTATCCTTCATTGCTTTCACAGGCCACAAGCAGGGAGCTGGATGGGAAATGGAGCAGCCGGGAAAGGAACTAGCATCCACAGTGTTTACAGGCGATTGGAGGCGGAGGATGGGAAATGGAGCAGCTGGGAAAGGAACTAGCATCCACAGTGTTTACAGGCGATTGGAGGCGGAGGATTAGCCAATTGTGCCAATGTGCCGGGCCCTACTGACTTGCCAGTAAGCTGTTTGCACACCTGATTACTTCGAGCAAATTATGCTTCCCTGGCTTTGCAGGCAGGGTGGGCACGTGGCCTCCTGTGGAGCTTGGGGTGGGGTAGCAGATACAGGTAGTTTTTGCAGCGGACCCCACTTATGTATCAGCTATCCCTTCCTGCCAGTCCTCCCTTGATCTTGCCCTTCCCTTACCAGCTCGGAGGGTCCCAGCAAAGTGCCTGACGGTGCCTGCCAACCCGCAGGAAGCCTTAGCTCACTTCTGACTCTCAAAGGTAGCCGGTTCCTGTTCTCTTTCACTCATTCAGTGACAAGGCTGCTAATAGCAGAGTTGGTCTTCATTTCTTTACCGATTTGCTGTTTGTCTCAGAGCTTTTGTGAACACAGCTGTTATGACATGTCGGACATGGTTAGTGTCTTACAGCTGTCGGTTGTCAGATGTGAGAGTTCATGTCAGCCGGTGGGTTTTGGTGACAACCGGTGACTATGCAGTTCTACTCCATTCTGTGAAGACCAGATGACCTGTGCTTAGTGGAGTGTTGCAGGGATGCCAAGTGCACTTTATGGAGCATGCACACCAGATAGTTAACCTCCTTCCTGCTCCTGGCCCCAGATTCATCCCAGGCAGGGTGTTAGTAAAAAGCTGACTTTACATCCATAGCTTTAAAATGTTTGTTTATATTAATAAATTTGAAATGCAGAGCAACAGTGAGAGAGATTTCCTGTTCACTGCTTCACTCCCAAGTACCAACGGTAGCCAGGGCTGGGCCGGGCTGAAATCTTCCACTCTGCTCAGATGTGGCTTGTGGGTGGTAGAGGCCTGAAGTAACAGAGCCATGCCTTGATTTTTAGTTTGGTTGTCCTTTTGCAACTATTTTAGAATTATCCAAAATCCAGGAATGAACTAGAATGATGGAAACATATCTAAGACAAAGGTGAACTCTTTGTTGTGGTCATTTTGATTTGTTTTGTTGTAAGTTTAATGCATGTTTCTGATAGGAAATTTGGAAAAATAGGAACACATTCAGAGGAAAGTAGAAATGACTCACACTTCACAGCCTGACAGCAGATTCTTTTCAGCTTCTTATTGCATCATCTCATTACTTACATTCTTTTATGATATCTGCTTCTTGGGCAATGAGATTTTATCCTTTTTATTTTCCAATGGCAGTGTGACCAATACCAGCCATGGTGTGTTAATTTATTGTTGATGCTGGTTTCATAATAATTTTTATTACTCTGACTCAAGACTTTTTGAGTGTTCTCATTTTTTTTCTACTTATAACTGGACAGTTGTTCTCTGGGTAGTGTAATATGATGAAAAAATATTAGGAATGTGAAGTTAAAGATATATTTCCAAATCAGTAAACAAAGACATCTTGCTTAGCTCTGCCATTTGTTGAATACATGTACAGGTCATGAGTTTTATTTTTTAACAAAAGAGGAAAACATTGTATTTTTTTTTAAAAAAAGAAATATTTAAAAGACAGAATCAAGAGAGTGAACTTGTGCTTCCATTTGCAATGGCTAGAGTTGGGTGGACCTGAAGCCAAGAGAGCCAGGGCCTCTTACATGGCTGCAGGGACCCAACAACTGAGGCCTTCTTCCTCTGCTTTCCTGGATGCACTAGGAGGGAGTTGAATCCTACGTGGAGCAGTCACACTCAAAGCAGTGCCTATAAGGAATGTTGGTGTCATAGGCAGTGGTTTTGCCTGCTATGCCATATGCTGCCCCTCCAAACATTGTATCTTAAAAGTACAGGAACTGATGGAAGGCTAATCCTTTGCCAGTAGTGCTGGCATCCGATAGTGGAGCCAGCTTGAATCAGGCTACTCCACTTATAATTCACCTCCTTGCTTGTGGCCCAGGGAAGCAGCAGAGGATGGCTTAAGTCTCGGGCCCTCCCTGGCTCCAGGCTTTAGACAAGCCCAGCTCTAGCCAATGTAGCCATCTGGGGAGTGACCCAGTAGATGGAAGATCACTCTGTCCCTCCTTTCTGTAACTCTTCCTTTCCAATAAAAATAAGAAAGGCTTTAAAACAGCAAATAAAAGGAAATAGTACAGAAAGGGAAGGAAAACATTTTTAAAAACTGTATAATTCTGATTCTAACATGTATTACAGATGGTCAACAAAAAATAAAACTATGCATTAACTCTGCATAAGGATATTGATGCAAAAGCCTCAGATTGTTAGAAACAAACAGAAACCAGGTGCACGAAGCAGTGCAATTCCTTTAAGGACTAGAAAAGGACAAGGTAGAAACTCATCACCGTGGGCAAAGATGTTATGATGCTGCTAAGAGATCAGGTAGGTGAGGATCTCCCGTACCTGCTACTAAGGGAAAAACACAAGGCCCACCACTCAACACCAGGATGGTATGTTCCTGTTTGTACAAGAAAAGGTTGCTCTCTGGCGATCCCTCTGTGTGAGTATGTGTGTACAGGAGTACTGTAGTGAAGAGGAAAGCAATGTTGACAGTGCAGGGGGAGGTGGTGGAACAGGCTTGTTAAATACTTTTCTGTGTGAATTTTTAATCATCAATTTTTTAAAAACTGTTGAAAAATGGCAGTTACATGTCAAAATACTTCACAGAGATCCAATTTTCATCTTCTGTTAACTGACATGAAATGCTTGACTGACAGTGTGGGGTAGGGATCTTGAGGGACTTTTGAGCCCTAGACATGAGCCACCCAGCAGTTAGATGGTGCTATTTATGGCTAATGACGGTTTGTTCACCCACTTGTTAGAAACCACTGACAAAAATAAATAATTCTAGTACCAGGGAGGACTTGAATTCTTAGAACTTCCTCAAGATTTTTTTTTAAATGTGTAGGATGTCTAAATTTTAAAATTAGAGAATAAAATAACTGAAGCATTTACCTTATTTGATGGTCTGCTTACTAGAAACACAAGTGATGAAGAGGAAGAATAAATGCTGTAGCTATTTATAACTTGAAATTTTTTTACTATATTAGATTCCTAATGTATTTGACTAACATACAATGAATGCATTGTAGGTTTTCTTATGTCAGCTTTCTGAGTGTGTTGCAATGGAAGAGATTTCACAATTTCCCTGTTTCCCACTGAACCTAGTTCCCAGGGCAGGCACTTGGGGTGCTGCCTACATGCCCTGCTGGAGAGCCTGGGGTCAGGTCCCAGCTCTGCTCCCAGTTTCCGTTTTTTGGTACTGCACTCTCAGAATGACAGAAGGGACTGGCTCATGTAGCTAGGTCCCTGCCACTTACATGGAAGACTTGGATTCAGAGTTCTCTGTCCCTGGTGCCAGCCTGGCCTAGCTGTGCTGCCAGCCTGGCCTAGCTGTGCTGCCATGCGCATCTGGGGAGTGAACCAGTTAAGGGCAGATCTGTCTGTCTCTAATAAAGCCTCTGAATAGGTTTAAAATAATGTGCATCTGTTACATTTTCTCTAGGGCTACATTACTTTAAATGAGAAAGGACTGAAGTTTTGTCAGGTTTGCCCCTAAACACCTTACTGTCAATAATTGCTATTTCCAGATTGTATCTAGAACCTTATCCTCAAGGACATATTAGTGAAAATATTCTCTGTGCTGTTTTCAGAACCTTTCATTGAAACACTGAAGGTTCTTGTGTGTATGCGGCGTGAGGGTGTGAACTCACTAGGTGTTGTCACTGTTGCAGGCTGGCTTTCTGGTGCGCATCATGTCCAGTTTTGAAGATGCTGACACAGAAGAGACAGTAACTTGTCTCCAGATGACTGTGTACCATCCCGCCCAGAGTCAGAGCAGCATATTTCATGCCATACACTTCAATAAGCGAGAGAAACTATCCTCCAGCGAAGTGGTGAAATTTGGCCGAAATTCCAAGGTCTGTCATTACACTTTTCTTGACAAACAGGCTTCCCGAGTTCAGTTTTCTCTGCAACTGTTTAAACAGTTCAACAGTTCAGTTCTGTCTTTTGAAATTAAAAATATGAGTAGGAAGACCAATCTGATTGTGGACAATCAGGAGCTGGGCTACCTCAATAAAATGGACCTGCCACACAAGTGCCTGGTGCGATTCAGTGAGTATCAGTTCCTGATGGAAAAGGAAGAGGGAGAGTCGCTGGATTCATTCGAGACTCAGTTTATTTTGTCTCCAAGACCACTCCTGCAAGAAAACATCTGGCCGCCTCACAAGCCCATCCCTGAGCACGGCTCTTCCTTACCCTTCCCCACCCGAAACACTTCTCCTACAGAAATGGATGAAAATGAATGGTGACCCTGGAGAGCCTCAGAGAAGCAGGAAGCAGCACTGCGTAGACACCTGACCTACAGGCACCGTGCTTACTCAGTGTAGTGTACTGTAATCATCTGTAAGCCGTCCGTGGACAGTGCTGTATTATAAACTTGAAGTGTGTAGTCTGTGAGTCATCAATGTCATCACCTGTGGCATTCCCCAGTCTGGGAGAATGATTTTATGGGCACATCTGTGAGACTGATGTTTTTAAAGCAAACTGTTGTGATGACACACATTTCTATGCTGGATTTGAGTCTTGTATTTTTTTTTCTTGGTTTGGTCTCATCATTTCACAGAAGCCATCTGATTTCAAGGTCAAGGTTCCTTGAATTGGTGCTTGTTGTTATCAAAGTGAGTTCTAGACTACTGCCTGGGCATCACTGTAGTTTTAATATGGGAAGACTGGTTTGAGAAATAATTTTGTTATGTATTACTTCACATAGGATTATAGTGTTTATACCAGCAGTGTCAGTTTTCCTGCCTGTACGCAACATTTAAAGACAATATGTATAGATTTTAAAGAAATGCAATTTTAGAATTATCAAATCTGGTTTGATTTTTATTTAGTTGAGTTTTTAAATTCTGTGAAATCAATGTTTTAATAGCATTCATGCACATAATAAAGTCAAAGTTTAAATGACTAACCATTTCTTTGAAACTCATGAGGGAAAGAGCCGTTTTTATGAGACTTTAGTCACTAAATATATGTGAATATTTATAATGATTACATAAATATTTCTAAATTTTGAGTTTCAAAAAGACTTGCTTTTATTTAAAAGATTTCCTTTTAGCTTATTTTACCCAGAAAGAGAATGTTAATTAGACTGGTAGCTATTTGGTAATTAAACTCTAATATTACAAAAAAGTAAGGGGCATTCCATACAGTTTTAGAAAGTAAATAAAATTTCCTGCAGGAAGAGGTCCATTTATTTGGAGAGTGGGGGAAGGATTTGTGTATTATTTCCACAACCACCTTTCTAACAGCATTTTTTAACTTCCCCAGTGTCTGAGCAAGTGAATGTTAACCTTATTAAGCCTGCTGTTGACCTGGACCATTGATCTCTCCTGGGCTGTCTGTCATGTCCAGCAGCCTGACTGCCAATCCCCAGCGCTGGAGCTATTCCAGCTCAATGAAGTCCTTGTTTCCTGCACGACTCTTTCATTTTCCATGTCTTGTTTTTCTTTTGCCTTGTAGTAGCAGAGCGATGGCTGAAGGCCAGTAAAGGTATCCAGATGCTGTTGTGCTAACCTTCAGAACCCGGGAGTGTGTTTACATTGCAGAAGGGAATTAAAACTGCACATGGATTTAAAGTTGCTAAGTGAGTACCTTAAAATAGATGCTCCTGGATTATCTGGGTGGACCCAATTAATCACAGGATCCTTAAGTGTGGGAGAGAGGTAAAACAAGATATCAGAGTGATGAAATGTAGAACCGGATCCACTGATGACAGCTTTGAAGATGGAGGAAGGAGCTCTGGAGCCAAGGAAAAACAGCAGCCTCTTGAAGAACTGGGACACTGCACTAGCCACCCGGGAGCCGAAAAAGGCCAAGAAACTTTGAATGAAATCCTGGGACACTGGGTCATGCTAGTGAGATCTCTTGAGTTCTTAGTTACAGAACTTTGTAACGGTAAAGTTGTGCTGCTTTAAGCCATGACATAAATGTTACAGGAGTGGAGAGAAAATATACTCTCTGTGACTCTGTCAATCAGTTGCCTTTATTAAACAGTTTTTGTTTAGTGTCATAACTTCTAATTCGATTACCCAGCTTGTTAGAACTGCTTCCCATGTCAAGTTAAGGCGAAGGCTCTAGTATATTTAGGCTTTAGTGTGTTATGTATCATCACCTTTTAACCATTTTGTCAGACTTCCATACTTCTATTTCTGATTTTTGACTCTGATAATATTAAAGTTACTAAATCATAAAGTTTTAATATTATGGCATCCAAGGCCAGTGCTGTGGCAGACTAAACTGCTGCCTCCAGCATGGAATCTCACGGGATGCCAGTTCAAGTCCAGGCTGCTGCACTTCCAGTCCAGCTCCCTGCTAATTCACAGAGGCAGAGGATAGGCGCTCTCAGGGCTCCTTCAAGAGTGCTTGGGGCTGGCATTGTGGCATAATAGTTTTAGCAGCTTCCTGCAATGCTGGCATTACATGGGGCGCCAGTTTGAATCCCCACTACTCCACTTTTCATTCAGTTCCCTGCAAATGTGTCTGAGATGACACAAGGGGATGGCCTAAGCCTTTGGTCCCCTATGCTCAAGTGGGAGACCCACAAGAAGCTCCTGGCCCAGCCCTGGCTGTCATGGACATCTGGAGAAATTCTGAAAACAGTGGATGGAAGATATTTCTGTAACTTGCCTTTAAAAGCACAAAATAATTAAAACAAAAACAAAACAAAACAAATCTTTTCGGGCCCAGTGTAGTAGCCAAGTGGCTAAAGTCCTCGCTTTGCATGTGCCAGGATACCATATGGACACCGGTTCATATTCCAGCTGCTCCACTTCCCTTCCAGCTCCCTGCTTGTCACCTGGAAAGGCAGTCGAGTACAGTCTAAAGCCTTGGGACTCTGCCTGCATGGGAGACTGAGAAGCTCCTGGCTCTTATTTCAGATTAGCTCAGCTCTGGCTCTTGAAGCCATGTGGGGAATGAAGCAGTGGATGGAAGATGTTTCTCTCTGTCTCTCCTTCTCTCTATAGATCTGACTTTCCAATAAAAATAAATTTATATATACAAACAAAGGTTTTCTTCCCATGTCTCATCATGCCCTTGTTGTATATTCCCTAACTTTGTGATTATTTTAGTGTTTATACTAAAAAACATGTTATTAAACATAGGTCAGTATGTTTTTTATATGTATGTTATTACGGTTCATGTCTTTTGTTAGAATGTTAAAATAAAATAGGACACTTACATGTCTTGTCTCTTTTTTACTGCTACGTCCCAACACCCTGACAGACTCAGTAGATCCTGACTGTTGCTTAATATGTGATTTCTAATTGTTTTTTTAAGAAACAAAGTTATAACTGTTTCTCTTAGCAGTTAAAACATTTCAAGTTTAATCCCATCTTCCTTTCCTAATTTACTCCTTTGTGTCTAACCATATCAAGTTTAATAATAATTCAGAATTCATAGTATTTGTATATTTACATAGTAAAATCAATAATTAGATAATAATTTATTACCTTTAAGTGTAAAAACATGTTTATTCACAATCCTTGAGAAGTTACCATTCCTTCAAAAAAATTATTTATGAACAAAAAGCCAAGAAAAATTACCATAGTAGCTTATGCCAAACCAAAAATATACATCTGATGTATACAAACTTTAGAAAGCATTGACACAGGCAATGTCAATATAGATTAATATTAAAATATTTCCAATGACATAGCTACAACTTAAATTATGATACAGATATAAATAATGGTATTACCTAATGCATATTTACATATTAAAGTGTCATATTTCTATGAGATAAAAAGGGACATAAAACTACAGATGTCATTGCCTAGTAGTTAAAATATTGAAAGGGCCACAGGATTGTTTTTAAAAGTACAGCAAAAACTTTCAGTTACTATTTATTTCTGGACCTTCCTATATAGTTTTGGGAACATGCACTGTCATTGTTGCAAGAAAAAGAAAAGAAAAACCAAACAACAGTTTACTTATTATTAAAATCATACTCAATCCTCAGCAAAATCAAGGAAAGCAATTAGTGAGTGCTTTATGTTCTTGGCCTTTTATACTGATGCAAAAACTTTAGGGGAAAAAAGGACATAACTGTCGTGCCTGACATGATAGCCTAGCAGCTATAGTCCTGGCCTTGCATGCACCGAGATCCCATATGCGCACTGGTTCTAATCCCGGTGGTCCCGCTTCCCATCCAGCTCCCTACTTGTGGCCTGGGAAAGCAGTCAAAGACAGCCCAAAGCCTTGAGACCCTGCATCTGCAGTGGCGACCCGGAAGAGGGTCCAGACTCCTGGCTTTGGTTTGGCTCAGCTCTGGCCGTTGGTGCTGCTTGGGGAGTGAATGGATGGAAGATCTTTCCTTCTGTCTCTTTCTCCTCTCTGTATATCTTTCCAATAAAAAAGTAAAATAAATCTTAAAAAAAAAGACATAACTATCATAAAATGCAGGTACACATATTCATAACTTAGTTCCATCCTATTAAAGCACCTTGTGCTACAAGGCAAGGAAATTATAATGAAATCAATGAAGCCTTTCATACCAAAATGGATTTAATCTAAATACCCGTATTATTCTTTTAGGTATTTCTTTTTTAGATCATGCAGAGAATATGTTCAGTGTAAAATATAAGATCATTCATTGGAAATATAGAATTTAAAAAAATAGCAACACCTAAAAACTTAATATATCAATTTGGAGTCAATACAATGGCACGTAAAGTGAAGCGAAAGGCCTAAATATATACTTTTTCTTAAATATTGTTGATTATAGCCAACTTGAAGTGTCCAAACTCTGAAAGCTTATTTTTTATATTTTCTTCAGATTTAATCAACATGATCATACTAGAATATATAATAAATATAGAAAGGAAGTACTAAGCATTTCTTAGTCATTTACTCAAATTAATTGTGCTTACTATTGGAAAATAAAATTCAAACTAGTCACAGCAGTAACACTAGAAAAGGAAACACTATTTTCAGTTTGTCCCTCATGCTCCTTTCACATCTGCTGAGAATTCACAAAAAAATGCCTTAACATTTTCATAGATAACGAAATAGGCTTAAAGCATTCAAAATCATTTCCTTTTTTTTTTTTTTAAGTGAAACTACAACAGGAAGCAATACTATAAAGGAAGGAGTTAAAGTAAGTTAATTGGTAAATGACAGAACCAATCAATTGGTCTGGAAAAAGCAGAAGGCAGATGATGAAATTGCACTTAATTCTGAAGCGATTCAGATCTATCCTTACTCCTTTCTAATAAAATAAGCATTTGCAACATGGTTTCTTACCTTCCCTTACAAAAAGTCTCAGCACAACCATTTATACATTCTAGTTTTTTAACATTTGGTCATAACTGATAAACAGGGTCACACAATTTTACTCTACCGAGTCTGCTGATCTGTATCACACTGCTTTGTGGCAGAATCAGACAGTTCTAATACAGGATTTACAAACCCAGAATACTCAGAATTGCCATTATCATCCATTTCGGCACTAACAAAGTCATTCTCCCATTCCAGGCCATTGGAATCATCGGAGGCTGATGTAGGATTACTTCCCGTCTTCTTGCTGCTATACTTGAGCGCTGCCCGGAGAATGTCTTCCTCTGTTTTGGAACGTTCTCTCATAGGAAGCATTCTGTTCATTCCTATGATTTGAACACAGGTTTTATAACTTTAAATGCAGACATATTAAAAGACGTCCTCATGTAGTTTTTATATAACTATCAAACTTGATTTGTAAACTAACTTTAAAAGACAGTCCTATGTAGATTTTCTTCAGGGAAATAGTTAGGGTCTACTTCTGAAATATGCCTTACATAAAATATTAATATTCGCTAAACAGCATTTCTAATGTAACACTGATAATCTAGTAAGATAAAACTTTTGAAGAACAAAACATCAAACAGAAAAGATGGATGATTTCACTTGCTATTAGTCTTATGCTGCTAAATCAAGATCGATGGGCCAAGATCCTTCCCAGTTACAGTACTTCTACTTCCCAAGAATGACAACTATTCTAATGAGAACAATATGCTTCTCCAGTGCTAAATTCCAGCTAGTGATGTACTCACTTCAGAAAAATCCGATGAGCTAATCCCCCTAACTCTAAGTACCATCATCATCCCCATTTTACAGAAGAGGCAATGGGAGGGAGGGTAAGTGATTTCGTAAGGTCACACAGTGACAAGTGGTAAATCAAGACTCAGATGGACTCATTCTAGCCCTGAGGCTTTCTGACTTCATCACAACAGAGTAGAAAAGTTTTGAGGCAAAATTGTATTAGTTTTAATGTTGAAGAGAAAGAAACTGGTAAGCTGAAAGCATCAAAAATCTTGGAGGGAAAAAAATGTCCCATTTTATTAGTAGAAGGAAGGGAAAACAGAAATCTGAGTTTCTAGAATCAACACTGGTAACAATCCAAATCTAGAATTGCCAAGAAGGTTGTGGAAAAAATAGGACTCAACACATTCAATGATTTTGTTTTTCATCTTAAAAATCATATCCTATAGTAATAAAATAATTAAATCTATATCACTCCTGAAAAAGAATATATATATATATCAAATATATATATAAATTTGATCCTCACATCATTCATCCATTTACTTGCTTAAATATTTTTAACCAGCTACATGTGACAGGTATATTTAGACTATGTGACAGTGAAATATTATCTTTTAAAGTAGGTTTATTATTCCCTTCTTAAGACGAACAAGTTGAAGCTGAAGAGAAATGACTACTATAAAATCCTGTAGTCGGAAAGATGTACAGTTAAGATCAAATTCATATCTCAAGTACAGTTTTTATTTTTATCAAAGTAACAAGACACAGTGTTTAGCTTACCAATTACCACACTGATTAATACGTTGGTGTCCCACATCTAGTACCCAGCAAGATGCCAATTGCCTACTAATATGGATCCCATGAGGCATTGGTGACCACTCGAGTGACTGGGATCCTGCCTCTAAGGAAGACTGGGACTGTGTTTCTGACTTGTAGTGTCTGCACCAGCCCAGCCTCCTTGTTCGAGGACTTTCGGGAAATGAACCAGTGAATAGCAGCTTGTTTGCTCTCCCTCTCTGCCTCACAAATGAAAAGCAATATTAAAAAATAAAAAGAGAATGACATTGCTCATTTATATATAATATATATAACATATATATATTATATGTAAATTATATATAATACGTCAAGTTAATGAAGTTTTAGCTTTAGATTACCCAGAAGAGGACAGTAATCCTTCATGAGCTAGATTACAAAAACTTTAAGAAATTAACATTTATTTTCTAAATCTCAAAGAACATTAAAAATTAAGCATTTCTATTACTTCTCAGCCTTTTGGCTAAGATCAAGTGTAAAAATTAAGCATTTCCAAAACAATCTATCGCCACAAGATAAACACTAATACAAAAGTACAAGGGATTTTTATATCTATTTTCCAAGGACTTGTGTACCTTCTTCATCCTCCCATTCCAGGTCTAAGGATGTGCTGTCATCATTCCCACTGGTTGACTTGGTTTTGGTCATTAGATCACAGCTGCTTTCTGTATTTGGTGTAAGAACTGTGGCATCAGATGAGAGTCCTACAGCAGACGGCAAACAAGTCACCCACACATGTAACCACAGCAGTAATGTTCTTGGACAACAACTCTCTGTCAAATCAGTTTTGCTTTAACCCTTGGGACCAATAAGTGACACCATTGCATTGTTATGTTTCTGTTAGGAACAGTTGTTTAAATGGTTTGTCACCCACTTTTATAACACACAAATATAAATGAATTATAAACTGTTTACATGGTTAATTTTAGATAGTTTTCTAACAATCAATTACGAAGATGGGTTAAAAAAGACAAAAGACTTGAAAGGCAGGCTACATTTTCTTTTTTCAAAAATACACTTCTTAATTAAGATTTAAATTTATATTTTCAAAAGGAGCTGTTATTATGTTTCCCCTATTGGGCAGTACAGCAATTTCAATTTTGGAAACCTGAAGAAATATTTTGATCTTAGAAATCAATTTGTAATAAATTAAGTATACTTTTGTAGCATTTTCACCTTTCTTCTCTTTTTGCAGGGACAGGAGGGGTAAGATCAGCACAGAAACGTAAAAAACAGTACTTGATTCCTTCTAGGGATCTACAGAAAGAGCTTGAGGTTTTTATTGGCTCCAATGCCCTTTTAAGTAGGAAGGATGATAATGTAAAAACAATGACTAGTTAGTAACTGTGTGCACAATATAGGCTGAAGGTCAAAGAATTCTATGGAATAAGAACCAGGACCTCTGTTTAGTACGGCGCCAAAGTGAACTTAAGACACAACATATTTAAAAGACTTACTACTGCTTCGGAAAACTTCATACTGTGACTTTATATTTCTCAAACATGATTCAAAGTCATCTTCTGGTCCTGAACTGCAAAAAAGAGTGAATTTATGTATTTATTTTCACAGAAGATGCAAACTAGAGGCAACAGAATATATGCTCCAGTTAGTATTCTGGTTAAAATGTCCACCTTGCATTTTCATAATTACCGTAAAAATTGGAATAACCTAATGAAAATGTCTTAATTTCCTTAAAGCCACAATGAAACAAACAACAACAAAAAAGTCAAACCTGTAAAGTTTAGCTATAAGTTAAACTTCACAATTTACAATAATGGACAAGGTTCACTGAATGAACTGGATGAATGAACTGAGGTGAATGAACTAGTGGAAACGCGACAGTAACGTATTTCTTCCAAAACACTATCACAGCAGCTTTAAAAGAGGGACCTAAGGCAAACCCAACCACCCCAGGTGTAAGTAACTGACCTGAAGACACTGAGCTACTGCATCACCTTCTATATGCAAGATGTGATCACTCTTAGAAATTGGCAGAGTGAATCTAAGCAATCACCTTCTAGTTTAAGGGAAATAATTCTGTCAGAATTTTTACAATACAGTGTCTTTGAGAAGTAATATTTTTAGGACACACTGAAACATGAATATGTATATAAACACCTTGACGCGAGCTGCAATTCCTTTAGAGAGAAAATTTTCTACTACAAAGGGAAGAAACATATTTCAGTATTTACCTTTGATATTCTCCATTGCTGGAAGGAAGACATTGCTGTAAAACTCTCTGCCTTTCTTGCTTTGGAAACAAAAGTAACCAAAATCACTCCGCTGTGAAACTGCTTATTTTACAATTGCTGTTAAAATATGCAACATCGAAATACTTTTTCTGGTTTCTAAAACATACCCTTGAAGTTATTCAGTAAAGTCTTTTAAATTCATCATTGTTTACTCTCATATCCCCTTACTTGTGGGTTATATTTTTTCTCCTTTAATCAGTAGATTATGATAAAGCATTTAGAAGATTCACTTTAAAAAAACAAAACTTTTAAAACATTTATTGGTGTTCTTAACATTCTTACTCTGCCTACAGACATCGTAGTATATAGAAGCACAGAGGAGTAGGAAAGAAACAATTAGCGCAGTACAGTCAGCTCTATTCTGGGTAAAAATCAGTAGCATTAAAGCAAAGGAGTTAAGATTTGGCTGAAGTGATTCAAAAAAGAAAAAGGTAATTATCATTCAGGATTTAAATAGGATTTAGATGAGCGTTTCCAGTTCTGTATCCCTAGAATGGCCTTTACTGTTTGTTTCTCATCTATACAGTACAGATGGCTACATTACTGCCCTAGAAAACGTGGAGTTAGGAGAGTCAAATGAGTTGGCATACGCCCAAGTACGGTTGTGTGTCACAGAATATAGTGCACATAGATTATATGTCTTGTGTAATTCAGTCACAGCAAAACAGAATTCTGGAAATCAAACCAATGGATGCTGCATATGGAATCCTTTTGGTTTTTAAAAGGCAAGTGTTATAAGGCCCATTTTGGTAAAAAAAAAACACCAAAAAAACCCAAAAAACCAAAACCCAAAAACAACAACAAAGAAACAACCAGTATCTAAATTAAAAAGTAATACATTAATGACAGTTTATTTCTAAGCTTTTCTACTATTTAAGAATCAGAGGGGCTGGCACAAAGGCTCAAATGACCAATCAGCTGCCTGCAAACATTTGGATGCTAGTTTCTATCCCGGCTGTTCCACTTCCAATCTAGCTCCGTTTATGGCTTGGGAAAGCCATTGGAACCATACATCCACACGGGAGAACCAGAACAAGCTCCTGGTTCCTGATTGGCTCAGCTTTGCCCATGTGGTTATTTGGGAAGTGAACCAGCAGATGCAAGATCTTTCTCTCTGCCTTTCCAATAAAAATTTTAAATCCTTACAAAAAAAAAAAAAGGAATTAACACAATATGATAGGAAAACAACAACAACAAAAAATTCTCCCATATAATTTGCTGAAACATGAGAGAAAAACACAGTTCACATAAAAGTCCCATAACGACATGACAATTTTCAGTTCCCTGTTTTACTACAGGACGTGTTCCTTGTACCACAGCGAACAGCACTACGGCAAGGAATGGTCAGAACGTGAAGATGGTATGAAGTAGTGCTCCGGCACTGCCATTTAGTAGGTGTTTGCAAAAAGACTTACTTATATTTGTCTCTGTTTCCTCAGCTATAAAATGAGGATTAAAAACACTACCCATCTCCTAAGATTATTCTGAGTATTAAACAGGCAAAACATTTAAACTGCTAAGAACAGTTCCTGACACTCAGCCAGAGTCCCATAAAACTCTTTAAGGTTGTTAGACAGTATGCAAAATATGGTAAATCGACTGCCTGTTCTGGCAAGATGCCAAAGATTGCTCAGGATCTGAACTCTCAACTTCCCAAGTATACAAGAAAAAAGATGAGAGGTAAATTATATCTAAATGGTAACAAAATCACACAGCTTGTGATTCTAAGAAGTATAGAAATTCTGGCAGTTGTAGGAACTGTGAAGGGGAAAAATGCTTTGGAAATATGCCATACTACTAGTTTTGCAATGCTTTCCCTTTCAGAGTATTTTTCCAAGAGCACCGAAGTTTCCAACATTAAATCATGTTGAAGATAAGCAAGAATAGCTGCTGCGTAGCTGAAGCTAAGCAGCACTTGATTCAAACATATAGATTTGATGCTATTTCTAGTTAATTAAAGGTTGACCAGTATGCCTTTTAAATTCCCAAGAACAGATGCATAGATAATGTGTTGTTAACAAGAAGCCCTTGACTCCAGTGGGAAAAAGTTCCAAGAAAAAGGTCTAAGATTTGTTAGAGAAACTAAGGAGAAAAGCAGCCCTAGTGTATGTTGGGGTCTTTTCCCCTCACCTCCAAGAGCTTTCGCTGCTTTGCTGCCCTGGCTGCTTCACGCTGTGCAGCGTATAAAGCTTCTTCTTCTAGTCTTAACTTCTCCTCTTGTAAGGCTAACTGTATATGAACAAAACGATAAGGGTTAACAAAACAGAACCTCTCTGACTGCTCTAAAGAGAAGATGCTTTTCTAATTTGTAAAACGAAAAATAAATTACTTAAAAATAATCTCTGCAAAGCATAACAGAATTGAAATTTTTGACTGTTCATTTCAATTCCTCCCTTTAGAAAGTAACTCAAAACTGGTATGAAACAGAATTCTTTAGAAACTTTTAGAAATTATAAAGCAATAACATCTAATTTCTTTAAACACACAGCTGTTTCTCTCCAGATCAGAACACTCACTGGTCCTCGTTTACAGCAATCATTTCAACACTTACCAGCCTAAATGTTGGTCCTCTTAAGTCAAAGATGTTTAAAATTATGCCCAGTCACCTCACTGTCTGCCGAGTGCACCACGCTTTCTCCAAATGCATGTCTCTATCTTTAAAAAATTTGATGCACATGTCCCCTTGATATTATTTCAAAACTATTAAAAATTATTAAGTCTTCCAAGTTTAAAAGTTTGGTGTTCATGAAAACACATACACTATTTTAACAATATGTCACAGTGAAGGTCAAAATCAAGTTTCAACAGATTTTTTCTTTAGACAGAATTAATATCTATTACAGCTGAATTTAATGCTTTTGAAATCACTAATTGGTGCTAAACAATTTTTAAAATGTAGTTCCATTTAGTTCAGTGATAATATTATAATTACAGGCTATTTTTGTAAGTTCAAATAATATGTTACAATCGCAAGAAGTACTCGGTTTACTGAATACATAAAAAGACAAAAATTTTAAAAAGTGCAAAATAAAGTTGGTTTTACACATGATGCATATTCCTTTTGGTATTCCTATCTGTGAGCTAAGAAATTATCTTAAAAGAATATAAAATCTTCACTTTTTAACATCACAAAGTTTCTGATAAATTAAACTAAACAAAAAAATTATGAAAAGCTGGAATAATTCTTTAAACCATTTTCATCTGTATCTATCTAAATATTGACCCGATGACTATACATAATATATTATCTAATGACAGTAAATGAGGCTTCATGATGACATATATTTAAGTAACATAGAAGGCGATTTACCTCTTTTTGAATTTTCTTATCAAGGTCTTTCTGTTTTTCAGCAATAGAATCATAATGTCTTTCTCTTAGGTCAACAATTTCTTCCTCAGTAAGAGGCCTACAGGAAAAAAAGGGGGGAGGAGGAAAGACCAGTTTGACAAAACACTCATAGTCATTGAAATTCTCAAGCTTTTCTGCTGTAATTATACAAAAGTAATTACATACTACAACTGTTAAGAGTAAAAAGCATATACTACAATACTTTCATTATAGCATATATACCAACTATGATCATCATCTGGGAAATTTTTTTTTTAGGACAATCACCTTTAAGATATTTCCCTCGATTCTAGCTCTGCTTTAGCCATCTAACCCTGGACTGTGGATCACAAAACAGAAACTTCAGCACTTGATACTTTCATCTACCTATAGCCTTACTTCACTTACACCCCATGTGGACACTACTGCCTATCTACAATGTTACCAATATACTCACCTTCTTGCACTCCTATGTTTTACCATCTTCACTCAGGTCACCATATTCTGACCTTGGAGTACTTCCATGATTAGCCCTTTGCAATTTGGCCTGCAGGCCAGGCCCCAGGACTAGTCCCCTCACATTCAACTTGATTCTTATTTCTTTCCTCTTAAAAGAATTCCATCCCACTTTAAGAAATGGGGAGTATCAAGCATCAATTTCTTCAGCCTCTTGCCACGCCCTAACTTAAGTATATTCTTTCCTTCATCTTCCAGAGGTAATGTTCCCTAACGACTACATTTAACGATCCAGTCCTGATATCATCTCCTCTCCCACTCCAGATAATTCTTTGGGACTCTGCTCCATCAATTAGCATTTCTCTTTAGCCTTATCCATTTGTTTTTACATCTCCTCCAAGTGAAGAAACGAGAAACAACAGAGGAAAAAAACATGATTTGATCTGTATCTCTCTATAGCTATTGCTCCTTTTCTTCTTCCCCTTCAGCCAAAATTCTCAAACTTAAATATACATATTCTCAACAATTAGTATATCTAGGATTTACTATGTGCCAGGCTTGCTTTATATTTATTAAATAATTTTAATCACAACACAATCTTTTATGGTAGATATAGAGATTAATTATACATACGAAGGAAATGAGACAAGACTAAGACTGAGATCAAGTAAGTCACACAGCACATGACAAAGCTAGCACTTAAATCCAGGCAGTCTGACTTCCTACTTATGCATCAGTTCACTGCCACTCCCTCTGCTCCCATCACCCCAGCTGCAGCAAAGGTGACCAATGGTCTCGCCATTGCCAAACACAACAATCGTAAGGCCCTCCCTGACCCCCTCCGTTTCAGGTCACAGAGCTGGCCAATCTCTCTAAGCCACCTATCTGTCTCCGCTCCCTATTTTGTTCCCCATGTTCTCTTAGTTCTGCAGGCTATTTCCTGATCATCTTTAGACACCTCTCCTAAAACTGCCATGGCTAACTGCTAACTGGCAAAATAAAGGTAATGTCTCCTATTTCTGTTCCTCTACCCCAGAGCTTCTTTTTTTTTTAGATAATAAAATATAGGCTTTTATATCCAGTTCATAAAGTTTTAACAGTTGTAGAACTTATGTAACTTCCATCCAAAGAAAGATACATAACATTCCTATCACCTCAATACTTCCCTAGAGCCCCTTTCCAATTAGTCCTCTTTTTGCTTATGTAATTTGACTGGAATGTTCTCTGCCTGGGTAGAAGCTACTAACCAAGCCTTTGAGGATCAACCCACATGCCATCCCCGTTTAAAAAAGACTAGGACACACCTTGTACTCTTAGGAAAGGGCCTCTCCTTTAGGGTTTCCTAACTGCTACTTAATTGCTTTTCCACCTCCTGTTGAAATCGGTCACCTCCAGGATCTATCCCACAGACCAGATTTTTCCTTCTTCTAAGGTAGACATGTCTGGTATTTTAATCCCAGTGTCTAGGAAGTGCCTGGTACATGAAAATTGCTTAATAAATGTTTGCTACACTGAAAAAAGTAAGGAGTACACATTCGAAATATGAACTAGCATACAAAAATATCCTCTTGATATCAAAACTGAGTTAAAAACAGATGCTTAATTTTCAAGTAACATATCATTAAAGATTGCTTAAATAAATTATAGTTCCAAGATTCTAATTTTCTATTGAAAGGTGTAAAAAACTTGGTTAGCAGAAAATGTTATAAGGAAAGAAAAGCAAAATAACTTGATTATATTTATCAACAGTAACTGATTTTAAGAAACCAAAGAACATACAACTTAGGTTCAAACAGGATAGTACACAGGTACTTACATACATCAAAGTTTTTAGTGGTCTGTACCATCTTTTAAGGAATATACTGTTTCAATCTTATTAGAAAGAGAAAATTAAGGCTTTGAAACATGTACCCTTCGATGTTTTAAAGTAATCAAGTAACAGAGTCTAAATTCTTAGAGAGTTAAAAATCTTACCTATGACTGCTTCCTGGGCTCTCTCCCTGCGTAAAGGACAAAAGGTTAAGTATTACTAGATAAATTCTACTTAAGACAAACCAATCAGACTTTTGTTCAACACAATCTATTTTCTATTTACGTAGTTTTGTTACAGGAAATAAATTTTATTATTAAAAGTCTTTGAAACAAAAAAAGCTTTAAGTTTTTAGACATGAAAAGCAGGCCCAAGGGAGGAGAAGGAGTGTGCAGACTCAGATGGTGAGTGTAGTTAAGTGGGAAATTAGCACACGCAGCAGCTAACTACACCAGCACGCAACACACACTCTCACTGAATGCAAAACGCACACTTCTCTGTGTACTTGAAGACCGCTGTGCTAGCAATCCAGCTTAAAGTTAAATGAGTTTTGTATGAAATTTACTTACCAAATAACTGAAAAAAATAGCTAAAGTTAGAAACTATACAGTGAATGTGTTCAAATTCCACTTTCAGAATCCATGAACACCCCGGGATAGGCATGGATTTGTTCAGACATATTTTACCTGTCTGTCAACAGAAAGAGGTAAGTAGTATTCTTTTTTAAAGTTTCTTGAGTTCCATAAAATGTTGTAAAACCTATGTGTGTGGGTGTGTGTGCATATTTCCGTAGTATTATATGCTTTGGCAGAGAATTCTGAATTGTTGGCTAATATATATTAAGGTAAAATTTTAACAATAATTGGTATAAATAATGGCATGTCTGATGAGAACGAGGAATATGGGTTTTGCACGATGAAGGAAATACTTACTTCATCGCTTTCTACTAGATTCTCAAACTGAAAGAGTAAGGAAATAAGTGTTAGCAGAGCTATTTGTCCAAAATACATTATCCAATAAGCAGTTACATCACTTTCTTCATCTTACAATCACTATGTACCTTTTTACATGTCAACTCATATGATATATTCAAAAATCCTGTAAAATGGCTGAGGCAAACATGTTATTGTTCTTAATTTATGATCTTTTATGAAAATCAAAGAGAATTACAGCAATTTTCTATATAGACTGAAACTTTGAGCCAAACTTATTTATATAAGAATTTTCTAACTTACCTCAGTTCCAAAGAAGTTAGTTAATTTATTAAAACACCCAAATGTTTTGTAAGCATTCATAAATAATTATTTATTAAAATGTACTAGATAGTATTCACCATTTCTAAATACGTCTATCTAGATATGAATGTTACAATAGGATATTATTTAAAATGACCTAATAAAAGTCATCACTTTACATTTTAACCAAAATATTTATAAATACAAATAATCACTTGAAAGAAAAAGTATTTTGGTGTTAATACTGTTTTAAGACTGAGGAGAAGCAATTCAAATAGTTTAGAAAATAACAATCTAAGATAACAAAAGTGAAAATTATCTTACACTTATTTTTTTATTGGTGTGTGGGTTTTTGTTGTTGTTGTTGTTTTTCAACTCTTTCCTGGCTTATATGCTTCCATATCCAATATGTAAATCGTGAATTTCAGTGTTCAAGTGTTGGAACCAAGAAGTTTTGGGTTGTAGTTCATTTTTTACTACATAACACGTTGTGTAACATGAATAGAGCTCCATTTTTCCTCCTGCCTAAAGCCTCTATTTCTCACCCATAAAGCAGGGTTACTTGCACCTGCTTACAACAGTCGTTACAAGGATTCTGCACAGAGAATACCCCTAAACTGTGTGCCTGGTGCATAGAATCAACTCTGCCGAGCAGCACTGAATCAATGGGACCTTCTATTATGTTTTACAGAGAAAAAGCAAACCGGTGACTTCTGCTATGGAGACACTGAAAATCAATCGCTGCCCTAGGGAAGTCACAATTACTAACAGAAGAGTCCCTCCTCCCCAGCCGAGGAGGGGTGAATATCAAACTCAAAGTCACCCTAGAAACAGCACTTTAATACTCCGCCATGTTCCACATCGACTTTTCCCCACTGCTTCATCAACATCAACAATACTGAAATGTAAGCAGTCCATATTAATTTGAGTCCATTCCTTTCTCCTTAGCTAAAGCCTTTTCTGTCCTTCTCAAGGGCTTTTTGGCCAATCAAATTTGTGACTCTACTTACCTCAATTGTTAAGTGCTCACCTCTTGAGCATGTTCTGAAATACTTAGATCTGAGGAGAAAAACCGAAAAAAAAAAAAAGCACTTAAAAATCACAATTAATATAAAATCAAAATATTATAGCAGCATTAAAAACACTCCCTGAAAATAATCTTTAAGTACTCTAACATACATTTACAAAAAGGAATAACCAACTTTACCAGAGAATGCAAATGTTCTAAATTTTTGAATTTCATTATTAGGTTTTCTAGTCAACCAAAATTGTTGCTTTCAGTATTTTCTAAGCCTGTTATAAATTAATTTACTATAGTTACTATACAGAACATAATTACATTTTAAAATTTGATTTTACTCTGATGTTAAAGGTACTAATGTGTTACATGTAAGCATATGTTCCCAATTGCATGAAACATACACTGAATATCAAGAATCTAGGACATACATTGCAATAAGTTATAAGCAGTTTTCTCTGGATGGTGGGATCTTACTATTTTTATATGAGGCTTTTAAAGTTTACTTTTCATGCTCTTACAAATAAGAAAAGCAATGCACATGTTCATATATGTCAACCAGATAATTTATTGTACTAACTGCTCCATCTAGGACCAAATGTTGACTTTTATTTTAATCATTTGTTTTGTTTTGTTTTGACATGTAGGTAAACAAGCATCTTCTGCATTCTACATGCCCCAAAGCTGAGTCCACACTCTCCTATGTAGTGTCCAAGTTGGTGCGGGACAGAACCACTTAAAACTCCTTTTCTCGGCCAGAGACGGAGGCTAGGACTGTAACCCCGACTGATGGAGAGGGTATCCCGCTGCCCCCCGAGATCTCAGTTCACACTGACAGCTCCTAACATGTTAGGATTACTGGACAGGCAGCACCCCTTTAGGAACTGGAGAGACGTCTACGATTATAAGTGTGTATGGAAGGGGTTGACAAGTTTAGTGAAAGAACTATACTTAAAATCCCTTATAATCATGACTGAAGAACAAAAATAGCAATAAAACCACTGTTATTTTTTTCTTGTAATCTTTATCTACAGATATAGAGTAGTTTCATTACCCACTTAAAAAGCACTGGGAAAAGACAAAGATTTGGCATTATTATTCTAAATAGCTCACAGAACAAATCCAATATAAGCAGAATACTCTTAGTCCTCTAGCTCCCCTTTCTCAATATACACAGAAGTAAGTTGAACCTTCCAGTCACGTTCTGTTCTGGCATTAGGACACCTGCTTACAGCACTTCTCTGCCTGCAATCATCACTTTCCCCCTAAATGAAGAACCTGACTGATTAATCTGTTTCCTCGTTCAGTCTTAGTGAATGGTACAACTGAATAATGAAATATAGATAACAAAAGGATCCAAATATAAGCCATCAGTATGAGCTCACCTAAACCAATACCTTAAGCTGAGTACAATTGTCCAAATTAGGGGAAATACCTTTGGAAAATGCATCCATATTAAACAGAACACTGTAAAATCTGTAACTTATTTTAGTACACCAGTTGTTGTCTGCTGTACCACGCCCATTCAGCTACATGACACTCATGATTACACGTGACTAACTCCGATTCTGACCAGGCTGGACCACAGGCATCCCCCAGGATCACACAGAAACTGAGCAGACACCACCACACACCCATTGCAACTCCCCAGGGAGTGCTGGAGCCCTGGAGCTGCTGGTCTAATTCCTGACAATCTGCAAGGAGATAACTAAAATCAACTCAAGGAGTGCTCAAGTGGTTTGTAAGCCAACCCACAGGACCACTTACATTCCTGCTCTGTTCACAATGTAGCTATTATTGAGAAAACAAATATCCTTATGATAAATCCCATCTTTCGTATAAGTTTGATTTGGGTTTATATCCCCACAATCAATGCTGTGACTGATAAACAAGTGTTTAAGCGATAAAATGACAGATGAGTAACTAATTACTCCCATTTAAAGTACTGAAAGACATATTAAGTAATAATAATGAACGATTTAAAGCGGAAGATAGACAGCAAAATAAGCTAGAAAATAACTCAGGATTTCCTTTTAAGACTTTCCCTTTGAAACCTTATTCAAAGGGGCCTATATGATTCATGCCCACTATCGTAAATATTATATTGATAGATTACAATAAATATTCAATTTGGCAAATTCAGGGGCAGCATAGTAATCTGAAGAGCTTTATTCTGCAATTTATTTAAAATTTATTTGAAGACAAGGAACATGTGACATACATATATATATACATATATATGAATTACAATGTCTATTTTGTGATTATAGCACTGCCCACTGTCTATAGAACCCCTGGATAATGTATATAGAATAGGCAGTAAATCCAGTTGTTGATATTCCGTTATCATCTAGCCATAGGAAAAAAACTAGTTTTTCATGTATTTTCCCGTATTTTCTACTTCTTTGTATGATATACATTTTAAATTATTTAGAAAGCCAGCTGTTTGAAAGTAGCATTTTGAGCCTGGCACAGTAGCCTAATGGCTCAAGTCCTCGCCTTGCATGCGCTGGGATCTTGTTTGAGTGCTGCTTGTTGTCCTGGCGTCCCCGTTGAGGATGGCCCAAAGCCTTGGCACCCTGTATCCACATGGAAGACCAGGAAGATGCTCCTGGCTCTGCTCCAGCCATTGTGGCTACCTGGGAAGTGAACCAGCAGATGGAAGATCTTTCTCTGTGTCTCTTCTTAATTCTGTAAATCTGACTTTCCAATAAAAATAAATAAATCTTTATTTTAGTTGCTATGCCACAGTGTTGGGCATAAATCTTTATTTTAAAAAATACCATTTCAGAATGCAGTCACTTGAAAAGAGAAATTAGAATTAAATTCTATCATATTATTGCATATTTAGAATATAATTAAAAAATAATTATTTGAGGGCCCAGCTCGATAGCACAGCAGTTGAAAGTCTTCACCTTAAGCGCGCTGGAATCCCATATGGGTGACAGTTCTAGTCCCAGCAGCACCGCTTCCCATCCAGCTCCCTGCTTGTGACCTGGGAAAGCAGTAGAGGACGGCCCAAAGCCTTGAGACCCTGCACCTGCATGGAAGGCCTGGAGGAGACTCCTGGCTTTGGATTGGCTCAGCTTTGGCCGTTGTGGCCGCTTGGGGAGTGAATCATTGGACGGAAGACCTTCTTCTCCTTCTCTTCTCCTCTCTGTGTATCTACCTTTCCAATAAAAATAAATAAATCTTAAAAAAATAATTATTTGAAATGCAGAAAGACAAAAACAGAAGGACAACAATCATCCATCTGTTGGTTCACTCCACCCATGTCCTCAACAGCCAGGGAGGGGCCAGGGACTCAATCCAGGTCTCCGTGTGCATGGCAGGTACCCAATTAATTGGGTTACAACCTGGTGTCCATGAGCAGAAAGCTGGAGTCAGACAGAGCAAAGATGTAAACTCTAGCATTCTTTTGTTTGTTTTTTTTATTTTTCTTTGGAAAGTCAGATATACAGAGAGGAAGATCCTTCATCTGTTGATTCACTCCCCAGTGACCACAATGGGCAGAGCTGAGCCAATCCAGAGCCAGGAGCCAGGAACCAGGAGCCAGGAATTTCCTCCAGGTCTCCTACACGGGTGCAAGGCTTTGGGCCATCCTCAACTGCTTTCCCAGCCTACAAGCAGGGAGCTGGATGGGAAGTGGGGATGCCGAGATTAGAATCGGTGCCCATATGGGATTCGGGCACTTCAAGGCGAGGACTTTAGCTACTAGGCCACCCCAACCCTGGCATTCTTAAATGGGATGCTGATGTCCCAGGTGATATGTTAACTGCTGTGCCTATATCTAAGATACTAACAAATTACCCTGTGCCATATATCAATTCTTGTTTTATATTTTTCCTAAACAGAATATCAATAAACACGTTCTTATACTTATCTCAACTTGCATCTCTGCTAAGCAAAAAAACTACATGCTATTAATATGCACAACTGAAAATACATCCTATCTAAAATACAGTCCAATAAATATTTTTAAATTTATTTATTTATTTATGTATTTCAGGTATTTATGTATCTGGACAGGCAGATATACAGACAGAAGGCAATACAAAGATCCTCTATTCTCTAGTTAACTCCCCTAACACAACCAGAGTGAGCCAAACTGACCTGAAGCTAGGAAATATTCACTGGATGGAGGCGTGGCAACATAGCCTAGGGACTAAACACCTTACACCTCCCAGGATCCCATATGGACACTGGTTCGTGTCCTGGTTGCTCCACTTACTATCCAGCTCCCTGCTTGTACGAAACAAACCGGAAAAGCAGTGGAAGATGGCCCAAAGCCTTGGGACCATGCACCTGTGTGGGAGACCCAGAAGAAGCTCCTGACTTCTGGCTTCACATTGGCTCAGCTTCAGCCATTGCGTTAACTTGGGGAGTGAACCAGAAGATGGTAGCTCTTCCTCTCTGACTCTCCTCTTCTCTGTATTATCTGCCTTTCCAATAAAAACAAATCTTAAAAAAGCAACAAAAAACAAGAACTTCAGTGGAGGATCCTGAACAGCTGATTTGACATATGTATTTAAAGCTCAACCAGAAAGCCACTGTGATAGCAGAGCCAACAAAGGATGGAATCTTGGATCAGGAATGTAATGGTGAAACAGTGGACATCAGAGGAGCAGGTCTGCAGAATCTGTTAACACGCTACATGCACAGATGTGAGCACAAAGTAAGCATCAAGGGGGCCTCCCATGTCTGCAGCCTAGAGAATCCCAAGAACAGAGTTGTACTTACCAAGAGGAGGGAGTCTGGGATAAGCGTAGCTTTGTTTTTGGATGCCTTAAGATTGACATTCATATAGTACCTGCATGAGAATCCTTTATTCAAATTCCTCAGCTATAACCTTAGTGTAAAATAACAGTCCATAACCCCTTAAGAATAATTTCTATAATTAAGTCTGAGGCGGCCTCTCAATCCCAGATCACTAAAGGCATTTCTCTTTTTTCTTCAAATCTAAGTAATTCACCTTCCTTTATCTTCCCATCCTGGAATCGAAGCTGGTGGATAAGGATGCTTGCTATGTCAGCATTTTTTTCCCTTTCACACATATGCTCCATGCTACTATCAATACAAACATGACTGCCAGAAGCAAAATATACTCTATTGTTGGAGGAAGACTTGAGTTGCCTCCTTCTCAGGCTAGAAATTCAGAAAGCAAAAAAAAAAAAAAAGTTAAACTGCACAGCTGGTGTTGTGGCATAGTGCACTAATCTTCTGCCTGCAGTGCTAGCTCCCTGTATGGCCTAGCTGTTCCACTTCCCATCCAGCTCCTTGCTAATGTGCCTGGGAAAGCAAGAGAGGATGGCTCAAGGCCATGGCCCATGCACCCACACGGGAGATGTGGAGGAAATTCGTATGTTTTGGAGAGAGGAGAAACAGAGAGATCTGTCCGCTGGTTCACTCTCCAAGTGGTTAAAACAGATGGAGCTGAGCTGATCTAAAGCCGAAGCCAGGAGCTTCTTCTGGGTCTCCCACATGGGTGCAAGGTCCCAAGGCTTTCAGGGTCTTCAACCTCTTTCCTAGGCCACAAGCAGGGAGCTGGCAAGGAAGTAAAGCAGTGGGGATAAACCTGCACTGATATGGGATCTCGGCGTATGCAAGGCGAGGACTTTAGCCACTAAGCTACTGCACAGGGCCGCTTTTTTTTTTTTAGAGCTATTTTCACATGTATCTTCAGGAAAGGGTATTCTTTTGTTGAGTAAAGAATAACTGGGTTAGAGATGGTCAGTGAATATGCATTCAGAACAAGGAAAACAATGATATAATTCTAACGTCACTTCATCTTAGACTACTATCTTCCACTGGGACCAGACAGCTCAGTTTCTTCAAACAGAACTCTTTCACAGACAAGGTTCCGTATAAAAATTCTCTTTCAATAGTAATCCTATGGAATACTCCACATTATTTAATAGTAGCCACTAGCCACCCATTGGTATCAAGCACATGAAGTATAGCCAGTCTAAATTTTGGAAGTTTATTGTGTCAATGAACTCAGAACATTTGCTTCTTCGTTTCCTGCTTTCATTTCCTCTACTTAACACAGTCTGCATACACACATACACACACACACAATTTCTTTTTTCTTATATTTCTTTCAGTTTTAAAAGCTAAAGCTATTATGTTTTGTTCAGAAAACTTTCAGGCCTGGTGTAGTAGCCTAGTGGCTAAAGTCCCTGCCTTGCACGCGCCGGCACCCCATATGGGCACTAGTTTGTGTCCTGGTCGCTCCACATCCCTTCCAGCTCCTTGCTTAGGGCCTGGGAAAGCAGTTGAGGATGATGCAAAGCCTTGGGACCCTGTGCACACATGGGAGACCTGGAAGAAGCTCCTGGCTTCAGATCGGCTCAGCTCCAGCTGTTGCGGCTGTATGGGAAGTAAATCAGCGAATGGAAGATCTTTCTGTCTCTCCTTCTCTCTGTAAATCTGACTTTCCAATAAAATAAACAAAACGTTAATTTTTTTTTTTTACTTCAGGATAGTTTTTATAAAAAAAATAATTTATACAAGTATGTAGTAAAAGAAAGAGCTATCAGGTACCCTGCACCCAACTTCACCTATTCTTAGAACTTCTCATTGTTACGACTAATTTGGTACATCTATAACTGACACTCAGCTTTTCCTATTAAGGTCTCATACTAGCATATTTGTTATAAGTAATAGGCAATATTAAGCATCTTCTAAAATTTTAACCCAAACTCCTTCTATGCCTTCCATTCCCCCCTTCCACCTTCAGTAATCAACCAAATATAGTGGCCTCACAATTGTGTTTCTCATTTTAAACTAATAAATTTGTCTTTTGGCTTTTTTACTCGGTCTGAAGGAGAGAGCTGGATCCCTCATGTAGTTATCCAACAAAATTATTCTGTATTAATGGGAAAGTAAAAGGAGTTATTGGAAAAAACAAAAATTACTGGCCCAGTGTTAAGCAGGTCTCTCGAGGCCTGTGTGCTGTGACATACGGGTGTTGGTTCAGAGCACTGACCAGGGTGTTAGTTGTGTACAGGACAGCATCGTTAAAAATAAAGAAGGAAGGGACAGAAACATTGCACCGTCATCTGGACGTCGGACTCTTCAGTGAAAGCAAGACAGAAAACTTAACGAGTAAGAGCAACAATATCTAACACGGGAGTCCGAAGCTTGGCTACTGTTAGGTTAGAAAAATAACCGAATATCTTGTCATCTTCAAGTTGCAGAAAGGCAGTGTTTTATTAACTTAACAATTCTCAGCCACATAGGATGTTACAAAAACTAAAAGATCACAAGCTATTCATATAATGGATGGCAAATAGTTATGTTTACTAGGTGTAATGGGCCAGGAACTGACTTAGATTTTATATGTATTTCATATAAAAATTCTTTCAATAGTAATCCTATGGAATATTCCACAGTTTAGTAGCAACCACTAGCCACCCATTGCTATCAAGCACATAAAGTATAGCCAGTCTGAATTTTGGAAGTTTACTGTGAAATATACATTGGATGTTGAAGACATAGCTTCCCCCCACACAGTTAAGTATCTAACACTCCTAACCTTTTCCATCATATGTCCATGGTAGATTTCCCTCAGTTCCCTCTCCCTGTGTGTTTAGTTGACCACTGCTGTGCAGCTGAAAACGTTGCTGCATGTATGCCAATACCTTAGACGCAACCTGGAATACTCTAAGTATGCTTCTTTTACCAGTAAAATTGTTCAAATGCTTTTAGTACATTTTTATAACAGTTTGTGCTATCCCTAACTTTATACATTCATAAAAAGATCATTAGTCACACAATTTTTCATTAAGCATGAGAGGTAAATGACTGCTGACATTCAGAATTAGAGGAAATCTGGGATGGGAGACTTCTCTTTCAAATACATGAATCTTTAATAAAAACGTAAGGTTAAAATAAATCTGGCCTATTACTTTCATACTCACTTAAAATAAAGCAGGGCACCTTCGCACTTTTTAGGACCTATTGTTAGCATGTAATTAGGTTACACTGTACAAAGTTTCCTGAAAAAAGTTACTAAAAAAAAAAAAGATACAGAAATTGTTGTGGAACGATGACATTTTTTTATTATGCAAACATGATTGCTTAAGAGTTAACAACAGGCAGCACAAAAACAGAATTCTCTGCCTTCCTCCGACCCTTGAGCCAAAACCAGTATGGCAGTAGGCTACTAGTACTGACAGCAGCCTGCTGCATGCCTTTGGTAACTGAGGTAGTGAAAAGGAACAAAAAAGACTGAGTCCTTCAATGAAGTGCAACATCATAACGCCAACGATGCTTAGTTCTACAACTTGAGCCTGAATCACCTTGTTAAAAAGAGATTACTGGTCTTAGCATGAGGATGGTACAGACCTGGGTATGCTGTTCTACTGTCATTATCCTGACGTCAGTACCACAGGCCATTAGTCATTAGCACTCATCTCACAGGATGGATTTTCTTCTTCAAAACTTGTGGGCCATTCTTGGCCTTTTGCTCTCCCACAAAAATTGCCTGGAATCATTTCGTCAAGTTCCCAAAAACTTTTGCTATGATTTTCACTGGAACTGCCTGAGTTTCTTGCCAACAGGTGCCCATGAACACAATATTGCCATCCATTTATTTAGTTGGGCTTTTTTTTTTCTGTAAAGCTGTTCCAGGCTTTCTTATCTATTATTAATTCCTGGCTTTTTATCACGAAGGAATAAAATATGTATTTCACATGTTCCATGCTAACAAGGACAAATAAATTTTTAAAACATTATCTGTATTTATTCATAAATTATTTATAGTTCTTCATATTAGCATTTTGGAAAAAAATCTGACAATATCAAGTTTCACAATGTGGAACAATAGAAGCCCAGTGTTGGTGAAGTTAGTATAAAATGGTATAATTCCTTCAAATAAATGGACAATTTCTAGTACATCTGAAGATTGCAGTAAGTTAAAAAGCTGCAATTCCACTCCTCGGTATATGTATCTGAGAAATCTGTATACATGTAGAAACACATTTATCACAATGTCAACTAAAGTAGTAATAACATTTAAAAAAAGCAAACAAAATCCTTGAAATAATCTAAATGTCCATCAACAGAAGAATGAATACATAAATGGTGTCCTATTCATAAAACAAAACACTACATAAGAATAGAAATGAGTGAGTGAACTCCAGCTACACATATGAAACTGGGTATTTGAACACTCCATTGTAGTGGAATGGGTGAAGCTTCTGCTTGGGGCGCTCCAATCCCAAATCAGAGTGCCAGCTCTCCTGCTGCTGACCCGGCCTCCTGCCCAGGCAGCCCAAGAGGCCGCAGACAATGGCTCACATGCTGCAGCCCCTATAACCGTGCGAGGGCTGCCTGGAGTTCCTGGCTCTGGAAGGAGCACTTGGGCAGTGAACTAGCAGGGGGAACAGCCTGCTGCTCTGCGTTACTCTACAAACACTAAAATCCCCAGGGGTCTGCACTGCAGCAATCTGGGAGACTGGCATGCAGGCTTTTTATTTATTTATTTATTTATTTATTTAATTTTTATTTTAAAGTCAGATATACAGAGAGGAGGATCCTCCATCAGTTGATTCACTCTCCAAGTGGCAGAAACAGCCAGAGCTGAGCCATTCAATAGCCAGGAGTTAGGAGCGTCTTCCAGGTCTCTCACACAGGTACAGGGTAGAACCGGCGCCCATATGGGACTCCAGAGCGTCAAGGCAACAACTTTAGCTACTAAGCCTACTAAGCCTCCATGCCATGTCCTGGCATGCAGCCTTGGTTTGAAGAAACAATAATAAAAAAAGAACCACTACCCTAGATCAAAGACAAATTGATTGAACAAATTTAATCCATGTTTGTTGTACTTAAAGTAATTACAGAATAATCAGAATACAATTCTTTAGTTAGAGAGATGAGTCCATAGAAGCTCTTATAAGTGCCAGGAAATGAGTCTTATGAAATGAGTGGGGATAAACACATAGAGTTAATGCATGAATAAAACATGCAATCAAATTCATGAACAGGTAAGAATGATGAAAGGCTGGACTACAGTGATACCAATGGTGCTTGTGTGATAGTTCAATTGGCTAATACTCCTCCATCTTGCAGTGCCAACATCCTATAAGAGCACCAGTTTGTGTCCTGGCTGTTCCTTTTCCCATCCAGCTCCCTGCCTGTGACCTGGGAAAGCAGCAGAGGAAGACACAAAATCTTGGGACCCTGCACCTGTGTGGGAGACCAGGAAGAAGCTCCTGGCTTCCTGGCTTCAGATCAGCTCAGCTTTGGCTGTTGTGGCCGTTTGGGAAGTGAACCAATGGATGGAAGGTATTTCTCTCTCTCCTACTCTCTATAAATTTGCCTTTGTTATAAAAATAAATACATTTAAAAACAAACAAAGGCTGAGAGCTCCCCATGGACATTCATTTAAATGTGATAATCATATCTTTGACAGATGTCTCTGAATGACTTGAGGCAGATTTCTGTATATTCATTCTAAGAAGATGTGAAAGTGGACTCAGAGATGTGAGGGATATTAGGTGCAAACCACAGGCTGTGGTTGGTTCCTGCAACATAACACTCAGTGACAGTGCACATGCAGGAATCTAGAGAAGTTTTGAACTGGTATGAAACAAAGATGCAAATTCTTGCTAACTTATTTTTAAGTTAGTGTTGCCAAGGTAGACCTCAAGACAATTTATTAAGGGCAAAACTTGTCTCACTAAAAATAAACTGAAAATGCAGCTTTAATGCATCTCACGTCACTCTGCATAACAGGTAAATACTTCCTCCATTAAGTCAAGGTTAACTTAAAAATTCTCACAAACACATTGGCATTGTTCTTTTCTATTCCTCTGCATAATCTTTAAAAATATTCTGCCTCTATCTTCTATACTTGACACTTTAAATAAATGATGAGCCATAGCAAACTTTTTCAACGTCTATTAAAAATTAAAAGCTTCCCAGGACTTCCTTTTTTAACAAAAGATGAGAAAGGTTACAAATCGGGTGTCCAATAATTACAAAAATGATGGACACATTGCTTTCAAATTAATATTAAGTATTCCAATAGCGGGCTAGTCATTCCAACCTCAAAGGACAGAATCAGCAGACATGCCAGGTGGTATTGGCACTACTATAGGTGGTATAATAACTAATCCAGTGTTGTCAACTTGCCTGGGTCAGCAGATGACCAGACTATCTGGGTAAACATCTTAAGGGCGGCTGCAAGGGTGTCTGGGAACAGATCAGCATTTTAGTTGCTGGACTGAGTAAAGTTGCATGCTCTCTCCATTGTGCAACCCTGAGAGCTTAAGCAGAATAAAAGTGATGGAGGAAGGGTGTGACAGTTTGAGATGCAACACTGGACAGGGATTTACTCTGCTCTCTTCCCAAGGGCCCCAGTTTGTAGACAGCTGGACATGGAATTTCTCTCTCATCATAACCAAATGGTCTAATTTCTTACATTAAGTTTCATTTTTGTTTCTACAGGTGAGTCTGTAGGTAGATGCGGATATAGCCATCTCCTGTGGGTTGCGGTAAAGTGTTACTGTGAATTACTAATATTTACCTTTTAGTATACCTGTTCCTAATGGAGACAGGCTTGGAAGCCTGGCTATGATTCAGTTTGATGCCTTGGAAGGGAAGAGACAAATCTCCTTTGTATTGGACATCAATACAAAAATCATGGATTTGACACATAGTCTGGGTTTTTACAAAGAGTCTGATTTAAGGGAAGTCGTTAACTAGAAGGGACCTTAGAGGCCTTTTAGTTCTTTCTCATTGATCTTCTACTATCTGCTTGGTG
Organism: Ochotona curzoniae; assembly: GCF_017591425.1. Classification (NCBI taxonomy): domain Eukaryota; kingdom Metazoa; phylum Chordata; class Mammalia; order Lagomorpha; family Ochotonidae; genus Ochotona; species Ochotona curzoniae. Next base: position 49,874,142 of record NW_024467119.1, read on the forward strand.
CATTTGAAATCAATGACCCTCTCCTTCAGAAACTGCTGTCATTTAAGTATCTATAACAATGAATCTTCTAATTTTTTTCTTACATCTCTAAACTACTGAATGACATGCCTACGTATTTACAATACAAAGGTAAATAAAAATTGGCCCATTTGTTCAAGGCGCACACAGTCTAGGGGGACACATAAGTAAACTAAAGGGGTAAACGTTCTGCTGAGAGATACCAAAAGTCAGCCCCAGGAGAACTTAGTAAGGTCCCCCACCCCGTGGCCCAGGCAGCAGAGAGGGGTTTTACGAAACAGTGGAACCACAAATGTGTGTGAAGGGTATTATATGGTCAAAGAACTGTATCCATTAATTCATTAATAAGTACTTGCTGAACACTTATTCTGTTCTAGGCACTTAAATGGAAACTGGGTATTCACTGGTAAGGAAAAACAGGAAAGAAAGGATTTTTTAGATTACGATTAGCAGACAGACGTTAACTGAAAAATCAGATACTTTAGGTGTAATTCTAACCTCAGGAAGTGATCAGAAGAACAGAATATGGGTTCAGGATGGTATGAGGCCTTACCCCCTGAAGGGCAGAAAACGGCAGAAAAAGGCAGGAAGGCTTCTGCGAGAAGCAATTCCCGAGCTGGCATCCAGGTTAAGGGAATGCAGTCATCCAACAGCAAGGGAAGAATTGGATTCAAGGGAGAATACAGACTCAGGGGTGGGAAGGTGAAAGAATGAAGGCAGAACGGATACTCAGGGCCTTCAAAGCTGCAGTGAGGACGCCAGTCCTCAGTCTGGTCTTGGAGACACTGAAAATGTAGAATGTGCCAACACATGTTCTGTGTTAACACCTACATACACCACATCTGAAGGACAGTATAATGTGAGAGCAAGCTTGTAAATGTTGAAGGACTCCAACACGTAATGACTGAGAAGAAAATGAACATGTACGGGAGACAGCGATTCAGAAAAGCAACAGAGGGGATGTGAGTACTGAGAAGCCAGAAAACAGATACACAAGGCCAGACAATGGTGTCTGGTGAGGAAAAGGCTAACCACCGCAGAGATGTGGGTGTCTAGGTAAGGCTGTTTCTTTCATTTTCGATTTCATATTAGAGAGGGACCCAACAGGGTATCGTAAGAGTACAGGAGTTCTGCTAGGACAGCAGGTCAACAAAGTCAACCTGGGTCAGGGAACCACTGGTGTGTGCAAGACCTGCCACTGGGAGGAGACCAGATAGAGGAGCTTGGTAAACTCCATTGTCGGGTTGCAGTCCCTGCAGGTGAGTGCAAGAACCAAGACAAGGAGCAGCCCAAACCAGACGAGGTTACAGTACCCAGCAGCATGCAGGTCAGGTCAGGGGGTGGGCCAGGCTGTACTAGTTCACAACATCCACTGACAGATCTGAGAACCAGCATGGGGTGTGGGAGGGGATGAGTTGGGCTGCATCACCAGCCAGTTCACACCTGAGCTGGGACTGGGGGCTGTGGAAGTACCCACAGGTGAATGCCAAGGGAAGAGGAGCCATGTCAGTCTGGGGGATGAGGGTGTCAGTTCTGCGAACCCCAGGCACAGAGGGGTACTTCGGCCTGCCAGGGAGGTGGGTACTGGATCCATGAACCTCAGGGGTGAGGGGTCTGGAGGGACCTGGGTCTCCTGGTCCAGGTCACTGAGCCTATCTGCATGGTGGGAGCCATGTACATGAGCCCTAGGGATGGGGGATCTGGCAGGTCCTGGGTCATATGGCCCACGGCCCTGGACTTATCTACACTGAGGGTGCTAGGCCCATGAGCCTCAGGGGTCAGGGGTCCAGCTTGGTCCTGGGTCTTCCGGTCCAGGTCCTAGGGCCCACCTATATAGTGGGTGTCAGGTCTGTGAGCCCAGGGGTTGGGGGCCCAAAAAGGCCCAAGTTTCCTAGTCCAGGTCACCAAGCCTGCATATGTGCTGGCAGATGGGCCTGTGAGCCCAGGGGTTGGAGGGTCCAGTGAGTCCCAGGTATCATGGCCCGGGGCCATAGGCCCACCTGCGAGTTGGCTGCTGAATTCGTGAGCCCCAGGGGTGGAGGGTCTGGCATGGTCCAGGTCCCCTGGCTCAGGTCAATGAGCCCACCTAGGAGAACTGGTCATCCTCAGTGTAGAGAATGGAGTACTGAGTGGCAGACCACGGAGGACATGGTAGCTCACTGACATAGCAGAGAATGGAGGGCAGAACATATAGACAACTATTCCAGTCAAACAATGACAGCCAATATCTGGGCAACTGGAGATGTGAGGTCGATGCTGTCACCCAATGGATGTTGGAAGAGATTTCTCATCCATAGATCAGTAAGATCAATATTTTCAAACCATTGTGACCCTGGGTTGACATTGGGTGGCCTTTCCCCATCCTTGGATGTTGGGATGGTAGTGAGGCTGGGTATGGCTATCCCCTTATCACCTCCCTCCCCGGACAGAAATGGGAAGAAGAAATAGAAAGCTTGAAAACAAGGATCATACCTACTTCTCCTTAACCGTAGATCCTTCCCACCCTGATCCACTATGTAAACATCATCTAAAAAAAGATTAAAACAAAAAAGTACAGGCCTTGTACACAAAAGACAGAAGAGGCAGAGCATTCAAACATGTTGAAAAGGAGCATTCGGAAGGTATAGAATCTATGGGACATGGTAACCGGGGTCTCAGGGAGGATTTTAATAGGATTTTCAACTTTACAGCACAGGAAAGACTATATAATGTTTTCCTACTCACAAAAAAAGGGAACAAAGTACTGGGAACGGCTGGGGTGTAAAAAAAGAGAAAAAGAGTATAGTAAGGAAAAATGAATTCAGCTTTGCAAAATGTTATATTTGGTAGACAGTGGAAATACCAAGCAGACAATTAGAGATGACAAGTGTGGGTCGAGACACTTTCCCACACCATCAAGTGGAAAAGGACAATGAAGGAAGAGTAATGTGCGTGCTCAACACAGATCTGTCTCCTGTGATGCCATTATGCCAGAAGGATGCTGCTCTGAGTCCCAGCTGCTCTACTTCCAATTCAGCTCCCTGCCAATGTGCCTAAAAAGGCGGTGGAAGGTGGTCTGTGTTTGGGCCCCAAATCCATAGAAGAGAACCAGATGAAACTTCTGGGTCTGGCCTGTGCAAGTCTTGCCCACTATGACCACTTGGGCATGAAGTAGCAGATAGAAGCTGCTTCTGTTTCTCTCTGAACTTTGCTTTTCAAATGGGTAAACAAATCTCAAAAAATTAAATTAAAATTCATTATACAAGGGATCTCCAAAAAGTTAATGGAAAGTGAGTATTATGAAAAAGCCACGGATTTCTATTTTTTCTAGACCAAAATAAATTCCTAATTCCACTTTTTATGATATATGATATGTCTGAAGTACTATAATACATTTAATATCTTTAAAAATCTTGCATGTTCTCTATGTGGTCTCTTATTAAACATGAGTAAACATAAAATTTGTAGCTTATATACTGAAGTGTGTGAATGTGTGGTGTTTCCCTCAAGGTGATGCAATTACTCGGGGACTCAGGCAATACTGAAATAGGAAAGGAGGCCATAAGTATCACATGTAAAGGCACCAGTGGAAAAAAATTAATATTTTAAGAAAATGAGAAAAAATATCCCTCATCTGATATACAGAATCCTGAAAGTTGGCAAATCAGAGAATAAGGTGGGGAAAATAAGGTTACGTGATATGTCACAAGTTCACACATGGTATTGCTATCCTTAACAAGATTTATAATTTGTTTAAAAAGATTAAAATACTAAGGCTTACAGATGTGAAGTTTCTTAAATTAAAATAACATTAGTTGTTGGCATGATCTGGCACGGGCATTAGAAAGCCCAACTCGAATGACAGGAAGGGAAGAGGGGCTGACAATGTGAAAGAACCGTGAAAGCAGCCTGGGAGTCTCCATCAGGGAACCTGCAAACACTGTTTAAAGCAGAAGAGAGGAAGGAAACAGGTTCAATTTGTGTAAAAAGAGACTGAATAAAATAAGACATACAAGAATATTCTTTCCATTGTGGTGTGTATGCAGATGAGATTTGGAAGTAGTGATGCTCAAAGCCATAGCAGGAGATTGCTTCAGGGGTAGAGGGTGTACGTGTGAAGGGAATTACATAAAGACAAGACAATGGAAAGTGCCATATGTAAACAGAAGAGTGAATACAGCCACGTAAGTAAAGCCAGGAAAGTAATGGAAAAATAAGGATAAAAGGTTATGGCTGCAAAGTGCAGTTTCAACAAAAGAACAGATTATTCCATAGAATGAAGGGTGAGGCTGTTGACACATATAACATCTCTGGGGTCAGATGCCAGGCAATGCTGGGAAACGCAGCAGCTAAATGTTCACCTACAAAACAAAGAACAAGGAGTACCGCTTGGTAGTTAGGGGATGGAATCCGGACACAATCCCAGCTTGCCCAAACTTTCTAAGTTCCAATTTTCAATCCATAATTCATACCAACAGTGCTCATGTCCTCATAAAATTATGGTGAGGAAAAAAAAAATGACATTACGCAAAGAACTTAAACCAGTGCTAGACAAGTAGGAAGTCAAGGCCAGGATGTGTGACAAAGACCATCTTTTCTCACAAAGCAAAAGCAAATCATTTTGCTGCTGTAGTCAAAAAAGCCCATGTTGATTCTAAACTACAGGATTCTTGGGTGGAACCACTGTGTGAGACTATGCTAAATATAAACACATATGAATGTATATCCTAAAAATAAAGCAGGAATTAAAATATAGTACAATGGGAGTGAATGTTTAGTGTCAATATGCCTGCATCTAACATTGGATGATGCCAGCTTCCTGACAAAGCAAATCCTGAGAAGCAATGATTGCTCAGGTGACTTTGTGCCACTCCTGTGACAGACCCTGGCAGCATCCCTGGACCCTGTCCTTGCCCGCTCTGACCCCAGCCACTGCAGACATCTGAGGAGTGAATCAGTGGATGATAACTCTCTTGTCTCTCATTCTGTTTAGTTAATAAAATCTTTAGGGGATGGTCCTGTGGCATCTCAGGCTAATCCTCTGCCTGCAGTGCTGGCATCTCATATGAACGCCAGTTCTTGTCAGCTGTTCCACTTCTGATCCAGCTCTCTGCCCATGACCTGGGAAAAGAGCAAAGGAGGGGAGACAGAGAAGCAGCTCCTGGCACAGCTTCCAATCAGCTCAGCTCTGGCCATTCCAGCCATCTGTGGACGGAGGACCTCTTTCTCTGCATCTCCTCTGACATCTGCCTTTTAAGTAAAAATAAATCTCTGAAAAAATAAAATATTTAATATTAAACACAACTGGGTCTTCAGTCTGAGAAAAAATAATTAGGTCAAAAGTCAATACAATACAGAAGATTTCTTATACTGTCCAGGGGAACGTTAAGATGGCCAGGAGGTGGAGTCCTCTAGAATGTGTTGCCAAACAAAACTCCAGAGTGAAGGATGACTCATGAGGTCAATAAAGCTCACTACTTAGATATTTAATTCCCTCTCATTTAATCACCAAATTACCTTGAGTACTATGTTTTTCAACTAATCTCAGTATTGTTATTGACATCTTGACTAGTCAACAGATATAAAATGATTGAGCTTTGCAGCAGTTTTGTAAGTTTAAACATTGGTCATTCTAGTTTTGAGAACGGACAGGGTAAAATCGGTCATTCTAGTTATGAGTTGCTTCTGGGACACAACGCTACGCCCTCAGGCCTTCAGGGGCAGAGCTTAAATCAGGCTAAGGAAACTCAGAGTGTCCACCTAGGGCTACTGCAGCGACAACTAAGAGTAAATTACGTGTTTTGATTTCTAGCTACCTATCCAGACCTATGCCTGACAGGAAATCAGGAGACAAAAGATAACAACGAAGTAAGGGCGAAGTCTAATCCTGTGGTGTAAATCAAACCACATGCACCTGTCTATACGTGCTTACTGGAAACCGCACAAACAGTATTAAATAAGTGGATCACAAGACTCACGGAAGAGGACTGCCAAAAATCTATCTCCACGGATTAAAAGACACAGGATCAACATCACTATTATGTGGTTTCAGATCATAGTCTCCCCAAACCCACAGACTGTCAGGACCTCAAAGGCTTGCTCATGCAGCCCTGCAATGGACACAGTGCAGATGTAGCTGCTACTTTTATGGAACACCTACAGGCACATTGCAACCACACCTAGTCACTCGCTGCTTCCTGCCACTTCTGTATGCCACCCCCAAACGTCCCGCGAGTAGAGACAGTTTGTAGAATCATTGCGGGGTGGTGCTGGTGGTGGGGAGATCCCACAAGCACTACATCATGTAGCCCAAAGTCACACACAAATAACTTTTCTGCTGATCCATGTAGAATGTAAGACTCCACCTGTAAGAGATGGAATGTAAGGAATGCAACATGCTGGGACCAACTCCTTGGTGTGGCAGGTTATAGGGTGGCACCTGCTTCAGTTCCAGACCAGATCCCTGCTGCTGTACCTGGTGAAGCAGTGGAACATGGCCAAGTGCTTAGGCCCCTGCACCCAGACACCTGCAAGAAGCTTCTGGCTCGGCCTGGCCCAGCCTGGCAGTTGCAGTGAATTGCAGAGTGAACAAACAGATGGCTGTTCTCTCCTTTTCTCTCCCTTCCTCACTCAGCAACTCTTTCAAATAACTAATTTCCAAAAATTTTTGAAACGTACAAATAATACAGCCAAGTATCTAATCCTTTAGGCAAGCCTACTGAAGCAGCTAGATAATATAGCTGCATCCCCACACAAACATACAATTTCCACTGTGGGGACACTTTATGCAAGGCATTAGCCACTTCGTATGCTCAGGCAACACAAGGTCTGATGAATGAATAAGTTACCAAAAGATTCAAATTAAAAATCATTTGGTTTCAGTTTGTTTACATCACAACTTATTTTTGAACTCTGTCAGCTAGATGGGACAGATCCAGGAAATTCACAAATCTGTCTGAGAAGGCTTCTTCCTTACCCAAAGTAGCCTGGTCTGGATTTTCAAATTCCAGGTTTCAATTCCTGGGAGAAACTTAATAACAACAAAACCAACACTGAAGGAATTTGCCTCATGTTTTTAAATTTATTTATGAAATAAACACAAAATTGAAATACTTATTAAATGTGTGTGGTGTGCATAGCAAAATACAAGCATATTCCAGTTTTACTTAACTGAGGTCCACTTTACCTAGCAATACAAGGCACATGCGTAGCAAGCAGGACACAAGAAATCCTCGAGTTTCCCAGAAAAAAACTTCTACGAAAAGAAGGCTGTAAATACCATCAGAAACCTAGCAATTTGGCAAGCCTTTTGCACCTATCAAACAATTCATCAGAGTCCAGACTCATTTTACCCCAGCAGGCAAATGCTTCCTGTATAAAATCCATCAACTTTTCCAGCCAGTCACGTACTGACAGGTGCTAAAAGACGGATCAGCAATACTGGCTTTGGCATTAAACCCAACCCGACGCTGGGTGTGTCCAGGAGGCCGTGCAGCCGGACCTACTGCCCCCGAGAGCGGGGTGCTTCTTCTAGACGGTGCCTCCCGTGACTGCCCGCGTGACTCGGCACCCCACCGAAGTCCAACCCGCCTCCTCCTCGCCCCAAGCTCTCTCCCAGCCAGGGCCTCCTTGCAATCCCCAGACTAGGGCCTCCAGGATGCCCCCTTGCTAGTCGCCTGCTCGGTCCCCTGCAGGCCAGAGGCACGCTCCCCCGGCCCCCATGCCAGGGGCCGAAGAGGAGGAGTCACTGGAGACCCGGTCCCTCCCTCCAGCGGGGCTTACCCTCCGCCGCCTCCTACACGCTGCAGCCGCCCCGCTTCCTTGCGGAGCAGCCCGAAGCACTGTGTCCAGCAGCAGTTCCCCATCGCATGCCGCCCGGGGCCGCCGTTCCTCCACCTCCTCCCGCTCAAAGCCCAAACCCAGCTCCGGCAGCCGCATCCGCGCGGCACGAGCCGAGGGGGCGGGGGTGGCTCGGGGACCGGGAACACACAAGGAGGGACGCGGCGCTCGGGAACAAAGGCAGCGGTTACTCCCGGGGCCGCCAAGCCGCCGCGCAAGGGAGGAGCGCCGGGCTGCGGGCTCCAGGCTCCTGCGCCGTCCGCATGGCCCCTCTCGCCCTGGCCCCCCGGGACAACACCGGTGACCGCCTCCAGCCGCCGGGGAAGGCCGGTCCTGGGCGAGCGGGACGCCCAGGCCCCGCCTTCCCGCGCGTCCCGGCTCGCGCCCCGCCGCCGACGGCACCACACCCCCGGCTTCTCCGGGCACCCCATTGGGCGTGCGTCCGCGACGGCGCCGCCTCATCCGGCGCCCGCTTCTGACGGCACTTCCGCCAGCTCCCGCGGAGCTGAGCCGCCGTTTCTGCACCTGTTTCAGTCTCTGTATGTTGGTGGACCTCGACCCGGCCTACTGCTGTCCTCTTGGTGCCATGCTGGCCGCGTGTCCTTGGCTCAAGGCTGCGCTTTGTGAGCGCGCCCCTGGCGTTTGCTAACAGTGCACTTACTAGTGGGGAATAACAGTCGGGGAGTGGGGGGCGCTTGATGGAAGTTACTGGGAACACACCAAGAATGCTTTACTTCCCAAACTTCCGTGTGAACCTTGTGGGCAAACTCATTCAAAATCAAACAGTTGGGGCTGAGGAACTGTTGGCATCCTTGGGAATTTGAGGGATCTTGTTGAACAGGTTGTTCAGCTCTGCTGCCTGGGGACCGAGAGAGCTCCTGGGGCGCGTCCTGCTTTGTGCCTAGTTGAGAGTTGTTGGCCGTTTTTCTGAAGATGAGATGTAAGGAATGGTCTGGTGGGTAGACAACATGCCTCTGTTGACCAACCAGACATGCCAGCTGTAACCTGTTTCAATTCAACCAGGCAAAAGTCAGTGTGTTCTTAAAATTTGTTGTTAGTGATAAAAATGTTCAGTCACTTTCTTGAAATCTAGACCGACCAGGTTTTGAGTCTTAGCACTGCCACTTAACGGGTTTTCGGGTCCAGTATTTACTGGAATAGCCCGCGCTGGGCCACTGGGTTATCACCTCAGTACTGACTGATGCTGTCCTCGTTAATGAGTGAAATGGTGCTGACAGAGATGCTATGGGATGTCTCTGGGTTAGATTCCCAGCTTCCTGCCACGCCACACCCGTGGCAGGAGATGGGAAATGGTTCCCTGTCGCCTTTGTGGGAAGCCGGGATTGAATTCCTGCTCCCACTTTGGTCTGACTTAGCCCCTGCCTTTGGGGGAACTTGGGGAGTGAACTAAGGGACAGGGAATGCTCTGTCTCGGCCTCACAGATAGAACCACAGAATATGTAAATCCACTGTAGTTAACTGGCACACTCACCCTGTTTACCGCAGCTGAGCAACGCAGTGAGTGCCCTACACATGATCACAGACTGCCGAATCAAAAGCCAGTCTCCAAAGCTTACACACTGTGTAATTTTCTAGAATAGTCTAGAAATACCAGAATTGTGCAGAGTGTGTGGTTGCTGGGGCTCAGGGAATGGGAGTGGATCCCTGTGGGCATCAGAAGTCAGTATCCTGAATGTGCCACTAGCCTGTGGTTTTATAAGACATTACCTTTAGTGAATGATAGGTTAACAGAACATACAAGTGGTGAACACTTCTATATTCTTAAGAGTGCATGCCACACTAGTTATCTCAAATAGAAGCTCAGTTAAAAAGGACAGCTTGTTAACGGGTCATTATTAAAGGTAAGTGTCACTGGAATGCTGGACTCTAAGCCATTCTCTAAACCTACGATAGGAGGGAGAATGATGGAGACGTGACCGTTGCTGAGGGACTGAAGTATTGTTACAGTACAGGATGCGGGAGGATGGCAGGGGAAATCCCTGAGCCTAAGGAACTTTATCATGAAAAATAAAGACTTTAATTAAAAATAAAAAGTAGCTGTCATTAAGAAATTAGTGTTTTGGGCCCAGCGGCGTGGCCTAGTGGCTGAAGTCCTCGCTTTGAACGCCCCGGGATCCCATATGGGCGCTGGTTCTATCCCAGCAGCCCCACTTCCCATCCAGCTCCCTGCTTGTGGCCCGGGAAAGCAGTCGAGGACGGCCCAAAGCTTTGGGACCCTGCACCCACGTGGGAAACCCGGAAGAAGTTTCTGGATCCTGGCTTTGGATCGGCATAGCATCGGCCGTTGCGCTCACTTGTGGAGTGAATCATCAGACGGAAGATCTTCCTCTCTGTCTCTCCTCTCTGTATATCTGACTTTCCAATAAAATAAATAAATCTTAAACAAACAAACAAAAAAAAACAACTATAGGGGAGTGGTGCTGGCATTGTGGCATACAGGTCAAGCAGTGGAAGATGTCCTGCGTGCTTGGACCCTTGCACCCACACGGAAGACCCTGATGCAACTGGTGGCTCCTGGCTCCAGTCTAGCCCACTGCTGTCCACTGCAGCCATCTGGGAAGAGAACCAGCAGATGGAAGATCTCCCTCTCTCTCCGCCCACATTTCTTTCTCTTTTAAATAAGTAAATCTTTCAAGCAAAAACAAATAATTAACAAACTTGGGGGCCCATCACCAGCTGCCTATACCTTCTGGTCCATGTGTATGTAGTTTCATCGGTTGGTCTGCTTTACTGAGTTTAATGCATGCCAAATAATTTGCTTCGTTCTCTACTCACCAAACATTGATGGTTCACAAAACGCAGGCTAGTAGGAGCAGTCAGACGCCCAACATGAAGGGCTTCCGCTGGCAAGAGTTGTTCCAGATTTCTCTTGCCTAGCAGGAACTCTCCTTTAATTACTTCCACAGAAAACTTTAACATATGGAATTATTAGGGAAGTTAGTGATGGCTAATGCTAGAAGGAAAGTGTACAATAGAAAAGTAAAAGTGGCTGTCAGTTCTATAACTGAGAAAAAGTAAAAAAAGAAAAAAAAGGAATTTAGACATTTAAGGGAAGGCTGTACCTACAACACAGATAACTTACATGTCTGGAATATGCAGGCGCCGTAGAAGCGTGCTGCCCGCTATTGTGAGGGAGGTGGATAGATGTCCGTGAGGACTAGGGGGCACTCTTCACCGTGGACAGCATCGCCAGAACTCCTTCCTGCTGACCTAGTGGCCACCGTTTGAGGAAAACTTCGCGGGGGGTGGGGGGGGGGGGGGACACATTCCGTTCCTTAACTGTCTCTGCAGCGCCCTCTAGTGGAGGATCTTAATATAGACCCAGCCAGGAACAGAAGTTCTATCATCAAAAAGTCAGGGCAATACCTGGCACAGGTTTTATTATTTTCCTAGGAACAAAAGGCAAGCTTTGGATACACAGAGAAGACGGGTTAATGAGGCGAACCCTGAATAAAGCCAGAACACTTGGAGGGTCTTCACTCTGGCTTAAGGAAATGATTAGGGGAGGAAAAAAAGCCACCGACTCCATAGGAATTAAAAAGAAAGTTCGTCAGTAGTGAGAATTTATGATTAGAAAAGAAGCCCTTCCTTCTTTCCAGGAAAGAGCTGAGATTTACCTGAAACTTGGTGCCTTGGAGCCCCTGGCTAAGAAGTTAACAATGTAAATTAATTCGGAGCAGTACTGTCCTTGAACTTTCTCAAAAAGTAAAACCCAAAAACCCAAATCGCCCTGAGAAGACCAGGGGGAGATGGCAGAGGGTTCCCTGAGGAATTCCACACGGAACATAAGTCTACATTCACAGCCGTGGCTGGGTACCGGCAGACATTGAGGAAAGAACTCCAGGAATCGTACAGACTGAGAAAAAGGCAAGCACAGGGACACTGTAGCCCAGCATGCCGGAAAGAAATCGGCCTTAGCTGTTAAGGCAGCTGATGAAAGTGAGTGCCACATCAGAAAACCTGGGTTGGGTTCCTGGCCATGCCACCTGTCTCCAGCTACCTGGTGCAGCTTCTGGGTGCTGACTTCAGCCTGCCTCAGCCCTGGCTGGGGCACACAGTGCAGTGAGAGCTTCCTGTCTCTCTGCCTCACAAATAGATAAATAAAAAATTATTAACAGGCATGCTTATTCTGGCTAATGTCACAAAAAAACAAGACGAGGAAATGCAAAAGAACCATTATAACAACTGAAAAATGAAAGCTGCTAATTCATGGAGGGGCTGGCATGGTAGTGTTTCAGAACAATCCCGCACATGTGGCACTTAGACTGTGTATGGGCGTTGGTTCACATCCCAGCTGGTTCGTTCTGGTCCAGCTCCCCGCTCACGGCTGGAGGGCGGTGGAGGACGGCCTCCACCCCTGGGCCCTCGCACCCGTGTGGGAGAGCTGGCTTCACGGTGGCTCCGCTCTACCCGTTGTGGACATTTGGGAAGTGGAACAGTGGATGGAAGGTCTCTCCCTCTCTTTACTGTTCCCTCTCTCTGTGTAACTCTGCCTTTCAAATAAACATAAAAAAAAAAGAAATTTAAAAACAAAATTAATTAATGGGAAGCTTTGTGCTTCCAGGTAAAGAGACGTGAAAGATGTAAGGTAAGAACACTCCTCCTCCCTAGTCCCAGTTAAAACTATGGACAGCAAGGAGTAAAACACAAAACAAAGGCTTGGATGTACTGAGAAATAAAGCATGCCTGGGTACCTAGAAAGCCCTAGCACTGAGGAATAATGTGCCTGGTTTGAATGTGGACAGAAGAGAAACTAAACAAAATCAGGCAACAGTCGGCTGAGAGGCACTGCAGTCTGGAATTGCCTGTAGTGGATTTCTGTTTTTCCAAAAATGGCCTTATTTATTTATTTGAAAGTCAGATATACAGAGAGCAGAAAGAAACCGAGAGGAAGATCTTCCATCTGTTGATTTACTTCCCAAGCAGCCGCAACGGTTGCAGCTGAGCCAATCCAAAGCCAGGAACCCAGAGACTCTTCCGGATCTCCCACACGGGTGCAGGGTCCCAAGACTTTGGGCAATCCTCGACTGCTTTCCTAGACCACAAGCAGGGAGCTGGATGGGAAGTGAGACCTCCAGGATTAGAACCGGTGTGGATATGGGATCCTGGTGCATGGAAGGTGAAGACTTTAGCTTCTAGGCTACTGCACCCGGCCCCCAAAAATGTTCTTAATTATATCTATTTCTTTATGTGAACATGATTTGTTCTCTTCAACATTCATGTGGGAATTTAATCCCTATTATGATATATTAAGAAATGAGACCATGTGGGACTATTAGGAGGGGATTAGAGTCTGCCCTTATAAATGGAGTAATCCTTCCATGTGATTCATGGATCAATGAGCTCAAGAATAGATTGGCTGGGTCCAGTGCAATGGCATAACAGGGCGATCCTATGCCTTCAGTACCGGTATCCCACATGAGCACCAGTTTGTGTCCCAGCTGCTCCATTTTTGATCCACCTCCCTGCTTGTGACCTAAGAAAGCAACAGAGGATGGCCCAAAATCCTTGGGCCACTGTACCCATGTGGGAGACCAGAGAGCAGCTCTTGGCTCCTGGCTTCAGATCGACTCAGCTCCAGCCACTGTGGATACTTGGGGAGGGAGCCAACAGATGGAAGACCTCTCTTTCTGTCTCCTTCTCTCTCTCTAAAATCTGCCTTTCAAATAAAAATATTATTATGTTTAAAGGAATGGATCTGCTTTAAAAGACAGCCTGGTTAGGCCTTTCCTATGCTTCTTGTCTCTTGGCATGTAATGCCTCTAATTTGCTACCTCAAGATTCTGCAAATAGCAAGAATATCAGATGCTACCCCTAGCATCGCAACAAAATGAGAGTATTTTCTTTAAATTTAATACAGTCCGTGGTGTTATTAGCAGCAGAAAACTAAGACACTCATACTATAGTGTCATTTTTTCCACATTGACATTCTTTAGAGTCCTGATCCCTGCCTTGAGGCTGGTCTGGTTTCAGACAATAACAGAAATAATTATGCGTTAGTTCTAAGTCTCCAGGGAGGCAACAGCGCCCTCTACTGAGCACTACATCCTAAAGCACTCACTAAAATGCACGCAATAAAGATAATGCGTATGTACGCACACATACAACTTCCCCCCAAAAGTAAAAGCAAAGAAATAAACAAAATGTCAAGACCAGCGTCTGCCTGGCCATCTCAGGACACATGGCTTTGTAAACCTGATTGCAACGAAGAGTCCTGAGAGCTCGGGCTATGGAAGAGTCCCTTGGAGATGCTGTGAGTGTTCCTTAGCCAAGGCTGCAGCTGACAGTCGGCCTCCAGCAGCATCAAGCAACAGGCTTGTTGGCAGACATGAGGCACGTCTCAGAGGCTCCTGCTCCTGGCTACTGCATCCCTTCAGTCTAAATATGAAATCCCTGAGCATAAGGAAACACTTCTCTTTATTCCAAATCTTTGGCAGGACCCGGCAGATTTCTCTCTGACCACCTTGACGCAGTCTCACCCCCTTTTTGCATGGACACTCAAGCACCCCACTAAGAATTCTGTAATCTATTGAGGCATTGTTGTTTGCCCCTGTGAGATGGCTTTTGCAACCAATGTGAGCTTAAGAGTTAATGTTACTGATAATGTCTTGGTGAGTGGGCCTTTAACTGCACACAGGAGTACAATTAAACCATGTCGTTTCTGGACACCTTATTGTGTGCCTACCCATTTCCCTGAAAGCTGGCTCAGACATATGGCATGCCTTCTGGGAAACGGCTTGATAAGAATTTTACAAACAAATGGAAGTGATGCGAGTATGAGTGGAAACTGCTATAGTTACAGTGACCTTAAAGGTTAGCCCGTCCTTGCAACTCTTTAGAGCATAGAAAATGTAGTTGTTTTAGCTGCTTTCATAATTTTTTAACTAGAGGAAGTATAGGGTGATTTAATTAATATCATAGAGATATACTTTGGATTATTGTTTGATTATTTATGAAGTTGTAGAGCCTGCAGTTGCAGGGGGATTTAATGTTTGAAACTTTTTGTCTTGGATCTTTATGTTTTTTTTTTCTCTTTTGTTGTATTTCTCCCACTAAGTGATAGATAAGTTGTGAAAATAAAATGCGGTAGGAATGTTTTACTGATTAGTAGGCAACCATCTGCTGTTCAGGACATCTTGGCAAGAACCTGAGAGCTGCCTGGTATATAGATGGACATGGTGGCTTCTCAGCTGCCTCAAGGAAACCCAGGAGATGTGCAGTACAGTCAGAGTGCAGAACAAGACGAAACAAGGCCAAAGTAAATGCTGTCTCCTGGCGAGTACAAAATAGAACTCTTTGGTTTTTCTGCTGCCAAGGAAATTACAAAACCATGGCATTAACTGTCCCTAAGCTGTTGAGGCATTTTCACACTGGTTGGTAGGTAGCTGCAGCCCAAGCAGCTGGGTGTCCTTGGTGTCCTTGTCTCATGGTGTCAGCCACTCTAGTTTTTTTTTTCCCCATAAGTTCCTCCTACATATTTCCTTAAAATCCAATGACTTAAAGGTTCCTGCCTGACATACAAGGAGGCTTGAACGACTTTGTGCCATCCTGGTCATTGGTGTCTCATTTGCTTGGTTGGGCTAAAGCATTTCTCAAGTTTGCTCTCCCAGGAATTGCTATTAAGACTCCTTAAGGAACTGGCCGATTGATTGCTTAAGTCACCTAGCTCCAGGACGGGGTGGGGCTGCAGGCATTATAGGGGCAGTTTGTACAGGTTTGTGGCTGCTGACCTACTGGACTGCAAGGCAACCCACTGCTTTCCAGTGTGATAGCTTGGGTACACGTGTCCTTCAGGTCCATCATGAGTGTGAGCAAGAGGTAGTAGCACTTTGATCCTGGAGGGCCCTTGGACTTTGAGAAGCCAGAAAGATGCAGAGAAGTCAGTTAACAGCTTGGGAAAGCTGCCTTAGACCTTGACCAGGGGCTGCTGGTTTTTCCACCATAGATTCTGTGACAGACAGGACATGGCAGATGCATAAACACATCTGGAGCCAGAGAATGCCCTTTGATTTCATGCAATATCACTGTAAGCATTAATTAACTCATTTGTGTAATAGAGTCATCATGATCATTCTTATTTTACAAATGTTGACATTGGAATATAAGAGGGATTTTTAAAATGTGGGCTGAAGAGTTGGAATTTAAACACAGCTTAGACTCAGAACTAGTGGCAATCATTGGATTACTTTGTTTCTGAGGTGTATCCATAGGTTCAGTTCATTATTCCAATACGGGATACTAGAGATAGTTACTGCATAAAAAATATGAAATGGCGGGCCCAGCACGATAGTGTAGTGGTTGGTATCCTCACCTTGGACACACTGGGGTCCCATATGGGTGCCAGTTCTGGTCCTGGTGGCCCTGTTTGCCGTCCAGCTCCCTGCCTGTGGCCCAGGAGGGCAGTCGAGGATGGCCCAAGGCTTTGGGACCCTGAACCCACGTGGAAGATCCAGAGGAGCTCCAGGCTCCTGGCTTCAGATTGGCTCAGCTCCAGCCATTGCGACCGCTTGGGGAGTGAGCCATCAGACAGAGGATCTTCCTCTCTATATATCTGCCTTTCAAAAAATATATAAATATATATATATCAAATGGTACTGTGAGGATTGGAAAGAAATATAATGAAGGTTAGTGTTTTAAACATTAGTAAGTGTTAATATCGAGAGAAATTCTGGATGTGTTACTATTGATTTAGTGGGGATTTTGTTAATAGCAATTTAATGTGCTTCCCTATGGCGAATCAGGCTAGGAGAGGAAAATTATTCAGCGAGGGACAACTGTGTCCAATAAAGATGGTAACAATTCAGGAAACGATTTGGAAGTTACTAGAGTGCTCTGATGAATGATATACATAACAATGTATTGACGAGCAGCTTTGCACAGTTAAGGATTTAGTTAATTTAGAGAACAAAGTATCTTCAATATTTGCATATGTTTAGTCATATATGAATCAATTTAGATGATCACAGCTGTAAAATGCTATTGATATGACTATATAAATTCATGAAAAGGGGAGAAACATCCAATCAGTATGCTTCTAGAGATTGGTAATTGGTAGTTACACATGGGTTTCTTCAGTCATCCAGAGAAACCCCCTTTAGTGTGAACTCCTTGAGGACAGGGATTTGCAATGTGTTACAAGGTATCCATGTTTGCTCACAATTGAAACCCTAGCTACCCATGCAGTGCCTGGCATTTGGCAAATGACCAAAAAGTGTCAAATAAACAAACTAACAAATATGAATTCATTTGCCACTGCAGGAGTCTGCTCCGGTAAAGTGAGCTATCTGAAGTGAAAATGTTTACGGAAAAGCTAGGATCTGAGCTTAGGGTACTGACAGCTAGCCTCGTGCCACTTGGCAATGTTCCAAGTCAGCCTCTTCTTTTTCTGTCATCTCTCGCACTTTTGTTCTAACAGACCAGAACTTGCAAGAAGAGAAGAGGTGAACTCAGGTCTACTGTTTTCCTACATGATTAGAACCAATGTTGAGGATATTAAATTAATGACTTTGTGGGAGATTTTATTATTGTTTGATAAGTATGGGCATGGGTATAGAGCTTGGATAACTCTGAGAAAGACATGTGTCGTGAATTAAAAGGAGATGGGTTTATGGGCTCTAACAGGATGGCTGTCTAGAAGGTTAACTTGGTGTACAAATAATCCAGCATTAACATTGTTTCTAATGTAATCACCTTTCCTAGTTATTTATTAAACAGAAAGCAAACTCGTCCTACTAATCTCCTTTCCATGCTGCTGTTCCACTACTTTCTTTTTTTAATATTATGTTGATACCAGTGATTGTGGATTGGGTGGTAAAAATGTCCGTGCTACATTGCCAACCTCACTACAAACACAAACGTACCTGCATGGTCACTTGGAATCCTAAAGTGGTTTCACGTACTGTTACGGGTGTACCTTACAAAAGACCACAGAAGCCAATTTAGAACTGGGGAGTCTTTGTTAGACAGCTGGGTGCTGTCCCCACTCGGAAGAGGCAGAGGGAGATAGCCCCGACGTGTCAGGACAGTGAACTTTTAAAGGAAACAAAACACCCACATCCTGGTGGCCTTTCCATTGGCAAGCAAGCAAGCAAGGGCACAGAAGCTACAATGAGCAGGTTAGAGCCAAGATGAGCAACTCTGTAGTTCTAATTACAGTTTAACTTCTTGGAAATTGGTTTCGTTTTCCATGGGGGTTGATTCCTAGGATGCAGCTCCTCCTTAGGGGATGGGGGTCAGTCTAACCTAAGCCATGACCTGGGCAGACACTCACTTTGTAATTTTTCTCCCTGTCACATTATGTCACTTTTTTTTTCTCAAACAGGTAGGTTAGACTTACAGATATGAAATCTGACATGAAAAAAGGTTAGATACTCACCACATTCTCAAAACGAGCACACAATAGTTATGACTTGGGCCCCCGCTGGATTTCGAAAATCATTTTTCCTTTATGCTTCTGGAGGATGAGTGTGAGTTGGTGAATAGGAAGGCAAAAGAGAAGTCTCAAGCAGTGCTTCTCTTGGTCTTAAAACACCATTTGCTTTGTTGGATTTTAAGCTTTGCATTTGTTCTCTTAAGGTTAGAGTCTAATAAGTTCCAGAACTGTGTTGGTGCTTTAGGACACGGTTGCACATCCAGAAACAAGCACAGCGTCACGCAGTCTGCTCTACACACACCTGCCGGTGAATGAACGTGTACGTCACAGTGGACTTTAATCCACGGGCCCATTGTGGTTTAGATCTACGCTTGCGGGTGAGTGTGATTGAAAGGATTGTCTGCTTGTTTGACAGTTCATATAGTATGTTTGCCTTAGCCATAAAAAACCTCAGATTTGTGGAGTGCATTGTACTTATAATATAACATGTTTTATTTGTATTTCTATCTACATGCTAGATATAAAAAGTCTTCTAAAAGAGGACTTGTGAATACACAGATTTATGGATCTATAAAGTACATTAACATTTCTGTCTTTGTTATTTCGTTTTATGACACAGTTTCATAGGCTCTGGGATTCTCCCAACCTCTCCCCATGCCCTCCTTCCCACGGTGGATTCCTCCACATTGTTGCAATAGTACAGTTCATATCCAGTCATGATTCTTTTATTGCAACCATGTACCATGCACGGAGTCCAGCGTCTTATTGTCCAGATCAATTCAACAGTTTCCTTGGGAGACCAACCCTGGTCTGAAAGCAGAGCTGGCAGAATATCATCCTGTCCAATGAAAAGCCACAACACAATATTGACAACAATTTACAACATTATGGAGTGGATTGACATGAATTGACATGGTACTGAGTGACCAATATGTTAGAAAATGCAAGTTCTTAACCACATCCTGTGACTACTTCATTGACATTGCAATTTTAGTTTATACACAACCATCTGCTATACACCTTAAAATGGCTATAGGGTACTATTCAGCTGTCTTGTGTCGATTTTTATTTTTACATTTAGCAGTTTATAGTATTGAAGCATAATTTTTACTGAACTTGGTGAATTTTAGGATAGTCCAAACTGGCTTATAACTAACAAGACATGTGTTAACAATTGAGGCACAGAACAGCTTTAGGAGGGATGTGCAAAGAAATCTTCAATACCTTACTGAGGAGTAACTAATCTTTGTGTCCTACTTAGTAAGATATATGTGAGTCCAAACTGACAGTTTCCTGTCTGGTTCTAAACTTTCTTTATTGGTCTCTGTGTATCTAATCTAATTATTTTTGGGGGGTAGGGCCTCCAGAATGACTCTGATGGTCATTGCAACAGAGGGTGGAGATCCAAAGTTGGAACTAAGCAAGGACCAGAGAAAGCTTCCCTCCCAAGTCCCGAAGGAAGTTTACTGTTCTGTTTCTGAGGACATCTCAGGGCTTCTGGCCGTTGTTCTGATGACATTAGATCCTGTGAGGAAGGATCTGGGCATCTTCCATCCCATGTGGGAGATGCGAGAGGGAGTGGATGACCTCAGAGTTCTTGGCCTCCAAAGGCACTCCAATTCCCTGTGGTCTCCTTGGCAGTTGGGATATATAGTCCTGGCTGAGGATCCAGGAGTCTCCAGGGTTGGGGTACAAGCCTCCTCCTGTCCTCTTGCTCCACTCTGGGGTGCCCCCCTGCTTTGTGCATATGACCTCCTGTTAAGAGGTTGTCAGGATCGCTCCTGATTCCCACTGTATATCCTTATAGTTTTGCTAATGTCTAATGCTGATTTGAGTCTGTTATCTATAAGTTACCTGATATATTCTTGACAGGTTATTCTTAATATCTCCCTTACACATTCTTTTTTTAAATTTTAGCAGTACTAATCTTTTATTATTAATTAAGGGCAGAACAGAATACATTTCTAGATCTTCCTCACACATTCTAAGAAGGTGGAAGATTTCTCTGCTCTCCCAACCCATAATGAAATAACATAGATTATTAAAAGCATATTAGATTTTACAGTTCTTTGATATAGATCCTGAGCAGTCTGACTGTCATTGACTGTTGGTTCATTCGTTACATCACAATATCTTATTGCATGTGATTCGGGCTGTTTGAAGTTGAAATAATATTACAGTTTACAGGTACTATTTTTCGGATCGACATCATTTCATCTTAAATTAAGGCAAACATGTGGTATCTAATCTTATGGGATTGGCTCATTTCCCTCAGCATAATGGTTTCCAGTTGAGCCCATTTGGCCACAAAGAACTGCATTTCAATTTTTTTTATAATAGCTGAGTAGTATTCCATGGAGTAGATGAACCATGGTTTTCTTATCCAGTCTTCTGTTGATGGGTATTTTGGTTGCTTCCAAGTTTTTGCAATTATTGATTGTGCTGCTATGAACATAGGGGTGCATGTTGGTTTCTGGTGTAACAGGTGTTTTGGATATATTCCTAGGAGTGCTATTGCTGGGTCATACGGTGTGCAGATTTTCAGTTGTTTGAGTGTTCTCCATACTGATTTTGACAGAGGCTGTACCAACCTACAATCCCACCAACAGTGGAGAAGGGTTCCCTTTTCCCCACATCCTTGCCAGCAAGTGTTGTTGGTGGATTTTTGTATGTGAGCCATTTTTACTGGCATATTTGGCATAGTTTGAAATTATCATTTCAAATGGAATGATGGAAAGGAAGTTATGTCATGTTATTCTTCAAGTTATATTTGAAACTTGCACAATACGAAAGATGAAGGAAGTGTTTAGAATTTTATCATTAGGGAGAAAAATATTTTCTTTTCTTTAAAGACTTACTTTTTTATTGGAAAGTCTGATTTATGGAGAGAAGGAGAGACAGAAAGAAAGATATTCCATCCACTAGTTCATTCGCTGTTGGCTGCATTGGGTGGAGCTGTGCCGATCCGAAGCCAGGAGCCAGGAACCTCTTCTGGGTCTCCCACATGGGTGCAGGGTCCCAAGGCTTTGGGCTGTCCTCAACTGCTTTTCCAGGCTACAAGCAGGAAGCTGGATGGGAAACAGGGCTTCCAGGACATGAACGATGCAAAGTGAGGACTTTAGCCAGCAGGCTACCGCGCCGGACCCAGGCAAGACGTGTTTATTCTGCATTTCAATTTTCTCTGCTATAAAATATGGATAACAAAAGAACGAGCTAAAGAAATTGTGTGAAGATTAAATAATTAATACATTTAAGCCACATAATAAAGTACCTGGCACATATAATTACTATTTAAACTCGGGCTTGTAATATTTGTAGTTGATTATTAATTTTTAGATTAAGCGTGACTTTTATGTGGAAGGCTTTCCTAAATTTCCTAAAGCAAAGGCCTCCAACTGGTCTCTTTGCCACTCTTTGTCATGGCTTCAGTCACTGGTTTCCCATTTGTGATATTAGGGTTTTTTTTTTTTTCATCTCAACCTACACAGGTCTTATTTATTTTAAATATACTTAACTTCTTGTCAGATGTTGATAGAATTAAGTATAAATCACATACACTGAACTTCTCACATTTAAAGTAGAAACAGTGAAAATGTCACCCCAGGGGTCAGCCTTGTGGTGTAGTGCATTAAACCGCTGCTGCTCTGCCGGCATCCCACATGGGCACTGATGTCAGTGCTGCCTGCTCCCTTCCCGTCCAGCTCCTGGAAAAGCAGCACAATGTAACCCAACTTGTTCGGTCCCTTCATGACACCCACATGACAGTACCCAATAAAGCGCCAGGCTCCTGGCTGCAGCCTGGCCAGCCCCTGGCGTCTGCTTCTCTGCCTCTACCTCTTTATCTGTAACTCTGCCTTTCCAATAAATAAAATAAATCATAAAAAGAAAGAAAAAAACGCATCACCCCAATGAAATCTTTGGAAGTTTTACACTGCTTCATTTTCTATAGGTCTCTAAGTGCCCTCAAGGGTTTTTCTTGCTGCTCGATCTCTGCTAAGAGGGTCTGTCTCTGATCAACGCTCCAGTACCTGGTATGCCCAAGCATATCTTTATTTTAGGCACACTCTTGGATAAAGTCTTGGTTTGACGTGAAACTCTAGATTGAAATTCTTTCAGTACTTCAATTACGTATGCGCTTCTTGTAAACCGTTTTCATCCTTGCATGTATTATATGATCATGACGAACGTCTTTTCTGCCAGGAGACTGGAGGCTTAGGACAGGTGGAAGTCATGTTATTTTTGCTCATCGTTGTGCCACAGCCTCCAGCACAGTGCCAAATACCAGCCAGATTCCAGAATGAACTTTAGGGTGAGGCAAGATTACAAGGCTATGTGGGATCATGTTTTAGCTGGCCCCCACTGCCAGTTGAAAGTTGGAAATAAATGCAATAAACAGGAGAGTCATGCATGGGATTATGGCGTGGTGAAACCTGACAGTGGTGTGTCGGATAAAGCCAAGAAGAGGACATTGACTTCAGGGCTCTGGCGGCAGCACAGGCTGGATAATAGAGGGCTGAGCTCAGTGGCGGCAGGAGGAGCTCTCATCTCAAACAGGACAGTCTATGGTTATGTCTAAATTTCAGCTCTTGATGGATGGAAAGCAGGGGTTTCAGCTGGCTTAGATGAGGCCCGTGTTCTGAGCTATATTTTAAATGGTTTTAGCTTGCGGTGTTGTCAGCCTATTCAATGTCAAGCTGAAAATGTGGTTCATGTCAAAACTCGAGCTCTGGTGGTCGGTACGATTGGCCAAAGATGGCTTAGAGTTATCAAACCTACTACCCGCTTTCTGATGATCCACATGCTAAGGCTAGTTTTTATGCTGAAGGAAACAAAAACAAAAGCAAAAAAGAATAATATTTTAGAATACGTGAGAACTACGAAAAGTTTAAATCTCAGAGTTTATAAATAGTTTTATTGGAGCAGAGCCATGTTCACTCATTCTCTTACTGTCTATAGTTGCTCTAATGGCTGAAAATGCATAAAATATTTTCTATTTGGCCCTTTACAGAAAGTTTGTTTTTGTAAGCATGCATTACTGAGTTGCCAACTATTTTTACTCTTATAAGGCCATTTGGCCAGAGGAGGGAAAAAACCATGGAAAATAACTGGGTTAAAATGACAAAATGATAGAGGCCTGATTATGACATAGCAGGCTAAACAGGACAGTCTGTGATCTGCATCCTGCTTTAGGCTCTCAACAGGTCCACTACCATTGCACCTGGAAAAGCAGTGGAAGATGGACCCTGTCATCGCACGGGAGACCCAACTGCAGCCGCTGGTTCCTGGGTTTGGCCTGGCTTAGCCAGGACATTGTAACCCTTTCGGGAGTGAGCTCATGGATGGAGGATCTCTCTTTCTCTCTCTGTGAGTCTGCTTTTCTAAACAAAATCCAAAACACAAACAAACAAAAAACCCACATCTTTTATATATAGAGAAAAAAATAAAAATAACAACAGCTTTTAATCTCCTTTATATCCATTATACCTTTTTCTTAAAATTCTACCTTTTTCTTAAAATCTTCTGTTTTACAAAAAAATTATTTTAAGCCTATTCAAATATTTCAGGCAAGAATACATGTATTTACTCTTTGCTTGAAGACCAAAACTACAGATTTATAATAAACACTGGAACAATTCATTAGGTAATATCAAGCAAAACCTCACATAAATGAGGCTGACTTCAGGATGCAATGAGGAGTGAGAAACTAGGATCGTCTTTTTCAGCAAAAAGAAGGAGCTGTGTCACCTTTGCATAAAGGTCCAGATCTTGGCTTCAGGACTAACACAATTCAATTCAGTTAACCAGGAGCTGCCTTTTGAGCATGTTACTCTTCAACAAGAAAGGCCACTGCGTGGTCCAGAAAGCTGAGTGTGGCCGCCTATGGCTGTCGTTATATGGGAATAGCTCTTTACTATGAAGACATGTGAAGTCGACCAGAAAGCTTGAACTTGTCAATCAGGATGTTCTTTGCTGTGGGTAAAGTGAATAACTCTTGCCAAATCATGGCTTACTGATTCTCTTATTTGATACACCACATGGTTCATTATTTTTCAATTATGTAGCATGCCACAATCATAGACAATAAGGAAATAGCTTCAAAAGAGTTGTCTCTCTAGTCATTCTCTATGATGAAATGAAGGACTATCTATGGTTTTTTTTTTTTTTACTGAATTGGGAGGGAATCCTAATATCAGTATTATTAAATAGTTAACTCAGAAGTTGGTTTTTATTTTATAGAAAATGTCTTTTATTAATCCTCTTTCCCCCCAAATTTTGGGGAGTTCACCATGAGCTGACTATGCAATAATGCAATTCCTCAAAAGGGTGAACTCCCCAAAATTTTGGGGAAAAGAAGATTAATAAATTTGCCAGTCTGGAGAGTAAAGCTCTGTGCTGCTCTGCCTGGGCTGTTCTAAGAGGCAGAAACTCTGAACTGAGACTGGGGTGCCACATGCAAGGAAACAGAGGAACTTGGGGGCACTCAGATGAGGAGTAAGTGTTCTTTCTGGATAAGTGTTCAACTGGGGAGCCAAGTGATGGCTCCTCTGAGGATCTCCCACAGGAGGGTCTGAGACCACCCCTCCCTTTCTGGCAGGAACACTGGGCGGTGCTCTCTTCATAGGCATTCCCCAGGCCCCAGGGAGTAGAGCACTAGGGAGGGCTGGGCTGATGATGGGATGGAGCAAGGCTTCCATACAATTACCACAGCTCCAGAAAGCTACAGGAAAGTGACCAAGACTTTCTCATGCTCTCATGAGAAGTCCAAGTGGCAGAGTGGAGGCTTTGTGCTGTCAGGTGGAGAGGAAGCGGAGTTGCACAGACTGCCATCTTGTATTCTCAGGGGAAGAGAGTTGGCTCTAGAGATGCGTTTTTCTTCCAAAGAAAACAAAATGCAGTTACAGGGAGCTAAGGACATTCACCAAGGTCAACACTCCTGGGACAATAATGGGATGCTACCTGATGGTTATATCATTGAACATTAATAGTATTTTAATATTATCCTATTCAAATACAGAAGGGGTTTTATAGCCAACTTATCTCTTGCATTTGTTATTTAAGTTTTCACATGTTTATTTTTGACTTCTCCAGTGAGATTACAAGGTCCAACCCTGATATTGGGTATTTCTTAGACCTTTCAATGTCAACACTA
Source organism: Ochotona curzoniae (assembly GCF_017591425.1). Lineage (NCBI taxonomy): Eukaryota > Metazoa > Chordata > Mammalia > Lagomorpha > Ochotonidae > Ochotona > Ochotona curzoniae. The sequence continues at coordinate 49,899,521 of NW_024467119.1, forward strand.
CTTTGCAGATGGCAGATGTTGATAAGTGTTTGTGAATGGATGAATCAACAGGAAGATCAAACCTTGCCAATAAAACAAAGAGGGTGAGTGCAAGAAAAACAAAGCAAAAATCTCGGTGCAGAAAACAAAACTGCTTCCCAGAGGTTCTTTTCCTGATGCAAATGTCTAGATAAGAAATAAGTGATGCATTCTTACTTTCACCATTATTCTGAGAAAATATTCCAGGAACCAATAAAAAAAAAACTTTACAAGTTTGTATTTTCTGTTCTTGGAGTTGAAGCAAGTTCTGTGCAAGAGAACGTGGAAGAAAATGAGGAAAACAGCGGCAGGCCTGGTGCTGTTGAGCAAATCCGAGCACTGGAGCAAGATTGGTGACTTTCAGCTCCAAATCCAGTTTTCACACAAGCTTAAATGTGGCCTCGACCAGCTGAACTAGGTGTAAGACACTTTGAGTTATCACAGAAGGCAGAATAGAATGTAAAGTACAAGACTTTGGGCCCTGGTGTTTATTTGGTCAGTTGGATTACAATTGGCATCATTACCCATCTAAAAGAAAAAAGGCAGGATTGTCCCAGCAGGTTTGGAAATTGTTCTACTTCCTGGCTTTGTTTTGGTGGTAGAAGAGCGACTAGGAAGGGAACTTCCTGACAAATGTTTTCAGGAACTCTAGACTTTAAGTAGACTTTCATAACCGATGCCTGGTAAGTGATTGATTGAACAAACAAAGGCATAAAAATCAGGTTCAAAGCAATCGGCAGTGATGGGAAGTTTACACTTGAAATAGTTACAACTGACCCGTCTATGACCTTCAGTTTATTTTCCTAACTAGCTCTGACACAGCCCTTGGAGCCTTCAGGCCTCCACAGACCAGGTGCAATCTAAAGAAAACACTTTGGCATCTGGGCCTTATTATCCTTTTTGTCACCCAGGCATCACCAAACTTACCCAACTGTGATCAACCTTGACCACGCATGCAGCTTTAATTGTAGCAAATGAAAATAGTTTGGAAATTTCCATCTTGAAAACCAACACCTTATGGAAAACTTTGAAAGCAATGGAAACTTGTTTATTAATATCCTTCACTGTTTATTTTTGCAGCTATTTCATTAGATAGATTATATTAACTATAATATAATGCAGGCAACAAATAGAAGGTACAGCATTAATTAGCATGGATTAAAAACAAGACCTTTTATTATTACAGTGTCCATGCATTGTGTATTTATATTCTACAAAGTAAATAAAGCAAAAATTCTGAATAAAAATATATGCCCATCACTCAGAGATTACAGCAGGCAACATTTTATTATATCTCTTGGAAAATGTCCATAAAATATACATAATATAATCTACATATAAATTAATAAGGATATAAATATAGAACAATGCATATACCAATAAATATGAGGGCAGTTTAAAAAGCTTGTGGAAAAATGGAATTAAAATACAAGCTTATTTTGATGCAAAGCATTTTTGAAAACCATACTCAGTGTTTTCATAATATATGTTAGAAATTAATTTTTGGAAGATCCCTCCTATTTAGCCAAAATCAGGATGTTTTTAAAATATTAGCCAACGATGTTGTTCTCTCAGAGTTAGATTAAATTGGCATTTGGGAATAGAGGAATAAGATAATGTGATGTCTCAGGGGCAAGACTCAAGTGGCATTTCTTTTCCTCTGCTATGTCTCCTGCTCATCGCACACACACGCTTGTAAGCCACAGATAGAGTAGCTTCCCTTTAAAGAATGGAGAAGAGTGTACAGGAGATATTCAGATAGTAATGTTCTCAAATTCTGATAAACCAGATCTCCCATAGGGAAACAAACAGGTGTTGCTGTCAGCGCAGTTATCAAGCCTTGTGAAGTTTTACACTCCAGAGAGTTGCCAGCTTCTGTTCCTTTGCCCCGAGAGGGTCTCTGGGTGATACACAGGTCTACTAAGGGGGCACCATGGATGGAGCTGAGTAGAAATGGGGGTTGCCAGGCTGGAGGACATATCTACGCATGATTCTTTTCCAGGGAATTTAGAGTTCTTCTGGGCAAGAGACTCATCTCTTCTCCCTCTTTAATTTATGCAATCATCTATTCATTTCTAATGGAATGACCTCTTAGAATTTACCATACCCATTGTGTCCAATGCTGCTTTATATGTTTTATTGCTCAGAGTAGTTCAGGTTTAGTTCCTGGGAGCCCTTTTGGTTGGCGTTTATATTGTCCCTCCCTGTAAGCGTATGTATTTGTGTAATTTTAGCACTTTTTTGCTTTTTGGAACTTTTTGGTATTTCAGTTTCATCTTGTATTTCTTCTGCCTAGATCCACAGCCAGCCATTTCTCTGGGGAGTCTTGATTTCTTATACAGGTGAATAATGCTAGAAATAAGGATCTGAGTGCTGGCATACTGGTGGGTCCTGGGGTGTCGTAGCTTTTAGGCCCACTCTGCTTGGAAAGTTATAAGTACATACCTGGTCCTTGCATACATATGTATATACATATAGTTATTTCTGTATTTATTCATCTCTAGTTACATTAAACCAAATACGAGTTCATGCTGATACCCTTTTCTCTGTATTTAAAGAAAAAAAGGGGCAGTAAATGATGTCTCATGTCAGTTTCATTTCAGTGTGCTATGATTAAATGTCCAAATCTACTAAAAACAAAACAAAAACCAGAAACAGTGTCTTAAGTCTGTTCTCTAGCCAGCTTCAGAAATTGCATTGAAAGCCAGTGTTCTGCTTAGAACAGAACCCTGCAGAGAACCACAGGAACAATAAGCTTTGGGGGAAATACGCAGATGGGACAACAATCTTGACTAGACAGCAGTGGAGATATAAGATGTAAGGCATGGATATGCTTTGAGGATTCATTAAGACCCTTGTCCTGATATTAACATTTGAGCAGTAACTGATGAAGATAAGTGACTCATCTGGAAGGGAGAGAAATTCCAGTAGGGTTTGCCTGACTTAATTTGGTGGAGCCAAGCAATATCACATAGCAGCAGTAAATAGCACTAGTATAACACCTGTAATTTAAGACAAGTGTTAAAGCATAGATCATCTTGCTTCTACCATTGGAAAAAAATAATGTCCTCATTGTTAGCCTATGGCTTTTACAAGCCAGATTCAGGGAAGAAAGGCTGTATTCAGGGCTGGTATTGTGGCACAGTGAGTAAAGTTGATGCCTGTGACATTGGTATCATATATGACACCAGTTTGAGTCCTGGATGTTCCACTTCTGGGTCTTCTGGGTCTTCCTTGGGTCTTTTCACTCATGTGGGAGACCCTGAAGAAACTTCTGGTTTAGCCTGGCCCAGTCCCTGCTATTGGAGCAGTTTGGGCAGTGAATCATTTGATGGTAGATACTTCTCTGTCTCTCACATTCACCCTCCCTCTTTCTTTGAGAAGGAGATAAAGAGAGAAGGATCTTCCATTTGGTGGTCTACTCCCAAGTAGCTTCAACAGTCGGTGCTGAGCCAATCCAAAGCCCGGAGCCTCTTCCTAGTCCCCAACTCAGGTGCAGGGACTCATGGCTTTGGGCCATCCTTGACTGCTTTCCCAGGTCACAAACAGGGAGCTGTATGGGAAATGGAGCAACTGACACACAAATTGGCATTCTGGGATTCCAGCATGTGCAAGGTGAGGATTTAGCCACTGAACCATTGTTCTGTGCCCTGCACCCTACCTTTTAAACAAGCAAGTCTTTTTTTAAAAAGAAAGGCTGATTTGATGTCAGCAATATGTAAGGGAAGGAAATGCTCACTGTATTTCCATTGCAGAGGGAACTGATTGAGAAGGTGGGTGGGCAGGCATAATGTTGTGAAAACCTGTTAACTTACAGCTTAAAAGCAAAAGAAAGATCTGAGGAGATCTGTATTTGGCCAACACATGAGCATCTTATGAACATATCTGGAAGCATAAACTGACAGTTCAGGAAAATGTGGCAGAACCAGTTTTGAAGTGTACTAAGAGATGGCACTAAAGATATGCCATAGCTTTTCATAAAAACTAATATCCGTAAATATCTGATTTAAGAAACCTCCACATTTTAGGCAGAGGGAATTACTTGGAAGGAAAGAAACTATGAAGAGGAGTCCAGGATGGAACAAAGTAGCCAAAGAAAGATATTAATATCCTAGTATGATTTAATATGTTTTCACAGACTAAAAAGAGAAAGCTTTAGGATATATTAACAATATATCTTTATTTTCATTATTTTAAAAATTTATTTAGTTTTATTTGAAAGAGTTACAGAGAGAGAAAGAGAGGGGTCATCCATCCACTTGTTCACTTTCCTAATTCTGCAGCAGCTTGAACTGAGCCCATTTGATCAAGGAGCCAGGAGCTTCCCCCAGGTCTCCTGTGTGAGGGCAGGGCACAAGGACTTGAGCCATCCTCTGCATCCTTCCTAGGCCATAAGCAGGATGCTGACCAAAAGTAGAATGGCTGAGACTTGAACCAGAGCCCATCTGCGATACTGGAGAGGCTTAGCCTGCAGTAGTACTCTGGGGCCAGCCCCAACAATACACATTTAAATGCAACAGAACAATCATCTTTGCTGGATTTTGTTCCTATTACATATAGAATAAATCTATGAATGTTGACTTGGCTGGGCTTCTCTTTCATTTGAGAAAACAAAAAGGTGGGAGGAATGGAAAAGAGTGCAAAAGAATTCTACTGGTTCAGAACTCAAAAGCCCAGAGTGACCAGAGTTGGGCTGGGCTGGAGTCACTCTAGGAACATATCACTGCTCTGCAGTGGAAGGTAGGAAGCTAAGGTAAGAAGCTGGAACTTGGAAACAGAACCCAGGCACTTCAAGGTGGGCACAAGCATCTTAACCACTAGTTTAAATGGCTTTTCCCTTGGCATGATTTTTGTTTTTGTGTTAGAGTACTAGTACTAGTAAAGACTATGGACTTTGAATAAAGTTATGGATAAAGTTGCATTTATCTTGACCAAACATTTTAAAGCGTGTATTGGAAATATAACATGGTTCCATGGATTAGTTTGAAATTTTATTTGGAAATCAAAGCAAGGTACTGTTTGTAATTCTTTCAACATGCCACATGGCGACTCAATGAAGTAAAATAGAGAATTAAACATTTTGGGCCTGACACAACAGCCTAGTGGCTAAAGTCCTCGCCTTGCACGTTGAGGATCCCATGTGGGTGCTGGTTTGTATCTTGGCTGCTCCACTTTCTATCCAGCTCTCTGCTTGTGGCCTGGGAAAGCAGTCAAGGATGGGCCAAAATCATGGGACCCTGCACCTGTGTGGGAGGCCTGGAAGAGGCTCCTGGCTTTGGATTGGCTGAGCACTGACTATTGCAGCTACTTGGGAGTGAACCAGGGTATGGAAGATCTTTCTCTCTGTATCTCCTTCATTCTGTAAATATGATTTTTGAATAAAAATAAATAAATCTTTAAAAAATTAAGCATTTTTATTGGAAAGTCAGATTTAGAGAGAGGAGGGAGAGACAGAAAATACAACCATACACTGGTTCACTCTCCAAGTGACTGTAACAGCTGGAGGTGAATGGATCTGATGTCAGGAGCCAGAAGCTTTTTCCAGGTCTCCCAAGAGGGTGCAGAGACCAAGGACTTGGACCATGCTCCACTGCTTTCCCAGGCCATAAACAGGGAGCTGGATGGGAAGTAGAGCACCTGGGACATGAACCAGCACCCATATAGGATTTCGGTACTTGCAGGTAGAAGATTAGCCTGTTGAACCATGGTGTTGACCTCAAAGTTAAACATTTTAAAAATTAATTTTACTTCGTATCTTTTTAAACTTGCCATAGAATTGTGCAATATGTTTACCCAGGAAAAGGGGAATAAGTGCACAGTGTAGTGGGAAGTGGGAAATGGACTAGAAAACATCTTGTCAATGACACAACATATTTCCTCTCTGTTTACCAGTATTCCTTTTTTTTTTGCAATCAATTAATCCATGAAGCATGTAAGTGAAATTAATAAAAAAAATTCACAAATATTTAAATCATAGGCAGTTGGGAACAGAGGACCATGATAGCATTCGCTTATAACTATCTGTCTTGTGGCAACAACAAAGTCAGTATTGTGTAGTGCTCCACAGATGAGCCTGGCATATTGAAGAAGCTTGTCTTTCTTATGCATGAGTGTTTATATGTATAATGGAAATGTCTAGTATTTGTTGAAAGCTTGGTGTATCCAAGGCACTAGAATAAGATACACAAGAATTAACTCAGTCATAACAGTGACTCTGCTTTACCAATGAGGGACTTGAAGTTTAAAGAGATGTGTATGTGACTTTCACAAATTTTTGTTAGTAAATGGTACAACGAAGGCTTAAACTGGAGTCTGACATAAAGAGATCTTTTTATGTGGAATTATGCTTGAACGCTGCGGTAATATTTTTTTGTACCCAAAGGAGAAAATCGTGCCTAAACACGGTTTAGTTCATATCTGGCTTGTGGCCATTGTCTTGCTTGGTCTTGCACACTCCTAAGACTCCAGAGATAAAAATAACACCTAAAATTACTCTTAGGGGCCCCCAAGATATGCTGGACTAACTGGAGAAAGCTCTTTATAAGTGCCTGCTGAATGACCAAATGTGGCTGCTACAGTCATTTGTGCTAAAAATAGAACGGCGAAGTCATACCTCAAGCCAAACTTTCAGATCATAAACCACTGACAATTGTGTGCCTGGGGGCGAGGGTGGCGTTGTAAAATATGAAGCTTCTTCCAGAATCTGCTCTGCCATTGAAAATCTCATTTCAAACGTGCTCCAAAAGTTTTGAGGATTAAAACTGCTCTAAGAATTTGGGAGCGATGTAAAAATTACTAAATAGTCTTACCCACATCTAAAATTAAATCTATCCAGCTCTGACGATGATTTGCCCTCATGCTCTGTGCTCTGACTGTTGACTTTATTCGTTTAAATGTTTTTTCAAACTGTTTATTTATACAACATGCATCTTATGAAATGACTCCCTCACCCCCATCTTTTTTTTTTAAGTGTTGGACTTTTCTACTGATCATTTTTTCTCTTATTCCTGATACCACCGAGCCTTGGAACCTGGACATAGTCTTTGACTAAAGCTTCATCAAATTGGGAGATCTGGGCTGGCCACACCAGGGTGGCCTGGTGCAATGGCTCAATTGGCTAATCCTCCCCCTTCAGGTGCCAGGATCCCATATGGGCGTTAGTTTGGGTCTTGGATGTTCCATTTTCCAGCCCGCTTCTTGCTTTGTGGACTGGGAAAGCAGTCGAGGATGGCCCAAAGCCTTGGGACCCTGCACCCATATGGGAGAACCAGAAGAAGCTCTTGGCTCCTGGCTTTGGATTGGCTCATTTCCAGCCATTCAGCCATTTAGGGAGTAAACCAGTGTATGACAGTACTTTCTGTCTCTCCTCTCTGTAAATCTACCTGCGTAATAAATATGAATAACTCTAAAACAAAAACCAAAACCAACCAACCAAACAAAAAGAAAGTGGGAGACCTGAATCTCACAATAGAAGCCAGGTGAAACAATAGCTAAGGCTGTAACCCTCAAGTTATTTTAACTTTCTTGAGCTATCTTGACAAGTGATTTCTTACCATACTCTAGAGTATGAGAGAGTTTGAGAAGTGACTAAGGAACTACAGAGGATGAGAAAAGATGCTGTGTCGTACTGCTCAGAAATATTTGGGGACAGCAATGTGGAGTACAGTAAAGCTGCTGCCTGCAATGCTATAGGCACTGGTTGAATCCCACTGCTTCACTTTTGATGCGGCAGTTGGCTAATGGTATCGGAAAAGCTGTGGAAGATGACTTAGTGTTGGAAATTCTTGGTGAACAAGGGAAGAAAAAGATCCCAAGGCACAAGAGGAGACAGACAGAGCACTGCAGCTAGCTGTGTGATGCAGCCAGCTGTGAGTCACCATCTTAGCACATCAAAAAAGGAAGAAACTGCTGCACACTTCATCGCTCAGAGCTTTAGCTGAGAGGGAATTCTGCAGTCACCCACTGATGTCTAATTCAGCCTGAGAAGCTGATTGTGCTCTTAGCACTTAAAATACTTAAGTCATTCCCCTCCCCCACAACTACAGAGCATCATATTCAGCAGCAAATACCGAGTAGTCAGAAGAATCTATATTCTTAGACGTGAAAGGAGTCTGTGGAAACCCATGTCACCACTGATACTGCCTCAGGGAGGAACTTACGGACCACACATACATGATTCCAACCTGGAGCATTAGTGGGGTTGGGGTGCCCACATAACCCACTGAAAGGGAGCACTTTGCCCACTTCTCATCCCTCGCACAAGGGCTCCACATGACAAGCAGGGAGGCGCCATCTTGACAAAATACACAACTCAATGTATCAGACAAAAAGTACAGTGCAGAGCCTTAACACAAATAGGGAAGCAGAGAAAGAATATCCAAACTGGAAGACAAAATTTTGTAAAGAACTCAGACCAAACAAAAAAAGAAACAATTAGAAACACTGAAACAGTGTTTGAGATTTATGTCATTGTATTTAACAACCTAACATATACATCTAAGAATTTCCTGGTTGTGTGGAAAGAGAATGAATTAGAGGAGTTATTAAATGAAATAATAGCAGGAAGCTTCTTTCAGTTGGAAAAATAAAGGGATATCCACGTAGGGGAAGCATATATAAATTTTAACAGGCACGATCAGAGAAGACCTTCACCAGTGCAGAGTATAGTCAAGATTTGAACAGTAAAACATAAAGAAAAAGATTCTAAAGGAGGAAAGAGAAACACCAGATTACTTTCAGAGGACTGGTAGTTAGACTGAGAGTTGATTTGTCATTAGAAACTCCCGAAGTCCCAAAAGGAACACACACACACCAATAAAACCTATCAATCCAGAATACTTTATCCAGAAAACCTCCTATTTATGAATGAAGGTGAAATAAAGACCTTCCAAAACCAACAGAAATAGAAATCACCACTCATCCAGTCTTACCAATGATATTTAAAGATGTGCTACGCAGAAACAGAGATAGTCATCATTACGAAAGTGACAAAAATGAAGGCAGAAAATTTCCTAGTAAAAGCTCAAAGGAAATCCAAATCAAAAAGGATGAATATTTATGGAAAAATCACAGGATTAACTATATATGAATAATAACCACGAATATAAATGGCCTAAATCCTCCATTAAAAGTTCAGGCTGGGGCCCGGCATGATAGCCTATTGGCTAAAGTCCTCGCCTTGAACGCGTCAGGATCCCATATGCGCGCCGGTTCTAATCCTGGCGGCTCCACTTCCCATCCAGCTCTCTGCTTGTGGCCTGGGAAAGTAGTCAAGGACAGCCCAAAGCTTTGGGACCCTGCATCCACGAGGGAGACCTGGAGGAGCTCCAGGCTCCTGGCTTTGGATTGGCTCAGCACCGGCTGTTGCGGTCACTTGTGGAGTGAATCATCGGATGGAAGATCTTCCTGTCTGTCTCTCCACTTCTCCAATAAAAATAAATAAATCTTAAAAAAAATTACAAGCTGGTTGAATGGGTTAAAAAATAAGATATATCTAGTTACTGCCTACCAGAAATACTCCATCAACAAAGTTACACACAGACTAAAAGTGAAAAAGAGAAAAAAATTATTCCATGATAATGGAAAACATTTGACTTTCAGATATAAGACTTTATCACAGACTGTTGAGAGAAAGAAGGGCATTATCTAATGATTAAGGGATCAATTCAACATGAAATTGCGACTGTAGTAAACGTAGTTGCATCCAATGTCAGGGAGCCTGGCTATTTGATTAAATGTTAATGGCTGGAAGGGGAGACACAGACTCAAATACAGTAATGGAGGACATGAAAACTCCACTTTCATCAACAGACTGATCAATCAGACAAATAGTCAACAAAGAAACAACAGAACTATTCTACACTATGGACCAAATGGACTTAATTTATATCTACAGATTAGTTCATCCCATGGCTGCAGCATATACAATCTTTTTATCAATGCATAAAACTTTCTCTAAAGTAGATGATACACTAGGCAACACAGCAAGTCTCAACAAATTAAAAACAACTGAAGCCAAACCATGTACCTTTCCTCATCACATTGGAATGAAGCTGGAAATATGTGACCACATGCAGATTGAACACATTCCTGAATGAATAGTAGCTCATATAAAAAAAATCAAAAAAGAAATCCAAACATTTCTAGAAATAGATGACAATACCATATACTGAAACTTACAGAATACAGGGAAAGAAATGCTAAATGGAACGTTTATAGCAAATAATGAGTACATCAACAAGTTGGCATCAAATAAATGATCTATCAATGCATCTCAGGGTCCTAGAGAAACAGGAGCAAACAGAACACAAACTTAGTAAGGGGAAGAAATAATGAAATGTAGAGAAGAAATAAACCAAACAGAAACAAAAAGCAACTAATTGACCACTTGGCCAACCAATCCAGTAAAAAGGGAGACAATTTCAATTAATACACTCAGAGATGAAAATGATATTACAGATTTCACAGGAACCAAAAGAATGAATCAGGAATTACTACAAACAGCCATATGGCAACAAATTGTAAAACCTAACAGAAATGGATAGACTTCTAGACACATGAAATTCACAAAAATTCAGTGATGAAAACAGAAAACCTAAACAGATTAGTAACTAGAGAGAGATTTAATCAGCAATAATGATCTTCTCAACAAAGTGAAACCCAGGACCAGATGGCTTCATTGCTAAATGCTACCAAACTTTTCATGAAGAAATAATTTTCAAGTCTTCTCAAACTATTCAAAACAATTAAAATGGGGTGAATCCTTTAAAACTATAAGGCCAGCATTAGTCTCTGTATCTCCTTCTCTCTGTGTATCTGCTTTTCCAATAATAAAATAAATGTTTAAAAAAAGGTTCCATTCACAGTAGTTAAAAAACCTTAGATATCTTGTAATAAAGTTAACCAAGAAGGTCAAAGTTATCTACAATGAAAATTATAAAACATTAAAGAAAAAAAATAGAAGGAGAGACAAAACAGTGGAAAAAAAAATTCCATGTTCATGAAGAATTAATGTGCTGAATATGTCCATACACTGAAAGCAGCTTACAAATTCAGTGGGATCATAATCAAAATAAGAAGGATATTCTTCTCAGACTTAGAAAAAAATGATGCTAAAATTCATTTGGAGACATAAGGAAGCCCAAGTAACTAAAGAAATTGTAAGCAACAGAAACAAAGCCAGAAGCATCACAGTACCACATTTCAAGATGTACCTCTGGGCAGTTATAGATGAAACAATGTGGTTCTGGAATATATAAGGGACTCAAAAAGCCCCTTATATATAAGATAGACCCTTATATACAAGTCCTTATGTATAAGGCAAACAATTCATTTAATAAATTGGCAAACATGAACAGGCATTTTTCAAAGGATGAAATACAAATGGTCAACAGACACAGACGAGAAAATGCTCAGGATCAACAGACATTAGGGAAATGCAAATAAAAACTACAATGAGATTTCACTCCATACTAGTTTGAATGGCTAGCATGCAGAAATAAAAAAAGTAAATAAATGCTGGAAAGGATTTGGGAGAGGCACGTTATTACACTGTTGATGGGAGTGTAAACTAGTATAACCCTTATGGAAGAGGGCATGGATATTCCTCAGAAATCAAAAATAGTTATGACTCAGCCATTCCACTGCTGGGAATTTACCCAAAAATGAAATTAGCTCATAAGAGTTATGAGCTTGGCTATTCACAGCAGCTAAGATATGGAATCAACCTAGATGACCATCAACCGATGACTTGATAAATGAGATGTGGTATGTATACACCAAGGAATAGTACTCAGGATAAAACAAAATGCTATCTTTTGCAACAAAATGGATTTAGCTAGAAACCACTATTCAGAGTGAAATAAGCCAGTTCCAAAAAGTCAAACATGATATACAAAGTACAAAAAATATAATGTATGAGTAAAATTGACATTTTGGGATTTGATTATTGCTTATAGCTCTTGCTACACTTTTGAGTAACAGTAGTTTCTCTGCTTACTGCTCATTGAATTCTTTATTAGCCTTATGATTATAGAATTAACTGAAAGTATGTCATTGTAAAAAAATCAAAAGAAGAAATAGCTCAGAAAGTAGAAGGGAGGGTGGAAGCATGGGCAAGAGGGAGGAGGGGGGCAGGGGTAGACAATGGCTAAGGTTGGGCCAAGCTGAAGTCAGGAGTCTAGAACCCCATTCTAGTCTTCCATATGGGTGGCAAGCGGCCAAGCATTTGCATTATCATTGTTTACCTTCTCAGATGCAGGGACCTGGATTGGAAACGGAGTAGCAGATTTGAGTCAGGCCTCCAACACAGGATGTTGACATGGCAAGCAGTTAGCTCAACCCACTGCACCAGGACCAGGACCAGTCAAACTGGTCCAGGTGCAATGAGTCAAACTGCTGCTTTCAATGCAGCCATTCCGTACTGGCATGCCAGGTAGTCCTGCTTCTGACCTAGCTCCCTGATAATGCATCATGAGGGGAGCAGAAGAGGCCTAAGTGCTTGTTTCCTTGCCAGCCAGGATGGAACTCCTGATTCTTGGCCTGGATCAACTCAGGCCATTGAAGCTATTTGTTGAGCAAATAAGCAGATGCAAGAGTTTTTTTCTCTCTGCTTTCCAGATGAGTAGATAAATCTTAAAAGAAACGTGCTGCACTGCAATGCTGGTCCCTTAAAGCATCCTCAATCTGATAACCTTTTCATTTTACTACAGGTGAACTGGGATGTGGCCACATTGTAAGTGAGGCACCACTTATATCATGTAAGATGTTCCAATTAAGCAAGTCAAACAAACAAAACCCCTGCCTGAAAGCCACTGGTTTGACAGTTAAACAAATACTCTATGGGCCCGGCGCGGTGGCGCAAGTGGTTAAAGGTCCTCACCTTGCCGCCCGGGATCCCATATGGGCGCCGGTTCTAATCCCGGCAGCCCCGCTTCCCTTCCAGCTCCCTGCCTGTGGCCTGGGAAAGCAGCAGAGGACGGCCCAAAGCTTTGGGAACCTGCACCCGCGTGGGAGACCCGGAGGAGGCTCCTGGCTTCGGATCGGCATGGTATCGGCCTGTTGCGCTCACTTGGGGAGTGAATCATCGGACGGAAGATCTTCCTCTCTGTCTCTCCTCTCTGTATATCTGCCTTTCCAATGAAAAAATAATAAAAATAAATCTTTAAAAAAAAAAAAAAAATACTCTACATTACATAAAAAATCAGTGCATTGTTTGTACAAGACAATTTAGTCATGTTCATTTTCATTCATTTTCTCGTAACACCTAAGAAGTGTTTCCTGTTTGTGGTCATTTCTAGTTTGTTCTTAACCTTTATTAAATAATAAAAGTACACTTATTTTTAATATCACATACCTAAAACTATGAAAATCTATTAACAAAAATAATCATGATGGGCAGAGTAGGGCATTCAGTAGATATCAAATCTCAAATCTGGATGGTTTTTGAATATTGCCTTACTCCTAGGAAAATAGTTATGATCAGGATATATATATATATAATTTTTAAAGAAAGATTTATTTTATTTTTATTGGAAAGTCAGATATACAGAGAGGAGGAGAGACAGAGGAAGATCTTTTGTCCATTGATTCACTTTCCAGGCATCCAGAGCTGAGCCAATCTGAAGCCAGGAGCCATTTTTGGGTCTCCTGCATGGATGCAGGGTCCCAAAGCTTTGGGCCATCCTCCACAGCTTTCCCAAGATGCAGGGAGCTGGATGGGAATTGGGACCAGCGAGATTAGAACCAGCGCTTATAAGCAACCCAGATGTGTGCAAGGCGAGGATTTTAGCCAATAGGCTACCACACTGGGCCTTATCATTTTTGTTTTTAAAATTATGTCATCCACTAGTTCTTCACAATATTGTGGACAATTAGTAGCTACTAACAACTATCAATAGCCAACTAACTACTTCTGTTTTAGTATAGAAGTGACTGTGCTCTGTGGTACTTTGGATAACAGTCAAGGAAACTCCCAACTAATTAAGCTGATGAAAGGTTAAATGATAAAACTTGGCTGAAAAGATACCAACACAACTTTTTAAGTCCAGTAATGACTATGTTTTGGACCTTAGTAGGCATCTGTAGGTGTTAATTTAGTAACTGTCACAACACAGTCAAAGTGAGAAAAAGATGAAATGTAACCCAGAGGCAGAGGCTCTGGTTTTGTTTTCTTCAGTTTCTGTTGCCTGGGGAGCTGCCTGCACACAACACGTCTGCCTTCTGCTCCAGCAACAAGGATGAGGACAGCAGACACGCTCTAGCCAAACTCAGGGGATAATGTCCACACCTGATGTGTCAACAGTAGCTGACAAGTTGAACAGCTGGACAGATTCAGAAGAAACACTCAAGAGTTTAGGATTTTAAAACAGAATTATTTATTAGAAAGAATAACAAGGAACTGTATATACATGTTTTTCAACATATATAGTCTGGCTATTGGGCTATATTCTTTTTTTTAAAGATTTATTTATATTTATTGCAAAGTCAGATATACAGAAGGGAGGAGAGACAGAGAGGAAGATCTTCCATCCGATGATTCACTCCACAAGTGATCGCAACAGCCAGACCTGTGCCGATCCGAAGCCAGGATCCAGGAACTTCTTCCAGGTCTCCCATGTGGGGTGTAGGGTCCCAAGGCTTTGGGTCGTCCTCAACTGCTTTCCCAGGCCACAAGCAGGGAGTTGGATGGGAAGTGGGGCTGCCAGGATTAGAACCAGCGCCCATATGGGATCCTGGTGCTTTCAAGGCAAACACTTTAGTGGCTAGGCCATCGCGCCGGGCCCATGCTGTATTCTAATAGCAAATTTATTCTGGAGCCTAAAATACAAAATTTATATTTGAGAATTCCTAGTTATGGCTTCAGAGTTTATGAAAAAATTAAATTTAGTAAAGTTCTTTTGAAAAATACTGGGCAAAAATGAAATTTTGGTAGTATCATTGACCTTGTGTATTGTAAAATCTTTTAGAGAAACAGTGAATTAACCAAGTACAGCACAAAATATATTTCCTCTTAAGTAATACAGTGTATTATAGAAATATTAATTATGTATGCAAATAACAGTAATATTCCCCATTAAAAGGGAACAGATCATTCTCTCTATGCTCAATGAATATCTTTTTGGAGTCAGAGATTACCTAAAGGACAATCAACTCTAAATCTTCATTAATATAGGAAGAACATTTATACATAAACGTGTATATTGACAGATATTTGAGCACCTGTTTTCTGCCAGGCATTGTATAAGGCCCTGGCAACGCAATTATGGATAAGATATATTCAGTCTCTGCCCTTGTAAAGACCATATTCAAATGGAATGAGCCAATACATAAGTTACTACAACATGGTAAGAGAAGTTCTGATAGGGAAAGTAAGGAACCAAGAAATGAAGTACCAAATTGGATTTAAAGGAACCAGGAAAGTCTTCTTGTAGGGAATGACGTCAACATTGAGGCCTTAAGGCTAGTTTTGCAGGAGGATATTAAAGGGATATAGTAAAAAATGTGAAAAGTTTGGAAGTGAGAGAACATGTCTCCTTCAGTGAACCTATACAAGAAACTGAGAATAGCTGAGAACTGTGAAGGAAGGGTGATATGGTAGCATGGAAAGATGAAGAATGCGAGAACTGGTCTACGAAGGACCTTGCAAAAACACTCAGCACTTTGTCATAATGGCAACAGAAAAAAATACAGAAAAGATTTAGGTCAAGCAGATCAGAGTTTTAGAAAGATTACTTTTAGAAAGATTACTGTAACTATGAAGTGGAAAATGTATGCAAAGGAACAAATTAGAATTATGAGGCAGAATTCCAAGTGAGATAATTACACAATGGACTGTTAACAATTGTAGGAATGTAGAAAAACAGATTAAGGACATTTTTTGAAATAAAATGGTCAAAGCTTGCACATTAGCTATAATGTGGGCAGTGACGGAAGGACAAGAGCCCAGGCTGTCACCTGTCATTCCTAACTGGACAGACAGGGAGAGGAAACACAGGCAGAAAAGATGTCGGAGAAGAAAGCTGAGCCCCTTTCTCTGAGCATCTTAGAGGAGTTGCTGACATGTAACTATTGAATGAAGCCACGGGAGTGGTGGCATTGTTTTTAGATGATAAGTGAAGTGATGAGAATGCAGGCTGTTGGACTAAATGCCAAGAACAACAAAAATTAAGTGTTGGGCAGAGAAACAGGAGCTACAAAAGACCACAAGTCCATGGTAATCCTAAAGCCATAATGTATATGCTATTATATATATTTGCGAATTCTATTATTAAGGGTACCAACAGGTATACAAGTTTTATTTGATATTTTTTGTCACCTATACAGGTATATATTGGACATTAAAGCATTTTAAATAAACTGAAATCATAAATATTTAAGAACTATCTTAAAATACAATCTATAAACAAACAACCTTGGTTACTCAGTACCAACTTTGACTAGCTTCGATTTCTATTTTAAATAAATTTTTACTTATGATGGAATTTGTGTTTCTTCAGTTTAACAGTTTTTCTTTTTATGAATATTTGGATATCTTTTTATGAATATATATCAATGGATATGAAGCTCACTGCCGGCTCACACAGATTCTGTCTGATCAAAACTCGTGACTGACTAGAGATGTTTCAGAAGACAACTGCGACCCATAATTCCCATGAAGAAAAGATCCAAAGCGTTTAGACTGGTTGATGGAGATTTAAGTCATATATTTTTTTTGTGTTACAAAAAATGTGCATTCTAATATATTCTATAAAGGAAATATTTCATGTTCATCAAATAGGAAGCTTTTTCCCTGAATGGCAAAGTAAAAGATTTAATGGTATACTGCACTGACATACATACATACATACATATATGCCTGATTAAGAGAATAGCAGCAAAGTATCTCCTTACGTTTCATAAAATTTAATTCATACCTCATTAACACCAGTGCAAAGATGCATAGTCTTGAATAGTAGAATAAGTGATTCCTATTAAAATTTACTTTAAAAATATTTTCAACATTAGGCACTGGTAAGGCCAGAACTATTATTATGTACATTATATCTCTGATGCATCCCAAAGGGAAATTATACTTTCTTGTAGCACTGGAGAAAATGAACTTATTCATATTTTATGCAGATATACAAAATTTCATGACTTCTAGTGAAAACCTCCAATTTACTATACACAAATGAAAACACCTTTTTTCAAACAACTTGCATTTATGCTAAGCTCGTAAAGATTGTTATAAAAATACCATAAACTCAATAAAAACACAATGATAAAGTACAAAGTCTTTTGTTTTAAAAGTCAAATTTTGAAAGGCTGGTATTTCTATAAATGCACAATACTTTTTGGTGCCCCCTGACTGGTATTTTTGTTTAGGGTCACCTTATTTTAGACATCTAGGTTTATTACTTTTCATTATTTTCTGCTTTACAATGTAAAGACTGATGTAACAAATTTTTAAAATAAGATGGTAAGAAAACCTTACAAAGTTGAACAGTGAATACATATTTTAATTATTTATCATACCAAAGATAAAAATGTCCCATTGCCTAATTTTCTTTGTATGTAACTTGAATTCCTATATAATCATCTTAACTACCTTTCCTTTGTTTATACAGTCCTTGAGTCACATGTGTAAAGATTTTAGGATCTTTAACAAACCCAAAATATCACTGAGCCTTTTTCCATTTTCAAAGTACGCTTCAAGAAATACTTATCCCAATAAAATTCTCCAATTGCTGAAATAAGACACAGTAGTAGCATAGCTAGCCAACTACTCACTTGCCTTTAGTCTGGGAAAAATATTATTACTATTGGCTGTCAAGCTCCAAATTTGAGCATTTGGCTTTTTTTTTGTACTGTAATACTGTACTTCCCAATACAGATAATTAAAAAAAAATCTGATTTTGTTTCTTGATTGTAAAATATTAATCAACTTTTTGAGAGAAGTCCATGTAGAATAACTGCTAAGAAAACCTTTAAAGTTATAAATTCCTGAAAAAAAAAAACACAGAAAATGCTTTTTTTCTAGGAAAAATATGCAACTTGTTAGATACAAGAAACTACATGCCACCATAGGGTTCAGCCAACCAGCCAACCATGGACGTGGTTTATGACACTTAAATATCTCACTAAAAAAAATTAGCACCAAAATTGTCAAAATTTCATAGGGTATTATGAAGAAATTTCCAGGCTCAAGTGTTACATTATACTAAAGGTATATTTAACCTGGGATCTTTCTCCAATAATAAATATATTCTTTCCCATTTTTAGAAATGTGTGAATTTTACTTCTCACCACTCTACTAAGGTAGTGTGTATGGTAATTATCATTTACCTTTATTTGGGCTAAGCAGGGACAACAGAATGCAAATATTATCCAAAGAACATGGTGTCATTAACAGAAATCCAAATATTGCCCAAATAATCTCGCAGATCTGGAACAATTTTTCAGTTTAAACTTATTTTTTAACTTGCTTCTCCCTTTTTTTCTAAAATGTTTTATTAGCACTCTGTAAGAACTATATTACTTGATTGGAATTCCACTTTCTGCTACTTACTTGCTCACTATTTGGTTGGAATTATGTAAGATTCCGCATGGGAACAGAGATGTCTGAAGGACACAGGATTTTAACTAAGCTTATGTGTATTCAAAATCTATGTTTGCCCATGTTATGAACAAGAGTTGAACTGAATTTTAAACAGTATTTATATGCAAATTTAATTATAAAACAGCTAGTATAAAAGTTAAAACAAGGAAAACTTTTTGGGGTTCCAAAAAAAAAATGTGTAACTTCACCAATTACAGAGATGGCTACCAATTGTCAAACATCCATTAACCTGCCATGTTTCACTGCTGTACATAAATAATGACAAGACAAAGAACAGCAACCAGTCCAAGAGCTTGTAGGCCAAGAAACCACAGCATAACCCAGAAGAAAATGACTATTACTGGTTCCACAATTCGTTCTCCAAGATACATCCTTGTGAAGCCCATGCTGAGGAGGCTTTTGTTCAGTTCACCAAAGAGAGTTCCCATCTTCCTGTAGTCATCTCCAACAGGCTCGCCAGCGAGGTTTCGTGATTCCTCAGTATCCTTAAAAATAAAAAGACAAAACAAAAATATTAATGTAAAATGAGAAAAATGTGAATACCCTTAAGATCTAATAGATCTATCTACTAGCTCTGCCTTATTTTTCAAAGGACTGGGCATATTTCTGATAATTATTCAGTAACTTGTTAGCAATACAAAAGAAATGTTTCTTTTGATGGACAGATACTTGGAGATACTTGGGGGAAATAGCTGTATTTTCCTAATAGAATACAATAAATTTTCCAATAGTTCTAAAGGATACAGAAAGCAAGAATTCACTGATTTCTGTAGGACTACCGGAATGCTGGTTTACATAATGAGCAAAACAGCTGGTTCATTTTCACTCATTGTGTCGTTCACCAGGATCACCCATAGATGACTGCTTAAATGAGCAGTCGTGTGTGCATTTCTGATTGGTGACTTTGCTTTCACAACAATCTTTGCTGTCAGCCTTGCTTTGTGAGACAAGGCCCGTACAGCTTAGACTGGTCAGCTTCATTTTAGTCCATTCCTTTACTACTAAGGCTTCAGAGTACTGGGCTCAGCTGACTGCAACATGTTATGCTGTCTAGTACTGAGCAGTTCTCAGCCTATAATCTTTCAGTCTCAACTCCAGCAAGCTTCAATGTAGGCCCTTGAATGGTTTTTTTATTTAAATCTACAGATGTCCTAAATGCTGTCTCTTAATTTTCATTAGGAGAAATAGAAAAAATGTCCATGTGTACCCAGCCATACATGCCAGAAAATACTATTTTTATTGGCTTCAACTTTTATTATAATTAAGGCCATCACAACAGTTATTAAACTATTTTCTTTCAGCTACAATCCTATTCTTTGTTAGGCCCTGCCAATAAATGGGTTGGAGAATACTACACATGTGAAGGAAGAAGGAATATGATTGTGTTTGATTCAAATGAGTCTCTTTTTCTTTTTAAGTTTCCTTTGTTAATTTGAAAATTGGAGAGAACTTTTATCCTGTGATTCATTCCCCAGTGTCTACAACAGCTTGGTCTTGGCCAGGCTGAAGTCGGAAGCCAGGAATTTAATCCAGGTCTCCCAAGAGGATGGCAAGGACTCAGGATCTGAGCTAGCATCTGCTGCCTCCCGGGTGTACACGAACAGGAAACTGGAATCGGAGAAGACAGCACTGGGATCCACTCAGGCACAGATGGGAAGATCCGAGTGTCCCAAGCTCCATCTTAACCACTGTTACACCGATGCGGCTCCAGAGTTTCCTGACCGTGTTAGTCTTAAACAAAAGTTCTTGAGCTACATTAGGGCCTTCCAGTAGCTGCAGCTGATTGAGATCTGTAGGTTTCCTGACACTTGGCAATGTGCCTTCTTGATATGCCAGTTCCAACATGGGGGTATTTCTTTCTGAGATTTTTGATTCTATCCTCTGAAGTCAGACACAGCACTCAATAAACATTGACTCATTTTCAAGCGTTTTCAGGTCCAGGGGTGCCTTTTCTCAGTATTGTTAGGTTCTGCAATTACATTTCTTTGCTGCCCCAGTTCTAGGAGTGGTGTCTGCTCCCAATTGTTGCTATTTCAGTATAGTGTCTTTAAAACTTTAGCGTATGTTAGATTGGTTTGGAGGAACTGTTAAAGCTCAGACTGCTGGGCCCACTCTCTATGGTTTTGATCCTGCAAGGCAGGACTGACACCTGCACTCTGAAACTGTGTAATTAACAAGTTCACCAGTGATGCTTATGATGCTGGTCTAGTGACCTTCCTGTGAAAATCACCACTTTACTGTTTTCTTTCTGCCTTTTTGTTCTTCAATATCTAGTTAACAATTACAAATATTAAATCTCCTTGGTTAAAATAATCAGTACAGTTTCTCTCTCCTCACATGCTCCAAGTGCAACCACAAAAGAAAAACTATTGTGATTAAATTGATTAAATCTATTTTGGGGGAATCAGGATTCAACGAGTTATTTAACACCTACTTGTTCATGACAGGTAGAGGACCCAGAATTAACCACATGTTAAAAAAGCCTTTACATGAAGGATTTCATGTAATTACAGGTATTAACTACCATTAAGTATGTTCTCGAGGCCAAAGGAAAGCAAAGCTATTTTACAAAAGGGTGTGCCATAAAAATCACCGGTTACAAATAGCTAATGTATCGGAGGAAGTTTTAAAGCACTCTTGAAACACCTCCATGAACGTTGATTCCTTCAGTGGAAACCAAAGCTTGATCGTTTCAGTCTTTCATCAATAACTAGCTAAAATCATTTTTCATTTTAAAATGACGGCTATAGAAAGCCTTCTATATTTATGTTAAAATACATCTTTAAAGTAAGAGACTTACAGGAACCTATTTGCTTAAATTCATCTGACAAAATGGTTTCCAATATGATGCCAAGAAAGTGGACTTTCTCTCACATTCTGGTAACTTACATAGGACACAGTAACACTGGCAGTGATGACGTGGTGGGAAAATGAGACTCAATGGGACATTATTGTTAAGTGTATATTAAGTATTGGGGCCAAAATTACTTCTGAGGTATACTTACATACAATTTTCAGTTTTTGATTTTCATTTCTAGCAGAAACACGATGAGAAAAAATATGCTGCTGTTTAGAGGTCAGATTCAGTCTGAAGTTTATCAAATTAATTTTCCTGGGTCTGTTTCATACTAGGGATGTATATGATTACTTTTGATACTGGTAATTTTGTCATAATTTGTGTATCTTTCTTTCCTTTTAAGAATTCATTTCTGGATTACTTTTTCCATTACTCATGATGTGCCATGACTGAGTTAATTTTATATTTTTCAGCTTTCTGTACTTTGATATGTAGCATGATATTATACTACATTAGAAAAAGACTTGTTCTTACCTGATGGTAAATTTCTCTCTTCCTTAGGGCTGAATTTGAAGACTCTTCATTTAGATAGTAATTCTTCTGGTAGCTTGTCCCTTTCTACTTATGCATTTAACATTGTTAACATTATTTCTAGCCTTTGCTTTCCATTCTTAGAGTTTTATTTTTTAACTTCCCAATTTTTTTGTATCAGTCTGTGTGCTCCTTGTTACTGAAGATTTTTAGGACTTTGTGTATTTTTGTGGTTTCCAGAGAAAGAAAAGTTACCCAATTTGAGAGAAAGCTCTGTGAAGATTTATTCTAAATTCTTGCTCAAATGAGTTAAATCTTCAAATTCAGATTTGCGAATTTGTTCAGGGGAAGACGTGGGTGTTGTGGGAACTTGGAGAATTCATGAAGGCCTAGAAGCCAGGTGAAGAGTGATGATCACACTGCCGCAGCCCCTGAGAACAGCTCGGGTAAGCAAAACGGGAAGTGGAAACCTAGTAAGGCTGGGCCAGGGCTGGGCAGGTTGTGGCTTCTGTGGTCCCCCTTTCTTCTTTTTTATCATGAGAAAATTCAAGTACACACACAATAAGAGAAACAGTCCAATGGGTTCCTCCATGCGGACCGACCAGTGTAAACCCTGGAAGGCAGTGATAAGATCTCAAGTAACTGGTTCCCTGTCACTCACGGGGAAGGCCCAGATTGAATCCACAACTCATAGAGCCCAGCCTCAGCTGTTGCAGGAATTTAGGGAATAAACAAGAATATTGGAACTTCAATAATAATAATAAACACAGCTGTAGTATTTGTGGAGACATCCTAGATATAAAGTAGTCTAGTTAAGATTAACTGGAAACTTCAAACAGGAGTCAGGGCTTTGGAACTGCAGCCAGGTACTCTGCGACTGGATGGGGGTGCCTTTACCATGAGGCCCAAAACCTACTCCCACAGTTTTAATAGGTACAAACTGTGGTGTGCTGCTAACTGTTTGATGATATGTTTGGTGAGCAATGAGAGGAAGCACTCATTTCCAGCATTTACACACATTGTAGTGCTTTACAATTTCTATTGTGCTAGTACTGCCACCATGGCCAATTTCAAGTTATAATTGCCAGCTTGCAGGTTGTTGAGGATTTCTCAATTGGTTTGTAGGGCTGGGTGGCACCCAGTGCCAGTACTTCATTGCAGGAATAGCAGTGGAGGTAAATTGTGATGTAAATTTCCATGCTTATAATCAACGACATGAGTTAGTGCGTTTAAACTGCATCTCTAAGTCCCTAAAATTGCCAAGTCAATCACTGCATTACAAAAATACCAGTCAGGAAAATCACGTTAAGCAATATATTATGACCTGAGTAGTGGGCATGGCAGGAGAGAATGGTATGTGGGCGGCACAGAATTACCACCAAGTCATACATTTTGTGTTTTCTGGTCTGTCCCATGCAGATTTCGAAAGGCATCCAGCTCAACAGACATGTCTACTTAGAATAGAGTTTAAATGTCCTGGTTGATTTGTAAAGAAGAGGTGCTCTTTCGATGCTCCTTACGGCGAATGGCATGACCATGCTACAGATGAGGCCAAAGGGCCAGAGACCTGCGGGGCATGTTTGGACTCCCATCCTCTTGCTCTTCTCCCTTCAGCTTTCCTCTCTCCTGCATGGTCAAGGCATGCTTTTGTTTCAGTCTCAGCCTCAGCCATACCTCTCTCTCGCAGCATCAAGTAATGCTGCTTTAATGCCTTCTAAGTCAATATATGTGTGAGCATGTGACTAATGTCTCTATATTTGTACTACAGGCTCCAGGAGCAGATCTATTTTTACTGATTGCTGATATTCTCTGAGATCAATATAGCAGTGTAGTGGTGCAGATTCAGTGCCTTAACAGTAGTTCCGTATGGTAGAAGTCAAGTTGGCAGGGTTGTGTTTGTTTCTGGAGGTCCCAGGGGAGCAATCCTTTTTGCTCTAGGTTGTCCCGTTTTTGGGTTATGTTTTGCTCCTGGATCCCTTCTTCTAGCTTTAAAGCTGCCAGTTTTGGGGAAAGTTTCTCTATTTTGAAGGACCTATGTGATCCAGGATACACAACCCCCATCTCAAGCTTCTTAAATTTAATCAGCAAAGCTCCTTCGCTTGTATACGTTGTTATAGTCACAAGTTCTGAGTAGGATACGGTCACCTGTGAGGAGGCTTAGCCTGACCACTACAGGATACAAACATATATGGGCTACAGATTACTTATGTGTCTGTTTCTTTTCGCCAGCTTATTAACGAGGCAACTGAAGGTAGTTGTCATGTCTTACGAAACCTAACCTCAGTACTTAGTTCATTGCACCATGCTTAGTCCACTGTAAGTTTATAATCAATATTTGTTAAATGAACAGCGGGGATGCTCGACAACAACAAATTAAGTTGTGAACAACTCACAAATTAAAAAACAAAACTTGAATATAATATTTATATTCATTTTCT
Source organism: Ochotona curzoniae (assembly GCF_017591425.1). Classification (NCBI taxonomy): domain Eukaryota; kingdom Metazoa; phylum Chordata; class Mammalia; order Lagomorpha; family Ochotonidae; genus Ochotona; species Ochotona curzoniae. Next base: position 49,923,903 of record NW_024467119.1, read on the forward strand.
TCCTCCATGAGCACAGTTTAAAAATATATTTTTAGATACCTATCAGTAAATGTTAGCATCAATTACAGGATAGGTTAGCTGATAGCTAAAACTGAAAGGCTCAGCCGAATGCCTAACTCGTTGTATTTTAAGAGCAAGGACTACTCGGTATGGATAGTCATCTGGGTCCTGGAAAAAATTTTTTGGATGTTTCTGATTTTTCACAGCAACAGTAGTGAGGTATATTACTATCAGAATGGTAGGAAAGCTGACTCTGAGTGCATACTAAGCAGTACTGGACTTTAGATGCGTAACTTTGCTTGATCCTTCTGACAATTTGTCAGGGAAGCACTGTTACATCCTCCTATTTACAGAGAACAAAACCAGAGTTTCAGAAGAATTTAACGTCTACCAATTTCATTTAGTAATTTAATGGGACTGTGACTCAAATTTCGGTATTTTCACTTTAGAACCCACTTTGTTAATTCCCTCACCGTTCTCCTTGTTAATGTTCTCAGAAGTTTTACACATTTCCTCTCTGAAAAAGAGAAGCACTGTGAAAACATATTTTCATTTCACACAGAATGAGTACTTCTAACACAACAAAATGAGCATCGGCACCTTTGTGGCTCTGCGTCTTTTCTCACAGTTTAAAAGTAAGTTTATCAACCAAATATTGTTTACATTTTAATTTTCATCATCTAAAAAATTTTTGAACAATGGGACCGGTATTGTGGCACAGTGGATTAAGCCCTCATCCTCGGTGCCAGTATCTCAGATGGGTGCTGGTTCGTGGTGGGCTCCTTCACTTCAGATTCAGCTCCCTGTGAATGTGCCTGAGAAAACAGAGGATGGCCCTAGTACACAGACCCCTGCACGCATGTAGGAAACCTGGATGGAGTTCCTTCCAGACTCCTGTCTTTTCTCTTTCTCTCTCTCTTTTTGTTCTCGTACCTTTCAAATAAGTAAATAAGTATATCTTAAAAATTTTTAAGCAAAGTAAAGCTAACCCTAGTTGATTAGCACACTTCTTAGCTTGCTAAGTTGTGCAGAGTATTCAGATTCCAATGTGGAAAAAAAGAAAAACAATTCCAAGCAAAAAGGAAGAGTTATACTTGGTAGAATTCCAGCATAGCATCCCTTCTCTGCTCGTCTCCTAAAACAACCCTCCGAACACTTCACACATGAAACAGTACACAGTGTAGAATGCGGAGAAAGACATTTCCCTGTTCTGACATGCATCAGTATGTGTGACTCTAATGAAAGTGCATTTGTCAACTGCATAGCTTCTTTCATAGTTACACATAGAATGCTTGTTATGACATGCACACTGAAAAACATTCTCACTTAAATAGTGATTCAGATTTGGAATTGCTTTTTTTGTTGTTGTTCATGATTGAAGACATACGCAAACCATAAAGGCCTATCAGTTTAAGCAATTGCTTGGTGGTTAAGTTGCCACTGGGATGTCTGCATGACCTTCCGAGTGCCTGCTCCCGAGGCCAGCTACCTGCTAATGCATACCCTAGGAGGCCAGCAACATAGCCAACCTTGGCCACCATGGGCATGTGAGGAGGGAGCCAGTGCATGGAGTTTTCTGTTTCTGCCTCTCAAATAAAAAGTAAATAAAAATTTTAAAAATATGTAAGGGTATTCTAACTGATTCAAAACCCTTCCTTGTTAAAAGATATTAAAAATTACTGAGACATTTTAAAATGGCACTTGAAATAACCACAGGATTTTTGAGAAGGATACTCAAAGAGAATTAAACTGAAGTCTCTTATTTCAGAAACAAGCAGGGGCCAGCATGTGATGTTGGGGTTAAACTACCACTTGCAACACCAGCATTACATAGGAGCACTGGTTGAAGTTCCAACGGTTCCACTTCCCACCCAGCTCCTTGTTAATGTGCCCTGGGAAAGCAGCAAAAGACTATCCAAATACTCTGCTGTTGTACCCACAGAGACCCAGAGAAAGCTCCTGGCTCCTGGTTTTGGCCTGCTCCAGCTCCAGTCATTATAGACACTTGGGGCAGAAACTAGTGGTTGGAAGACCTGTATCTCAATCCTTCTCCGCACTCCCCCCGCCCCCTGTCTCTCCCCACTCCCTGTCTCTCTTGTTACTCTATCTTTAAATTAAAAAAGCAAATCTTAAAAAAAAATAAAAGAAACAAGGAATAGGGAATTTAAATGACACAGCCTGTTAAAAAAATATAGGCTTTGAAAGCAAATAGAAGACTTCAATTCTTCTGTCACATAGCAGTGAGTTGGTACAGGCAAACGACTTAACCACTGACCTTTGGTTTATCCATTTAGGAAAGGAACATTATAATTCTTGTCTCGCAGAATTGTTGTAGTGACAAAACGTATGAGGAAACACATAAAATGCTCTTTAGTTTGCATTGTATGCACTGAATATATTGGTAATATTTTTACTACAGTTTTCATGGAGCTGATGTCTAATGATTTTTATTTCTATTCCTTCTATTGTATCATGCCATCCAAGATAATTAACACCTTAGTGATTAAATTTCCCATGACGATTAAATTCAGTTGTGTTTTTCTTCAAGTGTTACGACAATATAATTATGTGGAAGTTGAGGTGGGATGTTTTCTATGGAATATGCTTCCTTACCCATGGAGCAACGTGTGTACATTGTCATGGTTACAGTTCTGTGTGTTCTTTCTTACAAGGGAACAACTAACATTTTATAAACAAGTTTTTCCTGAGTGACACTTTATTATTAATTTTCAACTTTTAAAATAAATTAATTATCCCAGTCCTGAATCGGTTCACATCATCCACTGGCAAATCCGAACACGTGAACAGAGTGTAGGTCGAGCCAGGTTCGGTCGCAACAAAAGCAGTACACAACACAGAATGCCAAGGTGAGGTTGCCTGTGCCAGATGTGACCACAGCACCCAACCAGCACGCGTGAGAAGCAGGAAGGGAGGGAGCAGAGCTGGCAGAGGAATAAGGGGTGGTTCCCTAGCTGAACAGCTACTCCCACTGGAGAGTGTGAGCTGGGATGGGGGTAGACCAGACCAGGCAGGGCTACAGCTCCTGTGCGCCTCATGTGGACCAGATCAGGGAAAAGCCAGGCTGGGCTGATTATTCCTACTGGTGCAATCTACAATTAGAGTGGGTGAGGGTTGTTGGGGCTTAGCCAAGGCATCAGTTGGCACAAGCTGGCACTGGGGCTAGTTCTGTCAAGTTAAATCACAGAACCACCTGGAGAGTGCATAATCTGGGAGTTGGAGACGCCTGGGAGGGAAATAGTGGGCTCCTCCCTCTTGGGTTACCACCCCCCATGAGAGGGCACGAAGACTAGGACAGGGGCTGGGGTGGCTAGACAGACACCCAACAACATCTGTGAAGGCTGGATAGTTGAGCTGGTTAGATGGAACAAGGTTTTAATACCCATTGACACAAGGGCTTGTGGGAAAGACTGGACTAGTCTGCCACACATATTGGCAAACTAGGGTAGGGGGTGGGCCTGGTGGGGGTTATTGTGGGTCGCTCTGACTAGGCTGCAGCTCCCACTGGTTTATGTGAGGGCCGAGTATATGCTGGGCAGAACCAGGCTGGACTGCAAACACCCATTGGTTCCAGTGGAAAACAGGGATGGAAACAGAACCAACAACCCAGCCATTGCAACCACCAGCTGATCGGGGACATGGACTGTGCCGGGCCCTATGCTTGCTAGTACCTAAAAGAATCTGGACTGGGAACACCTCAGACAAAGTTTCTTTGGGGATCCCCCCAACTGAGCTTCCGGACTCAGAACGCCAACCAAGAAAAGGCAGAGGACAGAACAAGTCAAGTAACCACCTCAGCTCTATGTTGGCAATGAAAATACTGGGCAAACAGAGACTATATAATGGACTATGTTAACCAGTGGATTCTCCATCGGCCTCATCGTGGTGAGAGTGGCAGCAATTCAGATCTGTTGAACTATCAAAACCACTTGAGCAAGACCCTCGGAGCATGCCTCACATCTGGACGTGGGGCGGTTGGGAGACTGGGTGGGGCTTCTCCCTTAAAATTCCCTTTTACATTAGATAATGTAAAGAAACAATATGGAACTAATTGTCTTGCCCATCTTCCAGTAGTGCTTGAAGCTTTTTACCCTAATTATGTCAAGATTGTAAAAAAAAAAAATTAATTAGTTTTGGGAGAGAGAAGGAGAGTGGAAAAAACAGGTGTGCCATCTGTTGATTTACTTTCCAAATGTCCAGAAATAGGAACTCAATTGAGATGTTCCCCATGATTGGCAAGGACCCAAATACTTGAGCCATCACCTCTGCCTTTCAGGGTGAATATTAGCAGGAAGATGGTATTGAGAATGGAGTTGGGATTCAAATCCATACACTTCGATATGGAATACAATATTCCCAAGCAATGTCTTCACTGTTGCTCCAACTACCCACTCACTTTCAACTGGTTTCTTGTGTACAGTTACATTGATACTGTTGTTGCTATACTGCATATATATATTTTAAAAATATTTATTTTTATGGGAAATTTCGAGATATACAGAGAAGATCTTTCGTCTGATGATTCACTCCCCAAGCGGCCACAATGGCCAGTGCTAAGCCAATCCGAAACCAGGAGCCAAGAGCCTCCTCCAGGTCTTGTAAGGCGTTGGGCTGTCCTTGATTGTTTTCCCAGGCCACAAGTAGGGTGTTGGAGGGGAAATGGAGCCACCAGGGGTGGAACCAGTGCTCATATGGGATCCTGCTACATACAAGGCAAGGACTTTGGCCACTAGGCTACCATGCCGGGCCTTGCATATTCTTAAATATCTATTTGGAGATAGACTAATTGCCTGCTGGGCACTTACTATACCTTCTTTGACAAGTAGCACCTTGGCTTTCTTTTTGGGAAATAATCACCTACCCACTCTTAGTTTGTGTGTTATTTGAAGATGTCTCAGTTTCCATCTCCAGGAATTGGCAAGCAGAACGTTTCATTTTCTTGGAAATGCGATAAAGAAACATGTAAGTAAGTGATGCAAGATAGGCTCTATCCAAGATTTAGTTACAACTATGCAAAAAGAAACAAGAAAGAGCAAAATTATGCTTTGTGAACCGGTAATGTGTGGGGAATCATATTACTATGAAGGTAAAGGTTTCTTAAGAATAAGGCTGACATAAATAATGCTGTGAAATGGATAGAGACAGAGTCCCACTGGTATCATTTGGGTACTTAGATCCAGTTAGCACATACTGGATCACTGAGCCAAGTGAATTTTTTTACATGGAACCAAGGATCAGAGTAATGATGAAGATAATGATGATTTAAACAAAAACTTCCATTGAGCAAATGCTTACTATAAACTAGATATTGTTTAAAGCACTTCATACTATGTCATTTAATCTTTATTTATCACAATGCATATTTCTATCCAAAGCCTGTGTTTTTAACTATAGTGCTTCTTATTTCATTATTATTGTATGCTTCCCAGTGATTGTTAACCTGTAGAATGTATTGATAGTATTTTTTAAATTCATGGGTGTTCGCCAAGGGGAAACTTTTTGCAAGATTTATTTATTTCAAAGGCAGAATGACAGGGGAGACATAAAGAAATAAAAGTCTCCTATCTGCTGGCTCACTCCCCAAATGGTTGCCAAGATCCAGGGCTGGGCCAAAAGCCTGGGACCCCCACATGGGTGGCATGGATCCAAGTACTTGGATTATTATCTGCTGCCTTTCCAGGTGCTTTGGCAGGCAGCTGGATCAGAAACAGAAGCTGGAACTTGAACTGGCATTCAGATACAGGATATTAGTGCCTTAAGCACTAGCTTAACCTGCAGGGTTAAAACATAGGGGCCAAGGTGCAATTTTTAAAAATGGACTAATTTTTAAAAATTACCAAAGAATACATGGATAAATGATTATTGAAATATGTGGATAACATAAAAGAAGGCAGAATAAAAACTGACATGGTGATTTCACCTAACCACTTTTGGTTAGCTTCTCCAGCCTTAACTACGTGGATTCATGGAAATCAAAGCCATGGAAGGTAACTATTGCACAATACAGGTCAAGGTGCACGCATAAAACAAGTAAATGGAAAATAATTTTATGTAGCATAGTATTTTCAAGTTGAGGATTACTGAACCAGTGGAATGAGTAGCAACTTTTACATCTTCCTGCTGTAACTTCTCCTTTCAACCTGCTTTTACTCAAGTATTTCCACTCACTGTTTTCCAACGTCACTGTATTCTGCTGACAGGGGATTTTTCTTAGTCCAGTGGCTCTCTCATATTTTCACTTCCTTCATTCATCATTTCTGATGAGAAGCCAGCTATCGGTTGTATTGGAGTTCCTTTGTTTATGATGAGTCATTTTTCCCTTTCTGCTTTCAAGATTTTATTTTTGTGCAGCCTGTATGTTCTTCACATTTCCTTCTTGTTTTTATTATTTATCCATATTGCTTAGGTATTCCCCCTGGGTTAACATAGCCTACTTTCAAGTTAAAGGATGTGCTTAAGCCCCCTTAGTTAGATTCTACTACTATGGCTTGGAGACTATTAAAGGGATTTTTTCCCTTGCTTTCTGTAAGTTCAACAAGGGACTAGTGGTAGCTCCAAGGTTTCCACTCTTGGCTGCTCCTCAGAGCTGAAAGTCTTGGGGCTATACACAGCTTTCTTGACATTTAGAGCTGACTGTGATATTATTTTTAACACTGGCTTCCTGGAAGATGTCCCCAAGGGGTCTGGTCAGAGGTTGTATTTAACCTTCCTATGCCATGCAGGTGTTTGACCTGGGTGTATGGGCCTTTATGTAGCATACAGAATGCTTTCAAGTCTACCCCACATCTTGCAATGACTGCTCCTGAATGGGTGCAGCCTGGCAAGCACACGATCCCCACTTTCCTGATCCTAGAGGTTGATATTCCCTGGTTGTTTCTTCAAAACTTCTGGCTGCTATTGTTTTGACGGATAACAGAGCAAGTTTCCTTTCAGTTGCAGCACTCAGCCCTAGGCCTTTAGGCACTTGAAGTATCTATAGTTTTCATGAATTTGGTGATGGTCAAACTTTGGGTAACAAAATCTGACTTTTGGAGACTCATTTAATTAGATAGTCCTTTCACAAAGTTCAAAAAAATCTTTGAGTATTTGCTTATTCTTACAATTTAAGTGGATAAAGCAAGTGGCTTCATTTTTCTCTTTTCTAATGATCTTTCACACACCATTTCATAGGCAATCTTCCTTCTTTGCTCAACAAAGTCTACCAAGTACTTTTGATGGCAATTAACTCATTTTTCATTAAGCCGAAGGAAAGTTAATGGGAAATTCAAATCTCAAAATAGTTCTGTTTTTCTTTACTTGTGTTCCGTACATTAAACGCCACACCCAACTTTGCCTTTTAAAACAAATTCCTAGCATAATTAAAATGCTTTCTATCAGCCTTTTTGATCGACTAGAAAACGTACCATTTTATAGAACTGATTCTGTCCCATAAACCTTTTCCTGGTTCCAATAATGTATTAGATATATAACACTACATCCTGTGCTTCCAGATGCCAATGATTTATTAAGGAGATTAGATTTCTTTACAGGTAACTATAAGTCAAGATGCAATGAGTGTTTAAGAGTGCAAAATCTTCGCATTTGGTTCTAAAAAGGTAACCTGCTAAAACATTAAATCATGAAAGCGTACAAAGTAAACCCAACCAAACCAAAACAAACAAAAAAATACAGAAACAACGAAAACCACACAATCTGATCTAGTATGCTTAAGTGCATATAAATTGTTATATAATAGGTCAGCTGTGTATACCACAAACTGATCCTGTGGTTGTCAAAAATATCTTTACTTCAGCATTGAGTCACTTGCTGTTAGGAGCCACAGACTTACAGGCCTTAGACTTGGCTAGAACATCCCGTGCAAAGCAAGGGAACAGAACCTCCACCCTTGTTCCTGTTCTAGTAAGTAGTTCGTCCCCTGTTTCATTATAGATGATTAGTTCGTTCCCTATTTCAATGAAGATAATCAGTTCCAGGAAACCCCTCCCCAAAACCTCCTCCCCTAGAGAAGAAGGTATATATATATGAGGAGTAAAATGAAGAGCTTGGGGCACTCTTTTCCACCAAGTACATGTGTCCGTGTGTTTCCTGGGCCAGCAGCCCGGCATTCCCAGTCCACCCTCAGGGTTTGAGCGTCGTGTCCTGCAGGTTGGGACAACTTGCAAAGGACTCATGTTTTGCTCTTTATTCCTTTCCATGTTAAAAGCTGGCTTTTAGAATTAGATGTTGTCTAAATTAAAATGTTTACACATTTTAGGACCTATTTATTGATTAAAAATAACAATTTGAATACCAAATATATGAAAAGCAATGTGTTAAGTACATGAATTTTTAAATAAAGAAAATTAAGGGAGAGATGATATAGTTTACTCAACACTATCAAATTTACTGGTACAGTGAGAGCACACATTCAGGCAGTCTGGCTCTGATGCCTACAGCCAGTACCACCAGGGTTTTTCGAAATGTTCATGGAAAGTGTGACCTATGAAAGCTATGCATGGATTTCAAACCTTTTAGCACCAAAATAAACTTAACTTTTAATTTGCTTTTACCACAAACTTTTTTTTTAAGTTCCTCTGGATATGTTTCATTTTAGTAAAGCCAGTCTTATAATCATTCATATTCCATTATATTAGTTTTATACAGCAATACAGTAACATTTGTTTTTGCTTGCTTACATTTAGCGAAAACAATAAATGTTTTCTAAAGCGATTTTGTGTTTTTTCTATGTGGTTCACTGTACAGTAAAGCACCTTTAAGGTTAGTCTAATCATAATTCTAAATCCTCACACTCTATAGAAATGAATTTGACACTATAACATATACTTTTCCATTCTGAAATCTGTTAAGTAGACTCCTTGGTGGGAACTGGAACACTTGCACCTTAAGCAAGGCACACTTTCTTTCAGGATGCAGATCCATAGCAAAGCTAAGGTACTGTGAAGTCAGAGGCCCAGCCAGAACAACAGGGCTTCCCTAGGGCACTGGGTGTTACAGAATTTATCAGTAATATTGCTGCGCTGGTATTTGACAATAATCTTTTTGAAAGAAGTATTAACATTATAACTTTGTGAATACTTTTCTTTTTAAATTAAATTTTAGGAAAGGACTTTTAAATTTATATTGAGGCCAAGGAAACACAGTTATCAAAAAGGGTGAAACAGGGCCCAGCGGCGTGGCCTAGTGGCTAAAGTCCTCAACTTGAATGCGCCGGGATCCCATATGGGCACCGGTTCTAATCCCGGCAGCTCCACTTCTCATCCAGCTCCCTGCTTGTGGCCTGGGAAAGCAGTTGAGGACGGCCCAAAGCCTTGGGACCCTGTACCCGAAGAAGTTCCTGGATCCTGGCTTTGGATTGGGATAGCATCAGCCATTGCGCTCACTTGGGGAGTGAACCATCAGACGGAAGATCTTCCTCTCTGTCTCTCCTCCTCTCTGTATATCTGACTTTCCAATAAGTAAATAAATCTTTTTTTAAAAAAAGGGTGAAACATAATTTGATTTTGCTGTGACACACACACACACACACACATATATTTTAAAAGATTTATTTAATTATTTTTATTGCAAAGTCAGATATACAGGGAGGAGAAGAGACAGAGAGGAAGATCTTCTGTCCACTGATTTGCTCCCCAAGTGGCCACAATGGCCAGAGCTAAGCCAATCTGAAACCAGGAGTTAGGAACTTCCTCCAGGTCTCCCATGCAGGTGCAGGATCCCATGGCTTTGGGCCGTCGTTTCCAGGCCATAGGCAGGGAGTTGGATGGTAAGTGGGGCTGACCAGCGCCCTTATGGGATCTCAGTGTGTTCAAGGCGAGGACTTTAGCCACAAGGCTACTGTGCTGGGCCCTGTATATTTTTTTAGTATCAAATTTGAATAGCTAAAGTGTGTTAGTATAGCTAATAAAAGTATGCACACATGTGAATTATTCTCACTAGGATTCGGTTTTTTTTAATTAACTAATTGGGGTGGCATCATGATTTAGCATGTAAAGCCACTGTGGACAATACAGACTTCCCATACACGTTCTGGTTTATGTTCAGGCTGTTCACTTTTGATCCAGCTTTCTCCTCATGGCCTGGGAACAGCAGCAGGAGATGGCTCCAGTGTCTGGACTGCTGCCTCCCGCCTGGGAGACGGGACTAGGCTCCTGGCTTTAGCTTGGCCCAGACTTGGCTGCTGCAGCCATCAAGGGAGTGCGGCAACAGAAGGAACATTTCTTTCTGTCTCTTCCTCTTTCTTTAACTCTCACTTTTTAATAAATAAATTTAAGTCTTTAAAAAATAAAATAACTAATTTCTTGATAGGAACTATAATGGGTTCTGGTAAATTTTCAAAAAGCTATGAAAATTTGGAAGTTGATTATTGTGTCCTGTACAATAACAGGTTCTTATTTGGTGTACTGTACCTTTTGTCCAATCCAATGGCAACTGAATTTTTTTCATTTCGTAGTTCTGAAATAACCACTGCTGTAAATTCATATTGAATAAAAGTTCTATGAAGTTATTAATCACCTGGACTAAACTGGGGAAAAAAGTAGCAGCTTGTAATGAAAGCACTAAAAAATTGGTAGGTATCTGGCCTTGAACAGACAGGATAATCCACAGGCTTTTAACATTACTTTGGCAAACAGTATACTCATATAAAACCACCTAGTTTTACATTAGCTATTTTTGGTGGACAGTGGTACAGTGATAATGACTAGAAATTTTCTTCTTTGATAAAATTTATAGCTGTCTTCTGAAGTTATGCTCCTTTTCTCTCAGCAAACTTTGCACCTGCCCTTTCTGCAAGGCGTGATGTACATGCCACTTGTGGTGAGCGTGCACAGACCTGACTGAGCTGCCAGACTGCCTGTGGCTGCTCATTTCCAGGAAACCACACTCAAGTTCGTGGTGTGTGTCACATCCTCTCTGAGTACAACTAACTTTTGATTACTACATTTCAACTCTGATAATTCACCATCCTTGCTTCACAGAACATGCTGCTTTATAAAACTTCACTTTTGGTCAATTGCGTTCAAATAAACCAATAATAATTACATAACTTCTATGAGCAAGGTGCATGTTATAAGATACCCTAAATGAACTGACCACGCTCCCTGTCCTTAGGCTGCTTAATGTCAAAGGAAAGATTGTGTATGCCAATCAACACATTAAAACATGGCGGGGCTATCCCTCACTATCATTTTCTAACAGATCTGTAGTTTTCTTTGACATCATTACTTCCTAGCTCAGGCAACTCATTAGGTTCCTGGATGTGTATGCTCAACTGCAGATTCAAAGGTTTCCAGGTTGATGTCTTAGCAGAATGTTGAATTCAATATGCCCACTACGAAACTCATAATCATCCACCCTAACATTGGCTTTCCTCCACGCAGATGGAGACAGCCTGCAGTGCAGCCAAGAAGCCTCTGGTCATTCTAGATGCCTTCAACTTTGTCCTCTTTGCTTCCTCTTCTGCTGCTTCATTCTCCTCTGAATTCCTAATTTAGAACTGTGAGGGGGCTTACTCTTAGCTCATGTTATCTTTTTTTTTTCTTATTTTCTATTCTCTTTGGATGGAAAAATCATCTACTCAAATGATTTTATTAATACTTACATAATTTGTGTGCTGAAGATATCCACTTTTTAAATGATACCCTGGCCGAGAGAAAACGGTTAGAGAAACATTTTTAATCTTTTCAAAATGAAGAAAGTTTATTGTGGGCTGTTCTCTATCTTTATTAGTCATTTGTTCGATAAACGTGTTAGACACAGATTCTAAGGATCTGCTCTTCAGAAAAATGCTGTAAGGTGAGTGTGATTGGACTTTGAGTGCTCACAGCCTCTAAGACTCAACCATCAGCCAGGATCTGAAATCAGGAGTATTCTGGAAACAAATTCTGAGCTCACTCAGACAATGCACTTTGCTCTGAATCACTTAGATCTGCCTTCCCATTTTCACTGCAAATCAAGAAATCAAACCTTTAAATCCTGCAGCACAAAGGAATTGAACGTGGTATTAAAAATAAAGCATTTAAACAAACTCGTTACACAGTTTGATCATAACTTCCCATAAGAAATGTACTCTTACCTGCAGTCCATAATTAACATCTTTTTCTTTCATCTTTCCACTAAAGATTTGAATTTCCTTACACTGGGAGCAAACGAATATTATAAGAATAAAATACAGAAAACTAGAATAGGGGGTGGGTAGGAATGAATGGGGAATCCCAACTGGGGAGACATATGTAACCCCAATGACTAAGATTGAGACTCCTCAAATTGGGCTTTATTTTCTTGAGTCAAAACAAAAGGAGGGGCTGGCTAGGCCTGCAGCCTCTAGGACTCTCAGTGACGCCTTATTTACAATAACAATCCCACTCTCCACCCACTGTCCATCTTCTCCTTTACTCGTCTCACAGCTCCAGTGACCCAGTGACGTACTTACTTATCCCTTGTCTCTTTCCTGTCACTGAGGGGTACCATCTGGACCTATCTGTGTTTTTGGTACTTTGTATCCCAGCCTAGAACAGTACATAGAAAACAACAGGAGCTCAATAAAATTTTTTAAAAAATGAATGGATGAAGTTACCCAGAAAGTGAATGCCAGTCAGAAAAAAAAAATCAAAGAAAACTTTCTATAATGTAATGATGACATCAGTTTTAAAGCAATTGAAATTCACGCAATATAATAAATTTGGAGAAATAAAACATGTTCAGGATATTAGGTTATTAGAGCAACTTAAGTCCTAAAATTGTAACCAAATACAGAAAGTAGAAAGGCTTACATTTCCAATCTCATGCAGCTAATCACTTAAACTCTACAAAGAAAATACTACCATACAACCATGTCAGGACCATTACACTTTTCACATATTACTATTAAATCAACCATAAAAATAAACTACACTCAGTAAAATAAATAATGAAGGATGAAGTTTGGTACCTAACTCTTTTCTGCATATAATCATTCTCAAGTGCTCGAGACTGGATATTTTTACTGACATCAAGATGATCCTTCTAATAGACTGACACTCTATGGAAAAAATATAATTCTTTCTTGCCCTTCTTTAAACTTCAAAGTTTACACTGAAGGTG